>NC_091011.1:81010000-82260000 GCF_041146395.1 Eulemur rufifrons | reverse complement strand
CTTTTAATCACCGAAGCCCAGGCCTACCGCCCTACTGCTGTCAGCCCAGCCTGGAGCACCACGTTTCAGCAAACGGCGTCTGCGGGCCGTGGGGTGACAACATACATCCCTTGGAGGGGAAGTGTACAGCACACACACGCGTGCGCACACGCACACACCTGCACCCTCAGCTGCCGTCTCTTATCTCTCCTGGAATGACTGGTCCCCCTGGTGTCCTCACAGTGTCAGAGTCAGGTGCCCTCGCATCCAGCAGGACCAGCCCTGGGGAAGCCGGGGGGACAGTGTGGGGGACAGGACGTGCACTGGCACCCTTCCCTCTGCACTGCTCCTCACGGGCAGCCCCTGCAGCGCCGTGCCTCCTGGTCCCCTCTGCCACCAGAGTAGTCACAATAACAATAATAATAATAGCAGTAGGAATCTGAATGGTAACCACTGTCTTAGCAGGCTGGGCCCTGCTCTAAGGACTTTACACGAATCATCTCAGTCTCTATACCCCTACGAGACAGTGCTGCTACCACCACCCCCTTTAACAGGGGATACAGCGAGGCGCGGGAAAGTTACCTCATTATCACACTGCTCGTTGGGGTGCCAATTAAGCAGTTGGACTTGGAGCCCCATTCTTAACCAGCGTCCCATAGCGCGTGGCCTCCGTGCAGCCGAGTTTGTTGCCAGGTCCGTGTAACAGGGGCACTGTGACACCAGCAAGCCGCGTTGGCCATGTGGCTGTCCTAATTCTGCCATTCAGTGGGATGACGCCCCCCGCTGCCTCCCTGGCTCTGGGCCTGTAAGGGCAGGTTTGTGACAAATGGTGGAGGCTGCAGGTCCTGCTGCTTTGCTCCCAGCCTCCGCCCGGCGAAGGCCAAGGGGGCAAGCACCTGGGCCTGGCTGGGGTTCAAGTGAGGAAGTCACTGGGCTTAGTCTCCCATAGCTCTAGGAAGAGGAGTCTTTGCAAGGCCTGTAGGGTGTGTTTCCTGAAGTTGTACCAGATGGGACCCATTAGAGATGGTGGCGTCACGTGCAGCCTCATGTCCGCCTCCTGGAGGGTTGGGTGAGGTGCAGCCTTCTCACGGAGCTTTCTAGGGTCAGGCCACCAGGCTCATTCTCCGAGGGGATCTGACCCATACTGTGCCGTGGAGGCTCTTGGGGGCCCGTGGAAACAAAAGAAGTGAAAGAAGCCCTTGTCTCCCAGCCGCCCATGGAGCCTGGGCGAATCCCTGCTCCTCAGAATGACCGCGCCAACACAGACCCCTCATCTCACTGAGCTGCCCAAGCTCAGCCCCTCGGGAAATGGAGCACCTCTGGTGCCAACTCTCTTGGCCACCCTGGGAGCCCAGGACGGGCTTGCCTGGAAGGGGGACTGAACACGGGAAGTCTGTGTGGGTCCCAGTGGCCACTTTCTCCATCCTGGTCACCTCTTCTCCCCCGCCCCCGCCAAGTGAAGCCACAAACCTGCATTTTGGAGTTTGCAGGCAGATTCCTCTGTCATCACTCTCAGTGGCGTGGGAGGGGGTCGGCGAGAGAGGAGGGAAAGCCAGGCGGGAACAGAAGTCCCCATTTAAACCCTGGCCAGTTCAGAATTCGGCTGACACAGCAAGAAAACAGATCGGGAAGAAGTGAGAGGGAGATGATTTATGTTTTGTGCCTGAGGATGCACGGAAGACTTTCAGGTGTCACCGGGCCGCCCCGTGATCTTTAGCAGCAATTAGGGCCCCTCCCCTTGCCTGCCTGCCTGGTTTGAGGCTAATGCTTCCGTCTCCTCCCATGAGAATGGGAATTCTTAAAAGCCTCTCTTCCCTGCCCAAATTCTCTTTCCCAACTTTCATATTTGGATGAAAATAGGACACTGGCATCACTAAGAGAGGACGTTATTGGGTGCTGGGCTCCTGAGGGGACAGTGGGCCAGACAGCAGGACACTTGGATTTGGAGCCTCTGTCCTCCCCCTGGCCACCCTTGGTGGGGGCGGTGGACTGTGCACAGCAGGCGTCCAGGCCTCTGAGTCTGGGCCAGGGACCTGGGCGCTGTGTAGCAGGAGCGGCCAGTCTCCTCTTGTCTTTGTTCTCAGCACTGCCCCCTGGGGTGCTGGCAGGGAGGGGACTGCCCACCCTGCCCTCTCTGGCCTTGAACCACACAGAAAGCCAAGGCCATGCAGCTGTCCAGGAGGAGATGCGGAGGGTCAGCTGCGGGGGAAGCGAGTTCCATTTATCACACATTTGCATGGTGGCCTCAGGTCTGCTGAGCATTTTGTGTTTTGTTAATGAGCTCTTCGACACCCGCTCCCGGATGGTGGGTCAACGAGTGGGAGTGTTCAGCACCAGAAATGAAGCAACTGGGTCAAGGACACACGGTGTCTGACCACGCTGGAGGTGGCGTTCACAGCCAGGCCCATCGCATACAAAGCCATGGTGCCGCAGTAATAACGTGGGAGGGGCTTCTCCTGGCCTTTGGATGCTTTCCTGATAAGCCTGATTGAGCCACTAGACCGAGCAGTTGGAGAGCAGCCTGCCCTTTGCTCCGCATACCCTGGGATGGCAGTGGCCAGTGCTATGAGGAGAGAAAACAGGCTCTGAGAGAGGCGCCGTGTTTCTGGCAGAGGGCACTCCCTGGAATCGGATGGCTAGCCAGCTGCCCTCCCCGTGGCAGCCTGCAGCAGGACACTGCTCTCACCACTGTGCGTACACTGGGCGATTTAATAACAGGCGCAAGGAAAACGCAAGGAGAGACTCTGCTCTTAGAACTTGGACTTGAGCATCTTAGAGCTCTCTCTCCACCTTTACAAGGGAGCCCCTCAGTCTTGCTAGGGTGGCTTCCTTGTGTCAGATGAGTGCCCCGAGTTACTTTTTATAGATTTCTGTCTACCCGCTATCCCCCACCATTGAAGTGTCTGTCACTTGTCACTTGTCACTGTTATCAGTGATCCTGTCTGGTGCAGCTCTCCTGCTGCCATTTAATTTGTTCTTTTTAATTTTCTATGGGTTTGGAAACAGATACGCAAGCTTATTAGACTTGTGTATAAAATAAGAATAAAAAGACATTGAGCGATTCCTCAAGGGACCCACTGAGTCAAGTGCATAAGCTTTGGTATGTGGGCGCCGAGATTTCTGTTTGAGCTGGGTTCTCAGCTGGGGAATCTAAGGTCAGCTGAAAGACAGATAGGCGAGGGAAAGGGTCATGACGGGAACTGCTTACTTTTTATACCCGTCGATACTATATTCTGAGGCCTCTCCAAGTTCTCTACGTTTTGGTTACCTGAGAGGTGCCAAGTGTCTTCTGGGGAATAGGCTTTTTGCTGACAGTTGCTCTTGGCAGTTTGCAAGGACCTAAAGCTGGTTCATGCGGTTGAGGGACCCACCTGTCTAAGCACAGTGCTAGAGCCAGTTTATCATTGGAAGTTTTATCTACCCTCATTCCTCGACTGTCTCCAAGTTCTCCTTGTCCCCAGGAGAGCCACACCACCTCCAAGCCCCTTTTTACTGGCCTTCGGTGCCCCTTTCTCCTCCCCATCTGAATTCTCCACCTCCGCCCAGTCCCACTTCCACCATGAAGCCCTCCCTTATACTACATCTCGCCCTTTCTGTGCTTCCTCCAACCTTATGTATCTGTTCAGTGGTTCATTGATTTATTCAACAGGTATCAACTATGCCCACGGTGCTGAAGCACATGCTGTTTCCTGATTTCACGTGTTTGTCTTACTTTGTCTGCCTCTATGAGCGGCACATTAGCTATTAAATCTCTGATACTGAGGTTGCCCCCTAGATCTGTTAAATAAGATTCTGGCAGCATACTTTTTAACTTTATATTTTGAAATAATTGTGGATGTGCGTGTGATTGCAGTCAATTGTACAGAGAGGTCCCTTGTGCCCTTCTCTCAGTTCCCCGCCCCCAGTTCCCAACATTTTGCCTAACTCTAGTGCGATACCACAAGCACAAAATTGACATTGGTCCAACCCACCAAACTTATCCATTCAGATTTCACCAGCTTTTGCACTGGTGGGTGTTTGCGTTTAGTTCTATGCAATTTTATCACATGTGTAGATTTGTGCCACCCAAAGGTGTCTCCCTGTATCACAGGCCTAATACCTGAGTTGGGATGGGATCGCGCATGCCGGGTTGCTGGAGTCCTCCTCTGGCCTGCTTGCACGGATAGCTATTTGCAGGGCTGGGGAATGAAATTGAAAATAGACCAAACAATGTGACAGTTTTCTGCTGCTATTTTTTCTTCCATGAACAGAATGTTCAGCATTATTTTTTTTTCTCTTTGTGCAATACTGCAAGTGAGAAATAATCTGATTGGAATGCTGGCTTATGCTGTTTATAAGCCTGCAGTCTCCAGCAAGCTGTGCGAAGGGAGCTTTCCCGAGGAGGATGTCCAGGGACTTGGAGGGTGGAAGGGTTGGCAGTTAGCTACAGCCACGCCCACGTGCTGCTTCGGCTGGGAAGTAAATGCATCGTGTGCATATATGGCTGGCGCTCCTGGAAGCTTCTTTTCCCTGGAAGTCTTCTAATGCTTTTTGCCTAAAAGCTGTCAAGGAGTGGCCTGGCCCATTAGCACAGGGTCTGGGGAGGAAGGTTGAGGATGTCTGAGGCTGGGGCACAGTTTGTCTCAGATTTTGTCTGCTAAACAGCTTCGGGGAGAGATGGGCACCTTGGGCCACCTGCTTGCTTTTGTCAAACCCCTGGACTTTGAGGCCTGAGATGGAATCGCTGTAGGAAATACGACAGAGCTTGGGTTTGGGGTGGGCGGCCGGATGGATCCTTTCGCGTCCTACTGAGGTCTCCTTTCTAATCTCAAGAGAGGGGACATGAAGGCTTCATGAGTGGCAGTGTCACATGGGAGCTTAGAGAAAGTGGAGTCCTTTACTTCCTGGGAGACTCTAATCTGAGGATATTAATTCTTCCCTTTACTTAGGAAACATATATGGATCATACACTCTGTGCCTGGTATGGAGTTTGGTTCCGGGGACAGAAAGATGAGTAACACAAAAACTGACCAGGCATTTGTCTTTCTAGATGTGGCTTAATTTTATTTTATCTTTTCTCCCCGGTGGGAGGTGGATTTGGGTTGGACAACGGAGGAAGTTGATCATTTTGGTTTATTCCAACTTACAAATGCCCAGAAAATGTAGATATAAAACAATCAGATTTTAAAGGTCACATTCCTTATTCTTCATGCCCTATGGAAGTATTCTAGATCTTGATTGGGGTGTTACACAGGTGAATACATTTGTCAAAAACTCATCAAAGTGTACACTTAAGATCTGTACATTTCACTGTGTGTAAGTTTTTTATCTTTGAAAAAAAAAATCACATAGCAAGCAGAAATGGAAAAGAAGTAGTGAAGACCCAGTTAAGAGGAGACCACTTTAGTCAGAGATAAAACCCTGATTTTCAATGTTTATCCTAACAACAATTTCAGATACTGGCATCCACCGAACTGAATACACCTGTGGCCCAAAACCGCCGGCCTCCCAAGCGTAGACGTGTGTCCTTTAGCACATTTGCTCCAGCCCTGGCCTGGGTATGCCTGCTCCTATTCCTATTTCTAGAACATTCTTCCCACACTCCACTAGGACCAGTGAGGTCCTGCCTCCACAGCGAAGCCTTTCATGATATCACCAGTCTATCGAAGCAATCTTTTCCTTTTCTTCTTCACCTGTGTTGACTGCTTTGACCGTTTATTATTCAGGGTCTTTCAATTGTATTTACTAAACAAGCTCATGCATGTGCAGAGCTTAGGACAGTGGATGGCACAAAATAAGTGCTCAGCAAATGATCACTATTGCTTTTGTTGCTGCTGTATTTTATGCTCATGATCAGTCTCCCTGTGGCCTATGTCCTTGACTGGCATAAAGTCCAGCAGGGGCTGTGTTGTGTCCCTTTGGTGCCCAGCATCATACATCATGCTGGGCACTTGTGCTCATTTCAGTCCACTGAAATCTGCACGGCTGTGTGCAAACTCCAGGCAAACTCAAAGCCCATGATGTGGGGAGTCTGACCACGCCAGAGACATGACTGAGGGAAATTCTAGCACAGACCTCTGCACTTAGATGCAGCACCAAGCGGGTGGCATGGGACAGGAGGGTGTGCCCAGGATTCTAAAACCCTTCTCCAGCCATGCCGCTGAGAAGCCTTGAGTAAAGTCTGGTCCCCAACGCAGCCGAGGAGCGGAGGTTGCAGCTTCAGAGCACATGATCTTTGTGGATGGTCTTTTGAGTCTCCTGTTGGCATCCTGGGGTGGGGTAATAAGATGTCACTCGAACTCGATGACAACAGCCTTGCCTTTCAAAGTGACACTTGGCAAAGGGCCTTTGTGACCATGACACCTGCTCATCATCCCTGCCCACCTCGAGCGGGCAAGGGCTGGGCCACCCTGCTCATTAGGTCGGCATCTGTCCCCACCAGCCTGCCAGCAGCTGATGCTCATAAATCCTGGTGCCCCGAGCCTGCTGGGCTGAAAGGGGCTGAGCTTTTAGAGCCATTTATGGCAACGGGCTCGGCAAGAGCTGCTAGATTGATTTATAATTGGGATGAGGGGGCCTCCCTGCGTCCCTGGAGCCCAGGTTGCTAAACTGGGCCAGCACGGGAGGGTGGTTCTGGCTCACTGGTTTCATGAAAAGGACAAATGCAGAGATGGGGTTCCCACCAGACCAGCACGGGTGGCTTTCCACAGAGCTGACTCCAGCACACCCGGGGCATCCTAGCTTGGCCACCTTGGACAATGTGGTTCCTTGTTTGGGAGAACAAGTAGAACTTGTGCCTTCAGGAGGACAGGACACTCAGCAGGGTCTTCTAGGCCAACTCTGTGTTTATGAGTCCAACTTTTCCTCTAAAATCCCAACAGTTTCACAGGAGAATAATAATAATGAAAGTGGCAGATAATATTCATTGTCTGCCTAATATCTACTTGGCATTGAGCTAAAGATGTCAAATGGATCATCTCATTCAACAAGGTGTAAGAACTATTGTCAGGCCTATTTGGCAGATGAGGAAACTGAGGCTCAGAGGGTAAAATAGCCTGCTCAGGGACACATGTTAGCAGAGGCAGAGCTTGGCTTTGGACTAGATGGCTTGGCTTGGGGTTTTGGTGCCTTTGCTTTCTACTGCTTCAGGCACAGGACTTGGCATTACCAGCCTGAGCAATGGGGCTGATGGGTCATCAGAGATGCTGGGAGCCTCCACAGTAAGATGGCAAAGCCTGGGATGATGGAAGACCAGGTGTCTGGGAATCAAGAAACAGGGCTTCCAATGTCATTGCAGCCACGAAGCACCTGTGTGACTTTAGGTCTGTCACCTCCCTGCTCTGTGCCCTCTGTCAAATGGGCACACTGTCCTTAATTGTTATTGTTGGTTTTTAAATAAAGATATCCGCTTGCAATAAATGTGAAAACACAGAGAAAAAAATTAATAATGATGGCAGTAACTGCCTTGTCCCAGTAGGAAGGCCCCACCATAGGGAACCCCGACTTGGATGAGAGCATCACAGTTCAGGTGGTGGAGAGGTGGGCATTTCACAGGCCAGGTGCTGTTTCATCTCTCCCTTCCTCCTCCCACCGTGCACTTGGACTCCCTGGACTTCAGGGAAGCCGGCGTCTGCTCACCTTCTCTTAGAGTCTTTTCTTCCCCCCAGCGTGGGGCTTTCCCTGGTGTGCTTGGTAAATACAGTGGCTAGTCCCACTCCCGTGTCTCCAATCCTTCCCGCCAGCTCCTCTCTGCTCCCCTTGCCTCGCGTTCTCTCTTTCTGCTGGTTCTCTATCATCAAAGGCGAATCTCAGAATCCAAACTGCGAACCCAACTGTCTCCACCGCTGCAGGTTTCAGATCAGCCCGCATGGCGGTGGCGCTTTTTACGGCAGCAGAAGCTGCTGCTGCATAATTCAACAAACAATCCAGAATTGCATCAGAATCCAAATTACTCACATCAGAAGGATCTTGATGTTAAACACTGTCTCTTAAAAACCCACTTCATTCATGCCGATTTCTTTTCTTTTATGTTCCAGCATTTGTAAAATGTTCGGGAAGGCCGTGCTACGGAGAAGAGTTTTAGCCTTTTCCTGGATGGTTGGGTATCCCTGCAGAGAATGTGGGTGGTGTGAGGCCCCCACCCCTCACCCGTGGGCCAGCTGTTGGGGTGGCAGGTGGCTGGGGCTGGGTCTTGGGGCTGAGCTCCCCTAGGCCCCAGGCAGGCATGGGGCAGGGCCAGCCTTGGCAGCCGCAGTTCCCCGACCATGGCAGGGTCCTTCCCTAAAGAGGTCAGCATCCTAGTCCACCCTGGACAGGCTTGCTGCTTAGTGGTTAAGAGCACACAGGCTTTGGGAGGAGCCTCCTGAGGTTCCAAGACTGGCCCTGCCAACTCACTAATTAGGTGTTTGACCTTGGTCATGGTACTTAACCTCTCTGTGCCTTAGTTTCCTCATCTCTCAAGTGTGGATGAAAACAGTGCTTATCTTACAGTGCTGTTGTAAAAATTAGAGTTAATAGATGTGAGTGCTACATAAGTGTTGGCTATTACTACTCAAGAAACTTCCATGGATATCTAGGGAACCCCTGGATCTCTCCATTCCCTTCATGGGCTCCCCAATTTTCAAAGCATGAGACTGCCATGGTGCCTCTTCAGTATCTGGTTTGAGTCTCTGAAGTCCTCTGCTGCCCATCTGTGGAGGGGACATCCTGGGAGGCAGGCTGAAGGTCCTCTCTTGATGGGATCACTCGGCCACCTGGCTTTGCATTTCTAGGACGCAGCTGACCTAAGCCTACCCTGGTTCAGCTGTGTGTCCCAGGAAGCCCCAGACAGCGTCGCTGTCTGTCTCTAGGAAGGCTCAAAGGATCAGAAATTTATATCCCGTCAAGCTATGGCAGCTCTTGGGATACTAGTATCCCATAATTTGGAAGAAAACAAAACAAAACATCCCCAGATAATCTTTCTGTGCCTTGAACTTGTGTGCAGGCAGAGGGTGCAATGGAAGAAACTCTTAACTTGGAATTGGGCTGCTAACTGGCTTCACCATTTATCCTCTGGCCATTGGAGACCTTCCATTTACTGCGTCCTTCCTTCTGGGCCAAGTGGTTGTGGGTTGCACTTGCACCTGGGCTTCCTGCTTTCTCTGGGAGACACAGAACCAAGTGACATTCCCTCTCCTCACAAGAGGCTCATTGAGACCCCCAGTGTGCAGGCTGTGTCCATCGGAGGCCCCCCGTGCAGTCTGCGTGGGCGCCAGGGCTCAACTGGTGGATGCTGCTTCCCCCGCTCCACCCAGCAGCACCCCGGGGGCCGCGTGACCAGACACAAGGTCCACGATGGGACGAGCTGGGCTGCCAGCAATAGCAGGAACAGGGCTCTGAGACCCCAGCTCAGTGCTGTGTCACCAAACGTGTCTGGCTGGCACCCTTCATCAGCAGGAGTCTCTCTGGGGTCCCTCCCAAGGTTTTTGTTTCTTTCTTCTTCTCATAGGGCCTCAGAGTCTAAAGAAACTTCTTATCCATCTTCTGTCTGCTCTCCATCTTCTTTTCTACCTGAATGGCCACTGGCCAGCCCCGTGTCCTCAGCCATGCCACCTGGCCCCTGTAAAGCCCCCAGGGTCCTGTCACCCTGCAGCAGATGCAAATCTGAGTGTTTTCTAGGAGGCTGGAGGGCTGGCTGTGGCCTCCACTCAAGTCCAGGCCTGAATGCCTAGTGGGTGTTTCCCCCGCTGTTTTCAGGAGTGAAAGTTGGTTATCCGATCAGCGGCCCTGCCGACAGCGTCTCAGCCACTGTGGTTGTCGCGCACTTGCTGTGGGGCTGCAGGCAGAGGCAGCCTCGCGCTGCTGGAGTGTGCAGCCCACCCCATCCCCTCTGAAAGGCAGGGCTACATGTGCACATGACAAGGACCCAAGTCCCTGAAGGCTGAGAATTCCCAGAGCTGGTCCCAGAGCCACACGTGGCCACAGAGCATTGCGGCTAAGCAGAGGGAGGTTGGAAGTGCGGAGGGAGGGAGGAAGCTCAGGACAGGATTGAAAACACAGTGGGTGGGCCAGCGGCTTCCGGCTGGAATCCCAGGGCAGGAACAGTGGGAGAAAGTGGGGAAAAGTGCTCCACGGGTTCTCATGATCTCTTCCTGGGCTCAGCTGTGGCCCTGGCTTCACACTCACTCAGTTTTACTCTCATGTCATGTGCAATGTGACTGCTAAAAGACGGCTGACTGACTTTAGCAGAGAGAGATGAGGGATTTACCCAATATTACACGGTAGGGTAATGGTGGGGTAGAAATGAAGACCTAGTTCTCTTTCCTTCCAAAGCACTGTATGCACTTCTGACAGCTACAGTCAGACTCAGATGCCTGGACCCCCCAGGCTCAGAGAGGTGAAGCAACTTGCCCCAAGTCACACAGCCCATGAGTGGCAGAGTTGGGACTAGAACCTAACTCTTAATCTAGTGTTTGTTCCACTTCCCACCCTGATCATATTCGCTAGTCCCTTCGGCTGCTCCCCTCATTAGCTAGGGAGGCAGGACCCTCCTAGGGACTGGCATCTGCTGATGCCATCTGCACCAAATCGGCCTGGGCGTCTCCAGGGGGTAGGACAGAGGCAGCCCCGCCGGCTGGGCACCACTTCAGAGGAAAATCAGCCGCATCCCGGCCCAGCAGCTGAATGCAAGAGCAGGCTTTGCATAAGCACAAACTGCTCCCTTCCCCGCTCCTGCCCCCTCCCATGTGTCCTGGGTCTTGGCCAGGGCTTGGGAAAAACAATCTGGATGGCTGCTAGCCAGGCAGACCCCCAGGTTGTCAGAGGATTGGGGAGGGTCAGGGAGGGATGCCAGTTAGCATGAAAAAAAAGAGGGTGGGGTGTAAATTAGCGGCCTGCGTCTCAACAGCACTGCGCCTGGAATCTGTAATGGGTCTCATCAGAAACTGGCCGGGGCCTCTGGATTGTTACACGGCCCTCCCCTGAGTCAGGCCTGGGCTTTACTGCCATGCCTGGAAGATGGCTGTGTCCTGGTCCCACCTCACTCTCCAGTTTCATCCAGACTGAACTTCAGACCTCTAAATGTCCAGGCTCTCTCTGCTCCTGCATGGAGCCAGGCGCCTCTGTCTGTGGGTTCCCACCGCCCTCTCCGCTTCCCCTGCCATGACCATTCGCTCTTGGTCTCTCCTCCTGGTCTAGAGGTTTCTAGAGAGCTGGGACTGCCTCTGGCTGCACTCTGTATTTTCAGTGCTTAGCACAGTGACGTATGTAGTAGGTGCTCAGTAAATATTTCTTGGATGAATGAATGAATGAATAATGGCTAACAAAATTAGGACCTGAGAAATGAGTTTGCCAGGGCTCCTAGCGATCATGAACCCTGCCCCAGCCTAGCTGCTGTGTGGTGCTGTGCGCTCTCCACTCCGGGCTTTGACACCCGCATTAGAGCCATTCACCACCTCCGGTCTGCAGGCCCTCAAGGCTAAGTGTCATTCACTGTCATAGGTGCCAGCAGACAATCAGATGACAGAGACAGTCTCCCTGACACCAAGTCCTCACCATCTGGTGGGGGAGCCTAGAGTGGGGAATGGGGTGGGCAGGTGGGCTGGGGGGGCACTGGGGGCAGGGGCACTGACGGTAGGGTGTGCGGGCACTGTGCGGGGGGATAGTGGGCCTTTCCCATGACAAGGGTGGGGAAGAGTGAGGAACAGCATGAGAAACTCGGAGGAGGAATTGACATTACAGGTGTGGGGAACTGCAGGGGTCTCGTTTGGCTGGGGTGGGGGGCGAGGCCTAGCTGGAGAGGGGGCTGTGAGTCCCCTCATACCATCCCGAGCAGAGCACTTTCTGTGGGTCCCGACCACGGGCCTGAGTGCGCAGACACAGAGAGCCGCACGTCCTAGGGCTGCGGGGTTTTTGTGAGTGATCACGTCGGTTTAATCTGCAGGCTCAGCGGGTCTCTCGGGTCTGTGTCCATTCCTTGGTTTGAGGTGCCTGGACCTGCACAGTGACCAGGAAGGCTATGGTTTGCCGGATCTTCCACAGTGGGGCCCCCGGGACAGTCTAGGGGAGGCTGGCTGTTGCCACAGTAACTGCCGAGCGGTCTTCCCACCACAGCACTGAGGCCACACAGCAACTGCCAGGGCCTTGCGTCACCCGGCTGCCTGTCCAGAGGCTCGCCCCCAGGTGAGCCTCCTGCCAGCGTGGAGGACGCAGAGGACAGGCTGGGAGAAACGCTGCCTCTCCTCAGGGGTGACTCTGGAAGACAGGCGGCCGCCTGCGATGGCCAGGTTCACATTTACACACCGTGTGAGCACTGTTAGCTCTGTCCCCTCCCTCGATGCCGCTCCGTTCCTTCCTTCGAGCACACGTGCACTTGTTCATGGAATAAATATTTACCGAGTGTCCGCTGGGCCCCAGGCACAAGGACCCTGCCCTCAAGCACTGTGCGGTCTAGAGGGACAGCGATGTAGATAAGCAAGTCCCAGGTGCCTTTTGTTTGTGCCCAGACCGCCCACCCCCCCCCACCCCCCCCCCCCGCCATCCCTCGCTGGGCAGCTGCCTCCGTGGGCTCCCTGCCTCTGGCCGCCGCTGAGCTGGGCCATGAGGAGCCTTGCGGGAGACTGAGGGGGGGAAAGGAGGGAGGTGGGGGGTTTATTTCCCCAGTTCCTCTCCGTTAACCCCCACTTCCTCCCTGGGTGGCCATGGGCTGGCTGCATGCTTTCCCTGAGGTCACTTCCTCAGGTGGCCTGTCCTCCGGGCCGCCTTCTCCTTTCACCTCCCCACGGCCACCCTCCTCCTTCTCCTTCGGGTCAGAGGGTTGCGAGGGTCCTTCACTCTCACTGGCCCCGGGACCTACGCTCCCCTCGAGGTTTCCCTGTAGTTCCCTCAGGGGAGCCAGCGAAGTGACTGGAATCCATCAGCACGAATCATCCCCCCCACAGAAGACAGACGCGGGCAGGCCCCACTGTCCCGTTCCACGGGGGCTGCTGGTCTCCACCCTCCTCCGTACCAGGAAGGGAACACGCGTGGGCAGCTCAGGTGAGAGAAGCGAAGGGGACCCCCAGTCCCCCGTCTCTGCCCTGGTCCTGATGCTGGACATTACCCCTCTCATTTCCACATGTCATCCACACCCCCCCCACACACACACATGCACACACACACGGACACCACACCCTGCTCCTGCCCGCCTGTGTTCCTCCTGCAGGGCACAGAATCACCTTCCCCAGGATGCTAACTGGTTTTTGGAGGGGCGCAGACAAGATTCCGTCATCCCTCTGCTTTGTTCGGCAGGACAAGGAAGGGGTGAAGGGAGACGGCACTGTGTGGGGATTGGGGAGAGGCCTGAGCTCACCCTCACGCTCCCTCTGACTCCATGGTCTTATCTGCGCCCTGGCCTTTGAGTCACCAGCAAAGAATTTCCTTTCTTATTACAGACATCGTCTTCCAAGATTAAAAGCACAAAAGGAGAAAAGAAAAGCCTTTGCCCAGCTCATGCCTGAACAGGGGGAGGAAATACAAGCTAAACTGAACTTTCAAGGAGCCCAAGTGCACGCCAGAATGCTGGGTGTGACAGGCGTCCCTCAGGAAACACCGCGGGCGGGGGCACTGTTGGGGAGAGGGGCTGAGTCCCACAGGGGCGGGCGTGTGTGAGGCTCGCTTGGTCAGCGATAGCTGTATTTGCGGCTGGGCCTTTTCTTTGGAGAATGTTGTCACTTCCAGCCAGAGCTCTGAGCTGCTTATCACTGCTTGTGTGATTCAGGCTCCCCTCATATGTTACAGGACTTGACGGAAAGAAGCCCCACTTTGCAGCATAGAATAATGAAGGCTGATGCACCCTAGACAATCCCAGAATTGAGAGGGAGGACCGACGTCATGAGGGGTCCTGGGCCTCAGGCTTGATCTGGTCCCATCCTGAATCCCACAACCCCAAGGTCAAAGTGGTTCCCATCTTAGCCTCCCTTGAGCCAATGCAGCCCCAATGGGGGGGACAGGCCTCTTGGGACTCCTCAGAGAAGTAGCTGGGCAAGGCTCTTCATACACACCTGTTCTCCAGAGAGGTGGATGGCTGGCCCCCTTAGGTGGATAGGTAGCAATGCATGGTCAGGACCAGAGTAACTATGTTAACAAATGGACCATTTTTTCTGAATCAAAATTGAGAGTTGGGGTGGACTATTATGATATAATACTGACTACAGAAATTGTCACTGTGATGGACTATCTGGTGACTGGGATGAATATGAGCGATTGACTCACAAATCATCATTTTTCACGTGTTAATCTCAGGTGGGGACACACACCAGCTGGGTGACTTTGTGCAAAACACTTAACCACTCAGGACCTCAGTTTTGAGGGCCTCTCCTGCTCCATGACTTGGTGATTTTAGGTGGGAAAGGAGAGCAGGGCAGTCGGACTGAGGTGAGAGTTATGGTGCAGATGTGGGCGCCCAGGACGGGGAACCCAGAAACGGCTGTACACACTCCGCACCCAGAGACAGGAGTCTCTCATGAACCTGGCACAGTCCTGTGACTCCCTTCGGCCAGACTACTGGGGCTGTGCCTTCTCTCCCCGGCCATGTGCAGGTTGAATGTTTTAATTAAGATCTGGGCTCCCCATCAGTGGGAATTGATCGAAGCAGGTCTGCAGCCCCGGCAGAAGCAGAGACACACTGGAGGAGGGCGTTGCAGAAAGAGGCCCCCGGGAGCGTCCAGCCTCTCTGGCTCTGTGCTGGAGACAGAGCAGGGCGCAGGGAGCCCTTAATGGCCGAGCAGATTAGGAACATGGTTCCAGCTGAGGGCACAGAGCCCTGGTGCATGATAATCAAACTTGCAGCCAGTCAACCAGCTAAGCAGACAAGATCTAAATAAACACGCTGCTGTCTCCAGCCGGGCCGGCCCCGCTCTCTGCTACAGAATCAAGTTGCTCCGGCGCCCTGACCTTGGACTGCCCGCTTCACCCTGGGGCAGTGCCCATTTCCCAATATCAGATTCATAAACGTCCCCCACCCTTGGTGTTCACGCTTCTGGGCTCATTTCAGATCTGGCAAGCAAGTGCTGTCATTCTCTGGTGGCTTCTGAACCGTAGAGTTATCTGGCCACAGATGGACTGTCCCGTCCTCTCAGCTCCGCTCCTTCACTCGTGCCAGTTACCCAACTCCCGTAAAGCATTTCAGCCTGAAGACTGCCAATTTTTCCACCCATCTCCCACTCTCCAACGTAGTCCAGATCTTTCAATGTTAAGTATCTCCTTTACTCAAAGACATTGTGAGGGTTGGATGTGAAGAAAACATTTGTAACCTATTAGCTGGGGAGCCTGGTCTATTCCAGCACATCTCAGACTTGCACAGGCAAATATCACCTGGGGATTTTAGGCAAATGTGTGCTCTGATTCAAGAGGTCTGGGTGGGGCTTGAGATTCTGAGATTTCTAACGCGCTACCAGGTGATGCCGATACTCTTGGTCCCCGGACAACACATTGGGTTGCAAAAGTCTAGACCAGTGCTCTTGAAAATGTAGTCTGTGAACTCTTTGTTAGTGGTTTGTGCTGAGATAGGTACAGGCACTGAGAGTGAGCATTTAGAAATTTATATATCAATTTAATATGGATGCCACCTCCCAGAGCGTGGTCAGTGGGTTTGTATTTTGTGGTTTTAGCCAGGTCCTTAGCATATCCTCATCTCACCTATTTTCCAGCTTCAGCTCAGTGTTTTCTTTCCAAGGCAGAGCTCTGGGTGTTTCAGACAAAGGTTGAACGTATCAGGGGGATATGCCAGGAAATGCCAGCTAATGAGAGAGAGGCAGCCGGAGCGCGTCTGAGCACACAGCCTCGCAGGCGCCCGCACCAAGGCTGGGAAGCACACTCCCTTCATCCCTAAGCAGGATTTTACTCCACTGTGGCAACCACCTGCCCCACTCCTGAGGAAGAAAAAGCCAGGCTAAAACGCAGACCGGGGAGGAGGCTTCCTGCCCCGCGTGCACGCAGGGGAGGGCTGGGTGTTAATGAACCCAAGTGCAGTCATAACAGGAATGAGACCAGCTGGGGCCGCCCATGTTTGACCAGCGGTCATTTGGCAGGGCCCAGACTGCTGGGGGAGTGGTCAGAGATGAAATCACAGCCCTGTTTTCTCCCTGCAAAGGCTGTCTTTGTTGTTCTTGGACCACTGTGGGCTGCCATGCGTGCCGGCCAGGACTGGCGGGGGTGACCCTGGGGACGCAGGGCTGGCAGGGCTCCTTTCACATTCATCCTCTTTTTCCCACCCCCCACCCTTGGTACCTGCTCCCGTGCAGGGCAGCTTGTGGGCCCCTGCATCAATGCCTTTGCACTGATTGGTTTTAGGTGCCCCCCTCTTCTGAGCCGGAGGTAATCCCTCAAATATATCTGCTCTATGGAACATCTTGCCATCTTTAC
Organism: Eulemur rufifrons; assembly: GCF_041146395.1. NCBI lineage: Eukaryota > Metazoa > Chordata > Mammalia > Primates > Lemuridae > Eulemur > Eulemur rufifrons. Next base: position 82,243,662 of record NC_091011.1, on the reverse strand, counting down.
TAAATGCTCATTAAGTTTAAAAATCACAGAGAAAAGAGATTGATATTGAATAACTATGTGTTGAATGGTCTTCTTATATCCTTTGGAAATCAGCCACTCCAGTGTTCAAAAAGGCTGTGATTTTAGGTAACCTCAGATGTAAAGGAGTGGTTAGATTTTGATTTGTGCTTATGATTTATTTTGGGTGACCCTAAGCGGCTTGATCTTCTAATTTGTTCAATTCGTTAGCGAGGTGCCAGGTTGGTCACAGGACTTGTCATTGAGACTGTATGTGTGTGTGTACACTCACCTCTGTATAAAAGGGGATACTTGCAGAGGCTTTTAAGTTGTTCTTTCAGGGCTGCAGATGAGTCATCCTACCCTGGTTGTTCCGCCTTGCTGCCTAAGACACATGCCACCACACAGCTTACTGAGACTGGTGTCTGGGGCTGGGTGTGATGTCCGTGGCCAGCGAACAAAAGCAAAGCTGTTTGGTTGATCCAGGATTTCAAGCTCTGGCTGTGGCCTCAGTAGTCCTGTCCCATAGCCCTTGAACCTCTTAATACATTTTGTGTAACTGAACTTTAATATACATATTTACTGAAAATGGAAAGGATAAGGGGAAGAATGGGTTGGTGGCCACATCTCGTGTGCCATGGTCCAAGTCTGTTAAGGCACTCAGAGGCTTCACCTGGTTCAGATGCCTGGTCCCAGCCTCTGCCCCACCCTTCAGCTACAGATGGGCCCCCAGATTCCCAGAGTAACAGAGTAGCAGTTACTCTGGAAGGCCTGTTCTCCAGCTGTTCAGCAAACAGAAAAACTCCAGAGCTGTGTGCACTTATTTAGCGTGCTGTTAGCCTTGGATATTGGAAGATGGAAACAGATGAGCCAGCATCCTCCTCGGTGTGACCCTGGCCATACATCATGGCTCATACCCTGCCACCCCAAGTCCTTAGGGAGAAAAGACTTCTGAGAATGTCTCTCTGCTTAGCTTGGTTAGGTAGCTGGTCTCTTTTCCCTGCCCCAGCTACCCCATGGGTACTCTTATACATTAGAGTGTAGGGATATTAAACTCTTGTGGTGTTATCACTTGTATACTTCAGCAAAACTGACTGACTGCCCCATCGGAATACAGTTGTCTCTTGGACCTGGTTTATTTCTTTCCTGATTGATGATGGTATAATGTTATGCTCATTTGTCCATTTCTGCAGCCAAGTCAACGGGATACTGTGTGTGTGTATGTATGTATGTGTGCTCACCTTTGTATAAAGGTGTGTCTGTGTGTGCACAGGACAAAGAGGGTGGAACCCACCTTACCGTTGCATTATTAACTCACTGCTCAGAACCATCCCAGCCCCTGCAGGAAAAAGGAAAGGGAGCCGGAAGTGCATGCTGAGCTGATCATACATACAAAAGCTCTGTTGGCATCTGGTGCAGGAAAGCACCAAAAAAAAGTTAGTCAGCGTTGTCCAGTCTCCTTCCTTTAAGGCTATGGTTACAACCAGGCATGAGCTGTGTCTCCTGCATGGCCAGTATGCAGCACGATTCCATAATTCTCCACAGGACAAGTGGAGGAGGAGGAGGTGAGTGGCAAAGGAAGTGAGAGCACTTGGTGTCATGTGCTCCCATAATTTCTACTAGCTCACTGGGAAATAAAGTGTAGTAAAGAATGCATGAAGGCAAAATGTCAAACTAGAGACTGATGCACTAATCTGATTATTTGGATACAAGTGAAAGTGCTGCAGATTTAGTCTATTAAGAACCACCATACTAACCCCCAGATAGTTCCTGTGAGATGCACAGCATTCTAATTCTTGTTAGGGTGTTCCGTAGGTTCCTGGCCTGTGGGAGGCGATGGACCAGGAAGGTTCTTAAGAGCCTGCCTGGGTGGGTGCTCTAGAAATGAGTTCCAAAGCTGGATGTTTAGTGAGAGTGGGCACCTCCTGTGTCTGACTGTCCGTATTCTGGAGGTGGAGGTTCCTAACAGGCCGTCTGCACCTGCGCAGGTAAGGCAGGACTTTGAAGAGCTGAAAAGCATTATAAACAGTTGTTCAGAAAAGAGTCCCAGGAGTGTGATGTGCAACTGGCTGTTTGCATTGAAGCACGGCTGTTGGGAATTCTAACTAGTACAACACTCTTGGAAAACAATGTGTAAATATTTAGCAAGAAACTTGAAAATCGTCAAATCCTTTGGATTAGTATTAATTTTTATACGAATCAATACCAAATTTTTAAAGAGGGCTAATCACCGAGATACATATTTCAGCATTATTTAGCAAATGAAAAACTGGAATTGATCTATATACCCATTGATAGGAGAATGGTTAGGAAGATTTGGTATGTTACTGCAGCTACTGAAAATGTAGTTTATAAAGGCGATCTTATAACCAATCCTTGTAATAATATTCCGTGAAAAAGCATGATACAATTAAAACTTTTTACAATGCATAAAATGAAAACTAGAAAGAAATCCACCAAAATGCTAAAAGTTATTGTGCTTGGAAAATGGGACAAAATGGTTTTTTTTCCTATTTATCTAGATTTTTCTAAATTTTCTTTAATGAGCATTTATTACTTTTATAATAGAAAAAATAAAATATAAAAAACCAGAAAGAATCCCAGAGAATGTTTTAGTTAGCATTTAAGTCTGAGAGCAAAGATGCTTTAAAAATATCAATGTTCAACCCCAGGATGTGCAGCCAGCCAGCTAATTAACTCAGGAGCGAGGGGGGCTTTTCTGAGTGGGTTGTTGGGTTTGCTCCATGGCTTGGCCATCACACAACACATGCCAGGAGTGGGCCTCAGAGAGATGGAGCATGGATGCGGGGATCAGCATGGGCCCTCCCCCACTGCTGGGATAAATCCGACTGCCAACAAGAATTTATTAAGGCTTCCTATAAAGGATATACCCTGTTTTGAAGTAAGGATGATACAGAAATGCAAAGGAAAATCATTGCCCATAAGAACTTGCATTCCTATTTAGAAATAAGATACTAAGACATATATACCCCAAAAAGTTCATGAACATGATAGTATATAACTACCTTTGTGTGTGCATATATAATATTAAGATATGTTTATGTATGTATACATAAATACAAACATATGCACACACACAGATACGTGCACTCAGACACACACATACCACAAATGCTCTGTCAAATATATTGGTAGCTTGGACAATATATGATAATTGTGCAATGGAAAATAAGCACTTATTATACTATGTTAGTAGCATTGTCTTTGAACACAAAGGACAGCATATCATTTTGATAGTGATAACAATGATTGCAGACCGTTCCCAATACCCTCTGTTATTAATGAGCTAACGCTGTAGCAATCTCCATTTGCAAAGTGCCATACATAGCAATTTTAAAATCTTGATCCTTTTGCCAAAATTGACTACGCATGATTAGGGTGAAAGGCTCATGGAGGCTTGGGGGCTCCTGCCATAGGGACCTCGTGTTTGGCTCCCACCTGGTTCTCCTCCAGGTGAGTTTGAACAGCCGTCCTCATTTTACAGAGGAAAGAAACTGAGCCTAGAGTGAGTTGCATGACAGACTAAAGCCAGCAGCAGCTAGAGCTGTGATTCTTGTGACTACACTGGACTCCTCAGCTGGTCAAATATTACCCAGGCAGGCAAAGCAAACAACCATAAGAAGCTCATGTTTGAGCTTTGGGCGTTATTCTGACCCCCCGTGCTCTTAACTCTCTTCCCACCTCCTCTTCTGGGGGCTTCAGGGAAAGAAGGAGAGCTCCTGAGCCTGTTTGCTTTGTCCAAGAGGACAAGTGCAGGTGACCTATCAGAAAGCGTGTCTGGTGGTCTACCATTGCACCCAGCTCAACGAGTCCTCTGGCTTCCTCTTCTCCCCATCCCTTGTATCTTATCATCCCCTGTGACTTTTTCTCTCAAAACAAGCAAAGAGATAGAAGTGTGAATAATTGATTGAGGGAAACTGGAATGAGTAACAGTTCTGTTTGGAATCGTCTCTCATGTCAGGGAGCCTGGGGAGGTGAGTGGATGACAGCCAGGCCCCTCCGACTACCATCCCGGAGGGGTTGTAGGCTGCAGGGGCCCCCTCGAGCCCAGTGACACCTGGCCATGTCCCGGCCCTGCACAGGGCTCCTGGCACACTCCGCTAAAGCCTCCGCACTGGGCAAATGGTGCAGGATCTTGAAAGGTTCTTGTCTGTTCCAATTCAATTTGAATCACACCAGACATGGGTTTCATGTTTACCCCAAATGTGTGAGCGTGTGTGAAGCAGAACACGGGCTGGTGGCGTAAATCCTGTGCCTTATCAACATCCATGCCAGATGTTACCGGATTGCATTCCTCACAACTGTAATGTGGCTGGAAATTTAAATAATTGGTTTTGAATAAAGATTCTCTGGTCAAATTTGGGAAATGCTGCATGTCCTCCTCTTGGATATTCACCGTACTCTCGAGTATATTAAAACTCCTGTGATATCTAGCAAATTCTTTATTTGCGTTTGTTTTCTAACTTACTTGACCGTGAGACCACATTTTGGATCACCCCTTTTTCTTTTTTTTTTTTTTTTACATCTTATAGGGTCACTCTCCCAAGTATACAATTTAGGAAAATAGTGGTATGTGCAGCTCTGCCCCCCACCTCACATCTCAAAGAGACACGATGAGGGTAGAGATGTGGGTTCGAGTCCTGCCTCTGCCTCATGCCAGCTGTGAGATCTTGCAGGAATCTCTGAGCCTCAGTTTCCTCATCTATAATAAAGTTAAAACCAAGCAAACCAACCCTCGATTTGTACGTGCTATGTAACAGTGCCCAGCATGTTGCTTGGAATACAGGAGATGCCCTGTCTTGTATTAAAACTGATTAGAAATATAATTCCTGGTAGATGAAACTAACTTGTAGCTACACAGAACTGGTTCAGATCCATTTCAGAAACATGAGTCAGATTTCTGCAGCTGTCCTCAGTAACCTGATCTCGTGCCTCATCCTTAACCTTGGCAGTGGGAAGTTCTTCCTGGTGTCTTCCTAGTTCACTGCAGTTGGAATCAATGCCATCTCCCCCTGAGGCATGGTCGGCCAGCAGCATGAGCATCGCCTGGGAACTTGGTTGACATGCACATCCCTGACCTAGACTGACTGAAGCAAGTGCTCTGGAACTGGGGACCAGCCGTCAGTGTTTGAGCAAGTTCTCCGGCCACACTGATATTTGCGAAGGTCTGGAAGCCACTGCTCCAAAGCATTGTCTGTGTTGACTTTGCCAGGCACAGTCAGAGCTCACTCCCACCAGGCCCCTCTCCTGATACTTCACGTCTGTCCTGTTTCTTTTTCATCCTCCCCATGGAGAACTGCTGTCCATTTTCTGAGTTCTGGGAATGTTGGTAGGTTTCTTGAAATCAGGGTTATGAGATTGTTTAGGGCTGGCAGCCCTCCCTGCGTAAGCAAGAGCCCAGGAGATCAAGGGCCGTACCGTATCGTCTGCCCCTCCCATGCCTCGGTCCTCATCCCTGGGCAGGTTCTCAGATCCCACCCATCTGCTTCCAGAGCCACATTCTTGCCAGCGGCCAGGCAGGTTGAGCCAAGAGGGCCACGGGATTGCAGAGGAGAAAAAGCACGCCTCTCGGGGGAGAGGTGTTGGCTAAATGTGCTCCTTGTTATCACCACTGGGGCCTGGTGCTGCCCTGTACACATGACCACACACTGCAGATTCCACAGGCTGCTCTCTGCAGGGAGTTGGGCAATGGATAACAACTGTCGGGAAGGTTATTGCTTTGGTATTTTGGTTCATTAAAAAGTTATCTGTAGTTCCCAGAAGCCCCAAAGGGAGGGGCTGCTTCTACTCCTGGAATTCCTTATGGAGCAGTCTCAGCAACTCTCAACCAGTCCTCAAGCCACAAGTAAGGCAACACCATTGCAGTATGTGGCGCGCCCCACCTTCCTTGTTGTGCCACTATTATATTATGGGGTGTAGGGCAGGGAGAGATGTTGGTGGTGGCTGGACCCAAGAACATGTCTTAGACTAGGAAAGGTAGGGCAAGAATTAAATAACTGGCCCCTACCCCAAAGGCCTTGAAATCTAGAGATAGTGCATAGACTAAGAAGGGTGATCGTTTGGATGTTATCTTTCATTGTCTGTGAAATTTGAAGAGTTACTGTGAGGAGCTAAGTCTGAGGATTCTGGAAGCCTGGGTTCTAAGACTGGCTTTGCCACTGGTGGTTTGCATCCTTGGGCAAGCTTGTATCTTCATCACTCTTTTATTCTTCCCTTCAACATCTGACTGATGCCAATTGTGCTCTCGGCACTACGCTGGCTGCTGGGAGTGCATCAAAGGGCAGAAGCCCAGCCGCTGCTCTTCAGTAGCCCACAGTCTCAGGAGGGAGGTATTTGTGAGTGGATCACAGTACCGAGAGGGGGCTTCCGGGGAAGTATGCATAAAGTCCACCGGGACGCACAAGACGGAGCCACGGATGCTTTGGAGAAAGGAGCGCTTCTCAGACAAGGCTTTGAGCTTCTGCCTTCATTTCTCCCTCCCCTCCAGGGGTTTTGTAAAAGCCAGGTCCTATCATCCTGGTTCTAGTTCTCTCACATGCATCACAGGCTCCCACAATAAGAAGGTCATAAAATGCTGCCTGGTTTCATCACCCCCTGGGGGCTTACGTCCCCCTCCCACAATACACACCCAGCCTTGCCCTTGCACAGTAACCCAGCCGAGTTTCTGTCCAGCCTACACTTGAACATGGGGAATGGGGAACTTTTGCACCAAGTGTTACGGGCATCTGTTATAAATAAAAGAACTAATGCCCATTTCAGGATTGTGTTGGCTGCCATTGGTATACATTAGACTAAACCTCCACTAGCAGAATATCCTGATATCCTTGAGTGGAATTTCAAATTTCAGTGGCTTGAAGGATATCAAAGGTGGAAGGGACTTTTCAATAATCTAAATCATTCTCATTCTCTTTCCTTAAACCCCACTTTGCACAGGAGAGATCTGAGACCCAGATGAAGTGGCTGGCCCAAGTTGGTAATCTGCCTTGGCTGCTACCCTTGGAACTTCTTAGAATGTCTAGTAGTTTTTCAGGGAATGGGGAGCTTGGAAGAGCACTGCTCATGTAGTCAGGGATGGGCACAGTCCTCAGAAATATGACATGCTAGGCGACTGGGGACAGCATGCCTCGTGCCTCCTCCCCAAGCCTCTCTCATCTCTAGGGCTGTTGCATGCTCGAGAGGTTTGGCATCAACCAGTAACTCAAGGAATAATCACCCAGAGCCCACCGCGTACCAGCCGTGTGCCAGCAATGGTAAGAAGCTGGAGCTCCGAGTTAAATACTCCTACTCCTTGCTCTCAAGCACAGCTCCAGGGCTAAATGGGAAGAATAACTATTTGCATGACTTGAGAACACCAGACCTCTGGCACACGGGAGAAAAGTCACTTCTGCAATGTGAGACACCAAGCCAAAATAGTACCCACTTCCAGCCACCGTCACGACTCTGGAGAATAACCTAGGTGTTTCTGATAGAAACAAGCTGATTGGGGAACAGCACAGGTGGTTTCACCTGGAGTGTGTGACCACAGCGGTGGAGATGGAGCCTCCCAGTGTGCAGGGGACAGCACGGTGTCAGCAGAAGTTGATAGATTGCTCCAAAAGGCCCCAGGCATCGCCTCTCTCACACCACAGTGCCTGGGTGTGGTTTCCCATTCTTTTCTCTGGTGCAAGGCTGTGCTGGGAGAAACAGAGCACGGCCCCACCATCCACCTCGGCTCTGTCCCCTATCTAGCCCCAGGTCTCAGCGTGCCCACCATTACCGCCAGCCACATCTTCCTGCTCACAGACGTCTCCGGGAAAGCAAAGTGGCTTGCAAGTAGCAGGCAGAACCTCCTCCGCTGAGTGTGTGCTGGTGCTGCTGAGTGTGTGCTGGTGCCACTAGTGTGTGCTGGTGCCACTGAGACCAACGAGGAGATCAGGTGGTCTCTCTAAGCAGCGGGCACGGAGGTGGGGAGGGGCTGCTCCTGCTCCTATGGACACCTTGAGGCGCATGGCAGGGGCAAGCAGGGACCCCAGGCAGAAAGCTTTGGCGCCCTGTCCTCTGTGCCGCCAATCAGGTATGTAGGTACCCCAGAGACGGGGAGGATGCCGCATCGCGCACTTCAGTTTTCCTACTTGTGCAGAAGAAGTGATCATTCCAGCTCTCACTTTGCTTTTTCTTCTGAGCTGTTAGAAAGCTGCATGTGGAAAAGCTCTGGGCTTATCGGAGAAACACATTCTGTACGTGCCATCCTAGGGGAGGCTGTGAGAAGGAGGCAAAGGGCATCTGGCTTGGAAAAATGAGCTTTAGGATTGAAATGGTTGGAAACAGTTTGGTAGGAAGAGGAGAAAACTTATTTATTTGGGGATCTGGTTTTGTTCCAACTAGGTCTCAGTAAACAAAGCTACCAGGCTGCTATTTTATGACATAAACATCTCATATGCACTAGCTTTTCCTAAGTAGCCTTTCCCAGCAGAGAGGGAGGGAGAGAGAGAGAGAGAGGGAGAGAGAGGGGCTGACTCTCCAATCATCTCATAGACAACACTTGGAGAATCTAGTATAGGATTTTTTTTTTTTTCTGTGTTTTGTTTTTTACACAATTCATGAGGCTGGGAGAGGAGTATTTGCTGGCATTCATGTTTGATAAAGAGAGAGCAATACAGGAAGATAAGTTTCTTCCATAAGCAAACATTGCTGAAGACGGGATTCGTTGCTTCCCCCCAAAGCAGAGAGGTGATTAACCCTGCCGGGAATGGAGGGTTGACCCAGGAGACAGAGAGGCTCAAGGGAGCCAGGTGGGGCGGGGCAGGAGTGATGGTCAGCATGTGCCTTTTCTAGTACAGTCACAGGACAATTTCTTCTGATTCCAAATCCAGCCCGAAGTCTCTGGCGGAGCCTGCTGGGTGGAATTAAAGGTGATGAGGGCTGCGGCCCCCGCAGGATGGAGAGATTAGGAGGCCTGGGGGGGACTCTCCTGCCTTAACTGTGATGATCAGGGCTCCTGAGAAATGGTTATCACTGAGAAAAGCACTTCCTGGGAGTAGGGATTTAACAGCAGCAATTTCATTTCCTTATGGCCGTTTCTTGCTGGAAGTGCCTTGCCTAACATCACTGTTTATAGTTGCAGAGTTTGAAGAGCCTTTAGAGAAAAAATTTAAAGGGAGGTATTTGGGAGGGCTGAGTCAAGCGTAAATGAGGAGAAGCGGCCACTTACCTGGGCTGCAGGGGCACAGGGACTGCAGCATGGTGCTCCGGCGCGGGCGGCAGAGACACGAATGTCTTCCTCCCTGCCCCGCGTCCTTGGCTGTTGCGCTCTGCCTCGTGGAGCAATGGACAGGTTCCCCTTAGCATGTAAACTCCCAGGACTTCTGGCAAATCTGTGGGGTCCCTGGGTTAGTGCTGGCTGACCTGGTGGTGATTGGTGAGGCCTCTTCACACCTCCGTGCCTCTCAGTCTTCAAAGCAGCGATGCTTTTAGAATATCACCTAGCCAAGGTTCTCACCGCAACCCAGTCGGGCGGGCACTGCAGGTGTGGCTGTGCCTGTTCTGCAGATGAGGACACCGGGGCTCCCGAGGTTAAGGCATTTGTCTGAGGTCACGCTGACGGAATTAGGACTCGAACCCTACTCTCTGCTCTCTGCTATCACAGAGGGGCCGCTGGACTAGAAGGAGCTACTGCTCCCTGCTGCCCTGCGTTCCTCTCTCAGCTCCACGTAAGGGCGCCCTCACTCCGTCCTTACCCTCCAGCTATTCTAACCTGCATTTCCCGCCCCCGTCACCGAACACATGTTGCTTTCTCTGTCTACAGCCTCCTCTCCACGCATTTGACGGTTCTAGGATCCCCTTTCCAGCTCAGATGTCACTTCCTTGGGACGCCCTCTCTGACCTGTCCTTCCCTTCCTCCTCACCCCCAAGCTGATGGAATCACCCCTTTTCCTACACTGCTGCTGGGCCTCCGATATATGCATGTGGGCATAGATCACGCTGTGTGGTGATTTCATCAACTGTCTGCTTTGCTTCCTGGGTTCTGCATGAGACCCTTCAGGGCAAGGACACGGATGTACACATTTGCCTTTGGGTCCCCAGTGCCACACACTGAACTTGTGCATAGTATCTGCTTTGGATGAATGGAATTGGACTGAGAAGCCCAGTCCACCTGGCATCGTGTCTGAACCTCCAGACACTTTTCCACCTCTTGAGGGACAACCAGACTTTGGGACCCTAGGGAAGATTTCTCTGTGAGTTTAATGATGTCCTAAATCTCCTGAGGCTGGGTCAGGATGGAGTTAGGGGGTGGTTGAAGTCTCTGGAGAATTCTCAAAGGCAGGGACCAAGATGACGTGGAAGATGAGTAAGTACTGGTCACAGGGCCCTGAGAAGCCCCACCAGTGTCTGTCTGACCAGCCACCTTTCCTACTGTGGCCCTACTCAGCCCTCTACTAGAACTTGAAATCCCAGCTAAAGTATCTGCTTTGGGTCAAGGCACACGGATGGGTGAGGGCGTGACCTTCGGAGCCTTGCTAATGGGAGCTTGTGATATCCAGCCCTGGAACAGGGAGGGCGGAGACAGCCTTGCCTTTGTCTGTCTTCCCCCATGCACCCCTTAGCACGTTGTCTATCGGAACCTCTCTCTGACACCTTGAAAAGGACAAAAGGCTTGTCCCAGGGCAGGCAGGACAGCTGTGACTGACTCTGGGTGGCTTACCTCCTCCCGTGCTCTTTCCCCACAGAAAGCTGGAACATTTTTGTAGATGTAAGAGTGTGTCTGTTTGAGCTGATAATAAAACTGCTGGATACAAATTATATGCTCTCTGCTGGTGTGAGCGTGTCACACAGATTTGTTTTGCTAGTCATGGTGTTTCCATTTGTCCGGGGGGCAAAGTTGGCAAAACAGGAGTTTGGTATATCTAGAAACGATGGTTAGGATTCCATGGTTTAACAAGCGGTGGTCCTTTGGCAATGGTGGAAGAAGAGCCCAGAACCAACACCAACTCCCGTAACCCACGAAGACTGGGTGTGCTGGTCTCTGCAGATCGCTGACGGATGCATTCTGATACCCACCAGTAGCTTCTAATTACGAGCTGCTCACCCTCAGCCTCCCTCCAGCCTTGACTGGCTCTAGCCTGGCGTCCCCCAGCAGCTAGCCTTTGACATCTTGCTTGTTTTGTGAAGGAGCCTGTCGTGTGGCATTAAGGAACAGTGGATCAGCCCCTCAGAACTGAGAGTGAGACCCCTGGATAGAATTGCATGTGACAGGGGAGATGAATTCATCAAAATCAGCAGGTCCTAATGAACACAATTGCCCGGTGCTAATGGGAACCGTAAGGAGTTAGGCACGGATTAAAGCCACGGAGGCTTTCAAATGCAGATGCCTGTAACCATCACACATTGTAACTCATCCCTCACTCCTCGTGTCCACTTCTAATAGAGACCAGGAAGACCTTCTTTCTCCAGGCAGGAAGGAACAGGAGCTAAGCTGCCATCTTCATTTGGCCCCGGTCAGCATCAAATGGCTCGTGATTGTTCTCCGATGTGCGGCGGCTCCGCAATCAATCCCAGCTGCTGGGCGGGAGGGTGGGGAGCCCCCGCCACCTGAGCCTCAGGTTGGAATCCTCTCTTACATCCCCGTTAAAAGCGGGGCCCCTACCATGTGGGAGAGTTTAAAGGGAAAATGCAATTTTATTAAGGCCAGGGGACCTCCCTGGCAGAACAGAAAGGCTAATGAGAGCAGGAAGGGTTGCTTATCTTGCAGGAAAGTTTCCCATTTTCCCAGATTCCGCCCTTTCGTTGCCACTGTATCCCCCTCCTCCACCCTCCACTTCCATGGGTGCCTCATTATTTAAAACCGCTGCCAAGAAGCCAAAAAGCAGGAGTAGCCGAACCACCTGACAGCTGCCTTCCCCCCTCCTGAAGCCCAGTGGTTTTAAAGTTTGAGCACAGCGACTTCAGAGGGCTCCTGAGCTTCCGTGCAGTAACATGGTCAGGATTTCCCATGGAAAATAAGACAAGCCAGAAAAATGTGTGTGTCTGTGTCTCTCGCTCCAGAGGTGCTGATGGCCACACGCACCAAATGCAGCCCCTCTGGGTGGTCTCAGGACTTGTTCCATGCACAGCTTGAGCTCAGAGGCCTGGCAGCCTCTTCCTTGCCTTCCCTTCCTCTTGAGTCCTACAGACCGTGGAGAGAACATTCTAAGCCCGGGTCCTGTGGAGAAGGCTTTACTGGAGTCCCCGGTTGCCGGGGCTGAGAATAAACTCAGCACCAAAGCTCAGCTAGAGACTTGGGGGCAGCTGGGGCTTGTCCCCCCTGCTCTACCCACTTTCTCCTTCCTTCTACTACCAGGCCTCATCATGTACTGGCCACTTTCAAACCTTGAAATTGTCACCCATGCAAAATGAGGCTAATGATGTTTACTGACCACATCATATTTTGAAGATTAAAAGGGATAATGAAGGCTAAGCCCTTAGAAAAGTGCCCGGCACATTGTGAGAACTCAATGTTTAGTATTATATAATCGGCATTGCATTAAAGACTTTTATGGTTTTGTTCATAGAGGCTTAAGAAGCGCAGTTTCTGTAGCGCTTCCCTGCTCTCCACGCCAGCCCTCTGCTGAGCCCACAGTCAAAGGTTACCCTCTTTAAGACTCCCGACTTGCCCTGTGTCCAGATGAGAAAGTTGAGACTTCCAGATGTTACACAAGATCCTACCACTGGTGAGAGACAGAACCAGAATATCATCATCAGATGTTTGTCCAGTGCCTCCCGTGTGTCGGGCACTGCTAGGTGCTGGGGATTGGAATCTTTGTGGGTTTGATTCTAAGGCCTTCAGCTTTCCAGCTCATCGTGCTGGTTTCCAGTGTGTGGGATATGGGGGAGAGTGAGCACCGTCTCCTGGCCTGAGGGGTATTTAAAGACAGAGAAGACACACTGGTTGGCGTGGGAGCTTCCATGCCTGCCGGGGGCCTGGGGCACAGCTGATGCTGTCAGGAGGTGGGACCTGCAGTGGGTCCATGTCCCCTCTTTCAGGACCATTACCCACAAGTCCTAAGGGAAAAGGAGCCACTCAGGTGTGGAGAGACACCATCAATAGCGGAAACTGCTGGAGTAAACAGGGCACAGACCACACCATGTGTGTGATCCATGTGATATCCGATGCTACGCAGTTTGTTCTGGGGAAATTTAAAAATCAAAACATCAGAGCCAGTCAAGGTTATCACCTCTGACTTGGCTCCAGCCATTCCTTTCTGCTTCTTTTGCACTGGAAAATTTCAGCGCGTTGCTGGCAGAGACTGTGTCTTTGCTGCACACCTCGCCCTGCAGCCCTGACACGGCGCGGCGTGGCGTGGCAAGAATGTCTTTCCCAGAGCGTCCCATGTGCCCGGTGGCAGTCAGCGTGTGGATGGCGAGCGGGAGCATGGGCGATGAGTTGATTGATGGGAGATAAGTCAGGCTGGGACAGAAATAATACAGGTGTCAATCTAGAGGCGATGGTCACCTACATTAATCAGAGTAGTGACACAGATAATCAAAAGATCGTGTCTTTTTGGCTTTGGAATGCACCATGGCAGCTTTTCACAGCAGGCTAAACTCACCTTCGCAATCGGGTTTTCCAGGGTCCTTTCTCAGTGTGCTTCTATGAACTGGAGCACTCTTCAATGGCAGGTTGTGTCCCAGACTGTGCGTGTGTGTGCGCGCGCGAGCGAGAGAGAGAGAGAGAGAGAGAGAGAGAGGGAGAGGGAGGGAGAGACAGGAAGGGGATGCATCAGAGGAGCCCCAAGCAGAGACTGTGATAAGGGAGTTACTGTCTCTGGTGACTTTTCTTTAATTTCTCCCTTCCAAGAACCCCAGTTAAGGCTCCTTTTGGCATGGACGGCACCCTCACAGGCTCACTGCAACCTTGGTCTTAGCCATCAGGGCCCTCAGTGCCTCAGTTTTATGAATTCCTAGGAGGAGAACTAAGTCTCCCCCCCAGGCTTCACGCACAGACCTGTGTCCAGAAGTGTGCTTCCATGTCGGAAAGGCGCTGGGGTCATTGGCAAGGAACTCTCCCAAGAAGTGGTTTAAGATTTGGGAGATACAGGAAGGGCTGTGAGACCCTAAAGGTTGGAGAAGAGGTAGCTGAAGAGGGTGGGCCCCTTTCTTTGGGGGTCCCAGGCCATCCCAGGGACAGTCTTTGTGAGCTTCTTTCCCACCCACTCAAATGGCCCTTGCCCTAACTTCCCCCGTGCTTTCTTTCCGTCTCTGTGTCTTCCATAGACACAGCTCGGAGCCAAAGGACCTGAGAGCTGTTCGTCATCACTCCCACCTTGCTCCTGCTCCTCCCCTACCCCACGTCTCCCACTCCAGCTGCATGAGCTTCTATCCTGGGGTTTCCTTTACCCTTCTAGTCCCCTCCCTGCCCCTGCCCCTCAGTGTGGCCATCCACGTGTGGTCAGCACTCATTCAGGTGCCCGAACAAACCAGGCACCAGCCCTCGCTGTCTGCCAAGGGCAGAGTGTATCCTCCCGAGGACCCCTGGGGCAACAGTGGGTTGTCAACTCCTGGGACCTGGTGTGCCCTGCCGAGAATCCGGTTCAGCCTGAAGGCAGGGAGTGGCCCGGTTCAGCCATACCCATCACCGTCCATGGGCTGGAGCAGGGCGGGAGGAAGGGTGGTAAGAATGAGCCAACATCCCAAGAAAAGAATCTGCTCGCTGCTCCCCGAGTGAGTCCGTCACACACAGGCATTTACTAGTGATCTGAGAGGAGCAGAAATGGGTGAAACACACACAGAGTCCGGGAGAGTTGGCACCACTAAGTGTAGGCAGAGTAAGGCAAGGTTTATTAACAAATACAGATTTTCTTTAACTAATGTATGATTTTATAAAAGTTATTTGCAAGGGTTAAGAATTCTAAATAAGGCCAGGGGAGTATCACGGAAGGCCTTAGATGTGCTTTGCCATGTCCCAGCTAAGAGCCCACGGAGCCCCTGGCTTTGGAGGCCGGTGGGTTACCCAGCAGTCCCATCCCCAGCTGGCTGCCTTCAGCTGCCCTCGAGCCTCGTGCCAGGCCAGCATCTGTGATAACATCGTCACGTCCGATCTCCCTGAATCCACCCACCAGAACAGCACTTTGGGAGGAACGTGCTTGGATTTTCTACTCTCGAGTTCCCACACGGAGTTAAGGCTGGGAAGGACGGACCCTCAAGTTGATTCTTGTCTCTTCGGCATTAAACGCTTGGGTTCCCCTGCAAGGGAACGGGGCCTCAAACCTGTGTTCCGGGGCCCCACTGCACACCACCTCTTTGTGCCTGCTTCCCAGGGGGCTGTAATGGACAGATTAGGTATCAAAATCATTCCTCTGCAGAGTGTCTGCAAAAATTCCGTCTTTGATGAGCTCGCTGTTCAAAGTGATGGTTTCAGGGCAGACATGAAGTGCTGCTTTTGGCTGAGGCTGCGGAGGATGTTTTTCTCCACCAACACCGTTGGTAGGCGCCCTCTCTTTGGCATATGCTACTCGCACGGGGGGCTCTTCCATTCTTCCCACACAGCCCTCTGGCTTCTCCCGTTAGCGGAGCCTGTGCCATCATTAGCCTGCCCCCCTTGGAAGACTCCTTGGGGTGGTGGCAGAGAAACAGGAGCCATCGACTGGCACCCCCTCTGTTCTCACCAGGCCCGGGGAGCTCTCCGCTCACCTCCTCTCTGGGAAGCCACGTCCTATCAGTTGTGCTGAGAAGGGAAAAAATGCTTATGATATCAGCAAGGGGGCTGGCGATGCGTCTTAGCAGGTTGCTGGCGCCTGGGTGACTCTGGGGGCCTGGGAATCAAAGGAGGGGCTTAGGCCACTTGGCTTAGCGCTGTCTTTGCAGCTGCTTTTGCCCGAGGGGAAGACAGGAGTTGAAAGGAGCTATCTTGGTCAAATGGCAGAGGCGCTAGGGACACGCTCATCTCCTGCAAAAGGGCTGGGGGAGGCTCTGGGCTCCCAGCAGAGCAGCCAGGCTCATCCCACCAGGCAGAGCCGAGCGGGAAAACCCAGATGAGGAGCTGGATGTGTCTGGATGAGGAAGCGGAATGATTTGAACTTGGGTGGGGGATGGAAACTAGGACTGCAGGGCAGCCCCCTCAGGTGGCAGGAACATGGCAAAGGTTTTCAGAGCGCTATGTGAGGCGAATGCAGACACCCACTACAGATGGCGTGTACAGGTTCCCAAGGTCAGCGCTTGAAACCCAAGGTCACCGCGTGGCTTGCTGCTGGCGACTGCAAATTTCACTCTGGCAGCCTTGCTGTTGGAGGGGGGCTGCCTTCCTTCCACAGGGGCTGGGCCTTGCTCCTGAGCAGAGGAGGATGCGTGTCAATCTCCTCAGCCCCAGCCTCGCCTGCAACTGTTGACTGAGACAGCACGGTGCCCAGAGCAGGCTCAGGCGTCCTGGAGCCAGGCACAATGGGCCACACCTGTGCACCGGGTGCTCTGGGCCCACTGTGCCGGCTGCTGGGGGCCCCACCCTGTACCCTGCACATGTCGGTGGGAGCCGGTGACAGGAGAGACCAGGGCCCTGCCTCCTCTTCCAGGCCCCGGGTCAGCGGGCAGACTGCCAGCTGGGCTTGGGCTCCGTCCGACAGCTGCTCCTCTGGACGCCTGGCAGGCCCAGGAGCTGCTGGCAGGAAGGAGAGTGACAGGGAGCCAGGGACTGTGTGGATGCAGCCGCTCCCCTCCTCCCCCCACTCCACGCCGTCTTCCCCACCACGTTGTGTCCGCTTGGTGCGTTTCTTTCTCTCACACCTTAATAGTCGGTCAAATAATTCTTGCATGTTAACTTAAAAAAAATTAACCAGGATACTGAAATATGGCCCTGCTCCACTCCATTCTAGATAGTTCCCTTGGTTCTCTCTCCTTATCCAGGCAACACACTCCCTCCTCCCCCTTGATCATGTCACACTCTGCTGATAGCCCACTTCCAAGGAATCCCCCTCTCTTGCCCTCTCCTCTCGTAGAGCACGGGTGTGCTCTACGCCATCACAGAGGACTCCTTGCTACACCCCTCGTCACCTCTGCCCTCCGTCGGGCCTGGAGCATTAAGAGAAAAGTGTCGCAGTAGGAAGAAAGAGGGCTTTGACGGGCAGGAACCACAGTCCCACTGATCACACCTGGGGGAACATGGGCCACTCTTTGGCCTTCCTGGTCCTCAGCTCTCACGTGTGACATGTTCCTGCTCCCCGTGTCCGTTGTGAGCGCTCAGCTCAAGTTGGTTCAGTAACAGGCCTGGCTCCCGGTGGGCCGTCCATCCTCGCTGGTGCCCATGCTTGCTCCTTCCTTCTCTCTCCCTGTTGGACCTCGTGGACATTCTCCAGGGACACGCCGCCTCCACCATGTGTCGTCTGTCTCGGCCAGAGGTGTCCTTCCTCTGGACCACATCATCTCCGACGTCCCCTGCACCAGAGGGGGGCTTCTTACTGCTTTTATTCTGCACTTGGTATTCTTCCCTGTTTCTCCATCTTCTCATTTGTTCCCTTCATCCCCCCCAAGCCCCACTGCCTCCCCCCCCACCCCGCAGGCTCCACACCTCACCTGTCCACCCACTGCCCTTTCCTCCTGAGACCTCCGCCGCTCTTTCTTCTTCCGGACCCCAGGCCCCGGTCCTGCCTCCGCCTCCTGCCCCGCCGTCTTGCCCACATGTGTGTTTCTTTCTTGAGGGTGGCACGGCTCCCGCTTGCTGTCACACCTGAAGCAGTCAATATGTGGGGGTCTTTCAGAAATATCCCTTTGATCACTGTCCCTGGCCAAGCTGCCAGCCCGCTGTCCTTAGCAGTGTCTGGTCCCACAGCCCAGCCCAAGGCCACTCATCCCACCAACCCACCAACCATTTGCATTCCTTAAACGTAATAGCAACACATTTAATGATTTGCAACATCCCCATTGCTCTATATCCTCATGTATGGTCCCATATTTAGCATGGGTTTCATTGCTAGATTATTGTAAATGTCTCTTTCTTGGCTTATTTAAAGCTCTCATCATCATCTCCCCATCAGCAGATGTCAATTATTCTTCCAATTGATTTTGCCAAGGTGAATTACAAATGGCCCTTTGCTGGAATTTCTTTTCTGGAACATCAGCCACTCCTCTTCTTCCCGATCGTTGCCCTTGATCTCTTGGAGAGCCCCTACCTTTGAGGTAGACCAGAGAAAGAAATATTTCTTATTTAATTTTCCCTCTTTTTCTTAAGGCAGAAAAACCAAGAGCTGAAAGGCACAGTGTCTATTACCCTAAAAGACAGGTCTTCTTGGCCCTGGAAGTAGGGACAGAACTGAGGCCTCTTTTCTGGATCCTGAACCCTGCCTTTCAGAGCTCTGAGCATGAGTGTGCTTAAGAGGGTCATTTGCCATCGTCACCGGCTTAGTTATTGGATTACAGATTTCTTTCAGTTTTGCTCAATGTGGAGCTCCCTGTGACCAGTGTGTTGCGATGGGTTCATGACTTCTAACTCATCTCACTGTTTCTCTGTAGGAGTCCCCAAGGTCCTGAGAGGCAGGGACACCCGGGGGACTACCAGGGTGAAGGAATCCCAACTCACAAGGTCAGAAACATGAGAGGAGAGGCAGGGCCACCCAGCTGTCCCCTTTGCAATGTGCTTTTGAAGTTCTCAAGGGAATTGAGTTTTAACAATTTCTTAGGGATGTGGGCTTCTGTCTGAGGGGACTTGGCAGTGGGAATATTTCTTTGCTGATGCTGCTTCTCTCTGAATGTCCTTCTCCTCTGTGGCCTGGGTATCAAGAGTCTTGGGTTTGGGCTCCACTTTTACCCTCTGCCTTGTATTGAATAGCCTTTCTTTCCTTTCCTGGTGTTCCTATCCATCAGCCAGAGTTCCAGAATTGTAGATCCATTGAACTACAGGGCATTCTAGAACTGGATCTGTGCAACCTTTTATTTAAGAGATGAGGAATGGAGCCCCCAAAGTGGG
The DNA here is from genome assembly GCF_041146395.1 of Eulemur rufifrons. NCBI lineage: Eukaryota > Metazoa > Chordata > Mammalia > Primates > Lemuridae > Eulemur > Eulemur rufifrons. The sequence goes on along the minus strand of NC_091011.1, from coordinate 82,224,737 downwards.
AGTGACTTCCTTATGACAGAAGTGAGCCTGGGATCCAGTTTTCTGACTTCCAGCCCAACCCCACTCACCATCACCCCCGTCCCCAAGGGCCACTGGAAAGACCAGGGGAGCAGGGCAAGGAGACTCCTGGAGAGAAACTTCCCCAGGCTCCTCGAGGGACCATTATTCGCTCATGCTTTTTATTGACTCACCCTGAGCTCTCTCAGCTTATTGATGGAACAGTTAAATGAACCAGATATAGACTTCAGTGAGATGAAGCTTCTAGTCTGTTTCCTAAATCCTCACACTTGGCAAGAAGCCATTGCCATCCAAGACATGCCCAATCCAGCTCTCAGGAGCACCGGCAGGAAGAGCATCCACGAGGGTGGACATCCATCAACGAGGCTTTTGGTGCAACCTTCCCCGAGGAGGACACCATCATGGGTGGACAATAACCCCAGCAGCTCACCTTGAGCGCTTATGCACCAGCCACCATATATCAATGCTTGAGACACGGCAGGCATTCTTGCTTATCTCCAGTTAACAGATGAAGAACATGAAGATTAAGCAATGTAGTGATTGTAGTAACTTTCCTCAATTTACAGACTAGCAAATGTCAGCCCTGCGGGTCAAACCTAGTTTGTCTGATCCAAGAGCCCACTGGCTTAACCACAGCATTAAACTATGAAGATGGTGAGCAAAGGGAACTGTCATTCCCCACCCCAGAGCCCTACCCGCCGGCCCCCGAGCAAGGCCACGGAATGGGAATTTTTGGTAGTAAGGAAAATTCCTGCTGGTTTGGGATCGTGTTGCTAAGTGTCCACTCTAGGCAGGAAAGTGAGCTACGTGACCCTAGTGGGCCCTTTTAAGTCCAGCAACTTCTAAACAATTTTACAGAGAAAGAAAAAGCCTGTCAAGCGGGTGCCACTCCCAGATGCCAGTAGGGCCGTGGGCTGGGATGCATCCAGGCGGCTCAGCCTCCTAACAGCTGTAAGCTGGCATTAAACCCCTGCCCCATCACAGAGAGGACAAGGACTCTGAAGCTTTGTACTCTGGCAGGCCAGCTCTGATCTCGCCAGCTGCCAGGCCTTTGTGGAACAAAGAATGGCAGTGCGTTTCTTTCTTTTTAGCCCATTATTGGAAAGCTGAGTCTATCAGAATATCCTGTCATTTGCTCCACATGGCGAGGTCCAGGCATAAATGTATCATAACCCAAATGCTGGTGGCTTCCTCCCACCGTGACTGCCCATCCCTCTCCACCTTTCCTTCCCCCGCCTTCCACAAACGGGTCTCGCATCTGAGCCATCCCCTGGCCAAGGACAACATTGCTGCTGATGAGTAAGAATGTTCTTTCCTCCTAGAGCAGTGGTCCCCATCCTTTTTGACACCAGGGACTGGTTTCATGGAAGGCAATCTTTCCACAGACCAGGGTGGCGGGGAGATGAGTTCAGGATGATTCAAGTGCATTCCATTTATTGTGCAGCCAAACTTCTCTGCGAATGATACTCTGTATTTGCAGCCACTCCCCAGTGCTAGCATCACCACCTCAGCTCCACTTCAGATCAGGCACTAGATTCTCAGGCATTAGATTCTCATAAGGAGCATGCAACCTAGATCCCTCGCATGCACAGTTTACAGCAGGGTTCACACTCCTATGAAAATCTAATGCCACTGCTGATCTGATAGGAGGCAGAGCTTATGCGGTGATGTGAGCAGTGGGGAGCAGCTATAAATACAGACGAAGCTTTGCTAGCTTGCCCGCCCCGCCGCTCACCTCCTGCTGTGTGGCCCAGTTCCTAACAGGCCATGGATGGGTACTGGTCTGCTGCCCTGGGGGATTGAGGGCTGCAGCCCTAGAGCTCTGGTTCTGGCCCAGGGACCACATGCTGTCCATGCACCAGGTGAGTGGCACAGCAGATGGGCTCAAGCTGTTGCTCCTCCATCCTAGTGTGGCCTGCCCTGTCCAGCCTGGGTGGCAGTAAGGGAGGGGAATGTGCTGCATGAAACAAACTCTGACTATATGCCAGGCCCAGGTCATACCTGGCTGACTTCAACTTGAGTTTCTTCAACCTTTATATCTTTGTGATCCTTTAACTTCTCCATGAAGTATTCCAAACAGGCATTATTAATTGAAATTTAAAAGGAGATGGTGGTGGTATGGTGGTTCTTCAAAAAATTAAACATAGAATTACTATATGATCCAGTAATTCCACTTCTGCATAATACCCAAAATACTTGAAAGCAGGATCTTGAACAGGTATTTGTAGATTCATGTTCATAGCAGCACTATTCACAATAGCCAAAAATATGAGCACCCCAAGTGCCCACTGATAAATGAATGGATAAAAAAATGTGATATATTCTTACAGTAGAATATTATTCAGCCCTAAAAAGGGAAGAAAATTCTGACACATGGAAGACATATGCTAAGTGAAATAAGGCAGTCGCCAAAGGACAAGTACTGTAGGATTCCACTCATATGAGGTACCTAGAATAGTCAAACTCATAGAGACAGGAAGTAGAAAGATGGTTGCCAGGGACTGGGGGAGAGAAGAATGGGGAATTGTTTAATGGGTACGAGTTGCAGTTTGGGAAGGTAAGCATTCCGGAAGTAGATGAAGGTGATGGGTACACAGCAGTGTGGATGTACTTAATGACACTGAACTCTACACTTAACAATGGCTAAAATGGTAAATTTTATGTATATTTTACTGCAATAGAAAAGAGATAGCATACATACATGTTTCACAAATTGCAAAATCCATATACATTTATCAATTTTCCTGTCATCATTATTTCTAATATAGGGCACTTCAGAAAGGTTTTTGTGTCTTTCCTAAGGTCATGGAGCATGGTCTTTTCACTCCAAGTCCAGTGTTCTTTTAAATGTACCAGGGATGGCATATCCATAGCACGTGGTACCAGCGTTTTCTTCTACCCCTGTGGCACACATCAGTTAATTGGTCACTATACTTTCTAACTAAATGCAAACTCAACTCAGAATCATTCTTAACACAGGACTGTAGGCAGTCACTATCAATTAGTCAGAGTTAGCATGCGAGTTGCAGCTCACTCCCATCTCTGCACTCCTAGCACTTGCATCAGTGTATTAGTCCAGAGCCCCCTGATTTGTCTCTGCTTCCTTGGGAAGTTTTGAAGATGCATGACATTGGTGTAGAAAGGATGTGATCTTCTCTGGAGAGCAATGGGGGGCTGGTTACATCAGTTCGCAACCCAGAAATGAGTTGAGTGCTTGTGACCTTGTCTCATTTGAATACTGCTGCCTTGAGCTGCCTCTTCTAGCTTGGGGTAGCCCTACCTCACTGGGGGTGCTCCTCCCTGCAGGTGGCTGCACAGCAAACCCATTTAAGATGGAACCATGAGCTGTAGGCCTCCTGATCTCACTCCTTTCACCTTGGTCCAATTTGACCATGTACCAAGGCCTCTAAGTTGTCTCATGCCTTAAGTTGGGTCCAGGGGAGCAGAGACGACCTATGATTGAGAGAGGATCTTTGGTGACCCTAGTGGCCTTGTAAACCACCTCTTCTTACATGCTGCTGGTTTTTATTTGTGAACAGCCTTGGCTTAATAGCTGTTCATACCTTCCTTCAGATCCAGTTGAGTTATTAATGCAAGTGAAGGAAAGAAAAGGAACAAGAATGGTGTCAATTTCTCTTCTTTTCTTTTTAAAATTTTTTTTCTTTTCTTTGAAAGATCAAAGGAGGGACAAATAGAACTTTCTTTCTCTCTCTCTCTCTCTCTCACACACACACATGCAACACACACACACACCACACACCAACCCCCATAATAGAACACAGGAGGCAAAATTCCAGCAAACGAAATTGTTCTCAGACATCTTTTTATTTTTCCTTTCAGTGGCTTTGATTTAAGTCCCATGGCTTTAATCAAAGTGCTCAAGGAGGCACAGAAATGATTCAGTTAAACAAATTCCTGGCCACATTCACTTTTCCTGCTCCAACCCTTCCTCCTTCCTCCCTGCTCTCCACATTTTTTATTATTTTTTTTTATTAATATGGGTTGGAAAAAAGATTCCCCCAGCAGAGGAGAAAGTGAGGACTGGAGAGAAATTTTATTTTCTGAGCTAATAACTGGATGCTGGCTCAGCCTCTCTGCAGCTGACAGACCGTTCTCCAAACTCAATTGTCCCTTCCCTCCTTCCCTCTTTACTAAATTCATCCATCACTCTGAGTGCAATAAATAAAAGCCCCAATAAACAAATCAATCAATCCATCATCTTCTATGAACTTGAGAGGCACCTACCACTCGACACAGGTGGGTTCTGTTCTCAGAGCAGTGAGTACCCACACCAGGCATCAGGGGGCCTGCAGGGGCCTTTCAAGGTGCTGGCCCTGTCACTGGACTGGCACAGGGGGTGGCCCCCATGACTGTCATCTCTGCTATATGCCCGCCTGGGACACTTATTCTCTCCCAGCCCCTCCCAATTTTCCCTGGAAGGTACCCCATGAGTTCACATCTGGAGGGTAACAGCAACCCACCCCCTGGGGCTCATTATGGCTATGTCCCTGGGGAAGGGGATGGCATGGAGAACCATCCATATTAAGGCCAGTGTCTTGAAACAGACTGCCAGGCAGCTTTGATAATATTAATACAATAGATTGTACCCATCTCTTTGCTCCATTTACCACACATTCGGCAAACAATTAGTGAGCTCCTATGCAGGGTTGAGAACAGGGCCAGCCACAAGGGGTAGAAGATGTATACAGCAGGTGTGACTTCTATCTTCAAGCTGGATGCATTCAGTAGACTTGCATAGGAACAGGAGCTAGATGAGGGTGGTGTACAGGACTGTCATCCTCTGAGCTCCAGTGTGGACAGAGGCATTGCAATGACACTATGAAGGGTTTGGGACATCTTCTTCCAAATCTGCCTTTTTTTTTTTTTTTTTTTTTTTTTTTTTGGTTAAGAGAAGCATCGTTCAACTCTGAGGTCATTGCAAGGACTGTCCTGGGTCCCTTACTTTTTGGTAACTGCATACTCTCAAAGAGGAACCAAGTCTCTTCAGTCTATATTTTTTGGTGAGCCCACCTATGTGCTGACCCTCACAGTCTCCTGTCTTGGTGCTACGGGATATGCAGAGATGACACCTGGGACCTGGGAGGGGGGTGTGAATCACTGATGGAGCATATTCTCCCAAGCTTTCCTAGAGTTCATTAGACAGGCCTGAGGGACAGCAGAGGCTCTCATGGCAGCTGTATATGCATTAGGGTCAGGCCTACCTGAAGGTCCTGACCTCACTGTCCCTGCCATACTCTAAGACCACAGCTCTGAGCGCTGCCCTGGCAGAAAGACAAGCTTAGGAAGAGAAAGTGCCTGTACTTCTAGGATATGTAGCAGTGGTCCTGAGAGCTGTGTAATTTGGTAGGATGAGAAAAGGGATGTTGTGTCTTTAACATCAGGTCCCTAAAGGGAATATATTTGTTAAACATTATAATTACCCTTCAGCGGCTGAACTCCATGGCAAATGAGAACTCAATAGCAATTGAGAACTATATAGCAATTGAAACCACACTGAGGCCCATTACTGTTTCTCAAATGATGCTTTCATTTAGATAAGGCAGGCAATTATACATCTTGATTAGGTCACCGCTCCCAAGGGGATAAGGTATTTCTCAGGATTGCCCCCCTCCCCGTAAATAATACCCTAGAACTGCAGCCGTCCCTCAAATCTCATTTTTCTCCTTTCTCTCTAGATATAGATAATGAGATAAATATATAGACACAGACATACACATACATAAACATATAAACACAGACATAGCTGCATTTGTATCTGTCTTGTCCTAACACTTAGGGACATTGAGATGTGTGAGTTTATGTGGCCAGAGTAGAAGAGATCAGAAATAATAATAATAATAATTTAAAACCATAATTTTATATTTTCTTTTATCTTACAAAATACATTTACACGAATTATTTCTTTTGATCACTGCCACAGTCAAATGAAGTAGACACAACAGGTATTAGAAGCCTTGATTTTTTTTCTTCCTGAAATAGGAAGGAAATGGAATTTTTTTAAAAAAAAAAAAAACCTCTCAGGTGCCTTCCAGACCTAAATTTGAGTCTATTTGTATTACCCTTTCACAGAAAACTGAGATGGGGAGGCCAAATGGCTTTCCCAGGCCACTTGACTGGTCAGGCCCTTGAGCTGGGTCTAGACCCCTTCTTTTTTTTTTTTTTTGAGACAGAGTCTCACTCTGTTGCCCAGGCTAGAATGAGTGTCGTGGCGTCAGCCTAGCTCACAGCAACCTCAAACTCCTGGGCTCAAGGGATCCTCCTGTCTCAGCCTCCCGAGTAGCTGGGACTACAGGCATGTGCCACCATGCCCGGCTAATTTTTTCTATATATATTTTTAGCTATCTATATAATTTCTTTCTATTTTTAGTAGAGATGGGGTCTCGCTCTTGCTCAGGCTGGTCTCGAACTCCTGAGCTCAAACGATCCGCCCACCTCGGCCTCCCAGAGTGCTAGGATTACAGGCGTGAGCCACCGCGCCCGGCCTAGACTCCTTCTGATTAGGTTTTTTCCTCTCTATGATTCTAAACCCTTCAGTGGATTCTTCTCGAATTCATGCTAAAATCAAATCCCCTTATGTGGCCTAAGAAACCCTGATTTTTTCCAGGCCCTGTCTTTCTTCAACCTTTATGTGTCAGCTGCCCTGCTCCGTCCCGAGGAAGCCCACCCCAGCCCTGCCCGTGAGGACGCACCCCCAATATTTGGTCATAACTCCTTTTACTGTTTCTTCACAGAACTTGCCACAGTTGTAATTAAATACTCACTTGGAAAAGTTAAAAAAAAAAAAAAAAAAAAAAGCTTGTTTTTAATCTCTTTATTCCTAGCACCTACCAGAGTTCCTGTCGTATAGTAGGCATCAAATTAATATTTGTTGAATGAACGCATGCATTAAGGAATTAACTGTGAGTAAATAATGGCCTGGAACCTCAACATTGCCGTACCTGAAGATCCTGCATGGCTAATTATTTCCAGAAATTTAATAAAACCCAGTCATATCCTCATTCTGTTTTCCTCTTCACCAACACTCTCCTCCAGATTATTTGGCCAATTGCTACTATATTTAGAGAGCCTGCTGCTATCTAGTTACACTGGCAATACATATTCTTAAAATTTTGCTCTTCCCAAATAGCATGGATACATGGCTTCAGAATCACTTGTTAATAGAAAGAGCATCCTTCAGAGACAGCTGACACCACCCTCTGCCCCTGGTTTTCAGAAGAGAAACCTGAGTCACACTCACTCCAGATGACAAACATCTGGTTTGAATTGGAAGTGGAGAACAAAAAGGATTTGTATACTTCAAAATATCTGGATAATTAAATAAGCTTCTCAATTCCCCTCCAGATGGTCGATGCCCCATAGATGCAGCCATAAAAAGACTTTGTTTTGGACTCTAAAAAACAAGTTAGTGGTGACAGTGGAATTTGAATCTTGTTCACAAATCCTCATCTCCATTGAGACGTGCTGGCTGGGAAAAAATATATATGCACTGTTGTCCTTGCCCCTGAATGGAGTGCTCTATGTCCAGCGACCTCCTGCTTTCCGGCATGGGTTTCTCTGTCATTCCTTTCTCTGACTTTGGCCTAACAAAATCCTCTACTTTAACTCAGGCTCAGCGCAGCACTGTTATTTATTTACTAGAGTGGCCTGCAGAGTTCTAAGACCACCGGGCGTACGCATAAATCTATACAAACACACAATGTAATTTCCAAACACTGCAGTAAACTCCCCCTGAAGAGTCCGCTGTCATCGGGGATGTTACACTGAAAAGGTTTGTGTTGGTGGCAAAGAGAAGGCTGGATGGCTTTCTACAGATTGAAGGAGGAGGAAAAGGGACAGTTCTTAATCCTTCCTGGGAGAAGTTCTGAGCACCCCGCCCCGTGCCCCCTCCTCCCCCGCATGCCTGAGATGGAACGTCAGAGGCACCAGCCATCAGTCTCTGTGGCAACCTGGTGGAGGGACAGCACACAGAAGTGCAGGTATTTGGGGATCTTGGTGTCTTAGGATTCCAAACTGGACGTGGATTCAGGGCCAACCTATTGCACAACTTCCGGCGCACTATTTATAAAGAGCTATGAATTGATACTCCCATTTGGCTAGGATCCTGGACAAGAGCAGTTTTCTTTGCTTCATGTACTCGTGAACACCAGAAGAAGGCAAAAGAAGCCCTTAGCTGAGGCAAATTAGAAAGGTGAGAAGGATGTGACAAAGCGGGGGTGGGGGGGTAGGGAAATGCAGGGCACAGAGGCCGCACTCAGCGTAGTAGGGATGGGTCAGGGGCATGGGCAGTGCTCTCAGCAGAGCGGGCGCGCTCTCCAGCAGCCTCTGTTTACCCCACGTGCTCCACAGAGATGACATTTCCTACGGCTGCCATGAAAACGGCGGGAAAGTTCTGCTGTTTGGAGATGGAGGTGGCGTTTGTGGACTTGTACAAGTACATTCTCACTGGCTCATGACAGGTTCTCTGACCTTTAAAAATCCCCTTTGTTTTCCTCTGGACTTCTCAGAACTTGCTTAAAATATGGAACCAATATTGCCTGGGCCAGAGTAATTATCCAACCATATCCTTGTTCCAGGGTGATTATGTCTATAAAGCCCCTGCCCTGGGCTTACTTCTGTTATGGTGGCCAACAGGGGTGGCCATAGATCTGTCCTTGGGCAATGACCAAAGCGGTGAGAGCGGCATGGGACTAAGCCCTTTCAAGGGTTTGTCCTCATGTGGTGCTTTTCGTTCAGAGCAGGAGTGAGAATATGGGAATCTTCCAAACCTAAACCCTCTGCTTTTGTTTCTTAACAACCACATTGACCAAGTGCAGGAAGTCCATCTTTAACATCACTGCTTGTAAACTGCTGGGTGATGTTTACCATGGTTATAATTGGTGTCATTAAGCTTAGGTGACATTATTAATGCTGCTGATTAAATTGCTATAAACCTAACTTCACCGTTTGCACAAACAGCCGTGTCTAAGTTTCTGGCTTTCATGTTTGGATGCCTGGGTAGAAAGACAGGCCCTTTGGGAGGCACAATTGGGAAGGAAAGTGGAACCCCAGTTTCTCTCCTGTCTGTTACATAGAGCTAAGATCTGGCTCAAAATATCTTCACCCACTGTTAGTAAAGTGTTTTCGCTTTCTAAAGCGGTTCTTTTGAACAGTGGCATCCCAAATCCATTAGCATACATTGAAAAGGAGCATCAAATATCTCTCCCCTCGCTTTCCTATCCCGGAATCTCTCCACCCTCTTCCCTTGAAAGCCTGCATCGACTGTCTGCTGCTGTGGCCATCTCTCAGTCCTCGTGCTACTCTATGAATCTGCTCTCTGCCACTTAATAAAATGGTACCTTCCACCTGCTCGTCTACTTAACAAAATGATGACTCCCTCCTTCTCTCTTGGCCTCAGGCGATCTCCATTTCTCTCTCTCCTCTCTCTCTCCCTCTCCTTCCACTCTCCTCTCATCCCCTCCTTCTCCGCCTAGGTGTGGGCACAGGTGTTTACATGCCTATTTGTAATTTCTTGTGACCCCACCACCAGGATACAAGCTACATGAGAACAGGGATTTTCTCTTTTTCGTGGCTGTACCCCTTGTATCTAGGACAGTACCAGGCATATGGTGAGTACTAGACAAGTATTAACTGAATGAATGAAAGAGTCTGCCAAACACTCGGTGGTCTCGTTTGTCCGGACATTTGATGGAAGTGGGGATTGCTATGAATGCCTTCCCTGCTCACAGCCAGTAGGTTCACCCCTTGTAGATAATGAAATCTGATGTCAGCTGTCTTGGGGATTTATCAGTTAGAATGTTTCAATTGCAACTAACCGAGACTGACTCTGGTTATCTTAATCAAAAAGAAAATTTACGAGGAAGGCTATCGGATCCTCCCAGAATTGATGTGTCGCTGGAGAAACAGACTTGGGTGAGGTATTGGCAGCTGGCAGGGCGATAGCCATCTTGCAGCAGGACGTCCTGTCCCTGTGGCGACTCACCACTGATGTCCTGAACGGTTTCTAACCCTCCTTCCTGCGAGTCACCTACTGGAGATCCAACGTCTTAGGGCAAGACTACATGGACCAACCCCAAAAGTAGTCCACGAGAGGGAGGCCTGATCTTTTACCCACCATGTTTCAAGGCCACTCGAAGACTCATTTATGCGGGCGCTGAAGAGCGGCTTGGGCACCTTCCCCACGTCCTCCTGGGGCTGTCAGCAAGTTGCCTCCCAGAGGGCCCTCATGGAACTTCCCACCGCTTCTCTAATTCTCTGTCTTCACTGCGCCTGTATGTGCTGGTTGCTAAGCAGAGGGAGGAGCTAGAACATCTTCCTTTTTGAAGACAGAGAATCCCTCTCCAAGAGCTTTCCCTGCCCTGATTAATTAGAGCCATCTGCAGAGCAGGGTACATTAGGACACACACACATGTATAGACCAGCACATCCGTGGAGACACTCACCAAGCAGCCTGCCCTGACTTCAGTAACCTACACATGTTAGTGCTAAACAGCACTGATGCTAATGATGCTGTGTTGTGATAAGAAGTTATTTTTATTAAAGGCTCCAGCCTACCACCCTCTGCCATCGGAATAGTCTATTCCCTGACAGGGAAGGAAGAGCTGGAGTGGAATAGCAGTAGAACTGTGAACATAAAGCGCTTCGACTCCAGATAGCCGGGCCCTAAAAAGATTTTAGACCCAGTGGATTTCAAATAACAACTCCCCCTGGCTAAATTGTGATTATCACAAGTTCACAAGGATACATGTTTGTGGATTCAAGCTCATTCTTGATTTAAACCCTCTAATATGCACATACTCAATGCGTGCACAGACACACACACACACACACACACACACACATTCTCTCTCTCTCACTCTGCCGGAGCCCCAGGCTCACAGGCATGCACAATTCTGGCTGTAACGATTCAGATGCCATTAATCCAAACCCACCAGGACAGTTGCTCCTTTGATGTCCCCTTGGGGTAGCATTCCAGGAGGTCCCACTCCTACTGATGTGGAACTCTCTGGGGGTCAGTGAGCCATGAGGACATGTGTTGGGGGTGGGAGAGAGGAAAAAAACCCTGGGCTCAGGCTTCATGAGGAAAACAGATCTGACATGAAAAGAACACAGATTTTTCAGGCGTTGCAAAGCCTTCAAGATGCCCAATAGACTTGGTTAATATGAAACTAAGAGGGCCTTCCATACAGAATACGGGACGACTGGTACCTCATTGCTAGGCAAGATACTCCCTGTCCTTCTGCCTTGGTGTCTCACCTTGAAAAATGGGGAGAATACATTCTTTCTGTGCCCCTCAACAATAGAACCAAGTCATTCACAGACTTAGCGGGTAAAATAAGAACAGTAGAGGAAGCTACAAATTGCAGGGATGAGATCATGCTTGTCTGTTTTTCTTCGTTTTGTAAATAAGGTTTCCCTCTAGTTTCAGGAAATTCAATATCCTAAATAAGTCGAACTTGCCAAACAGATATTTTAAGTTGTGATAATATGTACTGGGGGAAAAACTTCCTATTGGATACATAAGGAGGTTCAGTTTGTAAATATTAGCTTTACAAGCAACGTTTCCTACATGCATCCATTGCACAGAACCAAGTATGCAAACCTGTGATTAAGTAATGATGATAAGATTATAGCAATTGGCACCAAACTGATGCTAAGTTTATACCATAACAATTAGCCCTCAAATGTGATTTAATAAAGGCATAAGCACATATTTAAGAATGGATCTAAGAACAACTTATAAAGTAGTCACAAAAAGTGTTCTGGGATGGAGCCATAAAGACTGGGCCAATAAATCTCAGCCAGCCAACCAACCATTCTGTTATTTGATAAAACTAATAATGCAAAACTTATTGCTATAGCAGAAACGTCATAAAAATGTAGTAAAAATAAACAAGCACATGGCTCTGGCAGAAGAGCTAAAAACAAGTGTGGAAACTGAAGACATCAAAGTATAGCCAAGAAGCATCTTGGCAAGTGGGAACAGGCGATGTTCACATATATTACTGGAAAATCTTAAGGAATTTGGGATTTTTTTTTTCCTGTTTGAACAATATTTTGGGAAGTGATATTTCATACATGCTTGTCTCTGTACCAAGATATTTCTCTTCCCAAGATTATTTTGTAACGTACTTAACTGGTGAGGTCTGTTAGTCTTAAGACGCCTTTTGGTAGAAATATTTGAAATCTTTAAAGCGAGGGAAAGGAGAGAAGGCAGTGAATGTTATTAAGCTTCATACCCCTTTACCTGTATTATCCCAATTAATTCTCAAAACAATCCCGAGTAGAAGGAAACATATTCCCATTTTGCATAAGAGGAAAGTGCAGCTCGGAGGACTTGCTCTCATGGCCGGCGTGTGGCAGAGCTGGGATTCAGACCGGGTCTGTCTGCCTCCAGAAGCCTTGGGCAAGGCATTGCGCTGACTGCCTCCTGTGCCTCCACTGCTCCAGAGACGTGCCCAGGACAAAGTAAGGTGATTCACATAGACCCCCAGGTGTCTGGAACCTGCCACCAGCCCTGTAAACACCAGCTTCCCCATGATGTGTGAGCCCTTTCCCACATTCCTTCGCTGTTCAGACTCTACCACCTGCCGCTGAGGGTCGTTCAAGGGTTGACCAGGCAGGGGATGGGAGGACCACAAAAAACCCCAGCACCTCCCACTGCCAGCCAGCCTGGCATCCACAGCTACCTGGAGTCGGGAGTGGCAAGGCCAGCCACACTCCCCGGGGCTCTACTCACAGCATCTGAAGTCTGCTGCCCTGCCTCAGTGGCACCCCCAGCTCCGTGCCTCCTGCAGCTATGGAGAACCGGAGAACCAGAGAACCGGAAGCTGTCCAGGCCATCATGGGCACGTGCAGATGAGAGAGGGGCCTGCTTCGGCCTCCGGGCACTTACCAGAGGAGGAGGAGGAGGAAGACAGCTGTGTTTTGGGTGTGAATGGGTTACAGGGCCTCCTCGGCCCCTGGGATGGCGGCCAGCAGGGGAAGTGGGGAAGCTGTGAGGAGAATGGCAAGTTTCTCCTCGCAGGGGCCGTATTCCAGCTGAATGCAGCCTCCTCGCCCTTAAATCCAATTAAAGGCCAATATTATGTCAGTGGAAATGTATGCCAATCCTAATATAGTCTAATAAGCCTTAAAATAGCACTCTGTAAGTGGAAAGCCCTGTGGTTTAATTTGATTCGCAGCCTAATAACAGGCTTAATAAGAGGGAATTGGCCCCCTTTTATTTTCCAACTGGTCTCTGCATGCTCTTTTCTTCCCTTCCGTCTTTGCCTCCTCGTTCTCTTTCTCTGGAGCTCTGAGGAGTGACCGAGAGAGGCGGGAGGGAGCGGGAGGTGGGCACTTCCTGCTGAGAGGCTCGGCACCTGCCACCTGAAGGAATGTGGCTCTGGCACACGGCAGCGACTCCAGGTCCTTGGCTCTGTCCTACACTTGGCTCGTGTCGTGTCTGGACAAGGGGCTTCATTTTGGCTTTGCTGCCTTGCGTGGAAATGGGGATGACGGATGCAAGATACCTCGAGGCATATATCTTGGATACGGACCTTTGGATGAGAGGGACCTCACCACTTCTTTGTTCATGGGACTTGGTCCCCACTCCCGGGGTAGTGGAACCAATGGCCATGCTCCCATGCTGCCCACTAGAAATGGCAGGATGGCCAAGCCTGGGCAAGTATTAAGAACACGGTCCGGAAACTGATTCAAGGACCTGCTTTAAGCAACTTCGTCCAATTTTGGGGAGGGCAAAAGATTCCCAAACATTTAAAAAGCAGAGTTTTGGGATTGAATGTACTCTTTCAAAAAGCAAGTTTAATGAAATATAATTCACATTCCATGTAATTCAGCCATTTAAAAGAGTACACGTCAATGGCTTTTACAATTCAATAGTTTTTAGTATATTTACCAAGTTGTGTAATCATCACCATAATCTTAGAACATTTTTATTGTCCAAAAAGAAACCCCACACCCCTTAGCCCTCATGCCCCCCAGCCCTAGGCAGCCACTAATCTACTTTCTCTATGTATAGATGTCCGTATTCCTGACATTACATATAAATGGAATCATATAACATGTAGCTGTTTTTGTCTGGCTTCTTTTCCACTCAGCATAATTTTTTCACGGTTCATGCATGTCATATCAATGTTTCATTTCTTTTTATTGCCAAACGATATTCCACTGTATAGATATACCACATTTTATTTTTCCATTCCTCATTTGATGGACTTTTGGGTTGTTTCCACTTTGGGGCTATTATGAATACTGCTGCTATCAATGTCTGTGTGCAAGTTTTTCCCTGGACATATGTTTTCATTTCTCTTGCCTATATTTCTAGGAATGGAATTATTTCAGGATCATGTTAAATCTATGTCTAACCATTTGGAGGAAGTGCCAGACTGTTTTTCAAAGCGGCTCCTTCGTTTACATTCCCACCCACAATGCGTGAGGGTTCCGATTGCTCCACCCTTGCCAACACTTGTTGTTGCCTGTCTTTTATTCTAGCCATCCCAGTGGGTGGGGAATGGTATCCCCTGCTCATTGGGGCTCTGATTTGCATTTCCCTGAAGGGAGTTAATGCACTCTTGATTTAAACTGGCCTGTGAGTTAATCAACAGTGAGACCTGAATTCAAACCTCAGCTATGGTGATTCTTAACTAGATCATCTTGAACCTGTTACTGAATTTCTCGGAATCTCCATTTCCAGACCTGTGAATTTGAGGCTGAGGTTGTGACGATTTACTGAGAGAGTGTTAGGGAAGCAGTAGCTTAGGCGACACAACGTCTGTTCATCTTCTTCCCTTCACCCGATGCCCAGGCTTATGACCGCACTCTCATGATGGGACAGTGGGAATGATATTTATGTGTGCCCCATCAATTTTACAACAGGGCAGAAGAAAGAATATCATTTTAAAAAGAAAAGGAGGGTGATGATGGATTGAGTCGGGACAAAAGAAAAGGGCGTTTGATGCCAAGATAAAGGAATGAGAGTTGCTTTGTTATTAACAAGGAGAAGCAAAGGGTGAAGAGTGACATAATGACCATCCTCCATGGAAGAGGGGTTATTATGGGGAGGATGGTGACCAGCTGTTCCCCATCTCCACTAAGGACATCAGAAGGAAAAATGCATTTACACTGTGGGAAGCCGCCGTAGCTTAGTTATTAGGAAGAGCTCCTTTGCTGTCAGGGTCATGAAATATTGGAATGGGAATTTATCAAGTTTCCTGTCCCTGAAGGCCTTTCCAAATGTGATAAACTGCATCCAGGAGTGTGAATGAGATGCCCCGAGGCAGCCCCTTCCGTCACAAAAATGCTGCGATGCCCGGCGGTGCCATCCTAGGTAGCCCTCCCTGTGCAAACCCTCCCCTGCCAGCCACCCCCCCCCGTCCCCCCACCCCACGCCCTGTTTCGGCTGGATCCAGTTGCTCTGTCTCCTCTCCCTAAACGGTGTGGGGGAGTTGCCGCTTTTCTCTATTTCAGGAGTGAGTGATGTGGTTTCTATACATAGCCGCGGCTTATAACTTCTTTGGCAGCTCCTGGGTTGAAAGGTGCTGTTAAGAGAAAGGCAGGGGAAAAAAGAGCTAAATAACCCTTTTATTTATTTATTTTTAAAGGCTTTTAAGAAAAGTTCAAACGTCTGGTCCTTTAATTCAATGGCTCACTGCGGCCATTATGGTCCTTGGCAGATCTTCCGGGACTGGGAGCTTGGCGGGCCGCTGCGGCTTCACAGATGGGCAAACCCAAGAGCCTGTGGGGAAAGCGTGTCATGGGGGTCGCAGAGGGAAAGGCTCAGACTTGGGACACTGCCCCGTGGGGAATTTTGTCCCTGTCCATTCGGTTTGTGGATGGGGACAGTGGTGGCTTCCTTAACAAAAAGTCATGCCACCTTTCTCCCAAAATATGGGAACTGGGACATTTCAGAGCACCTCTGCCCCAGGACCAGGGTGGGCTCCCCTTGGCCTGAGCTACCCAGGGTAACTCTACCCACCTTGTCTCCAGGGTTTGGTCCAGATAATCCTAAAGCAGTTAGTATCCAGAATTCCCCAGCCCCAGCGACGAGGACCTTCCCCACCCTGTTTTTGGAAAATACTTGCTTTGCCTTCTCTTGGTTACAGTGCACCTAAATATTGATGCCCATAGCCCCGGGTGCCACCAGCAGGGGCCATTTGCCTGCAGCTGTGAACAGCTTCCCCAGTTTACCTTGGCGTGTTGCACAAATATTATCTTTCTGTGTGTGTCATGATGCAGAAAAGGCTGGGAAACACAGAGCCCAAGAGAACAGGTTTGGAGTGAGAAGGATAGACCAAACCTCCTTCCTTTATTTACTTGTGTACTGTTGGATTTGTCAGCTGCGTCCTCAGACTGGGCTTCTCTTAAAGGTGCAGGAGAAGTGCTAGTGACATCTTAGGTCTACGAGTCCCTCCCAAGGCAAGCCCTAGGAGGTATGTAGCATGATGGGCCCCGTATTGAAGGTAAGGAAACTGAGGCAAAGAAGTTAAGGGCTCTGGGCAAGGATATGCAGGTAGTGAGCAGTAGGGCCGGAGTTTTAACCCAGAACATCTGTTTCTGTCACCCTAATTTTTCCAACTGAGTGATAGGCAGATGGGGAGAAGGGCAGGCTGATGTCTGACCCCTCCTACCCCATAAGCCACTCCTCCAGCACCAACCTAAGGAACAGCTGGGAGGCAAAAGAAACATCTCCCTCCCTCCCTTCCATCCTTTCTCCCACAGCTGTCCCAGGAGAGCCACCCCTGGGAAGGCACCCAAATCATAGTGCCCATGCTTCTCTGTAGGGAAAATCTGGTTACAGTGAACAAACCGCTGGCATCAAAGTGCCTCAGAAGAGCAAATGCTGCTGGAAAGACTGTGCAAAAGGGGAGAAAGAGCAAGTGAAGCCAATTGAAGAAACAGAGATAGCCCTGGACTGAGTTAGAAAGCGTGGGATTACTCTGGACTCGCCACTACCTGTGATCGTGGGCAACTGCCTTCCCTCCCCAGACCTCCAATGTGGTTTGCAGGCTCTGCTAGGAGCACATACCCCCTTGTCCCCACGGGTGACCCACTCAGCCCTAGACTCTCAGGCTGCCTCTCCTTCTGTGACCCCCTAACATTTCTGGCCTGGCCATCTTGGATGGCTCTTTGGGCAGCAAAGACTCTTTTCTAGAAACCTCTTCACTGAGCTGCCATTGATTTGGTCAGTTTCGTCTCTGCCAGATTCTTTTGCTCACCTTCTCCCATCCCACGTCAGCCGCAACGTGCACCTGCGTTCAGAGGGGCTCATGCTTTCTCGAATCCAAACTTCCCGACAGATACACCCTCCTTTCAGTCTTGCTTAGTTTCCAGGTGATGAAACCGGCCTTGGGCCTGGGTGGTTGTCATGGAGACGCATCCCAGCTTCCCGTCTCACATCGGCCCTTGAGCATTTCCCGGCAAACTCTCTGGGCTAGAAAAGGAAGAAAGGTCTGGCTTTGCCCTCTGTGTCTCCTTTTTGGGGGGGAAGGGATTCAGCCAAGTGTGCTTTGATGCTATTTAATCCAAGTTATTCCAGCGGGGTGTGGGGGATAGGCTGGTAAAAAAAATACAGGCGGTTTTCTATTTGCCTTGTTGTATTAGCTAATTATCTCAAGTGGTAATCAGAGAAAAAAGAAAAAATGGAATCAGAATAACATTCATGTTATTTATATTTTATCATCTTGCCAAGCTCAGCAAAGGGATGTAGTTTTATTTCTTTCTCTGACCCTTCATTTAATGCCATCTTCTTACTATTGATCAAATCTCACTGCCTGTTGATATCACCTTTTCATTCAAGGCCCTGAATAGACAGCTCATCAATAACATCCACCTGAACCTCTGCACCTGCACTTTTTCTAGGTCCTTAGATGCATCTGAATTTCCAGTAAAGTGTGTGTGTGTATAAATTATCCAAAACTGATTTCTAAGCATCTCAAAAGACTTTAGACAGTACCTTCCATAATCCTGACCATTTTCAGTAGGAGGGGGCCTCCTGCTCCTGCTGCAGTGGGCAGAGGAGGGGAAACTGAGGCACTAAGTCTAAATGGAGGATGAAATGTTATTTTGTAGCATCCAAGAAATTCAACTAGTGGCCAAAAAGGGAAAACAATCTAGGGTTCCAGATTGCTCTGTGGCCTTTCCAGCATGTTTGGAAAGCAGAGTTACCACAAAAATCATAGCCAAAGATTTGCTTCATAAGGAGAAGGGTACAATCAGCAGCAGATAAGGAACCTGCTAAGCTGAGTTTTATTCCTGCCTTCTCCATTCCTGGCTTGGGTAAGTCACTTGATATTTTATTTCCTAAAAAACTGAGTTAGAAGATTTACCTACCTCTCTCAACGTGAGCCAATAATGTGAAGATCCTTTGTAACCTGAAAGGCATGCTAGAAATGCTAAGTTTAATTAAAACTACGAGATATTTCATTTCGTCTTTGTACCCATCCTCTGATGTTAGCATTATCTTATGAGGCTCAGAGACATCAGACAACTTGCCCAAAGTCACACAGGAACCAAGTCGTAGTATCTGGACCAGGATCTGCTGACTTTAACTTGGGTACTTCTCATTAGCCCACAGCTGTCTGTGGGAACAAGGTTAAACCAGTGCTGAGAAAGACCCTATGAGAAGGTCATTTCAAGGTCATCCCAACAAACAGCCTGCTGTACCAGCTCTGGAATGATATGCAGTTCTGGTGACCAGGAATTATAGGAGCCTTATAGCTCATGCGGCAGATGGGAAAGGAGAGAAAGGGGTAGCGGGGGAGAGGACAGAAAGTGGAGGAGAAAGCAAAGCCATGTGAACGGCCATGCTGGCCCGGCGGAGGGGAGGGTGATGTGCCATGCTGAGGTCCTTTGAGCCCAGAGAAAATGCGTGTCTTTATCTTTGTCTGTACAATTTATGGTCCAGCTGGGCTCTTTCGTGAGGCTGGGGCTGTTCTGGCACTGCCAGAAGAGTCACTCTTGGGGGTGAGACATTGGAACTTTGGGGCCCTGCCAGGAGCATAATGTAGCCATGGTTATTGGAGGGAAGTTCCCAACTGGCAGTGGCTGGCACAGCCCAGAGGTTTAAGGGGCAGAACTCTGTGATGTTCCCAGAGCAACTGAGTGACCTGAGCTTGTGTGTGTTAGGGCCATGGATTGTATCATTTCCTTCCCCACTGGTTCTGACAGATCCTCTTCTTGACTCACTCATTCGTTCATTCATTCATTCAAGAGAGATTCGCCAAACAATAACGTAGCAGCTAGGTAGTTGTCATAATTGTAGGTAAGATATAACATGTCCTTCTGCAGGAGAGATCAACATACCAGGTAAATTCGAGCTTTCTTGCACTTAAAAAATAAGCAGGAACAAAGTGTTAATGTTTAATGCATATATAACAAGCACCCATGGATGTGCAAATTATTATAGTTCACCATTACCCAGATCATTTGTTGGAGTTATTCATTTCCTGAGATTAATGATTTTGGAGTATAGATTTAACAGAGAAGTTTGTTTACCAATGCTGAATAGTTGTGTGTGCTTTGGAGGTTCTAATATTAGCCAAAGTAGTCAGTCTTAATGTGTTAAGAGTCTGGACTTTAATGCCTGTATTTTATTGGTTACTAAACACTCTGCTCATTAATGGGATTTCCCACTTTCACACCTACGCCCATCCCCAAAAGGAACTATTTTAAAGATGTAGGACCTAGGCACGTGTATGTATGCATTCATTCATTCATTCATCCATTTCACTAACATCTACAAATTGCTGGCACCTATTCTGTTGGGGGAAATATTTATTATCTGCAAATTCCCAGTGAGGAAGCTGAGGTCAGATGCTTCAAAGGGCACAGCTGTCCTGGCGTCTCTTACTCCAGGAGGGGGTCTCCCAGCTAAGACATGGATTGCTGCAGGGTTGGACACAGGATGCCTTGGAGATATTGTTAGACCCCAGGCCCACTGAGAAGCAAGAGCTTCTCAACTCATCTCTTCCATGACACGTAATTAAACTGCAGTACAGAGAAGCGACATGGCAACACTTCGAGGACAGAAGTAGAAATAGATGTTTTGATGAACAGCTGTTGGGAATCTGCATCAAACCACTCATATAGGTAATGGAACAACTTAAGAAAAGGGAGAGGGGACAGCTAAAGACTGCCACTGAGAGGAGGCGGTGGGATCTGCACGCTGGCCTTCAGTGGAGAGGGCCGTGTTGGCTGTTTCTGGGTGCGGAGGTGGGTGAGGTGCATCCGAATGCTCTGGGAGACGCGGTGTTTGCTCTACAGCGGTCGAGACCCTAGGGCAGCCCTTCATTGCCCTGGTCCCCCCTTGCCTCCAGAGAGCTCATAGTTCTTCTGAAATTTCTGTCCTGTGGAAAGGGAAGACCCATCCTTCAACAGTCCTTTCTTACATCAAGACACATGCAGAAAATGAAAATATCTGGGGGGTATGCAAGGCTGCATGCAGTGGCAGGCAGCTGCTTCCCCACGGGCTGGGGGGTGGGTAGAAATTCATGTCTTGACACACCTGTGGTGCACGCATGACATCCCTTCTGTGCTGTGGACCTAGCTGGGATGTGCACATTTAAGGTAACTTGTCGCTCCTGGGAAAGAACAGGTGTTTTCAAGAAAGCGTTTAACCTGTTCTCTTACCAGCAGGCAACCATTGCACTTGCATCATTCTGGTAACACACAGTATTAAGTCGGGCGCAGTGGCTCATGCCTACAGTCCCAGCATTTGGGAGGCCAAGGTGGGAGGATCGCTTGAGCATAGGAGTTCAAGACCAGCCTGGGCAACATAGCAAGACCCCTGTCTACAAAAAATTTAAAAAAAAAAAATTAGCCGGGCATGGTGGCTCCTGCCTGTCGTCCAAGCTACTCAGGAGACTGAAGTGGGAGGAACACTTGAGCCCAGGAGTTCAAGGCAGCAGTGAGCTATGATGGACAGAGTGAGACCCTGTCTAAAGAAAGACACAGTATTCAAGTTGACTTGAGTGTGAGTGTTATGGGTGGGGGTGAATGTGGGTGGCAACTGTCTATCTAAACCGAGTGTTTGTTATCAGGGAGATAGCACCTGTTTGTGTACTTAACCTTTTAACATTGTGTGTTCTGAGGCAAGCCATGTCCTACTCTCTTCCAAGCCTCAGTTTCCTACTTGTTCCTCTTACCAGTGACTCTCTAAGCCTGAGGACTCTGGAAGGATGGGTCTTCCCTTTTCAAAGGACAAAAGTTTCAGAAGGCTTCCTGAAAGGACAGTGAAATACTGATTGTGAAATGGTTGACTTAAAAAGGATTTTCCAGACAGAAAGTAGAATAATGTTTGCCATGGGCTGGGGTGGGGGGGAGTGGGAAACAGTTGTTTAATAGGTATAGAGTTTCAGTAATGCAAGATGAAAGGAGTCCTGTGGATGGACGGTGGTGATAGTTGCACAACAATGTGGATACTTAATGCTACTGAACTTTACACGTCAAAATGGTTTAGATGGTAAATTTCATGCTATGAATATTTTACCACAATTAAAAATTGCTAAAAGACTTTCCATTGAAAACCTTTCCCCATCTAATCTTTATCCCTTCAAAGTAGCTTCCCTTCTTCCTTTTGTAGTGTCTTTTCCTAACCTTAAGAAAAATATCTAATTCTGCTGAATCAATCCTCAATACCAGAACTTCACTGGTCTCCTTACTTCTCCCAGGGCTTGGTCTTTGACAAGGACTCCTGCTGGCATCCCTCAATCCTCTCATAAACATCTTCTGAGGGCAAACAGTACCTGTCCAGGGAGTTCAGGCAGCTGCCTTCTCCTTCAGCCAGCTTGCAAAGGCCAGAGGTCCGCTGCACTCCAGCCCTCTGGGGTGACCAGCAGGGTGGCCGGCCCTCTCGCCTGTCCCCAGGAACATCTCCGAGCTAGAGAAACAGGCAGCACTCTTGCTTTGGGGTGTGCTTTCAAGTTTATTAAAACACACTTGTCTACAGCATGATATTTTAAAGTCCAGCTTAATTTATACCAACAACAACAACAATCACAGAAGCTTCTTATTTTACAGCCAAGATGACTCTGTTTGGAACTCATTACATTCACAGAACCTTTATTAGACAAAGGATATTACTGTGGCTCCAGAATTCTCCTGTTATCAGCATTGTTATTCATGCTCTTATCCAACGTTATTATTTTTATCTAGTTGCCTTTTTCTTTAGTTTCAGTAATGTCTTAAAAGCTGTGTTTTATTTATAACATAAATTCCCTAACAGCAGGAATAATTTTTCTGATGTTACGAGGAGAAGGAATGGTAAGAGACAGAGTCGGACCAGACGATCTCAAAGCCATGTGGCTGCCCAAGGAAAATCCACGATGGATTAGTTTAGGCGTGTCACTCCCTGCCTGGCCTGATGCCCGTGCTTAGGCCACTAAGATCCATTTTAAATGGTTAAAAATGCAGTGATGGTGTCACCTAGATGTATGTTTGGAGCCCATTTCGATGAAGTATTATAATACACTTAGTCAGTGGCTGGTATGAATTTGCCACAGTTACTATCTCTATCTTATTTTCCTTACTAGATTACAATGGCACCCACTACATACATACAAATGAAACGTATGCAGTGTACACTTACGTTATCTGGCACCTTGTACACACTCAACAAATGTTAACTATTGTTGTTTCATCTTTCTCAAGGAACTTATAATCTAGAGAAAGAACTAAACCCTGAAATGCCCAGAACTATGCTGTAAGGGAGAGGTAAGAGCCATGATGACAATGACAAAACTCTGACAACTGCCCAGGCAGGAAGGCGGGCTGGGCCCAAGCTTCTGCCTTCCTCAGCCCAGGCCCAGAATCGAGAAGTTGTGAGCGTGTTGATGGAGGAGAATCAGGTCTGGCTGGAGCACTGGTCCGTGCAGGGAGGCAGGCTATGAGGCTGGACATGTTGATCGGGGCCATTCTGGGAAGGGCTTGGATGCCATGGTAAGGGAATTAGATTTTACTATATATTAGCAATCCTAAAACACACATTTTTCCTCACAATCTAGCATCTCTGAAACTGAATGCTTTTTACAATCAATGCATTGTCATAGTTAATTGCCAGCATTTTTTTTCTTTCTTAGTAGTACATAAAATTATAGAGTACCATACAATTGGTGCCTTAGATTAGATGAAATATGGTGTGCTAAAGCCTGCAAGACCCAAGGGCTGGAGACAGCTTCATGTCGCTATTGTTTCCTTGCGATTCCAGGAACTTGTTCAGTGCAAGTAAATAAATGCCCCGTTGTCTTCAGCTGTAACTCAGTTCTGACAGAGGATGTGAGTCTCCCTAACTTAACAGTCATTGTCTCCGTGGAGGGGCCATGACTAGGGTTGAGTCCTCACCCTCAGGCCCCTTGAAATGTCCTGCTGCTTCCTCCAAAGCTGGTTCTCACTGTCTGTGCGTAGCCGCTGTGGGTTCCGCTGAATGAGTTGAGAACCTAGGCAGAAAACTGGGCTTGAGGGAGGATGCTGCAGAGAGATCTTTTACTGTATTCAATTTCCTGATTCTCTTGTGTTCTCTTCCATCTCCCTTTCCCATCTCTTCTGTCCCCTCCCCGGGGCACCCTCCTGTATGCCCCTCTTTTCTGCTTCTCTCCGTGAGCAAAGCTGTCGGAGTACACTAAATCCATGCTGTCTGTTGTGGGGACAGGGATGGGGAGGCAGAAGGTACAGGAGAACCTGAATGTTCCACCAGTTGATGCTCAGAAATACCTGGGTCTCTGCATCCGGGCGACACAGAAGCCCCGCCCTCCTTGGTGGACACCCCCCCGCCTGGTTGCCTAGCAACAGTGCCCTCTGCTCTTTCCACACGTCCTCTTCAGCATCTTCTTTATCTTGTTTCCCTTCAGAACAGTCCATGAAATTGATTTTTATTCAGTTTTAAACTTGAATAAATAATACAGTGAGGAGGGTTGGCAGAAGTGTTTAGGGTGGTTTTTCCTTGGACCCTCAACCCTTTAAGTTCAACCAGGCCACGAAGGACTCGGGATAAAATCCACTGAGTTCTTGGTCTCAGCTGTGCCCCAGATGCACATGGGACTGGTCAGAAGCAGAGAGCGTGGACAACACCCAGAGAGGAAGGAAGCCATGTGAGATCTGTGGGGCCAGCACTGCCGCCATATTAATACAACGATTTCCTGCCGTGGCAAGCCAGGGAAGCCGAGCGAATGTTTTCAGTCTTGCTCTGTGTTATTTATCTCAAATGATGTGTGTGTATGTTACAGTGTCTTTGGTTTAAAAGCAAAAGTTTCCATTATTTGGTTCAGCTTCTGTGCTAGGTCCTTTTAGATAAGAACCATTGGAGGTGCTTTGTCATACTTTCAAAGAAGCTTCCAGTTAAAATCCAGTCTTCTGTAATATAGTCACGATAAGTCCTGGCTGCAGAAAGGGTAGGTCATTCAGCATCTAAACCAAGTGTTGGGGGGATGCTTGAGTATTCCATCCTACCGTAAAAAGATGGAAGACTCAGGTCTAAACATTTACAATTGTTGTTGGGTGGGATGGACAAAAGAAGAGATTATGTTAAGGTTTATTTCTTATATGTGAGAAAATACATTCATAATTGCTACTCTTCACAAAATGGGAACACTTTTTCCTTTTATATTGATGCCTTGCTTATGATATGTACACAATAAATATTTGTGAAAGGGAGAATGGAAGGAATCTCTAATTCAATGGTTTTATTAAAACAAATCTTTTCATGTGATAAAATATGGAGTATATGACTTAGAACTGGTATGAAATTTAAGTCGAAAGATTTATTTCCTGCAATAAACTTTGACATGGTCTTTGCTGACATGGTATGGTAGGAAACATTAGATTGGTGATTGGGCAATACAGGTCACATCTCTGGCATCACAATTTTCACTTAACAAAGTGTGGGCTGAGTAGAAGATCGCTACTGTGTAGGGCAGCGCTAACAGTCTGTGACTCCAGTTGTGAATCATTTTCTTTCATCGGGTCTCGGTTTGTCTGGTCTGTAAAATGGCAAGAATGCCACTTACCCTCTATTTACTAGCTGAATAATCATCTGAGCCAGGATAGAGACCGTGTGGGGGGCTTCTCTTTCCTGGGCTTCTCAACATTCTGGAAGAAGCTGTGTCTCATCCTGGAAGTGTCGGTGGGCTTCCATTTCTCCCCATCAGCAGTGACAGTTCCCTGAGAGGAACCGGCATGGAAGACAGTGATGAGTGGTCTAGGTCATCCTCTTAGCTGAGATGTGGGCCATCCTTCCTCCCTGGCGTGGCAGGTAGAGAGAGCCCAACATCCAAGTGTCTCTTTAGGAAGCTGCTGGAGCCCAGAAATTTGTCTTCTTGAAGAAGAAAAGGACAGTTTTCCTGTTCAGGGGATGGGAGCTAGGTGCCCGATGAGGGGAGCGGTGGTTGGGGCCATTAGTTTCCCCAGTTATTATTTGAGGCCAGGTCCCACGTCTTGTTCAGTGTTGTTGTGGCCCTAGAGCCAGATCACCTTCCACCCCCTGATATTTGCAATGTGGTCTCTACATAATCATTTATTGAATGTTGAGCATTGTGGCTCTCTTACAAGACATTCCAGGCTAGAGTAGTAGGAGATCTGCTTAGCTATAGAACATCCTCATATGATTTGGAGGGTGAGAATGTTAATCACTGTGTAAATATCTGAGTAATTACTGCACTGGCAGCATTCTAAAGACAATTTGTCCTGAAAGCGTGGAGCAACTCATTCTTACCGACACTACATTTCATCCAGACTTAATAGTTGGCTGGCTTTGACCACATCAGAGGTACTCTTTCTGTGTGTGCTTGTTTTCCACAAAAGCAAGATTGGAATTTGCTTTTCATCAGTGGGTTTCAAAACATCTTGGAGTCACAGGGTTTGGAGGGGGTCTCACTGACCCACAAAAGTGTCACTGTCTCATTTAGAGGCCAGGAGGAATTTGTGTCTGTTCACAGCTCCTGTGCCCGTGGCAGAACTGACATGGACCCAGCTCTTCTGACTCTTGATCCAGTGCTCTTTACAAAGCACACCAGCCACAGCCTTCCATCCTGCAGTCCTTTCAGGAATGGGAAATTTTAAGAGCATACCCTCACCACAGTATGCAGCTGGGAATATGAGATTCATGGAGGGTGAAAGTCGTAGTGAATTTCAGAGAAGACTTCGCCCAATTTGAGAAGACCTTGCCCAATTAAATAACACGTTTCTACAACATATACATGGAGAGTGTGATGAACACCTGCTTTCCCCTACCACAAGAGGAAATGGACTTAAATTGCACTAGGAAGAACTTAGGGCAGACAGTCAGAAGAATATCCTTGCTCTTTGGGCTGGGCAGTTATGGGATGGGCAAAGGCAGATCCTATCAGCCTGAGACTGACTTAGGTACTGGGAGTGGTTTTCTGTCCTCATACAGCAGTTTCCTTCCTAAGTGCAAGAGAAGGCCCACTAGTGAGCAAGACATGATTTATCCAGCCTAGAAATATGAGGAGAGCCTCATACCCTCTCAAGCTCATTGTTCCTGCTTTATTTTTTTTCCTTTTGAATATCAGTTGGTTGTATCATTTTGGATAAAGCTAAGCCTGCCAAAAACATTGAAGCTACCTTGGCTCTCTTTTCTTAGCAGTAGGTTAGGAAGAGAATGTTCCAACATTTAACATCCAGGTTTTAAACATTGTGACTCAGAAATGGGCTTAACTTGCTACAACAGAGATGTAGTTGATTGCAGAATTCCAGGAGGTCGTTACTGGTGGCATTTATATGAAAGAAAATAA
Source organism: Eulemur rufifrons (assembly GCF_041146395.1). Taxonomy (NCBI): domain Eukaryota; kingdom Metazoa; phylum Chordata; class Mammalia; order Primates; family Lemuridae; genus Eulemur; species Eulemur rufifrons. The sequence goes on along the minus strand of NC_091011.1, from coordinate 82,197,957 downwards.
AACACATCCTTCTTCATAGGACTGCCCATTTACACACCTGTGTCAAGCAAGTATGAGAGTGTGCAACACAGGCAAATGTGCACTGTTTCAGACATCTATTTCTGTACATGCATCTGAGTATTCGTGTCTGCAATTTTATATGCTTCCATGCCAGGGGACATGTTTGGACACGCAGCGTGTGTATGAACATGCACGTGCGTGTGACCCTTGCCCAGTTTATTTACACATCACCCATTGCTGCACGTATGTACAGGTATCTGCAGCGCATTTGCAAGTGTCCATTCGGATTTTGCTCATGCTATCCTCCCTGCCTTTACGGGGGAGAAATTGTTAAATGTTGGCAATGCAATAAAGAGAAACTGGTTTCAATGGAATGTTCCTTTGCCCTGCAGACACATTGCCACCGCTTTTATGCGGCACATTACACCGTGGTGAAATTTAGTTAATTTTATGGTTTGTTATTACAACAGCAGAGTGGATTGAGAGACGCAGCTTTCGTTGGCTCCAAGTTCCAGATTTCCTGGGTGTGATGGGAGTGAGTAAGAGCAGGAAGCCAGCAGTGGCAGGAAACAAAGTCCACGCGGAAGCAAGATGGCTGTTCAAATTGGCTTCTAACTTTTTAACTATAGGAATCAGTTAATTAGTCAGCAGAGGCTTGGCTGCTACCCTCATGAAGTGTATATTTTGGTCAGGGAAATGAGAGGAACATTCAAAGGACAATGAGAGAACAACAAGGTACTCAGCTGTTTTTGCTGAAAAGTGACATGTTTTGGTGAAGAGAGCTTTGCAGTCTGAATGTTCCGTGTTCAAATCCTGGATTTTCCAGCAATTAGTGCCTTTATCTCCGACCTTAGTTTCTTCATCTGTAGAGTGGGAGGTGGTCCTGTCCACCCTCTGAGGTTCCTGGGAGACAAGTACCTGGCACACAGTAGGTGCTTAGTAAGTCTCCTGTGTCGTTTCTCTTCTTGCCTAGGAAATCTCTTCTATTCCAGGATATTTCTGGAGGTAGGAGAGAACCAGGGCAGCTGGGGTTCTGGGATCAGGCTGAGTACCAAATGGGAAGAGGTTATGGGTACACAGGTGCTGGTGACCATAATTCCTGAACCCCCAAATCAGGACATACAATATGAGAACTTTGGAAAGACTCTTCTGGAAAACCCAGGACAAAAATGTGTGCTGCCTGGATCAGATGCTCACCACCTTGACTCTGAACATGACTAAGCCCCATTAGCTCATTGGGAGTTATGCCATCCGTCACTCTGAATGAAGCAAAGCTATTAACATTCTTATTTATACTACTAATGAAGCTAATTAAATCTTCAATCCAGAAACAGAGTTGGTGTGGACTAGAACACTTAGAGAGCAGAAGCTATTTCCCCAAGAACATGGCTTTCCTTGTTATTCTTCTCAGCTGGGTCCTTGGATCCTGCCATCAATGGTAGGGCAGGCAGATGACAAAGAATATGTCAACCCCACTCTCATTCCCCCAAGGTCTGGCAACTTCTTCCCCAGGCTGGGGGCTGTTTATCTCTCTACTGGTGCTTCCTTCACTCTGAGCAGACAGCAGCACAGCAACTCTGTTGGTCTTGCCAAATGGCAGGCGCTGGCTGGGGCAGACCACCAGCAGGCGCCACTTCACTCCTAGAACAGGAAAAATGTGTTGAGAGAAGGTGGCAAAGCAGACAGATTACAGACCTACAAACCCAGGCACTTGGGTCAGCGCTATTCCTTCACTGGCTCTCATCTTTGGAAACTTGTTTTCTGGAAGTCTCTGCCCTCTCCTGTCTTAGAGCTCTGGGAGCATTGAGATGCCATAAATTTGTGTTTGCTGATGGTTTGAATCAGAGAAGAACAATGATATCTTTGTTTCCTGAGTTGAAATGCATCATTTCATGGATAATGTCAGAACTCATCAATTTAATATAGAATGACCTTGAGCTCTAAAGCTAAAAAAAAAAAAAAAAAAAAGTTTCTATTTTGGCCCAGGGAGCCCCAGAATGAAAGTACTTGAAAACCACTAAACGAGGCTGACTCATTGAAGGGGAATTAACTCTTGTGATTTGGGGCACTGGGGAGAGGAGGGTAGGAATTAGGAGTGAACAACCCCTGGCGGAGAACACAGGCCTCTGAGTCACAGTGTCATAGAATAGTTAGATTTAGCGATCACTAAGCCAACCCCTTATTATAGGGAAGGGACACTGTTGATTCAGTGCCCTCCCTCCATACTCACAATATTCATAGTGTTCATCATCCCGCTGGTCCTGACTTCTGAAATAGCTCGTGGGCGCCCTGGAGGCTGCCGCGTGGAACTGCTCAGCTATGAAGACCGTCCTTATGCAATAACGTGTTGTGAGTCACTGAACAATAGATTGGGGGGTATACTTTCTGCAAGGGCGATGAACTGGTAAAAGGTTAAAAAGCAACAAGTGTGTCTTTACAATACTATTATGCCAAATATAAATAAAATTATTTGGAAGCAGTAAGTATTTTCACAGTGCATAGAGTGATCATCCCAAACATTAACCTGCCAATGTGGATGTGCAGACATTCTGGTTAATAGAAAGATCTGGTAAATAGAACCACAAAAACAGCTTACAGTACTGCATTTTTCATTAAAGTGTTTTGTAATCTTATCTGAAAATTAGACCCTGTAGAGCACCCGCTGTTACAGTGCCATTCGGTACTGGTGTTCCAGGCCCTGGGCAGGCGTGCCTGAGGGTGGGTCTGAAGAACCAGCAGGGAGAGTGTTTCTGCTCTACCAACCGCCTACACATAAGTGGGAGAAGGGCTTTAGGGTCTCTCCATTCCCCGTTTTTGTTTAACCCACAAAACCCAGTCCTGATGCTCCTCTTACTCTCACGTTCGGGGCCCTGAATTTTGACTTACTCATTGTTTGCAATCAGGCCACGGAATCGGAGGTGTCTTTTTCTAGAATAAGCAAAACATCTCATAAAGCCCCAGGGGACAATTCTTAGCAAAAGGTCTACCTCTTTTTGAATATAATCATGAGACTTTCTCTGTGCAAAAATATAGCCATTTTCCCCTCCCTGACACTTCAGTATTTTGCAGTGGGTCACAGAATTCCAGTAAGGAGATAATATGGAGTATAAAAAAAGTTGCAGATGTTATAAAATCATCACAATTATTAAATGCATTTAATGAGCATAACAAGAATAGCTAAATATGTGTACAAAACACTGCTTTGTTCAAAGGACCTAATAAACAGGGAGAATTAGGTCTTACAGGACCCTAGAGAGGGAGGTAAGTTCTCTCTGCATAGAAAGAAGAGAGAGAGAAATCAGAGGGGCTGTCGGCTGTGATGAGTCCTGCACTGTGCCAGGGGCAGCCCTCACCCCCCAGAGTGCTGCTGGCAGCGCTTTGTAAGATGAGGCTGTGGCGAAGTCTTGGACAGGACCCTGGGAAGGGGGACCCAGAGTTGATTCTCCCACTGAGGGGAAGATGCCTCTTCCTCGGGACTTCTTCCCAGGGCACCCCCCAACAAAACCTTAACTTTCATGTTTTGGCAGCCCCTCACTCAGGGAGAGGCACCCTCCACACCCTGACACCTCCTTGAAGACACCCCACAGTGGCCACGTCCCTCTGGCAGCTGAGGATCAGACACAATTAGGCAGCCACTGCTGCTCCCCGACACACCTGCTCCCCCTGGGGCTGTTACCGCAGAAGCCGGCAAGGAGTGGGGCTGAGAGGCCCAGATGCCTCCCCTTTGCATCTCCCCTGGTGCTCGGGTTACCCCACGGTTGCTTGGTGCTTGGTGCTTGTTGCTACCTTCCCACCACCCGCTTCCCTCTTCTTCCTCCGTGCTGAAGGTCCGGGGAGCTCCCGCTCAGGGCAGGGAGCAGGTGCAGCGCGGTGAGGAGCTGGGGAGAGCCCATTATCACTCCGCACACACGTGGGCAAATTGGCTTCTGGCAGGGATCCCCTAACAAGCCTGGATTCTGGAGACCCCTTCTCACGAACCCCACCAGCCACACCCAGGGAAGGCTGCTGCAGGGCAACAAGTGACGGGAAAGGTCAGAGATCTGCCATCTGGTTTCCAGCCACAACACTGGAAACCGGAATGTCCTTTTGAGATGGTCTCATGCAATCACTTTTAAATTGTGGAATGAGAACCATTAATGTGCTATGAAAGCAATGTAGTGGGTTGTAACCAGCATTTTATTTAAAGAAAGAGAGAGGGAGAGAGAGAGAGAGGAAAATATCAGGATGCATGTCACATAGAAGTGGAACTTTTACCTCCATGTGCAGAAGCATGGATGTCCTGGGTGGCAATGTGCTTGTGACTATAAGTATCAAACAAAAGGCTGGAGAAAGGCTATGGTGGTACAGCCTCAGGCCGTCAGCTCAGACTCCCCTAGAAGCTCCCTGCGCCCAGGAGAACCACCGCTCTGAACGGACTCCAGGAGGAGGAAATGCCTCGCCCTGCTGACCAACCTGTCCTCGTTCCATGAACATTCCTCCCACCAGTGAGAGCTTCTCGCCCGTCTCAGTCTGAGTACAAGCCGACTCCATTTTTCTTACTGGGTTATAGAAACCCAACCACTCTTCATGGAATAATTCTTGATTCAATTCTCCCAGCTCCTCGGATAAGAGCTCGGCAGACGTTCCAAGGATGGTCCCCTTGCCACAGGCGTCCCTTGCTCACGTCATTGCAGCCAGCCTGGAGGAGACTCGGAGCGCACACGACCTCCATGGAGCTGTTCTTGCTTCCAAACACAGCCTTGAAGAAGCCTCCTGGTTCCAGGGATGTAAGGGGAGTAGGAAAAGTCTGTGACCCCAACAGTGCATCACCCAGAATTTCAACTGAAATGACAAGAAGGCCCGTCCCTGGCCTGCACGGCTCAGTTACTACGTGCAAATGTCGTGTTCTTTCCACCCCCAAGCTGGACGCAGTGGGTTCCTCCCACTCCCTTCACAGGTGCAGGAAGGCAGAGGGAAGAGTCAGGACTCCAGAGGACTTTGGAATGTTCCCTTAATTAACAATGACCTTACTGCTAATAAAATGTGAGTGCTTGAAGGGAATTTGGAAATCCTCCACCCGGAGCCCTGCATTTTCCAGGGAAGATGTACATATGACCCGTGGAAGTTCATGCCTTGTCCAAGGTGGCCCAGAGTCCTGTGGCTGAACAGGGTCGAGAACCCAGACCTCAAGCCCCACATGCCCCTTCTACTCTCTCACGGAACCTGGGATGTCCCTAGCCACTGCTGTGGCACTGCTCCTCCTCCTGTAGGATGGGGAGGGCAGGACCACAGGTCCCCATCCCTTGGAACCCTCCCTGCAGCTCACGCAACACGCCTGATTCTGCCCATCACCTCTTCTGACCATGCTGCTTGAGGCAGGTGCTTTGGGCCCTCGGAAGGGGTGGCCTGGAAGGAAAGCCCGAGAGCAACAGCCACCGTTATGATTATGGGAGAAATGCTGTCAAGTTGAGGTTATTAGATGTAATGGCCAAGTGAGCCATTCGCCTGGGCCTAATAGACAATTGCTCCTGACAACTCGCCATAACCACAGGATCTGAGGAGGGCAATGGAGAGAAATGCTCTCACTTCGCCAGGGGAGTGGAGAGGGACAAGTGTAAGACTCAGACCCAATAGCCAAGAGCTGGGCATCTTGCAGCTTCCTGGGCCCCAGCCTGAGCGGGAGGAGCGAGGCCAGGGCGCAGGACAGGCTGCAGGCCCCGATTACCCTTGGCAGAGGCAAGCCCCCATCCTTGGCAAAGGTGAGGCCGTGTGCAGCTGGCAAGGTTCAGGGGCCAGGGCCGGGAGAGGCTCCCATATCCATCTTCTTTCTGCTCTCAGCTGAGCCCATTAGGAATGTATCTCTGCCTCCCAATTGCTCTTCTGTGCTATTAATTTGTGGTTGTATTAATTCCCGCTGTTATTATACAGCTAGGTGATGCAGAACAAAGCTTCTCACGAACATGGCCAGGGAGTTGTTGCCAGGGTTGATCTGCCCCTCCCCGCTGTCCCCTCCTAGCCTCAGTCTCCACTCAGACGTAACATGAATGAAGCTTTGAACCTTGGACAGTGACTGGTGGACCCTGAGACCCAGGCAGCAATTTGGAAGTCAGAGGTGACGGGGGTTTGCAGCAAATGGAGCAGCTTTGCTCTGCCAGTGCCCTTGGTTGGCCTTCCCTTTTATTTAGAAAAACACATGTATCAATATTATGCTCCTCAGCACCAATGGAAGCCCCTGATGCCAGGTGTCTTGGGCTGCTTTTGTGATGTGGGGACAGACACGTGGTCACCGGGTGCCTGCCATGGTTAGTGGTGCTGTCTGCGACCTCGGGCACACCCATCCTGTAAGCCCAGTCGACTCACCACCCAGACCAAACCCACAGCCCAGCTCGGGCACTCGGCCATTCCCCTAAGCGTTTCCCAGTGGTCCGCTGCCTCCTCACGGCCAGACACGGGCACAGTTTGGAGCTGGGAAGGGTCCCCAGTGGACTCTCTGGCTTAGCCAACTTCTTTACATGTTTACGTTTTAAAGGTGATGTAAAGACTTGGGGAATGGGCGGTACATGGGCAATATATATAACCTGAACTTTTGTACCCCCATAATAAGCTGAAATTAAAAAAAAAAAAAAGAAATATTCAGGATTCCTACAGGGCAGAAGAAGCCCTGAGGACCCTTTCTGCCCTTTCTCTGTTCCTGTCCTCTCTGGATCACACACTGGTGAGTGGGTTACATCTCCCTCTGCGTGGTGATTACTGGACAGGCTGGAAAGCTTCATTCTGATGGTTACTCTGCCACTGCAAGCCATGGATTAAGTCACTGCTGGTGTCCCCAAGGGCCCCTGATGGGAGGTGGCCCACACTGTGGAGGGCTCTCCCTTCCCCGCTAAGCTCCCAAAGTGTCCTCGGCTGCAGCCACACTGAACACCTCGCTGCCCCCCGAATGCCTCGGTCCTTCCCACCTCTGGCTCTGCACATGCTATTCCTTAAACTAGACTGTTCTCTCTTCCATCTGCAGAATCCCGTTCATTCCCTGAGAACCAGCTCAGAGAAATCTGCTCTGTGATCCCTCCCCTCGCCTCCCCATGTGTGCACAGCACTTTTTGGATTTCGGTTAGCCCTCAGCACACAATGCAAAGCACCCCTGAAGGGAGTTAGGTTCATATGCTTTGTACCCGGTGTCCAGCCTAGCACCACGCTTCCTCTGAGCTCAGAAATACCTCCTTGAACGGTGGCATCCTCCTTATTTTGTAAACAGAGGGCTCAGAATGATTGGGCCAAGGCCACCGGATAAGGACTAGAACCTGGGAGCAGCAGAGGCAGCAGGGCTAGAACTTGGGAGCCCAGGTTCCTGGGTGGGGCCCCACCGGCCCATCAGTGTCACTGTATTTCCAGAGGGCAGCCAGAGGCCAGAAGTCAACTCATTTTTTTCTCCTTGTCCTTCGATCCCTTGGATCTCTTGAGAATGGCTGATGCAAAGGACTGTGAATTATTATTATTTTGGTAATTAAAAACAATCTGATGGAACTGGAGGCTCGTGATGCAAACAAGGAAAAGCAGCTGGAATTGGCTCCCGGCTCCCGGGCAGTGCTGCCACAGTTAAGGCTTGTGCTTAATCAATTCTCTCTGGTCTCTGTGAAGGCAGTGTGTGACAACGCTGGGTCCCTGGGCGGGGGGCAACAGCAGGGTCCAGGCAGGCTCAGGACTGAGTACCTTGGGCAGAGTCCTGTGGGACACAAACAGGAGGCGCACACCCTCTTCTTGTAAAAAGGAGAACATACACACACATACACACACACACACACACACACACACACAACGATACCAAGAGTCAAAGTGAGGCAGGGAGCAAGGAAGTGATGACAGTGCTATTCCAAAGGTCACGGGGAGGCTGCAGAATGGGTTGGGTGAGTGACAGACGGTAAGGTTGGAGCTGATTTAAGAGACAGAGTCCACCTTCAGGAAGGGGCCAAGTGAGGCATTTAGACTTTGCTTAGAGGTTTCCTGTATGACTGGCAAAAAGGTATCCTTTGAGCAGCGGTCCCCAACTTGAGTGTGTGCACATCACCTGGAAAGCAGCTTAAATCACAGACTGTGGGCTCCACCTCCAGAGTTTCTGATTCAGGAGGTCTGGAGTGGCCAGAGAATTTGCATTTTGAACAAATCAAGTGACGCTGTTGCGTCTCGCCCCATGCCCACACTTCGAGAACCACTGCCTTGGAGCATCCGAACCCAGCTTGCCCCAGAGACCTGACCATGTGGGTCTGAGCCCAGACGAAGCATCCTCAGTAGCTGAATCTGGAAAAAAGACCACCTCTCCTCATCTACAGTGGTCTTTCCCCCTCAGAGCTGCCATGAGTGTGGCATGAAATGTTTGCGGAGCGCCTGACCATGCCTGACGCCTAGTTAGTGATCCGTAAAAGTCGGTGGATTTGGTCTTTAGCATCACTGCCATCTGTGTCAGCCTTCACAGCTGGTTTGAGACGGTCAGGTGCAGTTCTAAATGCAGGCTCCTCTCCCCGCCTCGAGCCAACCGTCTCATGAGAAGGGACAGTTGGTGGCCCAGCAGAGAATGTGAGTGTCTCTAAGCAGCGCGTCCGCGGGGGGGACTAAGCCTGGAGGACAGCAGCACCCTCTCCTTGAAATGCCCGTTCCCACGGGGACTGTGCCATCCACAGGTGGTCTCCAGATAACAGGATTCCCCCCACCTCAGCAGGATACAAGGTGAAGGGGGTGATTCCTCAGAAAGTGGGAGCACGCCCACCCCTGTCCCACAGTGGCTCCTCCGTTCATCTCATGCGTCAGGTGGTCTTCTGGGCGCACGCTCAGGCTGATGCCCAGTGACACACCCTGTGGTGCAGACATCAACTGTCATGTTTTAGTGCCTGCTCTGTGCACCCCCATGCATGGCTCCTTGGCCCCAGCGCCCCCACCCAGCCCAGCCTCAGGGGCTCCACTCTCGCCCCCAGCTTGCCCACAGCATGCATGGAGTGGAGTGTGAGGTGCCTCTAAGGGGCCTGCTGGTTCGTGCTGGGGGACTGCAGAGGCTCGGCCTGGGGTGTATGACCAGGGTGAGTCTGTGGGAAACGGGCTTGTGAGGCAGGCGTGGCAGATCCCAGGGGACGTAAAGACCATCTCCTAGAGGCTGGGGTTTCCCCACAGTGCCTCCCCTCAGGCCAAAGGTGGGGAGTGCTTTTCTGGAGGTGCTCTTCCAGCTAGGGTGGCGCTGGGGACCCCTGGACTGTGCACCGGTCTCTCTGGACACCGCCTGGCTCTCCCCAGTCCTGGAATGTGCCGGACAGCTCCCGGGTGAGAACACACCCACCCTCTCTGAGGAATGACTGCCCCGATGTCCTGCGAGGCCAGGTCCTGTGGAACCTCCTGGCTCTGGCGAGAATCGCACCCTCTGGTCCTCGCGTCCTGGCCCACTGGACCAGAGGTGGGGCGGGGAGGGGCAGGTGGCCACCCCATCCTGCGGGCCTCTGGCATCCTGCACAAAATGCTCCCTTTGTCCAGCCCGCCCCCAGACCCTCAAGCCTCAGTGATGTCATGACGAAGACTTGGTGGGAGGAAAACTGGGTGGGGGAGGGGACAGGCCAAGAGGCTCAGAGACGCAGCTGAGAAGGTGGCTCAAAATAGCTCATGGAGAACAGGCTTCTGCTTGACAGGCTGACAGGGCTGTGCCTGGAGCCAGCGCTCCTCTTTGAATGCTCTGTCCCTCCTCACTGTGGATCTGTCAGGAGGAAGAGAAGCCAGCCCCGCCCGACCCGGTGACCCTTCACTCAGCGTGGAAACCGGGAAGCGGAGCTCGGCCCCCGTGAGCGGGTCAGACACCTGAAGAAAAACAGGCTGCCAGAGCCCGAATTGGGAAGACAATTCCAAGGCGCCCCTGTGTCCATCTGCCCACCCCGCCCTTCCCAGGGACTAGACATTCTCTCTGCCCCGTTGCCGGCTTCCTTCCCGATGGATCACAGAGTTCACCTGTGTCCCCAAGCAGGGCAGATCTCCCTGTTCTCGGGACACAACAGGAAGAGCTGGCACCTCCTCCTCACCCAGCGGTGGGGGAGGGGGCTGGTAGAGGGAGGACTTGCCGGAAATTTCTGTGCCAGCAGGGACTGGCTTCTTGTCTCTTCTTCATACACAGGGAAAAGGGGACCACGTGATTTGATCTTTTTAAAAGACTTTTTAACCTATATGTGAAAATTTCTATAAAAGGATTTAAATTTAGTAGAATTTGATGAATAAATCATACAGGATTCAAATTTTACCTTCCTCCCAGACAGCGCTCACTCCTGTGCCCAAGGACCTGGAGCACGGCAGAGCCTGAGGCACATTTGGGACTCGTGGGCACTGTCGCTGCTGTGGAGGTTATAACACCCGCCCAGAGAGGGCCTCACTGAGGGCACAGGACGGAAGGCAAGAGGGGTTGAGACGCGCAGGGGTGGGTGGGGCTGGCCAGGTGGAGGTGAGCAGAGCCTCAGCCGTGGGAGCCCCTGGGGCCCGTCACTGGGGGTCATCTGACTCTATGTGGATTCATCAGGGTTCTACTAAGGAGCAGAAACAATAGGATATAAAAATACGTTCTGTTTCTTTACGTGTATTACAAAGAGCTGTATTATAAGGAATTGGCTTACACAACTAAGGAGCCAGAGAAGTCCCCAGGTCTGCAGTTGGCGAGCTGGGGAACCAAGGAAGCCACTGGTGTGAGTTCCAGGCTGAGTCCAAGTTCAAGGGCAGAGGAAGCCTGCGTCCCTGCTCAAAGACAGGCAGAGAGAGGGATTCTCCCTTCCTCTACCTCTTTGTCCTCAGGCCCTCAGTGGACTGGCCGAGGCCCACCCTCCCCGGGCAGGGCCCTCTGCTGGACTCAGTCCAGCCATTCAAATGCCAGTCTCTTCCAGAAACACCTTCACAGGCACACCCCGGCAGTGTTGAACCAAACAGCTGGGCACCCTGTGACCCAGTCATGTTGACACATAAAATTAACCGTCACACAAGGTGATTGAGTTCAAGGTCAGTAGGAGAGAAGAGAGACTAGGCAGTGGTAGGAAGGGCTGCTGTGTCCTCCCCGGCCGGGGGCTCTGCTGGGCCCATGTCCACCCCGCCTTTCACACAGCCATCCTTAGCCCCCAAGGACGATCTCCCGGCTTACTTGTGTTTGTTCCCTGGGGCTGCTGTGACAGAGTACCATGAACTGGGTGGCCAGAAACAGTAGGAATTGATTTCTCCCACAGCTCTGGAAGCAAGAAGTCTAAAATCAAGGGGTCGGCATGGCCAGCCTCCCTCTGAGCCTCTGGCTGGAGACTCCCCCCGCTCTCCCTAGCCTCTGCTGGTGGCTGGCTGTCCTCGGCGTTCCTGGGCTTGTAGCTGCATCACGCCAGTCTCTGCCTCCACCTTCACGTGGTGTTTCCTCTTCTTGTAAGGACACCAGGATACTAGATCGGCCCACCCTAATAACCTCGTCTTATCTTCGTTCCGTCTGCAAAGATTCTATTTCCAAATAAAGCCATATTCACAGGTACTGGGGTTAGGCCTTCAGTATATCTATTTGGGGGGCACAATTCAGCCCGTAACGCTTGTCTTCCTGAGATTGCCTTGGATGGTAGAGATACGTTCGGAGGGGCCCTTACAATGGCAAGAATTCCACGGCTGTCTTTGGTTATCAACAAACCCGCTAACTGGAGATGGCCAGGCACTGAGACGCTTCTCCCAAGCTCCAAAGCATCCTTGTTCACACCCCAGATCTAGGGGGAGTTTTAGGCCCCCTGGAAGCCACTCTGAGCAGTTGGGTGGCTGAATTTGAGCCACAGAAGTGAGGGTTTCTTCCTTCTCCTGAGCAGAGCTAAAAGTTGCCCAGAAGAATGAACCAGTTTGAGGAGCCCTAGACATGAAGGCAGGTGGCGGCAGACGTGCGACCAGCGGGGGGGAGTGTTGTGGCAGTTTGCCGGGCAGAGAACCCCCCGAAACTCCAGCCGGGGGAGAGGAGGCTGCTGTCCTCTGTTTTGTGCTCTACTGGGGCGCACACGTGTGTGTGTGTGTGTGTGTGTGTGTGTGTGTTTTCTCGGTTCTAATCTTTGTGGATTTTGCTTCCTGTAAACCGTCACCCAACACTCAGACACCTTCTCAGAAACCTGCAATGTTTATACTGCATTTTGGCAAAATTCAGTTCTCCTTCCTTTTCTGATGTCCCTACCACCCTGCAGCAGCCAGAGAACCCTTCCAGAATAAACTCTGGCTTCAAGCATTTCTCCCACTCACCCTGGGGAAAGGTCGTTTAATCTGCAAAATTACTTTAAACTTATCTGAAGGGGCTCTCCAATTCTCAGCGTTTTTAATAGCTAACTCTCATTCCTTTCCCCATGCAAAACAAAGGGAGATTTATTCTGGCCAGTTTATCCCAAGTAAATCTTGCATATCTCAGTTTTAGATTTTAACGAGAAACAAGCACTTTATAATAACTGCTCAGATTAAACTCCAACATACTCTCAAACCATTAACCTGAAGGAATTGTAACGATAAATTAAACATATTAATGAAGCTGTACTACAAGCTCAAAATTTGTTAAGTAAATTGTAGCATTATTAACAACCAACTTGACTTATCACAATCTATCATTGGGGGGAAATGAACTAAAACAGTGATTATGTGACATGCAAACCCTGCCAGAATAAATAAAAACAGAAATGATTATTACCAGGAAATGCAAATGTTCTGGGACATTTTCATGTGAGTGTCAAACCCGGCAGTTCTTTTACATTTTTCTTTTTTTTTCTTTCCATTCTCCCTTCACTCCTTTCTTCTTTCTCCCTCTCCTCTCTTCCCATCTGTTCCCTCCACTCTTTTCCTGGAAGGATCTTAGCATCCGGTTTGGAGTTTACTGGTTGACATCCTTGTCTGTAGTTCTCCACTAACTTTTTAGGTAGATCCTAATTTTTCTACACAGTGTGACTGTCTCCAGGGCCCTCCTCACCCCTTGTTTGCTGGCTCCGATTATCCCTGCGGGCTCTGCATGGTCCAGCTCCCGCTCCTTCCTTTGGGTGCGCATATTGAGATGATTGGCAGGGGAATCAGTTTGCACCTCCTGTAGAATCGCATAGTCTGTGCTTGGAGGAGCCACAGAGACATGAGGCCCTCACTGCCATGAGAGGAAGCTGAGGCACAGAGGGTGGTGTGTCTTTCACACAGCCACCCAGATATCGAAGTGGCAAGAAAAAAACACAAAACTTGCAAGTCTTCCCAACATGACAGATCTGTACCACATATTACAGATTTCCCAGTCTCGTGTTCGGATCTTTTTGTAGAACTTGGAAGCGTGATCACAGCCTAAGAATGGTCCATGCTGTGGTGGCCTGGCAGGGGCACAGCCACCTATGGCCCAGGAGCATCATGCCAGAGGAGCCCCGGTGCAGGGACAGCCTGCACAGCAGAGCCCCTGAACAGCAGGAGGACGTGGCAGGCCTGTTTTGGAGGGAGACTGCCTAGAATTATACTGAAAGATTCCAGGTGTCCCCAAGTCAGGCCCTGGGCTGGCGATTTAGTGTGGAAGGCTGTGCCTTACTGCTTCCTCCTAGGCCTTGGAGGTGATGACGCCTAACTCCTCAGATCATTGTAAGGATGAGATGCGATGATACAAGTACAGCCCACTTTGTAAAACTAAAATCTAATGGACCATATAGTACCATGGTGGTTGTTACTAGCGCATCAGCACACCCACATCTTTACATTTTCTGAAAAAAAACTAAGTAAAAATTAGTTATTTCTACTATCCAGCCCTCCCCGCTCTCCTCCACAATAGACAAAGGCAGGCAAATCCCCAATATAGAGGCAGGGTGGTAAGATAGGAGAAAACACTAGGACGGCAGAAAGAAGAAGAGATGAGAGGTCTGGCTGGGGGAGGAAAGCAACTGTGAGAGGGAGACACTGGATTGCTTTCTTCTGGAGTAGGGGTCTTAGCATTTGTGGTTGGCCCATTTCCCCCAGCTGGCAGGAGCAGGGAAAGCCAAGGGTTAGAGAAGACAGTCCCTAGGTTCCTGGGGGCAAACCAGCACCACAGAGGCACGCTAAGACGCTACGGGCTCGGAGCCCTGGAATCTCTCCTCTTCATCCTCCTCAACCGCTCGGTTTCCTGTGCCCACCAGGGCATCTGTCTGTTGGGGTCCATGAATCATCTGCTGGCTCCTGGCCGTGCACACGGGCAGGTGATTTAAGGCCAGGTTGCAGGTGCAGGGAGGGCAGGAGGGAAGACAGGCCAGACAAGGTGAACTCGAGGGGATCACAGCTCAGTGGTCACCTGAGTTATGCATCTCTCCTCCCACAGATCTCTTCCCTCCATGAATTTCCATTATGTCACCCCGTGTATTTCATCCGTGCCAAAGGAGAACATACTGATATAGTTGTGCCCCCTTCCCGACCCTTGCAATTTTGATCTTATGGCCTCTCTGGCTTACATTGTCTGGAAGGGACCCCAGACAGATAGTACATCAGCTGTCCTGTTTACAGCCTGAATAGGTCTCTAAGTCACAGGAAACTGAACCCTAGGACAGTGGTGTCCAGACCTGGTTTTGTGACACCCCTTTCTTCCTGAGCATCTCTGATTGTTTCAGAGAGTGACCCAATGTTCTAAATTTCCAAAGCAAAATAAGTCACAATGGTTTAAAAGTACATATGGCATATAAGGTGCTAAAAAAGGGACGAGTGTTTCCAACTAAATGAGCAACAGTGACAGAGTGACTCACCTCCGTATGGCCAGCCACTGTTTGGAGTTGGAGCTGCAGAGTGGCCCCGAGAGGTTGGGATTGCATCCGGGCACTCAGCCGTGCTACCCTCTTGCTGTGTGATGGAGAGAATGGGGGCCACAGCTGCTGGCATGCTGATGTCACATCTAGGAGAGTGGAGATGGAAAGGCAGTCCTGCTAGTGAGGTTGAATTCAAGCCTTTGTCTGTCTGGTTTCCAGATTCAATGCAAATTGTGTCTCAGACGGGAGTGCCTGAATGAAAGATTTCCAGATTTCTCTGGCACGTTCCTTCTGCAAACCCTTTTCCGCATCATATTCGTCCTGATTGTATTTTTTTTCTCACTACTATCCTACAATAATTGTGTCTAGAAAAAGGCATGGAGACTGGGTGGTAACGTGCCCACATCCTCTGCTTGTTGCCACCTTCTTCAGGGGGTGGAGTTCTAGGTTTTCCTATGCCTCTTCCTCCCCACATGGGCTTACCCGCCTCTCCCACACCTTGCACAGGCTGGGCAGTCTCTCCAAGGACTTGGGACTGTCCCGGGAGGTCGGCCACCTGTACACAGGCCTCCCCCAGTACTTGCACTTCAGCTCCTCCCCACCCCCAACCGCAGAAATATCTCTGAAATCTGCCTTGAACATCCCAGCCTCTACCACATGTCCCCCAGGGCTCCCTCCTGCCTTTCTGTATGCGTCCTGCAGGTCTGTCTGCTCGTGCGTACCGACTCAGCGAACACACGGTGCACCAGCATCTCAGCTCCGCTCGCTCTGAGCAAGCCCTTCCAGGGGATGAGAACTGTGGAGAGCAGATGTCAGAGGTGACCCACCGTCTGCTGTTTATGGGAGTTGCTCATTCCCCAGGTCAGGGAACGTGTATGGAGATGGTCACGGCCAGCATGATGAGCATCCAAGAGGCTGTCACTGGCAAATCCCTGGGAATTAGACCATGATTTAAAAAAAAAGCTTGCCTGGAACACAGACACGCTAGGGTGGCTGTAGATCTTACGTTCACGCACACCCTGAGCTTGACATCCTTGCCTTCAGCAGCTTGGCACATCGAAAAATAACAGTTTGTTTTGTGTGTGATCAGAGTTAACTTAACCAACCCCTGCCAAGCGCTTCTCTTTGTCAAGAGAAAGAGTCAGAGGGAGGTAAGGGCATTGCAAGTAAGCGTGTGGGCGGCAGGAGAGCCAGGTGAGGAGAGGTGGCTGGTGAACGTGGGGTAGGGTGACGCGCTGGCATCCAGCGGCCCCAGGGAGGGCCTTGGGGAGGGCTGCTGGCAGGGAGTTGCTGCTGGGAACGGATGGGTGGAAGGGCAGGGAGATTTTTGGCAACAAGTGATACAGTCAGTTTCTGGCACTTGCTGGGGACACGTTTGTGTCCCTTGCTGCTGGGACAGTCATTCTCAAACTTTAGAACGCACGTGGTCACCTGGAAAGCTTATTAAATACAGATTGCTGGCTTTGCCCATGATTCTGATTCAGTAGGTCTGAGTAAGGCTGGAGAATTTGCATTTCCAACAAGCTCTTAGACGCTGCTGGTCAGACGCCCACACCCTGGAACTGCAGCACCAGGGAAGCCCAAAGCTGACTTGTTCTGGACTCTTGTAATCCAGGAAGCCGCGAGGGGCTACATACAAACTGGGCTTTCATACCGTGTCCACCAAGAGAAATGATTTCATTCCTGTCAAAGGTAGGTCAGTGCTTGGGGAGGCTGAGACGCCGCTGTCCCTCCCCAATCAGAAGGCATGAAGTGAGTGGAGCATCTTTGGTTTATGGCTGTTGCGGGTTGAATTACATTCCCCAAAAAGAAATGTGCAAGTCCTAACCTCTGTGCCTGTATACATGACTTTATTTGGAAACAGGGTCTTTGAAAATGTAATCAAGTTGGGATGAAGTCATGCTGGCAGAGGGTGGGCCTTAATCCAGTGACTGGTGTCCCCATAAGAGAAAGGAAATTAGCCAGAGAGACACAGGCCATGTGAAGGAGAGTTATGCTCAGCCACAAGCCAAGGAACACCAAGGGCGGCCAGCAACCACGAGCACCAGGAAGAGGCAATGAAGGGTTCTTCCCTGGCACCCTCAGAGAGAATACGGCCCGGCCAACACCCTGGTCTCAGACTTCTAGCTTCCAGAACTGTGAGAGAGTAAATTCATGTTGTTTAAAGGCACAAAACTTGTGGCCATCTGTGATGGCAGCCCTAGCAAACAAATACACAGGGTCTGAAGGGTTTGATTGTGTTGTCGCCCCAGAAGCATGCAGTATGACCGCTTTAGGTGTTCTTATGTCATGCTGGCTTTCAAAGGAGATGCCCTGTCCTGCAAGCATGTCTGTGGGTGCAGCTTAAGTGGCTTGACTGTGGAGCCTTTCACAGGGCAGTCTGATTCAGGCGGCTGGGAAGGCCGGGGCGGAGAGTGTGGGACAGGCACGGAAGTGTCGTGTCAGCCTGCGCAACCCCAGCAGAGCCCCTCAGCCAGGAAGGCAGGGGGAGGCTCCAGGCATTTCAAGAGCCAACACTGAATGAAAGAAAGGTTAGGATGACAGCTAGGCAGTGTGAAGAAACCTGCTTACAAGGCAGGAAGTCCGATGACCTCAGAACACCAGGAAATCAGCACAAGGAAAAGTTAAAGTGGTCCCTTAAGAATGCAGAGCTTAAAACTTCCTGGCAGAAGAGTAGCAGTGGTGATGTGTTTGAATGAGGAAATAGGTGGAGAGAATTATAGATTGAACAAGGCCTAAGAATAAATCTAGGAGGATGCCCTCCTCACAGTACCTGGGATATGCTAGTGTTCTATTTCTCAGTTGGGGTTCCCTGGCACTGCTTATGCAAAATACAAGTTCCTGGGCCCGACCTCAGCCATGCTGACCAGGAGTCTGAGTGGACCAGGAGTCTGAGTGGACCAGGCCTGAGAAACTACATTTTCACAAACTCTGCGGGTAGCTTTTATGCCCACCTGAAAACCATACTGCAGGTGCTTCGTAAATATTAGTAGGCTTTACCCTTTCTAGAGAAAATTAGGGGGAATAGACGGGAATGGAAGAGAGATGGAGAGGAGGAGAGGGGGTTTCAGAAGAGTTTTGGGATAGCTCTCTTCCAGATGGTCCTGCCTGGAGCCTGCGTGTGGGCCACCTGGGATGCGTGTGGACACACCTTCCCTCCCACAGGTGGACCAGTCCTGGCAGGTGCTGCCGGGCCAGCACCGCCGGACTGGAGTCACCGGCTGTTGCAGCTCTGCCACCTACTGGCTGGAAGAGGAGATGCAGAATTCAACGTAGCGTCCACACATGCTAAAGAACAGCGTCAGAAAACACACACACACACACACACACACACGCATCCATACACACACCCACCACTGACCAGGGCCCCGGGGAGCCCACAGCAGCTTCAGTGATTACCTGTGTAACAAGTGCAGATGTCTTAAATTTCTCCCTTCAGGGACAGATGACATTGGAGTGGGTAAGGAGAAAAAAAGCCAAGTGCGTGATGATCACCAGAGGCTCTGAAAAGATTTCCTCTTCCCTCCTTCCTTCCTGTTTTCCGGTAAAGAACACAGGAGGTAAAGATGTTAGTGCAGTCATGGAAAGGCTGGCTCTGCAGGAAGTAGGGAGGGGAAGGCAGGCAGCTGAGGGTTCCCTGGCTCCCAGCCCCAGGCGAGGAGGAGGCAGGAAGGAGGCAGGGGGCAGAGGCTGCAGCTCCGACCCCCTCAGCTTGGCTCTCCCCGTGTTCAGAGCAACTGACACAGACCAACATCACCCCTTCCCCTGAGGCTCTGGTTTCCGGGCAGTACTGATCCCTTTTCTGCCTTAATTTCCCCCTTAGTGAGCATATGGGGCTGCCAGAAGTGTGACCTCTGGTGTTCAGAAGGGTGGGAATGTCACCGGTCTCTCCTCTGGCTAGGAAGGGCTGGGACCCCCAGGTCTGCTGAGAAGGGTGCTGCCCGCTCCCTGACCTCCAGCCCGCCTGCCTGCAGGACCACTCGTGTGTGGGAGGCACTGCTGAGATTGCCTTCTCTCCACTCTGCATAGAGTTTCATAGACCGGGTTACCTCAGGTCTTTGGGGAGAACGGACCACAGCCTTCCCTGGGACTCAGATTCCTGTGCTCTGAGAATGCTCTCTGGCCTGCAAACTGTGCCCGCTGGCCTCCCTTTGTTCTGCTTGGCTCTTTCTTGCTCTCCCCTCCCTGCTCTTGGATTTCTTCCCTACCCTGTTCTGGAGCTGCCTGGCCAGGTGTAACCTGAGTCAGCTGAGGGAGGACACAGGCTGGGAGACTCCCCAAAACTGGGATTCTGGCAATGTGGTGCTGTCCTATGGTTTGGAGCACCATGAACATTTGCTTGTGGTGCCCCACTTTGCTCTTGCTGCATGCAACTTGGTCACTATGCAACCACATTGGCTCAGCAAGAACAAGTCAACAGACACAGAAAGCCACAAAGTGAAAGCAAACAGGGAAGACTGCTGCTCCAGCTCTTCTGAATCACAGACCAGTAAATCCAACCCATCCAACCCAACCCAATCCAACACAACATAATCCAATCCAACCCAACCCAATCCAATTCAATACAACACAACCCAAACCAACCCAATACCAACACAACATAACCCAATCCAATCCAACCCAATCCAATTCAACACAACCACAACACAATTCAATCCAATCCAGTCCACAATCCATCCAACCCAATCCAATCCAACACAACACAACCCACTCAAATCCACTCCAACCCAACCCAATCCAATTCAATATAGCACAACCCAAACTAATCCAATTTAACACAGCACAGCCCAATCCAATCCAATCCAATCCAATTCAATACAGCACAACACAACCCAATTCAATCTGGCCCAACCTAATCCAACCCAATCCAACACAACCCAACACAATCCAATCCAATCTAACACAACACAACCCAATTCAATCTGACCCAACATTTGATCCAACACAACAAAACCCAATCCAATCCAACCCAACCCAACCCAAACCAACCCAATCCAACCCAACACAATCCAATTCAATACAACACAACCTAACCCAACTCAACCCAAATCAACCCAACTTAACACAACACAACCCAATCCATTCCAATCCAACCCAACTAAACCCAACCCAACCCAACCCAATCCAACACAACACATCTAAACTCAAGCCACAGGTAGTTTTATAGCACCCTATTTACTCATTCCACTCTTCATTGATGGAACTAGGGAGGTGGAGAACTAAGTAGTGTACTTTCCTGATCAGGCACAAACCCC
Source organism: Eulemur rufifrons (assembly GCF_041146395.1). Lineage (NCBI taxonomy): Eukaryota > Metazoa > Chordata > Mammalia > Primates > Lemuridae > Eulemur > Eulemur rufifrons. The sequence goes on along the minus strand of NC_091011.1, from coordinate 82,177,997 downwards.
TTACATACAGGGCTGTTAAAAGGAACTAAATGCCAAGGCCATGTGGTAAGGACAACAAGCTTAGGGGCAAGGAGACCTGATGGAGTTACTGTGGTGTCATGAACTTGACGAGTCATTTCACATCCAGGCTTTGTTCTTCATCTGCTAGAGAGCTGGGACAAGGACACTTCCCAAACCTGGCCTACCACACTGTTGGGAGGACACACTGAAATAATGTACATTAAAATACCTTCCAAAGTTTGAAGCACTAAGCTATTGTTAAATAAGTAAATGCTATATAGACAAGTGGCATATCTGTATTTTAAAATCTTGTCCTGGAAGCTTGTGAGAGTTGAGGTTCTCTACCCCATAGTGACTCAATCAGGAAAGTGCTACAGTGAAATGCTGTTGCTAAGTCCACCATTTTCCATGAGTCTAAATTGGTTGATTGAGTTAATATTAAGAACGTCAATGTTTCCCAAATTTCCAGTTAGAGAGCTTGCTGCAAAGAGATGTGTTGTTCCCTTAAGCCAAGCACAAAAAGCTGACTACAAAAGAACTGAGAGAACATAGACAATTTAATATAATTCATCTCCCAACACAAAGCAGGGAGGCTCATGGTGGTACAGTAGTATTTTGTATTTTAGTTGTTTGAGACAATAACTGGGTGCTCACCTTTGTTAAAGGAATGAAAATGTTCTTCTTCAAGGGTCTCATGGCAAGGTCTCCAAGTTGGAAAATCAGGGTAAGGATTGCTTATATCCCCATTTTACAAGTCAGATCATATCAGTTCTCACCTCCAAAACATACAGCACTTCCTACATATTAAAGCCGAGGGCTTTGAAGAACATCCAGGCGTCTCTTGTACATGAATCCAACCTACTATCCTGGGCTTCCCCCTCACTGTGTCCCTCTAAGTCACATGCCCTGACCACAGCAGACCACCCTCTCCTGCACACATATGGCACTTCCCATCTCCGCCTGTGCTCATGCCAGCCCACTCCAGGGCATGTTCTTCCTCACAGCTCCTGCCATTTGAGTCATAATCCTAAAAGGCAGCTCAACTTGCCACTCTTCTGTGAAGTGCCCTCCTCACAATTAACCATTGCTTCCTTTTTGTGGTCACACATAGTCTGTTGTTTGAATGTGCTTCACTTAGGGGGAGCTTGGGGTGTAGGGCAGGGTATGTTGGGTTTCCACGAGAAGACCTGGTTGAAAATTCTGAATCCACTGCTTGTAGCTATATCTGACTTTGGGCACGTTATTTAGCCTCTCTGAGTCTTAGTTTATGTACATATACATATGTATATAAAATATGAATAAAAATAACTGTCCTCCTTATCTCACTGAAATTGTGGCTCATTTATTAATTCAACAAATGTTTATTGTGTACCTACTATGTGTGGTATGAATTAAATTAGAAAATAAATATGAAACTGCTTTCTGAGTTGTGCTATGAATCTTAATTCTCTTACCAAAGAGCCATGGAGGGTGGGAACCAGCCCAACTCTCTTTGGCTCTCCTGCATCTCTGAGTGGGATTTTACCCCGCAGATGATCGGTTAGTGCTCAGTGATGGAATGCACTGGAGAAAACGAGACTCCCAGAGGTCACACACAGCAGACCAGCGTGGGAGTCCCTCTGGTCCTCAGTGTCCCAGATCTCAGTGGCAGAAATGTCTCCCCTGCTCCAAGATCCTCCCCTTGGCTCACTTAGGTGCCGGATGGAAAAGTGGAGGAAGAGAATGCTTGGGGGGAGAGCACAGTGCTCTACTGGATAAACAACTTGCTTAGGAGGGTGGAGGATAAGATTATCCTTAATTATCTGACACCTTTATTTATGGAGTGTCTGTAACAAAAACTCTCCAAAGTACTTGCAGTCCATTGGAGGATGAGAAAATAATTACCTGCTTAGAAATCCGAGAAGTTAAGTGACGCAAGACGATTTTGTTGCTGGCTTCTTTTTTCTCTGCTTTTTTAATTTATTTATTTATTATTTTTTGCAGCATGGCAAGCCGGCATGATCCAAGTTCTGCTGGGCTGGGGAGGAACAGAGAAGTGTTTCCATCATGCCTTTCCTGGCCCACCTTGAGGGCTGGGAAATAGAGGGGCTGGAGATCCCGGGTGCAGACACAGGGAGCTTCTGGTGCAGGACCCAGGGTCTGGTGATGCAGAGGCTCTGTGGGGACCCGTTTTGGAGCCCAAGAGTAACAACCTATAAAATCTGTTTTTCTTGAGGTTCCTCAACACTCAGCTCCCCACCTCCCTTCCCTGTTCTCGTCATCTCCCCTTCCCCTCCCTCCTGACTCAGAGGAACCTCAGAAGGCCCCAGGAAGCCAAAGGGAGCCAGCGACCCCCGGCAGTGGGCATTGGCACGAGGCTGACCAAAAGCTCTGACCCAATGCCAAGGTCTCTGGGGAGAAAAGGCCAAACCACACTTAACCATGAGTGTGATCCATGTTGTTTTAAGTCTTAGGTCAGGGTGGGAAATAAACCTTGAGATTTTTTTTTTTTGTAATGGTAGCTATTTTTGGATTTTGAAATCAGCACAGACTTTGGAAAAAAGACCCTGAACCAGCCCTAAGCAAAATTGTGAAAATTGTGGTGCAAAATGAGACTTTTCTTTAATTCCTTGAAAATGTTTAACCCAAAGAAAGATTTCTCAAATATTGAAGTTCAAGGATGATGGTGAAGGTATAGAGAAGGCAGTTGACTAGGTGTGTCTTTCCTGTGCTCCCCAAAGTGGCTGCCTGGTTATCTGTAAGTTCATGTAGGTTAAGGCACGGACCTATTTAGGCTGCTGGGATGGGAAATGGAAGAATGTTCTGTCTCGCAACTGAGTGAGCCCCTTGTTGTTGTCTGGGGCAACATGAAGGGAAGTGGGAAAATGTGACTTTGTGTTCTTCCCTTTTACCGGCACCTGCCAATGTGTGTTCTGTAATCTGTGAAATGTGTCCAGCATGACCTTCAGGGAGAGGGTTGGAGGGGCAGCCCAGCATTGCGGTGGTCTCAATTCTGGCTCTTGGAAGTGTCTTTGTGTCATAATTTCACAGTCCACCTCTAGAATAGCAGTGACAAAATTGTCCTAAGCAATGACCTTCTATCCAAGCACCAGTCCTGAATTTCCAAAGGTGACCAGACAGTCGATTGGCCACCACCACTGACACTCCACAGGTCTCAGACTCACTTCTTCTTCCCACTCACACCAGTTTTCCCTTCCACCCTGCTCCTTGGGCCCCCCATTCCCTTGGTCATGCAGGTCTGACGATCCAGAGCTGTCCCTGGTTCTTCGCACTTCATGGCCTTTTCCGTCCATTCTTCTGCTCTGTCCCCACTGCCTTCTGGCTGGACCAACGCGAGCATCAGTCCCTTCTATCACCCTGTTTCCCCTCCACACCGTGCGGCTGAAGAGACTGTGCCCAGGAGCATGCAACTTCCTATAGCAAAAAGGTTTATGGAGGGGAATTATTTCCATGAAGTTCCAGACTCCTACCATTCAGTACATTTTAACCCTTAATGTGTCCTCAAAAACACATAAAATCATACTTTAAATGCATTTTATAAATAAGACTTTGTGTAAGTTTTATTAGCTTAATATTGACTGTAAGCTTGAGGAGAAATGGTGGGGCACTGGGACGTGTCCCTTGAGGTGCAGTGTGGCGGGCAGAGAAGGGGGCTGAGGCACACTCAAGGGACCGGCTGCAAGAGAGGTCCAAGTCCAGCTCCTGCCTCAAGACCATCAGGAAAGAATGAAGTGTCCCTCAGATCTCAGTGTGGGGATGCCCAGGAGCTCGAGCCTTCCCTCTCCGGCTTGCCAATGATGTAGCTGTGCAACGTGCGGTATAGACGGCGTGTCCCCGGTCAGTGAGTAGCCACGGACCCCTGTGATAATAACCACTGACTTAGGCTTAGCTCTGATCATGTGAGAGTGGTGTGCTAGATGCTTTTCATCTGCTAACTCATTAAATCTTCACGTCAGCTGAATGTGGTAGGTACAGCTATGATTTGCATTTTTTGAGAGAGGAAAGCAGGGGTTAGAGAAGTTGACTCACTTCCCAAGGTCATGCAGCTAGTTTCTGGCAAAGCTGGGTTTGCAGCCCTTGTTAATGCCCTCTGGAACCCCTGCTTTTAGTCACTGCACTATTTGATCTGGGGGGCAAGCCTAGAAACTAACACTGAGACAGAGTAAGTGCTGGCCAAACGGACAAATGCACATATTACTATAATATGTTAATATACCATTAGCATATCACATTAACATAGTGATTATGAATATTAATATCCCAACCACTGACTCTCCTGTCCTTGGTGACTTCCTGCCTGGGCTCAGTTTCCTCACCTGAAGCATGGGGAGAGACAACTCCCAAAGGACAAGGACCAGTGGCTGTGGGTTTCGCCTCACAGCTGGGAGATCAATAGTTTAATTGCTGTGAAACACACGAGCCTTGGTGATGCCGCATAAATAATTGTAATAACTGTAGCCAGTGACGGAGAGGAAGGTTTTCCAATATCTTATTTTAAAATGCATTTCTCTACAATTAACTCCACAGGCTCTGGCAGAATAAGTATCCCACACAGGCACTCATTATTATTGTGTTTTCCTTCAAGGCACTTGGGCTCTGGAGCCTCCCTCACTGGGATCAGAGGTCACCATCTCATTTGAGGAGGGTGTCTTTAGACCCCTCAAGTGGAGGCGGGGGAGACTTAAAGCCGGGGCTCTGTGGTTTTCCCGGGACGAAGGGTGGTCAAAAGACCCTTTGTGATCTCACAGCCATGCTCCCTCCTGGCCCCCGGGGCCCCCAGCCCTCCGCATCTGTGCATTCCAGCTCCGTCTGGTGATGTCATCCCCAGACAGGGACGCCCTTCTCAGCTACAGTATTCTAAGCCTGGGGAAGGCTGTCCCCCACCGTGTCTTTGGGAGCAGATTTTCTGACTGCAAACCATTCACATGCTTCACCCCAGGCCTCGTGAATTCCTGGGTGCTCATTTGTGATAGCTGCAAGTGTTTCTTTCCCAGAGTGGCTGCTGTTGAAAAAGTCAGATGCAGGCGATGGCTGTGCCGGGGAGCTGCGCGGGGACAGGGAGGTGAAGGACTCGGGGAGGCATGGTAATCTGTGTGATAGCCCCGGCTCCGGCTTGCTCTTCAAAGAATTTTTCGCAGTCATTGTTTTCCTGGATGACACTGAACATTATCACGATGGCCAGCGACAATGCGGGCTTTTATGTGAATTGTTGCTGAATCCAGATTTGGAGCTAGAAAACGTAGACTCCAGTCTGGGGCTCCACTTCCTGGCTCGTGAGCTTGGGTCAGAGAAATAGGAGTGGCCCCTGCACTCCGGAAGCACGCAGGCCAGCGGAAGGGACGGGGGAGCACTGAGGACCCCGTGCCTCGATGCACAAGTGCCCTAATGAGGTGTGCACAATGTGTCACCGGAGCCCCCGGGAGACTGCAGGGAGAGCTCTGAGACTCTCAGTGCTGCCTGAGCTGGGTCTTGGGTAACAAACGTCACATGCATCTCACACTTCCTCCTCACTTTGTTTTGACCACACACACAAAATTATCCTAGGAAGCCCAGGAGCTGGCTACTTTCAAATCCTGGTATCCATCCCAGCTAAGCAAAACTTGAATCCCTGCTTGTTTCAGGGCTTGGCAAGTCCACTGACATTTCAGAGCAACCTCCGCCATTCAGCCAGAGGCCGGGGGCGCCACCCTGACCGGTGCGCTTCTGTTGCTGAGCGAGGGTGGGTGTGTCCGAGGCGTCCACAAGGATGAGGAGTGGATGGGGGCGACCCCAGCCTCTGTGGAGAAGTTGTGTTCTCCGCCTTCTGGGAAACTGCACCTTGGTCCTTTGCGCGAGGTGAGGCAAACGTGGGCTGTTCTTAGCCTCAGAAAGACACACGCAGCTGTCTTCGGATGGCAGCCTGGGGCCTTTGACAAGGCTGACCCCCCAGCCACTATATGAGGCTGCAAGGAATGATCCTAGAGCCCAGCTCGTCAGAGAGAGCAGATTGTTGAGGTTATACGCACTTGTCTAACACTCCCTGGGTTATTTGTCAAGGAAATTGCAGAACAGCCTTGGGGCTGGGAAGGGACCCATGAGGAACCAGCCAGGGCTGGCTGCTGCCGACGCCTCAGCATGGTTGGTCCTCTAAAAAGAGGACATCAAAGAGTTGTAAGCTTGGGACAGAGTCTCTGAGGATGCTGGGACCCTTTGGATCCTTCTCCATTGTTAATGGGACTCATGTGTTCATCCATTAATTTACTAAGCATCTATTAAGCAACTGGTGTTTATAGAGCTGTCCTGGGAGAGCTGTGCTCTGCTACGTTATCCTCATCATCATAGCATCTCATGTTCTTCTTCGTCCTAACTGACCGTACCTACTTATTAACTAGCTGTGACTCACAGGCACATGCGTGCAGCACTAGGATGTGCCAGGCAGGCGACCAAGAGTGTTTCATCACCCACCTGATGATATTCTCACAGCAACTCCGAGCTTGAAAATCTGAGCCCCATATTTCAGCCACGGATACCAACAACTCTGAAAAGTCCTGCCCGAGGTTGCACACGTTGGTAACAGGCAGATTCAGGAGTTAAGCTTAGACAGCCTCGGGTCTAAGCTCTCTGCCCAGACCTGCCCGCAAGACGTTGAGTCTCTCCTGGCTGAACAAAACACGCAGGAAGCGCATGAGGAGAAAGAACAATAGGCTTCCAAGAGAGCACAAGCAGGTGGCAGTTCTGAGGGACTGCACGGGCAGGTGTTATGGAGAAAGACTTTGGAGGAGGGGCCTGGGCCAGATCAGGGGGACTGGTGGGCATGGACTGGTTGAAAGGAAGCAGCGAGGAAATGGGAGGAAAGAGGGGAGGGAAATGGCATGGGCAGGATGGAGAGTGAGGACCAGAGCTGAGTCCTGGGGAAACAGGAAAGCACCTGGCGTGTCAAAGAAGGGTGAGACCATGCGCAGGGATGACCAGGGGCTGTGCCTGCAGGTCCCTGGGTGGTCAGGGGCTGCAGCTGTTGGGCTAATGAGGAGGAAGGCGAGGGGCCGGGAGGAGGCCTTGGCTTATGGGGGAGCCGCTGTAGGGTGGTGGTGATAACGGGTAAAATCTGAGGTGTGAAACGGGGTGGGGGGAGGCGAAGCTGCTCTGAGCCTGGGAGGAAGGCCCGCTCTCTAGGAACAGGTCATCCTCCCTCATTCATTCAACACTTAATCATTGCGCTTCTTCTCTGCACCAAGCTCTGTGCTGAAGCTGCCCCCTTCTGGTTAGGACCTGCTGTCTCTGACTCCCGAAGGTGCTGTAGCAGCTCACACCGAGGTCTGCGTGTTTCCAGGCTCCTCCCTACCTCTGTTTCCCTCAGGCCTCCAGCTGGACAGTGGTTTCTCCTCGTTCTGGTCCAGCTGCGTCAGGCACCTGCGGGATCCCACTCCAGGGGAGGCCCGATTCCAGCAGAAGAGAACTGCTGCCTGCGTGGCAGCCCCATGCATCTTTGCTCACCTCAGTTCCAGGTGCCCAGAGTGTCTTCAGGCATTAACCCCTTCGTGCCTGCAGCCGTTGGTGGAGCAGGGAGGAGAGGAGATAGGCTCCCATGCGTGGGAGGGCAGGAGCAAGAGTGGCCTATCTAAGTTGTAGGGTGACGTGACAGGGGTGTGTGGATGGGGAATGGGCTCCTGCCTGTCGCTCAGGTCCCCGTGCCTGGCACCATGTGGAGCCACTGCCTCCACTTTAGGAAGCTGGGCCTGCTTCCCCTCAGCATGCTGCCAGCCCTGCCTTTGCTCTCGGCCCTCGCTGGGTCCTCAGGGACGCTGCGCTCTCGGTGAAGCCGGGCCGTGGCGCTCCACTGCCCCACCTGCGGCTGGGTCAAGCCGAAGGCACAGAGCTGCTCTTATCTTCCTCCGAGAAGTTGCCGGCTTTCTGAGTCACTTGTGACTTACACCAGACTTGAAGTTTCCTGGACAATTCCCGCAGCTTCAGGGCAGCTGTGAAACGTTCTGGTGGTGGAATGCCAATCTGCACAGTCCATGCACGGCCCAGACTCTTCTGTGCCTGCTCCCCTGCCCTCTGTCTGCTTCCGACAGCCCGGAGCTGGGCTGCGGGTCTTCTCCTTTCTCTCCAGCCCTCAGGTGACCTCAGCGGGCACTGGGAGCCCCGTGTGTGGGCCACATCATCTAACCTCTCCTCCTGTAACACACGGGGTTGTGTTCCCAGTGGGCATGGATGAGAATTGCAGAGATCCATTGCTTTGGGTAGTCATAGTTGCTGATATTTATTGAACCTTAACTATTGCCCTCTCAGCTAAGTATTTGGACACACTTTGGACGTTCTCATATTCACACAATAACAATGAAGTATTGTCATTATTATTTCTGGTTTTTGTGTGAGGAAAGTGACTCTCAGACAAGTTTAGTGGATCATCTTAGGCCACGCAGTTCCTGAGGGTCAGAGTTGGGATTCATGCTGTTTGCCCGTGGGCTTAGCTGCTTGCTCGCTGCCCACGCCCCAGCTCAGGACTCTGGTATGTGTAACGCGGAGGAGCGGGGTCCATCTGCCAGGCATCAGGAGCAGCTGATGCGTGTAAAGTCCATGGCATGGTCCCTGGCGCATGGCAGGTGGTGAATTAACTATCTCTTCATGGGAACCTGCTTTTTTCTAGGAGTGGGAGCAGTCTGCCCTTTCTGCCAATGGACACAGGAAATGGCCAACTGAGGTTTGGGGGTGCAAGCTATTCAAATAAATAGTGACTCTGGGGGCACAAGGTGGCTGACCTACCGAGATTTCAAACCTGGAATTTCAGCACACCATGCTCTCTGATGAATCTCTTAGAAAGGTGCAACAAAAGTTGTTTTAAAATATTCTGCATTTGAAATATGCTGGTTTGGACCTTTTTCTGGCACTTCCTTTATATCAACCACATTGGCCTTCCTTTTTATTTCTTCAGCATCTTTTTCTTCTAGAGTTATAGCTTGTTCTTTGTGTCACCACCTATGGGGGCGGGGGGGGCGGTATTCAGAGGCCATTGTCCCTGACACCTTTGGTTTGGACATGGCAGGGCAAGAAGTCCTAATGGCAGCCTAGAAATCATTATTTGGCTTTGTGAACGTGTGTAATGGGCGGCCCAAAAGGGCCGATTGTCCCGGCGGTGTTTGGTAACACTGCGCAGGATTCGTACACACACAGTGCCTAATTAATTACTGTTTATACTCCTACAGCTCCCTCTGCATCCTCCTTCTCCTGGCTGGAGTCAGGAAACCACAGCAAAGTCCTTCACTGTGCTATTCTGGGGCAGCTTAAGCAGCGTGAACACAGAAGTAGGATCCATGCTCACCATCCACGCCCGGGAACTCGAAGCAGGGAGGCGTGGATATGACGTGGCCTGAAGTAGAGTCCACCGTGCTGGTGGGACAGGGCACCGCGGGCCACTTGGTCCCTACCCCTGCCGCCGGGTCTCCCGGTTAGAACATCCCCAACTGTTTGCCCCTCGCTGTAAGATATGGAAGTTCTACATCCTGAGCACAAACAAAGAGGAAACGAGAATTGTGGGTGTTCTCGGTCACTTTCATTCATTCTTTTATTCAAGAAAGATTTATCAAGTACATATTCTGTGGCCTGATTCCAGGGTTTGGGATGCATCCTTTGATAAAGATTTCTGCTCTTATGGAGTTTATGTTCTTTTTTTTTTATTTCAGAATATTAATGGGGTACAACTGTTTTTGTTCCACGGATCACTTTTGTAATGCTTGCGTCACAGCTATAAGTGTGCCCATCACCCGAATAGTGTTCATTGTACCCATTAAGTAGGTTTTTGTTCTAGCAAGAGGGGCAAACAATAGCCATAACAAATGGATACCTGACATAGCATGTGAGAGGGTGACAAGTGCTACGGAAACGCACAAAGGTGGAGCAGGGAAAGGGGATTGGAAGTCCAGGGGAGATGGAGTGGAATGAGTTTAAAAACACAAGGCCCAGGGACAATGCAAGTCGCCATTATGAGTGAAGTTTTATTTGTGGATTCTTTGGTTTGGGGCTGCAGGAATGTTGGCAGGAAGTGAGAGATGGACCTGCAGCCCCTCAGAGACTGATGGGAACTTAGAGGTCGTCCAGGGCACCACGGACAGATGAGGCAGCTCCCTATAGGGTTGTGGACAAGGAAGGACCCCCTTTCTCAAGACCTTTAACCCACAGCCAGCAGGTTGCCAAGACAATCAGGCCTCATGCCGTGATTGTGTCTATCTTCCTGCCAGCTTGCCACACCCTTCCCAGTTCCTATTGTCCCAGCCGGGGTTGAATTGCCTGCACTCCCTCACTTTCCGTAGAATTAGAAAGGGAAAGTCCTAGAGACTGTGTTTGGCCCCATCTTCAGGGCCAGAGAGAGAGCATGTGGATACACGTGTGTGTGCATGTGTCTGTGAGTGTACATATGTGTCTCATGGCTCCAACTAGGGCGACTGGGACCCAGAGTTAGGTTCTCAGATCATTCATTCATTCATCAAACGTGCACCTACTATGTGCCTGACTGGCACTCTGTGGCATACTAATTCTTCCTTTCACCTGCTTCTTCAGCCTGTGTGGCAAGATGCTGAGTGACAGTGACCAGAACTCCATTATTTAGAGCCTTTGGGGGCCAACTGAATAGACGGCTCACCTTGGATCCCAAGGCCAGGACAGAGAACAGAACAGCTAGGAGAACTGACGTCACATGCTCGAAGCTTCTGACAGGAGGCAAGCCTGGATCCCTGGCCTCCCTCTGGGGTCACATCAACTGTCCCCACCTGCCCCTACAAGGTCTCCATTTCACAAATGGGCCCCCTTCAGATCCTGGACACTTAAAGGCCCGTCTCCAGCTCTGGCACAGCTCGAATGTGGGGTGGGGTGGTCTCTCCACAAGCCCCAGCATCCCCAGCCCCGTGCGGGAGGCCTGACCATATTCCCATCCCGGCCACCAGCTGGTTTGCCACATGCCACTGTACTTGAGGTCTGAGAGCCCAGGTGGAGAATTCAGAGTGGCCCTGGGACATTTGCCTCCAGATTTAATCTGCTCCCCCCTCCATCTCCAGCTCCTTTTCCCCGCCTGCCAGATCAGACACCAGCCCCACCTCCTTATACCTGGGCCCAGCCCAGAGAAGTCTCACAAGAGTAGACCTTGACCCGGAAGTTTGAGGAGGATGTGGAGGGAGAGGGAGGGCGGAGTGCGGGGTGGCCTGCATCTTCAGAGATGAATAGCACTGTTTGCTCATTAGGGAGATTAGTCCAAGCAAGACGGCAGCCAGAACGCTCTAGTGCAAGCATCTGCCTGCTACTGGGAGACGATATTTATTGTTCAATCCTTCAATGGATGTAAATAAACAGCCCGGCCCAGATAATGTTCCAATAAACAAACAAGCAGCTGCCAGGAGCTCCCCGGATGGCTGACCTTTGCGGAGGCCACGCTGCTGATGTTTTAATAGCAGTCTGCCTGGCAGTGCAGAGACTCACCGTGCCAGGGATGGAGACAGGAGGCAGTGCTCACTGGTGGACGGGCAGGGGCTGGGGGCTGCAGGAAGGGGGCCTGCTGCCTCGAGAGATCCCAAGCTGGACGCTAAGTGGCTGGGGACAGCAGGCAGGTAGGGACACCTGGACACCCAGGGTAGTGGCAGGCCACATGTGGGCAGTAGTCAGCGCACACTGCTGCCTTAATGGAGGTTCCTGCGCGGCACAGGCAGGGATGCCGCTAGGTCCTTAAGTCCTCCTGGGGCCTCGCCACTTGTTAATATTGAAATGCATCCCAGTGATTGGTACTTAGCTGCCACCCCCAGCCCCCGAGTGCCCACCCCCATCTAGCTGCTGCCCCCCCCCCCACTGCTTTCTCCCCTAGCAGTATTACCTGGCACAGGTGGGAGCCTCCAAGAACCTGCTCCCATAGCAACTATTCTGACTGGTTGGTCCCCCGCTGCGAGCAGTTGTTGAATATTTTGACCGTCGCCCAGGGTACCCCAGGGTACCGGGGTCCTGCTGTGTAGGAGGGGAGCCCAGAGTGTGGAAGGACAAGACATAGGTACATCACATGAGCCTGCCGAGCGCTAGCCTGGCTCAGAGCCAGCCCGTGCCACCGAGCATCCTGACTCGGTTGGGCTGAGGAGGACCAGGCAATGGTCGGAGCTTATAGCCTTTGACCTCCAAAACCGTGAGGCTGATGGGCACACTGCACCGTGCTGTAGGCTGAAGGTGCCTGGGGGACACGATTGTGCTGTGGCAGGGGAGGGACGTGGGAAAAATCTCAACTGAGGGTGCCCCAGGAGGATAGTCACCAAGCCAAATTATTAGCAAGGTTGCTTGGTAATGCAGCATTGAAACACTGGGGAGAGAATAGTCTAGAACTGGGCCACATACCAGCTCCTGAAATGCGGCTGGTCCAAATTGAGATGTGCTGCACGTATAAAATACACTGCGGGGTTCAAAGATTTAGGATGAGAGAAAAAATGTAAAATAGCTCATTAATAATTTTTATATTTGTGTACATGTTAACGTGATCATATTTCAGGCATGTTGGGTTAGATAAAATACATTATGAAAATTAATTTTACCTGTCTTTTTTCTAATGTGGTCACTATTAGAAGATTTTAAATGACATACGTGGCCCATACTTGTGGCTTGCATTCTATTTCTTTTGTCTGGGGCTGTTCTAGAAAATTCCACTGGGCCAAGGTGAGGCCTGCAGAACACATTGGCACTCTGGTCTGCTCTGTTCACTCCTGTCTCCGCAGGACCCAGCGTTTCCCCTCGGACACCCTTCTTCCTATTTTTACCTTACCCTCCTGTCAGTGTGTTACGTCTTTACGAAATCCGTTAGCACTGCTAATGTTGCTACTTCAGACCAGTCATTATACTGCCCTAAGGGATTTTGTCTCCTAAGGTGGCTTTTGGGCGGACCTGATGTTACCCGCTATGTGTTTTTTTAGTCAAACTTTTGTGGTCAGGGGCGCCATGTTGAAAGCCCTTTGTTGTGAGGCTGATCAGCCTTTCCTGGGCTGGGCTGGTCGTCCTGGTTAGGCCCCAGTGAGCCAGACCTCTTGGGAAGGACAAATAGAGGCCTTTGAACACCCCTCTGCTCTGGCATTGCCAGTTGGCCTTAGTTGTGTGAAATCTGAGCCCTTCAGGAGACGGGCCTCCTGGAAGGCAGGGCTGCCACTGACCACCTTCTCTCCAGAAGCCAGCTCTGAGCCCGGGAACAAGGGGACATAAACAAATGCACGGCGGTTGCTGGGCGGTGTGTGGTGTGTCACTCCATTAAGGGACACATGGGGTTGGGATGTGGCTTCCTTCTTGGTGTCAGCCTCAGAGATGAACATCTTTCAAACACCCAAGTTTCCATTCATGACCCACCATTGGTCTCTTTCCATTTTCTACCTTAAAAAAAAAATCAATTCCTGTTTTCATCCTTTCTCGCTGCTTAGGTGATTTACACGTATTGTCTACATTGCGTAAAATAAAAATCTTATTTGTTTAGGCTGTCACCTCACAAGTTTTGGGGTGGCCTCTGCATTGGTGACTGAGCCATAGCCACAGGTCAGCGTGTCTCCTTGCATCTCCACTATTTCTTGGTGGCCTGGAGTGTCTTTTCTAGAACGTTCTCGAGTTGCAGGCATGTGGGTTATGTTTCCACCTTATGAGGGGTGGACTAAATGTGACATTCTATGTTCAAGTGAACTCAGCCAGGCTGATGGCTTCTGTTTGCCTGTCTTTCCCTGGAATCCCATTTGAATGCTGCCTGATATTTTGTTGACCTTTGCGGCTGCCTTACATATTGGGAGAACCAAATGGTGGTGCTGAGACCCCTCCTGATGCTGCCTGTTACCTTGATAATATCTAGCAGCTCAGACATGGCAGACTGGGGGTGCTTTTCATTTATTTGTGACTGACTTACTGAGCACCAGCCACGTGTGGGGTGTTGTATGAACATGACAGGCATGACCTGGCCCCAAGACACTCACTGTCTCAGGGCCATGTGCCCGTGTGGCAACTTGTTCTGCACTCTCAGCCCCTGCAAAAGGCTGACTGTCTTTTTGTAGTTCACGTTCATGGTCGGGCTTCCTGCTGTCCCATAGAGCTCAGAATCATCTGCACATTCTCCTGCTCCCTCTGCCAGACTATTTATAAAAAATATTAAATAAGACTAGTCATAACACTAGTGTTCAGGGAGTCCCCCGTTCCACGTCTCCACACAGAAATGTGCCTTTTCCCGCCTCTAAGTCAGTTCTCTCCTCATGGTCAGACTGCCCAAAGTCCCATGGAGACTCATTATTTTTAAATACCTTTTCATGTGGAGCCTTGTCAAAGGTTTCTGGAAAATTTAAATAGTTAAGAGACAAGCGCTGAGCTGGGAACCGGGAGACCTGGGTTCCAGTCCTACCTGTCACTGGTTTGTCATTGAACTCTGGAAAAGGCAGAGAAGAGCCCCAATCTGAACTGCTTCGTCAGTAAGATGAGAATGATTATGCTGGCAGTCAACACCATAAAAAATTCACAGCCAGCAGATGAGACAGTGTTATTTAAGAATGCTTTGCAAGATACAAAACAAAAATATAAGGGATCATTATTTAGAAAATTTACAACAGCATCTTCATTCATATGCATGGTTTTCTCCCAAAAGAACTGCAGTAGGTAAAACCATGTTTCCTCCCACCCCACGGTGATTTTTGTTTAAAATCAACTCCTTTGACTCCTGGAAGGGATGTGAGTTTACACAACCTATAGATCCTGGTTCAATGTGAGCATTTGGTGCAACGTGGATGCCGGAATCAATCAGACCTTGGTGTGTGTCCAGTCTGTGCCCTCCTTGAACACATTATATAACCTTTCTTGTGCCTCCTCTGCAAATGGGGACACTATTAATGCTTCCTTTACTGAGTTATGAGATTTAAATGAGAAAATAAATATATGTAAAATGCCTAGCGTTGTGCCTGACACATAGTGGCTGCTCCATAAATAGCAGCGCTTGTTGCCGTTTGTCTGTGTACAGGCCCAAGAGCCAGCAGCTGGTCCATCCTACCTCAATTTTAGGATTGTCCATCAGACATTCAGCAAATTCCATCATGAGCTCCTTTATTCATGTCTTGTGTGAGACACTTTCAGCAGATGGATAAATGAATGTTTTCCTTTCTCTTTCCTGAGAAGTTGCAGGAGGGCGTGGGTGGGGAGGAGACGAGGATGCCTCTCCTGTCACTTACCTCCACCTGGCTAAGTGCAGAGGGTAGGGGACCTAACTCCATCCAGCCTCCCTGCAGAAGGCCAGGCCTGTGACAACTTGCCCAATTGGTGCTTCCTGCTCGGTGCCTTGTCCACGCCTCTGTCCCTGCCCCAGGCCAGCTGGTGTCCTCTGATGTCCACCTGTGTCTAGCACACCCCTTGTCCTGAGGAGCAGGGAAGTTGGGGCCTGATGATAAAGAAGACCACTCAGGCACTGAATCCAATTTCCTGTGGGGATCAGACCAAGGGACTCTGGATGGGACTTAGTTCCGCCAGCATTCCCTACGGGAGCCTGCTCTGGCCGACAGCGGCCCGAGAGGGCTGGAGACCAGCCAGGGCGCTCGGTGTCACTCTCTGCTCCCACTCCAGGGGCGCTCCCAGGTGGGGATGAAGCCCGGCTGGGCCGGGGGCCAAGGCCATCACTACACTGTCAGACTTGGGTGGTAATCCCAATTGGTTTTGCATGAACTCCTGTTTCATTCGGATTAAGAAGAGACCTGGCTGGCATGGACATCTGGTGGCTTGGGGATGGGCAACAGAAGGAGGGCTCCGGGAATCTGAGTCATTTTGAGTTTCGGCGCTAACCATGTCTCTTTAATTCCTTTAACTGTTGTTGTTGTTGTTTTCGTGAGCTTAATGGGAAATCAGCAAAGAGGAGTCTCAACTTCATTCATTTATTTCTTCATTTTTAAAATGAATATTTGTCCAGCTCAAGTGCTTTAGCATGAAACTCAGGCATGACTAGAGAAAGTCTCTGGAATTGTAGAGACCAGAGCCAGATCCTGACCTCAGCCCCCGGCCTTTAGGTAGCCCCCACCAGGAAATGAACGTGAAACCCCTCTAGGAAAAAGGTCTCTCATGTGCTGGGTGGTGGGAAAAGCACGGACTTCGGAGTCAGACTGGATTCTAATTTCTGTCCCCAGATTTCATAGCTCAGGCCAGTTGTTCAATGCACCTGGGTCTCATATTCCTCATCTATTATCAATATTATATCAGTTAGAACTTTTGATGTTGCCGAAAAATCTTTGTATTGCTTTGACAAAAAGGAAATATCTTGAGTAACTGGGAAGCTCCAACATCAGGCAGACTTTAGGGTTACTTTGATTCGGTGGCTCAGTGATGTCACCAAAGACCAATTTTTTCCCATCTCTGTGGTTGACCTGCCCTGGTTCCAGTTCCCCTCCTTATTACAAGAGGGCTGCCAATAGATCTTTGAGCTGCATGTCTCTTTGACCCTATTATGGGTGAGGAGATGTCATCTCGTTCCTCGTCATTAGCACCTGCTTTGCTCTGATGGGACACGTTGGTTGGCTTGACTCTTCTCTCTCCATCACTGTGGCAAGACAGTGAGATTAAGCTGATTTGTTTATGTTCATCAGGGACTTCCCCAGGAAGCAGGGAGTGGGTTCAACCCACCCAAAGGTTGAGAGAGGGTGGGATGGACGCTGGGGGGCCTGTGAGCCATGACAAGTGAGCACTAAACGCACAGGATTGAGAGGATTGTACCAGTAAGAATTATGCCCCAAACCATCTCCCAGTACCTGATGTCTAGAAAGCTTAAAAATAATGCTTAAAAGGAAAAAAAATCAGAATCTGGAACAAACCTAAACTCAAACACATAAACCGCAAAATAACCTGATGTCAGAGTTCTGTGAACTCCAGAGAAATGAGAGGCAGCAGATTTCCTGGTAACCGGATGTGACCAGTGTACATTTGTGTGGTGGCCCTTCTGTAATTTAGTTCCTCGGAATAACTCTTTTATTCCCTTTGCTCTCATGAGAGGTTAACCATTACATATTACAAATTAACAATAAGAGTCCATAATGGGAATATTTGGAATATGATTTTTTTCATCAGTTTTGTTATTGAAATCTCTAGAATGACACTGTGTGTACCTTACAGAGTCTTGCACTGATGGCATCTAATCAAGTGCGGTGACGCTTAGCTCTCGCTGACCACATCCCCAGTCATATCTGGTCCCGACTCCAGTGAGTGGTGGTGCTAGCTCGGGGCAGCGCCCGTGTTGGATCGCTGCACTCAGACTCGTGAGGATTCTAGAGACCTGAGCCAACACCCAGGGGCCAGACAAGCATCTGTAGGGCTGGAAAGCCATGTGTGTTATAGGTTTGTTCTCAGCCATGAGGCACGTAGGCTAAAGTCTTCTTCCGGCTATCTCCACGTTGTCCCAGCATTTCTAGGAAGGACTCGTGGATGGCCAAGAGGACCTACGCTGCTAAGTGTTCTGGGAAGACTGAGGATGACTCACACCTGAAGCACATTTCCTGTCATGCCCACACCCCCTTCTCTGGGGACACGAACAGAGCTTCCAAGAGGTTCCAGGACCCAGTGACATAACCACCAGCCACTGGCTTCAGTGGCCAAAAAGAGACCACTTAGTGTGAAACCTCTGGGGTTGGTCCCCTGCCTGGTTCCCCTTGAAGGTACAGCAATGATATCTACGTAGCAGTTTCAAATAATTCTCCCCCATCCTCATAGCAAAATTCTCTCTGCTAATACATGTGGCAGATAATGTTGCCTTCCCAATGTTAGACGACACTCGGATGTGAGGCAGCCTCAATTATCCGCTGTTCCCCATCCCCACAGCCCTACCCTCTTCTCCGGGGACCAGCAAGGCCTCAGATGCTCGCGCCTGAGGCGCAGGGAACAAGACTGGATTCCCGGTGAAGCCGGCCGCGGCCTCTCCCCACCATCTCTCTGCCGTTCCCGTCACGAGGCCTGTGGCGGGCCTGTGTCACTTGGCCCCATGGTCCCAGCCTCTGAGCAGTGCAGGGACAGAGCTCGCTTACTCTCCCGCGGCTGCCAGGAGGGTCTCTGGGCTGAAGTTCTGCTGTGGGCAGTGCAGGATCTGACCTCTCATCCTGCCTCTCCTCTTCCTCCCTCCACAGATCCGGGTGGACGGGCCCAGGGGCAGCGCCCTCCAGTACGAGACCGTGCAGGTGGTGGACCCCGGCCCCGTGCTCCGGGATATGGCCTTCTCCAAGGACCACGAGCAGCTCTACATCATGTCGGAAAGGCAGGTAAGGTTCTCTGGGCTCTGCCAGACATTTGTTTTGCAGCTAAATACTAGCCTGTGGCTCAGTAGAAGCCTGGAGGAGGCCGGCTGCAGAGAGCTGATTTGATTTTTTCAGCTCAGTGTGTCTTTTCACTTACGCTGCCTGGGCACTGAGGTGCAGGGTGCTGAAACAGGGAGTGGACCATTTATTATAAAATGTCAAAGTATCAGTGAGTCTAGAACAAATCCCCTGTCTTCAAAATCATGGTGCGTATAAGTTCAGGACCAACATTTTCTCTCTTTTGAAGAAATGTGGTATAGATGCCCAAGTTTTGGGTCCAGATTTCCCTACACAAAGTATAATCTCCTACCAAAGTCATGTTCCTGTATCTGAGAGGCTGGTGGTAGGCAAGGGTTTGTTACTGAAAGAGCCTAGCTAAGGGAGCATCATGGGAAAGCCAGACAGGTGAAGGTTTAGAAAAGACAGTCTGTGTGGTGAGATGAGATGAGAGAGCGCGTGCCCAGAGCCTTCCTGTGTACCTACAACTCTGTGGAACCTCCAGAAAATTCCATGCAGTCAACCCAGGAAGGACAGATATGTTGTTAGCTGATACCGAGTAGGAAGCCACCAAGTTGGGCTTGGTTCTGGAACTCAGTGGAGAACTGAGTAAGTTCTTCAGGGTTCCCTGAGCTCAGACCAGGAGTCCTATGTCTGTGGCAGGCAAAGGAGCAGGTTTCACCTTGGACATTCCATATATTTAAGGGCATTTCCTGGAGTCCCTAATTCCACCCCACAATACTCAGCCCACCCCAAGTGCTGCTATACCTCTGTCCCGCCACCTCTGTGGGAAGCTCACTCCTGGGAGCCGTCCTTCCGGCCCGCGGATGTGTGTGTTAGCTCTGAGTGGCAGCGGCCTTGGGCGGCTGATCTCCCCTCTCGTTCGACTTCATTAGTATGGACTGAACTCTCTGGAGGACCTTGCTGACAGTGTCCGGATTGTTCCGCCTGTCCCCTCTCCACATAGTGGGGGAGATGAATACCACATTATGCCACCCACAGGGCTTGTGCATTGTGCCTTGGCAGCCCACAACAGCTCCATCCTCCCCACGGGCTCGATGACATCTTCTCATGGTGTGGGACTCCCCGTTTTTGGGCTTCAGCCACACTGGGATGAATTGCGGTGCCCTTGCTGAGGCTGCCGTGGCTTGGAAATGGCCGGGTGTGAGGCTGAGGGTGGAGTGTTTTTCCCTGGGCGTGTGGACTCCTGAGATGGAGGCAGCAGCTGGGCGTGAGGCTTCCCCCCGTCTACACTCCTTACTTTTGTACAGGGGTCCCCACACTTCACTCCCTGCCCACCTCCCAGGCCCTGGAAGCTGAGGGGAAGCAGTTTTCCTGGGTGGAATGAATCATTTGGAGAAGATCTGCACGAGGCATAGAGTATTCCTTGCCTGACCCATAAGCCAGAATTTCTGACCCTGGGACTTAAAACACCAAAGGGCTTTCAAAGATGGGAAATATAAGTTGATAATCTATCATCCCCCTCTGAAAACTGAGTCAGAATTCTGAGCATCTGAATCCTTGCCTGCCCCTGTGTCCCCAGCTGGTTCCCGTTTCCTGGTGGCGCAGTCCTTACCCATGGACCGTGGTGGGGAGGCGGACTGGGAGCTCTGGATCATGGGCACGATGGAAAGGAGCGTGGGTAGAGTCAGGGTGTTCATCCACTCTGGGGCTGCGCCTCAGAGGTGGGATGGCCTGCCACACAAGTCACAATCCCAAGGGCCCCGACACCTGGGCTAACACCAGTATCCACTGGGTTTGTGGATTCTTTGCGGGAAGTGTTGGTCTTGCACATTGGTTACGTGTGCTGGCCTTGGCGTCAGAATATCTGTGCGTGAATCTTGGCTCTGCCATTTACCAAGTGTGCTCTCAGGTACATTCCTCGCCTCTTTAAGAGCCAGCATTCTCTACTGTCATCTGGAGGCAATGATAATATCGGGGGCTGGTGTTTCAAGAATTGAATGAGATAACGTACATGGGGAGCTTAGAGCCAAGGCTGGCGCAGAGTAAGTGCTTGATAAATGGAGGGGCTCTGCAACAGGAGTTTCCCAACACTGGCCGTGTCCAGAGTCAGGCAGGGACGGCCACCAGGATTCCAGAGGAGCCATCTGGTTGCAGCACAAGAGTCCAGGCCAAGGCCCAGACGGGCAGGGGGCAGAGACTCAGTCCCAGGAGAGAGCACACCAAGAACCCCCAGCCTGCTGTACCTACTGGGCATGCAGAGTAGAGCTCAGGGCCAGAGCAGTGTGGCGAATACACCTGGAAGCCCACCAGCCCCAGGGCATGGGGACCAGTTCCCTGTGCCAGCCGGCGGGCCTGCCTTCCCATGCTGTGTCTCAACACTTTGCGGCACTCAGACTGCAGGCTGAGGGTGTGTGCTGGGCAGTGGGGTCAGCTCTGCCTGGAGAGCACTTTCCTTTCTCAGTTGGCAAATTTTTCCTTGTCCTTTGAAACTTAGCTCGGCTGTCACACTCTTCAGTGGGCTGTTCCTGACCTGTAGTTAAACGCCCCATGGCAGCTCTTCTCAGACCCAGCTGTGATGACGACTTCCTCATCTCTCTCCCCCGGCAGCAGCAAGGGGCAGCCCTTCGTCTCGTCTGCCTAAGCCTCACTTAATAGGCCCGTGGTAATTTTTCAATGAATGAATCCTCCATGTCTTCATTGAACCAGAATTGAAAAAGAGAGGGACTAACACAAATTATCTATTGCTTATGTTAATTATTAGTTGAATGAGTGAATGAATTAATGTATGAATGAACTAATCTGGGTTCAAGAGGGCTGTGGTTTCAATTCTGCTGCTCTGGCTGCTCCTATAAGTAAAGACTAAAATCCACCATAAAACACATCTGCAACTGTATTTCCAAATCTCCATGGAAGGGCAGTCTCTCCAATCCTAAACACAGCACAGAGGCAATCTTAATTATAACCCAAGAGACCTATGTTGATTGAAGGACACATTTCCCAACAGGGAGTGTTGTATAAGAGAACTGGTGGTAGAAAATGCTCTTCCAAGCTCAGATTACACACTCTCTCCTCTTTGATCTTTTGGGAGCTGCAGCAGGGCAGTGTAGCCTAAAGGACCTTTAGGTCCTGGTGCATCTAATGGGGAACCCAAGGAGAAACAATACAATGACAAGTGGAGAGAGAGACGGAATGAGCAACAGAATCCGGTGGTTCCCAAGCAAACAGAGTGGGTCTGCACGGACCCCTGCTACCATCAGTGGCTTCTCATCACTCCCTTTCGGCTTGAGACCCAAGCTCCTGGCAGGGCCCCTCAGCCCCGTGCTGTGATTCCTCCCCTCCTTTGCAAGTTTATTTTGTAGCCCTGTCCCCTGGCTCCTGGGACACCTGCACACAGGCCTCTATTCTGTCCCTGAACTTGCTAAGCTCCTTCCTGCCACAGAACCTTTGCACTTACTGTTTCCTCTGCTGGGCAGACTCTCCCCAGCTCTTTCCATGGCTGGTTCCTTCTCATGCCTATGGTTTTTGCTCAATTATCATGTCCTGGGAGAGGCACCCTCTGACCACCCTGTGTAAAGTGTCCCCTACAGTGACATCTTGGTTCCTTCCTCTGACATCTTTCTGTTTATTCTCTTCTGCTACCCACCACAGTATGAAAGTTACCTGTTTATTTCCCATGTTTGTGCTCTAGCATCTGAGTTTCTGGAGGGCAGGGATCTTGTCTATCTTAGTCATTACCTTGTGTCCAGCACCTAGAAGATGACCTTGCCCAGAGGAGGGGCTCGATATTTTCTTGTGGGGTTAATGAGAGGGAAAGAGCTTTGGACCTCACCTGCTGGTGATGAAGGGCAGCCCTTCCCTGAGAGCCTTCTGATTCCCAATCAGGCTGAGATGACGCCCGAAGACTTTGAAAAGAATGCATGACTCTGAGTTTTGTTAGGAACCAGGTAACTTGGATTTACTCAGCATCTCTGCAGGCTCCAGGCTCTGGATCTGAGGCCTGTTTCTCTTCACCATTTTCTGGGCAGGCAGGGAAAGCAAGGGCTGCTCTCTCTCCTAAAGCTCATCTGTCCCTGCTTACTCCCAGGTGCTTTATGAGTGGTGGTACTGTCTCTGCCACCCCCACCCTCCCTCCATTCACCTGATTCCACACTGGAGGACACCAAGTGCAGGAAGGAGATGTGGACGGCCAGGGAAATAAATTGCATCATAGTTGAGTACTTGTGAAGTAGTTAATGAATCCATAGTTAAAGAAGATTCTAGAGAGATCAACTGACTTTGTCTCCCTACGTCTGTTTGAAAGTTCTCTTGGGTTTCAGCGTTCCTTATTCCATCCACTGGAACAGGCCAGGGCTCAGCATGAGGAAAGATGGGTGGGTGGTGGAGAGGAAGGGGTCGGATGATTGTCTGACTAATAGAGGTAGAGAATAGAGTGTGTGTGTGTGTGTGTGTGTGTGTACACATGTGCATGTCTATGCACACAAATGCTGTATATCTTTTGGCTCTGTGATCCCAGATAAGGTATAGACTCCCTCAACACCTCATTCATTCAATACTCCACAAATATTTACTGAGCGCTTGCTCTGAGGCATCCTTCTAGGTACTTGGGATTCCATGGGGACCGGAGAGACAACATCCCTGTCCTCACACACAGAGCTTACGTTCTGGGAAGAGAAACAGGCAATGAATGGAGAACGAGTGAATGAGTGAGTGACTCATGTTGGATCGTGGCAAATGCAATGAGAGATTGAGCCAACTCAGGAGGAATAAAGCAATGGCCATGAAAGTGGTGGGGAATGCTCTTTTCAGGATGCTTGTCCTCCCAAGAGGGGAACTTTTGAGCAAAGAGCAGAATAGAGTGAAGTGGTGGGGGACAGTGGTCTAGGCAGGAGGCACAGCAAGCACAGAGGCTGAGATGGACACATGATGCAGAGTGTCTGAGGACACCGAAGGGCTGCCATGGAAGGAGAAAGGGGGAAGGGGTGGGAGAGGCAGTGGAGACAGAGGCCAGCTCAGATGGCCCCGGCCCCGTGTGCACCTGTGAAACAGGGCCACAGTAAGCAGTATGGACGGTCTGCAGTGGCGGTGAGGATTCAGTGGGACGCCGCACATGAAAAGTGCTTAGCTCAGTGTCTGGTAGTGAGAAAACATTCAGCAAATGTTACCTATTAGCTCGATTATTTGCAAATTACATAATTCTATGGCTGGGACATCGTTTCTATTATTAAGATGTGTGAGTCCCTCTCTGAGCCCACTCAGCAAGCGCTGCATCCCATGCCCACTTCTTGGGGCGTGTGAGTGTGCACCGCCAGGTGTCAACATCATTTTGTCATGACACACCTGTCTCTTTCAGTACCGTGCTTTTCTCTCTCTTCTGCAGAATTCTGGATATCTCTCTGGTGCGCGTGTACATGTGTGTAGGAGTGTGTACACATGCACATGTGTACACATCTCCCCCCTTGTCCCTGTCTGTCTTTGTTAGCCTCCTTCTTGCTTTGTGCATGTGTGCGTGTACACGTGAGGCGTGTATTTACTAAACTCTAGACCCCCAAGGGAATGTCTATACACACTGAAACCAGTGTGATAAAAACCTGTCATGCTGACGGGAGGGAAGTGAGAGGAGACGTCAGCGACGCAGATAAATGAGGAGATGAGGTGGCAGTGCCGGGGCTGCAGCTGGGTGCCCTGGAACACCCTCCGTAGGGAGAGAAGCAGTTGTCCCCCAGACAAGGCGAGTCTCTTCTTCGGTAGGCCCCAGAGAAAGTGGCAGATTTCTTAGTATATTTCAACATCTCTGCTGTCCCATACACCAGCCCTTCCCTGCCTGAAAGCCACGGGCCTCAAACACATGTTTCTGCTTTGGCGACATGGTCTTAGTGTCTGGGCCAAAGCCATCTTTCATGGCAGCCTTTGTTTTACTGACTCTTGATGGTGGGTCTGCCTCCAGGTGCCTGGGGACACTTACAGCCTGTCCCCCTCACGAGCTGCTGGCACTCAAGTCCCAGATCTGGGACACAGAGGCCTGTGAGGGCTGAGGAGGTGGGCCTAGAGGTGGATCACCTGCAGTCAGAGTTACCTGGGAAGGCAGCTCTGCCTGGCTCCTTCCAGTAGGGAAGCAGCGAGGGCCCCCTTGCTTTATAACGTATTATGGGGACCGATTCATTCATTCATTCATTCATTCAAGAAACTCCCTAAGCTCCCTTCTACTGTGGGCCAACACCTGGAAGGCATTGGGAATGCAACAGGGAAGAATCAGACAGATATCCCACAATTTTAGCAAGAGAATGCAGCAAAGAAAGAAGCAACACAAGAAATAAATCAGAGAGCAGGTTAGCAGGTGCTAAGTGCTGCGGAAAAAGGAAATCAGGCAGGTTACATGGAATCGGGTGACAGGGTTGCATTTTGAATAGAGCGGTGGGTGGGGGCCCGGAGGGGCAAAGGCATGCGAGAGGTGGAGACGGGACCTGTGGATGTTCTCCAATCTCTTTCCCTCTTCTCTGTATTTCCTTTCACGTTCTTTCCTTGGGGCTGAGAAATTGAGAGATGGTTAAGCCTGCCCCTTGGGAGGGAGGAGGGGAGAGGACGCTTTCATGATTGTGATTTTGACCACGCCGAGAGTGTCAGAGGGAAGCACAGTTCAAGGGGAAGATGGTATTTTGGTCCAAGAAAAGCTTGTGCCACTAGGGGCTCAGGATCCCTAAGTGGATGGTGCCCCTGGCGGGAGTTCCCGTGTGATTAGGCGGCAATTACCTTCCTTGTGCCTCGGCGTCCCTCCCAGGGTGTTCTGAGGGCAGCTGGAGTGCGTCTGGCAAGCTGGGGGTCTGCAGACACTGGTTTCACGCAAGTTGCTGTTACGGAGACGGTGTCTGTAGCCAAAGCTGATGGGCGTCTGCTGGAACGATTCCCACCACCTCGGCCCTGGGTCCCCAGGCACGTCTCACGAGAGGTGCGTTTGGTGGTGACACGGCCGTCCCTCTCCGCGTCCTTTCTGCCCCTGCGGGGGACCGAGCTGTACATTCCAGTTTGTGTTTGGATGGTTGACACTGTGACAAGCCCATGTGGACGTTCACTTCTGGCGCCCAGGCTGGGCTGTGTCTGAGAGCTCCTGGGAGGGCGAGCTTGAAGCGCAGGCCTGAGAAGTGAGTGACAGGACACGGAGCCACCTCAGGCATTCGCAAAAAGGGAAAGGCTGTTGCAGCGTCTCACCCAGTTTCACTCAGGGGGAAGCTTCCCGTCTGTCCGGAGTGGACCCCAAAGGCTCCAGCCCATCGTTACTGAGATGTTCTCGCTTCTCACCTCCTTCTCGGTCAAGACGGAACATCTCCACTTTACCATCGCAGAACCGCAGGGACCCAGAAAGGGGAGATGCTTCCCTCCCTCGTCTCCTGCAGTCGATGCTGACAGCCTGGATTCCCTGTTGCATCCTAAAACCTGAGGCCCGGAAAGCCCTCCAGGCTTACCGGGTGCAACACTCTCCTCCTGCCCTCCCCCTCCTAAGACTGGCATGCAGGCTGAAGCCCAGAGAAGCGCTCAGTTTGCCCAGAGTCACACAGCAAGTTGGGAACAGGCTCAGCTCCTTCTGCAATGCCTTCTTCAGCCCCCTCTTGTAATAGGGAACGTGAGGTTCTCTGTGGGAGCAAGAGATGCTATCCATCTTTTTGTCTTCACAGCGGGAAAATTATGCACCCTACTCTCAGACTCTGCAGCAGCCTTAGGAGGCAGAGGCTTCCCTGGAGAGGAACGGAACAGTGCAGGTGTGGTCCAAACTCAGAACTCCCCTCGGCCCCGGGAAGGAGGTCCTTTGGTTTATTCCTCCTTGGGTCCAGCCTGATGCAAGCTAGGACAAGAGCCCCTTACAATATCTAGGGCATCTCGGGGCACACAGAGCCCCAGGCAGCACCAGTCCTGCCTCACAGAGGCAGTAGGCAGGGAAGAAGCCACCACTCCTCGTCCTTTCCCAACCGATGTGCTTCTGCATGGTGACTCCTGTAGGCAGAAAAGCCTCTGACATCGGAATGTGATCGTTATAGCAGCCTGACATCTCTCAGACAGACCGTGGGGCCGACTAGAGGCAGAAGGGTGTGCAGGATGGAGACCAAGGGGTGGGCATGAACAGACCACGAACTTGGCTTTTCATCCTGGCCCTCGGTACTAACTAGCTCTGCCACCCGGAGCAACTCATGCAAGTAGCTTGTGCTTCAGTTTCTTCATGTATAAAATGCAAATGATAATAACTACCTTTCAGAGCTTTTAAAATTAAAGTTAATATATGTAAAGTGCCTGGCATGTAGTAGGCTCTTAGTGAGCTGTGGATGGTGTCATCACCATCATTATCATTACTCTTATTACTACTAGAAAATGTATTGTTGCTTGGGGCAGGGGTGCCTGGACAAACCATTGCTTGGTGGCTAACAGCCAATTCAGCTCCAGGCACCGAGTACACGGGACTCCCTGCCTACCCCGTCTGCCCTCGGAAAATACTAAGGCAGAGACTCCCTTCACACTGATGAGCCCTGCCTTCCAAGGTGGGAGGGGCCAGGGCCCGTGCTCTGCCACCCGATCAAAGAGAGCTGTGTCACCTTGATGGGGCTCCGTGGGTTTTCTTTGTAACTCCACTTCGGCTCTGGGGAAGGAACTTGAATTGAGTCTAGCCCCGTCGGATACGTGAAGTTATCAGAGACTGAACAGCTGAAAAAGCTTCTGGCACCTCATGTTTCAGGACTTCTAGGGCAGAGAGGGAAATGACAATGGAGTGTTCCCTTCTCTCAGCCCCAGAAGGAGAAGAGCCAGTACTCGAAGGCAGAGCAGGGGTGGGCGAGGGAGGGGCTGGAGCGGGAGCAAAGACGGAAATCCAAGGGCAGCTGAGTAGGGAAAGCTTTGGCTGTGCTCTAATCTGTCTCCAGCAACGGCCCGACAGTCACACTGGCTTCTCTTATCTTCGCACCAGTGTTCTGGTACTTTCGTGGCTCTAAGTGCCATTTTTAAAGACAACCACCTGTAATATTCCACTTAGCAGCACAGGAGGAGACGCCACAGGGTGGACAGACAGGGCCAGGGGCTGCTCCTCTGTCCCCTTTCAGCTCCTTCCTGCCCATGCCATGTCTATTTATTAAGTGCCCACTGTATGCCCAGCACAGGGCTAGGCATTGTACAGATTAAGAGAAGGGCAGAAGGAAGGCCCTGTTCTGGAAGCTCTGTAGAGGTAAAGGTAGAGCAAACTCTAGCTTGATGGGCATTGAAGTGAGTGTGGTCCTACTGTGGGAATTACTCCGGAAACTCTTCTTACGGAGTTAGGGCTCAGGGAAGAAAAAGATGTCAGCTCGAAAGACACATTCTCCCCATGCCTCTGGGAGGGTTATTACAAGGACTCTGGGCTGGAGGCTGGAGCTTTTGGGATGCTCCCCAAGACTACCACTGATCCTCAGTTCTGGGGGGCCTTTGGCTGCCTCACCCCTCTCACACAGGGCAGGTGTTGGTGGAGGCTGACTCTCAAACCCAGCCCTCTCTCCTGTCCTCTCAGGATGGCATCTGAAAGGAAGTTGTTAAATTCCATGAGGACTGCTTGACTTGCACTTGAGTTCTGTAGAAAAGAGATTGGAAATATCAATACTTAAGTAAATTGTGTACTCAGTTTGAATGTTAATGGAACTTTTCAAAAGTAAATAGATGCACATTAATGTATGCCATTGTTCAAGATGACTCGTTGGCATCAGTGATGTCACATGACTTTCCCAAATGCAATATAAGTATAAAAGGAGAAATTACAAATGGCATTTATTTATCCCTCTCGTAGGAGTCAAATGCATTTCAAATGTTACACGAAGACAATGGAGACAGGAATTTGAAACTGGCTCAGAGATGTACACCATGGTTTCAGGGGACGCGTAATGGTAGAGGGAGACTGTCTGGACACTTATTTGGGGAAGGTTCAGCAAAACAGTGGAGGGTGAAGAAACAGGTACAAGGTATGGAGTGCATCCTCCTCCAGAAGGATTCAGGCTGGTGCTGGAGGCTACCCAGTTACTGCTGGATGGCCTGGAGATGGGTCAGAGCTGGAACCACGGGTCCTGCTTTCTGGTTCTGGCTCTGCCACTTGCCCTTGGGCAAGTTATTCAACCTCTGGGTACTTCAGTTTCCTCACTGGCAAAATGGGGATGTGCTAATGCCCATTGGCTGAGTGGTGACAATGAATAAATGAAAAAACATATATAGAATTCTCAATACAGCGCCTGGCACATGAGGACCCAGTGAGTCTTAGCTTTCATCTCTAGTATTTTCTGTATGCTCATGGCTATTATAAGGGCATCTATATTTTATTGAAAAAAAAACCACCCGCAATATTTTTCTTCCATCATTCATAAACTCACGCCCATAGCCTCTGGGGCATATTAGGCCACTGGTGTTTTCATTCCAAGAGTGAGAAAGAGCAGACCAGGTGGCCTCCGTCAGCTACACAGGTACTGAGGCCCCTCGGGTGCTCCTGTGGACTCACGATGTCTTCACTTCCTGGAGACACCGCCCTTCCCAAATTTTATTTCTCAGAGCCAAAGTTCTGCAAGATATCAAATTTTTCAAAAGCCTCCTTTGGCCAAACACAGTTGAGGAAATTTGAGTTGAGTAGATACCTTGCCCAGCATTCCACAGAGCATTTAGTATGCTAATGGATGTTTTGAATCTCCAAGCTACAGGTGGGGTGACAAATTTAGGAGCAAGTGTCTCCTAAACTCATTTGGCCAAAGACCATGCTTTACCAGGAGGACCTGGAGCAATTGGTGGATTGTGGAGCCTTCGTTGGGAAAGCCTTGATTCTCTTTTCTCAGCTCTTCTGGTTTCCACTCCCTTTCCACTGGCTGGCTCCCTGGCTGCAGGCCTGGCTCTGGTCACTCTCCTTCTGTGCTGTCTGTCTGTGAGGACAGGCTGAGTCCGAGATCTTCACTCTTGTGATCTCAGAAAAGGATTTCAGTGAGATCCTCAGGCTGCCCCTCGAGGTCGGGGCAGCTGGCGTCTTTCTGGCTTGCTGACGTCTGGCTCTCGCACACGCACTCACACTCCCAGGACCAGATCTCTGTCCTGGGGAGCCCTCTTCAGCTCTGAGCGTAGCCCCCAACCTTAACCTATGCTTCACTGTTCTTCTCTCAAAGCCAACACATTTTATTAAAATTATTAAGATTCTACCTCTTCACTATTGTCGTCATTCAGAGTGACACAGGTCTCACCTGGAATTAATGCACTATATCACTCTGCATCTTCTCAGATGGTTCTTAATTTAGGGCCATTGTTTATTCTCAAATACTGATTCTTCTGTCTTCAACGATTAAAGTTGGATGCTAATAACCTAATATCCTCAAATTCACAATGATCTAGAGGAGGCATTTATTTACTGTTTTGCTCTAGAATAGCAGACTGAACCCTAAAACTCTGAGCCCCCTTTCTGATTCCCCGGTGTTACACACTTTGATGCCAACTGGTGCTATTTAAAACAAGAAATTTGGCTTTACTCATATTTCATGTACAGTTGATACTGGCTACTGTGTCCCGTCCGCCGGCTATGTGTCTGCTGTCCCAAGCATCAGCAGGGCATGTAGGTACACAGGGTCCACATCTCAGAGGCTTGACGCTGACATTCTTACTGGCTGATTCAGTTTCAGTGTACTACAACAGATTTGCAATTTATGTGTGACAGTTATTATCAATTTGTAAAAACAATCTTTTAAATAGAATCTGTATGATACTTTGCAATGATATGGAAGTGACCACGAAAATCTTTTGTACAATACAGAGGTTTGCTGCTTACGGAAACGTAATTAAACATTTTTCTTTTAAAACACCTCAAATGTTCCACATTTGCTGACCTTTTCAGTTCTGACAAGCGGCTGTCAGAGTATGCCACTTTGCTGATAACTCTAAAAAAATAAACACTTGATCTTTCCCTTCACTATAAAGGGAATATATTCACAATGGGTAAGAAAGTAAGTACTTTCAGAAAGGATTTATGGCATGGAGCGATCATTTTGGAGGAAAAAGGATGTTTGGAAATATTTCCATCATTATGTGATTTTGTTGCTGATAATGAGTGTGACACTTAAAATTATATCTAAAAACTTTTAAAACTTAGAATCTTCTACCTGCTTAAAAATCTTCCAAATGAAGTGTTTCAGAGAATTTTGACCCATTTGTTAAAAGATATAAAAATTCAGCACCTTCCGATTAGTTGCAAGAGCTGATTGACATCAGAGAAGATGGAAATCTACTAGCTGAATTTCAACAACAGTCTTCGCATAATTGGTGCATGAGACTGAAAAAAAAAAGCTATCCTGATTTATTCAGCATAGCCAACAATGCACTTTTTTGCATCTTTCTCTCTCTGTGGGGTGTCCTTTTCAGTATGACAGCCATTAATGCAAAGTACTGAAATAAATTGAACTTAGACCTTAGAACCTTGTATCACTAAGTGCTAAATAAATATTTTAAAAAATAATGAAGCCAATTCTAACTCATCACTCTTACTGTTATAATTTTCTTGGTGATTGTAAAATGTTTTGTATCACTCATTATTAAAACAAAAATTAAGATGCTATTTTATCTTTATTTCACTTCTTTATTTCCTAATTTTCTGTATGTTTGATAATGCAATGATGCTAAGAAGAAGAAGGTGTATATTATTTATAAATAAATATATGTGCATTGTAGGTGCATGCTTAAAAGAATTTTTTCTATGAGGTGTATAATCAAAACTGGTTAGAAACCTCTGGCTATTGGAGTATGTAGCTTGCAGCTTCTCTATAAATTAATTTTATCTCAATCTCTGATTTTCACTTCTCTGTTACCTTCTAAAAATGTCTCCTTTGCACTAAGAGTTTGTTGTTTAGACTCAGCTCAGAAGTCCATACAGTCCACCATACACTGGGGTGGATGGAGCTAGTGTGGTCAGTTTTATTCCTGGGTAATTTGCCCAGTGCCTTCTAGGTCTCAGATCTTTGAGGAACAGTTGGAAGATTCTCTCTCAGAGTAGCCACAGGAATTTGAGATGGTGCTGACAGATAAGAAATCCCCAGACCAGCAGACGTTATCGTGGCTATGGCCGTAACACTGGCAGGGGAGATTCTTGTACAAATACAGCCAGAATGTCTTTAGAGCCTGAGAGCAGTTTTCGTAGATGTAAATCTGTCAGCCCAGGATTCATCTTTTCTTGTTATGTCTCCATTTCCCATTCATTTCTCTTTTCTTCTGATTTCATTCCCATTCTTTCCTTTACCCATTCTTTTTTTCTTCTTCTTCTTTTTGGTATTCTTCCCACCTTCCTCCTTATTTTTATCTCAATCTCTCCTCTCACCCTTTTCTGCATTCACTTTCCACTCTCCCAGTCTTCGAGGAGGGAAGGGGAGCTGAAATAGGGTCAGGCCAGTGTTTTTCAAACTGCCGGTCATGACACATTAGTGGGTCGAGAAATCAATTTAGTGGGTCACAAAATCAATTTAAAGGGTCGCGACCAGAATTTTTTTTAAATGGAATAGAATAAAATCGAATAGAATGGTGTCCATCAAACACAGTAAGGATAAGTACTATTTGTGAGACTACATATGTGCATCTGTGTGTGCCCTGGGTTGCAATGTAAAACATATTCCTTGCCATGAGTTGTGGTCACAATGAAAGCTACCAGTCTAGGGAAGAATGCCATGCGTACACCGGCAATACATTGACTTCTGCTTTGGGCATCCAACTCACATTTCAAGCTGTGCTAATGTCATCATTTGCCCCTCTGCAGTTTTTATTTAAGTGATTTCTCAGTTTCAACAATTTGGCTTCAACAGTTATTTGAAGTTCTTGACTTGTGAGATTTTGACTTCTGAGTCTCAGTTTTCTCATTGTGGACCAGATCAACACTTTCCAACTTGTCACTCTGTTAAGGCATACGTGGAAAATGAATGTATTTGTGCAGCTCACTGGGGCAATGGAGGGCCGAGGGGACCAAGCTCTGGGGGTGCTGTCTTCTCCAGGCATTTTCTAGCTGCCCAGTGGCTGAAAGGATCACTCTCGTAGCACATTGATGTCCCATCACAGCGTGGCACCCCTTACCAGGTGGGAAGTACAGTTCTGATGACCACAATGTACTCTGTAGGCCTAGGAATCTTTGTTCCTGTATCTCTGTGCATAGGACCCTGTGCATGGGCCATATGCAAAGATGCACAAGACAAGCTCTGTGCCCTCTAGGAGTTTGCTATCCAGAGGTTGTGATCACTACGTGCAGTTTGTAAGAGACACTGTGTGGCGAGGGCCAGCTGAGTCATGATCAACCTTCCTTTGCAGTGGCCTCTCCTTGCCTGAAGCTCTGACACTTGAAAGTTTCTTTTCTCTCTGTGGGAGAGGAACATGACCCCTGAACTGCCTTGCAATCTTGATATTTCTTAGTTACAGACCTAAACCTGAGGCAAGTCAAGATGAGAGGGACAAACTCCAGTGGTTCCCCAAATGCCAAATTCTGCTTCATTCACTGTGTGCACCCAAGGGAAAAAAACTAATTACTACCTTTCTAAAGAGCTGAGCATGGGTGGATATGCCCTTGATGGTGGCCAGCAGAAATGCTTCTTGCAAACCATTTTCCCCAGGCAGCTGCAGGCCAGTGCGTCTCTCCTAGAGCCATTGCTGCCCCGAGGACCCCTGCCTCGGGCCATTAGCAAAGAGGCTGGTCATTATTAACTAGTTGGCATTGACTGATGACACAAAGGGGTTTTTTTGGCCATGCATGGGCTGATGGAAGGCACTTAGTTGACCTCTGGAATTTGAAGTTTATTCTGCCATGAAAACAAAGAAATAAATGAACAGAAGCCCCCCATGGTTAGACGCACTGGTTAGAGGCAGCTCAATAGCCCACCCCTCTACCCCAGGCTGCCCCCACCAGAAGAATCCCACCTCCCAGTGCCTTGGTTATGTCTCCCAGACTCTGGCACAATTCATTCCCAGGCCTGTGAAATGAGAAGAGGGATCCCTTCCTTTTACTTCCCCCTTAAGCCTGTGCACCGTCTTGCATACTGCAGAACACTCCGAAATTCTGGTTGTGTGCAAGGGAGCCATTCCTCAAAATGTGTTCATATAACACAGTGTATGTTATGTGTACCACAGGAATCTTTCTGCATAGAAAATAACTCTTTTAACATGTTCTGCATTTATTTACTTTCTCAGGTCATATCTGGTATTTTTTAGAAGTGAGATACACTTGTTATTAAGTGATAGCCTTTCAACTCAGCAAGCACTTCTTGCTCACCTGTTAGAAGTGATTGGCAATTTACAATATAAATCTGATCGGCCACCTGCTTTTGGAAATACAGTTTTGCTGAAAGCCGCTGATGCCCACTCTCTTATGTACGGTCCCTGGCTGCTTTTACCACAACGGCAGAGTGGTGTGGTTGAGACAGAGACCGTTTGGCCTCTGCAGAGTCTGAAATATAACCTACGTGGCCTTTTGCAGAAAACAGTGTGGTTCCTCCTGACATGCTGTGTGTTAAACTCCAAGGCCAGGGAGGAAAAGGGTAGGAACAAAGCAAGTCTACGGCAGGGTTCTTGTCCTCAGAGAGGTTACAAATTTACTGGGGAAAAGGATCTTAAATGCAAGGCATAAACTGCCAAGAGTTTCCCATTTTTTAGGGAGCCACGTGCTGTGTGTCCTCCCTCCTGAGCCTCTGCTTTTGTCCTGCCGTCTGTCCAGGACGCCCTGTGCCTCATCTCCCCAGGGAAATCCCACATGGGGTTCAAAGCCTGAGTTCTGTGCGGAGTCACCTCACAGGCCTCCCCCAGACGGGGCACCCTCCTGCAGGGTGGAGGACCCACAGGTCTCCTGTTGGTCTCGTAGCTCCTATGGGACCTGAATGGAGATTTGCACTCAATAAACATTTGGTGCATTTAAATGAATCTTCACCCTGATTTGAGCGAGACGGGAGGAATTTATATGAAATGATGTTCTCTTCACTAGGTTAAAAAAAAAATTCCAAACAGAGCCTGGGTCAAACTCATGAGATTAAACTTCCTCCATCTCCCCTCGGTCAAGACCTTGGCTTTGGCTTTGAGCCAAAGTGCCAAGGATCTCCCAAATAATTAAACCATCCTGGTAATTGAGTTCTAAGCGCATCACCATTTCTGGAAAATATCTATACAAAAGTGTTTTCCTTAGAGGAAAAAGGGGTCAAGTGACTCCTTCTCTCCTGCTTTCTCACTAAAATCTCCTAAATCCCGCCAGCACACAAAAGACAATTTTTAAAAAATCAAAATGAGAGCAATAATTTTATGTGACAGGAGTATTTATATGGCTGTTGTCCCCGTGATGAATCCATCCATGGCTCAGCACCTCCCCCACGTGCCAATCCATAAATCAGAAAACGCTATTACCCACCGGCCATAAAGGCAGAGCCCACCCCCCGCACAGAGGGCGCGTTCTGTGGCAGCGGCCCCATTTCCAAGGCAGAAATGAGTTCAGAAAATCCACCTGGCTGTCTAGAGAGAGGAGAAATGCCTCTTCCTTGATAAATAATCAGTCTTTTCTTTCTCGCAATCCCTTTTCCCCTGGAAATATGAGGAATTCTGGGCACAGATATACGCCGTTCCACAGAAATAATCATAACAGGGCCAACTAGATAGAAGCGCAGCAGAGGGCAGGATGATTTCCTGGGAAACCTTTCCTATTAGCTGAAAGGCAGTTGGATAAACAGCTTAGAGACAATTTAGGGAGAGTCCTCCTTTCTGGGCATTCCTCCTGCAAGCACCCACTAGGACAGGCAGGGAGCCAAGGGAAAGGGTGGGGAAGGAGGGACTGATCGCAGAAAGGCTGGGGAGAGTGGGAGGGAGTCGCTGGATTTGCTTGTGATGCCGCCAATGCCCTTGCATCCTTCATTTTTCATCTCAACGGATGTGTGTTGGAATGGGGAGGGGACAGAGAGAGATGAGAGAGAAGAAAGGAGGAGAGAGAATGAGAAGGAAGATGGCAGGAAAGCTCTTCTGGGGGTATGGTCAGTTTTAGAAATTGTCCACTGATATCCACTGGTCAGATAACAGGGACACAGCAGTGGGCAAAGCAGGCTTTGTGCTCTCATTTTAGGTAGCTTACTTTCTGGAGGGGACCCAGGGTAGGCAATAAACACGTCAGGGAATGAATGACCAAGACCAAGACCAAGATAGCTCCTCCTAGTGATAAGTGCTGCAATGGAAATAAAACAGAGTCACATGAGAGAGAGAAAGTGGAGCTAAGGGTTGGGGGGAGGAGCAGGTGGAGACTGGATGGCCCCGGAAGCCTTTTCTGAACAGATAACATGTGAGCTGACCACCTGATATCTGAGAGGAGAACATTCTAGACAGAGGGAACTGCAACTGCAAAGACCTGGAAGCAGGATGCACTTGGTGTCCTCAAATAACAGAACAACAGTCACTACCGAGAGGGAAAACAGGAGCAACAGGCAGCCCACACTGGTGTGCAGGATACCACTTGGGCATCACTCCAGTAGAGCAAGAGGAGAGCTAGGCCTGCTCTTGGGGACTCATTTTCAGTCTATCCATCCAGGACAGCAACAGTCAGGGAGTCACACAGAAGGAGGGGCCCTTTGCCCACTCTGTGTATTTCCTGGACTGGCCCTTCCCGAGCACCTGAACTCACTAGCACCCCTAATACAGGGGACAGATGCTCCATGATAAATTGGCAACACTAATGAGAACTAACAGCTACATAGTGCTTAATTTTATCCTGACAGAGTTTGGGTGGTTTTCGTTTTTTGCCAGCTTTATTGAAATATCATTTGCATACAATCACCAATTTTAAGTATATGATTCTGTGGTGGTGACTGAATAGTCCTTCTGTATCTTGACTGCAGTGACGATCTCATGAATCTGTGCATGTGATAAAATGACATAGAACTAAACCCACACTTCACATCAATGTCAATTTCTTGGTTTGCTAATATACTGTACTCTTGTAAGACATAACCATTGCGGGAAGCTGGGTATGAAGTACACAGAACATCTCTGTGCTATCCTTGTAACTTCCTGTGGCTCTGTAATCATTTCAAAATAAAAATATTTTTTAAAAGTTAAAAGATAAAATGTAGAAAAGGAAATTTAAAAATGACCCCACAATAATAATTGCAGAGAAGATGCATCACTGGATACAAAAAATTAGTGGGAAACACTTAAAGAGAAACAGTATATTTGCAAAGCCTCACTGTATTTAGCCAGGATATTTAAGTACAAAGGGAAAAATAATAACTTGATAGTGGAGAAACCTGGTGGAAACGTTAGCCAAGTGACCAAGGTTATCCTCATCGGTAACAAGACCTATCAATAACACTCTTGATAGGATGCACTAAGAAGGACACAGTATCACTTTGTTGGGATTTTTGCTGAAAATATATAACCTCAGTTCTAATCATGTGAAAATCTCAGACAAATGCAAATTGACGGACATTCTATAAAATAACTGATGAGTAATTATCAAAAACCTCAAAGTCATGACCTAGTAAAAATTAGAGGTGATGAAGGAGGTGTAACAACTAAATGGAATGTGGGAAAGAATAGGAAATTAAGTAGAAGAACTGGTGAAATTAGAATAAGGCCTAGAGTTTAGTTAATGGTATTGTACCAATGCTAATTTCCTGGTTGTGATCATAGAACGTGGTTATGTACACTCTTAACATTAGTGAAAACTGGGTGAAGGGAATATGTATATTATTCATGCAACTTTTTCGTAAGTCCAAAATTGGCTCAAAATAAATTGGTCTTAAAATTGAAAAAATAATGTCTATAATAGTGCAATTATGATAAAAATCTTTCCATCACTCCAAAAAGCTCTTTCATGCCCCTTGCAGTCGGTCTTCTCCCCTTATCTCCCGCCCCTGGAAATCATTGACCTGCATTCTGTCACCATGGTTTTGCCTTTTCTAGAATTTCATGGAGATGGAATCATGCAATGCATAGTCTGTTGTGTTTGGCTTCTTTTATTCAACACAGTGCTTTTCAGAGACATAATGTTGCTCCTTTTGAATGCTGATATGATACGGACCTACCTCTGTTCACCCCTTCACCAGCTAAATGATATTTGGGCTGGTTCCACTTTGGACAATTGTAAATACACCTCCTATAAACACTCTCACGTGAGTTTTTCCATGAGCATAAATTTCCATTTCCTCAGGTGGGACTTCTGGACTCTAATTGCTGCTTTAAGTCTCTTCTGTCCTTTAAGATCTGGAGCCTGTCTCTTCCCATTTTGGATCTTTGTGGGTAGGTGAGAGCTGGAGTTACAGAGCTCTCCCATTTTACAGATGGGGAAGGCAAGCCAGAGTCTCGCAGCAGGTCCTGGCTATGGAGAGGAAACACATCCAGGAGGTCGTAGGTTCTCAGTGGGCACCACAGCCACCAGCTTCCCTGATCACACCTTCTCTCTCCTGTTTGCCTCTAAGCCTGAATTTCCATGCAGCGTGGAACTACCCCAACAGATAACTAAGTATTACCCATCAATACAGCTTTCTTTATACCCTAGAACCGAGGTAAGAAGAAAAATTCAGAAGTGCATATTTGAATTAAGTTAGCAAAGCTGAGTGCAATTCTCAAGGCTGAAATAGCCTCTAATGTTATGATCCTGGAGACACAGTGGCAAGAGGGGTGTGTGTGTGTGTGTGTGTGTGTGAATATGTGTATTCAAAACCAATGAGGCATTAAGTGAAGAGTTTCAGCTGTGAGCTTAGTGTACTATATTTTCCCCTAATTTTAGGTTCCAATGCTTCCCCTTTCAACAATTCCAGAAACACAGACATCACTTAGAGCAGATAACATCTGCCCCATGAAGGTGTAGACTGTGAAGGGTTGATCTTACTCCCTTCTGCCCTTTACACAGCTTCATTATCACTTCATGTGGAAAAATGCATTCATTCAGTCATTCATTTACCAAACATTTGATGAGTACCTACCAAGTACTAGATACTACCCTTGGCAAGAGAGTTACAGAATTCAATAAAACACAGCTCATCCTTCAAAGCATTCATGATTATTAAAATACAGCATGTAAAGACATAAATGACAATATAATGAATTGAGTGTGACAGCAGAAGTGAATACATTATGGAGATGTAACACAGAGAAGTGATGAAGATAGTTCTGAAGGAAGCCACATATGAGCTGGGTTTCAAGGATGAATAGGAGTTTGCTGAGGGAACCAGGAAGAAAAAAGGCCTTCCAGGCAGAAGGAACAGCATTGCAAAGTCATGGAAGACTTTGAAACATTACGATGACTTAAGGGAAGCTATTAAGGAGTTGAATGTTGCTGGATATAAATTAAGATGGGAGACTGGTGAAGGCTGAAGAGTTGGGCAAGGCTTGTGTCATGCTGTGTCCTAAGCACCATTCTAAAAAAACAAACCCTGGACTTTACTCCACAGACAATGAGATCTGTGGACTTATTAAAGCAAGGGTGAATCAGTGAAAGACTTGAGTGTCCAACAGATCCTTCTGGTGGCAATAGAGTGAACAGATATTAATAAAAATGGGAAACCCAGAGCTAGGGAGACCAAGCAAGAAGTTTTTGTGATCACTGCACCAGGGACTTATTTGGTCTTCACAACAGTGCTAAAAAGTAGTGATTTTTATTTCCATTTTACAGGTGAGAAACTGAGAGGTTTGTAATTCACCTGAGGTCACCCAGCTGGTAAAGGAAGAAGCTGTGGTTTTGATAGCTCCATCGGGGGAGACAGAAAGAAGTAAAGGAGTTCAAGGTGATTCCTGGAGTTCTTGGCCGTTAGAATTAGTTGTATGATGATGACGCTGACTCAAATATGAAATGTAGAAGGAAAGCCTTTCTAAATCCTCAGGTGTTCCCCCTGTTTATAACAAGTATCTTTCACCCACACCCCAAATCCTACCTACCCCCTTCCAAGAGACAAGGCATTTCTGTTCATGTTTTTTAAATCTTCTATTTCTCTCTGTCATGTGGTTTTCTCATCTCCGTCTTCAATCACATTCAATTTTTATTTTTCTCTTAAACTACAGCCCTGTTTCTTCCATTTGCCACCAAATACTTTGAGTCTGTGGTTTAGACTTTCTACTTTCATTTCTTCACCTCTAACTTTTCCCTCAACCCTCTGCAATCTGGTTTCTCCAGTGAAACTACTCTCTTAGAAAGGTAACTTGTGACCTCCTCTTGACCAAATTCCATGGTCTGTGTTCACTTCTCATCCTCTTTGGCCTCTGCTTGATGGTTGCTTCCATCATTTCGTGGCAGTGATGTTGACCTTGGCTTCTTCATACATAGAACTCTGATTATCAGAAATTCAACATGGAATCTTTGACCATTGTAAATGGGAGTACAAAAATAGATGTCTATAGGCACTTCAGTCTCTGGAAACATTTCTTTCCTAGCTTTCCCGAGTAAACTAATGAACAAGTCATCACTGCAAGCAACATTGTCAAATATGTTTCTTTTTTTTTTTCCAAGTGACTAAAATTTCCTTGTTCCCTATATATTTATTTGATGTCTTTGGCAGAAGCACAAGGTTTTAATGTGATGGTCTTGTTTCTTAGATATCAAAATGATAAACCTAGTATATCAATTAAGATGGGGCAGTATAGAATAGGATAAGCTTCAAAATTTCAGGAACTTTAACACATAATATTTTATTTCTCATTCATTCACATTTTACTATAGGTTCAGCAGATCTTCAGGGAGGATCCTTTCCAAGTGGGAACTTGGGGATTTAGGCTGACTCCCTTTTGTGCCTCTGTTATCTCGAACAGGGGAAAGAGAAAGCTACGTAGTCACACACTGACTCTCAAGTCCTTTGGCTCAGCAGTTATACATATCACTTCTGCTCACATTCCATTGGCCAGACTAGTAATATGGCTTCACATAACTGCAAAGTGGTGGGAAGGTTCAGTTTCTACATGCCTAGGAAGAATAGAAGAACTAGATATGAGTGAGCACTACTCATCTCTGCTGCATTGAAAAGGTTCACAAAACATTTTTCTATTATTCCCTAGTGATGGGACAAGAACCCTTTCAGCTTTACATTGGCCACAGATGGTTGAGCAGTGACTCTACTTAAAGCCAGGAGAAAACATTAGTTCATACTGTGGAGGCATTATAAATGATAAAACTCTTTGGTTCTGTATTTCAGCACCAGAA
Organism: Eulemur rufifrons; assembly: GCF_041146395.1. Taxonomy (NCBI): domain Eukaryota; kingdom Metazoa; phylum Chordata; class Mammalia; order Primates; family Lemuridae; genus Eulemur; species Eulemur rufifrons. The sequence goes on along the minus strand of NC_091011.1, from coordinate 82,137,620 downwards.
CTTGAGGACAGCTCCCCCACATTGTAAACACTTCTGCCTGGACATCAGGTTTATTAGCAGTACTGATTTCCTGAATTTTCATGCAGGTATAGACATATATACAGTATCAAATATTACAATTAAAATGCTTCTTACTCCCATTTATCTATCCCACAGATTTGAGCAACTTCTTTCACAGGCAGGCACAAAATGTCAAAATGCCATCCTCTCTAGGTATTTGGTTGACAAGTCCATCTAAATTTTAAGCAACAACCTCTACTTTCTGCACTCATGAGACTACACTGCCTTTCGCCCTAATGAAACTAGGGATTTGGAATCACAGGAGAAAGTCTGGCTCTTGCTAACCTCAATCGGTCCATAATTTTTAGACTTTTTAAGCTATCATCTGCCAATCTGTCCCTCTCGCCAGGTCCTCATTTGGAAACCATTCCCATGGCATATATAACTTAGGGAGTCACAGGCACAGAAATTACTGATAAAAAGAAATTCACATGTGGCAGCTCCTTTCATGTGTTTTATGGAAATTAATAAGCATTTATTTTTGTGTCAAGGTAAAATAAAACTGTAGGTAGGGATATGGTTTTGTTTCTCTGTGTATACAGATCTCTTTACCTGTAGTGTTTTCTCTCCAAATAAGCATTTAGGAAGATGAGTTCGGCTCTCAGAACCCTGAGGGTGAACAGAATGGATTCTGAGCATGCTGGTATTCTCGATTATTCCTGCCAACCCCTCAAGCACGTTTCTTTGTGACTTCCCATGAACAGTGGGGGCCCAGCACTGACTCTCCATAATGTGCTAAAGACAGCTCCCCCCACCCTCTGCGGGACTCCCCATTTGCCTCCTTCCTTTCTCTCCTCTCCGGCAATAGAAATATCAGGCATCCCAGCAGTGTATCCCTGCTCACACAAACCTGGCAGCCTCTCAGGGAAAAGAACAACAAAATACAGCCACTCTCTTAGGAAAAAAAAAATAAACTAAAACCGCATGTTTTTGGAAGGGCAACAGTTGGCAGAGAAAAAATGTCATTTTCTGGCAGAAAAAAATAAATGTGTCAGAGCTACATCACTGGGTCAGCTTTTTGTTATTTCTACAGTAGAACTGCATCTGCACCTTCAGATCTTACTGGCTCTTTCAGACACGCGTAACCTGTCATCAAAACACTCCCCACTTCTGAAGCGGAGCTGATGTGGCGTTTCATTCTGCTCGAGGCATGATGAGCGGAATCCTTCAACTCTCTTCTGAGCTGTAGTGTTTGCTCACCAGCACCAGTCAGCACATCTGGACACATTTCAAAAATTAAGAACACAAGCTAATAGAATAATGATACCTAGTATTTATATAGCCCCTTCCTTGGAGGTGCTCCAAGTGCTTGACCGACAGAGACTCCCACCAGCCCTAAATGAAGGGCTACCCCCCGCCCCTTGCTATAAGCAGGACAGCTGAGACATCAATAAAATGGCTTCAGGAAAGGTAACACGATATTCCTTTCCCCTTGACTACACAGTCACTGGGAAGAGCAGCAGTGGACATGCCAAAAGCACGGCTCAGTTGACTGAGGAAGCAACAGATGACATCCAAAGGAAGAGGGCTGGAGACCTGTCCTCCGTGGAGCCTGTCATCCTGCCTCCTTCTGAGGCACTGGCTGTCTGAGATCTCGAGTGGGAGTGGACTGCTCCGTAGGCACCTGTGTTGTGCATTGGGGACCAAAGCATGAGACATTTAGCTCTTTCTCTTAGCAGCCATTAGGTGATTCCCTCAGCCCCTAAGTCAGCCCCATGTCCCTCCCACAAGCCACACTTCAACTAGCCTTGCTTTAAGTAATTTTTCATAAGTATTTCATGATCAGATCAGTGATCCAAGCATAGTTTCAAACTCATGATGAAGGTGGGTGAGGATAAAGGATGACAGAGAGTCGGCTGGGAGCCCACGTCATATTTGGGACTGAGGGAGGTGAGGCAGAGGGGGAAACACATGGTGGGTCCGTGGTGCTGTATGTTTCTCCTCCCAGTACTTTACCTAGCAGCTAGGGGCAAGCATAAAGTAGCTTCACCTGCAAAGAGAGACCACCCCATGTATTTCCCTGCATAATAAATTCCCTTCCCAAGAGACCAAAGCAATCATGACAGGTTAGGGAGCCCCATGCCAGCTTCATTGTATCTCAAGGTCTCAAGGTCCTGCAAGCCATGGAGTGGCACTAGAGGCTGGCAAGTTCATAAATTATCCACCCAGTCGATTGCATTTTTAATCAGGGTGTGCACTATGATCACTAACGGCACTTCCTTACAGGACAAAGCCCCAGTATTTATCTTGTTTTAATTATATTACAAAGCAGTGATATTCAATTAACCAACTAATCAAGCAAGCCAGTCAATACTGGTCCTGGCAGGATCCTCCATTGCCTGGTTCTTGTTCTGGGTGGCAGTCTGCACGTCAGAGTCAGACGGAGTTAACTCTCGATGGCGAGGCCACTGTCAGGAGTGAGCAGGAGCAGAGAAGCTGGAATTCAGCTTTCAGCCCTGGGCAGAAGCCTCCCAAGTTCTTTCCTTTGCCTTATGACGGTGAAGATTTGTAGCAGCCTCCTTTTGGGTTAAGGTGTTATTTATTCGACAACGTATATTTGTTTTCCGCATATGTGTAAAGAGCCATTTTCTGCATTCTGAGGACTGGAGAGCTGAGATCCCATATCATATAACAAGGCAATGGCAGAGCTCTAAATATCGAGCAGACCTGACCATGAGATGATGGCATGATGTTCCCAAGGACTGTCAGGTGGTTCCTAGCTCCAGCAAGTAGCTTAATAAAAGGCAGACCGTCAGGAAAGCCTCTACCGGGAACATTTGGGACATGTGTGTCTAGGCTTGTAAACAGCTGGGACACAAACTGAATCCACAGCTGCCCTTGGACTGAGAGCTCCGTGAGCCAGGCACACCCCTCACCCCATTCACATGTGTCCAGGGACACCTGCCTTTGAGACTGTGTTGTTGGTTGCCCAAGGTGAGGAGTGGTTGGCGGCCAGAGAGGAAAGCGTTCCCCTTGGACTATGCTCACTATCCCCTCGTCTTCATCAGGCTCCTCCCACAGACACCCCAGGACATAAACACTCACGTAGCAACCCCGTTTCCCAAGGCGAACTGATGACTGAAATTTACTCAGGGTTGCCCAGTTATCCGGTTATTTTTCCTGACTCGTGAGGCAAGAGCCAGCGTGGAATTTGCTCCGGGGTCCTCCTTGCTTGGGTAGTTCCATTATTCACCAGACCCCAAGCCCTGTGATGCTTTCAGAAATTTCCACCCTTCACAAAGCTGAAGATCTCAACTGGAACCTCTGTAGATGGTCTTCTCCTAGATGAGGATGGCATTGGAAAGGAGAAAATATCCAGAAAAGATGAGATTCCAGGAAGCCAACCCCCTTAGCTCACAATTGCCCAGTAGGCAGCATGGCCCCTGTGCCAGTTTAATCCTCCTGAAGCCCGGTCAGGTTGTTCCAAAGGGGAAGTGAGTCTATTTGGTGACCACCAACTGCACCTGAGTAATGTCTTTTCAAATGCATCAAAGATCTCCAGGCATCCCTGGAAGGAAAGTAGAAATCACTTGGTTGATGCTTATGCAGAAGGACGGCACCTGGCTGGTTGGAGGAACCACAAGTTCTCCGGTCCTTACCCCTCTGTGGGCAGCGGACTCTCTGCTACTTCAGATGGGCTGAGAATCAAAGCCTCATTCCTGAAGTGTCACCATCTGCCCCCAAGCGACTATATGGAAAAGTGAGACATTTCACACAGAGATAGATGAAAAGGAAAAGGATAGTAAGACTGCTATCGTTTCCAAACGTTTGATGAGTTTCAATTCATTAAGAGTTTTGTAGGCTTGTTAACTTAATAAGAGCGAATGGGACTCTAATGTCAGACAACAATCAGTAATGTGAAGGGGGCAAAAAAGAATAAGAAGTAAAACAGTCATTACCTGGCACAACGTTTAATCAAAAGACACCAGAAACCTTCAACCTCATGGTACTGTTTTAAAAGGTTAGAGATTTCAAATGTACACAGTCTTTGACTCTGGCTGGCAGGCTGGAAAAATGGACATAGTCATGATAATTGATTGTGATGGATTTTAAAAGTCTAACTCCTCACCACCCCCACCCACAACACACACACAGAACAGACACACACAGAGACACACACGCATGCACAGACACACACATACACATACACGTACTCACTCCAAACCTTCTCTCTTTCCCTATAGCTGGACTCAGCTTGGGTCCAGCCCAGTGCATGCAGGAAAGCAAAGCTTTCTCATGGCATCTGATGTCTGCTGAGCCCCACATTGACATTGAGCCATATGAGACCTCCTCTTTTCTAATAATTGTTCCTTATTCTCACCTCATCTCCTTTCACGTTACAGTTAGAGCCTTTGTGTAGCTCCATTTATCCTGCTCTGCAGCACTGTCTGGGTTTCTCAAGCCCTTTGGGTCCCCAGTCCTGCTCTGGCTGCTGCTTCTAGATGACTACCCGGTGTGTCAGTGCCCAGGTGTGGGCTGGCAGGGGCAGGGTGCACAGCACCTGCAACTGTGCCCTGTCCTTGTTTTGCAGGGACCACTCAGGCTCACATTTCTACATGCCAGTGCTGTGTACATTTGCCTCTGCTACAAAGGATGTTCAGGTTGGGAGTCAAAGACCTACAAATGCCTGGGAAGAACCCCACTGATCTCATCCTCTCTATTCCTGGCTCAGATCTTTGCCCAGGACTGAACTTGACCCCAATCCTGGTTTCTTGTTCTTCTCCTGCCACCTGATCCTTCCTACATAACACCCTGCACACTGCTACCCAAGTTTTAATTGTTCGATTCATGATGCCAATTGGCCATTTAAGAATAGATAATGGTTCCAAAGGCCTCTCTTGGACTTTTAAGCTGCTCTGTTTCCTGACCTGACCAATATAGCACAGTACTTGGCCTAGGAAAGGCACCCAACAAATGCTTGACAACTGATAAGCAAAACATTATTTTTTAAAAGCGTGGAATCAGCCTGTTGGTGTTGATCCAGATGCTTTAGAATGGTTTTGAACCTTGGACAGTCAGGCCAGAATGAATCAGGCAGTACCCAGCTGACCCAAGGCACAATTCAGAGTCAATATCCAGAGCTTCCTGAAGTGAGGAACCTGGTATATGGTGTGGCTGGGACTCAAATCCAAGTCTCTCCAGAGCTCGTTCCACTCTACCCAGCTGCCCCATTGCTGCCTGCCATTGCTTATTGCAATTGTGGTGGTTTAAAAGCTTGATGTTTTATCTCCTTCTAGGATCTAGTTGCTCTTTTGGCATAAAAAAAAAAAAAAAAGGCAGCCAGGTATTTTTTATAGCCAAATGGTGCCCAAAAGCAGGTGGGGTAGCTCAGGGACATGAGGACCCCAGCATGGCCTGTGGTTTAGGTGGTGTTACAAACCCAGCCTCCTTTTGCATAGCAGAAGTAGTGGAGGGGCCACAAAAACAAGTGCTGACTATTTTAAGAGTCCCTGAGAACCAGCCCTAGCAGAGGGTATACGTCGCCTCCTTGGCAGAAGGGATGAGTGAGGTCCAAGTCAGGAAAGTTCAAGGACAAAGGCAGGTTTGCACTGAATTGTTTGCTACTGCTACCCGAGCCCCACACCAGCCAGTCACCCTGCTATATAACCTTTGGGCTCTGCAGACTGCATCTCCCTAAAGATAAAAGTATTTTAGTACCTGCCGCAGAGAAGGAACAGGGAGAAAACTCCAGGGGAGAGGGCTCTGATGGGATATGGATTCCTTAATAACAGTTACCACAAGCACCAGAGCTTTCAATTTAATTAAACCAATTCTTCAGCTTTGAGATCTATCTCTGCACTTAGTTGCTTTTTCTTCTTTCTTTTCATTCTTTCTTTTTTGTAATGTTCTTGCTTCCTCAGTCTTGTATCTCAGTATAGCAGGATATCTGAAATGATGACGAGTAGATGAAAAAAAAAAAGAAAAATGATTTCTCCTCTTGTGACTTAATGGAAGGTAGAGAAAGAACTGAATCAGGCAGCTAATAGTTGCTATCATTTATGCTCCCTAGAAAGCTTGATACAGGTGGACCCTAAATTATCGTTGCTAATGGGACAGTGGGAGCAAATGAAATGGTGCCGAGGATCTGTTTAGCACTTGCTATTTCCCAAGTGATTTTCCACACAATATCTCATTGAAGCTGCCCAGCAACTCCTTGAAGTTGGCACCGTTATCGTATGTGACAGATGAGAAAGGTTAAATGACTTCTCAAAAGTCACACCGCTGATACGTGGCGGTCAGCTCTCAAATCCAGGTCTTTGATTTGGAGTCCAGTGCCTCTGCAATGATTCCATCAACAGCCCTAAATTCATTCTCATTTGAGGTGCTACTTTTAATCTCCCCTCCCACAAAATCAATGCGCATGGATCGGGGGCCAATTTGGGGGGCTTTGAGTGTTACTTCCTTCCCATCTTCTAGCGAGTGGTGAAGTTTCCCAAACCAGACCTACTGTGTGAAATACTCTCATTACAGCCAAAATAGGGATTCCCATCCCCATTTTATAGGGAAGAGGCTGAGGCTTGGCCATGCTAAGGAACTCGCCCCGGCCCATCTCTAGTAAATAGTAGGTGGAGCTGCCCCCGCCTGCGCTGACGGGGTGCCCTGAGGCTGCCAGCCTGGCCAGTTGACAATGCTGAACATGCCAGCTTCCTAGAAACCCTGTGCCAAGGGGGCAGTGAATTTAGATGACCAGAACACATTTGGCATGGCCACTTCTGCAGTCCTATTACAAAAACCACTGGTGGGCCCTGCTCCGCTGATGGTGGGGGAGCTACACGCTTCTGCAGAAGCTTCCCTGTTTTGCATGTCTGCCAAGTGGACTGATGTGAGGAGAGAACAGGAAAGCTCGGGGCACCCAAGGGAGAAGCTCAGCCTCCCTCTCCCATCTGACTTGTGCTTTCATCAGTGGTCCTGTGCAGACTGCAGGGACGTAAGTCTCAGGGGTCCAGGCTCAACTGAAGACACTGGGGCCTTGCAGTGAGCCACACGCCATGAAGGAAGTGAGGCTCCGGTGCCACTGGTGAAAGGCCTGGGTTCCACTGAGCACCACTGTTTGTTGCCTGCCTTCCGCTTCTCCATCTGAGCCTCAGGTTGCAGTGCCATGCAGCGTTGTGTGAACTCCAACCCTTGACCCTAGTCACCGAGTCATGAATGACAAGTGGCCTCTAGGGTCCAGCAGCCCCCTGATGCTTCCAACCCTTGGACGCAGCAGCACCTCTGCCTCCTTCTCCAGCTACATCACCGAGCTCAAGCGGGCAGAGGGTCTCTCCCTTGCCCCCAAATAGCCATCTCAAGCAGATGGTGCCTCTCTCCTTAGTGCACATAAGGAATAACCCTAACAACAATATTAATTGATCAGTTAATTAATTTAAAAGACTCATTGCCATGGAAACCTGAAATGTACACAGTACTGTGCTGTCTCCTGCTATGCGGCCTGGGAAAGGCGGCTCTTCCCATTCATTTGTGCCACTGGCTCTTTCAGACCTGCAGCCATGGAACCACCTGGAAAGCAGTCCCATTCCCCTGTTAGGCACCCACCATGGAATGGGGGGAAAAGCCCATCAGGGTCTCTGGTCACGGGCACGCTGGAATGAAGTTGTAAGCAGCATGATGTGTTTCAGAGCATCTGGGCTCCTATCCGTCAGTCAGCCTGGAGCATCATTAATAATCCATAGCCTAATGACAGAGACGAATATTGGAGCAGGGAGCAGGGAGGTGGCAGCCCCCGAGCAGTGAGGCGGAGGGAGCAAGTGACTTATTAGCTCTGCTCCAGGTGTAACTTTCTCCCCACAACCAACTCAGGCCAGAATGATTTATTGATACAGTAAACAGATTTTTATAATTAAAATTGATTTTTGGTTTTAGCCTGGTGTGGAAGGGCTGGGTCAAGTTCAAGAGGGGAAAGTGGGGGAAGTCCATGGGAAGGAGGGGAAAGACACTCTCAATTTCCCATATATCTTAGATTGTTAGAGCAGGAAGCAGCCTCTCATTTTACAGGTGAGAAAACAGCAGCCCCAAGAGGTTGACCCATTTGGCTGGTCTCAGATGGTGAGGTAAGGCAGAGCTGGGGTTGGATTTGAGTCTCCTGGATCCCTGAGATATACTCATTTCCCTGGGACAGAGTGTGCAGGTACTCACAGAGCCTCAGTATACTGTTGTGTAGGTTGCTCACTGCACAAGGACTCCTCACCAAGGGGAATAATAGGGGCTGGGATCCAGCCATGGATTGTGTGCTAGGGCAGGGCTGCTACTACCCAGGGGATGTGTTCAGAGGCACTAGCTGAGACTGTTTCTTTTAGGGGCCAGCTCTTGGCTGGCTGGTAGCTTCCGGGGTCCTGAGGGGCTGTGCACATCTGACCTTTAGCCCACAATCCAGTGCCTGGAGGCTATGCTGGAGCTATTTATTGACAGTCCCTGGCGGGCTGTGCTGCAGACAGTGGAGATACACTGTGTCCAGCCCAGTGGAATTCATGGGGCAGGGAATTGGTGACACTGGCAGTGGCAGACACTAATTTCTACATGGTGCAAGTGTGTCTGCATGTTCTTGAGCACACGAGCCTGGGCACGTCTAGATCAGACTGGTGGTGTTGGCATCACCACAGGTGCACACACTGTTCTTGCTCACTCCCTCCAGGGCAGACCCAGCTGATGGAGAGAAGCGGAGTTCATGTCCATTGCCGAAGTTCACTGAGCAGCCTCCTTCTGTTCCAGCCCATCCCAGGCTTCAAAGCCACAAGACCCTGCGTCCTGCCATGGCTCTCCACACCACGCCCCGCAGCCCGGGCAGCTGCCCGTGTCCCTTGGGCGTATGATATTTGGTTATATAAGAGAGCAAGGAAGGATACAGGAATGTGGGCATATTCATTAAAGAAATGAAAGAGGAGTAGTACTATATACATATCGCCTCTTTTCCTAATCTACTACTTTTTAATAGACCATTTTTTAGAGCAGTTTTAGGTTCACAGCAAATTTGAGCAGAAAAAATTCCCATAGACCCCCTACCTCCCCACCTTCCACACTCAGAGCCTCCCCTACTATCAACATCCCCCACCAGAGTGGTACCTTTGTTACGATCGATGAACCTACATCGACACATTGTCATCACCCAGAGTCCATAGTTTACATTAGGGTTCACGCTGGGATTGAGCATCCTGTGGGTTTGGACAAATGTGTAATGATGTATATCCACCATTATACTGTCAAACAGAGTGTTCCACTGCCCTAAAGTCCTCTGCCTGTTCGTCCCTCCCTCCCCCAACCCCTGGCAACCACTGATCTTTTTACTGTCTCCACAGTTTTGCTTTTTCCAGGATGTCATATGCTGGAATCTTATAGGATGTAGCCTTTTGAGATTGGCTTCTTTCACTTAGTAATATGCATTTAAGTTTCCTCCATGTCTTTTCACAGCTTAATAGCTCATTTCTTTCTAGTGCTGAATAATATTCCATTGTCTGCATGTACCACAGTTTAGTGATGCAACTACTAAAGGGCGTCTTGGTTGCTTCTAAGTGTTGACAATTATGAATCAAGCTGTGTAAACATGTGTGCAGGTCTAGTTTGGTGGGTATTAGTCCAAACTTGGGAGAAGACCCAAGACACACAAAGGCTTTAGTGAGTCTAGACTGGCTGAAAGGCCTTGGAGTGCACACCTTATCCTGCAAGTGACCAGCCCATGTCCTGAAACCCTAGAGGAATCAATGTCTGACTTCTAGCTCTTTAGAGGCTAAGTAGCCAAGAGACGTAGAAAATTCTCCCAATTCTTTGTGCAATAATGAGTAGATTACCATAGTACATGAGCAATAAATTAGGGCAACAGTACAGATAAACAGTTAATGCTCATCAAACTCTTTCGTAAGTCATATCTGATTACATTTAATGATGTTATTCATATTGTTTTCTTGCAAATTGGGTGTAGCTGGCAAACACATTGCATAAATGGCTTCAGTGAGCAGTCATATCCTATAAAAGGTTGGCTGAGGGGGCCCCGAGTTCCCATCCAACTGTGGGATACTTTGGTCCTAGGCTTAGGCTTGCTGTACCCAGCCATGCTTTCGTGGTTATTTTTCTCTTCCTCTCGTGTGTTTTATTGGATCTGTGGTCTGGATGGGTGTGAGTAGTTTTTCCAAGCGTCACAAAAGGCCGAAGTGTCAGCACATGCAGAGTCATGTCTGTGAGGGTTGCCAGGAGGCCAGTCACAGGGGACAGGGCAAAGGACATGGAAGAAAGGAGAAAAGGCCAGCTCCAAAGGCAGAGACTGTGTTCAGGCAGGGTCCCCTGCTCCTGGGGTCGTGGGAGCACAGGACTTTCACTCTTGCCTCCCGACACTCTGCTCCCAAAAATGAGCCTTCCAGCAGCTGCCAGCAGCACTTCTTGCTGAAGTACGGCTGAGTGAGAGCCACCAGGCATGTCCTGGAAGAGAGTGAAAGCAGGAAGAAGAGGGAAAACCAAATGGGGGTGCCGAGGCGGGGGGAGCTTGCCTTCCTATGCTGTGGTGTCACCAGCGCCACCCTTGGCCCAGCCCAGTCCTCCTTTCAGTGACAACGGCAGCCGTTTGGTGGCAGCGCTTTCATATTCCCTCCACTCCCCGAAGGGGCAGTGGCCAGAGAGCCTGTGGGCTGGGGCGACCTCTCCAGGCCCTGCTGAGTCGCAGCGAACTGACGACGAACTGACGTGAGCACAGCCCGCTCTGCCCTCCAGGCCAGGCTCCTGCAGAGACGAGATGGGACCTCCATGGTGGAACTTTCTCACTCACTTTGCTGCCTTAAATGCCCCCTTTTCCAACTGCACCCTCCACCCCAAAGAGCTGGTTTGATTGCGGCCTCTGCTGGCTAAAGATGCCTTTGGGTGTCAGTGGCTTTGCTGGGTTCTCCCTAAGTTTAGGAAGCTGAGTTGGCAGGGCCAAGGTGAACGGCACGGAAAGCTGGACGGACCCGCACAATTCCTCTATCCACAGAGTCTGCAGGACCAGACCCAGTCCTCAGCACAGCTGGAAAGATCTCTCGGAGTACGTGGCCCACAAAAACCAGCCCACGGTTTTCCCTTCAAATCTTTAGGACCACAGCTGAACGACTGAGATGGCCTCTGTATCAGAACTAACTGGCCACTCAGTTCTATCACGCTGGTGTGAAGTTCAGGTTGTCCTGAAGAGCTGGCTGCTCTGTGTCCCCAGACCATACCCCTGACCCCAGAAAAGGAAGTGGATTTGCTACTGAGCTCCGGGGTAGCAGCTGCCGCAGGACGTAGGCCAGCTCTGAATTCTGCAGCCCCTGGAGCCAGGGAAACAATCCCATAATTGGTAAAGTCTCACAAAGTCAGAGACACCAGCCCCTCCTGGCTTTTGCCAGGGTGACATCGTACCACACTGAGCGATTGCCTAGAATCCTGCCTAGCCCCAGAAATAGAGGGCCTTATTTGGAGAAGTGTCATGTGTATGGAGACAGACCTTGCCAGGGAATCACACTGCCCAAAGAGTGATTAAAAGATATATTTGAATGGGAACTTTCCAACCCAAACTCTGTCTCCATCAACGTCCATAATGTTTGGAGGGACTTGCGTCCACACGCAATTCAGGCAGCTGCCACTCAGGGGAGTGATGGCACTTGGCCCCTGCAGGAGAGGGGACCGGGGTGGAGAAGAGAGTTTTCACCATGCCCTGGAGCGATCATTGGTCATGGACACAGATGCTCTGGGTTAGAGTCCTGGCTTTGCCACTCCCTGGCTGCATGACCTTGAGCAAGTCACTTAACCTCTCCCAACCTGCATCCTCGTCTGCAAAATGGAGGCTGTCACCCCTGCCCTGACTGCCTCGCCAGGTTGTGGTGGGGTCACATGCAATCATGGCTGTGAAACTGCTTTATGGATTGGGAAGCCACGTACAGCCATCGGTGTTGTCGCTGTGCCCACCCCCGCCCTGTCTCTGCACTCCAGCAGCTTTCTGCACTGTGTCTCTCAGGCTCCAGGGCCAAGAGACATCCTCCTGAGACCTGTAGTTCCCCTGCTCCCTACGGCCAAGGTCCCAAACTCAGCCCATCATAGGGCTATGGGCGGGGGGCGAGGGGAGGAATATAGCTCTAGGGAAACGCTGATGTCCAGCTCCTGGGAATTCCGATGTTGCTGTCATTGCTTGGCCCGGGCATCAGCATTTTACCAGCTCTACAGTTGCTTCTGATGCTCACTTGAGTTTGGAGCCTACTGGCCTACACCCCAAACCCCTGCCTTTCCTTCCTCCTAGCACCTGAGAAATGCCTGATGCTGCCCTTGAATGTGGGGCTCCCGGAGGAGTGGCCCATTACACAGCAAGCAGTGGCACGGTGAGCTCGCCAGGGGAGTCGCACAACCAAAACCACCCCCCGGGCGCCCAACTCTGGTCCAGGGCCAGCTATCTTCCCGGCATCATCCCGAGCAGGCCTAATGGAGGAGAAAAGTGTTTGACATGAACGCCACTGGTGGCATGCTACCTGCTCGAAATTGTCACATTCGCTTCCTTGCTGCTGCCTCAGCCCTGCATCCTGCAGGTTTGTTTGCAAACTCAGCAAACACCCTGTGTTTAATCGTGTCTGGAGGCTGCATTCTCATGTCCCTGTCACAGCAGGGCTTGCTGGACTCTGTGCCAGCACCACCACGCTGGGCCTCGCTGCCTGACCCGGCCTGCCAGACGTGCTGTGCCAACTCGAGTCCCCACATGCCGGCACGCAGCACGGGCCCTTGTGCTTGGCCGGGAGCCAGCACGATTGCCTGTCCCAGAGCCGCAGCCTGCTTTTGGTTATGGCCGTTCACAGAGGCCGGGGGACCCTGAGTACAGGAAGAGTGCAGGTATCCCGGCCTTGTTTCATCCAAGAGCCAGAACTGCTCCCCATCTCTGCCTAACTTTCCCAGGTGCTATGGGCAGTGCAATGAACTCACCCGGCTTCCCTTTTCTTCCTGTACTAGGAAACCCAAAAGCAGAGGAAAGACTCTCAGAAAGGTGGAGGAGGGGAGAGAAAGAGACAGGGGACTGGTTGGAAAGTTCTAGGGCTGGCTGTGCCGCAAACGCCCTATTTATAGGGAGGCGTCTTCAGGCCTCAGAACTGCAGGGCGTCACTCAGTGGTGGTGGGTGGGTCAGGAACATGATCGTGAGGTCCCGTCACAGCTCTCTCTAGTTCTAAGTCCTTTTCCAGCACTTACTTACCAGGTACCCCACGGGCAGAAGTATTCGGCTATCACAGGGACACATCTGGAAACCTTCAAAGTTGAACTTTGCATTTAGGGGAACATCGTCTGTCCCAGGAAAAGCAAATCAGAAAGATGAGTTAGCCATAGTTCTAATGACTGAGGAGGCAGCTGCCGTGTACTCGGTGTGGCTGCTCTAGGAACTCTCTCGAGTCTTTTACATGTATTATATGATTTAATCTGCATAACCTGTTGGAGGCTTGAGAGTATTAAATGTCTGACCAAGCTATCGGGTGTCAGAGGCAGGATCTGAGCACCAACCCCTCAGATTATGACAGCCCAAGTCCCAACAGCTGCACTTGCCTGGCTCCCCCGTGCCCCAAGGACTCCTGCCCAACATGTGGTTCCTGAGAGCTGCACCTGCCCACACCCCGTGGGCTTTACATTTCTAGAACCTTCTCCCGGGTTCTACATCCACTGAGCTCGTCCATCACAGGCAACAACGTGTTGATATTGAGGGTTGTTTGTTGCTATAACAGGGGCCCGAGTGGACACAGAGAGGGTGGCCAAGGCTCCAGGCCTTCTCTCAGGGCCAGCCCACACATGTCCCCTGAGAATGGGCCCGTGTTAGCCAGGATGAAGTGCCTCGTCCCTACCCACCCCCACCCAGGGCTAGCAATTATTTCTGACCTCACTGGATCCCTATTCTAAATATAGCTCCAGTAGCCACTTCTCATTTCAGAAGAGGGAATCTATTCCAAGCTTTAGTCTGATGTAGATCACATTTCCCAGCTGCACAAAATGTGACATAGATGCGTTACCCCACCCCCACCCCCCTCTTACCCCTTAGACATGAACCTCCTGGTGGAAAGTAACTGCCCCACGGCTACAGCCCAGTGGGGCCAGCTCCCGGCAGACGGAAGGGGAAGCTCCGCCTCATCCCTAGAAAACACGAAGGCTGGCACAGCACAGTTGGGTCCCCTGCCTGTACGCCCTGTCCCACTCAGAGAAAGGCAAGGATGGACATTGTTGAGCACTTACAATGGGATGAAATTGTCACCTAATAGGGGGGTGTCTTCACTACTCCCACGGCGCACACAAGGAGGCTCAGGCTCAAGGTTATTAGCCCAAAGACACGCTTTAGACCAGTGGCTGAGCCAGGATTTGAACTTGAGAGTGGGTTCCAAGGCTGTGCTGCCTTAATCTCTCAGGCTGGGCTCCGAGGAGCCCTCCGTGCTATGCGCACAGACCCCTTCCTCACCCACACAACTGTTTATATTAGTGACAGACAGAAATGGTAACAGTTAACACTGGTGGTTTCGTAGTTGACCACCACAAGTTGTAGTAATTTCCTGTCTTAGAATCCAAAGTATATTTCAGTTGCTATCATCCTGCTTTTTCAGGATGGCAAGAACTAGAGAAGGGACAGAGCTGAAGGCCCCCGTTATACACACAGCTTGTGTTACCAAGGTGGAAATAGGTGGGGAGATCCTAGAGTGAGACTCCTGGAAGCTTTTCTAGCCTTAACATAGCGAATTATGATGGAATCTTCCAGCTAGAAAGGACAATAGAGATCAATGTATGTCTGAAAACTGAGAGCCTGAGAGGTGGGGACACCTGTCCAAGGTCCTGCAACAAGTGAGGGACTGGTCCAGAACTGGGGCCCAGGTCTCAGGACCCCCAGCCTGGAGATGTTCCAGCTCACCAGACTCCTCTGCACAGAAACCAAACCGTCCCCAACGTAAGTGCAGGAGGGAGTCTGTACAGGTGGGAGGCGTAGGCAGAGGCGCCCTGCTCCTTGCCCAGTAACCCCCGTAGAGAGATGGGGTCCTCTCTATGCTGGGTGGAGCGACTGGTTTTCCTGTGGGAGGCTTCTGGGTGGGCAGGTAAGCTCACTTACAAATCACATTGTCAAACAATAAGCCCCCCTCCCCATATGGGCTAGTTAATTTTGCAAAGAGAAAACCTTCCTATGGCCCAGGGCATACTTCCATAGGTGGACCAAGAAAGAGAGACCAGCAATGTTCTAGAATGTTAGAAATTGTATAAGTATAAATAAAAACTGAAGCTCTGACTTTAAAATAAATTGTGGGCTGCCTAGTTAATTCATGTGGCTTAAAAGGCTAAAGGTTAAAGCATCTTTTAAAATTATTTTAATTTCCCACATCAAATTTTTTTAAATTATATCCTGTCTGAAAAAATCAAACTCCCCAGCATTAACCACTGTTAGCAGTTTTATTCCATCTCCACAAGTTATTCTTTGCACAAAAATGTCTGTGTATATGTGAATACATAGCTACACAGTTGTCCTTTAACAATAAAAATTGAGTCTTAATGAATGTTTTCTGAAACTTGCTTTTTTTAACTCAAAGATGGATCATGGGCATTCATTTATGTCCATATATGCCAAATGTATTATCTTAAGAGTAAGGGCATGCCACAATTTATTTAGCCAGCTCCCTATGGATGGATATTTAGGTTGTTTCCAAATAGTCATTACCACATACAAAGCCACAGTGAATATCCATAGCCTTGCATCTGTGCCCAGGTGCTAGCATTTCTGCAGGAAAGATTCCAAGAGGAAGACATGCTGGGTCATTTTAGGTTGTAGTAATAACCGCCAAATTACTCCTCAAAAAGGCTGTGCCAATCTAAACCCCCACCGACAGTGTATGAGGCATAAAAACCTCTTACAATGCTGTCATTTTAACTATTGTCCTTTCATATTTGAAGAATTACTGGAAAATGCCCTCAAAGCAGCATCTCTTAAGAAGATACATCTTGCCTGTGTGGGCAGAGATGACCCGTGTCAAAGATGACCCAGACACTAGAGGGCCCCACTCATCTTCCCCCAGCAGCAGTCTGGGTCCCGATCCCACAGCAGGAGCTCAAGTAGGGTTAGGAGAGTTAGGTGGGTACCCTGAGGTAGGGGATGAGGGGAGACAAAGAGGATGGAAGCTTTTTCAGATCATTCGTGGTCTCCTTGCCTCCTTCATAAGCCAATAGCATCTGGTTTCCTGAGGATGGGGCCTATGTTGAACCTAGAAGGCTCCCACTGAGGGACATCACTTTCCATTCATTTGGACACCATGACTTTTCCCAGAGTCAAACTCCTTTTTGAAGGAAGACGTTTGTCTGCTATCCAAAGGAGCCACATATCCAGACAGGGGTGTCTACAAGGAAAGATGTGTTTATTTGCAACATGTTCCTCTGGCCCAGAGCTCCTCTGCCCATAGTGCATGCAAATGCCACTCCTGCGACCAGACACGCATGTCTGGGCACACCCCCTGGGGCCACTGTGCACTCATTCACATGGATGTGCCATTTGCATACATTATTCTTTGGTTTGGACAGCAGAGCATTGCTGGGGACACTGGCCAGCAGTGCCCTTGATAGAAGGAAGTCAGAGATTGGGGGCTGGGTGGAGAAGGGTGTGCCCACCTGGCCTGCCCAGCCACTTCCCACAAAGAGCCAATGCCCGCAGCCAGGGGCTGTCCACATGTCTCCAGCTTGCTCTGATGCTGGAGGCTGGAGTTGGGTGTCACCGTGCCAGCCCCTCCCCCTCCCTCTTCTTCCTGCAAC
The DNA here is from genome assembly GCF_041146395.1 of Eulemur rufifrons. NCBI lineage: Eukaryota > Metazoa > Chordata > Mammalia > Primates > Lemuridae > Eulemur > Eulemur rufifrons. The sequence goes on along the minus strand of NC_091011.1, from coordinate 82,120,831 downwards.
AAAGGCTCCCGTTGAGCAGGCTGAGCTTGGAAAACTCACAACAGCAGGTCCTCAGTCCCAGCTCAGAGGGGGCCCTAGTCTTTGTCAGTGTCATTGCTGAAAGATGGCTGGAACAGGAGCAGCACTTTGATCCCCGGGACAAAGGCTCCTTCCCACCTGCTGGGCTTGGGGGTGGGGAGGGAGGCTCACATCCCCCACTGTGGATGGGGCCCCGGAGGCTCTGCCTGTGCCTTCAGCCCTGACCTTAAGACTGGGTCAAGAACCGGCATCTTGGCCAGGAGTTGGTATCTAGGCACTGGGTGGTAAAAGAATAGTGTTGGTAGCCATGTGGCCTTGGACAAATCCCTGCAGCACCTGCGCTTCACCTGAAAAATGAGGAGATTGGCAACTGGATTGTTTCCAAGGTCCCGCTGAGCTTGTTAACTCTGTAAATGCCAGAACACTCCTCCCATTCTGGCTTCCTGTTCCTCTGCATGTCGGCAGGGCTGCTCTTGGGGCAGGATGTGAGTGAATCTCCTCAGTCAGAGGCATCAGATGAGCCTACCTAGGAACACGCCCACCTTACAACCCTGCAGCCCGGGAGGTCAGGCCTCCTGGGCCTGTGTGAATGTGAGCATGACAACCCAGAGAGGGGAGAGGACTTGACCTTTGCACTAAGAGGGGACCTTGTGCCAACGATCTAGAAATGATACGCTTTAGGGGGGAACCAAGATTGCCAAATCAGTTATCTCCAAAGAATTCGTGGAATATGTAGGAGCTTAGCAGGGGCCAAATTCATTCATGCATGCACGTGAGCAAACGTTCACTCACTCGCCTGCTAGTTCTCATTTAGTGTGCGTGATCTGAGTACTGGGTGTGGTGGGGTGAAGACAGGTGACCTCACACCACCCATCTCGGGGTCGTGTTACCTGAGGAAGATGTGGGACAACATATAAAGAATTTATTGGCAATGCACTAACACATTCATCTGTGTCATCCCAATTAATCCTCAGAACAAGCCCTCAGTGTGTTCAGATGAGACAAAGGAGGCTCAATGAAGTTAAGTAAGTTGTCCACATCACACAGAAGCGGCAGATGCAGGATTCAAACCCAGGTCTATTTTCCCCCAAAATCTCTGCTTCTCACTTCTCACTTGTCATAAAGCTACTGCAAACTCCATTTTTCTCCCCAGCCACATTTGAAAGTGTCAGGAAGTCTCCCTAGAGGAGGAGGGCTGCACGGAGACCGACTATCAGTGTCTCTTTTGGGCTCTGCTTGGTGATTTGCCCACAGCAGGGGCCCCTGAACTCAGCCAAACCTTCCTGGTTTTACAGTAAATAGCCTGCAATGCTGTGAAATTTTCAACCCAAGAACGTGGGTTCATGGGTGGGACCACAGGTTTCTCAATCCCCTGGGCTGCAGGTAGGGAGCCAGTGGTGTCTGGCAGGCCCGACAGTGGCCTCCAGCCTCGGCTGCATTTCAATTTCCACCTTTGCCACCACCCTGCTGTGTGACCTTGGACAAGCTGCTCAGCCTCTCTGGGCTGTGGCTTTTCCATCTGTGCAGCAAGGAAGGGGATTACTTTTTCACTTGGTGAGGGGTCTGGCTAATAAAGTGCATGTGCTACTGCAGCGCAGCCCACACCGGGCAGCCCGAGGATGGGGTGATTTCTCGAGGCTCTGCAGAAAGTGCGCTGAGAGCTCTTGCCCAGCTTCCCAGCTACTGCCGCTTGCTAATGAGGAGCAGCATATGTTGATGATTCCGGCGTCGGCACTCGCTCCTTGGCTGTCCGAGTTCCCGGAGCAAACTGGCTTCCTATTAGGCATTTATACTTATTAATAGCAGCAAATTGCAGCCCTCCGCAACATCTGCTACTTTTCATTTGCAAAAAGCTTCCCAGACCATTTGTATAGTGGTAGTTTGTCACCAATTCTCTAAGGCAGAACAGGACTGGGTCCCCCCCCCTCTGAAAATGAATCAACTGAGGCATAATGAGGGGGAGGGGTTTGTTCAAGGTCACCCAGACACACAGAATAAATTAGAGCTCGGGACCTCAGCTCCCCAAGCCTCACGCTCTGGGGCTCTTGTCCTTGCTGTTCTAAATCTCAATGACCTTGACCTCAGAACCCCTGCCTAAAAGCAGATGGGGACTGTGGGGGCAGCCAGGGCTGCTGCTCTTGGACGTGCACATGAGTCTGCTCTGAAGTGAGGCCCTGCTGGGTTAGCCCCATGGCCCAGCACAGGCAGGAGGAATTGCAAAGCTCCAGGCAGACCATTCCCAAGGAGCTTTATTGCTGTCAAGTAGAAAAAATCACTTCCCGACACTGGGGCAGCGAGGAGGTCAGTACAGAGGGTCCTGTGGGCATCTGAGAGCTGCATTCTCTCTCTGGGGTCTTTTCTGGTATTATGCTTTGCTCAGGGGCTGGGCCTTCCTGAGATCTATGGATCTATAGTCCTAGAATGAAGAGAGCATGGCCGGCACGGAAGGTACAGGGAAGGTTCATTTGTCACGTTAGATCCAGCTTTTGATAATCTCTGAATACACACCAGGTACATATGACCTCGGTGTTAGTATGACCTACTTGGTGCTCGGGGTGGACGGAAGTGACCACATTGCCACCGTCCTCTCTGTTTGACTTCCTCCCTTCTACCTCTCGCAGGGCCTTTGCACCCTAGTGTGACTTTCTGCCCACCACCTGGGTATCAGCTAGCTATTGCCACCACAGAGCTGTGTACCAAGCCAATCCCCAAGCGCAGCAGCATACAATAGACATGAATGCTCATACCCATGGCTCTGCAGAGGACTTGCAGATCCAGCTGCCTCAAGCTGCTGCACCAGCTGGGCCTGTCTGCTGGCCGGGGGTTGGGCTCGGGCAGGTCTTCCTCCATGTGGGTTCATTTGGGGCCCGGGTGGATGGGGAGGCAGCTACCTGGGGAAGCTCTTTCCGTGGCAATGACAGAAGCCAGAGGCCAAAGGCAAGCACATAAGTACATCTCAAGCATGTGTGTGCCCTGTGCTTGTTGCCATCCCATTGGACAATCAAGTCCTAAGTCCACACCCAAAGTCAAGGGTAGGGAGGGGCACCCCACCTCTCCCTTCACCACGAGGCCATAGAGGCCACAGTAGGGGATAGAAAGGTCTTCTTTCTGGGAGTGAAGTCTTGGGATTCATAGTACAACCTGCCACAGCCTGGGGCCAGCCCCTGGGCCTCCACCCCTCTCACCAGTCGGCCAAGTTCAGAAGTACTTGCCAGCCCTGAGAAAAGACAATGTGAGTGACAGGGTTCTAGGCACCTGGAGTGACTTGAAAGAAGCACAGCTTCCCGAGCCACTGCTCAGCCTTCAGTCCCAGCCCAGGCAGTGGGGGCCATCAGGCCGTCACAGGGAGACAAGGGACTCTACAGGACCCTTGCATGGCACCCAGTCAGCAGAATCGAAGCCTGAGAGGGCAGCCAGTGGCCCCCAAAGGAAAGAAAGGCCCATGGAGAGGCTCTGAGGGACCCCCCACGACCGTGCCACTGAGACCCGTGTGTATCACAGACTTAATAATTTCCTAGAGAAGGACTAACTTTTCCCGACTCCACTTCCCTCAGTCGGGGACAGGCGCTGGGAAGGACGGCAGTGAGGGACAGAGCCAAGTGCGGCGTCCATACAGCCTGGCAGTTCCCCCGCAGCCTCTTGGAGTTTCCTAATGGGTCGTCTTGCCTCTTTTTTTCTTCTTTCTTTTTTGACAACTTTGAAGGAAATTAGATACTTAAGAAGCCTTTTGGACATTTAAATTAACTCCAGCCATCAGGCTCTGTGTAGCCACTGCAGCATTAGCATCCAATTATAAGAGTAGAGATGGAGTAATAACTCACATTTCGACCAGAATGTCAACTGCTTAAACAAATTAGAGATACACACGGAGCCTGGGTGTTGTGTCTCTGGAACATTTCTGGACGCCATCAGCAGAGCAGCAGGCACCCTCCGCAACGTGAACAGCAACGGGCGGAGTGGGACCCAACTGCCAGAGGACGGCATCTTTCAGAATATCGGGGAATCAGGCAGGGGCTGGGCAGTGGGGGCTGGGACTCATGAGATCTGCTAAACTTCGTCCAGCTGCCACGAGTACCTGTAGGATCCCAGGCCCTCCAGACGGTGGGCTCAGCTCATCAGGTGCAGAAGCTTGCCAAGACCAAGGCCACGACTTAAAATCCTGTGTGGGCCCCTTTACTCTATTCTCAGCTGCTCATTGTCTGCCTACGGTAGGCCAATGTTTTGTAAATTCTGGCCTTTGGTCCTGGGGCTGGACAGGTTAGGAAGAGGATGATGATGATGATGATGATGATGATTCTTTTTGTAACAGTTTAAAACCAGACCAAACGACACTATGTTATTTAAGGAAATTTGCCTTGGTGGCAAAAAAATCAAAGCAAGGTGACTCCCAGAGAGACAGTCTAGGGGGAATGAGAAGGGGGGCTTGCGGAAGGGCACACAGGTGCTTCCTGGTCATGGCAGAATGGAAAACCCCAGAGCAGACAGAGACTAAGCAATCACAGGAGAATTTTCTAAAATTGGGGGTCTTTGACCTCACATCAATTATCTGAATTCCACGCCCCTCCTGTGTGCCTCTTGGAGCGGGTGGGAGGTAAGGAAAAGTTCTAGGTGGAACAAGGCTGTGGCGTTATTTTTCCAAACCAGGAAACGGGTATGTAGAGCTTGAGAATGACAGAGCCAGTTACATAATGACACATGATAGGGGACATTCATCCCAAACCCTGTGTCCATTTGAGATTAAATTGAAAAGAGTAGCGATGCCTATCTTTTCACTGAAGGAGCTCAGAATATTTCACAAACATGAATTTATTAGTCTATCGGCAGAAGGCTGCACCGTTTGACCCAGGGAGCCGAGCAGAGAGAACAGGTGTTTTTGTGTCCATACTGCCACACTGAAGATGAAATCATTTGCTGCAGGTGCAGAGGGACTTTTTTTATTGTGGTAAAATATACATAACATAAAATTTGCCATTCTAACCTTTTCTAAGTGTTCAGTGGCATTAAGTACATTCCCGTTGTGGTACAACCATCACCACCCTCCAGCTGCTCAACTTTCTCTGCCCAACGGGAACTCTGTCCCCATTAAACAATAACTCCCCATTCCTTCCTCCCTCCAGCCCTTGGCAAGCACCACCCTCTTTCTGGCTCTATGAATTTGACCTTGTACCTAGTACAGGTGAAATGATACAGTATTTGTCCTTTGGTGTCATACTTATTTCGTTTAGCATCACATCCTCAGGGTTACCCATGTTGTAGCATGTGCCAGAATTTCCTTCCCTCCTAAGGCTGAATAATATTCCGTTGTGTGGTGTGGCTAAGACCACAGTTTGTTTATCCATTCATCTGTTGATAGACATTTGGGTTGCTTCTACCTTTTGGCTATCGTGAGTAATTCTACTATGAGCATGGATGTGCAAATACCTCTTTGGAACCCTGCTTTAAGTTCTTTTGAGTATGTACCAGAAGTGAAGGTGCTGGGTCATATGGAAATTATGGCTATGTTTAGCTTTTGAGGAACTGCCCTACCGCTCAATAGGTTTTTGCACAAAAGCCAGGACAATGTGCCAAGACCCCACCCCGAACCCTGCGCCCAAGGAGCCTCATTCTCCCTGAGCACAGTGTTGGCACAAGCAGAGGTCCTGAGAGGTAGGGGGGCTCCCTTCTCTAGAAGCAGCGAAGGTGATATGACAACCACGTCACTCAACACCTCTCCAGGAGTCCAGTGGCCAGGGGACAGACCTCAATATTTTGTGGTCTCTGAGACCATCTATCATTATGATAGCTTAGGTCACGTCAACATCTGATCTGTTTTTCAAACAGAAGTCCCTCCCAGCTTTCCCAACCTATGACTTTCTTTCTTCACCTCTTCCTGTGGTCTGAATTCCCTCACTCAGTTAATTAGCATGCCTGGCACTGTAGCCCAAGACTTTAATCAGCGTGGGGTGGTTTTAATTAATCGTGTGGCTCTGCATCTGGAGTGGTTTGTGTTCCAGGGTCAGGAGAGGAGCTGGAGCTGGGGGATGGGAGGGGCGGCTTTGTCTGGTGTAAGGTGAGAGTCTGGCCATTTGAGGAGAGAGTGTCTCAGGGGCAGGCGGCTGAGAGGCCATCTGGCCACCTGTGCAATGCACTAGCAAGGCGTGCAAGGTAACCAGGGACATTAGAGTACACATTTGTACTGAGATAAATGGTTGGCTTAAGTCCAGTTTTCAAAAGTGATTGAAAGTGTCAGGGAACCTTCTGATACTTTCCGGAATTACCTGGGGGGTGGGGAGAGAGGCGAAGTGACGGTATAGACTGGGAGATGTGGGGCCAGTCTGGGAGGCCATGGAGGTGCTGGAGAGTGTTGCCTGGTAGTGGGACTCGGGAGACCTCCCTGGTCCTGGCCTTCCTGGAGAAGGCCCTGGAAAGGTCAGGAAGGTGGTAATGTTTCTACCTGGACTGTCAGAGTCCCACTGACTCCCCAGGTTGAGCATCCACACATTACAAAGAGCAGAGGAAACCTAGATCAAGTTCAGAGGAAGTAATAAAAATGATTAAAGACATAGAAGGATTCTGTAAGACAAGTGTAAAGACAGGTGGGTTGTTTGCCTTCGAGAAGAGAAAGCTCTAGATGCCTGGATGATTGTCCTCAAGAGTATGTTTCCTTGAAGGTGGCTGATGCCATTTTTTAACCTGTCCACAAAAACCAAACAACTGGGATGGGGTAGACATGGGGAAATTTCATCTGGGCATTAACAAGGAGCCTAGAATATTAGAACGGAAAGGAAGTTTGAAACTAACCTGCCCAGTCCCTCCTTTTACAGTTGCTCAGGGAGAGGCCAAGAGAGACTAACCCAAGGTCACCCTGGAACCCGGGTCTCATAACAACTGCCCAGGACTTGTGCTGTGTCTCACATGGGCCCACCTAGAGGAAGAGCAAAGAAAAACAGATAGCTGTTCCAGGAGCTAGAAAAGGTACTAAGTCCAGGAAGCTGGGGTAACTCCAGGTTTCATCCGAAGGGTGAAGCAATGGAAGGTTTAGAGGCAGATGTCATAGTTCAGGGAGGAAATAACATGACCAAGGTACTAAAGTTCTCCCAGGTTTATTGAACTCCCAGTGGAGTCCATGAGGCCCAGGAAGTCTGTCAGGGCAGTTTTCTGGGATGTAGGAAAGAGGTAAGTGACGGTGCAAGGAGGAATGGGATATTAATGACAAGGATAGCAGTGATCATAGCCATCACTTGTGAGGTGCCAGACTATTTACAAAACTATCGAGTCATCCATGCTTTGAGAAACTGTGAATTGAGGGAGGATTTTTATCTCCATGCTAAGCCAGAATTTGAACCTATCTCTGTGGGCCCTTACATACACTCTTTCCAACCAAACAAAAAGTGACTCATGTTTAAAATTTAGAGGAAGGACTTTACCATACCAGGATATTGACATTATTAAATACCAGTTACAAGGTAATTTTAGGGATTTGAATGCAAAGGTTTTTGGGAACCTCAGATACACTAAGCAGCTGTCTCTGGAAGCCCCGGGCACATGCCACCCCAGGCAGATGATAGAACATGTCAATGAGAGAAAGTAGAGAGAATGTTAATTAAGTTTAGACCAAGAAAATGCTTTTGATTGAACAAGCCATGATTTTCTCTTTAAGCCCATGCAAAATATGGAGTGCTAGACAAGCAGCTGGAACATATGAAAACATTATTATGTACTTATGGTTCCCAACTTTCACCATTTATGGCCCCTTTTATTATTTTTTTCCTCTGTGCATTATGTTTTGAAAGATTCTGTCTACTAAACAAACTGCATTTATTAAGTAATAATATATTTCCTATTTTTAATATGGAACATACATCATTGAGTATGCATAAAAACATAAAACGGCAACAATCCAATTTCCATTAGGCTTTTGGAAATATTGAAAATAGCTTATGGACCTCATTAGCACTCATGAATTCCTAGGAGTCCGGGTACTTTGGGTTGGGAACCATTATTTGAATGCTTACATGACTAGCATGTCTATGCTCACTTAAGGAGTGGGGAGAGAAATTAAAAATGCAACAGGAATAGGGTAAATTCCTGGCTGTGTGTGGAGCCAGTGGGGTAATTTGTGAGAAACTGATTGTCAAGGTTAATTAGGAAAACAGGAAAGTCATCTGTAGGCAGAGATCAGGCATGGCCCATGCAGATTATATAAGCAGTGGAAAAAAAAAAAAAAAAAGAATTCCAAATGTACAAAAAGACATCTGAGAAAGTGGACAAAGAGTCACCAAAGCCAAGGGCAAAACTGTAACAATGGGAGCGTCTCACTCCCATTGTTACAGTTTTGCCCTTGGCTCTAAAAGGTCACTTGAGAGAAGTAAAACTCGGTGTGGTCATTAATAACGCTCAATGTGTACATTGGAGAATAAAAAGATATATAAAGGGAATGAGAAAGTGAAGGGGAAAGAGATCATGTGGGATTTGGAATTAATTATTAATTAATTCCAAAGGAGAGTTTGGAGACTAATTGAGCAGGCCGTGGTGCCAGGCTGCCTGGGTGTGAGTTACAAGTAGCCCCTGCCAGGTGGACACCATTTGACGGAGGCAGATGCCCATAAAACAGCAGGGAAGATGCAGCCTCTGCACTGGCTCGGGAGGCAGAGAGGGCTCGGCCAGGTCAGCTGGTTTATCGTTTTCTGTGCCTGTCGCGTGATGGCCAGAAATTAAAAAGGACGACCACGTCAAATTCTCTTAGCTCAAGCTGAAAGATTCGGTAGGAAGATCTCCATTGAGATAAAAGAGTATCCCAAATGGAAAAGGATGATTAAAAAAAAAAACCAACTTTTGTAAAGAAGAAACTGGCAAGATGGAGAATAAAGACCAAGCCTCTAATGAGAAAATAAAAACTCCATTTGATCCAGTGTATCATTATTAAGTACCTAGAATGTAGCAGGTCCTGGGAAGTTGCATAAAGAGACATCAAGACAAAGCTACATCGAAGAACAAAGAAATTCGAAAGATATTTAAGAGCACACAGGAAATGGGAGCATTTGGGCTAAGCAAAAATGTCATGTGGAACATTTTACATTAACAAGCGGCTGGTGAGAGCTAATATAAAGTTTTGGGTTGTAGAGGAAGCCTCCAGTCATGAAAAGAGTGTGAGTAGGAGGAGAAATAGCAACAGCTGCTCTTTGAAAGCACCATAGTGAAAGCTTTTAGAGCCAGTTGGCCAACATTACGGGAAAGAAAGCGCCGGCAAGAAACAGCTACAAAGTGAGCTTATGATATCTCGGTAAAAGGCCAGGGGAAGGAGAAAGAGTAGGGGCTGGGTCTGGGGTTAAGGCTCTCTGGCCCCCCGAGGGAGGACTGGAAAGGAGGTAAAACGCTCTATGGCAAAAAAGAAACGCATGGGAGTAAGAATGAGTGTTTGTGTTTATTGCATTGCTGGGAAACAACTACATGACACACTGGCTATTTGTGGAGATATTTTGGGGTTTTGGAGGTGGGAAATTTTAAATGTATGCTATATAAAATTTTTTTTCTAACAATTTGGTATGAGCTCTATGGGGTCTGCATTCCTGGAGACTTCTAGGAAAATCATATGGATGCTTGTCTTCCCTGCATGCTTGTGTGGTCACCTGCTCCAACATGATCACTCAAGGTCCCTGTCCCTGCGGGGCTCTCAGCTGCTTAGTGCTCCTGCAGTGTTTCAGGGGATACATGTGATACCGAGAACAGCATCTCTTCTGCCAGACTGCTGGGTGTTCTGCAAAATCTTGACCACTTTCTCCCTGTCCTGCTGTCCTAGCTCACCAGAGTCCCTGTGGAGTCCTGTGGTCAGTATCGGAGCTGTGGCGAGTGCCTTGGCTCAGGCGACCCGCACTGTGGCTGGTGTGTGCTCCACAACACGTGAGTACCGCGGGCAGCATCCTCCTGCCTCCCACCTTCTCCCAGCCATTCCCTTCCTCATCTTCCCCGTCATGGCTCTCCTTCCCTCTGCTCTCTTCTCTCCTTGTCTTTTCTTACTCCGCCTTCCTTGCATCCTCTACAAACGTTATCTCCCTTCCTTTGTTCTTTCTGACTTCACTTTAAATTGCCAAATTTCCATAAGAAATGTATGGAAATGGCAGCCTGGGAATGATGACAGGTCCAGATATAGTTGTCACAGTGGGTAATTAAGCACCGGAGGGCTGGAGGAAGAGGGTCCTGGACTTTCCTGACTGTGACTTGGCTGTAGACTGACTTTGCAGGCCTGAACACCAGGAAAAGGGCATTGGGCTTTTTGCGCAAGGTGCACGTGGGCCAATCATGTGCAAGACACGTGCTGTCCATTTAGTGATTCAGCATCCGCTTAACATCCCCACAGACCTTTCTGGTTTGGGTTTTGGGTCTGCAGTTCAAATGTGTGGCACCTGAGGACCCTCCTGCTGCTGTCATAGCACCCACCAACTGGCTGTCAGTGCACCTGGGCTGGAGTCCCAGGGCCAGCAAAGCCAGGCCTACGTGCCAGGCACTCACCCCACATGCCTCCTTGTGCCCTGGCTCCATTTTATTCTCTAGAGTGGGAAGAAGGCAATGGCATTGTTTATAGTGGAGGCAAATGATAGTCTGACAAATGAACTGAGTGTGGGGACATAGGGCACAGACAACCAGCCCAGATGTGTAGGGAGAGCTGAAGGCCTTTCCTTGGGTATCTGAAGACCTTTGGCATCGATACCTGGAGAAGCCAACGATAGCTGGACCCCACTCTAACAGAATTTGATCCCAGTCCAGCAATTGTTGCTTCTGGTCAACACCAGAAACTTGACACTCTTGTGAGTTGGACATAAACATTATAAATTAAGGAGAAGGACTTTAGTCTTCCTACTACGAACCTGAACTGTGTGTGACCAATGACATTTACCAGTAATTTTCAACTGTAAGAAAGTGGGGTTAGGATCTTGTCTCTCCCCCCACTCACCACCCTCAGGAAGTGCCTCTGAAGTTAGGAACACACTCTTAAATTCTAATACATCCTTGCTAAGGGAACAGGCACTGTCCCCATCTCTGGGTGACAGTCCCAGGCATAATGAGACCTTGAGTTTCAGAAGGAAAGGTCTGAGATCTCGCTGGTATGTTATGGAGGAAAAAAATGAAGAACCACTGAATCACCCTGAAATATGTGTAACTCGGGGACAGATGAGAAAGTGTGCGCTCACCTGTACACAAAGGTTGTGTTGTAACAGAGCAGCGGGGCCTAACAGTGGCCAGGAAGAAAAGAGGATGGAAGAGATTGCATTCAGAATGCAGATCGGCTGTGGTCGACCCAGAGCGATCCCTAGGTGATACTTTGCAAGGCAGAGGGGGGACGTTTGCTTTGTCCCACACAATCAGGCCTCTCAGAAAGGTACTGTGTTCCAGATGCACTGCCTTGCTTGGGGGCCTTGAGGCCACCTGGGTGTCTGCATGGCTGAGAGTGGCCCAGCTGATCCTGGTGTGGGCCTCTCCCACCTGGCATCACTCAAGGGCCATCAGAAAAGCTGGCCCCTGACACTCCGTGCCTGCGGGACCCATGTCAGTTTCCATCTCTGCCCGCAGTGCCGCCCCAGCCCCACAGAACTATCCCTGTGAGCAATAGGGCTCTCAGGCTCACTGAAGACTGAGGAGGGGCTGCCAACACTCCGCCTCCCGCCCCAGGGCTAGGTATGCAGCAATGAGAGGAGGAGTTGCTGGACACTACTTCCTGTGTGGCCTCAGTTTCCCCTTCTGTAACATAATACCTGCCTCCTGTCAAGTGGCAGAAGCCAGGGCTAGACCAAGGCCAAGGTGAAGTCTGAGTGGGTCCTGAAGGAGGCTGTGACCCTGCGTGGGAAAGCCGGCAGTGCCAGTCTCAGTGTGGCACAGAGAGAACAGCCCTGGACATGAGCTTTGGGCATCTGCCACCCTGTCCAAATTCCACATTCCCCCAGCATCCCAGTTCCGCATCTGTGACTCAGACGTGGTGGCGCCCGTCTGCCCACCTCCCCGAGTCACTGGAGAGTCGAATGAGTCCATGTGGATGCCAGTTCCTGTGACTGTGGCGCTGGGGCATGTAAAGTGCAGGGAGGGGCAGGAATCTTGACCAGGTTGGGGAAAGACTGAGAGCTCGTGGGTGCCCTGCCTCTTGTGACTTTGGGTGACTCCCAGTGACATTCCAGGTGGCTCTGCTTTAATTTCATGCTTCTCTTCCTGCGGGCATCCTGGCCTCAAAGTGCCGCCGTCTAACTGGTGGAGGCTGCTGCTGTGTTCCCCTCACCGCCGTTAGCCTGGAGTCTGTCCTGTTCTGAGTCTGCCTGTCAGTGCCAGCCCCCAGTAAGCACAGGCTCGCGGAAGGCAGGGCGGTGCAGGTGTGGTTCTGTGTGGCTGCTGCTGCCCCTGCGGGCCCCTTTGTGTCCCCTCCATGTCCCCTCCGTGCCCAAGGAGCCACAGTGGAGCCAGTGTGTGGAAGCAATGGGGGACGCTGGAAGGATTCCTGGGGTGGAAACCAGTGGAGTCTAGTTCTCGTGCCTTGCAAACTCATCGTGGGGCTTTAAGCAAGTATTCTCATTATGCAAGGTAGTTATGTTCTATAAAGTCACTGAAACACTGAATTAGCGAATACCAAACCACTGCTCCTAGGAGAAATACAGGGTCAGGTTCCTGGGAGCCTCTGGTCACCATGTTTTCACGAACGAATCATTCCACAGCCTTGTTATATGTGTATTTAATGGCACCTTACTTAATATATATTGTTGATTCATTAACCTTGAACTCATGTCCAACAGCAGTGTAACTCAAACCTGTACAAAGCTCACCTAACACACACATTTTCTCTGTAAGGCACACCACGGCCTCCTGTGCTCAGGAGCACTAGACAGGATTTCAGCATTACACTGGGGAACTATTTTAAACAGAGAAATCGCCAAGAAAAAGCACCAAATGTGAAAAATGTGGCCCTCAATAGACCTCGAAAAGGATACTTGTGTATAGTGTGAGCGCTAAGACAAGAAGGCAGAGCGACGCCTGTTCAGCCTCAGCTGGGAACGTGTGTGTCAGGTGACCCAAATCCTTGGCTGCTCTGTGCATGTCCATGAGTACCAATCTGGGGGCCACAAATACGAGTTAGGGACTAGCTGACTTCACAAATATGGACTCCACACATAACGAGGACCCACTGTAACTCGGTATGTCAGAGACTTGGCATCCTCATTTTTAAAGAGGGAGCGCAATGACTTTGCAGGGTGGTGCATAAGGGTACAACGAGGTGACAAAGGATGTTATAAAAGTGCAAAGTGCTCTGCCAGGTCAAGGCATTGTTGTCTGTAACCTTGAGCCTCCTGGGTATGTGAATCACCTGAGGAAGGCAGACATCAGCATACGGGCTGTGCCCATGCAGCTGATGAAGCCCAGACCCCCCAGGAGGACAAAGTTCAAGGGCACCCATAGCCAAGGCCATCTGCTCACCGTGACCCCCCTCCAAATCCATGCTCCCTCCCTCCCAGGGCTAATGACCAAGGAAATCCCCCTGACACACATGGGCAGGTGAAGGAGAATAGGTTCCTGAATTGCTCAGATGTTTCTTAATAAAGATATAATTTTAAATTTATATAGAATGAGATGCACAGGTCCTAAGTGTACAGTTTGAAAGGCTTTGACAAGTGCAAACACTTAGGTAATCCTAACACCTATCAAGATATAGAATACTTCCTTCATCTTCCTCCTTCTCAGGGGTAACCAGTGGGCTGTGCTTCTCCTGATATGACCTCCCTGTCATTTTCGGTGGGTGCCAACTGGATCTCCATGGCTTGGAGAGACACGTGAGGAGAGGGCCAAGCAGGAGAGGAGGTAGAAGGCTGGGGGCCAGCAGCTTCAGTGAAGGGGTGTGGATGGCCAGAGAGCCCGCAGAGGCTTGCCCCGGGGCGCCTCTGTGTGCTAGGAGGGAGTCAGGTAGCAGGTGTGGGAGGTTGACTTGCTTCCGGGAAGTGCTACGTCCACAAACTTGTCCTGAGATCTCCCAGACCTGCCCTGCTCCCTTCACGCCAGGGGCTGTGCTGGGCTCAAGGTTACCAAGGTAACTACGTCAAGTCCTCTCTGCCCTAAAGCTTCCTGGGTACCAGGCCTCTGACCCAGGGTAGGGGGTTGCAGTCTGTACTGGAATCAATTCACTTGTTAGCCCTCACCCTGGGCAAGACCCTGTGCTAAGGTGCTCTGTGGGTTGCTAAGTGACCCCAGGAAGCCTGACCCTCAGGAAGACCAGGGCAGCAGGAAATGTGTTCCTTGAGGTGTCAAGAAAAGTCTGTTTTCTCAGTCACTTTTGCCAACTTTGCCCAGGGTTGTAGGGAGGAAGGTGGTGGTAGCATTGTGGGAGAGAAGGACACAGGTGTGTGTGGGGGCCGGGGGGGAACACAGAGAGAGAGAGAGACTGAACAAGCAAGAGAGGAAGAGAAAGAAGGAGAGGAAGAGAGAAAGAGGGAAGGAGGATGAGTGAGCAGTTCAAGGTCAGGGCCTCTGTAAACAGGTGGCTCATGTGGCTGAATGGGCTGTTTGTACCAGCAAGGTCACAGGTGGGTTGCAGACAACATGCTTAAGAAATGTTCATGTAATTTAAATCCTCCTTCCTGCTACTCTCAATTGTCACGAAGCACTTACCTGCCAACCCAGGAGCACAGAGGGTCGCCCTGTTGCTGTCCTTTGTAGCCCCTGGCCCCGGCCCCCGGGCCTGCCCATTTCTCATGGCAACGGCAGCTTCAACAACGCTGGGCATTGATTTGACCATGAGTTTTGAGCCTTGTGCTCAAAAACAGGGCCTCACCTTACACCTGGGCTGACCTGTTTCTGACTTGGGTGAAGATAAAGGGAAGCTGCAAGCCCAGTCTGCCTCTGCCCGACAGCTGTCTCCTGTCCTGGTCATGTTGCCTCTGACGACCAGGCTTGGCAGGTCCCCAGCCTCTCTGTGCCCAGGACCACCCCGCTCCCAGGACCCACAAAGGCTCCGTGCCCGGGCAAAGGAGCCTGTCTCGTCCTCAGCAGGTAACAGGATCCCGCCCGGCAGACTGAGCCACATCGATTGGCCCAGACTTTACCTTTCTTGAGAAAAGTCATCAGCGTCACTCCTGGGAGGCGCATGTAACCCAAGACATCACAGGGGAAGGATAAGATCAGCTTTATGAAGTGTCCCTCTTGTCCCTGACAACCCTGCCTCTTTCCAGATTTCTCCCATTGGAAGAACGCCCTCCTCTGGGTGGGAGGCACGGGTTACTTGTCAGGGTTCACTGCTGGCCTTCAGTGCGTAGGATCTGCCGAGATGGCGGGAGGAAAAAGCAAGGTCCTGCTTCCCTGAGCAGGACGGGCTGCGACTGAGAACCTGCATGGCCAGACCAGTCACAGCTCTGAATGAAAACAAAAAGAGTCACCTACAGCCACGCTGTGAGAATTGAAGGAGGAGATGTGCGAGCCCCTTGCTGGGCCTGGAACGGGACAGGTGCTCGTGCCGGAAGCAGCCCAGAGGACCGTGACTGTGGGAGCAGACACTGGGGTTGGACCCCAGGGCCTCCTCTGGGCTTCCCACCCCTTCGGTTCCTCTCCTTCCTGGGACTGCAGGGCTGTGGCTGGGAGGCTGGGACGAGCCCCCTGTTGGGAAGTCTGCCTCCCCTTGCACGGCTTCAACCAGTGTCCTCTTAACGACGTGCAGATTCTAAAGTGCAAGTCCTCCCTGTGTCTCCTTAGCATACCCCGTAGCCTTGTTTTACTTCTTTTTAGCCTATATCCAAGGGCTGCTTAATACTAACCTGATAAGTCAATGATCTCTCCCAGGGCTGCTTGCACAAGGTGTACAGTCATGAGGAATTGCTATGTCCACTTCTGCCGGCAAACTCTCTGTGGTCTACACTGTGGTCATCCTTGACTCTTTGCCAAAATGTCACCAGCCTCTTGTCCAAAGGGAAGAGTCACAGACCAGACACTAGTATATCTGAATCTTTCTCTCCGTGGCCCAGCAGATACACAGTATGACTTAAGGGACCTTCCTTCTCTCTCAGCCCCTGCCTCGCTCGTCCCCGAACACACACACATATAACACCTGCTTCATAACCGAAGGATGTAAGCCAAAGTGCCATCTTCCCATACGAATTAGAAAAGCCCTGTGGCCCACACAGGCTCTCAGCACCCCTCCCAGTCTGATGACTTGGCTCCCTGGGGACACCCCGAGGAGCCAGGCTCCCTCTGAGGCTTCAGTCCAGATGTACACACCCATATTCTAGCAGTCACAAATTTCATCTGATCCTTCCATGCTGCTCCACATGGCTTGGAGTGACCCAGCTTGCACAGAGCAAAGTGCTTCCCTGCACCAGGCCTGCTGGACCTGGTGACATTAACAGACATGAAAACACCGGGTTGTTGGATAAAGTGTAGTATGACATAGATCAGGAACGATTGGGATGATTGTTGGAATGTGTCTCAGTTAATAAGCAGCATCCTCCTTGTCACCGCCTAGATAGAGAATGGAGTAGCCTGCCGAGATGCGCCTTTGCTCTTTCCTCCTCTCTTCCCATCTCCTCCTGCCATCCTCTCCCTCCCTCTGCCTCCACTCCTGCTCTGCTCCACTCCCCTCTTTCCTAGCCTTTCCTCAACCTTAGCAGAAATAAATGGGTCCAAACAGTGCTACCTACCGATGCAGACAGGAGAGACACGAGTCCACTTCACCGTCTCTTTTGGCAACTGCTAAATGTAATTTGGTTTCTTGGAAAAAAGGAACCTCTCTAGGTCCCTTTTCCCTACCACCTCTAAGGTTTGTGTTCAAGAGACTGTTCATTCACAGTGTGGCTGAAAGGAAGGTAAGGCAAGAATCCAACCTGCAACCCAGGTTGGCTTCTCAGTGCAGACAGCAGCCCAGTGTGTGAGCCAGTCATGGTGGGACAGGACCCCTCATTGCTGCACAAGCCCAGAAAGTTCCTGGGCCTCCACTAGAGCCCTGCACCTGCTGGGTCCTGCTAAGTCCTGTCCCCTCCTCTTGCAGGAGGCATGGATGAATCCAATACCAGGTGCTGCTCAGGTTGACCTTGGATCTTTCAGGATGATAAAGGGGGGTGGTGTGTTCAGTTGCAGCAGCTGGTGGCAGAGGGAAACTCATACTATAACCTCAGGCTTCCTATCTTGGGATTTATCGTAACCATTTAGCTAGAGCAACCTAAACACTTAGACTTCCGTGAGACCAGAATGTCAGTCCCTGGCTCCTAGAATCATGACATTGAAGGGACTCACCTGGTCTATCTTTTCCTGAAAGAAACCTCTTACACACCCACCTGCCTAGAAGGGTTCCCTGTGCTATCTAGTTCACCTTCCTCCCAGCCACACATGCATCTGCCCATTTCTGTGGTCATTCCCAAGGAGGGCAAGGATAACGAATTAGGAAATCCAGTGTCTTCGCTTTTTGGGGACACCAGATGTGACAACAATGACCGAAGAGTCGGCATGATCTCCTAGTGGAGCGGGCACCCTAAATTCTCCTAACTTTTCTATCAGGCATATTTGAAAAGGCCCCCACCCCCCTTCCTTTTCAGTCTCCTCACGTTCTAAATGTGGATTCCCCGAATAGGCGTGCACTCCAAGCACAGCCACGGCCAGTGTGAAATGTGAAGGGTTGGGGGGAAGTAAGAAGTAAGTTCTGACATCCGAGCCTGCCGCTCACTTGCCGGAGGGCCTGGGGAGACAGACCAGCGATGACCTCTGCAGCTGGGAGGCTCGTCCAGGCCAGACTCCCGGCCCTGTTTCCAAATTGAAATCTGTTTTCCCGGCCAGCAGCACTGGGAGTTAATTTTTCTATCACTGTATTTAGGAATTAATTTCTAGAGAACTTAATCACCACCCCTCTCCCTTCTCCCTCTCCCTCTCCCTCTCCCCCTTCCTTTCTCCATTCCTTTCCCTTCTAATTTTCCACTTGGCTGGGAATTCTCCAGCAGTGAAAGTTCAGGCTTAGGGGAGGGCAGAGGTAGCTGCTTCATTAGAGAGGATAATCTCATTGGAACCACTGACTTGAATAATAACCCTTTGCAGGGGCCCAGGGCCTTTCTCCCGAAGGACTTTTAGCACCTCTGATCTGGGGCTGGAGGAGCCAAACTGCAGGGGAAGTGGGATGAGGGGAGGTATGAGGACGTTAGCAGGGCAGACTCCAGCCCTGGGGTCGGGTGTGTCTTCGTGGGGCCTGCTTCCTGCTGGCCGTCTGCAGGTCTATGTTTGGGGCAGGGGTGACAATGGTGGTGGCGAAGACAAATGTCTGAAAACTCAAAGTCACATAGCAGGCACTTTCGGAATCCATATATGCTCCAGTTTTCCTACCTGGGAAATGGATGAAACAAGAACTTCCTGCCACTTCAAGGGCACCCCTAGAGTTGAGGGACATCCTTTAGGAAGTACTGGGATCCCCTTGGAAGGAAACATGTAAGCCCCCTTCCCCCCTCACCCCCCGCCCCCAGAAGCCAGGAAGGAACCCTGTGCACAGTTCCCAGCTCTCGCCTGGGCTGCCGGGAAATCGCAGTCCTAGAAAAGCAGGAGGCCAGTCCCTGGACAGCCCCCGTAGGAAATCAGAAAGAATTCATTCTTCCCCTTCCATTATCCTATCACATTTAAGGTCAATTGTCTGTGCTTTTGGACATTTGCAGCCTCCACCCTCACAGACCCTGAAGGATAGTAGAAATGTCAGAACATCTCTGGCTCTGACCTTAAACTTGACTTTCCACTAAGATAACTGAGTTCTCAATACCCTTTGACAGCTGTTAAGAAAACAGAGCTACAGCCCGGACCACCCTCTCCCTCTTGTCTCCCTCCTGGCCTCGGGGCTGTCCTTGTTCATTAAGAGGAAAACTGCTGCAGCCGTGCCTTTCTTTTATCTTTGATTTGTCCCGTGGACCAATCCGGGAAAAGATCTGTATTTCTACATCAGCTCCTGTTTCGAGGGGTCGAATGAGGATGTCAGAGAAGGGGTGACAATACTAGCTAACATTTATTGAGGGCTTACCATGAGCTATGCCCTGTTCTAAATGCTTTACTGACATCATCTCCTTTAAGCCTCATAACCCTATTAGATAGGTGCTATTTTGTACCCATATTACAGATAAGAAAACTGAGGCACCAAAAGGGGTTAGGTAATCTGCCCAAGATTATACAGTTAGACAGGATGTTTAAAATTGTAAACTATAGGTGGCTTCCCTTTGAGACCTAACTTTGGGAGAAGGAGATGAGCAGTTACTTTGCAGCTCCCGGGAGCAGTGGTGAGATGCAGCCACATGAACTTTGGAAGCAGCAAACAATACAGGTAGAACGTGTTGTGCATTGATCCCTCAACCAAACACCTTGTATCGGCCCCTTCCCCAGAAGAGAGAGAGAGTTCTCTCTTTGCTATCTGAATCTCTATTTGGTAACCCCAGGTGATGTTTAGCCTGGAAACAGCTCCATTTTTCCCCCTCTTTTCATAATTTAATCAAAGACATTTTTCAGACCCACTGATTGCTCTTGGAAATAGGAACTTCAAAGTTTGGGCGCCAGTGAATAATTTAAGCCTGTACTAGCTCTCTGGATCTGCTGTTAATGGGAGTAATAACACTATTAATAGCGATGTCAGTGCAGACACTCTGGAAAAGTCCATAACATTAGCTTAATGGCTGAAGGTAATGGAGTCCTCGCAGAGAATCTGGCCTGGTAAATTAACTTCCAAGTCTTTTAGGCAGACGCTCCTGTAGCCATCGGTCAGCTAGGGCAGCCAGGGAGTGCCACGGGAGTGACCAGACTCGTGTCCAACCCTTCACTCCTGGGACGGGGTTTCCTAGAAACACTCTAGAGAATTCATCTTTGTCCAACAAGTCACAATATCATTCAAAGTGCTTCCTAGTGGAAAGCAGAAATAGTGGTAGCCTAGAGGAAAAGATGGAGGGGAAATGTTTAAGTTGTCCAAAAGACACAGAGGGGGCATCAGGAAGGCAAGAAAAAGGGATTTAGTCCTGCATTTAGGCCCAGCACTGACTCTCTCTGGCTAGCTGGTGACGTCAGGTGACTGACCTACTCATCCTCTTCTGCAGTTTCCTGACCTGTAAGGCGGGGCTTGTCAGGGCATCGTTGTGAGATTTAAGTGACGTGAAATCTGAACCCCATATCACAGTGTCTGCCAAGCACTTGTGACTCATAGCCGTGGTTGCATTGCTCAGGACTGCGTTTCGCTTTCACATTGCACATACTCTCTACTCAGAGGTCCCCCGCTTTGTCCCCTTGTGTCCCCTCGTCCTTGGAGGGGCAGCTTTAGTCTGTGGCCTTCAGTGATTTCTCCTTCTTTGCTGAATTCTTGTCTCAGACTCTCAGACTACCCCTCCTGCTGTGACTGAGCACGTGAGGAAAGACACCCACAGCTTTCTCCCAAGCCTGAGAGTGACCCCAAGAGCAGCTCAGGGTGTCCAAGTGCCTCCCTTCCCTCATGTCCTTGCCCCACGCCACACCTGTCTGCTTCCTGAGACAGATGTTCCCTCCCCACATCTCCCTCCCCAGGTGGAGTCCACATCCCTGCTTCCTACTAAAGTGCAGCAGCTCCTGGCATCTTCCTTCCTCTGCAACATCTTTTCTCTTCAACCCAAAGAGATCAGCAACTGAGGACAGGTGTCACTGCATTTTAGCTTGTCCCTCCCAGGACCCAGATTGCCCCCACCCCACAGCAGAACCAGCCACCCAGAGTTTCCGAATCAGGGCTACTCCGTGAAGCTCTGTGGTCACAAGGTTCATCTGATTTAGATTAAGTACTGTTCCCCGAAACTCAGGTACACCCCTGCAGTGACCTCACGTGATGTGTGCTTCTGGGTGAGGTCCACGTTCTTTATGTGCAACTTTCACAAGCCCTTCTCCACGAAGACTGCACGATCCCAGGTCACACTGGATGTGGTCCACCTGTGACACGGACACTCTGTACAGCACAGGACATTAAACAATAACAGCAAACCTCAGATAGCAGTTGCACTGTGCCAGAGAGCAGGGATTCTGATCCAGAGTGTGCTTTTAACCTCTGCACTCTGCTCCTCTGATCCTTCCTTCCCTCCCTCCCGCCCGCCTGCCTGAGGGATTCCAAAATAAATCAGCTGCTGCTTTTGAGAAGCTTACACTTAGAAGGAGAGGGCTGTACTTAGCCCGATAAATGTCATACAATCTAAGAAGTTCCAGACTGTAGGAAACTCCAGAGTGCAATGGGCCATGCTTTGCCCGGGGTGGGCAGGAGGGACTACAGGTGCCTGGTGGCAGAGCATGTCTGGAAGGGAAGGTAGGACAGGTGGAGAAGTGGGGGAGGGGAGTCCAGGGAGAAGAACCAGCCTGTTTGAGGGCCAGGAAGTCTGAAATAGTGTGTTCTATATGGATGGAGAGAACGCGTCTCAGGCGGCCTAAGCGCAGAGGAGCGGCGGGGAGGAATAGGCAGGACTGTGCGATGTGGGATTCCGGGGGCGAGGGGAGTTAGGATGCCTCCTGAGTTTCCGTGTTTGGCAAGAGGTGGTTGGAGCTGTTGTACCATCTTTCCAAGCGTGGCCAGGATGGAGAGGAGCAGGCTTGAGGAAGGAAACCAAAAGGCCAGCTCTGGGCACGCTGAGTTTGGCCGTGCCCTGTGAGCTGCCGGAAATGCCTGACTTCAGTGTCGGCCCCGCCCTGGACCACATGGCCATCCCCTGGGTAACCCCCGCTGTGTCCTTCCCAGGTGCACACGGAAGGAACGCTGCGAGCGGTCCAGGGAGCCCCGCAGGTTTGCCTCGGAGATGAAGCAGTGTGTGCGGCTGACGGTCCACCCCAGCAACATCTCCGTCTCTCAGTACAACGTGCTGGTAAGGGGCAGGGGATGGGCAGGGTTGCAGGGAGCGCTCTCTCCTCACCAGAAGGCACCTGAGCCCCAGGTGAGGGCCAGGTGAGCCTGGCCTGCAAGAGCAGCTCTAGAGCAGGGCAGGGTGTTAAACAGTAAGCATCCCTGGGGATGCAAGCAGGGGACAGGGACAGGGACAGGAATACTGGGGAAGAGGCTCTACTCATAATGAGTAGAAAGACAGGGAACACTGTCACCTACAATGATCAAAAATGTAAAACGCGTGTTGGGAACAGCATCGTGGTCTATGAAATGAGAAAGACGTATGTGCAGAGGGAGAGAAGGGCAAGGATGGCGCCCAAGTCCTGGCACCGGGCACTTGGTGGTGGGTGTTGCCACTTTTCTGGAACCGGGGATAATGGAAGAGGAACTCGGCCAGGAAGACCTGAGCCCTGCCCGTGTTCTCTCACCACAGAAACCCCCTAAACGTTCCTGCTTCCTGGGGCCAAACGTGCTCAGATTCTAATGCGGTGGCCTTTACATCTCACCCGACCTCTGCAGGCTCCTGTGATAAACGGGGCCTCTTCTCCGCGCTAATGCTACCTCGTGCTTGTCTGTCTCTTCTTTCCCTGTGATCTCTCTTGCTCTCCCTCTTTCTCTCTGTACTCTGCACCCTTCCTTTCCCCGTTCACCCTCCTCCTCCTCTCCCCCTGCCCTGCTGTTCCCAGCTGGTCCTGGAGACATACAATGTCCCGGAACTGTCGGCTGGCGTCAACTGCACCTTTGAGGACCTGTCAGAGATGGATGGTCTGGTGGTGGGCAATCAGATCCAGTGCTACTCCCCCGCAGCCACGGAGATGCCCCGGATCCTCACAGAGAACGGTGAGCGGGCCCAGCAGGCAAAGCGGGGTGGCACGTCCTTCCCCTGCCTGAATGAGAATTCAGGACAGACGCAGGGGATAGAGGGGGCCTAAGGACAGGGGGTGCCGAGGAAGGTGTGTGGGTTGCTGGGTGTGTTACAGGAGAAGGGGGTGCGTTCTCCCTCCACTGCCCTTGGAACTGACCGTCGCAGCCTGTCACAGCCTCAGGCCGGCATCCAAGACTCCACCTCCTCCTGGGTGAGAAGCAGCTGCAGAGAGGGTGGGATGGGGCAGGCCAGGCCAGCGGCAGAGCACACAGTCAAGTTCAGCCCACTGGGGTTGGCCTTGCAGGCAGTGGAGGAGGGAGGTTCATCAGGACAGGGAGACCACACAGCCGGGTCTCTGACGGACCCCTGTCTCCCCCACCCCACGCTCACCTGTCTCCCCGGAGCTGCCTGTTGTTGGTGGCCATCTGCACTGGGGAGGACGGGAGTGGACAGAGGCTTGACACTGGCCAGGGACAGCCCGGCCTGGGCAGATTGATCACATGTTGTCCCTCCCATGTGGGCTTGTCACATTTGTTCAGAGCTGATTGATTAATGAGGCTCTCAGGGATGGCAGAGAACAAGGCTGGAAGTGGGGGCCTGGGGTCAGCGCTGTGAATTAAACATGGGCTCCAGCTCCTCCCTGGCGCCAGCTGGGGGTCCCAGGGTCTCCTGCCTCAGTGGAGCCCTGAGCCCCCGGAGGAGCAGTGGCAGAACAGGGTCTGCCTTTACAGAAAGGGGGAATGAGCTCCTATGTACACACACATACATATACACGCAAAACCGCGTGCGTAGTTTGTGGCAGCATTACTAAGCGTCTACATATCTGTGTCTCCCTGGTTGTGAACCAGTGTGTGTGTGTGAGTCTGCGAGTCTGGCAAGGACATTAAGTTATGAATGCACATTTGAGTACCTGTCAGAATGAGCGTGTGTGTGTGCATGTGTGTGTGCGCCTATGCATGCGTGGGGGAGATGAGCAATTGGGGGTGACAAGTGATACAGTGTGGTGGGGGAGAGGCTAGAACCGCCCTCTGCAGCTGCTCTCGGAGTTGTCCTGGGACGGGGCCCAGCTGTATCAGAGCCCTGGTGCGGCCGAGAGCCTCCCGGGAGCGGGCTCCCTTTCCCAGGTGCATCACTGTCGAGGGCCCCCTGGCACGGGCCGGGGCCTCCCCCGACCTCTCGCCGCCTCTGCCTTGCAGGCGATCACCACGTCGTGCAGCTGCAGCTCAAATCCAAGGAGACGGGCATGACCTTCGCCAGCACCAGCTTTGTATTCTACAACTGCAGCGTTCACAATTCGTAAGTGTCCCGGCCTCGCTCGGCTCCCTGCTCCTGGGGTCTGGGTTCGTCCAGAGATAAGACCCCACTGCTGTCCCCAAGAGCCACCATGTAGAGGAAGGACACAGGCCCTCTCCTCTGGTGCCCCCCAGTTAACGGAAAGAGAATAGAAAGAACAGAGAAGAGAACCCAGGTGGTGGGTGCTGCGCGTCCCTAGCCCCTTCCTCCTCTCTGGGATACACATTCCTAACCTGAATCCATTTCCGCTCTCTGTCGGAGGTGGCACATCTCACCTGAAGAGCAGAGCGGCCAGCACCATGGTCAGAGGAGAAGAGTGGTCTGAGTGGGGAGAGAAGCCCCCAAGTGTGTCCAGGGGAGGGCGGGTGGTCTGACAACGCCCCCGGTGCTCTGCTCTTCACAGCCGCAGGCTGGGCCAGGACGCAGGCTGGTGGGGCCACGGGAGGCAGAAGGGTGCCGGGTGGGCGGGCTCTGGCCGGGGGTCAGGAACCTGGCTCCAGCTCCAGCTTCGTGTGACCCAAGCATCCACCTTCCAACGGCAGCCGTGGAGGGCAGAGGCTCAGGCTCTGGAGTCAGGCTAGCCGGGAACCTTGTCCGTCCTGCGCCCAGCGTCCTCTGTCAGCAGGGAAACGGTGGCGCTTCTTCCAAGGCTGTCACACAAATGTTCAACAGCTGGCGTGGCAGGAGCAGTCACTGGCTGGGACACTGTGCTGGCTGCCAGCCCTGAATATCATCAGCTCTGCCCACTGCCCAGGATGGCCATGAGGGTTAAAAGGGCCGTTCTGAGGACGGCAGCATTCAGAGCCGCGTCTGGCCTGTTGCCTCGGCACTGCTGTGACCTCATCTCCGAAGCCCGCTTGCTTTAGCACGCAGCTCTGCTCTCCTGTCGTGCAGGATGGGTAGCTCATGTGACCACAGACATGTTGGGGCTCTGGGTTGGTGAAATTTTAGGGTTCGTAGATCTGGCGATGGCAGCTGTGAGTCCAGAGCTTAGCTCTCTTTGGGCCCCGAGTAAGGAGCCATCCCGCCCTCCCAGCCAAAAATAAGTGGCTTCAACAGCAGGATTGTCTTCCTGCCTCTGGCCACGCAGCGGCCCCTGGCTCTGCCACGTGGTGACCTAACCTCTCCCTCCCCGCCTGCCCCTCTGAGGAGGCAGAGTAGGTAGGTGAAATCATGCGTGAAGCATCCATTCAATCCATAAAATGACTTTAAGCATCCGCTGTGTGCAAGGCAGTGTGTTACTCATAGATGCGGAGGAGTCAAACGTGAATACAACTCAGAGACTCCATCCCCGCCCCCAGGGGTTTACGGCCCAGTGGAGGGGCCGGACAGTTAGTAATGAGGTTAATGCCACAAGGCCAGTGCTGTCCCAGAGCCATCAGCAAGAGATGCGTGGGAGAAGGGCCAGGGTGCGCAGCTCTGCCTTGGTCAGGGAGGTGGCAGGTGGAGGAAGGGAGGAGTCGTGCTCCAGGTGGAGGGACAGTGTGTGGGAGAGCGTGGCCTGTTCATGGCCAAAGCACCAAACCCATGTGGGAACAGTGGACCTGGACACCCTGAAGGGCTTAACCTGTGTAGAGAGACATTTGAATTTTGGGGAAAAGGGAACCAAGCTGGGTTGCTAAGCAATGCGGAGCTCTTATAAAGGAGCCTTTGTTTCCTGGGGGTCAAGGGCAGTGGCGGGGTTGCCCGCTGTGGAGGAGCCCATTGTCCTGAGAGCGCAGCCTCAGTGCCTTCCTCTGCCAGGTGGGTCCACATGGGCCCGTGACAGCTGAGACCCAGAGTCAATTTGAATTAAAACCTGATTTTTTGTTTGCCCCAATGCTAGCGGGCTCTCCAGCAAGCCCCTCTATTTCAGACCTTATCGTCCCCCCTTCAGCAAGGAGGATGTCATCCTGTGGCGGTGGGGAGGGGCTCGCTAGGCCCTGGAGGACCAGAGTTGTCCGCTACATATGGGGAAGGGAGGTGGCCAGAGACTCTCAGCTTCCTGAGAACTTGGGAGTATAGGGATGGATTTGTATAAGATCTGCTCTTCCTGAGCATTTGAGGTGGTTTCTCTGAATGTTAAAAATGTTTTGCTAGACCCTAGAGGCTTAGATCCTCCACTTTGAGCTCACCCAGGTTCCTCCCCTGTGCCCAGGTGCCTGTCCTGCGTGGAGAGCCCATACCGCTGCCACTGGTGTAAATACAGGCACGTCTGCACCCACGACCCCAAGACCTGCTCCTTCCAGGAGGGCCGAGTGAAGCTGCCTGAGGTAGGTCCCCGGCAGCCAGTGGTGAGTGCCACTTACTGTGGGCATGGGGTGTACACAGGAGGCCTTTCCTTAGGAGGAGAAACCAAAGGAAAACCCTGTAGAACCACACCCTTCCTCCCCAGCCCTGGCTCTTAAGGGACCACTCATGAAAGCAGCAAACAAGCCAAGCTCTGTGCTGGGACCAGGGGTTCAGGTCAGCCCCGGAAGTTCAGTTACAGACACAGATGTATGTCAGGTCCCTCCAGCCCAGGAGGATCCTGCACACGCCAGCTGAGTTCTGGAATAATTCCAGAGAGTGGGTGTGTTGGTGTGTCCTGGAAATAACTGTGAGTGCCCAGCAGGACTGCGTGCCGGCTCCTCAGCTCTTCCTCAAGCACTGTTTACAGAGAAGGTCTGGGACCAAGGAGGGGAAACTGAGTAAAAGAGAGAGAGAGAAATAGAGTGAAAGGATGGTCAACTTAGGAACCAGAGTAGTGGTTCTCAAAGCGTAGTTCCCAGGCCAGCAGCGTCCGCATCAGCTGAGAACTTGCTAGAAAGGCAGTCTTCTGCTCCACCCAAGACCAATTGGATGGGAAACTCTGCGGGTGGGCCCAGCAGTTTGGGCTTTAACAAGCCTTCCAGACGATTCTGAGGCTTGGTCCAGTTTGGTAAATCACTGAGATAGAGTTTGGCTCCAAGGTTAAGATGTCTTTCTATTCCTTCCTAATTTTTATTCTTCTTCTTGAAAACTCTTTATCACCGTAGTAAAAATACGTTCTGCCATTGCTGTGACCGCTCCTAGCATGCAAGGTTGTACGTGAGGTTATCTTCAAAGATAACAGGCATGAAAACACTTCGGGAAAAGTCTGCTGTTGTCCAAACATCAGTGTTTCTTGCACTCTCAGGCAACGTTGAACACAAGAGGCTCCAGCACCTCCCCCCGGCTCCAGGCCTGGGTGTACCTTCCAGCCCCCTTCACACACCCACACGGGTCCTGTGACCCTGTGGCAAGCCCCACAGCTGTGAGAGCAGGGGCTGTGCAGGTGCAGGAAGCAAGGGGCATGGAGATACAGACAGGCCCATCCAGGGCCTTCACTCCCTCCCCACCCTCGTCCCCCACTAGGAAGCCTACCCCTGGCCAAACCCTCACGGCAGGAGGGACGCTGCCTAATACCTGAGGCTGAAAGGGAAGATGGGTGCACACCCCATGCTGACCCCTGCTGCACTGGGCTCCTCCGGCGCAGGGGGAGATGACGGCTCTGTACTTAGCCATCAGA
The DNA here is from genome assembly GCF_041146395.1 of Eulemur rufifrons. Classification (NCBI taxonomy): domain Eukaryota; kingdom Metazoa; phylum Chordata; class Mammalia; order Primates; family Lemuridae; genus Eulemur; species Eulemur rufifrons. Next base: position 82,093,324 of record NC_091011.1, on the reverse strand, counting down.
AAACCCAGCCCCAGATCCCATTTAGCCCGGGCCTGGATGGCTGGGCAGGAGTTCCATAGGTGGAGAGTAAGTGGGCAGAGCAATTCAGCTTAGAGGTGAAGGCCAGGAGTGGGGAAGTCGTCAGGGGAGAGAACAATCCGGCTTGAGTGGAGGGCCAGGGAGCGAACAGGAAAGCAGAAATGGGAACGCACCCCTCAGGCTGAGGAAGTGGTTGGGGACCTTTGAAATACTTCAGATAGTGCAACTGTTTGGATTTCATTTTATTCTGGGGACTCTCCACACTTAAACATTTGCCACACATACTAGTCGGGAAAGCCGGAGAAAGGCCAAAGACCTGTCTCGACTCCCATCGAGTTCCCTGCCGGAAACGGGAAGAGCCTGAGAAAGCCTCAGACGTGGACCCTCTCCCTCTACAGCAGGGTCTGCCCTGGCTGGAAATGGCTACTCTAGATTCACAGCCAGGAAAAGAGACCCAGCCCTAGACTGTCCCTTTATAGGGAAAGGGGGAGAGGGGTTCCATCTTGGTTTTCAAGTAGGAGTGTGAATCTCATGTTTATGAATCAAAGACAACATGGACCTAAAGGTAATAAGAGAGATGTGAGTCAGACAGCTGAGGGCACCCCCTTGGCATGCAAATGCTGATAAAGCCCACACCATCTCATCAACCCAGCCAGGACTTTGTCTTGGGCAGGTTGACCCACCAGGTCCGGGAGCCAGGGTTCCAGGAAGAATCCTCTTCTTGTTTTGGTCTGAAACCTGCAAATAACTTGCTGGGAGTTCAGACAAATGGTTTTCAGCTTCTCTCCAGCTCTCCAGACTGATGTATCTGGCAGAGATTTTATGTGCAGAGAGGCCCGAGAATAAAATGAAAGCAAACACAATTGAGCTATCTGGTGGATTTCAAAGGCCTCTAATCATTTAATCACCTTGAAGGAGGTTTTTAAATTTCTACTTTTTCTTTCTTATTTGCTCCTCTTGTACTAAATTTCTTTTAAATATACAAAAGGAGCTTGCATCTTCTGCTCAGGAGGGAAAGAAGAGCTAGGGGAGAATACAATAGGAGCCCACCCTGGTTCCCAGGGCAATGCAGGGACCCCTGTGGAAGAACGATGCCTTCAGGTACCCAGACTGCAAGCCAGGCACAGCACCCCGCTGTACCTGACCCTGGCTAAGGCTGCGGGGGAGTCGCAGCATCTCAGGGCCCCCATGAAAGGAACTGGCCTAGAAAATCGTGGCCCATGGAGGGGCACAGAGCTGGACTAACCCACTGCCTCTGCCCTTTAATCCTTTGCATCGTGTGTGGGCCGTGCTGTGTGAGCCTGGCCGGCTGTGGCCATGACAGACTCCAGTAACGTGGAACCGCCCAAGCCTTCCTATCACACTGTCACATGGCATACACTTCAGCTCCTCTGCACCTGGGGCGTTTGTCTATTCTGAGTGAAGGAAGCTCTCAGGCTGTGCTTCTGGTGCAGGAGTGGAGGTCGAGTTCTACCCGGCTCCATACCGGGGCCACTTTGAATGTGAGCGTGGAGGAGAAGCTGGAATTGACCACTCATGGGGGTGGTTAGTGAAGGTGGCAGAGAGGAAATAAGTGAATAAATACTTGTGGACTGTGGACTGACTTAGCCATTTTGAGTAGAGGGAGGTCATTGTCCTCAGAACTCAAAACATAGTCCCCAGCTGCTAATGGAAGTATGATTTTTTTAATGTTGTTGTTTTGTCTTTTATATTTTTACGTTATATGTGTACATATATTTTAGTGTTATACAGTCATGTGTTGCTCAACAACAGGGATATGTTCTTTGAAATGCATCGTTAGACAATTTTGTCTTGCAAACATCATAGACTGTATATACACAAACCTACACGGCACAGCCTACCACACACCTAGGCCATACAGTGTAGCCTATTGCTCCTGGGCTACACACCTGTACAGCATGTTGCTGTACTGAATACTGTGGACAGCCGTAACACATGGTAAGTATTTGTGTATCTAAACATATTAATAGAACAGGTAGGGTAAAAATATGGTATTATAATCTTATGGGACCACCATCATATATACAACCCGTCGTTGACCCAAACATCGTTATGTGGAGCAAGATTGTATATATCTCTAGGAAGAGATAGCAGCAGGATTAAGGGGTGAAAAAGAAAACTACACAATTGGGAGGTGATTTTGTGGAAGCCCTTAGTCACTGCTGTCCTCTCGCCACTCCAGGAGAAGGGCTTATTCACAGCACGACACTCTGAAGTTTGGCTGTGATGTAGCTGTTCATTCTTCACTCCCCGAGCATTGCCCATGCTCAAGGCATTGTGAGAGGTTTAAAGGTGAACAAGATCTCTGCAGATCTGCAGTTAGAGGTTTGTAAAATGGAGCCGTTGGTCTACATGCTTGCTAAAGTTCTGTAATTGTAAGTAGAAACAAGCTGGAAAGCACCTAGGAGCAATCCACGCCCAAGAAATGTCCTTACAGGGTCAGTGTCAAGGCTTGGGTCTACTGGTTACACCTAACAGGGTGACCCATACCCTCCAGGCCTGCAGCTCCCCTGGACAGCCAGGCCAAGACCCACCCTCTTGCAATGAAGGTATGGCAGGCCCCAGAGATTCTTCTGGAAGTGGCTGGAGTTTCATTTCCTTTCTCCCTTTGAGTGGGGGGATACAGACAATGTCCTTTTATTAGCTACGCGTGAGGCTGCCAGGTGGCTTTCATCTGTGCAGCACCATCTTCCATGCCCAGGAATGCTTTCATCTGGGCGTCTTCCATTTCAGCACTGGCTTTGTTGGCTGCTGCCGGGGATGTTGAATGACCTCCTTTTTTTTCCTGAACAAAGAGGGTGTTCAGGTGAGGTTATTGGTCTGGAACAGAGAACTGGTCGATCGTTGTTATTATTATATTAATGGCAATTATTCCAGCATAATTACAATTATTAGAAATAGAATTCCAATAACATATGTCGTTTATAGTAACTATATTCCAGTTACAAGGACTGATTTTGTTTCAGTTGATGATGGCATTGTGGTAAGAGCCCTGGGTCTTCAGATCAGCTACCAGAGCCTGGGTACCAGTTAGAAGAGGGGGACGAGAGGGGAGGTGAGACTGAAACAGGGTGACAGTGTCTCCCTGCCCTCGGTCCCACTCTCCCAGTATCATTTGAGGCTGCTGCTTGCTCCCCACCAGAGTGGCCTTTCACTGGGGCAGCCATGAACAGCCACGCCCACATCTCTGCCCAGCTGGAGAAGCCACTGGTCCTCAAGTGGCTTTGGAATCCCCTGCTCCTCCGCAGACTGACCTGAACTCTCCATGAGGCCCATCCACTTAATAACAGTGATTCTTGGGGAACAAAGACGCACTTCTATGGAAAAGAAAATCCATTGGCAAAAATGTGTCCTCAATGGACTATTTTGCTTTTTGTCTAAACTGAAAAACAAAGTAGAAGCTGCTGTATTCTGTTCTCTAGGCACCAGACTGGACGGGCTTTGCTAGGAAGGCGAAGCACATCTGGCCCACAGGTGTACAGGCTCGCAGAGACTCCCAGCAATGCCTCTCCTCTTGAAGTTCAACCAGCGAGCTTACTCCAGAGCATAGTTGTAAGATCAGAGGGAGGCAAAATGAATTCTATTTGATTTACAAAGCTGTGTTTGAAAGCTTCTCCCAACATTTTCTCCTACCCCAAGTCCCCTGAAAAGAAATCTGGAGCCAGGACTCCTATCATGAAATCTGCTGTCCTAAGGGTCAAGTCCTCTCCAGGGCTGAAGCCCTGGCAAGGCTGGGAAAGTCCTAGCTCCTGGACCACAGCTTGTCCCTGGCGCTGAAATAAGCCCTGTGCTGGGAAACAGGGGCAGACCACGGGCATTTGTCCCCAGCTGGACTCCGGAGGGAAATCGCCAGCCTGCCCGCTCAGCGATGCCACGTCCCTTCTTGCAGGGGAGGCATTCCTGGGATCCCACCTAAGGGAACAAAACCACCCTGCCATGCCTTTCACCCTCCTGTGGGAAAACAAAGCCAGATCCAGCTAAAGAGCTTGCTTCCCACCCATGCACCACTCCCCACTCCAGGTATTCAATTACTGGGCTGCCATTTCTCCAGACAACCGCACTTTCCATCAATCTCGTCTGCCCCTCCCCCCCTTAAGGTTATGGGCATTTCCTTTTTGTATTATTACTTTGCTCTCTATAAACCAGCCCATCGTAGATCATGCTAATGGCATTATAAACTTGAGAAACAGCAAGAAAATATATGGCGCGTTACATTTTCGTATTGGGCACCGTGGTTCTGAGCAGGGGAGTGTAAATTTTGAGGGTGGTTGGGGCTAGGGCTGGCTTGTCTTTGGAATTGATGAGGGCTGAGGTGACTTAGGGGGGGAGGGGTGACCTGTAAATCACTTCTTCCTTAGCTGCCCCCAGGTCCTGCTCTCCCCTGGAGCTCCAGTTCCCCCAATCTTGCTGTAGCAATAGGAGAATTAGAGCCCTCATCTTGTAAGCACACTGGGGACGGTAAATTCATGGGCCTTGCACCCCCTTCCCCAGGCAGCACCAGCCCCAAAGGCAGCCTTTTCTCTCTCAGCTATGCCACATTCTTTATGTCCTTGTTCAATTATTTAAATATGCAATGAAACCTCTGTATAAAGCAGTCACTGACATCCTAGACATGCTGGATAGAAAGGCATCTTTCTCACGCCCATACTTCGGCGTTGTGTTCCTGCTCTCTGCAATTAGCAGTGCGATCTTTATTTTGTGTGCATGTAAGTGGAGACCAAACGTGTGCTGGTCAGTTGACCTGGAGTGCGCTGGAGCCACCTCCTGAGTGACAAGCCACCACCACTGCTAATCCAGACCCCCAGTCCATCCTCACAGCTGCAGAATGCAGCCCCAGGCAAAACAGCCTCCAGGGGAGCCCAGTTTTTATGATACACGTTTGTCTCCAAATAATCTTGTTAAATACAGGTGTTTCCATTGTCCACGAGCTGGTCCCTTCAAATGAGAGTTCAGAGAAACAGCCTTCTTGAAAAGAACAGGGCAGTACTACTGGAGGAGCTTTGCATGGAGGCTAGATAATCATTCATGGAGAAAAGTCAGGAAGATGATTGGGCGAAATATGTGCTCATCTTTACTGTGGGTACCGAGTGAGGTCTCTGATGTCCTTAGTTCCTCCATCTGGAACATATACACGTGTGGTGCTATGAAACAACATAGCACAAGGGAAAATACATGTAAGGTGACGGAGGTGGTGGGATGTGCCCTGGATTGAATCCCTGTACGGAGTTACCCGTGTTAACTAGAACCATAATCCCATGCTGCCTCCCAGAGCTATGCCCAAACGGATGTCCATACCAGGTTGCACCAATCGGTTGTACTGATCATTAAAATATTAAAATATGTCCCTACTGGCAGGTAAATAGCCACATCCAGGAGGCCCACCTCCCCCATGAAACCCCCACTCCCCTAACCCCTCAGTTGGTTGGTGTTTTAAATGCCACCTTTTGGACTACTTGGACAGCTATTGTTATCCCCATTTGACAGATGGGAAAACTGAGCTTCAAAAAGATTATATAATGGTGTATCCCAGGTTATCACTTGGGTTGATAATGGAGCTGGGACTAAAAGAAAACAAACTGTTCTTCCCTATACTTTATACTTACAACACCACGTGTGTGGGCTTTTCCACATGGAGCGATTTCCAATCCTTTGCAGACCCCACCTGGGTAGCCTACAGTGCAATTCAATTCTGATGCTTTCTCTCCGTGGAGTTAGCATCGGATCCCACAAGTTAAAGGGCTCAGACCCCCAAGGCTGCCCCCACTTCAGACACTAATCTCCACTCTGGGGTTGTCATTTGCACTTCTGACCAACCAGCTATAAATTTACTCACATTTACTGGTTTATTACAAAGGAGGCAGATGAACAGGGAGAGAAAGGGGTGCTCGGGGCCAGGTTTGGTGGAGGAGCACAGAGCTCCCATGCCCTCTCCAGGCAGGACACCAACCTGGGAGCTCTCATCCCCCTTCATTTAGGGTTTTATGGAGGTTCCTTTGAGTGATTAAATCATTGGCCATTGGTGGTTTAACTCAATCTCCAGCCCCTCTCCCTTGGCGGGGTGAGGGGCTGCTGAAGTGCCAGCCCTCCAATCACAGGGTGGTTCCTCTGGCAACACGCGCTCCTTTTCCAAGAGTCACCTCATCAGCATAAACTGGTGTGGTTGGAATGGGCTTATTATGAATAACAAAAGGTGCTCTTCTCACCTCAATTACTCAGAAAATTCCATGGGTTTTAGAAGCATTGTGCCAGCTGCCAGGGACAAAGACCAAATGTATATTTCTTACATCACACTAGTCACACTATCCCAGGGACCATAAAAGTCATCTAGTCTAAACCAGCCGCATCATTTCATGGGTGCAGAGGGTTCCAGGTGCTTGCCCAAGTCCACGTGGTTGGCTGGTGGATCTGTCTCCCAGCATACAGCTTGGGGATGGACACATAGCTTCAGGATGTGTGAACTAAAATAAAATCTTAAGCCCCCCAGGTGACTGAATGGATCCCCTCTTGGCCAAGGGGATCCCAGAAATACCCTAAAGCTGAGATGCTGGCCATGAGGAGGGAGGTCGGACACTTCACATCATGCTCCCTTCCCTTCTTGGAGATGTCCCCTGTAACTCCTTAACAGGCCTAGGGCTGCACAGGGCAGGGCTTGAACCACACTGCAGTTTACTTAACAGATCACTTGAATCTGGGTATGTGTCCAGTGTTGTCTCTGATTAGCAGACTTCCTGATCTTAACTTAAAACATTCCAAGCCTTTAAACAAAGCCTCATTTCTTTACCCAATTATACATCAAAGAATCTTTAAACCCGCCTATAACCCATAATGCTACCTTTTGAGATGTCCTGCCTTTTTGGGCCAAACCAATGTACACCTTTCATGTATTGATTTATGACTTTACATGTAATTTATTCTCCCTAAAATGTGCAAAACCAAACTGTAACCCAACCTCGGTGAATCCACTTGCTCAAGGCTTCTCGGGCATGGTTCTGGGCCATGGTCCTCATACTTGGAATAAACCTCTTTGTTTTATGGAGTTTGGGTTCTTTCCCGTTGGCAGATGTCACCTCCCAGAAGAGGAGGCTGCCATTACGGGAGCAGTGGCCGGAACTGGGACCTCTCTTCCCTTCCTGTGCCCCCTGTGTTTGGGGCACGTGGAGCTGTTGAGGTTAGGCAGGCTCGACGCAGGATGTGGAAGAGGCTGGACGGTGGGAAAGCAGGAACTGCTGCGTGTTTACGGAAAAGCGCACGAAAGGGCTGAGGGAGATGGGTCCTTTGCAAATGGGGTGGGAAAGGGGGCCGATGAGGGCGATGCAGTCTGGACTGGGGGGAAGATGAGGGGAAAACGTCTGTTGAACGCGCGCTCACTCTGTCCCGATGCTTCACATATGTTAGTTCATGGAATTGCCCAAAATGGACATTCGCGGGGAGTTTTTAATTCCCGTGCGTAGTTAAGCCAAGCGATGGTTTCAAGACTCTGAAGCGAGCAGGATGCCAGACTTGCCCTCGGTCACACGGCGCCTCAGCCGGACTCTGTTGTCCAGACAGGTCTGGGTGACCTGGACGGTGGACAGGACCCAGGCTCCAGGCGGGAAGGAGTGTGGGAGTGTCTCTAAAGTGTCCCACCAGTGTCAGATCTGTAGGCAATTTTGCATCTGGAATCTCAGCAAGGAGCAGGTCAGAGTCCAGGGCGCTGGAGCCAGGAAGGGGCAGGGTGGTGGAATGATCTCTCTAAGCCTTGTTGCCTGGGGAAAAATTGCCATTTTACATTTCAATTAGGAGGGACTCTGGGGTCAGTCAACAGCCACTAGAGGAAAATGTGCCCAGCCCAGCCCTGGGTCTCTCCAATTATTATTAATGAACTTACTCTCGGTGCTGCCAACCTTTTTATATGCAAACTAGGCCTTTATGGGGCCACCGGTAATCAGGACTCATTAGAGAGCTCAGCACAAGCCTCAGTGAGAATCGTGCAGGGGACAGAGAGGCTTTCGCTTCTGCCCATGTCCTGGACGGAGCAGTCCAGCCCCCAGGCAGGGTCCCAGCCCAGCAACCGAGTCCCGATGGACTCAGGAGATCCTTGCCAACCCACCAACCTGTCCGGCGGCATCCTGCCCACGTGGGAGCTCATCCAGGCAGGAAGCGTGGCCACCCAGGTAGCTGGCATCTGGGTTCTTCAGCTCATCTGCTGATACTGAGCCATTGTTTTCCTCTCCCTGCCTCAGTTTCTCCTTTGCAAAGTAGATGGAGTCCCTCAGGTTGGTCAGAGGACCCTGGGATTCCTGGCACCCTTGGCATACCATCGGTTGGCAGCAATGTGTTGATATGGGAACAGGAGACAAAAGGCACCAGTGCTGCCTGGCTGTCAGGCCCAGTGCGACCACAGACCTGGGTCCCTGCTGGGATGTGTCCGGAGGGCAGGGCAGGCTTGTTCCTGCTTCTGAGGAAGGAAAGGCGCCGGGGCTCAAGCAGAGGCAGGCAGAGTCAGGGCTCTTCCAGGGTCTGCTCTCCTCCACCTCCGACTCCCGGCTTCAGCCCTTTCCCAAAGTCACTCTCTCATCCTCAGGTCCCACATTCCCGTCTTGCCATAGCAGGGGTGTGAGGTCACAGCTGAGGCTGGGCCACAGGTGGTGCTGCTGGGACTCTTCCTGTGTGGCTATCTGAGGTCTCCAGAGACCCACACACCTGAGAGCCTCAGGGCCACGTTGCATGGTCAAGGCCCGGCCCCTCACAACACCACTCTGCTTCCAGTCTCTGAACTTGGCTACCCTAGGGACCCCCTGAGAGTGGAATCCCACTGTGTTGCCCTCCTTGTGACGGGCTCGTTTCATTTAGCATGGTCCCCAGGTCCATCCGTGTTGTAGCAAGCGTCAGAGTTGCCTTCCTTTTTAGAGCTGGGTGATACTCCACCGCACGCGGAGACTAGAGCTGGGTGACACGCCACCGTGCACGGAGACTGGAGCTGGGTGACACTCCACTGCATTTTGTTTATCCATTGATGGATCCATGGACGCTTGGGTGGCTCCGGCTTTTGGCTACCGTGGTCAATGCCGCTGTGGACATGGGTGTACCGGCATCTGTCTGAGTCTCTGCCTCAGTTCTTTTGGGCATATACCCAGGAGTGGAATTGCTGGGTCGCTGCCCCTTCTAGCTGCCCTCCAGGACAAAGGTGTCAGTACCTGCAGCAGGCAGGTGGAGGGACTGCTCTGATGGGCCCCGGCCCCACCGCTGGCCCATCTGAGGGCCAGTCCTGTGGCTCCCTCTCTTTCTCCTCGCTTCCCCTACAGCCTCCTCTGTCCCTCTCTCCTTTTCCCACTTCCATCCCCCCTGCCTCGCTCTCCCTCCTCTGCTCCTGTTGGGTGATCAGAGGAGACGACCACCCCAAATCACGGAATCATGACTGATGAAGATGGACAGGGCCTTGGAGTCCACCCAATCTCCAGATAAGGAAGTTGAGTCCCAGATGGGGAGGTGATGTGCTCAGAATTCCATAGCTTGTCAGAAGCTCAGCCGGCTCTAGAGCTGGCTCAGGTCTTCTCTCTCCAGGCCTCAGCCTTGTGATGGCACAGCTTTCAGTGACAGAGCAAGCTATTGGACTCAGTTTGCTTTGGGACTGGGGAGGGACAGCTGCCAGTGGCCTGGTTGCCTGGGACCCCTCCCCTCGGCCATTCCCCCCTGGCTTCCTTTCTGCCTTACTCTGCTGGGGACGAGAGCTGGGGCAGGGGGAGAGCAGCCCCTGCCAGTCACTGGCAGAGCACCCCGCTGCTTTCCTCTGGCCCCATTCCCCCCTCCCCCCCCCCCCCGCTCCAGCCCTCCCTGGACAGAGCAGATAGCCCTCAGAGAAAGGCCAGTGATTCACTGTCTCCATCCCCAAAGGCGTCTGGGCCCCTGAGGCTCCAGGGCTAAGCGCGCCGTTGCTAGCGTCCAGAGGAGCTCAGCGTGTGTCTGATGTGAGAGACATTTCTCTGGGTCAGAACATCCCCAGAGCTCAATCAGAAGCTTCAGGATTTAAACTGTCTCTAGGACCCATTCCAGAGCATTCCCAAATGCCAGACTCAGCCCACATATGGAAACGCCTCTATACGCCCTCGCCCCTGCCCCGCTGTGGTCCAGACTTGCATTCCTGAGGCAGAGCGAGGCCCATGGCTTTGCCTCACCATGGAGCTCCTTGGAGGCCTGTCTGTCCCAACTCTTGGCAGCCTGGAACTTGGCAGGCAAAGCGGCATCGGTCCACAGTGGGACAGGACACCAGCCACCAGCTGGCAGCGCTGGTCTCTGCTGGGTAGTAGAGTGCCAGAGGAGACCAGCAGTGTCAGGCCCTGGCGTGCACAGGGAAGGCATGAAAATGGAAGTGGAAGAGGGAAGGGATGGCCCTGCAAGGAGTGGCCTCAAGACGGGACACCAGGACCTGGGACTTCTCAGTCCCATTCCTTCCCACCAGGGCTGGGGGGCGGGGCGGGGGGTGAGAGCCTGGGGGCCTCCTGTGGGCGTGTCTGAGGAGAGTGGCTCTGGGGGAACATCCGGGTTACGTCTGCAGGGCCCTTCTTGCCCCTTTGGCTTCCGGGCTGCCCAACCTGAGCCTGCCCTCTGTCCCCAGGACTGCCCCCAGCTGCTGCGAGTGGATAAGATCCTGGTGCCCGTGGAGGTGATCAAGCCCATCACTCTGAAGGCCAAGAATCTCCCCCAGCCGCAGTCCGGGCAGCGCGGCTACGAGTGCGTCCTGAACATCCAGGGCAGCGAGGAGAGGGTGCCGGCCCTGCGCTTCAACAGCTCCAGCGTGCAGTGCCAGAACACCTCTGTGAGTGGCCGCCCCACCCTGTCACTTTCACTGCCCTCGCCTAGGAGTCCCCCTCCACTCTGCAGGGGCTTCCCCCAACTCCCGCTGGCCCCACCACGCCCCTTAGCACCTACCCCAGCAACACGCCGGGGTCTGAGCCACCGTGTCTGGCCCCACATGTAGCCATGGTAAACGAGGGTCCTCTGCCCAAGACGGAGTAAAAGGGACTCCTGGACCAGCCAGGGGGCTGCCGAGCCCTGTTTGTGGGCAGATGTTGGGTGCCAGGAACATTCGTGTCCATCCACTTCCCTGAGAGAAGCTCTGGAAGCCCTAGGTCCTGCCTCCCCCCAGGTCTGACCTGAGTACCCCATTTGGGCCTACAAGGCCCCCACTGCCTTCACCCCTACACGGAGGCTGCTTCGCAGCTGAGCAGGCTTCCAAGACAGACTGAGCACCTACCAAAGGGAACTGTCGGATGGGAGGGGGCCGGCCGGGAGCGTGCTGCCCACAGAACCCACCCAGTTCAGAGATCCACATTCAACCCCAGCGCGGCCCCCCAGACTGCCGGCAGCTGTTCCCCACGAGAGCCCTACCGGCCATCACCCTTCCTGCCACCTCCCTCCTCTCCGGCCTTGTCGCCTTTCCAGCCACCGCTCTGGTCTCTCATTCTCTTTCTGGGCTCCTTTCTTTGTACCCAGAGGCTCAGAGACAAATATTAGACTTACAGACTTATAATATTTTCAAGCTTTAAGACACTTTAAAGATCTTCATTGTACAAAAGAGAAAACAGAGGCCCAGAAGCAGGGGCAGATCTAGGTGTGTGGGGCTGGACTTACACAGTGGGGGACCTTCTTTAAGACTGAAATAGAATAAGTACAAGACTAGATACTCAGGCAGGCCTTAGAAGGGGCCACGGACGCAAGTGCAGGCCTCGAAGCTGGAGCACCACTTGCTTTGGGGAGACAAGCCCCAAATGCATCAGAAGGTGAGGAACTTGCCCAAGGTTACACAGCTAGTGAGTGGCAGGGCTGGCCTGGACTTAGAGTCCCTTCAGGTGTCACATTGCTTCCCATTCATCCTTCTCCTTGCTACTGGGAACTTACATGCAGTGCCTGTATTTGGGGTTGTGACATGGGACCAGGAGAGTCTCAGACAAAGGACTTTATGGGAACAGCCCACTCTTCCTGCAGGAAGCAGTCTAGGGCATAAACAGAGCTCAGAGAGGCCCACACACTTGCCCAAGGTCACTCAGCATTCCAGGCACTGAACTTGTCACTGATGTTACCACCTCTGAAAACTCAGATGTGTCCCCACAGCTTCCCAAGTGCATGTCCCCCTCTTCCCCTGGCAGCAGGCTATTGTTCAGGTTTCTGCAGCACTCCAGATTAAATCTGCAAGCAAAGGGACGTTAAACACCTCCTATTTCCTCATAAATCCTGAGGCCAAGCAGACCAGCTCCAAGGGTTTTGCTCAAGTATTAATAGTTCTCCCTAAAACCACCTCCCTATGGAAAGAGACCCACATTTGGCCCCACATTTGACACTGCAGAAGGCCCGTGGGGATCTCAAACCATGGGGAAAACAGCCTTGTTTCCTTGGAGAAGCCGCCCTGGGATCCAGGAGGCAGCGGGAGGGAGGACAGAGCCTGTGGCCTCGGACGATGACCATGCCCTCAGTTCCCCGAGAGGAGGATGCAAATGTCCCCAGACTTAGGCCGACCCAGTTAAATAGACGAAGGTACCCGGGGTAACAGCGTCAGTTGGTCCTATAAACCCCTTGATCAGAACTCCCTCTGTACCCTGAGGACTAACTTCAGCTTCCAAGAAGCTCCCTGGGACCCTGTGCCATTTTAATTACCGCCAGACTTGGAAGCAGATTGTGTTGAAATGTCCTCAGCATTTCCTAGGCCAAGAGCTGCCTGAATGAGTCCTTAGCTGTCACGGGAACTCCCCAAGTGTGGGAGCGAAATCAGAGCCTCCTGGGAACAAGGGCACAGACAGGATCTCAGTGGTCCCAGGCAAGTGAGAGCCGTCTGTTCCTCTGTGGTGTCCCCACAAGGTGCCTGGTGCTGGCGCCCCGGTTGGCACTTGTGGGAGGAAGAAGGGAACCGCGGGCTCCAGTGTGGGCATCTGTTGCGTTCTTGGGATTCTAGAAATCAGCAGGTCACACAGCTCCTCACGTGGGAGTTTCACATCTGGAAGCCTGATGCCCCAGGGCGCAATGGTCAGTTCTGCTTCCAGCCCCTGGCAACGTTGGGGCTGGAGGCCTGGAGCCCGAGGCCCTACCATGAAGGACAGGGCCTGACTCCGGGAGGAGTCCCCTCTACCTACCAGGACCCACTGGAATCCCACAGTTTGGGAGGGCTTGGCTCTGACTTTTCCCAGAAGCCTCTCCTTATGCAGGAGACAGTGGGGTCCCAGTTTAAACACTGCTCTGGGCCAGGATGTGGCTTGTCACTAAGTGACTTCCTTAAAAAATCTCTGGGCATTATCAGGGCAAGCCTCCCCCTACCATAGTTATAGGAAACAAGATACCGTCAGGCAGAAATAGACCTGAGAGAATATCGACTTGATCCTGTTACAGATGGGGTCTCCAAGGCCCAGAGAGGGCAAGTGACCATCCCCGGGTCACACAGAAAGTAAGGTACAAATTTGGAACAAAACCCACTTTCACAGCCCGCCCCTAATCAGTGATAAGGTCTGCTCAGCCCCAGAGAGGGGTGTGTAGTAGAGGAGATGGATTCACGTCCTAAATCCATGAGCAATGTGGAATGGTGGGAGTGGAGGGGTCTAACAGAGAAACCCCTGGGTTTATGACGGCAGAAGGAGGATGACAAGGAGGTCTCCGAGGACAGCAGAGACAGAGGGGGAGACACAGGAAGCTCAGTGTGGGTGAGATGCTGGGCTGCGTGGGCGGTGGAGGGACTCCCAGCCCCACTGTGTGGCCCAGGCCCTGGCAGCAGCCTTTAGGGGCCGGTGGGAGGAGGGCAGGGCGGGCCCACAGGCAGCGGCTGATGGGGAGGAACTGTGGGCCCCCATGGCCTACTTTAGACCAAGGCTCCAGGAAAATGTCAAGTGCTGCTAATAATAGTGCTCGCCCCCACCTCTCAGGCGCCGCAGTCACGAGAGCGAGTGGGCTGCAAAGGGCATCTGGCTGGCCAGAGTGCCCGTCCTGAGGGCCTGGGGCCTCCGCGGACCCGCACTGGTCTCTCGTTTTCTCTTGGCACTTTAGTCTACCACGTTCAACACAGCAGTGGGGAGAGCGATGGGAAGAGAGCTCATCCCCTCCCTACTTTCCTGGAGCACAGCTGGGGAGGGGTCTGTTGAGCCCTCTGGAGTCCCAGAGATGGACACGGTGCGCGTGCCAACTTCCTGCGTCACGTTGTTGTTCCAATTTAATTGCCCAAATGGTAGTATTTTCCAGCAAAATATCTCAGAGCTCAGGACAAGGTAATGATTAGAGGAAAGAATGTCTCAATTACATAGAGGTCTCCTCTCTGCTTTAGAAGGAGTACAAGCTGGGGGCTCGCGCTTTCCCAAGGTAATGGGGAAAGTCCATTAGCCTGGCCATGGTTGCCAGACCCTGATTGAGACACTTAACCTCCTGGCCTCTGGGAGCCTGTAACTTGTCCTCCCTCAGCGCTGAGCTTTGTGCGGATTAACTGCCCCTGATTACAGAGAGCTATATAAATGCCAAGTGGAGCAGGGCTTGGGGGGATGGAGCCAGTGGTCCAGGCTCCCCAGCTGTCTGAAGAGGCAGAGAGCCCCCCCAATCCCCGGGAACAACAGAGACTTCCCTAGAGACCTGGGGAAAGGGGGCACCTGGGGTTAATGATTCTATAATATTTCATAGTTGTGATCCCAGGATTGGGAGAAAGAAAGAGAAAGCAATGGCCAGCACATTTGATCCATAAAATCTTTTTTTATTTTCAATTTCCTCCAAAAGGCCAGTACGTGCGTGCACACACATGCACATCAGAACACATAAGCGATCTCATATGCACACATCCCCGCGTGTATCCAGTGTCTGGCACATAAACACTGGGTGCATGGCTGCTATTATTACCGCACGCAAGCAACACGGGGAGGGCAAATGTAGTTTTGCACAGCATCTCCAACTGTATGCACACAGATTGAAACACGCAACACTGTTCAAGTGTTTAGACAGGCACCGTGCTAAGAGCATTCTATGCCTGATCTCAAATCCTTACAACAATCCTATGTTGTAACCTGTGAATGGTGTGTACTGTTTCTAATTCCTGTTTTACCAACAGGGAAACTGAGCTTTGTGTCATTTGCTCACATTCACATAGCTGGTCACTGGCAGAACCATTTCGTGGCACTGTGTGTGTGTGTGTGTGTGTGTGTGCATTCATGGACATAGATGTAACATGAAAATGTTCACTAACCTCTTCTCAAGTCAACATGCATATAAATACCTTTGTACACTCGGACACTCACACACACGTGCAGATTTTTTTGCCTTTTTTTCTGGGAATTTTAGATCCTTCCTGAGAGAGGGATTGAAGATCTGTTGATCTTCAGCCAACATACCCCTAGTCACCACCTGCTGGGTCCTGGCCAGACCCAGTCCTGGGAGCAGAGGCCAGATCCGATCCTGACCCAGCCACTGGCAGCTCTTCCCGTCCCCGCACAGCCTCCAGGGGATCAGATGGTGCCCGGCCAGGATTAGAACAACCAGCCCTGCCCAGAGCACTCTAGCTGGCAGCCTGAACTAGCCCTGACCACCTTTCCCCACTGGGACCTTTGAGGAAGGAGATTGGAAGGCTGGGATAAGGAGTGTGGCTGGAGGAGGGAACGGGAGGCTTGGAAGTGTGTGTGCTTGCTCTTCCTCCCTCCTCCCCCCTCACACACGGGAGAGCACCCCTCTTTTACCCTCTTCTCCCTCCACTGGGGCAGTCATCTGCCTCCCTGCTTCTAGCAGATTCTCTAACTTTGGCCAACACCAGAGTCATAAGGAAGCCCTTTCCAAAGGCTGCCCATCTCCAAAGGGTCCAACTCGGCAGGTATTGGGGGGCCCAGGAATCTGCATTTTCATAGGCCCCCTAGGTGATTCTAATAGAGGGGTCCACAGACCACTGAGAACGACCAGTGTAGAGTGGAAGAGGTTTCTTAACAAAACTTGGGACAACTCAGTACGACTCAGCCTGACCCAGACACAGAGACTGCATCTCTGGGTTGTAGCCTCAGAGCTGCACAGTGTCTGTTCAAAGTCTCCCCTGCTGATTCTGAGGGGCCAGGAAGCTTTGCTTTGCTCTGTGAGCCCAGCCCCTGTCCCAGGCCCAGGGGGCACCAGTCATAAGACAGAGCCTGAGCGTGAGTGGGTGGCGCAGGGCAGACCACCTCCATAACGCAGCTCCCTGCCCTGAGCGCGTCGCAGGGGAGTGAGTTAAAACTCGACGCCAGAGCAGATCCTGGAGAAGCCTGGAGGCACAGCCCGCCTCTGTTGCTGTTTGAGGGCAGCGGCTCAGCATGTTCACGTGGGAGAACATTCTGCAATTTAGGAATTGAGGGCGAGTTCCTGGACTGAGGATTCTAACATCTCCTTTAAAGTAGGCTACAGACCTATTCCTGCCCAGAGGCAGAGGCGTGGATGCCAGGCCCCTGAGCGGCTCCCGGGCAGGCGTCCCCACTGCCCTCCCCGCGGGGAAGGCGCTGCAGCCAGCTTGGAGGAGCCAGCTTCGGTGTCCCCAGAATGTTCATCAACGACGCCTCCTCAACTCAGCACCCCCAAACTTTAACTCTGAGTTAAACGAGCCCTTGGGCTCTGCAAACCCAACTTCAAACCCAGCCCCCTGGACTAGCACCTTCCAGCAAATCGCCAGCCCCTCCTTTATAGAAACTCTGTCTCAATCCCTCCCGTACTCCCACCCCCCTATGCTGGGCGGAATCTGGTGGAATAAGGAGAAAATCACCAGGTGGGGACTGAAAATGCTGCCCAGGGTAGGCCCCGGGTTCCCTCCACCCACCCTTCTCTGAGGATGGGGAAGGGTCTGTTACCTGAAGGCAGATCAAGGGTGGGCATGCCTGGGGAGACAGCCCCTCCACCTGGCACCCCCAAGACAGCACCTCCCCTTCTGCCCAGCCTCCACCCCACCTCTTAGCGAGGACCAGGGGTGACAGACTCCTGAGGAGGGCCAGGCAGGGGAGCAGGACACAAGGGAACGTATGCAGGTCTCAGGGCAGCTCCTGAGGGCAGTGGCACAGCAGGAATCCGGGCGTGCCCTGGCTTCAAGCCAGGAGTGCCTCCAGCATCCAGCCCCAGACCCCCAGGTCTGTCCTTGGGTCCCCTCAGGCTCTCCCACCTCCCTTCCTCCTTCATGTCTCACTCTCTGAAGCCTGGGAATTGATCACCCCTCACTAGGTCTTCGGTAGAGCATCCACCTACACTGGACATTTCCTAGATATTAGTTTCCCAATCTAATTGCTCGTCTGGCCAGGCCTGGTGGCCAGGGCTCCCCTGGGCAACCAGGGAGGAAGTGGGCTCCTCCCCCGGTTAATGTCCCGGGAAAGCCCGCTGTGTGGGAACAGGCCTCCTGCCTGCAGCCTCCTTGCTGAGACCCACAGGAGGTGGCCGAGTGGCTCGCTCCATCTCCTCCTTGAGTGCCACCCGCATGGGCTTGGAGGCCTCGCACCACCCAGCTCCTCTGCTACGTGCTGCCCCACCTGCCCACACAGGTGCGTGTGCGTGCTCATGTGCACACACGTGCACAGTCTCGGCCCGTCCTTAGCCCTGTGAGCTCCTGAGGGCGGGCCCCAGGCTGAACTGTCGGACCCTCCCTGAAATCTCCGTGACGGGCTTTCTTCTCCCTCCCGCCCCACCGGGCTGCAGTATTCCTACGAAGGCATGGAGATCAACAACCTGCCCGTGGAGCTGACGGTCGTGTGGAACGGGCACTTCAACATCGACAACCCGGCTCAGAACAAAGGTGGGGAAGGGCTGGGCCTGGTGGGGGAGGGGTGGGGGAGGGAACAGCCCCGTGGTCCCGGCAGGTGCATTCCGCCCCCACCTCCCAGTGGCTGTCGCTCTGAGTCCCCCTCTCAGCTTCTCCACCATCCACGGTTCTCAGTCACCTCTTGGGCAGGGGCTCCACACAGCTGGTGGCTTCGGGGAGGGACGTGGCGTGAGCAGGACCTGGGCAAGGGCTGCTGAGTGCTGAGAGCAGACATAGGGCCACGGCTGCCCCATGCAGCTCCTCTGCTCGGGCCTGGACTTCCTTTCTGGTTCTTGTTCACCTCAGAATGGCTAAGGGGGCGGAGCTGCCCTGGTGTCCCACCACCCCAGGCTGGGCCTGTGCTCCTTGTCCCTCCCTGCCCCTCCTGGCTCCACAGCGCCCCTTGCCCTCTGCCCCCTGCAGTTCACCTCTACAAGTGCGGAGCCATGCGCGAGAGCTGCGGGCTGTGCCTCAAGGCCGACCCAGACTTTGCATGCGGCTGGTGCCAGGGCCCAGGCCAGTGCACCCTGCGCCAGCACTGCCCCGCCCAGGAGAGCCGCTGGCTGGAGCTGTCGGGCGCCAACAGCAAGTGCACGAACCCCCGCATCACGGAGGTAAGCTGGGGTGGGCCTGCAGCCCGACTGGGCACGCTCCAGGCTGCTGCACCACGGCCTGCTGGGGGCCGGGCCCGGAAACTGTCCAGCCGTGGCATCGGTCACCCCAGTGGTCGCTGGGTGGACTCAGTAGCCCCACCTGGTCAGGCAGCATGCTAGTTTCCCTCCTAGCTTTCCCAGAAGCTTAGGCTTGGATCAGAGACCCTTCCCTTGTCAAAGGAGGTCGACTGTTCTGTTGGAGGCTCCGCCTGAGCTGTGTCCAGGACTCGGTCCTCGCCAGCCCTTCCCTTTGAGAGTCGCAGAGGCAAAACCGTGAAGCTCTGCCAGTGGTGGCCTCACCAGGCATTGGCCAGTGAGAGGCAGCTGCCTGGGGTCCAGGGGGCAGAGCCCAGCCTGGGGAGGCGGAGAAGGTCACCATGGAGAGGCCTCAGGACTCTCCCAAAGCAAGCCCTACGCTGCAAGACGGAGCTAGTTCAGGAGCACCACGGGGACCCAGACTGTGGAGCAAAGGCCCAGTGAGGGGCATGGGGAAGGGGTAAACATGCAGAGACGTGGGTCACGGAGAACTGGGTTTAAAGCCAGCCTCCACCAGCTAACTGCTGGGTAGCTCAGGGCTAAGTCACCACTGTCTCTGTGTCTCACCTTCCTCATCTCCGTGGTGGGCCTGAGCACAGGAGGATTACGTGAGTGTACACATGATGGGACTCTCCCCAGCCCTCTCCCCATTCATCATCATTAAAATCATTGCCAGGGATGTCCAAGCCAAGGGAATCACTGCCCCTGCGGTGGATTTAGGTAGCCCCATCTCTTCACCTCCTAAGGCCACCTAAGCTACCCCCTTCCAGGGTGGCTGGGGTCCCCCTCTCAATATAAAGAAGTGCATTGGTATACCCACATGTTCCTCCATAGCTACAGCTGTGCTTCTAGCACAGCACTTAGCACATAGTAGGTGCTCAAAACCTTTTTGCCAGGGTGGATGCTGATGCTCGTGGTGAAGCAGCTGGGGTCGGGGAGAGGGAGGAGAAGAGGAAGAAGGGAGCTCAGGCTCTGCCTCAGTAAACAGTGAGGACACACGGGTCGCCAGCTTTGTATGCAGTTTTGCAAATGCACACATCGTCCAATAATCTAACAAGACAGGCGCAAGCACATGCCTTATCCGTGTGTAGTGCGTGACAGTTTGCACGGCACCTTCGTACCCACTACCTTACCTGTCCTCACAACACCCTGTTTTGTCAGGTTGCTGGGCTGCCCTCACAAAGCATCACAAACTGGGCGGCTTAAGCAGCAGCCTCACAGTTCTGGAGGCAGATGTCCAAGATCAAGGCGTCAGCGGGGTGGGTTCCCTCAAGGGCTGGGAGGGAGAATCTGCACCAGGTCCCTTCCCCTGCCCTGTGGATAGTGGTCTTCTCCACGTGGGACTCCCACCGTCTCTATGCACGTCTCTGTGTGTCCAAAAGTCCCTTTTCATGAGGTCGTATTGTGCTAAAGCCCACCCTGCTGACCTCACTCAAACCTGGTGGGCTCTGTGAAGATTCTGTCCTCAAATAAGGTCACATTCTCAAGTACTAAGGGTCAGGACTTCAACATGTGAGTTTGGGGTGGGGACACAATTCCAGCCCATAATTCCTGCCATGGCCAGGGTTATTATCACCTTGTCCCAGACAGAGAGATCAGTGCTCAGAGAGGAGTATTTACTCTAACCAAGTGCAAACAAAATGGGCCCGAGTCCCAGGTCTCTTGAGCCCTAGACGAATGTCCCCTACACCGCAGGGGTGAGACTTGGCACCCCACTCCCCACGTGTCCACGTGTCCATGTACACCAGGGATGTGTAGAAGCAGGAAGGATCTGGGCTTTTGTGAGTGAACAGCCTCACCCAGCAAAGTGGCCCCTTGGGGTGGCCCTCAAAATGTGCCCACGTTTCAGCCCTCTACCCTCCACGTCCCTGCTTGTCTAGACTCTCAGCTCCCACTTCAGTCTCCTGCACAGGTAGGAATCTACGCAGTGATTCTCAAACTGGGAGAACATATTTGCGCATTTAACCCATAGAATGACCCAGAAGAGGAGGCAGGTGCACATCTCCTCTCCCCACTGCCCCGGCCCCACAGCCCGGCCAGGACTCCCTTCCCACCCCCACTCTCTCCCCTGCACCTCTGCCAGGACCCGCTGCTCCCAGCGCCTGTAATGAGGAACCACCCCTGGGGCCGCCGCACGTGGCAGCTGATGGTGTGTCTGGTGCAGTTGGTGGGACTTGCTTTTTTCTTGGCTAGGGTCCAAGAAAATCACAGGGAGGAGATGGCAAATTAAACAAACCTCCCTGCGACAGAGGCTGTTTACTGCCTCCTTGCTGGCATTGGCCCTGGGGGAACCTGGGAAACCAAGGACTGGGCCAGAGATAAAACTTCTTTTTCAGGATGACAGACTAGGGTTAGAATATCATGGGGATGCGCTGCCAGGTGCCAGTGGCGCTTTGGGCACCAGCTGGGCAGGCATTTGGGAAGAACATACACTCCCACTCCCTGCCGCCTTCACATCTGTCCATCTCCGTCACACAGAAATGCGCCCGTGTCTCCAGGGAAGCTGCCTTTCCCCTATGATGGGACTCGCTTGTGCAAATGCTCACACCTGTGCGCGTGTTCACCACACACACCCACCTGCACACAGGGGATGCGTGGGAGGCAGCAGGCAGCCTCACCTGGCAGAGCTGCCACTGGGGGCAGCCCCGCCTCGTTCCTTTCACTTCCCTCACCTGTCACCCTCACCCCAGGATGCTGTCCCCAGCTGTGACCACCGCTGTGACCCTGCAGGATGAGGAGAGGAGGACATGCTGGAAAGGGCTAGAGACGGGCTCTCTGGGCTCCTTGCGTTGCAATCCCGCTGACATTGCCCACGATCCAGGCTGGTGCTCAGGTCACCAGCAATGGGAGCCGGCCCTTCTCTGGTCTATAGAGTACAGCACGTCATGATGACACTGTGTCAACTGCACACCTCAAGGCAGGCCCTCCTGACATGTCAATCATGGGTTTTGAATACCAATGGTGACCTCCTAGGAGGGAAAGCCACTCATTTTGACCACTGTATGAGGGTAAAGTTTAAATTTAACCCAAATCCATGGGGCACCAAGCCTAAAACGGAAGGCCAAGGGATGGTAAGAAATGCTCATACAATCCCAGAAAGATGTTTGGATAGTTGTGGGTTCCAGCACGGTTACAACTCAAGATGTAAAGCTGGTGCTGTCACTGCAAAGGCCACAGGGAGAGGTGGGACACGGTCCCGGCCCACAGATTCAGGATGGCAAGGGAGGGGGCTGCGGGTGGGAAGGACGAGGAACCAGGCACCAATAATTGTGACTATGCGAGTGACACAAAGAAAGTGCGTTGGAATTTCAGTGGAGAGAAAGAAAATGGGGTTCTGGGAAGTGACATTTGAGAAGCGTCTCAAAAGGTGGGTAGGATTACCATGGGGTGGAGGGCTCTGGGCTGGCAGCAGGGGTTTTAGTTTTCCCTGAGAGTGGACAGACACAAGCAAACACCAGAAGGTTTTGATCCCAGTTTCCTATGAATCACCTGGTAGCAATGCTGATCACATTGCATCCTATCTCTTCTCCTGTGAAATGGGAAGATGTTCCACGGGCTTCGAACCCTGCTCCTAAGACCACAAACAGACACAGGCTGCTTTGCCCAGAGCTACCGCCCACTGATCATCCCAGGCTTTGGGTGCCCCCACGGACTGGAGCACGCAGGGTCGTGGGCACAAAGGAGAGCAGAGCCAGCAGCCTCTCCCGGCCCCATCAGCAAGTGAGTGAGGGCTGCATCTTGGTGCTTGTCCAGTCATCTCTCTTCCCCTCTCCAGATAATCCCAGTGACAGGCCCCCGGGAAGGGGGCACCAAGGTCACCATCCGAGGGGAGAACCTGGGCCTGGAATTCCGCGACATCGCCTCGCACGTCAAGGTGGCCGGTGTGGAGTGCAGCCCTTTGGTGGATGGCTACGTCCCTGCAGAGCAGTAAGTGAAGCCACCCAAGACACGGGGAGGGAAGATAAGTCAGTATCCGGGACTCTCTGGTCACCAACAGATGGTGGGGGAAAGAGGAGAATGCCCTAACATTCTAGGAGTTCAGCTCCTCACCTGCTGAACCAGCCAGCTACCGTGTCGGGGAGCATAGAGAGGGAGAGAAGAGAAGCGTGGCTGTTACCAACTTTGAGTACGTGGGGTGGAGGTGACAAAATTAAAATGTGCAAGAGAAGCGTGAGTTCAATTCCCTTTGCTGTCCCTGGCTCCCCCCGCAGCATCCCCCCACCACGAGGCTGATCCTGGGCCACTCTCTTCGGAGACTGAAAATGAGATTCCACACCCATTCTCAGGCCCATGGGTACTTCGGATTGTTTTTCTCTTTGCAAAGTCTGCTGCCCACTGAGAGGGTTGTTCAACGGCGACCTTGGCCTGGAACCCAGCCAGTGCAGGAGGTTTGCAAATCATGTATTGCCTTGTAAATAAGTGAGCACCATTTTCCAGCCCAGGAAACACAACTATGGAATGTGTACCAGCACAATAGCATCTATATTCCACACCAGCTTTCTTGTCCCTCCTGGAGCAAAACCTTGTCACTTGTCCTGTGTGTATAAGTTATTGACTCTTCACAAGGCCTCCCTTAGGTATGCCAGTGCAGTTTCCATTTCTGCTTGCTGGGTCTTACCCAGATTTAGTGATTCTAAACCATCAGTACTGCCATCCTCAGTCCTCCCTCATTTGCATCGGATCCTCCCAAGGCACCCAGAGGATGTCGGGTGATTTAAGGATCTAGGCCTGGTAGGACTCACCTTCCTGGTCCATCATCCCTTACTTA
The DNA here is from genome assembly GCF_041146395.1 of Eulemur rufifrons. Lineage (NCBI taxonomy): Eukaryota > Metazoa > Chordata > Mammalia > Primates > Lemuridae > Eulemur > Eulemur rufifrons. Next base: position 82,070,100 of record NC_091011.1, on the reverse strand, counting down.
CAAAAGATCTTTCTTTGGCTCCTTCAACTTGTTGAGGCATTTCTAGAACAAGACCAAAGCAGGCTGCTGATGATATATTATGATTTGGGGAATTTTAAAATATCCTACTTTAAACCTACATAGCCACATATCAAAAGTTTTGTTACAAAGCCTCATGATTAAAATATTGTGATACTAACTCCATCAGTAGAATAAGATAGAACACCCAGGAAAAGAATCCCCATATGTAAAAATGTAGTTAGTATATGATAGAGGTTGCATTTCAAATCAGCAAGGAAAGGTGAGATCATTCAATAATTGGTACTGGTTAACTCCCCGGAAAAAGTACAGTATCAGATCCGTGTTTCACATTATGCACCAAAATAAATCCCAGGCGGATTAAAGAGTTAAGTTTAAAAAATGAAACTGAAAGGATTAGGAGAAAATACAGGTGAAAATTTATTTGATCTCCGGAAGAGGAAGGTTTCTAACAGCAAAAGAAGAAATTATAAAGAAAAAGATGAGGGGATTTGAGTACATAAATCTTTAAAACGTGTGCATCAGATATCATTGTGAGCAAAATACAAATGTGAATGATAAACCTGGAATCTGGTTATACCCTATCACAGATAATAGATACTTTTTCTTAACATATAAAGAGGTTTTACAAACAAAAGGCAAAGATCACAGAAAAACAAGCAAAGAGCCTAAATGTATAATTCACAAGATATACAAAGAACCAAAAGCCATATGAAAAAAATGTTTAACAGCAGTAGTAATCAATGAAATGAAAATGAAAACAATGGGGAATAATGTTAAAAAGTGAATGCCCAGTGCAGATGAGAAGCAAGCTATGGGAAGTTGCTGACTTCTTTGCTCACAGTGGGAGGGTAAACTGGGACAAACTTTCTGGCAGGCAATTTGGAAATACGTGTCAAAATTCTTTAGCCTGGCCGTCACACTTCTAGAACATTCCCTAAATAACAAGACTGCATGAACATTTATTTGCAAGAATGCTTATTTCAGCCTTATTTGTAATAGTAAACATTCAGAAGCAATTTGCATGTCTAAAAATAGGGAATTTAATCAATTATTGTGTATGCATAGGATAGTAAACTACACAGCCATTAAATCTGATATTAGAGAAGAATCATGGCCAAGCATATACTCGAGGCTTATTAAGCAAGAATACAGGTTATCAAGTAGAATGCAGAGTTTCTAATTAATTTTGTAAAAGAAAAGCAAGACTGAACACATATACACCCAAATGTTGACAATGGGTATTTCTGAGTGGTGCCGTTGGTTGGGAGGGTGTATGTATGACAAATGCTTTTACATACTTTCCATATTTTTTTACATTGAACATGTATTAATTATGTTATTTGGCCAGAAATATATGTATTTGTGCAGGACGCTTACTCAGAAGTTTCTCCCAAGAGAAACACAAAACCTAGAAACCATAAAGTAAAAGAACAACCAATTTAACCACACAGATACTTTTAAGCTTTAGTGCAGCAAAAGACATTGGAAACACAGTTGAAAGAAGACTAACAAAGAGAAAATAATTGCAATATTTATAACACATGAAAATTAATACTCCCAATTCAGAAGTTTCTACAAAAAGACAATCCATCAGCAAAATAGAGAGGACATCAGCAGAGAAGTCAAAGGAAAGGCTATGCAAGATTAGAAAAAAAAAAACCCACATGAAAATATGTGCTACCTCACTAGTAATCATGGAAATTAAAAGTAAAATGAGATCTCTTTCCCCTATTATATTGGAAAACCTTTCAAAGGATTGCGAATATCTAGTTTTGGCCAAAGAGTGGACCATTGATAGAAGTGGAAATTGGCACAGCCTTTTTGGAGCATTATTTGGCTTTACCTATCAAATGTTATTAAATCCACAAACCATTTAACCCAGTAAGTTCCCTCCTTAGGAATCTATTCCAGTACATATGCAACACTTAAGGATGTGTGCATAAGTTGGTTCATTTTGCAGAATTATTTGGAGTAAGTGAAAAAACAGAATAATTACATGCTTATCTGTAGGAGGATGGTAATTATGTAAATGATGGTGCAGTCATGTTATGAAATACTATGAAGTTGTTAAAAAGAATAAACTAGAACTGTGTTCTGAGTGCCATGAAGGAAAGTCTATGCTATAGTGTTGAGTAAAAACAGGTGTTTACAACAGTAGGTATGGTATGTTTTGCTTTTATCTTAAGAAAAGTACATATATCTTTCTCTACATATATATGTATGTTTGTATACAAGGGCTGTCGGGAAAGTATCCAGCCATGGATGCAATGGATACGTGAATACAATGGCTGGATGCTTTCCAGACAGTCCTCGTATAATTGTATGTGTGTGTATGTATGATATATTTATGTTTATGTGCATGCATGCATATAAAACATAAATATATATGCATACGTGTATATATGTGTGTATGTATGCAAATATATGTATTTGTGCAAGTTGCCTAACTTGACTGTGCCTTGGATTCTTCATTTGTAAAATGCGGAGTATATATATCTATGTCTGCAAGAATATATATAGCAAATTTTTGAGTGGTTAGGAGTGAAGAAGGAAGCACTCACTCCTTATTGCAACACTTCTGTACTGTTTGCTTTTAAAGGGTATGAACAAATTTTGTAATTAAAGCAATAAAAATTTTTAAAAAGAGAAAATTTTAAACACAAGTACTCCTCGCCCAGTACTCCAGGAAGCAGGGCTGGCTGGGGGCAGACAGCTCTGCACCGAGGCAGCCTGAGCACTGAGAGCACGAAGCTCCTAGGTCAGGGCCTGGAAGACAGGGCAGCTCCAAGTTCTGGGCTTGACTTGCTTGGGGCCTTGGGTAGGTCACTTCCCCTCTCTGGGCTCTGCCAGCTCTATTCCCTGAGCCATGGCTGGCACGTTCCCTCTCATTTAGCTAACAGAAGAAGGGACAAGCATGCATTGGGGACTGAGCGTCTGGGGTCAGAACACAGGGACCCTCTCCTAGGCTCCCTCAACATTTCCCAACAGCCAAGAAGGAGCCCCTGCAGGGAGCAATCCGGGTGTCATTTACCCCCTTCTCCCTGCCAATCCCTGAGACCCTACTGCAGAGAAAGGGGCCAGGGTCAGTGCTATGGGGCCCAGGGTCATGGCTGGGAGTCCTGTAACCCACGGGGTCTCCTCTGTTCCCTGCAGGATTGTGTGCGAGATGGGGGAGGCCAAGCCCAGCCAGCACGCGGGCTTCGTGGAGATCTGCGTGGCTGTGTGTCGACCCGAGTTCATGGCCCGGTCCTCACAGCTCTACTACTTCATGGTGAGTCCTGGCCACCAGCGGCCTGGCAGGAGCAGGCCACAGACCTCATTACCGTGATTGCTGGGTCCCTCAAGACCTCAGTGGGCAAACCCAGGGCAAGAAGCCCCTATGCAAGTCCCTCTGAATTCATGGGAGTCCTGTCCTACAGTGAGGGAGAGCACAGGCTTTGAAGTCTGGAGGACCTGGATTCAAATCCAGACTTCGCTGTGCCTGGCTGTGTGGCTACAAGTGTGGTGCTTTAGCTCTCGGGGCCCAGTGTCCCCATGTGGCTGGGTGGCACGGGAGGTAGGCGACAGTAGGGACTTTGCATGGAGACTCCTAGGATTTGAGACTGGGCTGTGCCACTTACTACCTGGGTGAACTTGGGCAAATTGATTAATATTTTTGTGCTTCAGTTTCTTCATTTTTAAAATGGGGATAATAAGAGCATCTACCCCATGATCTTGTGAAAATAACATAAAATGTGTTTATTACTTCTAGTATCATTTATTTTATTATTTCTGCAACCACCACCTGTGTGCTCACGGCCCATCATCCCATCGCCCCCATTCTCCCCACCACCCCAACGTCTTAGTCCCTTTTCTGCTTCTATGGAGAATGCCTGAGGCTGAGTAATTTATAAAGAACAGACATTTGTTTGGCTCACGGTCCTGGAGACTGGGAAGTCCAGGACTGAGGGTCTGCATCTGGAGAGGGCCCTCTGGCCTCGTCGTCCCCTGGCGGAAGGTGGAAGGGCAGGAGAGCACTTGCAAAAGGGTAGGAGAGGGCCAGACTCGCCTTTTTAACAAACCCACTCTCACAATAATGAACCCACTCCTGCCATAGTGACATTAATCTCCTCTTAAAGTCCCACATCTCAGCAATGTTGCACTGGCCATTAAGCTTCCAACACATGACTGTGGGGGACACATTCAAACCAACAGCCACTCACCATCATCCCATCCTGCGGCCCCCTTACCCCTGCCCCACATCTCGTTCCCACCGCCCACCTGCCATCTCCCTCCACCCGCCTCTCCCCCACCACCCTGTCCCCATCCCGTGGCCCCTCTGGGATCTCACCCCAATCCTTGAATTCCCTCCAGCCTGCACCTTCCCATCCCTGCAAACACTGCCTGGCAGGTGGTTCGGGGGGGCAGGGGCTCTGGGAACCCCTCAGCCTTGTGATTACGGAGATGGCGGAGACACACGCACATTCTCTGCCACTCGTGATCCTGAGCTGCTCTTAGAAGCCAAAAGCCTGAAGTGATGGATTTTATGCCTGGTCATCAAATACCTGAACTATGTCATGGAAGTCTGGCTTTCACCCTTTCCCCCTCCCTCCTCCCCTCCTCCCCTCCTCCCTCCCTTCCTCCCTTCATCCTCCTTTCTCTCCCCTGCCCTCTTCCTTCTTCTTCCTTCTCCTTCAGCTGGCGGCCATTTATCCCCTGCACAATACCTCTCACCAGATTATTGGATAAATACTTGTTTGGGCTGAATTTTGTAATGCGATGGCTCTGGCCACAGTGATGACTGAGACCCGCCCCAGCCCTCCCTCAGGCGGCCCACAGTCTGGGAGGGGAGCGACGACCCCCCCAGGCAAGAGGACAAGCACAGACATGCATGAGCTCAGGGCCTCATGAGAGCTGAACCTCAGAGAGCTGCTCCCGCCTGGGCCTGCGGCTGCCCCACCCCTGCTGCCCAGAAGCCAGCCAGCCTCTGGACACGGTGGCTGTCACTGAACACACATGGGGACACGGTGGCTGCCACTGAACACACACGGGGACTCATATAACGAGAACATGTACATAGGGTAGGGTTCACGGAGATGTCATTTAAACAAATAAACTTATTTGTTTAGGATTTAAACCCCCACTTTCTTGTGAAATGAGGGAATTTCTAGGTTAAACCTGGTACACGTTAAGACAGCCAGTGATAAATGTATACACATTTCTATGTAAAGCATGTACTTATATATTGTATATTATATATACACAGAAAGACAAAGAGAGAGAGATTGAGACAGAGAGATGATACTCGCCAGGTATTTGCTAAAATCGGCCGTGAGATCTGGCTCTGACGTCACCTGGCTGCTGAGGTGAAGAGGGAGGGGCCTGCCGCATGGCCACACAAGCACTGGCGCCCTTGGCCCGTCCACTGCCCAGAGGAGTTTTCCATCTGTGGCCGTGGCAGTGGCCCTGATGACAGCACTAGAGCCACCTGACTCCATTAAGCTGAGGGCTCCTTTGAGCCTCAGCTGCCTCCACCTGGGGTCTCCAGCCAGGCCTCCACCTCCGTGACCAGATCACAGGCCACAGCCACACAGGTGTCCCGCCATCGTCACCACATGGCCCATAAGGGCTGTCGGCTCCCACAGACAGTGCATCCTCCTCTCTTGGCCGTCCCATTGGTGGCCTGTCCCCAGGCCTGCAGTGCTGGTGGGCTGGGCTCAGCTTCCCTTAACTCCTAATACCAACCTGTCACCCTGTCCCGAGTCTTCCTTTTCCTATTCTCTTTGCCACCACAATGGCCTCCTTAGATCTTTCCCTTGCCTTTCTCTCTGCACCCCTTATAATCCACCCACCGCAGAAATGCCACTGTCGACAGGACAGCCCCACCTCCAGAAGAGCCTGTGAGCTGTTGTCCAGGCTCCTGGCCCGGCCACCCACACGCCCAGTCCCACTTCTCCGGCCTTTGTGTTCCCAGCTGCCCGCCCATCCCCATCTCCTTCCCTGGCTGCACCGAGCCGGGACCCCTAATTCCTCAGAGCCCGGAACATGCAGACCTGAGCTGTGGGTGCCCATGGGCCCTGCGGCCCACCCCTCACAGGGACTCCCTCTGTGGGTCCTCTCTGTGCCCTGCTCCTCTTGTCAGAGAGGACCCCCTCCCACCCCTGCAGAGACTAATTAATCAGTCTCCACAGCTGCCCAGGTAATTCTAACGTGCATCCTGGGCGAGGACCCCTGGCCCCCACACGGGAGTGAGAGCCCTGTGCCCGGTGCTCTCCACTCTGTCCTAATTCCCATAGCGAGCCTGTGTGTTGGACACTGGAAAGTCCCCGCTGCTCTCAGGAAAGGTGTCGTCTTGCCTGCATGGTCGTTTCTACCCTGGAGCAGGCTGTGTTGAGTTTGGGGCATTAAGGGAGAACATGATTTTCCACGTAGTGGGAGGCAGTTCCCAGCAACTGCACCAAAAGATGGGAACAAAGGGAGGGAGGGGGAAGGGTGGGTGGGGAGGAGGAGAGGCAGGTCAGGGAAGGTGACAGTGGATGCCACAAGGCAGATAGACAGGCTTTGGTCCCAGGGGCCCTGGGGCTCAGGCTCGCATCACTTCTCTGCATGAGGGGAGTCTCTGAGGACCAGCCCTGGGCCACGTCTGCTGGACGGTCTTTCAGGGAGGAGGAAGGGTGCGAGGGTCCCCCACAGAGCTCCTAGGGGTTCCGGGTGGAAATGAGGGACAGACATCCCTGTGAGTCTCCTCAGGGAGTCGGGAAGGGACACAGTCCCTGTCTGTCATGCTCCCGGCGTCTCAGAGCCCTCACTGCTGGCCCTCCCACCCAGCAAGGCAGCTCAGGGGTGGCACTCTTTGGACTCCCCCCTCTCCCCCTACACACACACACACATGGAAGCCCCCGGGGCCCCTGGAGTCCTGGTACCCCTGGAGAGCCCCCTTCCCCAGGGTCATCTGGGGACTTGGGGCACGAGGGGGAGCCCCTCCCCAGTGCCGAGGCTGCATGCAAAGTTTGAGTCTTCCTCAGTTTCCCTCCACAGTCAGGCCAGACTCTGATTGTAGGTTTATTCACCCAAAACCCAAAACCAAACGCCAAGCCCAAGGCCCCCGAATGAGCACTCAGAGCTGTCACAGCTGTCGCCAGAGGTCTCCGTGCAAGGAATGCTTCTCCCGTTCTCTGTACCCCCGTTGTGGAGACAAGCGAAGAAGTGGCAAGGAACGCGGAATCTGATTCCCCCGTGCCAGCCCACCGTGAAATATTTATGAAGCATGACTTGAATAATTAATAGTTTCTCACAACTCTAAAACACGTCTCCATAACATCCTCTCCCCACCCCCGGAATAATTCCCGGCCAGCCGGCCCCTTGACAGCGCCACCGCGGGGCTTGCTGGGATTTCCTCACTCTGCCTCTGCTAGGACCCCTCACCTGCAGGCCCCCAGGGAGCGCCCACCCCCATCCCCCATCTACTGTAACTTCCTTGTGGTTTTTTTCCCCTTTTTTAAAATTTCAAAATATTAAGGGGGTACAAATGTTTTTGTTAGAGGGATGCCTTATGTAATGCTTCGTTTTGACTGTATCTCTCTAGGACAATCCCTGCCTCAAAGCCGGTGTGCACAGACTGTCTCCCTCTTTCTCTCACGTTCCCTGCCCTCTCTGGGGAGGTCAGCAGTGCCCCTTTACAATGGGGCAAAGGGACCATTTGGAGAGGTACATGCTACAGAACAAGAAAACTCTCAGGGACCTTAGAGATAACCACTTTTTTGCCTAGACCCCTGATTTTGTGACCAGAGAGGTTAAATGTCTTGTCTAGAGTCACACAGCATGACCCCGGCAGAGCTGAAAAGGGAGGCCTCTTTCCACAGCCTCATCCCACCCTCTTCCTGGTTGAGCCAGGAACAGAGCCTCGCTTACAAGCTGTTCCCTGGCTTGGTCCACGCTGTGGGGATGCCAGACCTGGGGTCCAGAGACAGGACACTGGGAGCTGGGGAGGCGGCTGGGGCTGCAGTCGGGGTGTGTCCCCAGACCTGGATGTGCACGTGCCAGGTGGTGGGTGTGCAGACGGCCGGGGCCTTCCTTCTCCAGAGGTATCACTAAGGATACCAGCCACTCCCAGGAGCCCAGTGGGCCAGACTTTCTGTGCTGAATTCTTTACGGGGGAGGTAGCTGGGGTAGGGAGAGAGAAATCTTCATTTAAATGCAGATACAGGCTTCTCACCTGGGACTGAAGAAAGTTTTTCCATTAAAATGCTAATGAAAGAACAAACTGCAACTCCAAATCCCCAGCTGTCAAGGGCTTTTTCTGCCCTGCCCCCACTGAGAACCCCACTCCTCAGCAGTCCCATCCCGGCCCAGGGCTACCGCAGCCCTTGACAGCAACCGACCCTTCTTTCATCTCTCCTGGAGTTTCCCTGGGGCCCTCCCATCCCATTGCTCCGCCCCTGGGTGCTGTGGGCAGCTCTCCGGAGAGGCCTGCGGTAGGGGCAAGTCACCTTCCCAAGAACAGAGACTGTAGATTGGAGGGCGGTTGAGAATGTGAGCTCTGGAGTTAGATCTCAGTTGTGCCACTTTTTAGCTCTGTGACCTTGGAACCTCTCTGAATCTCATCTGTAAAATAGGTAGTAATACCTACTTTATAGAACTGATTGGTGATTAAATTATGTCTGTATGTATCTATTGCTACAGATGGAAAACATACAGCCTACCACTGAAAAAATCAGTACATGGCAGCCATTATTATTACTGTTATTAGTACAGAAATGCAATTCTCAGGGTCTAGAACATTGCCTATCTACACTACTAATAGAAAAAAAAAACACAAACTCTGTAAAAAATGTAAACATGGCTATCTGAGTCAAATATGTGTGATCATGGCCAAGGGAGCCACGCCCAACAAGTCTCGAGCAAGGGTCCCAAGGTGGTGAGGTTACAGTTGGGCTTTACACATGTTAGGGAGACAGGAAGTGCAGGTAAAATCAGAAATCAATACACAGAAGGTGTGCATTGGTTTGGCCCAAAAAGGCAGGACATCTTCAAGAAGGGTAGAAACTTACAGTTTATAGGTGGGTTCAAAGATTCTTTGATTTGTAATAGTTAAAGAAATAAAGCTTTTGTCTAAAGCCTTGGAATATTTTAAGTTAAGGAGTTAATCAGAGACAAGCCACAATACTTGAGGGATCTGTTAAGCAAATTGGTGGCCTGTAGTGATTTAACCTTTGCCCTGCGTGGCCTTGGGTCTTGTTAATAATTTAGTGTCTTATTGTCACAAAGAGTGTGTTGTGTCAGTCTTATGATCTCTGTTTTGATATTATGCTAGTCAATTGTCCTACCTAAACTCTAGAAGGGAGGGGTATGTCATGGCCAGGTTTTCTGGGGTCCCCTTGGCCAAGAGGGGGGTCCGTTCAGATAGCAGGAGGGCTTGGGATTTTATTTTAGTTCACAACACAAGCCTAACAAAAGTGCCGTGGCTCTCTGGGAGGTCACCATTACTAAATATTCCAGAAGGCAGCTGGGGAGTGGGGTAGGGCCTCAGGCCTGCCCAGAAGCCCCCTCCATCCTGTCCTGGTGGTGTCTCAGGCCACATCCTTTCTGCACAGACGCTGACTCTCTCGGACCTGAAGCCCAGCCGGGGGCCCATGTCTGGGGGCACCCAAGTGACCATCACCGGCACCAACCTGAACGCGGGCAGCAACGTGGTGGTGATGTTCGGGACGCAGCCCTGCCTCTTCCACAGGTAACTCCCTCTCCGCAGCCCCAGGAGGGGCAGGGCTAGACAGGAAAATCACCGCAGGGCAGCTTGGGTGCCCTGCAGAGCGGGGACAGGCTGCCAAATGCAGGGACTTCCCAGGCGAACTCCTTGGAAGTCCTTCCTCCTCCCTGAGGCAGTGGGCGTTCTCTTGGGAGAGGACCTTGGCTTGGTCTGGAGACCTGCCAGGCTGCCCCTCCTGGGAAGGCCCATCATGATGCGGCCCCTGCATTTGGTGCCCCCACGGCACCCCCTCTGCAGAACCCTGGGGTGCCCCAGAACACGGTTTGGACTCCACAACTGGAGCCCATTTACTGGGGTCCGGTCCTCTCCAGGTGCTGCAGAGCCAGCTGGGCCTGCCAGGAGCGGATGGGAGCAGCGACCCCAGACAGGCGCACCTGCTGTGGCTGGGGTAGGGGGCAGGAGGGAGGCAGGAGGTGCGTCCAGTGAGGACTCGAGGAGATGTGGCCAGGGACACACCCTCAGCTGACCTGGGGGTCTCTAGAGAGAAGTTTTCTGCAGGGAGCTGTGTTGAGGGCCGTGACAGACCTGAAGTCAGACCAGGCCAGGCCGCGCAGCGCTGGTGTTCAAGAAGCGATTATTCTGACACTTGTTAAAGTGGTAAGGAAGACTTTGTCCAGGACTGTTGCAATTGACGTCACGATTGCAGCGGTAGGGGAGAGAGATCTGGCTCAACTCCAAATATGACAGAGATAGCTGGGGGTGGGGATTTACAGCCAACGGGCAGAGTGAGGGGTCCGGGGCAGAATCACTAGAGGAGCCGTCGGGGGCAGGGGAGCTCTTGCCAACCCGACTTGGGATACTGGCTGGAGGCAGGCCAGGGTGAGCAGGCACCAAGGCACGAGGAATTTGATCAGTTGTCAAGGTGATCACATACCAGGTGTGGGAGCTTCTCGCCAAACAGACCTAGCAGGATCCAGAAAGAATGGGGCTGTGCAGACCAAAGACAGACCCGAGGATGGGAGTCAGAGGAGCCTGCCCAAAGTTGGGTCAAAGACAGCACCTTGTCACAGGCCCTCGAGCTGTGTATCTAGGGCAGCGCTCACCCACCGCCTCTGAGGACCCCTGACCAGGGTCACTGTCCTTCTTTCACCCAGGCACCCAGCGCTGTCTCTCTCCCCTCCCTCCAGGCGATCTCCGTCCTACATCATCTGCAACACCACGTCCTCAGACGAGGTGCTGGAGATGAAGGTGATGGTGCAGGTGGACAGGGCCAAGATCCACCAGGACCTGGTCTTCCAGTACGTGGAGGACCCCACCATCGTGCGGATCGAGCCAGAGTGGAGCATCGTCAGGTAGGAGCTGCCCCAAGTGGATCTTAATGCCTACACACCTCCATTTCCCTTCCTGGCTCTCAAAAGCTGAGGAGAGTTCCGGGGGCCCAGTCCTGCTTGGGGTACTAATGAACTGGGGTTGGTTCCAAGCACCCCCAAATCAGACCTTTGTACTGTGGCTCCCTCCCTCTGCTGGCAGCCTCTTTGAGCAGGACCCGGCCTGGAGGCCAAGTTCTGACCAGCAAGAGCCCATCTCTCCCAGTTGGAGGACTGGCTCTGTGCTGGGGGCCCTGTCGCCGTCCCACAGTGACTGTCAGGGTGCCAGTCCACTCCACTCACTTCTGGCAAACGTGGGCAATAACTCTGGTCCTGAGGGGTGTGGGAGAAGGAGTCAGATCAGGCTTGACTTCTTGGCCGGCCCTTTGCTCCCAGAGCCTCCCGGCGGCCAGTCCTTGTCTCAGCGTGACCTCTAGCTGGCTCCTTATGTTTGTCGTTCCCTCTGCAGCAACATCCTCAAGGGCAGAGTTTGGGTCTTGTTCCCTGCTCTTTCTCGGTGCCCAACAGTGATCCACTGAATCCATCCCGGAGGGAGGGGATGAGGCATTTGGTGCTGTTAGAGAAAGACCCTGGGGCAGGGGCTGGGGACCTTCAGTGCCGGTTCTCACCTAGCCACTCACCTTGGGCACGTTGCGTACTCTTCCTGGGCCTCCCCCGCTGGGGATCTGGGAACTCCAGGGTCTCTAGGGTGTCTTGGGTGGTGAGCCTCACACTGGGGGAGGAGCTGTGGGCACACAGCAGGGGTCTGCCTTTGCAGGCCCTGGAGGACAGGGAGTGAGCAGGTGCTGCAGAGGGCACCCTCTCGGCAAGGCTGGTGAGATCACTGGGGCCGCGTGGGGTGGAATGAGGGCTTGGGCTCAGCCCTGCCCCACTGCTTACCAGCCTGGTGACCTTAAGGGTTATCTAACCTCCCTGAGGCCAGAGCTCCTCACCTGTCACCCCCTCACAGGCTCTGAGGGAACCAGTGAGAGGCGAAGGCGCAGTGCACTGCCCAGCCCTGGGGGTGCAGCCCTCCCACTGTCTGCTTCTGGGGGAGCAGGCGGGCAGCGCACACAGACGTGGCCTCCCAAGCCGAGGCGGGCAGGGATGCCTCCTAGCCTTTTAAACTAGCGGTCAGCAAACTCCATCCATGGCCAAATCTGGCTGGCCACTTGTTCTTGTAAATAAAGTTTTATTGGCGCACAGCCGTGCTCATTCGTGTATGTTCTGTCCATAGCTGCTTTCTCACCACCGCAGCAGAGTTGAGTAATTGCAACAGGGACCATATGGCCGTAAAGCCTAAAATATTTACTATCCGGCCCTTTATAGAAAGAGTTTGCCACCCCCTGCCTTGGACCCAAAGGAAAGGCAGCCTTTGCCTGCTGAGCTGAGACGGGTTGTCCCCAGCAGCTGCTCTGTGAGGCCCAAACCTACGCTTTAGCCACGATCTGAAAGCAGGTGCGGAAGACGAGGCGTGGAGAGGAGGCGGCCCGGGAAAGCTCTGCGGGCTCTGACCCTCAGCACACTCTGCCTCTCTCTGAGGAACTCACAGCCCGGTCCAGTTCAGTTCTTCCTTGTGCCGTTGTTGCAGAGACAGAAGTGCTGTCCTCCCTGGTGCTCGGCCGCTGTCCCCGAATCGTGCTCAGAGCACGAGGGAGGTCGGAGCACGTTCTGGGGCTGCCAGCCAGCTGCGGGATCTGCTTGGGTTAACGAGCCCGAGCTGGGGTGGGGCCCTGCGTCTGCCGAGGCTTGGCCTGGGTTGCTCGTGAACAGTGCGGGTGGGCATTTGGGAGCTGTGTGCTGAACTGGTGACTGAGAAGGTTGGGAGATGGCTGCAGGGCTGGACACCAGAAGCTCAACTCCAGCACTGCCCTGGGTGGAAGAACCTCTCTGGGTCTCACAGGAATCTTCCTGCGTGTGTGTGTGTGTGTGTGTGCGCGCACGCGCATGTGCATGTGTGCAAGGAGAGGGGGGCAAGTAACCGGCAGTATAAAGATGGGCAGGTGGATAGATGGGTAGGAACGAATGTGGATGTGGCTGTCATGGATTCTTTACCTACCAAGCATACAACTAACTTGCTAAAGCAGGATTCTTCTCAAAGAGGCTCCCTTGACTGGGGATCAGGTTATTCCTCGCTTCTCTTTAAGGAGCCCCCAAGGAAGGTTCAGTCCAGTAGGGTACTGCCCACCCATCCATGCCCGCATCTCGGCCACCCTAAGGATGGACACCGGAGTCCAGGTTTCCTTTGTAAAAGGCTACACAAGACGAACCTCCTGAGCCCTCCCCATCGGCAGTCCCGTGCCAGCCAGGGTGCAGGAGGCCGAGTTTCAGAGCATTTGCTTTAGATCTCAGCTGGACCGAAGCCTCCAGGGTGGAAGTTTGTAGTGCCATTGCCCTGGGGGAGCAGACTGAGCGCCCAGAGGGTGTGGTAGGGATGGTCTGGAGCGAGGCTTACATTAGGTCACAGCCCATGTGAAAAGAGTGCCCAGACTGGTGAGGACCTGGGGTGGGGGTTGCAGAGAAGAAGTTGGCTCAGATCAGGGGGCCTGGGAGAGCCAAGGGGGCTGTGCCGTAGACCAAGCCTCCGCGGGGCGGCCACGCTGCGAACGTACTCGGTGAAGGGCGGCCACGGACATCTGGTCATCGCTGTCTTCCCCTTGGCTGCTGAGACGCTCATCCTTATTATTACGCAGTCAGCTTGTCATCGTGGTCCCCGTGAACATTATTATGCTGCCTGGTTATCATGGTCCTTACTGTCATAGCTCAACTCCGTTACCGTCATCGTCGAGTGCCATTGCTTTTCCTGTGCTTGTGATTCACACGCCTCCTTCTTTCTTCCCGGTCAGTGGCAACACACCCATCGCCGTGTGGGGGACGCACCTGGACCTCATACAGAACCCCCAGATCCGCGCCAAGCACGGAGGGAAGGAGCACATCAACGTGAGTCCCGGGCTGGCGGGGCTCGCTGGGCTGCCACTCCGCGGGCTGCTTCCCCAAAGGGTGGGGGCTTCAAGGACTCTCTGCCCATACTCGGATGACCCACAGCCTCGGACACCCTTTAGCACTGGGACAGTGGGTTGGGGGCAGACACAAGGGCAATTTCACTTCTTGGCGTGCAGGCATGGAGGAGCAAGGACTCTGGGAGTTTCTGGGCTTTCATACCCTTACTCCGTCCTTCCAACTAGTCCCTGCCACATGCATTGTGGGCAAAACCAGAGCTGGGTGCCACCTGGGTGCCACCTGCAGTGCTTATTCCTGAGTGCCCGAGTGTGTGATCTGGCTCCAGAGGAGCTGTGACCAGTCCATAATCCTCCCGCATTGACCCCATGGTATACCAACAGCACCCGGGAGGCCCGGTGTGTGCACTGGGGCGGTGGGTGTGTGGGGATATACTACATAGACCCCCCACTCTGACTTGCCCTGCAGATCTGCGAGGTCCTGAATGCCACTGAGATGACCTGCCAGGCTCCAGCCCTCGCTCTGGGTCCCGACCACCAGTCTGACCTGACCGAGAGGCCTGAGGAGTTTGGCTTCATCCTGGACAATGTCCAGTCCCTGCTCATCCTCAACAAGACCAATTTCACCTACTACCCAAACCCTGTGTTTGAGGCCTTTGGCCCCTCGGGGATCCTGGAGCTCAAGCCCGGCACGCCCATCATCCTAAAGGTGCGGGAGGGCGGTGGGCAGGTGGGGAGGAGGGTGGACGCCACTACACGTCACAGACACAGCCAGGAGTCACAGGCTCCTGCCACATTCCATGGCCAGCATCCCTTGCAGAAGTTTCAGCATAGCCCAGAGTCTGATAAATGTTCTCTCTGCATTTGTGTTGGGGAAAAAACTTGCTTTACAGGCAGTTTCATGAAGGGCAGGCAGCTGCACCCTGGCTATTCAACTCCCAAGCTTTGTTTGTCTTAAGAGTCCAAGAACTGGGAGGTCAGAGGCTCACACTGCTTCCTCCTAGTTGGACTTTCACGAACCACAGCGTAGGGTTTCTTCGGAGCATGGATTGCAAATTATTTTAACTCATATGACAATTTGAATCAACCAATGGTGACTAACTCCAACTCTGTGTTAAGAAAGATTCTGAGGCTGCATTTGGGATAAGCTGAAAAGAGTACTTTGACTATTGATTTCCTGTGGGGAGGAAGGAGCAATGGTGGTATATGCACCATCGGTATTATTGCCAAAGGTGGCCTCCTCGCCTCACCAGCAGGATGGGACCACTGGGTGTGAGGACCTGGCAGTTAGCTGGCAGCGGTGGTCCTGACTCTGGGCTGGGAACTGGGGCTTTCCTGTCCATGCAGGGCAAGAACCTGATCCCACCCGTGGCCGGGGGCAACGTGAAGCTGAACTACACCGTGCTGGTCGGGGAGAAGCCATGCACTGTGACCGTGTCTGATGTGCAGCTGCTCTGCGAGTCCCCAAACCTCATCGGCAAGCACAAAGTGATGGTGAGGCTGGCGGGACCCACCCCCGGATGGAGTGGGCACCATGGGTGGGATGTGAGGGGTCCAGCTCCATCCCGGGCCACCGGGGCTTTCCAGGAGGGGATTCTAGCCCACCGTGAACTTTCCTTGTACCTACCTCACATCCCAAGTTCCTTCCTCCTGTCCCACTTTCGAGCCTCTCTCTTCCGTACTGTCATCCTTTCCCTACTGGCTGGAGCAACGGTAAGGGAGTGCGGAGCAGCACTCAGTGCTGTGCTAGGTCACCTGCTGTAGGAGAGGGAGCTTTCAAGGGCAAGGCTGTGTTGGCCCGGGGAGGTGCACAATACCATGTTCTGTGCCTCAGTTGTCCACCCGTCCAGTCGGGGTGAAGCTTACAGGAGCCCATCACTGGCGCCAGGGCACATTGTGCTGAGGTCCCAGCTGAGGGCTCTTTCCTTATGAAGACGACAATGCTGAATAAGAGGACCTACGGGTTTTCAGCTGGGGGTGGCCTCACCCGCCCCTTCCCCCAGCCCCCACGTGCCCTACCGTAGGTGGCAGTGACGAGACTCCTCCCGGGCAGTGGTTTCCCTCATCCCGCCCTGGGTGACCTGGGACTCTTCGCCAGGCTGCTCTGCCCTCACACCCAGCTCCCCTCGCCCGGTGTGCCTGCAGGCCCGTGTTGGCGGCATGGAGTACTCCCCAGGCATGGTGTATATCGCCCCGGACAGCCCGCTCAGCCTGCCCGCCATCGTCAGCATCGCGGTGGCCGGTGGCCTCCTCATCATCTTCATCGTGGCCGTGCTCATCGCCTACAAACGCAAGTCCCGTGAGAGCGACCTCACGCTGAAGCGGCTGCAGATGCAGATGGACAACCTGGAGTCCCGCGTAGCCCTGGAGTGCAAGGAAGGTACTGAGTGACCAGGTGGCCGCGGCCCATGCCGGAGGCTGTGTGTGGGTGTGTGTGTGTGTGCATGTGTGCATGTGTGTATACGCATATGTGTGTGCGTCTCACATACAAGCAAGCAGGCGGGCAGCAGGCAGCAGTGCTGAAGGCCGTGTGTCCTACCTGCAGAGCCCTGAGCCTGGGTCCAGAGCAAACCCACGCCCAGCAGGCCCCACCCTGGCAGCACCAGGTGAGCTGAGGCCTCTCTGCCCTCTCCTTCCAGGTGTCAGGTTGGGATCATCTCAAACCCCCCTAGAGCGGCCTCCAGACCTGGAATCCTGGCTGGGTGGGCTTTACACTACCCTAGGAGATGCCTGGGGGTGTCCTGATGTGACCCATTCCAGCAATCTCCAGCTCTCTTCCGTGAGCAGGAAAGTAAGCTGTAGGGCTGATCTGTGATTTAGAAGGAAGAGTGTTTCACAGATTGTATGTAAAAAAAAATTACAAACACCACCATAAAGTGAAATCAGCTGCACTAAATCCAAGAAGGAAATTCAGGCATCAGACTCTTGTAACCCCCAGGATATCATTTTGTGAGCCACCCCGGGGGGATCAGAGCCGGTTCTTTGCCGTAGATTTATACGTGGCGCAAACGCGCCCTGTACCTGGGGCTCTCACATCACGCCGCGTCCCACCAGGGCGGCCACGGCTCTTTTTGATGAGGAAGTGGATCCATTCCGTCCCCTCTCCACATCCTTCAGCTGTCAACACAGCATCCGCCTTGTGGGACTGTTAATTACTGCCTTTTATTATATTTACGCTGCTTAATTTTTTTCTCCGCAATGTACTCTTTCCTCTAATTAGGTGTAGTGATTAGAATCTCTTTTATGTGTGGCGGGCACGAGGCTTTGAATGTTGGAAGAGCTTGGTGACTTCAAGGAAAGCTGCAGACCGATAAAAAGCCAACCCCCTCCTTCTCCTCCCCACAGGCTGAGCACCCCGCCTGGAAGGGGACAGCCGCGGGGAGTGTGAACGTCCCCAGAAAGGGAGGACTCAGCAGTCAGACAGGCGTCCAGCCCCCGAGTGTCAGTGGAGGCCCCAAGAGGGAGCCTTGGCTGGGGGAGGGCTGGCTGCAGGGTGGGAAGGGGGTCCTACAGCAAAGGACTGTGGATCAGCCATGGCGGCACTTCCCAGGGTTCCCAGAGCTGGCTGCTGGACCTTTGCAGGGCGGCGCTGGCACAGCAAAGGTGTCTTCCTGGGGACTTTACAGTCGGCCAGGATGTCACGCACTCACAAACCCATGAGGCGCCCAGCCTGGCCCTTGCAGGCCCGAACTTCTGATATATAAACACACAAGTGTGTGTGTACACACTCCCACCCCACACATGCCCACACACTCGTAGACATGCTCACACGCTCACACACTCATGCAGCCACACAAACTCATACACATCGATGTACACACTCAGGCACTCGTGTACTCACACACTGACATACTCATGCACTCACACTCATACACACTGACATATACACACACGCCCATGTGCTCACATGCATACACACTGACACACACACCCCCACACACTCATACACACTGACATACACACTCACGCACCCACACACATTCATACACACCAATATACACGCTCATGAACTGATGTACTCACACTCATACACTGACATACGCACTCATGCACTCACACTCACACACCGACGTACACACTCATGCACTCACACTAACACATTCACACACACTCACTGACAGACTCACACTCAGGAGCACTTGTGCAGCACACTCATGCCCGTGCACACATTCCCACACACTCCTATAAGCATACACACACGTGTTCCTCACTTGGGACATACGCCAGTGTTTGTTGGGACTTTGGTGGCAGCACATGCTGAAAGGCCTGTTACACCCCTTTTACACACACACATACACACATCAGTGCAGGTTCCACTTGGATGCCTTTGGGGTATCTGCTGTCAGGGCCACCCTACATGGCAAGAACCCCTCTGTCCGTGTGACCAGAGCAGAGGGGGAGGGGTGCAGGGAAAGAGGAGCAACAAGAGCATCTCCGGTGGCCTTTCCAGGTGTCTGGCTGGTGTCCCCTTTGTCCTTGCAAAGGAGCAGCCTTGGTATTCTCCTGGCACCGACAGCCAAACCCGTGGGCCTCAAGTCTGCTGTGCAGGCTGGAGCTGCGCCAAATGCTGCGGGAAGGGCGGGTGGGGCTCCTGTCTCGGTTCCTGGGGTGGCAGTGTTGTTTATGTGACCACCACAGCCCACTGCTCGCTTCTGGGGGCTCCAGACCCATGTTGGGCTTGTGAACCCCATCTGAGCTCACTCACAAAGTATTTTCCCCTATTCTTGAGTTCATATAAATAGAAATATTGGGGAGCAGGGGATGGGTAAATTCACACCTAACGGGTGTCTGTCGTTCGTGCTGTCTGGGGATGGGCTCGCTTGTAGCTCTGACTCGAGCGATGCAAAGGCAATTTATGTGACCAAAGTGTTTGTACCCCCATAATATTCTGAAATTTAAAAAATAAAAAAATAGAAATATTGGTTAGTCAATGTCCACTGGCTGTTCTTCTTTGCTGATATGTGTTACTCCATCCCAGCTGTGCATGTGCACATGTGCATGTGTGTGCATGTGCATGTGTGTGCATGTCTGTGTGTGTGCATGCACCAAGGAGAAGGGCAGAGCCAGGAAGGCTGGTGTCTCACCTTTGAGGACCTGCTGTGGTGGAGGGTGGCCCTAGAGGAGGACGTGCCCAGGTTGGAATGTGATGACCACTGCGGGGCTGCGTAGCGTGGACTTTCCCAGCTGGGGCTCTGTGACTCTGTCCATCTGGAGGCCTGAGCTGCCTCCACCCACAGCAGTGCCCACATGCTGATCATAATTCACCATCAAGTAGCATCACTTTGAGGAAGGAAGGACAAAGATATCTCCTGTGTATTCATACAGAAGGAATATATTATCGTGGCCGAGCCTCTGTTCCAGCCCCATTTGGAGGTTCAGTGGCTCCAATGAGCTTCGTGGTCCAGAACTGGGCCTTCAGACATTTTTCTTTTATCAGAAGAAATTGTTCTGAAATCCTCAAGGAAACCTCCTATAAAACACAGCATCAGAAACAGATCCTTCACCACTGGAACCTCTCCCTTCTCTCACCCATCCCTCTGCATGCCTCCCCCCCCAGCACATTTTGCAAACCGGAGCCCTTCATCTTTGGATGGGTGGTCCCTCCTGGCCCCAGCAATAGCATGGATCTGTGGACAGCCTCCCTAGCCCCCACACTTTGGAAGGGATTTGTCCCCAAGACAAGTGTCCTTGCACTGTCTTTCTCCCACGCTAATGCCATTCATCCCAGCTACTTAAACACCCCCTCCCCCGTTGTTCCCACACATCTGTGGTCCACTGCGCAGGTCTCCTAGGGGCCTGAGTGAGGGTTCAGCACACTCGGAGATGGGGGCAGCTCTTGGGCCCACCCCACCCAGCCGCCGTCTCACAGGCTTCTCTTCCTGCCAGCCTTTGCCGAGCTGCAGACAGACATCCACGAGTTGACCAGTGACCTGGATGGAGCTGGGATTCCCTTCCTGGACTACAGGACTTACACCATGCGGGTGCTGTTCCCAGGAATCGAAGACCACCCTGTCCTCCGGGACCTCGAGGTGAGAAGCGGTACCCCATCCTGGCGTTAGAGCAGGGAGCGTGTTGGCGATCTTCAAGTCCATCCTCATCCAGAGGTGAGAAAGCTGAAGCCAGGCAGGGACACAACTTGCCCAAGGTCCCTCAGCTTGTTGGCACCAGCCTGTCCCCCAGATGGAGATGGGGCCAAGCCCCCTCAGAACAGAGGTGTGAGGAGGGCTTCAGGCCGTAGGGGGTCATGGAGCCCTTTGAAAATTAGATGGACATTGAAGAACTTCTCCCCAGTAAAACTACATATATGCAGAAAAAAAAAATATGGCAGCTAAACTGAGAAAGTTCATGGACCATTGTTTAAGAAGCCAGGCTATGGGGGATTTTATTCACACAGTTGGTGCTCAACATATAAGGGATTTTACCACTTGGTGCTTAGTTGGAAAAGATAAATGTTGTATTTGGAAAGGAGGGGGAAATGTGAATGATAAAATCTTACCGTCTCTTCTACCAGCAGGGACCTCATCTCCTAAACATTTTATCCCACTTCCTGTCCACATGGTATCTGGCTTATGTACATATTTACATTACTCTTTATTCCAAAGGGGCTTTGGAATGGCTTGCAGAGATAAATACCAGAGAAAAGAGAAATATATAAATGAGGGAACCAGGACAAAATAGTAATCGTAAGGAATAATCACTGTTAGTTGACTGTTGCTAATATCCTGGCACAGGTTAAGCACTTTGCACGCACTTAACCTCCCAGGAACCCTGTGGAGTAGGAAGCCCATTTTATAGGTGACAAGACCAAGGGGATGACTGAGTTCAGTGGTTGCCTGGGGCCACAGAGCTGGTAGGGGGCGGAGTGAGGGTTTGAGCCCAGGCAGTTAGACTTGAGCCCTCAGTCCCAATGACAACCTGTGCGCTCGACTTCCAGGTGCCATGTCCATGGCCTTATGGCTCTGGGTACTTATCAGGATGGATCCAAAGTCTATAGCCAAGGCAACAACAGAAATAAGATCGATTCCAAGATTTACATTGTCCATAAAATAAAAATAGACCCATCCCTCAGGAGGTGCATGGTTTTTCAGGTACTGACACCTGAGGGTCTGTCTGCGTGGGCTTTCCAAAGGGGATGCAGCAGACTGTCACCTCTGCAGCAAACCCAGCAAGTCCTCAGTGACATTCACAGCACACACATTTCTCCAAACTAGCTTGTTGAATGAAGTGTGTTTGTGTGTGCATGTCCGTAGCGAGGGCAGGGGCGTTTCTGTCTGGGGGAGGCTCCCCTTGGCCGATAGACACCAAGAGACACTTTCTGAGACTGGAGACAGTGGTCTCTGTGTCCTCACTGATAATTCATCTTCTCTGTCTGCCTACATACATGTGTATGTGTGTGCATGTGTGGATGCGTGTACCCATGCACAGAGCGCTATGTGTGTCATGATACTTTTCTCTACCCGTTTCCTGGGTCATGCTCCCTGACTCTGTCCCTCCCCCATTCCCACTCACGTTTCTCTCTTTTTCTCTCTCCTCCAGCCTCACCTTTTGTTTGCTTCAGAATGCCAGGGTTCTTAGGGCGCTGGACAGTATGCAAGTTCCTGGTTAAAGGGAGACACGGGAGTGATGCAAAGATAGGACATGTATGAATGTGTGAGAGTGTGTGTGTGTGTGTGTGAGAGAGAGAGAGAGAGAGAGATCTGGTGTGTAGACTGTGCCCATACCTTATTTATCTTTGCAATCCTAACTTCCAGCAGAGTGGGGTGCTTGGCACAGGGCAGGCGTGCGGGAACTGGTGAATGACTGAATAAATGAATATCTGTGTGTCTGTCCAAATCAGGGTGGAAAGGGCCGTCCTGCGGGGAAATTATGTTTGAACATCCCGTGTCTCCTGTGCACAGGGTGGAGAACAATCTAAATAAGAATCCAACCAGGTTGAGTATATAAAGTCATTCTCCTTTCTTCACTAGCTCAAAATTCCAAGTCTAAGTAAGTTTCTTTTAGGGATATAACTTTTTAATCATATTTTCTAAGAACTTTTACCACCCACTTTAGCATGGGGCTATGTGAGATCCAGCTCCTCTGTGAAATCCAGGGATCACTTGTGCGTCACTGTTTTCTTATTCATTTACTTCCAGTCCCTTCTTGCCCCAGAATCGTTTCTCCCTCTTGGTGCTTGGGGCTCTGAGTACAGGAACAAGCTGTTGATGAACCTAAAGCAGTGTTTCCCGACCCTTTCAGCCACTGAGATGCCTGCCCGCTGTTTGGGAGTGGGAAGAAGGAGGTGTCCTCTTGCTCCAGGCTGTCCTGGAGGGCAGGCCACCAGGTCCCCTCATCCGGGGCCCTCTGGGTACAGTCCAGGCATTCAGGGAAGGGGCTTCCCAGGCACTAGTCATGCCCCAAGCCTTTAAAACCGCAGAGCAGTCAATCACCCACTCCCAATTTCAACCTATCATTGGCTCCTAAACTCTAACCTATTGGGTTACAATTAAAATTTACTATCCAGTTTTATACTCGCAGACTTCAACTCAATTAGAGAACCGTCTGGTGTATAAAGAAAGTCTTGTTTCAGAGTGGCATTTACTTTGGGGGAGGGTGGCAGGCTACAGAGGGGAATTGTTCTGGGTACTCCTCACCAAGACACTTTACTTCCATCTCCTCCCTTCATAAAACGGGGAGAAAAGTCCTGCCATCTGTACCCCAAAACACCGTGCGGATGCATGAGCTATCTGGGAAACTCTGGACGAAGGGATGTGTGAAAGGCAGTCCACAGCGCTGGGAAGGCAGGTAATAAACCGGCTGTGTAAGTGAGCACGGTGCGTGCCGAGCATTCTGCATACATTATCTTATTTAATGTCCATAAAACATTACGGCGCAGGCACTCATAGCCTCACTCTGCAGATGAGGCGGTGGAGCCCAGAGGTGGTTGAGTTTCCCTGCACACGAGTCACTGTGGTCTCTCTGGTTCCAAAACCCATGCTGCCGAACAGGATGCTATTTCATTTTAGATGGCTTTGCTAGAACCTTCCTTTGCTGGGCCCCAGATTTGCTGCCCAGGAGGCATGTGCATTTTGCACACAGAGAAAGTACAGCTGCAGCAAGAAGTCCGGAGTGCATCCTTACACCAAGCTGCCATCTGGCTGGTCCATGTCCCCTTCCACCTCTCCAAATGCCATAGTGCCACACCCGCATGTGGCTCTCTCCCTTCGACAGCCAGCCTGAGTGGGTGGGAAGCCCTGCAGGGAAGGCCGCAGGAAGCCGTCAGAGTCGGCTTTCAGACTGCTCCCATGCCCAGGGGTACGGCTGGACATGGTGAGGGACGGAGAGGATGGAGGGGCCCTTAGGAGCCAAACAAACTTAGGTCTGGAAATCCAGCACTGCCTGTCACCAGCTGCATGGCCTTGGGACAACATCAATAGCTTCTCTGAAAGATTGTTACAAGATCATAACCCACTCTTGCAAGGTCATTACCAGACTTACTTGAGACAATGCATGTAATGTGCCCAGCACTATGCATTGCATGTGGTGGGTGCCCAAGAAATGGCATTATCTGTGATTATTAGGACAAGTCACAGAGACGCTGTTTGAGTGGTTTGAAGCACAGAGTGTGGCATGTGTGCACACAGTTGGGAGACAGACAGATGCACAGATTGAGGCCTGAGATGATGGCAGGCCTGAGATAATGGCCTGCCCTTCCCTCTTCAGCCCCCAGTGCAGTGGGGGACTGGGGGAGCCAGGCATGAGGCCAGCAGAGGATGGGCCCTCTGCGGGGAGTGAGGGCTTCACCAGGAGGGGTCGTGCTGAGAGCTCCATGAGCCTGCTTAGCTCTCTCTCCTAGAGCTGCGTAGAGTCCCAGCTCCAAGTCCCAGCAGCACAGCAAGAGAAACGAAAATGGACCTGCTCTGGCGATGCGCGTGTTTGCTACATCTCCCAGCCCCGTGGCAGCTGCCGAGGGTGGGCAGCTCGGGGAGTGCAGTGAGAGCTCCTCTCTGCAGAGCAAAGGACCGGCCCCAGGGTTCCCACTACGGAGGGGGTCGGGGGACCTGGGAGCTGGCCTCCTGGTCGACCTTCTGAGGGCAGGGCCTGGGTCTGCCTGATCCCTGCCCCCTGCCAGCACCTCGCCCCGAGCGAGCCTAGAACACAGGGTGCTCAGTAATGAGTGACACGAATGTTCTGCCACCTTCTGTGACTTTGGGCAAACAAGGCTTTCTCAGGCCGCCTCCGTCTTTCCCAGTTTAAAACCTCCAGAGCAGAGCAGGATAAAATAGCTGCTGTTTTGGAACTCAGCTGTGCCTCCGGCTTTTCATACATTTTCTTCTCCTTCGTCCGCATGACCCCAGGGGATGGTAGAACGAGGTGCCGAGGTGCCGACTTCCCAGGTTCATGGCCGGGCGTGGCCCTTCTCTGTCTTGGGACTTTGGGACAGCTCCTTAGCCTCACGGGGTCCCTAGAGTAATCATGGGACCTACCTTCCCAGTGCTGGGTATGTGAAATGGGTCAGTATTCCCAGAGCACACAGGACAGCCCTCTGCATGGGGTAAGGTCTACACACACGTTAGTTAGCTGAACCCGAGTCCACCAAGGCCCTGCCACTCGTACGTGACTGTGACAGAATTAAACTCAAGTTTAACTGGCTCTGAAACCACGTCTGTCACTGCTACACACGTGGTACTCCTGCTGAAAGCCCCGAAGTGTCTACCCCACTGGGACCCAGTCCTTGACATGTGGCTCCGAGGGCACCTCTATGGCTGTCTCCCTCCTTCTGTGAGTCTCCCCCGGCACCCACCCCAGGAGACGCTCCCTGCTGTGTTCGCAGGGGGCTCTCCTTCGAGGGCAGAGCCTGTCGTTGACTTTTTAAGTAGACTTTGTGTTTTAGCAGAAGTGTTCATGCAGAAAGATGTGCACATGGCCAGTGCTCAGCCGGTGAATTTTCCCCCAGGGTGACACACCCATCAAGCCAGTGTCCAGACCAGGAAGCAGGGGATCACCAGCCTTCCAGGAGTCCCTTATTCCCCTTCGGTCCCCGGACTAGCTATGCTCCTACCACCATTGATTTTACCTGTTTTTAAAATCTTTATTTAAATGGTGTTAAAGAGTATGCTCTCTTTAGAGTCTAACTCTTTTCATTCCCTGTGTTTGCAAGATCCATCCCTGTTATTGCGAGTAGCAATGGGCCACTCACTGTCATTGCTGTGTAATGTTCCATCGGGTAGACTATGCCACAGCTCCTCCATCCCTTCTCTTGTTGCTGGACACCTGGGCAGTGACGGTTTGAGGCTGTGACCAACAGCACTGCTACGTATGTCCTTGCAGATCTCAGAGACGTATCCTCACATCCAGCTCCATTGTGGACTCGTGTTTGCTGGGTGGCTGGTACACCCTTGCAGGGCTCTCCCAGGGAACAGACGATGCAGAAAGGAAGATAAGATTGTCTTCCTTCCCTTCCTCTGGATACAGCAGAGTCTCAGCAAGAGTCCCTACGAAAACATCAGTGCTAGAGTTAGGGAGCTCATTAGAGACCGTTGGGCTTCATCTTCCCCCATTTTAGGTGGATAAACTTGGCCCCCCGAGAAGTAAAGTGACTTACCCCATGTTACACAGCATGGTGGTATCAGAATCCACCTGGAAGCCAGAAGTCCTGACTCTGAGGCCACTAGTCTGCCAAAAAGACGCAGGGGGTGGGGGGCGGGGCATTCAGTTAGTTGGAGGCTCAGGCCTGTTGATGCCTTGGCCAGGGTGGAAACCACAGCAGCCCCGACCGCCGGGAGCTCCCCACAGGGGCTGTGAGGGTGTTCTGCCATGGCATAGGGCCTGTCATCAACTCTGCATCACCATCAGGGAAGAGCTCAAGCCCTGGAGTCTGGCAGAAGGGAGCCCAATCCAGTGTCGCCGTCTACTGACTAGGGGAAGTTCTTTCTATGCCTCGGCCAGCTCATCTCTAAGCCGGAGGCCCTGTCCCAGCCCCTGGGCTGTGATGAGCTTCAGTAGATACGGCTGGTGCTGAGGACTCAGTAGCACTGGCCAGGTGGGCTCTGGCTTGAGGAGCAGGTGCTATGTGGCATGGGAGGGTCCAGGGTGCAGGCACAGGCCACCCCTCGGGCAGTCGCCGGAGCCCCCGGCAGATGGCATCAGGACCCCCTGGGTCTCCCCACAGGTCCCAGGCTACCGGCAGGAGCGCGTGGAGAAGGGCCTGAAGCTCTTCGCCCAGCTCATCAACAACAAGGTGTTCCTGCTGTCCTTTATCCGCACGCTCGAGTCCCAGCGCAGCTTCTCCATGCGCGACCGTGGCAACGTGGCCTCGCTCATCATGACGGTGCTGCAGAGCAAGCTCGAGTACGCCACCGACGTGCTGAAGCAGCTGCTGGCCGACCTCATCGACAAGAACCTGGAGAGCAAGAACCACCCCAAGCTGCTGCTCAGGAGGTGAGGGTGTGGCCACGGGTGCCAGGTGCTCCCTGCCCGGCCTGGCCTGTGCCGGCTCACCAGCCTTCTGGGGAGACCAGGGCTGAGCCCCCAGGAGAGCAGCCATGTTCCCTAAGGTCTGGGCTGCAGCACAGGCCCTCTTAGAAGAGCCTGCCCGTTGTCCCCAGGAGGCAATGGTGCCACTGCCACCCTCTATTGGTTCATCCTACTGTTCTCTGACCCATATCTGCTCTTCATTGTTCCCTCTCTGCCCTTCCACTCCCTTCCTACTGCAGTTCTCTCAGGGAATCTTTGGAGGTGATTCAGACCACCCCCCAGCCTTATCTAAACCAGAACTAGGATTAGGAGAGAGACCCCCTGGCCTCGTGCCGCCTGGGGAGCCTGGCAGAAATGCAGAATCTCAGGTCCCAGCCAGACCCACCAAATCCGAATCTGCATTTTAACGAGGAGCCCAGGTGACTTGAATACGTATTACTGTTTGAGAAGCACTGAGTGAGAACCGTTTAGGTACGACTTACCCAGTACGGCCAGCTCGACCCTGCTGGAGGCCTCCAGCTCGACACTGTTGAAATGTAAAAGGTCACATGAACACATAACCATAGCCTATGGCTGTGGCCTTACAGGAAATAGAGACGCTCTCACTCTACCGTGCTCCAATTTGAGCTTTCCATGTACTCAAAGGCCATTCTCTTCTAGGCTGTTATCCCAATGTCTTTAACCTTGGCAAACTCCCAAGTTCAGTCATTATAGCTAGTCCCCGGCCCAGACCACCCGTGTGCTGTGCGCCTCTGTCTGCCTGTCCCCCTGACTTCCACCCTTGGTTCTGGGTCTCAGGCAGGGCCTCAGTGGCTCCCTCTTGGTCCAGGGGATAGCTTTGGCTTTCAGAAGCATTTCCTCCGGGCTTTTCCCTGGTGCAGTGGGCATCCGCCTGCACAGCTGCAAAGGCTGCTACAAGTAGGAGCCGTCAGACAGCTTTGCAAACAGCAAGGTAGATCGTTTTGATTTTTGTTTTATTTTCACCACGCAGCCACCTGCCAGCATAATTCTAGGGTTGCCGCTGCCTGCCAGAGTTCCCACCGACAACTTCCCTGCATGGTCTAGCTCTGCCTCTGTGTCCCCTCCTCTCGCTGTCTGTCCCTGCCCTCCCCCATGCTCTTGCTTCCTTTGCTTTTCCTTGTCTTCCCTGGCTGCCCCCTCCTCCCAACATTCCTCCCCCTTCTCTCTTCCCAGTTTCACTTTGCACTGGCAGCTGCCCAACTGCCTTGGGGTTGTAGTTATTAGTATTTTCTGGCAACTGCAGTCTTTAACTCTTTCCACACATACCTGGATGGGCTAGTTCCTCTCTGGAGCTAGCCGCATGCTTAGTGCAAGTTTGAATATAATTCATTTTCTCTAAATGGATGCATGAGAAGTGTCCTTGGGCCACCGACACTGCTGCTGTATCTTCACGTCCCAAGTGAAAGAATAGGCGGGCTTGGGTTGTAGCATGAAAGATGCAAGTTAGACTGAAGAAGGACTTTCCTGTCATTGCAAATGAAACACTAGAAGGGGTCCTAGGGGAAGTTCCAAAGTATGTGGAAGCCTTTGCAATAGGACAATTTTAGCATCTCTTGGAGCGAGCTAGGAATATTGCTCCATGCCGCTGCCAGTGTTGGGGGTCTGTAGGTTGTGGGCTCGGTCTGACCTTCTGGCCCTTTGACTATGACTCTCTTCTCCTGCCACCTTTCTTCCTAACCCCTGCCAAATTGGTATCTCCCCAGGGCTTTTTTTTTTTTTTTTGGTCTTTCTTTTCCCACCCAAAGGAACACATCTAGCCTATAAAGTTCTCTAAGGCTGTGCTACCCAATAGGATAGCTACAAACCACATATGACTATTTAAGTCTAAATTAATTAAAAATAAATAAAATGAAAAACTTCAGTTCCTCAGACATACTAGTCACATCTCAGGTGCTCAGTAGCCACGTGTGGCTGGTCGCTACCGCACTGGAAGCACAGAGAACATTCTCATCACCGCAGAACGTGCTGTTGGACAGCAGGGCTCTAAAGCACGCCCACAAAAACCCGCCCACGAGCCTCATGCCCAAAATGTCATCCTCCAGCTTCGTACGAAAAGCTTGTCTCATCATTACAGGGTGTCTGGGAGTCCCTGAAACTCTTGTATTCATTAGGATCTCAAGATTTGGCCTAAAAGCCCTGAGCAGCGAGGCCAATGTGCACTTCCTCCCTGCCCCCCCCAGCCCATGGCTCTGACCCGCTGCTTCTTTCTTTGTCTTGTCCTGCCGGTGCCCGTGGTGACTGGCGGCAGGACCGAGTCGGTGGCTGAGAAGATGCTGACCAATTGGTTCACTTTCCTCCTCTACAAGTTCCTCAAGGTAGGACTGGATGTGAGCATGTGTCTGCCTCTGCCTCGGGTACCCCACCCTCCTGGGCATGAACTTCTTCCTCCCCAGCCTGGATCGGGGTCCCTACACGCCCCCTAAGTCCTCCTTCACCCCCTAGTCCACCTCACCTGGCTCTTGTAACCCCACAAGAAGTGGCGTTCACCCTCACCATGGACTGTCTCAGGACCCAGAACCCCAGGGTCAGTCCCAGCTTCAGAGACGAAGTCCCCTCGAGGCCAGTTTCCTCCCAGGAGGGGAGAGATGAGTCTCTGAGTGGCTGTGTGGTCCCTACAGCTAAATTCCCGTTTGGGGCTAAAAACAATTCGCCTGTTATTTCCTTGCTTTCTCCCTTCCCCTCCCAGCCCCAGACTGACTGAGGCTGACAAGGGTCTCAGGCAGGTGCAGAGCCGCATGTTGCAGCAGATAAGCCACCCAGGTGCCTGGGAGGGGGAGGAGCGGCCCGGCTCCCACTTATTAACTTGGTTGCTAAGGAGTTCACACCACAGGGGACCCACCTCTGCCTTGGGATGGGCCCCTGAGAGCAGGGTGGGGCAGGGTGGGGTGGGCGACAAGCAGAGAACGGGACAGGAGATGGAGAGAGGGAAGAGAAAGCTCTGGAAGGGTGGCAGGAAAGGGCTGAATGGGGGAAGATTCTGTGGTCCAAAGAGGCAGGAGGAACCTGAAAGGCAAAGAGGTGGAGACGAGGGGATTAAAGAGCTGAGTGAGAGCAGGTGGAGCGGGAGGGAGGACGGCAGGGGGAGGAAGCAGCCCTTTGGAGAGGCAGGGGCTGGGCGGTGGGCTCTGCACACCAGCGGTCCAGGAGCTCTGCCCAGCGTGGTTCTTCTCGTCCAGGAATGCGCTGGGGAGCCCCTCTTCTCCCTGTTCTGTGCCATCAAGCAGCAGATGGAGAAAGGCCCCATAGATGCCATCACGGGCGAGGCCCGCTACTCCCTGAGTGAGGACAAGCTCATCCGCCAGCAGATCGACTACAAAACCCTGGTAAGGAACCTCGCTGCTTCCCCCGCGGCTCTGGCAGGCAGGCTTGGTCGTGGGCAGCCTGACCAGCAGAGGGGACACCTTTCCAGGTGTGTCTGCTGCCTGGGCCCAGCCAGGTGTTCCCCCGTGCCTGGCACCCCAGACTTCCTCTGTTCCCCTGCACCAGGACATCTGGGTTTGGGGACCAGTGGCCCAGATGCGTCTGAGCAACATTGGTGTTGTTGCAGAAAACAGCGGTTGTGGGGGTGCAGCCTTTGCCAGCAGTGGGCTAGCTGACCCAGGTGAACGCCTCCTCTGTTCCCGCAGCCTGGAGAATTAACACCTTACAGAACAGCTCCATGCGCCGGGGTGGGGGCAGGATGGAAAGGAAACTGGAATGAGTTCCTGGTGGTTCTGAAGCCCACTTGTGCCCTCCAGTCTAAGTTCAAATACGACTGTGACCCAAGCTGTATAAGGCGAGGCCAGGCGGTTGGCCAGGGAACTTGGGGATCCCCTCGGTCAAGGTCCTGTTGGAAACGGCTGCCCCAGGAGGCAGCACAGCTTGGCATTTTAGAGCACGGAGCCCTGACGCTGCCTCTGACCAGCTGGGTGAATCGGCTCAGGCTCCTAATCTCTGAGTTTGGGTTTCCTGACCTGAAAGAAAAATGGAGATAATGACAGAACCTACTAAAACGGGGATCATAGTCGCTGTCCAGAGTGAGGCTGTCCTGAGGATGGAACGGGACGAGGCGCACAGGAGCGAGCCCGCGTAAGCTCACACTGGCGCTTGCCCGCCTCTTCCTGCCGTGACCGTGGGACCTCTGGCTGCTGCTGTCTCTAAGCCCAGGAGCTCACCCTCAGGCTTTTTAGGAGAGTGTTGTGATCTTCCACCAGGCATTTTTCTACAAGAAAGGGGAGAGGAAGTGGAAGGAGAAAGAAAGAAAAGAAAAGAAAAGCTGATGTTGGGGGTGATATGCAGGTGGCCAGGGACACAGACAGCAAGGGAATGGAGAGGACACGGGAGAGATGGAAGGTACAGTGCCATGGTCAGGAGACGAAGCCACAGCAGGCCGGGGCATGGGGGGCTGGGAGGGAGTGTGACACCCAGACAGCCCCTCCAGGGGGGCACATCCCAGCCCCCGCGGCCAGCTGGGAAGGCCTCCTGTCCCCTGAACAAAGCCATCCCTGCAGGCCGGGAAGGCACCAGTGATCCACCTGCCCCACTCTCATTTTCCAAGAGTCCTGGGAATCCCGGGAGACGTCTGAATGGATTTGCCGGGATTGGCTGAGGGTCCAGGGGAGCTCTGTGACGAGGCCCTGCTTCTTGGCACGTAACTTCGGCTCTGGAGAAGAGTTAGAGGCTCTGATTAAAACGAAGAAGGGGGAAGAAACTTCTTCCCGAAATAGAGACCTGGATGGATTTCTTAATGAGACGAACCACCGTTTCCACGTCTCCTGCCCACCTCTCCCCAGCTCCCTTTCTTTCCTGCCTCCCCAGCGGCTTCCCAATATCGAGTCCAGCACAATGAGTTGTGACAGCGCTCTGTGCCCAGATTGCAGCATTCTCTGTCCCAGAGACCAAAGTGCCGTTAGTGCACCAAACTGGTTTAGGTGAGGAAGCTGCAGTGGCTCAGGGCCAACCACCCACCGAAGCCGGGACACCTGGGATGCAGGAGCCAGCCGTGGGGAAAGGGCCAGAAGCCGCCCTGCCGCCGCTTCGCCTGGAGAAGAAATGGCTGCAGAGGACTTGGCAGCCATCTTTGGGCCTGGGGAGGACAGTCTCACACAGGCGGGGAGCAGCCCCCTGGGAGGGAGGAGGGCAGGCGAGAAAGGGAGCTGGGCAGCAGCAGATAGGCTGGCACAGACCCCGGGTGAGCCGGCCACGTACAGGGACAGGCAGTGGTGGGATTTGCAGTGGCTGGAGGAGCCCAGAGCACGCTGGTCAGCTGAGAGAGATCTTGTCCTGAGCAGGAGGGACAACCACAGGGAGGCTCTGAGAGGCTCAGGGGGAAGGCGAAGGCCCCCCTTGCCAGTCAGAAACTGCCAAGGAGCATGGGGGAAGGGGGCTTCCGGGTGGAGCTGTGGCTTGGCCAGTGGCCTGGAAGCCCTGTCCTTGTGTGGGCCACTGCTTCCTCTCTAGAAGGCCTGAAGCATGCCATGGAGGTGTTCTCATGAGGCCACCCTGAACCCCTGGGGCAACTACAAGTGCCAGGAGATTGCATTCAAATGGCAGCCTCTGCCTCCTGCTCCCTCGGAGGAAGAGGCCCAGCATGAGCTGCGTTGCTTTCTGGGGGAGGCTGAGCTGTCGCACCACGGCCCAGAGGACAGGACAGCAGGGGCGGCCAGAGCAGCTGAGGGACAGGCTGTGCTTGGCTGCTGAGTGCAGGGAGGGCCGGGGGCTCTCAGAAGGAGGCAGCGCCGGGAGAAGGGACACATGGCACACGTGGTCCAGAGGGCCTTGCACCATCATGTGCAGTTTAGGGCATTTTGAGGGTGAGCGTTTGGTTTTATAGATCCAGGGCATTTTTTTCTTCTCCTTCTTAATGGAATAAGCATGTTCCCATTTGAGCTCTAGCAGTCTAGCTGCTAATGAAACGCAGGCGCCCAGGGGCTAGGCTCTGATTGGCACCACATGGAGCCGGAGGGGGGCGGCTGGGAGGGAGGCTGGTGTCTGGCTCTGCAAACCAGACGGGGCCATCGGGAAGTGGCCATGGGGGCGAGGGAGGAGTGAAAGTTCGAGAAGGAGGGAGACACACGGAGGGCTGGGGGAGAGTCCGGGAGCACCGAGGTGCAGGCCGCTGGGCAGCTGTGCTCCGGGGGCGCAGACCCTCTGCCGGCTCTCGTGCCCTCACTGGCTCCCACAGCACCCACGCCGTGCGCTGCGGCCCGTCCACCCGGGAGCCCACTGCGAGAACAGCAAGAGAAGAGAGGCTTGAACTTGTTAAAGGCAAGGCCCAGAACTTTTTATAGGAAAAAATATAGTTTGGTGAAGCGGAGTTTTAACTTTTCCACTAGTCCCATAAAGAGAAACAGAGGCCCCGAGCCAGACAGTGACCTCTTCCCGTAACACAGGGGTTCAAGTTCAGAGCCAGGAAGGAATCTCAGTTGGCCTGAACCTGTAATTTTTAAAGGGCGCCTTTTTATTTTTTAAAGAACACACTAAGCTTCTTATAAATTATCTAACCTGTGATCAACCTGAAACCCTCAAAAAAAATCGAAGGGTATGAAATCTTTGAGAAAGGAGGCAGGTTCCCATTAGTTCTCAGTGTGAGCGTGTGTATGGGAGGGAGTGACAAGAAAGAGACCGGCACCCACAGAGGGGCAGGGGGTTCAGAGGTGGGTGGAGGCCTGGGTGCGCTGCCGTGACAGTGCCCTCTGCGTGCGCGTGTGACCGTGCGTGTGCCTGCGTGCATTCGCGCCCATTCTGCTGCAGGTTGCCCCTCACTGCCTCCACACGCTTGGACGTCGTTCCCTTTGAAAAATTCGGATTCTAATGAAGTTTTTTCTGACGGGGAGTGAAGTGCACAGCTCATACTCCTGCACGGACATTGAAGCTGGGGCGTCGCTCTGCTGGCCAGGACAGGAAAGGGCAGTGGGCTTGGTGGGAACACAGTGGGCTGCAGTCGCCCTACCCGTCTCCAGCCCATCCTGGAAGGAAGAGCCATTCATGAGCTGATCCCCAGACGCTTCTAGGAATAGGGGAGCTTTTCCTGCTGTCCTGTTCCACGTGCCTCCTCTCCCCGCCTCCCCCCAGGTCCTGAGCTGTGTCAGCCCAGACAATGCCAACAGCCCCGAGGTCCCAGTGAAGATCCTCAACTGCGACACCATCACTCAGGTCAAGGAGAAGATTCTGGATGCCATCTTCAAGAACGTGCCCTGCTCCCACCGGCCCAAGGCTGCAGATATGGACCTGGGTGAGTAGGCCGCCCACCCAGGGGGCTGTCCCTGTGGCTGGTCCTGAGCGCCAGGAGGTGGAGCTGGGATGCAGGGAGCAGAGGGAGAGAATCGCTGGCGGGAGAGAGTCAGGCGTGCCCGGCCCCCCCGGAGCCCATGGGTTTGCCTTCGTGGACGGTGTGGAATTGGCCAGAGCTGGTCAGTGAGCAAAGCACAGAGAGGGGCCACAGGTCACCTGGCAGTCTGTGGGCAATCTGGCCTGGCAGGTAGTGCCCCTGAGGTCCTTTGAAAAGCTGAGGAGATTTAAAGGCAAAGTCTGCTCATCTGAGTCCCTGTGGCTCAAGGTCTTGCCACCACCTTTGTTGTGCCCCCCAGGCTGTTCCCTTCCTCTCTGTTGTGTGCCTGTAACTTTTGTGGAATACCTATGGTTTGAGGGATCTGGGTCAGCAACAGAGAATGGAGGGAAAGAACAGAGAAAAATGAGCTAGGACAGCCTGCTAGGGAGCGAGAGGACATTTCATCTGAATGCCCCATGAACAGACTGCGTAGCCGATACTAGCACGAGCACGCCACTGAGGGCAGCTGCACTTAGATCCAGTGTGGCCCAAGCGTTTCCTAGCACGTCATCCTGGGGAAATCCTCGCGGGGAGCCCAGGACGGAAGAGAGGAAGGTCCAGCATTGTGGGGCAGCGTCAAACACACCTGGATTGGAGTCCTGGTGCCACCAAGTCCTAGCTGTGTGACCTTGGTCAAGTTGCTTCGCCTTTCTGTGCCTTAGTTACCTTGCCTATAAAATGGAGACAATAATAGCACCTGCCTTACAGTAAGAATTCAATGAGATGATGCACGTAAAAGCCTGCTGAATGCAGCGCCTGACCCGTAGTACACACTCGGGAAGGACTGGCCGCCACTGTTATGGTTATGTGGGTAACACTGGGAAGGACACCGAGTGTGCCTGTTTGTTGATGCTGGGCCTGGAGAGAAAGGCGTTTATGTGTGTGTGTGTGCTTGTGTCTGGGGATTCCTGGCGACATAGGGGTGGGAGGACCTTCCAGAAGCCCCTAATCCATCCATCTGGACTCTAAGCTGGCTTCGCCTAAGCCTTCCAAGACAGATGGGCATCTATGCTATTTCCTGAAATCCAGAGGGAATTTTTGTCTTTCCCACTACCTCACCCCACTGCTCCCCAAGTGCTGATGCCTGAAGACTCAGGATCAGGAAGTTCTGCCAACTCCCCTAAATTCTCGTTTCGTCGTTTAACCCCATCTCTTCTCGTTTGTCTCTTGGCTGGATATGTCTGGCCCTGTGCTTAGAGCTTAGGTGCCGAGGGAGAGAGATTGGGGGAGCATGTGTTCTTCTCCACTTTGGGGGTGTCTGTGAGTATGTTGTTTCTGGGACGCGGAGGAAGCCCATGTAGGATGTGGGACGGGGGGTTTGGGGGGGCTGTCCATCTGTCTGTCCCAGGGCATGGTCCCTGGGGCTGGAGTGGGCATGTGTGTCTACATGCATTTCATTCGCTTCTGCTGCCAGGACGATCCCACAGACTCGTGAGGTGAGGGAGCCTCTTATGAACCAGTAGAGAGAAAATGGCCCCTGGAAGACCTTGTGTCCCCCACCTCCAAACAATTGAGTGGGGTGCACCCTAGAGGGTTTTCCAGGGAGAGCTGGGCCTACTAGGGTAACCAGGTAGTACCCAGTGTTGCTTTTGTTTGTTTTATCTGTGGGACCCATACAGGGGCCACCCTCAGCTTCTCAGGGTCCTCACCTGCAAAATGGCTGGGAGGAGAACCCTGCTAGAGTACAGCCAGGGAGACAGCTGTGACACGAACCTGTGTGTTCACACTGGGAGGTGAGTTTACAAAGGTTGTGCTAGAGCATGGAAATAGCTCCTGTGGGTGCAGGGAGCGTCGTGTGCTTCCTCTGTGCTTGGGAATGGGTGGCTTCCCATGGGGGCGAGCAGCAGGGCTCCATGGCCTCCACCTGAGGAATCATGGCTCAGTTCTTGCCCTGGAACAGCTGCTCTTCCTTATTAGAAGAGGACAGATGGGGTGGTGAACTCCAGCAGGGTCCTCTGTGGCTTAAACACTTGATGGGCTCAGGAAGGACGGGAGCCAACGTTCTTCAGCATCAGCTTAACCCCAAACCAAGGAGGGGCATCCTCTGGAAGCCAAATCAGGGGCCAGCCCTCCTACACCTGCTGGGTCTCCTACAGGGAGGCCACCTGTAGCTGCTGCTCAAGATCAGTTCTTCCCACCTGGAAACTTCATGCCCTGAGCATGGGAGGGGAAGAGGCTGCTTGTTAGTTTTAGAAATTGCTCCCTTGAAAGGCCTGAGGATTCGAGCCCAGCAAAGCAAGTCTTTTTTTTTTTTTTTTTTTTTTAAGAGATGGGATCTTGCTCTGTCACCCAAGCCCAGGCTGGAGCACAGTGGTGCAATCGTAGCTCACTGCAACCTTGAATTCCTCAGCTGAAGGCATCCTCCCGCCTCAGCTTCCCAAGTATCTGGAACTGTAGGCATGCACCACCATGTCCGGCTAGTTTTTTAATTTCTTGTAGAGATGGGGTCTTGCTATATTGCCCAGGCTGGTCTCAAACACCTGGCCTCAACCCTCCCAGTAGGGGTTACAGGCGTGTCCACCCCCCCCCACAAAGCGCTGGGGTTATAGGCGTGACCACCCCCCACCCCAGCAAAGCAAGTGTTTAATGAAAAGACGTGAATCCTCCTGCAGCCGTACTCACAAACCACCTAGAGTGGAGGCAGCAGCCACCAAAGCAGCCACAGGTGCTCCTGTCAGCCACCATGAGTGACGAAGCCCGAGAGCTGCTCAGCCACCAGGGCTGCCCAAGGGGGCTTGTCCCAGCTAGAGGCTGCGCCAGCCAGGGAAGGACGGGGGAGCAGGTGTTCAGTGCTCTCCTGACCACTCACGCTTCAGGTGCCCAAGAGAACAGAGGGGCTTCCCCTACTATCACACGTGCTGCTGGGGCCGCCCCTGGAGGAACAAGGCCCCACAGCAGGGCCGGATAAAGGGGACAGGAAAAGAGGAGAGACCTCAGCCGGGCTGAGCCTCCGGCCCCATCCCACTGGGGAAAGGCCTCGTGCTGCACTGCTCAGAAAGGTCTCCCTGCCCCAACGTGATGGGTGCTCTTCTGAGAAATTTCCTTTTTTCCCTACTAAAGCCAGGGTTTGGAGCTGCCCCCAAAGCTGAGCTTCTTCCTACCAAAGTCAGATGGCATAACAAGGAAAATGGGGCCTCCTCGGAGACTCAGATGCTTCTTCCACACTGTTTGACTCGTGGTCCCCAAGGGGAAAGAGAGGCAAGAGAAGGTGTTCCTATCGTGTAGGTGAAAGTGCTTGGAAAGCCTGAGAGCAATTTACAAATGTAAGCTGCGATTATTATCAAAAATTAATCTATGCCAAAGGGGCGCATAGCACAGGGCACAGAGAGTACTCACTCAGCCACGTGCTGGACACAGGCAGCCAGCCAAGTCCCCATCCCTGCCGTCTCCCCTCCCCTGACCCTCCTCCAGGGTTGAGGGCATGGGGCAAAGACAGTAGCCTGCCCTCCCCCAACGCCCAGCCCCTGGCAAGGCAGGCCCACCCGGCCCAGGCCAGCTCAGAAGGCAGCAAAGACATGCTGAGCCACCCCTGTCACTGTCCCAGGTAAATCCAGCCCAGTCCCCTCCCTTGCTGGGCTCTGGGCCCCTGCCCTGGCCCAGCTGCTCTCTGCCAACACCTCTATGTGCTGCTCCTTGGCGCTCTTTGGAGCTCTCCCACTGCTCTCCGTCCACCCCTCTCCAGACTTGTCCAGGCATTAAAGAAGCAAGATGGAAACTGTGTTAGCAAGTGTATTACAAAGAACTAACAGGATGTGTGTACACGCATGTGTGCGCGCACACACACACACACACACACACAGAAAGAGAGAGAGAGATTCATTTTCAGGGACTGACCACATGATTATGGTGGCTGGTAAGTCCATAATCTGCAGGGTGGGCCGAGAGGCTCGAGACCCAGCGGGGAGCTGATGTTGCAGTTCAAGTCCAAAGGCCGTTTGCCGGCAGAATGCCCACTTTCTTGGGGGAGGTCCAGCTTTTGTTCTATGCAGGCCTTCAGCGGATTGGATGCCCCCCCCATCATGGAGAGTGATCTGCTTTACTCAAAACCCACCCTGATTTCAATGTGAGTCTCCTATAATAATGCCCTCACAGAAACAGCTAGAATAATGTGGAACCAAATATTGGGCACTGTGGCCCAGCCAAGTTGACACACAGAATTAACCATCACAGGAGCCAAAGTGAAGGACACAGGTCCCATCCTCACTGCCGGCTCCTGGACTCTGGGGCAGGAAAGCTGTCACAGGGCGGGCATCGGGACTGTGCCAGGGTTCTCAATGCACAGTGCCCAGGTGGCACCTGCTCTGCTACGCATGAGACTGTCCCACCAAGTATATGTTCCTTTCCGCCCACAGGTGTGTGGCAGGGTGGGTTCCTGTTTGCATCACTGAACTCGTCACCAAACATATCACATGAGCCTACTTTGTGGCAAGCTCCGCGCCAGGCCCGGGGGTACCAACATGACTGGGAGAAGTTCCTCATTTCTTAGCATAGTAGCAGAGGCAGGACATTTTTCTATCTGAGCTAAGGGATTCTTTTTGTCTCTTCTTTTCGCTCCCCAGAGGAAACAATTGGTGCCATTCTGTCCCCTGCACAGATGGAGAATCTCTAGCCCAGAGAGGGCCAGTGCCTGGGCCTGGGCCACACAGCAGGGAGGTGGAGAGAGCACCGGCTCCCTGTGCACAGGTGTCTCCTCCGCAGCCTGCAGTCTCTTGTTCCCTCCGCTCCTGCCTGTGACCTCCAGAGATTCCTCTGGTTTAATGCAAATGCTCTATCAATAGCCCTCAGGACTCCACCACCCTCTCCCTGTCTTGCGGCTCAAGTCGAGCTGAAAGGATATATTTTTTCAAATAAGTAATTCCTGTAGGCAATAAAAAGATACACTATCTTCTGAGGGAAATATAAAGAGTTCACAGCAGCTGTCTCCCCGGTTTGCATTTTCCACTGCACCTGATGGGAAGGACAGATAAAGATAATGGGATTTTTCTTTCTTTTTTATTTCACCTCCCTCTCTCCCTGGAAGGTGGGAATGTAACAAATTGGATTGTGAGTGTGTCTATCCTTTGTGCTCGGTGCCTGGAGCAGGGCACGGGGCTGCCGGGCAGAGCTGCTGCGACAGAGGTCAGAGCTGGCAATTTTCTCTTGGTGCCATGCACATGAATGCCAGAGTCACCTTTCCTCCTTCCCGCCAACACCACCTGCCTTTTTAACTCTTCTTTGACCCACCACGCCGCCCGGAGCGATGCCAGAGCCCTGTGTTCCATATTCAAGACCATCTATTAAGCTTCAGCTCGTCTCTCTTAAATCAGAAAGCAGAGCACAGCCTTCCTGTCGCCTGTGCCTCTCCAGACACCCCCAAATAGCAATGACCAATAGTGCAGAGCGCCTTACAGTTTATGGAGACCACATGCCTTAGACGCAAACCACGTACGCCTATTTAGGAAATTCTTCTTTAAAGCATCAGGTG
Organism: Eulemur rufifrons; assembly: GCF_041146395.1. Lineage (NCBI taxonomy): Eukaryota > Metazoa > Chordata > Mammalia > Primates > Lemuridae > Eulemur > Eulemur rufifrons. Next base: position 82,030,820 of record NC_091011.1, on the reverse strand, counting down.
GCATAGTGCAATCATTTTATATTTGAGAATTTGCTGTCACAATAAAATTATTCTTTTTTTTTTCTTAAGAAAACATTTTGAGATGGCCACCTCTTCCACTCCTGGGTCAATTTTCTGACCTTGTTAGCAGTCGTGCTCTGGTCCTCTCGTGGCCTCTCCCCGCTCTTCTCTGGCACCTGCCTGCAGCACTGCAGAGCGGCCAGGTGTTGAGGGTCTCAGGGTTCTCAGCCTGGTGTCCCCCTGAGACCCCCCTGCTGGCAGGTCTGCAGAGCAGGAGAATCATGTCTCCTATAGCCCCCTGCTTGGCCTCTGGTGTGGAGGTGGAGTGGGCCCTGTGCAGGGTTGGTGCGTGCTGCTGGGGAGAGCCCCCACGCTGAGGCAAGGTGGCCTGGGGTGGAAGTACAGGCACCTGACTGTGCCATCAGTCCCACATGTGTCATAGGGAGACTGGACAGGGGGTTGTTGCAAAGCCGACAGGGTCCCCGGCATGGGGTAAAATAAGGTGTGTGCCCACCTGCACTCTGCACCACAAGGGCCATAGCTAGTAAGCAACTGTGCCCTGGGGAGGGTTTGCCCTTTGGCATGGTACTTGCTGGTGGGTAGGGGGCTCTCCAAATGCTGGCCCAGCCATGTCCTCAGTGCCAGGGTCTCCTTCCAGATTGGCCTGCAGAGGGTCCCTTCCCTCCTCTGTGCCCCAGCTTCCCACTGCCAGCCAGGCACCTTCTCACGAGCATGGAGGCACGCCACATCACTCCCACCGCCCCTTCCTGGAAAGGTCTTTCTCTCCAAGCAAGACCTGGCCTGTCTTCTGAACATCCCCGAGACCCACACCCCCACGCTATGCCTTAGCTCAGGCCTTGCTGCCACTCTGCCTTGGACCAAGGCACCGTGTCTGGCAGGGCTCCCTGCCTGCATGTCCCTCTAACCCTGCCCCCTCCTTCTCCACCCTCATCTCTGTGGCCCTCAGCTCAGCCCCAGATGCCTTGGCGTGGCACGCTGGGCCTGTCTTAACCCAGTTGCTGACCTCTGTGCACTTCTCCAGCCTTTCCTCTCAACCTTCTCCCACGAGGACGCATACTCATGGATCCATAGAAGTGCTGCATAAGTGCCACCTCTGAACAGGACACTCGTCCCCCCCAGCCCATCAGCAAACGCCCACCCGTCCTTCACAGCTCAGCCCGGGCAGCCTTTCCCGCCCAGCTCCCACAGCCTCTCCTCTACCTCGTGCCCGCCTAGCCCCAACCACAGGCTCTCGAAAGGGCTCGTGCTTGTCTCTCGTGTGGCTGGAACAGTGGGGACACCATAAATGCCGCTTGATGAGTGAGTGCGTGTGGCGCTCGCAGGCTTTCTGGACCTGGTCTCGAACATGTCACAGGAGATGGCTCTTGTTAGATGGGGCCCTAGGGGTACTGGTGTGTAGAGGAAGGTGTCTGTGAGGAGTCACACTGTCCCAGGATTCATTGCAGCCACACTGGGCGGGGTGCCTTGCAGCATTTGGTGCCCTGGTGCTTTCCAGCCTCTCGCTGTGCCCCAAGGGCAGGCAAAAAGTGTCCGGGAGGCTCAGCATTCACCTGGGGGACGCTGGCCACTGGCTGAGCCGTGACATTGCCCCTGGGCTGTTCTAACATGGTCACCTCGGACGGAGCAATGTGTGGACTCAAGAGGGAGATATTTTTAGGGCTGTTTTATAGGCAAGACAGAAGGAGCCCATCTGGCGAAAAGAATGCTGCACCAGGGATTAGGAGACCTGGGTTCTATTTATTTTCATTACTGTTATTAAAACTAAGCATACATTGAACGTGCAACAAAGCACAAAATTAGACACAGCCCTCACTGCAGGGCGTCGTGGGGCTGATCTCACCAGACACACAACTGTGGAGGGGACCAGAGGCTGTCCTTCATGTCCAAAGGTAGCAGGCCTGCCCCAGCCCAGCTGACCGGCCTGCTCTTGGGGTTCTTCCCTCGTGTGGAGGGGATGAGAGTCTGCGGCCCCCACCGTGCAGTCCGGGAGAGGGCACTGCGCCTGGAACAGGGAGAAGCTACCTACTTTGGCCCTTGACCTTGGCCTTTCCTGGTCCGTGTTTTACTCAGCAGAGCTCATGGCTCATACCTCTGTTGAGCAGAAGTCATGAAGTGTACAAGAACATTCCAGAAAGCTGAGCCCACGTCCACCATTTGATCATCTTACCATATCTCATGATGAGTCTGTGGAAAGCAGAGGCCATAACTGGCCTGGATGAGGGTTTCAGGGAGGAAAGGAAAGTAGGTAGAAATGGAAGTGAAAGTCTGTTCTGGACAACAGGGTAAGTCCCTTGGACAGGGAAGAGTGGGCGCTAGGGGGTGGCCGTGCGTGTTAGCCTACTTCAGTTGCTCTGTGCCAGGGAGTGTGGGGCTCCTTCGGGGTTTTCTCACCCTCTCCCCTCCATTCAGGGTTCAGCTGGTGGTGGGGGTTGCTAATCGTGACCCCCGCTTCTCTCCCGCAGGCCCCGGGGATGGAGCTGCCCCCGCCAGCTGCTCGTCCCTCTGGGCTTTCTTTCGTCAGGGTTGGGGGTGGCACAGAACTTCATGGTTTGTTTTGGTTTTGGTTTTTTTTTTTACCTTTCTTGATTTTTCAGAAAAATGCAAGTAACAATTTTTCTGTATAAGAGGTAACAAACATAACAGGCTTGAGAGATCTAAAAGCAAGGCTAAGTGTTCTTGATTCCTGCTCACTATCCAAATATCAATATGATGTTGGTATTTGGGGAACATTCCTAACTTTTTGAGATAATTGCCAAAAAGACAACAGTTGCTACCTCCTAGCCTCTCACTGTACCCCCATCAGAGGCAGGGGACTGGGCCAGAGGGACTATAGGACCGGCACACCCAGGAAGCCTCTTCTTGCAGCCCTTGAGCCTGTCACCAAGGATTGGTATCAGGGACGAGTGTGTTTCCTGCCTGCTGTGCCCGCCCCCTACCACCCAGTGCACAGACCCCTGTGGGAGTCTCCTGGGAGGGAAGCACGTGGCCACCCCATAAACACAACCGGACTCGGTGGAAAGGGAAGTGCACAGCCCGAAGAAAACTGCCAGTGGCCTGCTGGGACACTTGGAGCTCCAAGAGTGAGGTTGAGTGGAGGCAGCTACCTGCCAGCGTCACGGTCTGGCTACAGTTCAGGGTTTGCATGCAGCCATCACTGTCCCTCCCCCACACTCCCTGACACGAGGCTGTCCCGCAAGTGGCAGGCGCCATACGGCAGTGCCCGAGGTGTGTCTGCATCTGCCTTCCCCACCAAGAACACCCAGAGCACAGGACTTTCCTTATCTATCTCTGCGTCCTGATGACCTAGCCCAGGGCCTGGCCGGAAGGCGGAGCCCAGTAAGTGCCCGTGGAAGGGGATTCATCTGGCTGGCGGGACGGGCAGGGCCTGGAGAGGATGGCCTCTAGTTCCATCTCCCCAACTTGGGCTTTTCATTTTCCCAGTTGTAACATTGAAGGAATGAATGATGCTGATTTAAGAAGGTGCTCCTTTCTGGCAGTGGATGTGCCTGGCTGTTTCTCAGTTCAGATCATCTTTTGTCCTGGTTGCTAACGGAGTAGCTCGCAGTTCACCTCTAACCATAGCCACGATCCATCTGATGGGGCACAAACATACAGGCAGAAGATCCCACTTTAACTGCTTGGAAAATAAGACACCATCACTCACTCACTGCTCCCCTTCACTAATACATTTGTTTATTCTAGTAATTCATTCATTTGGTAAAGACTTATTAAGTGCTTTCTGTGTCCCAGCCCTGCTGGTAGGCATCTAGTGGCATCACTTTCAAGGACAATCTGCCATCCCTTGGCCACCCTGGGGAGACGTGGCCATTGTCTGTACTATTTCTCCAGATGGGGGCGTGGAGGCAGACCGACTCTCAGTTGCTCACATAATCATGGGACGTGACTCGGAGCCAGGGGTGTTGAGCGTGGCTGCACGGGCTGCACATTGCACAACTTTGAGGGGAATTGCACAACATGGAATCCAGAATCAGTCACCCACTGTCATCACCTAGTTGGCCAGGCCATGCGGCTTATTTAGATCCCACTAAGATATGCTACAACTCTGTCAGCAAGGGGTGCTGGTGCAGCTGCTAATCTAGAGGTCTGGTTCTAGGCTGTTCCATCCCCTTCCAGTACTGGCAAGCCCCAGGGCCACATCCACGGAGGAGACTCCCTTGGGGCCCTGCTGGTGGGCTTAAGTGTCCAGAGCTTAGTCCATCTCGTCCTCCTGCCCACCCCAGGATGGGGAATGCTGACTGTTCTCTGTGGCATGTCCTGAAGCTGTCCCTGTGCTGCTGCCCACACCCCCACCTGTCCCCACACAGCCTCTGGCTTAACTGGGTACCATGCACCATGCAAGCAGGGGGCCCACTGCCACATACCTCCACCTAGGCTGGCCTTCCCCAGGATCTGACTGCACAGCTTATCAACTGTATGAGCATCTTGAAAATGTCCCTCTTCCTTTGCTCTTGTCACTGGAAAATACATGCATATATACCTACCTGAAATAAAAAGCAAAACAAAACAGCACAATAGCAAACACACACCTGGCGACCAGGTGCCTCAGTGGAGCGTCTCCCCTTTCCCCATTACCTTAACTGCCCAAGGTCCTAGTCACCATGTGCAATTTCAGCTGCATCAACGGGACTAAGCAATATCCCCAGAGACTTCTCCAGTTCAGCGAGCACGCACATCATCCCTGTGTTTTCATTCCTTAGACTGCCTGCTGCTACACTGAGCTCTAAACCAGGCAGCAGGGAAGCCCCAGGGAGCGGAGGCAAAGGACTTGGATTTTAGGAGCATCTCTGCTACTCCTAAGGGCAAGCTTCTCTCTTTCTGGGTCACTTTGCTATCCATGAAATGGGGACAGCGGCACAGGCCACACCAAATGCACAGTGCAGGGAGGACTCAGTGCTCTCTGTGCCACAAACGTGGCTGGTTATGGACCCACAGCCCAGCCTTGGCAGGAGGGAGACAAGCTAGCAAATCTGAAACGTGTCTCTGTGGGCCACAGGAACGATCCCTGGCAGGTCAGGCAGGGACGGCCGGGCAACTCGTCCCAGCACCTACCCGCGTTCTGAACAGCCCAGCACTCTTTGCATGTTTCAGAAGCATTAATATAATATAAGCATCTGTGAGGCACTGGGCAGGATCCTGGCTGCCTGGAAACCAGATTCTGGCTTCCTGGCTGGAACACATGTTGCATTTGAATTTAAGAGGCTGTTTTTCTTTTCTGGTTTGTGTCCATGAGAATGGTGTGTGTGTGCACGTGCGCGTACATGTGAGTGGACATGCACAAGCACTGATGTGTGTCTGAAGTGCACGTGGGTTTCCATGTGTGTGCATTCCAAGATCGGAATGTGCACTTTCCCCTCTCCACGAGGTTCATACCAAGTGTGGTGGAGGAGATTTGGTTGATGAGAAACAGTCTCCTGTTCCCCATGCATGAGCCGTCAGTGCGCCCACGTGCTGCAGGTGTTTGGGCCCGTGAGAACAACGTGGGATGCAAGCGTATCTCTGCATCAACTAATTAGGTGTTGGATAGACGACAAAGTTTGTGCCATCCACAACTTTGTGGGGATGGGAGTGTTACTGAGTCTGAGAATGGGTTTTGCTGATTTTTCCGTACACCTCCACTTAATCGCCCTGACAAGAGTGACTCACCTGCCAGCTGTAGAGGGCAGTGTCACCCCTGGAACAGGTACAGGGGTGTGCAGCGACTGAACCTGCAGCCTTGGTTTCCCCAGCTCTAAGACCTTACAGTCGAGCAGATGAGCTGTGCCATAGTGACGTGACGATGCCACCTTGTCCTTGCTTAGTGCTTTCTTCACTGCTCAGTGTTTTGTTACACGCCTCATTCATTCAGCCAACATTTGCTGAGCATCTACTTCTCACAGATGTGGCCACTCACAGAAAACAGGCGGGCAGGGGAGGACGGGTGACGCTAGCCCCATTTGGATCATATAGTCTGTGGGGACCAGAGCCAGAAGGGGAAGTCAGGTTCCCTCTGCGGTGAGAGCTTCTGCACCCGCCTTTCCCAGGAGCACGTGCTAGCGCTTGTCTGTCTGTGGGTGCACCCTCGCGAAGGTGCTGTGTAGGCACCCAGGCAGGGGGCCCCAAGGTCCCCCCAGGAGAGTCCAGAGGGCCTCTCTGAGACGCCACCACTGTCCCTGCAGAGTGGCGACAAGGAAGCGGGGCGAGGATGATTCTGCAGGATGAAGACATCACCACCAAGATCGAGAACGACTGGAAGCGGCTGAACACCCTGGCCCACTACCAGGTGAGGTGACTGTGGGAAGGCAGGAGCTGGAAGTCTCCGTCCTGGAATAACAGAGTCGCCCCAAGGCTGGACGCCAAGCCCCAAATCCATTCTTCACCAGCACCTCATGTTGCCTTAGTGACCAGGGGAAATGGACGTCCCCCAGCTAAGAAACCGGGGAGCCCTGACCTCTTAGGAGATATCGTGCTGATGTGCACATGTCCCGCAGGATGTGGGCAGAGTCCCCAGGGAAAAGCCCTTCTTAGAGGTTCCTCCGGGCGGTCCCCCAGGGAAGCACTGGGGTGGAGACTGCTAGAGGAGCTCAGAGTATCATTTAGGATTCAGATCTGTGTCTCGTTCTGCTCAAAGGAAGGCCGACAGCCTCTGAAGTCCCCTAGTTCTCCAGCAAGGCACCGACTGCCCCTTAGAACCAAGTTAATCCTGACTTGTCCTCGTTTCCTGGGGCGGCAGAGTTGCTGTGCCCAGGTCCTTAGAAGCCTTTTCCCTATAGGTGCCAGACGGTTCTGTGGTGGCTTTAGTATCCAAGCAGGTGACAGCCTATAACACAGTGAACAACTCCACAGTCTCAAGGACCTCAGCGAGTAAATATGGTGAGAGCTCATTGAATGTCCTTGGGGGCCGGGATGTCCTGAGCAACTGTCGTCACGGTGGCGGCACAGCCCCAAGGCAGCAACACCCAGGAGGGGAGGAGGGTGGGTCAGGCAGGCTGAGCATCAGAAGGCAGGGCCAGGTGGGGTAAGAGGCTCCTGGTTCCCGCCAGCCACTCTGGTGCACGAGCAGAACCTTCATCCACGAGCAAAAGAAGAAAATCCCACCTTCACGAGTGTCTTAGATTCTATAAGATGCTTTCTCTTGTGTGATAGTTATTATCTTACATCACGCTCATAACAATCCGGTGAATTAAATAATTATTATTTCCCCTGATTATGCAGATTAGTAAATTATAACTCAGATACACAGAGGCTAAATGACTTGTAAAAGTCACACCGTGATCACGCAGTGGAGTGAAGGCACAGGCCCGGGTGTGAGGCCCTGCGGTGGAGAGCAAGGGTGCGGGACACCCGGGAGAGGCCCGGAAGGAGCCCTGTTCTGCCACCGCCCGGGTGCTCTGTGGCCAGTCATCTGACCACCATGAGCCTTGGATTTCTTACCAGCAAAACAGGGATTGAAAAAACTACCAACTTCACAGGATCATTGCGAATACTAAACAGATGAATACATGGAACGGTGCCTGCACACAGTAGGACCGTCATCTTTCGTTCTTGCTCAGTTCTCATTTCGCTACACCTCAAAGACACTGGCAGGAGCTTCAGCAAATAAGTGGGGAGGTTGGCCCAGGCCAGAGGGGAGGACAGAGGTGAGCATCTCCGGCGCTAACTCAGCTGGCTCAGCGTTTTTTAAGGGAGACAGGCCACTGCCCCCACGTGTGTACTGAACTGGCCACGCAGAACACGTCCAGAGACAGGACTTGAGAACATGTACAAGGAAAAGTGTAAAGCAAGTACAAGCTTATATTTTTACAAATTGAATAATAAAGGGCGTACACATCGCAAAGTACAGGAAGGAGGGGAGATCGGAGTGGGTGGATAAAACACAGGTAGTTTCCTGGAGGTGGCCGGAAAGGCAGCCCAGTTTTAGGGACCGTACCAAGGCAAGGGGACAGCGCCAGCAAATGGCAGCCAGGGTCAGACAGGGGTTGTGCTCGGCTGCAGCAAGGGGAGCCTCGTGAGGTAGCGGGCCAAGGCTGTGTGGCCTCACGCGCACGGGGGGCCGTCCTTGTCCTGGCAGAAAACATGATCCGGTACACGGGCAGCCCCGACAGCCTCCGCTCACGAACGCCTATGATCACTCCTGACCTAGAGAGCGGAGTCAAGATGTGGCATCTGGTGAAGAACCACGAGCACGGAGACCAGAAAGAGGGTGACCGGGGGAGCAAGATGGTGTCCGAAATCTATCTGACACGGCTCCTGGCCACTAAGGTATCGGACTTGAGAACAGGGTGCAGGGAGCCCACGGCTGTGGCCTTCGTCAGCCCACAGAAATGCCAGGGCTGGCCAGTGCCTAGCATTTGTGCTGGTGCCTACTCTGCCAACTACCCTGGCAGGCACTGCTCACCAGTCCCAGCACCGAACCTCAGAATCCTTCTCAACCCAGTGCTCCAGGCAAACCCTACCGACACATCGGTATTGGTGTGCAATCTGATCCCCCTCTCTATGCCCTGGCTCAAATACTGAGACACTAACTTTTCACGTTCTTCTGCCATGCCTTACAGAAGAATGTCTTCTTCTCTGGGGCATCATATACGATCTCTAGGGGTGGACGTCGGGGCTCCATCCGTGACTACACAGCCACCATTTCTGATCCTGGTTCTGGGGACGTTTCGTGCCCACAGTTCTAGCCTTTGACTCCTGAGACTGGGCTCAGCTCTGCTCTCTGCAGAGCCAAATGAGTAACTGTTCATTAGCCAGTGTGAGTAATGCCCAAACAAAACCAGCAGATTGTGTTTGTCTGCTCTGACCAAGTGAGTGTTCATTAGCATTTGGGAAAAGTGCTAAAATAACACCGCCAGAGGGTGTTAAACCAAACCGTGTTGTTGGCAGAGGAAGACTTACTCGGGTCCAGTCATGAGTGTTGGATCTATTTTCCATGTGCAGAAGAAATGCAAAGCTGTGAGAGGCAGAGGAAGGGGAAAAGATGTAATACACGGACTTACCCAATGTCACCCACCCAGGGCAGGCTGTACACTGTCCTCCCCGGCCCCGGCCTGTGAGGCAGGTTTTAAGACCCGTTCTCAGGGCCTGGTGGGCCGAGCTGCGTCTGACCGTGTCCTCGCTCCCCAGGGCACGCTGCAGAAGTTTGTGGATGACCTCTTCGAGACCATCTTCAGCACCGCACACCGCGGCTCCGCCCTGCCCCTGGCCATAAAGTACATGTTTGACTTCCTGGACGAGCAGGCGGATAAGCACGGCATTCACGACCCGCACGTGCGCCACACCTGGAAGAGCAACTGGTGAGTGATGGGGGGACCCGGGCGCACCAGCAGGGGCGAGTGACTCTGCCCACCCAGCCCGAGCCAGGGGTGGTAGGACGGCAGGCCGTGGGGAGGAGGGCTGGCGGGAGGCCACCTGGGCAGCAGGGCGTCCAAGCAGGCTCATCCTCTGGCCCTCCCCGCCCTCTCTCGCTCCCCTCTAGTCAAGTCTGTCTTGCAACATTTTTTCTTTTTTTTCCTATCAGTCACTTAGTCGGTTAACAAACATTTACTGAACCCTCTAAATGAGCAAGAAATAATATGCCAACTCTCATGGCTAGGGCAGTCTCCCACCCAGGTACCTCCTGGGTGCTTGACATCATGCCAGACACCGAGGATCGTAGACTGATCACACCTGGCCTCCGCCGTCAGTGAGCGGACAGACAGGAGCAAAAAGCGAGGAAGTCACTGTCTGGGCAGAGAGGCAAAGGCTGGGATAGAAGATGTGTTGTATGCAACTGGATCAGAGAAGGGCAAGGTCTAACAGTGAGCCCCAGGGAGAGTTCTGAAGCACACACAGGAGGCATCTTGGTGAAAAGGGGCATTTCTCCTCTATTCAAGGAACTACTCTCTTCTCTTCCAACACACTTCTTTTCCAAGCTCTGTTTTGAGAATAGATCTGCCCTTAACTTCTTTGTCTTCCTTTGAGATAGCAGGATTCTCCAAGCACTAACTGACACTCTAGGTGTCCCCCTCTAGTCCCCTTTCTCCTTTTAACATATATCATTCTCCCCTTCATCTGCGATTGATTTGTATTTCGGATTGAGATGGCAAGGTCAAACATCAGTATGCAGCACTCGGGGTAGAACCTTGCAAAGCTGGGACTCAGTAAATATTGATGAGAGGCAGGGCCCCGGTGGTCTCTGGCTGAGAGCTCTACCCCGGGCAAAGCTGGCTTGGATGGAGCCCTGGGTTCCAGAATTGCCTCCGTGCAGCTTTTACATGGTGCCGTCCCAGGTTGTTCTTTCCCTGATTGTTCCTCCAAGGCAGCATGGGCCTGCTGCCCAGCACCTCTCACTGCTAGGACTGGCAAGGCGCTAGGGCTCCGCCGGGCACCCCGCCAGCCAACCCCGGGCCTCAAAGCAAAGCACAGGTGAAGGCAGAAGTCGGGCTATGGCAGTAAACTTTATTCAATGTAGCATGCCCTGGCTCCTTACCTGGGGAGGGTGCTGTCTCTGCTGACGCTGGAACATCAGGCAGGAACAGAGGTTTGGACTGCAGAACCAAAGAGTGGGGTTTGCTCCCACATTAACTCTTGATGAGGGAAGATCTTCCATGCTGGGGTTCTTGCAACCTTTCTGGAATAAGACTCAAAATCCGGATTCCCCACTCAGCGCGGTAACACAGGTGAAGCGATGCCCTCCTTGGTCCAGCAGGGTCTGGTCTCTCCCAGCGCCTGCCTCTCGGTAAGATGCACTTAACTCTCCCAGTCGTCTTAGCGTGGCTCTCGGGAGCTCTTCTGAGGGGCGTGTCCCCGGCCTACCCAACCTGCTTCTCTGTGTCAGGGTGTCTGCCACTTACTACCCTGGGTGGGTGTCAGCAGCCCCTGGGATGTAAGCAATGCTCTGCCCAGACCTTCTCTTGGTCCCAGCTGGGGAGAGCTAGGTCCTTCCAAATCATTTCTACATGCTCTTAGTAGCCCGTGCCAGGAATATCACCTCAAATAGTATCCAAACCATTTGTTTTCAGCCCATCCCTCCTGCCAGGGTAAGGCCTCCAAGGATGCCATAATGTCCTGGGGGGAAGCCAGATCCTCCTGTTATGACAGCTCTGGCAGGGACTCGGGTATCGTCATCACAAAGAATCCAGGTCCACATAAGGGAAATCCTGGGAAGCAGACAGCCATCCTATGCTCCGGTCGGTCATCAAAGGACACGTCCCCTGACCCTGACGGGATCCTTGCTACCCTGGGCAAGAGACAGTCTGGGAATCTTGAGATTTGCATATTGACTTGGAATTAATTGTCCCTGATTGAAAAGAGATTGTTTTCTTATTCCTGGCTCAAGGTGTACCCCACCCTCTCCCCACCCCCTTCTTCCAAGCTCCCTACCTTTTCTCTTTTAAATAAACCTCCTGCTCATTTAGCCTGAGTGGCTGCAATCAGCCAGAGATTAGCGCCACCACTAATGTTAATAATATGCTAATGTTTCATTAGGCAGGAGCCTCCAGTGGGTGCGGTGGCTTCCCTGTTCCTGTGCCTGTCATCATCACAAGTGGCTTAAGGAATGGGGAGTGCAGGGGAGAGACAACAGTGGTGGGAATGTGGATCCCAGAGTGTCCCTATTCCAGGTGGGACTTTTGGAAAACAGGAATATGTGGGTGGAGACTTCATTAACTGGGAAGTCGTGGGTCCTTCATCTGGAGCTCTGAGCCCAGCTGTCATGGTCTCCCTTTCTTTTTTTTTTCTTTTTTAATTTTATATTATTATTATTTTTTATTTCAGCATATTATGGGGGTACAAAAGTTTAGGTTACGTATATTGCCCTTCCCCCTGCCCTCCCCCAGAGCATGTCCATTCCCAGACAGTGCACATCGCACTCATTATGTAGGTATACACCCTTCCCCTCCCCGCCCCACACCTGCCCGACACCTGATTAGTGTTATTCCCAAATGTGCTCTTAGGTGATGATCAGTGTGGGCAGCTGGCGTGACCGTGGCTTTCACTCTGTGTTGTGCCTCTCTGAGCTGTCCCTGGATGCCGTCCTATTACGTCCTATTCTGGATTTCCAATGATGAAGCCAGTGCCACTAAACATGGTCGCATCTCAGTGCTGCCTGCCTGAGCCCTGTGCTGCACACTTTGTAGGAACTTAATAAATACTTGTCGATTGATCGGCAATCTTGAATGCTAGGTCTTATTGCATTTATAGCATTTGCTGTTTGTTCATACCGGCTGCTGGGAGATGCAACAAGTATAGAAATATTGTACTCGCTCTATTGAAATAATATAATCCAGAGAGTTTAAGTTCTAAGAGGCAAGCCAAACACATAACGAACATTGTGACTATTACCAACAGCGAGAACGACCACTCAAATGACAATAAAACACCAGGGGAAATGGCGGGAGGCAGAAGCGGGAGCAGAGGGGAGGGAATAGCGATCCCTTGCGTGGCACAGGCCCGTCCCCTGGCTCGGCAGGCTGGACGGAACCACGGATGGGAGAGCAGCAGGGAGAGGTGCAGCCAAAGGAGGCAGGGGGCGGTTTCTCTTGATGCCCCGGACTCTTTCTAGCGACAGACTCCCAACACCAGACAGCACTGCGCAGTCTCCCGCTTTGACTTTGTGTATGCCGAGTGCCTCCTGCCGCGGGCGCACCCCTTCCTCCAGGCCTCCCCCCACTAAGACCACCTCTGCATGTTTGAAAACTCCGACCACCAAACACCCCTCTGGGAAGGCTTTCGGGACCCTGCCCTCTGGATAGACGCGATGCCTCCCTGGGTCCCCCGTTGAAGCCCACACGCTCTCCGGTGCTAGCACCCGTAGTTCTCTGAGCATGCATTGGGTTCCATGTCTGTCTTCCCCAGAAACCCACCACAATGCAGGCTTCCTGAGGGCAGAGGGGGTGTCCTATTCACCGCCACGTCCCCAGTCGCCAGCACCGTTCCTGGCAGGCAGCAGGTGCTCACTGGGAGAAGGGGGCAGGGGGAGGATGCAACACAATGGGGCAGGCAAGGTGGGCGAATGTGGGTTTTTAAGCACACCAGCTCCAAGATGAAAAATCAGTTTGCTACGCGGAAACAGCCCCAGGGCCTCCCCACTCAGGAATAAGCTACGGGACCAGGCAGAGAGGAAGCGTGTAGCTTCCGCCGAGTCACACTGTGGGTGGCAGAGAGTCAGACACGAGGTCTAGAGTCAGGCAATTCCTTAAAGTTTGTCAACTGGATGCTCCTTGTGTCAGGCATGGGAGCAGACAGCAGAACAGAGTCAGAAACTCCCCTTTATAGCACACGTTGTGGCCACCACATCTGCCAGAGGGCAGACTATGAGCCCGTAGTCAGGACTGGGCATCACGCCCTCTCCAGTGCCTGCCAGTGTACGTCTGAGTGAATTATTCAACCTCGCTGATGCTCAGTTTTCTGGAAGGCAGATCGGGGCCCTGCAGACCCACCTTCCCTCCTGTCCCTGGCACAGAGGAGGCTCCTGAGCTCTGCTGGTCCCCCTGACTGCTTGATGCTTCTCTCCACACAGCCTGCCCCTGCGGTTTTGGGTGAACATGATCAAAAACCCACAGTTCGTGTTCGACATCCACAAGAACAGCATCACGGACGCCTGCCTGTCTGTGGTGGCGCAGACCTTCATGGACTCCTGCTCCACGTCGGAGCACCGGCTGGGCAAGGACTCGCCCTCCAACAAGCTGCTCTACGCCAAGGACATCCCCAGCTACAAGAACTGGGTGGAGCGGTGAGTGCTGGGCCAGGGAGCCTGTGAATTAGTCAACTTGCCCTGATGAAAGGTCCCTTCCCCCTGAAAAATGGGCTGGCGCTTCCAGACTGGTCATTCACAAAGCCTGATCCTGCCGCTGCGACTCCCACCCGCCCCATGACCCCGGTGGTGCTGTCTGCTGAAATGAGCACTGGGACATGTGCCAGAGGTTGCCACATGCTCTGCTTCCCCACGTGGCAGACCCCACACCTCAGTGGCTGAGATGCCTTCTAGGCCCAGGAAGGAGATATGGTTCCTGGCTCTAATCCCCACCCTGCAAAAATAAATACATTTTAAGAAACCTGTGATCCTAGGACTTCAAGGGACCAAGCAACGTCTTGCTGCAGAAAGGCTAGAGGTCTCTGCCCCTGTGCTCTGTCTGGCAGTTCCCAGCATTCTGTGGGATGTCATTGTCACTCTCTGAACAGCTTCTCACTGTCCCTGTCCCTGAACTCTCATGCAAGCAGCTCTGAATGCCCTGGGTCTTGCAGCGTTGTCTCTGCCATCCTGCCCATGCTCCAATCACAAGGCCTCGCAGTTCTGCCACCACTAAAGGGCCACCGGCCAGCTCTGGGGCTGGGCTTTTCCCAGAGCAGTGCTCACTCAGTGCTCACTCACGGTAAAGAACACCAGTGGGCCATATCAGCTCCATGTGCCAAGTACCTGAGCTAAGAAACTGGCTCAAACTTTATTTATTCATAACGGTAGCCATATAATGTAAGAGGACAGGAATTATGACCTCTTTTATGTCTGTGAAGGTGAAGAAATGTACCCAGAGAATGACTCGGTAATCAGCCCAAGATGATGTAAGTGGCCAAGATGAAACAAGATCCCAAATCTCCTAGGTGATTCCCAAATCTCTTTTCTACTCTTTGTGATACTTTCAGATAGGGCCTCTCTCTGCCAACCCATAAGGTACCTCTGTGTGAATTAAGGAAGGCGCTCCTTCCTATGGGAGGATATAAGCCCACACCAGGGTGAGTGGTTTGCTAAATGATGAGCTCGCTGCCAGCCCTCGGTCACCCTCTTGTCCAAGTACCTTTGTGCAGTGAACAACCTGCACAACTCTACATGGAAGTTCTGCTTTTAGACTTAGACTCCCTTTCTTTCTTTTTTCCAAGTAGCTCAAGTATGTAGGAAACATTGTTGGAGGCTTAAGTTTGGTGCCTTTTTTGAGAGTAAAGAGACCAGAAATTGTTCTTGACTTGGTGACTGAAGACAAAATGAACTGTATCATTTTGTGCATGGCAGAGAGACAGTCTCCATGTCTATACTTGAAAATTGCCTTCCCTTGTGCGGAGGGAATAACTATGATAGTGGAGTTCTGGCCGCCTGGGTGGAATAGTTTCACTAAAAGGGTTTAATTTTGTTTTCCCTCTCCCCTCTGTTCTTTGGTATTCTCTTCTCCCTTCTACTGATGTATGTGGTGGACATGCCACGTTGGCTGTCAGGGAGAGAGCTAACTCTTTTGTCCTCGTGTCTGATTAAGTCTGAGTCCCTGAGAGAGGCTCTCACCTCCTGCTATGTAGACAGTGGCTCATTCTTCTGACAACAGAGCTGCCAGGAGCAAGCCCTTCTGTGTGGACAGCCACCCCTGCAGCAGAGACAGAGGGGCAGGAGGCAGCAGCTGGGCCGTGGGTTATCCCTGCACTGCCACCGTGTCACTGTGATACAGCCCCAGGCACGGGGGAGGAGCCAGGGACAGGAGGGCTGGGGATGATGTTTCTGAAGCGTCTGTATAGAGGACACTTCCCCGGAACAAGGCTGGTTAGGCGGAGGTGAGACGGATGCATGTGCCAGGCAAATGCTCTCCCTTCCGCTCACTGCTCAAGGAGATCTGTGCCACGCAGCTGCCACAGGTCACAAGTAAACCTCGTCCGTTTGGTTATTTTTAGGAGTGGTCTGATGGCTTCCATTTCTTATCCCACTAGTTTCTTAGCAACCACTGGCACACTCAGGAAAGTCATCTTTCACTTGCTCGAAGTCCAAAATCCTTTCTCCTGTCATTTCGGAATGAGGGTGCCAACACAGAGGGATCGAGAAAACAGCACGGACAGGTGTGGAGGTCAACCCAGAGTGCTTCTTCCCTTGGTGATAAATGGTCACGTTCACTCCCACTCCCCAAGGAGGCGGACTCCAAGCTCGTCTGGCTCCCTGGAGGGGAGAGTGAGTCTGGCAGGGCAGAGCTCACCCAGGACCCACAGCGAGCCTGATCTCCCACCTCCCCTTTCAAGGGCACTGGCTGCCTCCAGTTCAGAAGAATGACGGTGGAGTGCCCTCCTCCTGTGGCCAGGGCTTGCCACTTCTGAATGTGCTGCCTTAAGGCTGTGAGTATGCAGACTGCTTCCCGGGACTCTCAGCTGTGCAGTGTGCCCTGCACACATCTGGGGAAGGCCTTCTGCACCATCACAGCCACGAAACAGGATTTACCCTGGGCCTCTCTTCAGAGTGAGTGCAAAAGGAAAGCAAGTGAATTCAGGAAGACTCACTAACTCTGTCTGTTGAGGAGCATAGATGATTCTATCAGCACCCATGCTAGCTGGGGTCTAGAATTCTTTATCTGCCCATCCTTTCCACTATCCTCCCACCCATCCTCCCACCCATCCTCCCAGCCCATTCCTGCCTCCAGATACCTTGCAAAGCTAGTGGCCTGTGGCCCCACTGTGGACTCTGGATCTTCACTTCCTCCATCCACAAATTTGTACTTTTGCTTGTGGCCAAATCTAGAGAAGGGGAGAAGAGTCTCTTGGTCTCCCATTAACAGTTAACTGCTACACTCATCTCACAGAGCAGAACTCAGTTGTGTTGTCACCATGAATTGGCGTGTCATGGTCAATAGCAGTAAATTTGCATACTCAGTAGTGATTTCCTCTGATTTTAACTCGGAAAAGCTTCAAGGTCATCCCTGTTGCAATGCTGGCCTCAGTCACTTGCCGCCAGTTGGCTTTCCCAGGGAGGACATGAGTGGAGTGACTTGCAGTGGCCACTGGGGCTTGGGCTGGGGGTGTGCCACATGTTTGAATTCCATCTACCATGTGTGCCATGGCACGAGAAAGATTAAGAATTTTAAACATTTAAATATGATTCCTAAGGAAACTGTCCAAATATATAAAACTGTGACATCTGCCCCTGGGAGCAATACTAAAGGTGAGATGTAGACATTTCATTAATGTATTAATTAATCCGTGGGTCAAACATTTATGGTCTCCATCATGGGTGTATGGGGCACTTGGGACATATGGGACTTGGTCCCTTCCCCTCCAGCAGGCACTCATCAAGCACCACGCGCTGCCGTGGTGGGGGCTCGAGGGGAAGGCTCTCATTCTGCTGGGCCTGGAGGGATTCATAGGGGAGAAGACTTTTGTGCAGGGCCTTGGAAGGCGAGTTTTGGGGACATCAGAGAATGAGGTCAGAATATCTTGCACTTTGAGGCGTTTGGAGGGACGCCAACACTTTGTTCTTTGCAAGGAGTTTAGGGCGTTGGAGACCATCTTCTCAATCACTAGAGGGCTATACCCAAGGCAGAGATGAGAGGCTCCCCACCCCACCCTGGGCCCGGGCTTTCTGCTCGCATGTCCCCCTCCCACAGGGGTCCACCAACATGAGACACAGCTGTCTGGGCCCTGCCCTCTATGGCAGCTCCCCGAGGCCTGATGTCGGGGCCCAGAGGTCCTGGCAGCCTACCCGATGTGAGCTAACTCAGCAAGGAGACCTGGGCACGGTCAGTGGGGGGACCCAGCCCCACTTCAGCCCTGGCCAGTTCGAGGGGACTCCTGGGGGACTTTGAGGATTCCAGTCCCTTCTGAACGTGGACTCACCTGCAGGCAGAAATCCCACGGGAGCAAGTTCAAGTACAGGGCCCAGGCTGACCTTCCCCTGCCTCACCCCAGCCAGCTGATGAGAACACTTGTTTGAAGTTCGTTAATGGGGCTGAATTGCATTCTTTGCAATCAATAAGGCCTCTCAGTGGAGGAGCCCAGAGCAGAAGCCAGAAGAGGAAGAGTGAGAAGGAGGCAGGTGTGCACACGGCAGAGGGACTGCCACTCGGGGTCATTATCAGACTCCAGGGTGCTGGCCAGGGGGTGGGGTGGGCAGAGCCCTGGAGGGGAGCAGCAGAGGTCAAGGCAGTGTCAGCAAAGCCCTGCAGAGAGGGTGGGACCACCTAGCACCAGGCAGGGCTGGGGTCAGAAACAGGCTAGAGTGTCGGCACTGGGCTGTCCGTGGCCACTCAGCTCAGCTGACTTAGAACTTGCTGAAGATGAGGTCACGTGGCTGGCCCACCTGTAGGCTGTTGTCTGGCCACAGACTGGCACTGGTCGGCCCCAGCCTCATCAGTGCCAAGGCAACAGGAGAGAGACGGAGCTGCTCCCTGCAGACCTGACCTCACTGTGAGAGGGGGCGATGTGTCCAGGAGAGGCACGTCACCGCTGCCTCTGGATGAGATCAGAACCCCTGCCCTCCCCACCCCACTCTCAGCCCCCCTCGCCAACGTCGCTCTCTGTCTCTCTTTCTTGCACACACACATACTTTCTAAGTATTCTCTTTGGAGAAAAGGACTGGGCTTGTGCACCCTGCCACGAGGCAAGCCATTGTGAAGGGACAGAGTATGGGCATCTGTTGTTCCCAGGGGTGGGTCCCTTCACTGTGGTCCCTACCCTGGTTTCCCATACACCTTGGGGGCCCTAAAGGCAGCAGCAGGAGCCCTGGCACTGACGGCAAAAAGCCCAGCAGAACCATCCGTCTACTGTGAAAGGCCTCACGGGCAGGCAACAGGAACCGCAGGCATCTTTGCTTCTGATGATAGCTGTGTCCTCTCAGTGGGAACCTGGGTTTTTCATCCTGGTCAGAGGCTCTGATTGTCTACAGGTGACAGAGGAAGCTTCGGACCCGGCCGTGTTATCCAAGCTGCGTGGCCAGCTGCTGGCCCGGAGACCAAAAGTGAGCGAGGTCATATGTTCATGTTTGTTGCCAACACGATCTATCTGGGAGGAGAACCCTTCACTTGGCAAACACACCTTGCTTGGCAGACGTGGGATCCCTGCAGGAACGATGGCACAGATCTCCTTGGGAGTGGCAAGGTTGGAAGCCACTGTGGAAGTCTCGGGTCTCCCACTATAAAATAGAACATTGGCATTTATGGCATTCCAGAAATAGTGGCAGTGAATCGAGTCTCTCGCTGGAACTTTTATACCTGGAATGCCACTAAATTGCTCAGAACTCTGTGCATTGAGGTACCTGAGGATGTGTTTGGGGATGAATCACAGGCCTTGAAGAGAGCAGAGATACCAAAATGAAACGGGACAAGGCATGGAGGCCCCAAGGGCTCGGAAGATGAGGCAAGGGTGGAGGAGAGGGAGATGCTGTGGAGGACGCGAGTTCACGTGGGACAGAGGAGGGGACGGCCTCGTCTGAGCCCCCGGCTGCTCTGAGAAAGGCCATGTCATTAGCTCTGTCCTTGTTGCTTGTCACAGCAGTGTGTCATGGGCCGAGACCTCCTGCCTGGCCAAAATGCTACCAGTTCAACAGAGCAGTTGGCACAGTGTCTAGTGTGTGGCTGGGTTCCTGAGGGCCGTGGGAGTCCCCTCAGACCAGCCCCTTCCCTCGCAGGAGACTCCAGGTTTCATCCCCCTCCCTCTGCCTCCCTGTTTTCCAGACGGAACGGCAGGTCTGCAATCCCAGCACAGCCGTGGCCCAGAGCAGGCGGCCAGCCGACCCCTCGCCAGCCCAGCAAAGCTCTGGTGGCAAATTGAGCTGTCATTGTACTGCAGGCCCTTGAGCTGATGCCCAGGCAGCATAGGAGTGCCACCGCTACCAGCCTCTCACCCAACCCCTGGGCGCTGGTGGGGACAGGCAGAGGTTGGGGAAATAGCCTGCGACTGATGGCGTCCTGGTCAGAGCAGTGAGGGGTGCGGCTGGGCAAACACAGGGTCAGGTGCAGAGAAGACTGTCCCAGAGCCTCTGGTTAAGCCCTGAGTGCTGAGAACTCCCAGGTCCGTCACCAGCACAGCCGGAGAGTGAGTGCCTCTCCTTAAGCTGGGTGCCCAGGCGTCTCACTGGCCTTACCGTCGTCCCCACCCTGGAGACTGTCTCCCCACCCACCCTTCCTGATTCTGGGCTCCCAGAAGAGCCTTCCCCAGCATGGCAGCCATGGGGACGCCGTGCCGGCTGGGCCGGGCTGCCGCAAGGGTTTGCCGAGGCCTCTCTGTCTTTGCTGTGACCTGTTCTCTGTCATGTAGTCTGCAAACCCGAAAGAGCCTGGGAGAGGGTGAGAAGTGGCGTCTTTGGGGCACTGAGGCCTTTAGTTTCCTCATTAGGAAACTGCACAACTCCCCTCTGGCGGGGGAGTTGGGGTTTTGTGCATAAAATGTCAAATTGCAGAAATTAAAAATGTAAATGCTGGCATCTAATTAACCAGTTGACAGCAGTGCACAGCTGCAAGTGACAGTGACGGATTGCCTTCTGCCAGTCTCTCTCCCCTAGCGGCCCCAGCTCCGCCCTGTCCCATTTAACCCCAGAGCGCGGAGGACAACAGGGAGAGCAACTGCTTGGAAGGGCCTTCGGGCCCTGCTGGAGGAGACTTCCTGTGTCTGAGCACAGGGAGGGGCGTTAGAGGGAGTCTGCACCACTCGGCGTGGTAGCTGGGAGCAAAGCAGATGTGCGGGGCGGAGCCCCTCTCACTCCTGGTCCCTGTCCTGTCCACCCTCCGACAATGTCATGGCCACTTCCCAAACGCCTGCCCTCTGTGCCTCCTGCATCCAGAGCCACAGAGGGTTCCTCCTCGGCCAGACCCAGAAGCCCAGATCGGGGGGAGATCACCGTGGTCCCCAGGTGGCCACGTTGGGCCAGTGGCCCCAGACCCGGTGCTGGGAGTTTCCATCTCTCCTCTCTGCTCCATGTGCACGACTCCAGCTTCTTCCTCCTCCGTCCCTCGGCAGGTATTACTCAGACATCGGGAAGATGCCGGCCATCAGCGACCAGGACATGAACGCATACCTGGCCGAGCAGTCCCGGATGCACATGAACGAGTTCAACACCATGAGTGCACTCTCGGAGATCTTCTCCTACGTGGGCAAATACAGCGAGGAGGTGAGCGCCGCCCTGCCCGGGGCCTGTGGGGAAGGAAGGGGCAGAGATCAGAGACAACCCTGCATGGCTTCATGTACAAGAACAACCCCCTAGATACCCCCCACCCCACCAAGGAGACTCTGTACCGCCAGGACTCGGGGGCTGCGCTGCAAAGGCCATGATGCTAGAAACTCTCCCATCTGTAAATCCTGCATTTATCCCTGTTCTTCTCAGATGGAGAAATATCTGTTTCTTTCATTTTTTTCTCTTTTTATTCTTATTTTCTCCCCCGCTATTCCTTCTTTTTTATGTCTTCCATTTCTCTCTCTGATCTAATTCTCTTTAAACGAGCACTCCCCACCCCAATGGGCAGGCTCTGTGGGATGGTGTGGTGTGGTGTGTTGTGACACAGGATAGAATGAAACAGACAGAAGAGAACAGCGGCGAAACAATGAGACCGGCTGGCACAGAACAGAACAGAGTAGGATGTTGTCAGCTGTTGTGTTCCCTAGCTGGAAAGCCCCACCGGCAGTAATGGCCACCGTACACTCTGCCTTCTTTCTGGCCAGTACAAAGAAATGGGAGTTTTCTTGGCTGTGGGAGGGTTTTTTTGTTTTTTGGGGGTTTTTTTGGCTGTGCAGTTTAGACCAGTGGCTTCAGAATCCAGATTCCCTACATCTGAGCAGCAGCCAAGCCCCCTTCTCCGCGTGGCAGTAGTAAGAGGAGCTGAGGCCAGTGCCCCGGGCTCTCTACTTTCTCTCAGCCTCGCCACTGGGCGGAGTCTGGGGACCCAGGGGAAAGAAGCAGCCCCAGCAGGCCGACTCCATGACCCTCAAGTCAAGGGGAAGCCCTTGGGGGAGGGACCCCTGACGCGAGTCTGCAACCAGGACTGGTTCTGGGCAAGGTTTCCACCTGCCTGCGGCAAGGCAAGATAGTAAGGATGGTGTAGACGGCAGCAGCCTCTTCTTGGAAAGGGTTGTCCCTTAGTCCACAAAGGACTACACAAGTAGTACACCTGTCTACTCTTGGTGTTAAGATGTCCTGTCTTTATGAAATGACAGTGCCCATTAATGATGGCTCTTGGCCAGCCCAGCTCGAAAGCTGGCCGACTCTATCTTGGTCTCCCCAGTTGAAAATACATTAACTGGGTCATGAAGGCCAAAGCCCTGGGAGCCTCCCTCGAGCCTTCAGCTTTCTCTTCACCTCCTCGCCCTCTTCTCCCTCACCCCCGCCCTCTCAGACCCCTGCTTGGCCAGTGGCTCTCAGGCGCAGGCGTGGTGCTAAAGGTGCCCCCGGCTGTTGTCAGACTCCGTCCTCTGCACTGGAGGCGCACTAGCAGTTCCTCCGTTTACAGGTGAGGAAACAGGGTGCAGAGAGGTTACCTGTTTTGCCCCAGATCACTCAGCTAGAAACGGGCAGAGTCTTTATTCAATCCCACGCTGGCTGCGTTTGAGTCGAATTCCAGCACATTTTCCATCAGGGGCCACAGCTGCTGGCTGTCATTGTCCTCCACCAAGCGTCTGACCTCAGAAAAGGCTTTGGTCGACATCATCTGTCAGGCGTTTATGACCAGTAAAGCTTATGGCCTTACTTTTCTAGGGATGTTTGTATTTTTAATAGGCAAAGTTAAGCCAAATGACTTTCTAAAATGTGGAATTTCAGGCCTCAGGGAGCTGATGGAGAAGGTTTTCTTTTTCTGGAAGAAGGGGTGGGATGTCTTAATATCCACGACATCACGTTCCCGCTAGTCACGGAGCACCACACCTTTACACCAGATATGGAACTCTCTGCTGTTGAACCTGCGGGGAACCGTAGCATTTTGGCACAGGCATCTTCAACAAAGACACCGTTTTTGCAGGCAATAGAATCCACACAGTCACTCAGACATGCTGATGTGTGTGCCGGCATCCTGTGCTCACCGCCGTGTGGGTGCCCCACGCTGCACCCCAAGCCCAAGTGCCTCCCACACCTCCCCACCCGTGTTGCTCAGGCCACCGACTTACCCGGTGGTATCATGGATGCACATGCACACACCCACGTCTTCCTAGACGTGGACCACATCCACGCTGTCTGCATGCCCGCTAAGAACACAGACAGACACACACAGACTAGTAACCTCCCTGTTCTTGGCCCTTCAACAGATCCTTGGACCTCTGGACCACGACGACCAGTGTGGGAAGCAGAAACTGGCCTACAAACTAGAACAAGTCATAACCCTCATGAGCTTCGACAGCTGAGAACCGTCCTTCCAGGGCCATCCTGGAGGGGGGACACACCAAGCCGTGCCTCAGTCTAGATTATCATCTTTACCAAGTGCAAGTTCCGACTGGCATCAGCAGCATCCCCTGAGCAGCGCTGTCTCTTTCTCTCTCTCTCTGCCTCTTTGTTTCTCCCTCCTTCCTGGCTCCCTTCTCTTCCAGTTGCTCTGCCAACGCGACTGGACCAAGCCACTGGCCCCCAGTGAGTCCAGGGATGTCCGGGCCCACGGTGAGGGAGCTGGCCACAGGGTGTCAGAGGGGCTCTGCCCCAGCGTCTCCTGACCCGCACGTCAGCAGCAGGGCCCAAACATGACGGGGAGCCAGGGACAGAGGACGTTTCTGTGCTGCTACTTCACCCTCCACTTCAGGAGCCCCCGCTTTGGCCCGAACCTTGGCCCAGGGAGGAGGCAGTGAGCTCAGTATTATCTGCACTGGGAAGACACCGCCTGGCTCTCCCTCCCCACAATTCGCTCTCCGAGGGGTCGGTCAATGGTCTGGAGCTGTGAGAAGAGAGGCCACACCTCCTGCAGACGGCTGGAGTAGGGCATCTGTGAGGAGTCAGGAGGTGCCCCGAGAGCTGCCTCCCACCTGCCGAGTTGTCATCCAGAGGCCTCCTGCCCCACTCCAGGTGTCCAGGGGGAACTGCCCGCCCAGATGCCTCCCTCGCTTGTGGAAAGCCAGGCAGGCGGAAGCATAGTACTTGCATTCCACCGTGGACATGCTCCCAAGCTTCTAATCTCGCTCATAGCGGCAGAAATGTCACATGGAGGGGGAGAAAAGGAAAGAGTTGCATCTACTCTGGAAGCAGAATAGTAGTGTTCCATTCATCCCCAAATTCAAATGAGTCTCAACCACAGTCATAAGTCTAGTTCATTGCCAGAACCCTGAGTGCTGTCTAGAGAAAGCATCTATCTCCACCCTCCTTTGTCACCCTCATCAAGGGTCAGCGTGAAATGCAGGGTGCATCCAGGAGATTCTACCTCCAGCCGTCTCCATGGCTCCATCCCTACCATCCTTCCCGACAACTCCACAGTGGCTGGGCCAACGGCCCCGTGCCTGTTCCCCCTGCAGGATCTGGTGCCAATGCTATGCAGATGACCTTGTCACTGGACTGTCCAGACCTCCTTGTGAATGAGTTCATCACCGTCTCACTGTCTCTTTCATCATTCCCCTTCCTCATCCCTTCCGCTGTCATCCCTGAAAGAAACGCACTCAAGCACAGCCTCGCAGAGACAGACCAAAATGCCAGCCGACCTCAGCTGCCAGCCCGTCCTGTCTGGGGGGCACTGAAGAGCTGATGGACCTGGCTGGACTGGGAGGAGGGACACATAATTGGCCTTGGCCCTGGCATCCATCTGTGCATCTGTCCTTCCATCTGTGGGTGTACCACGTTGGCCGTGCTGGCGAATGTGTGCTCAGAAATGGATACTAGGTGAGCAGGGGCTGTGGGGAGAGAGTCTAATGGAGGGTCATGGAAACCTGTCATCTTAGAGAGACCGTAGGCGCCACCTGGTCCTGTCTCCCGCCGTAAGCAGGAACTCTCCGGGCAGCTCTGCTCTGGAGCTTTCTGCCGCCGTGGGAGACAAGAAGCATCCTCTAAGGTGAGGTGGAAGCCAAGGTTCCACGCACAGTCTTGCCTTCACTTCCTGAGCAGCAGACATCGTTCCCTGCCATCTGCTCAGAACGAACCCCACTTGGGGGAGGAACCACACCATTTCCAGCAAAGTCCATGGAGCATCCTGTGCTTTGAAGAACACTCGCCCCTTTGGATATGAATACGTGCACATGCGTGTGAGCGCATGTGCGTGCATGTGTGTGCGCGTGTCTGCCCCAGGAGTCGGTGGAGAGCACAAAAAGACCTCTTGTCCTATGTAGGAGGATTTCGAAGTGTTTCTCTTCCCTTGCCCCTTGCTCATCTACTCATCCTGCAGCTTCAGGACATTTCAACACTCGCTCTCTATGCTGAGAGCCGGTGGCTGAAAGGAGAGGTCACCTATCCATAGGAAATCAGGGTGGTCACCTGCCAAGGCCCGACTGCAGTGACCCAGAGCAGGGTGTCACATGGCATTGCAGAGGACAGATGGCGGAAAAGACACAAGAAACCTAACGAACAGGAAGAAGAGAATGGGGAAAAGATGCATTGGAAGGGGGAAAAAATAACCAAAGGTTTTGGCAAATGTAGTACCAGGTGGAGAAGCATGGATTTTTCTAGGCTTGATCATTTTGTTTCCTCCCGATGAGTCACGGGACCTTGCAGACCAGAAAGGGTGCGTGTGGGAGGCAGGCTGAGGGGGCACCTTGGCCACCCAGATATTTTTGCACATGTGAAGGGTTGGGGAGGAGAGGGACATGAACATATTTAACACAGATTTGCTGGATGGGCGCTGTGTGTGTGAGTGTATGTATGAATGAGTGTGTTTTGATTTATTTTTTAAGTTTTGCACAGTTAGAAAAAATGAACAAGCAGAAAAAAAAAAAAAAGACTGTTACCACAGTTCTGCTGAAGCTTTTATTTTTTACCAGATGATTATTATTGTTATTGTTACTTTGGCGGTACAGGACTTCCCCCCCCCCCCCATGTTTTTGTTATAAGAAAAATTTCAAGCACCTCAGAGGAACATAAACGTCAGGAAGGAAGAGGAGACAAGGAAAGACCAGTTCCTGACTTTCCTCATTTCTCCTGGGGAGGGGCTGGGGCAGATTTTACTTTGGCTGCTGGGGTGGGTTGTCTCTGGTGCTTTGCCCGCAGTCCCTGTGGCCTGCCTGGGGACTGAAAAGTCAGAGCAAGTCACCCAGAGCCACAGCCCATCTTGCTCATAAAAATTCTCTTTCTTTTTCCTGTTTGTTTTCCATTTTTTCCGTTTGGATTCTTGGTGCATGTGTGAAATGTTTAAAAGCAAAGACAGGCAATGTTGTCAAAAATCTGTCCTGCCCCCCCCCCCAAATCTTGTCCCCGAACTCCCCTGCGGGTCCTCTGTCTCCCCTCCTGAGAGCTGCCCAGGTGGCCGGCAGGCTCCCAGGGAGAAGGGGAGGGGGCAAGCTCGGTGCTGAGGGTGGGAGGCCTCCTCGCGCCTCCCTCTGTGTCAAAGTCGTTTGCCGTGTCCCAATCCTGTTGAAGGTGAAGCTTCATCTCGCTTGAGGCCTGGGCAGAGGGCAGGGGAGGAAAGGCGGTCTCCCTCTCCACCCCCTAACCCACCCCTTGCACCCCTTCGCAGGTCAGAATGGTACCAGATCCCGGAGCGGACGGTGGGTGTTGGAGGGAGAAGGGCCGCAGGCTGGTAGTGGTGGGGAGGAAGGAGCTATCGGGTAGAGGAAGCCGAGGCAGAGAGCTGCGAGCTGGTGGTTTCTCCCGGGCACAGACTCCCCAGGTATGAGCTCTGCCGGGTTTTTCTTCTTCCCTGTAAGGAGAGACCCTGACATTTCTTGGTAACTGCAATTAGTGCCACTAAGTGAAGTTGGCCACTGTGTCAGTTACTTCCTCAGGAAAATATTTTCTTGCCTTCTTGTTTCAATATGGTTTTAAATTTGAGGACAGAAGATAAACTGAGTGTCCCACGGGCCAAGGTATGTTGCAACCCCAGCGTGACACCCACACCCAGAGCCAGACCCCAGAGCCTCCCTCCCGTGAGCCCGAGGCCGGGGAGCGAGCTCAGGGATGCTTGCGTGGGGCTATGCTCAAAAGAGAAGTGGTGTTCAATAAATTCCAAAGTTTGAGGCAGATTATCAAGAATTGTTCCCGGGGAGAAGCAGGAGTTGCCACCAGGTAAGATCTCTGGCTCCGTCCCCTTGGCCCCAGCTCCTGCTCCCAGCCCAGGTTAATGTTGATGTGCTGTCCGAGCACCCGCCCCCGGCTTTCCTGTCCCTGAAGTCCCTGGTGCCATGTCCCCCGTTGCATGTCTGCTTCCCACTGTGCTCCTTCCCCTGCGGTGACCGTCCTCCTCCTCGTCCCTCCTGCACGTGTAGTCTCCTTCCCAAGGCCATTTGTCCACCTGAGGATAGGAGCTGCTCAGCCCTCTCCGCAGACAGGCCGGCCGCCACAGTCCCGCCCGTCCTGCCCCACCCAAAGCTGCCTCCTTCGTCCAGCCAAGGCTCTAGGGGTCCCCCAGCAGAGGAGCCACAAGCAATGACTTCCAGATGACCTCCCCTGCAGGAGGCAAGCCTCTGCCCCCGTGTGCAGACCTCAGTGATCTGTGATTGGAACGGGTCTCAGTACCACTCGCTTTGACTGCAAAGGGAAGCTCCACTCCCAGCCCCTTCTTCCCCAGGACCAGGGCGCTTGCTCTGACTTCACAGTAGACCAAGCCAAACGCTTAACCAGTGAAGGGCCAGTAGCAGCTGTCATCAAGAACAAACGTCCCCGCCTCACAGCCGGCCAAGAAGGGCAGGAAAGACAGACATAGTGACGTGCTCTGCAGGCAGAAGGCCCAGAGACCCCTCCCCTGGCCCTGGCCCTGGCCCTGGCCCTGGCCCTCGCCCCTTCCAGGAACAGAGAGCCCCAGCAGGCAGTCCCAGCCGGCTCCTAAAGGCCTCTGTGAGGCAGTTCTGCGAAGGAGTAACCTCCAGGCACCCCCTGCCCCAGGGGATACCCCGCCCCAGGCAGCTCACTGCCCTGGCCGCCACCCCGCCATCGCTCTGCTCCCCTCAGTTTCCCCGTCAGCTCTCTGGACAGGCCTCCCTGACCCCTCAGCCCCTCCCTTTTAAAAAAAACTGTGGGCTGTCTATTTAGGGTTCCATAGCCCTTTATTTTTTGTTTATGTATTTTAAGAGTTTGAGAGCAAGAAGGGAGCCCAGGTGTGGCTGTAACGCCGGATTGCTTGGGAGAGGGAGAGGGGTGCACAACTCTTTACCTGTGGCTTCCAGGGAGATGAGGACAGCCTCAGGGGCCAGGCAGAGCCCCCTCCACCGCCCACGCACATTGTCAAGGAAATGGGCTAGGAAAGTCCCCCGGTGTGGACTTGCCCTGTGAGGGGAGGCGTCCTCCCTGGCTCCTGATGTTCTTGGAGCGTCCCCTGCCCTTCCGATGGACGGAGCCCTGGACACTACCCCTCCGCCCCCCTCTGCCACCTCAGCCCACAGGCGTTCTGCACGTAGCACACAGGAGCCTTATTTTACAAAGTAGGAAACTGAGGCCCGGCACAGGTGACATTGAAGAGGCAGCTCCTCAAAGGGGCTGGGACACTCTTTGAGCCTCTTCTCCTCATGGTGCTCTAGGAGAACGACTGGAGAACGACTCTGTAGCAGTTTGGAAAGTAACCCCCTGCAGTAACCGTTTCAGACATTCAAGAGAGAGGTTGTGAGGTTTTTTTTTTTTTAACTATAAATTTTTGCTCCCCCATAAAATTATTTTTTTATTAGGGGGAGTATCCAAGTTTAAAAAATATATAGGATTTTTAAGTTATAAAGGTGATACATACTCATTAGAGTCCCATTTAAATTCCTTCAGTAGACTGGCGACTACCAGAAAGTGAAGCATAGCTAAACGAAACAAAACAAAATCCCTAATGAACAAGAAGGGCTTTCTGTTTGTATTGGCAGAGAGAGTGAGGTGGTCCAGGTGGGCCGGCTGTCCTTGGCGGGGGAGCCTCACCCCTGTGATCTCTCCCCAGTCTTGGCTCTCCCGGCTGCCCCCGGGGTTCCTGAATCTACGCTGTGTTCCTATCAGCTTTCCCCAAACTGCAGGGAGGCCCTGGTAGGGACTGGACATGGGGGGCACCCGAGTGTCCCCTCCCCCAAGAATGCAAAAGCAAGTAGACTTAGTCTATGCTGCTCATCTTCCCCTGGCTCCTCTGTCAGGAATTCGGACTTCTTTCTGTTAGTATCACTGATCCTTTGGCTCAAGCACACTTTGGAAGGGCTCCCTTAGGAGAGAATTCAAAACAGAGGATACAGTTAAAGAACAACCCAAAGGACACTTAAAAGCAGAGACCACCTTGCCAAACAGGACTCCTGAGTGCTCACACGTGCAGGTCTGCAGCAACCCCGGCACGGGCGGAGACGGGACACACACATGTGCTCGTCCGTCCCCCTCCCCCCTCCCTCCCCAACGTTCTTGTCATGTCAGCTTGTTGGCTTGTTAAACCTTCCGTTCTATACACTGAAAAGCTAGTTTACCTCAAAGACTCTTGTTTCCATTTGGAAACTCATGACGTTGTGTTTTAGAGTGCCCTCCGCCACTCCCTGCCTGAGCCTGGCGTCCTTGAGACTCGAGGCCTTTGCTCAGCGGTGTGTTGGCTGCTCTGAGCAAGGTCTCCAGGCCTGGAGAGGGAGGGAAGGATTGGATGCAGCTGCCCTCCTCCCCACTTTAGCGTGTAGGGACCAGCCTATCTCTTCCAGCAGGGTCCTGCCAAGTTACCATAGCAACCAGCAACTCCAGGGTACCACACAGACAATGGCTCGGCGAGCTGAAGTTGGGGGGTGGGCAGGAAGCAGGGGTTCTGGCCTGGCCCGATGACCCAGAGTTTAGCCTCAAATGCTAGAGAGGAAGAGGAGAAGCAGGAATGGATGGAGGGGTGGTTTAAGGAACCAGCAGGGGTCCCAGTCTCAGAGAGAGGCCATTGGAGGACGTAGGGCAGGTCATCTCTGCTCCAGGCCCCCCCTTCCAGCCCCATTCCACTCTGTTTCAAAGTAAAGCCCCCACCTCAAACACTGACCCTTTGTTAGAACAAAGCAAAACCTACCTTTAGACAACAGTGTTACAATGAGCCTCAAATACAGGTGGAGGAGATCGCTAAGAAGAAGAGGGTCTTCTGGTTTTGATTTTAAAGAAGAGTATCCTAGTAAGATTTAAAAAAAGATTTAAAAAAAATTTTTAAAAAAGAAACCTATGCTATTTCAATTGGAGCCCAGCTGTAACTTGGTAAAGGCAAGCTTCTGTACCTTTGTTATAATTAATTGTATACCTGTGTATGTAAATATAAGGCATTCCTATTTTGCAGTTCAGAACAAAAAAAAAAAACTTATTTGTAATATAGAATAAAGTTTATTAAAAAATAATAAAAATGCAGTTTGGGATTCGGGGTCTTTCTTTCTGTGACTGGTGGGGGCCGTGGGGAGGCTGGCCATGAGTCGGTGACAGGCTCCAGTGTGCAGAGATGCGGCACCTTCTCCCGCCAGCTACGTAATGTCTAAACTCAACCACCAGAGACACGTCCTTTTACTTAAGGCCACCTCCCCTGTCCCCTGCTGTCCCCAACCCCCTCCCCAAGGGCCCCTCCAGGAGCATGCGTGGAGAGTGTTCAGTAGGGATGGACCTCTGGGAGCCACCGGGAGAAAGGCAGGAAGTGACTGCATGAGTGTCCACAGGGGCCCCAGCCTGGCCTTGTCCTCAGCATGTCCCACCCACAGCCAGGATCCTTCTGAAGTCTGCAGGGCTGCTGGGCAGGGAGCCCCGCTCCACAACGAGACAGAGCAGTGGCCCCTATGTGAGGAGGGAGCACCTTAGGGCAACCATGGGGACAGACATGGGCACCTGAGAGGGGAAACCAGGCTTCGTGGCCTCAAGACCTAGCATGACCAAGCGGACTGAAATCGACCAGAGTGGTTTGTATTATTTTCTCAGTAGATCAGACTCATGAGGAAAGCGTAGTCCACAAACCAGGAGGAGATGCTCTTCCCTTCTCCTAAACAAAGACACAGGCTGGATGGGGATGGTGATCTCACCCTGAAGGTTCACATTAAGATTCCGCACACGACCAAGTTCCTGCCACGTTGTCAGACTCCTTGCCTGTGTGATACTTTACCAGACCGACCACCATGACCTTGAGCAGACCACGCCTCTGTGCTTTTGTTTCCTTATCCATAAAATGAAGATAGTTCTAACTGCACTACAAAGCCCAGAAGGTTGGGGCAGGCCGAGTTAGACAACTACAGTGAAAAAGACCTGGTGCGCTATGAAGCATTGTACATACATGCAGTGTTATTAGTCATGAAGCCGATACTGCACACACAGGACTGGATTGGTCCTGCAGCCTCAATAGCAAACTTAGCTTAGCACAGTGTCCTGCACAGAGTGCTCAGTTAACCAGGAATGGAGGGAGACGGGACAGACAGTGAAACCAGGTGGAAGCAATCAGCTGCAAAGCTGGCCCCTGGGTCATCTCTACAGGGTGACTATTCTGCCCTCCATTACATTTCAAATTAGGCCACATACTCCGGCACGACTATTTTATCTTTAGAAAACTAACTCCTCAAGGTGCAGCTAGTAGCTATCATTCTCAGATAAAGAGAGTAGCAGTTGTAGTCGAAACCTCTCCCTGCGTTAGCACAGCTGCTCCGAGCCTAGCAGAGTACATGGGGGCAGGGGCAGGTCCCTTCAGCACCAACACTGTCTCTAAACCTGCCCCACTTTTGTCTTAACAAAACTCCCACCTTGAACATGAGCCAGAGGCACAAGGTGCTGAGGATACACTCAAGCTGGAGGCACATGAATGAGGTTGGACAGGGGTGTCTGGTAGGTTGTATGTTCAACAACATCTGTGTCCTCCCTGAATGAGCAGTACAATTTCTCACGCTAATACAGTTCAGCTGGCCCAGCAACTTGCTTTGGGCCAACGAAAGATGAGCACTAGTGATGTGGTCACCTGCAATGCTTCAGAAAGTAGTTGCTCCATCAGCCTGGACCCCAGAGTGGGAACAATGAAGACACAGAGCAGAGCCACCGATGACCCTATGAGTATCTGGTATGAGTAAAAAAACAAACCTTGGCTGTTTAAGCCCATGAGGTGTGAGGGCTGTTTGTTACTGCAGCATAACTGAGACTATCCTGACTGCTACAGGGTACAAGAGCCTCAACCCAGCCAATAGGTAGCCCCTCAGTTGTTAACTGATGGGGTGAAATCTCACCTTTCACCTCCAGAGGACTATTCATTTGACCAAAGTCTTTTTTTTAAATGATATTACTGACGATTTAGGGTCCATGTGACTCATTTTGTGGAAGCCCCTAATTGTCCTGAGCCAGGTTCAGGACAGACTAGGGAAGAAGGGGAAACTAACAAGAAGGAGAGGTAGAAAAATGAAAGAAGGTGCAAACCTACAGAAAACAGGGAAGGAGGAAGTGGAGGGACAGAGGAGTTGGGGGGAGGGAGACTGGGGCAGCATGAGAGGATGAGGACGACCTGCCTTCTGCCAGCTCTGTGTTCGGCCTGGTTCCCGGGCTCCTGCTGTGGCGAAGCGCTTTCGGCCTCAGGTAAAAGTCACGGCAGGAACACCCCACAGCGCCCCGGGGAGAAACCATTCATCCTCTAGGGATGGATCCAGCCAAGGCGGTTTTCAATACCCATCTGTGGTTTCTATATGCTTTGATTTCGATGGCTGATGGATTTGCCAGGAAGGCAGAGAGCGCGTCCTCAGGGAGAGCACAGACCACGCTCTCAGCGCAGGTCCTCGCCATGCGGCCGCCTTTGGGAGCCACAAGCAACAGCGTCTTGTGATGCCTGGAAAGACGCTGGCTGATGCCAATAAGTGCTTGACGATCCTTCTAAGATCCTTCTAGGATGGGAAGAAATCATGTCCCTCCGTAAACACACACACACACACACACACACACACACACAGAAGGGGGCCCTTCCTACCCCTGTACAGCATCAGAGTCCACACCTGGAACCCCACCTGCCGAGTTCCCTGATCATTCCCGTCTAAGCCCCTCCCAACCCTGGGGCTGCAGAGACAGGGCCCCGGGCGGAAAGGAAGCAGAGGCCGGGGAGGAGCAGCTGGCAGTGCCGTGCGCTCCGCCCTGTTCACGAGGAGCACGAACCCCACCGCGGGAAACGCCCGTCTCTTCAGCTGAAAGACCTTGGCGGTGCCTGAGCTGCCCACTGCGCAGCGCCCTGTTCACGCCTCTTCCACTCTGGTTCACCTCCTGCTCTCTGAGTCCCCACGGGCCCAGGCCAGCAATGCCACCGACTCGGAGCCGTGTGAGCCAGCCACCTGCGTGGACAGCTAGGATTTGCAATCAATTCCGGTCCCCCTGTTGTACCCTGGACACACTGTCGATGTAGAGTGATGGCGAAGACCGTGGCCTGGTTCGAACCCTGCCCTTACATAGAGTCAGTTCCTAACCCTCTCACTCTCGGCTTTCTCGTCTGTAAAGACGAGGGTGACGACGCCTTCCTCATGGGGCTGTCGTGAGGGTCGAGCACCGGGAGGATTACAGAGCACCCGGAGCAGGCCCTGACATCCTGTAAGTTCATAGTGGATGGTTCGCTGTTACGAAACAGGCCCCTCCAAGAAAAACCTCACGTATTATCTCTCTAGCCCTTGCTCCTGGGACAGGGCCCAGCACATAACAGTTGCCACACAAATGTTTTTTAAATGAATGAGTAAAGTGGGTGCAGGATTGTCTCTGCTCCCCAAATCCTGAAATACAAGTGTAGACAGAACAGAGCTGCCTGAGAAAGCACAGAAATGGACAACTAAAAAGTATAAGTGCTGAGTTTGCCCCCAAAACAGAGCCTGAGACGATGGCTGTGAGCAGGTGGTTGGTTTGGGGAAGTGGTCCCAAGGGTCAGGTGTGAGAGTGGGGGAGTGAGGACAAGCCAGTTCAAGGGGGTGTTTTCAAGCTGACCCTCTCTGTGGACAGCTGGGACTCGGCCTCCCTTGGGCCCTCTGGGGACTGTGGGGTGCATCTCAGAAGGTGCCACGGGCCCCCTCCCCATGCATCACTCAGAGTTGCCCAGCTTGTTCCCTCACACATCTAAGCTTGCAAGCATGTCATCATGGCTGAGTGGCTGGGGGCCCCCCAGGGCAGGGGCAGAGGGTCCCTGGGCCAGGAGGCGAGGGGACGCAGTGTCCCTGAAGCAGATGCTGTCAGGTGACATGTGCGTGCCACCTGGTTGCTGTGGCAAACAGCTGGGGTAGAAAGGTGGGTCTGGAGGGTATGAGGTGGGGGGGGGCAAGGAAAGGCCACAAGGTAATATGTAATCCTTTAAAACCCTTAATTAAGGGTTAATTAAGTCTAAAACAGAAAGATTAAAGTCACTTCAAAAATATTTTCTTGGTAAGAGTCCCAGTTTCCTTCCACCCCTTCACTTTTCCATTACTTCCATCAGCAGCGACAGCCAGTGCTTTTTCTGCTCTTTCCCATTATTGACAGTGAAACCAAGTTTGTATTCGACCTTGAATTTCTGGCATATGTGACATAAGTAAAGGACGTCACAGTGACACGGAGTCACGGATGTCGGTGAGGGCTGGATGAGCCCACTGGTTCTGTGACACACCAAGCTCACAGGTGGGTTCTCAGGAGGGACCTGTTGCTGTCTAACCTTCCCGCGCCCTCTGGCCTTCTGTTCATCCTGGACACGACAGCAGCCAAGCTAAGGCCAGGGGGAAAGTGGCGCAGTGGCAGCCATCCCCTCGTCCTACCTTGGGCACAGCTTCCCGGACTGGAGGAAGACGGGTGCCAGCTCCCTCCACAGTCTGCCCTGGGGCTCTGAGCTCTTCCGAGGCCGCTCCCTGAGAAGAGGCGCGGTTGCCATTTTGTACAGTGGCAAACTGGAGATGTGGCCCCAACGGAGCAGCAGTGGCAGGAAACAGCAGGGCATCTGCACGCTGCCCCACCCATGCCAAGAGAGGTCCAGCGCGTCCTTGCTACGTGGTTCTGCAGCACTCTGTGCAATGTGACTGCCCACCCGCCCCCCCACCGAGGGCCCTTCCTCCTGGCATGGGGTCCCACAGCCCACCTTGCCTCTGCAGTCTCAGTTCCTCAGAACTCCCCTGACGCAGCCCCACAGACGCCCCAGCACCGAGGCCCAGCTGCCACACCCTCTCACGACAGCACCACCGCCTCCCCTCACACTCCCAGGGAGCCTGTGGGCCCGCCTGAGCCTCCGCCACGCAGGCCTCTCGACGCTGGCACCCAGATTGCCCTTCCCAGGGGGGCCCCAAGTCAGAGCCGAGGCCAGGCTGGAGGAGAAAGCAGGCCCCGGTGAGTTATGGGGCTGTAATTCCATCAAGGGCTTCTGGAGAGATCGTAAACTCCTGTCCCACATCTCCCAGGTCCCCCGGCCCCTTTTCTCCTCGGAGTGATTTACGAGCCTATAATTCTGAGGCGGGACTGCTTCTTATTGCACATAATCCAAATATTTTCATAAAGCAGCCTCGCTCTTTCTCCTGGCTTCCAGGTTCCTCCCTCGGAGCTGGGAAGCAGCAACAGCGTCGTCTAGTGGCCAAGTCCCCAGACAGGCCCCTGGGTGTCGGCCCCGGTCACACCCCTTTCGCTTGGTAAAAGGAGGGACAACCTCTGCCCCCACACGGCAGGTGGAAACCCAAGTCATGCCCCAAACCAAGTGGACACGGAGGGCCTCTCTGGGGTTCTGGGACACACAGATATAGGTCAAAAGGGACTTAGGAAGCTTTGACTTCTGTGGCTCCATGTCTCTCAGTTGACAAGCATTTGCGGGGCCCCCATGATGCGGCGCCATCTGCAGATCCTGTGAGTTACCTTGCCCAGCCTCTTTCTGCCCTTCACTTCCCTTCCCGTGCTAAAGAGCACGCGTGACTGTGTTCACCCTCACCACAGCCCCTCCTGGCCCAACACGCCACCCTGAGGCCAGTGGAACCAACATGATATTCATTACCTGACATGAGAGCTTATATTTACACTCTGACCATCCATCTCTCTCATTAGGGTATAAGCTCCATGAAGGCAGGGACGTTGCCTGGTTGGAATCTGCTGCCTTATCTAGACCCACGCAAAAAGTTTGTTGAGTGAAGAATGAAGGAAGGAAAGAGCACATGAATGACCACATGAAGCAGATTGGTGGTCTACAGCATCGACCCCGCTAGATGACAGAGAAACAGAGGCTTGCCTGGGGGCGTCCAAGCCCCGAGCTTGAGTGGGAATGATGGTGGGAATGATGGTGGGACTGGCACAGGAAGCTTCCTGCCATCTTTCCCGTATCTCCAGCTTTGCTTTGGATGGAGGTTCAGAGTCATGTGGCTGTGTGCAAGGAGAAAGAGGGTGAAATTCTTGGAGCTGGCAGTGGGACAGGGCCAGAGAGAGGAACCCCTGAATGGCAATCCACCCCCCCCCAACCATACTGAAGGCCCCTGGTCAGCCTGCCTGTGCCCTTCATGGGAAGCTAGCATGGTGACATGCCATCACTGGGGCCCGGGGACCCCTGCCCTGGGTTAGAGACGACAACCAGAGCTGCAGCCATGCAGGGTCACAGCCACCTTCTCCAGCCCAGACCCCACCTGGGGCCCAGCCTCCTCCTCCCCTCCCTCCCCACCCTCTGACTTCTGCCTGGCTTCTCTCTTTAAGATCTGCTCGCATTCCCCTCAGTGGTGGCTGGTAACTATGGAAACTACAATTAGGCTGTTTTGCTCAATGTCTCTAAAAATTGCCAAGTGCAGGCGGCAGCAGCCCCTGACTAATCAGAGACCCGGCCGAGCTCTTCTGTGTGTTCTCTTAGGACACACCCTTTGTGGGGCCCAAGACAATGCTCCGGAAACTATTTGTGATAAAGGACGTTTCTCTTCTTTAAAGTTTCCAATTCACTCAAGTCCAATGTTTTTGTAAAATACGATGAAAGCAAATTAGAAACAAAATGTTTAAAAAAGATATACAACATTCAAGCCCTGGTTTTATAGTGGTAAATTTAATAGACATAAGATTACTCATGTAAATAGCTATAAAAGTTTCTCAAACACGTACTCGCAATTTCTGTACTGTATCATCGTAGGTCAGTGTCAGTTTGTAGACAGGCTCCAGTCCGCAGACCACACTTTGAATAGCTCTGGCCCGGAGCGCCACTCGGGGCCTGGCCCCAACCCAGATGCATCTCTGGCCAATCCTGTTGACCTTGTCCAGCTTGGGCCTGTACTCAAAGATGCCTCAGGGTGGAGGGTGGGGCTTCTCTGGGGGCCACTGACAACCCATGGAAATGTCTGCACTTGAACTTGAGCAAATGTGTGTGAGGCCAGCAGCTGCAGAGGCTTTGCTGTGCCTGGAAGTCCTCCCCAACGGCCAGGAGTCTGCATTGGATGTGGTGGCACAGGCTAGGGGTCACTCGGTGTATAGTACAGTTGTGTTAACTACGTGCATATTATTGTGTACTAGATCTCTAGAACTTTTCCATCTTGCATAATGGAAACTCTGTACCCATTGGGCAGTGACTCTCCATTTCTCCTCCCCCGACTTCTGCTGCCTTCTATTTCTGCGGGTTTGACTACTTTAGATACCCCATGTAAGTGGACTCATGCAGTATTTGTCTTCCTGTGACTGGCTCATGTCACTTAACACAAAATGTCTTCAAGGTTCATCCATGCTGTATGAGAGGATTTCCTTATTTTTTAATGCTGGAGAATATTCCATCGTATGTCTATGCCACGTTTTCTTTATCCATTCATCAGTCAGTGGATGTTCAGATTGCTTCCACCTCTTGGCTATTGTGAGCAATGCTGCAATGAACGTGGATGTGCAAATATCTCTTTGAGATACTGTTTTCAATTCTCTTGAATATATACTTTTGAAGTGGGATTCCTGGATCATATGGTAATTCTATTTTCGATTTTTTGAGGAACCTGCCTACTGTTTTCCATAGCAGCCGCATCATTTTATATTT
Source organism: Eulemur rufifrons (assembly GCF_041146395.1). Taxonomy (NCBI): domain Eukaryota; kingdom Metazoa; phylum Chordata; class Mammalia; order Primates; family Lemuridae; genus Eulemur; species Eulemur rufifrons. The sequence goes on along the minus strand of NC_091011.1, from coordinate 81,993,186 downwards.
AAGTAGCATTAAAAAAATCTCATTGTCCAATTGTTTGTTGCTAATATCTAGAAATAAAATTGATCTTTTAGTCTATCAAGCTTGTATACACTGATATTTGCTAAATTCAGTTATTAATTTAAAAATTTTGTAGATTCTTTTGGATTGTCTGTGTATACAATCATGACATCTATGAATGAAGATGGTTTTACTTGTTCATTTCCAATATTTACACGTATTATTTCTTTTTCTTGACTTATTGAAATGGTGAGGGCTTCCAGCACATACTAAACGGAAGTGGGGATACTGTACATCTTTATCCCTTTTCTTTGTTTAAGAAAGGCTCCTGCCTCCTGAGCCTTATTGGGAAGCAGAGCCTGCCTCCTGCCTAGAAGCTGAAATGCCAGACGCTTACTTTCCCAGCTTTCTTCGCAGCTGGGGCATAAACTCGGTCAATATCCCCCTGGGAAGCAGAAGGCACACTCAGATGGGATTCTGCAGAGAACTTAGTGAAGGGCAATCTACAGAGATGTGGGCAGGTTAAGGGAACCAATAAAGGATGCCAAGGCATTCAGAGACTAACAGCAGTTGGAACCTACGTCCATGCCCAGGCCTGGAAGGGCAAGGGGAGGAAACAGTGTGACTCGAGCCTGGCGAGTTTGGAGCCTGGAAGAGGACCACCCAGGGCAGCTGACATCTTGAGAGGACGCGGGAACTGCCTGAACTGCTGCATTGCAGTGAGAGGGAGTAAGAACGGGTAGAAATACACGGGCTTCTCTCTCCTCTCGCCCTCCAGTCTCCTACTGGTACCTCTCATTGGTCCGACCAAATGGAAAGCAGAGGGCAAGGCAGCCTGGGAGGAGCAGTCCACGGGGACAGGGACCTGGGGCACAGAAGGCTGGAAAAGGGTGGGGCACGGGCAGTGAGACGGGCGTGAAAGTAACTGGCTTAGGCATGAGCATGTGACCTAGGCTTGGCCAATCCGAGGCAGCCTCCCACCCCCGGACCACACACCAGAAGCCAGCGATACAAAGGAGCAGCAGTGAGGAGAATTTGTCCAGGTCATAGCTATGGGGACAGCACCGAGTCCAGGATCAGGGCCGGCAGTGTCACCCGGGCAAGTGAGGCATCATCTGGTGTGGCAATTCTACGAGCTACCTAAGATCTGTTCAACAACGTCCTCTTCTGTTTAAATTAGCCAGAGGTAAATTAGCTCGGGCGAGACTAAGAACCTGATGGAAGCATGCCCCAGTGGTGGGCAACTTATCTCAATGCCGGCAATACCTTAACAGCATAACACTCTCCCACCCAATTCATTCCGCACTCATTGACTGATCATCCCACGTGACCCCAGCCTGGGCCAAATACGCACAAAGACGTCACCATCGTGCCTCACTCTGTGCCCCGAAAGAGGTGGAGGAGGCTACGTTTTAGGGATAGATAAGGCCACGGGATAAATACGGAATATCTTCCTTAGCATAAATTGTACTTAAAGATGTTTTTGGACAAAAATTAAGGAAATTTACAAATAAATAAAATAAATCATTTTTTATATTGGAACAATCACATATGTTGCAGAGTTAAATGCAAAATTTGTCAGACTTCTCAAAGTAAAACTTAGGCCTTCAGAGAAATTCCAGGCTTATAGCTGTCCCTAACTTGACCCAAAATGTTAAGGAAAATCATGGCGGAGTCACTGACGCCTATGCCTGTGCTGTGGAAGATCTCTCCAGAACAGCAGCCTGCTCGGGAGGCCTAGGCTCCCCTTCAAAGTGCTGCCGATAGAAAGAACTGCTGGTTGTAATCTAACCATTAGGATTTAACCGCAAGTGCTGCTTTGAAATGAAAGAGCATGATTGACTTTTGTCAATATTTTTATTAATGTATTTTAAAAGGCTCAGTGAGAGTCTTGCGTGAGCAGCCTGGCCCTTGAGTACTGGGCTTCCACCACGATGGCAGTAACCTTTGGCTGCCACCCATGGGCAACACCCACCTGGCCCCTGTGTTAGTCAGGGCTCTCTAGAGAAACAGAACCAAGAGGTTTATTGTAAGGAATTGGCTCACACTACGGTGGAGACCGAGACGTCCCAACTCTGCAGTCAGGAAGCTGGAGACCCAGGAGCACCGATGTGTGGTTCCAAAAAGCCTGCAAGCTTGGGATCCAAGAAAGGCAGATGTTTCAGTCTGAGTTCCAAGGCAGGGAAAGATCAGTGTCCCAGCTCAAGGCAGTCAGGCAAGCATTGGAGTTCCTTCTCGCTCAGCCTTTTTGTTCTATTTAGGTCTTCAACAGGAGGGTGGGCAATCCGCTTTAGCCTACAGACACACATGTTACTCTCAGCCAGAAGCACCCTCGCAGACACACCCAGAATAACACTTGGCCAAACGTCTGGCACCCCATGGCCCGGCCACGCTGATACACAAAGTGAACCATTACAGCTCCATGAGTACAAAAGTCCCAGTCGTGTCCCCTCCCATGCAGCCTAGAAAAGCAAAAAGACACACAGCTAGTCTGGGCTGCCTTTGAGGCACCTGCCAAGATGCCTGGTGGAACTGCTGTTTCTCCCCTGATCCCTTGAGGTCACAGCATCCACGAGGACTGTAGGCTGCCAAACAGTCTCATCTCTGCCTCTCCCCCACCAAGGCGGTGCCTACGGTGAACAACCCACATGGTTTGCCCATTACTTTCCTGGCTTGAGCACCAAAAGTCCTGTGTCGAGGCAATCCCAGGCAAACCAGACTGTTTGGCCACCCTAATGCAGTCTAACCTCGGAGGTGAGAGGCTGCCAACCTTTATACCTCTCTGGGGTAGGAATCCTTTCCTTTCTTCCTCCTTGATCTAGGGAAGAGGGATGGGAATATTCAAGTTTGCTTTCTTTTACTCATACCATCTCAGTCTATGTTGTATCTGTAAGGCCCACTCACAGGAAAAAGGAGACGCTTTTGGTCCCACCTTTAGACCTAAAAAGTTGGTTCTTAATCAAAGGACCATAGTCAATGAGGGAGGTCTCTCCAGCTCCCTGCCCAGCCCCCTCAAGGACAAAACTGGGGCATGCTTTCCTGGTACATGGTTAGAGAGGACATGGCCATTGTTCCACAGGATCCTCCTGAGAGCTACGGATTCTTGAGATCATTTTCGGGTTTCTCAAAATGCTCTCACATTGGTGTCTGCTTTATGGGTTCCTTCCAACCAAACACGGCTCTAAACAGGAGTTTTAATCCTATTCTAAAGGAGCTTCAGAGCCTTGCAGTGTTAATCAGAAAAGATTTGGTCCTGGCCTCCCTGGAGCCCCCACACAGCCCCACCCCAAGGCAAGAACACCACCAGAAACCCGCTGAACCGGGCTCTGAGCAAAGAAGGGGAGAGGGGGCCGGAGAGGGAGACAGAGCAAGATGGAGAGGGTTTTTCCCCTTTCTTTCTTTCCCAGGGAATTGGCTATATTACTGCTATTGGTTTGCATGTTTTCCCACATGGGATGTTGCCTGCTTACACACAGAGGCTCTCTCCACAAAGGGAAAACAGAAACCTGTGAATATACAACCAAGGAAGAAACGGACCTGCTTTGCACATGTCTTACAGGACCACTGGGATGGAGAGGACCCTGGGCCCTGAGGGAGCCACGGTTGGCCTGGCCTTCCTGCTGTGACAGTGCTACCTCTCCCTCCTGTCCCCGACCTGTGCCACATTTTGGGGGTGATGTAATTATTAATCATTGCTGTTGTTGCTGCTAACAGGAAAACATGTACATGGTGCCCAATTCAAGAGGCACAAAAAGGTCCATCCTACCACATCCCCAGCTCTCATTTCCCTTCCCAAGAAGTGGCCACGCCATTGCCTGCCTTTTCTCTTTCCAGAGACAGACTGGGAGTATCCTGTGATGTAATTATCCAGTTTGATGTTTGCAGGAGACACTGGCTCGAATTCAATAAACAATAGCTTTAGGACCCAAAGACTGTCTGGCTTCATGACAAAGCCCCAGAAGCAGGGTTTGCGTGTGTGTGTTTTGCGGGATGGCAGAAGGCAGGGAAAGTCTATTGTCTGAAAGGAAAGAATAACATAGGGAAAGAGAGAGAGCTCAGACGAGAGAGTGGCAAGGAGAGGAGGAGACGACTGCTGTGTGTTGAAGTGAGCCGTCCTCCCAGCGCTCTCCCCAGGCAGGGGTGCAGACCGCGAGTGAGCGCTCCGTGCCTCTGGGGGCTGAGCTGGGCTTGGTGAGCCTTGGGTGCAGGACATCCTGCCGGGGTTCAGGCCTGGAGCTCCTCTGCTCCCCCAGTGGCTTTCCACCTCTGTGCTGGGCTTGCTAATTCACACTGAGCTCCTGGAAAACTTGGAATTGTCTGAAAGTTCCTTCTCCTATTTTTTAAAAATGTAATCATTGTATTAACTGGCATCTCTTTCCACACAATTTTATTGAAAGGCAAATGCTGCCTTCTAGAACCAAGATAACAGCCTGCACGGGCAGGTGGTGGGTGGAAGGGAGGTACAAAACAAAGCCAACTTTCTAACCATGGATATGTGACAGCAAGGGGACATCTGGGGGCAGAGCCACTAGGAGAGAGCCCACCCCACCACCCTCGCCAAGGGGAAGTGTGGGGATCTGGGACCAGGCGCAAGAGGTGCACATGGTGGTGCGTTCAGGCCAGCCCTGCCCCTGCTGCCAGCCCGGGGCCACCTCCTAGCAGAGGATGTGACCTTAGAGACAGCCATGAAAGACAATCTTGCGTCTTTCAGCGCTACTTCCCATGAGCTCAGTGAGCAGGAAGCTTGTCTGCAGCCATCCCCACCCAGATGAGGTTTTCCAAGAAGGCCGTGGCGCAGAATCATCATTGGCTCTGCTATCCCGTTAAATGTGAAGTCTTCACTGTTCCAGGCCATAGAAGGCCTGGTCTCTGCCCTTCAGAAATATCGTAGGATTAAATAGACCATAAACAAAGCAAAAGTTAAACAGATGACTCAGCCACACCTTGACGGTGGCAGAGGGAAATGCTACAAGACAGTTCAGGATGAATCGCTAAGTGAACAGGAAACATACAGCTCCAACAGGAGCTCCACCGGAGGAGCAGACAGCGACGGCTTTTGGAGGAGCTGAGATTTGAGCTGCACTGTGCAGGGAGGATACGTCGCGCATAGAAGACAGAAGGTGATTGAACTGCATCAGAGGGAATCAGCGTCACCCAGAGGTCAGAGAACCGGTCCCCTGCCCAGCCACGACACTCAGGCCCCGACATGTGGGGGGATCGACACCGCCCCGCGTCAGCGGTCGGGGCAGACCCGCTAGCAGCACCTCTGATTCTTGTGCCACCCAGTTACGCCCCGAGGTCCTTCTCTCTCCTGTCACCTGCCCCTGCTGTAACCTGGTGGTGGTTGGACAGGAGGAGTCACCAGGCCTCAGTGTGGGTCTCCCCTTCTCACCGCCCGCGGCTAAGCAGCATAAGCTGTCACTCAGAAATACTTCTGAAGAGCGGAGCACGCCATGCGCCATGCCGGGCAGTCCTGTTGCCGCGGTGCTGCTCACGCCCCTCCCCGTCTCCCAGGGCGACCCCTTCCTGGCTGTGAGGGGGGCACCCTGCTCCGGGGGAGCCTGGGCCACGTGGGTCACAGTGGGGGCGAGAGGGCCTCCCGCTCTGGTAGCCGGGAGCTCAGAGAGGAGTGAGGGAAAGAGGCCGCACCCCCACACAGGGCCAGGTGTCAGGGCGGCGGACGACAGGCCCAGAGACCCTGACACGGAGCTCAGACTCTTGGAGCACATTGTGGGAAACAAGTTACTAAAATCAAAGGGACCCAATATCAAGAAAAACAAAACTAGCCCACACCTATCCCCCGCCCCCCCACTGAGTCACAGTGAGGTCCTGGGCTGAAGGGCCCTGCTGCCCCGAATCCCAGCGGAAGGACACCTCAATCCCCGGGGCTGCGCGTGTCTAGCCACTGTCACCCAGGCCTCCTTGACTCACAGACCCAAACAGAAGAGGGGCCAGAGCAAGAGGGGGGGCCCGCCTGGTGGCCATGGGCCACACCCGCCCACACGTAGAAGGAGACCAGACCAGGGCAGCCCCACGCTGGCCTCCCCGGCTCACCTGGCTCTCCAGCCCTTCCCCTCACGCAGTTTTGGGATTTTCTGTCCCCGAATTCCATGCCCTCACAGGCCTCCGCAGGGGTGTCCCCATGCCGGCGCTGGGCCCTCCCGACTGTACCACATCCCTTTGCGGGTAGGTGTGGCGCTGTCAGGGCACGTTCTGTGCACCAGTCAATCGGTGACCTGGCCCCAGCTTGTGCCCGTGTCAGCTTGGCGTGGATCACCATGTAAATTGGATGTCCAGTTTCCCCTTCCTAATTGACCTGTTCTACTTCCATCTGCCTTGGTGATCCTTTCTCCCAAAACTCTTCTACTTCTGGGGAAGAGAAATCCTTTCTGCGTGGACTCCAGGTCTGCCCCACCAAGCCATCAGTTTTCTTTTCTCACCCATATGATGCAACATACTGACACCTCTGGACTGGGCCCACAGAGTGTGTCTGAGCTGGCCTGGCCTGTCATTCTTGATGCCTTTGGATTTTCTTAATAGCCCCTCCACGGCACGCTGGTAGGTGCTGGTTGCTGTGGTTGTTTAATACCTGCAGTCTGTTCTGGCCAGTGTCTCTCTTCTCAGCTTGGACGGTCTTCTTGATGCAAACCACCGCATGGGGGACATGCAGCAAACCCGTGACAGTTTGGGTACTTTCCCCCATACAGACTCAGGTTCCCTCAAAGTAGGAACAATCAGTGGACAGAAGGATTTTGGCCACCCCCGGTACCCTCACCTCTCCAGCACCAAGCCACCACCTCTGCTGGAAGGAAAGAAACATGGCTGGGAGTTGCAAAGGGGTGACGGAAGCTGGCACGACAGGAAGTGAGCAAGAAGCTCGGCGTAATGAACACAGGGCTCCGACGATTCCCTTTCAGTTCCTTGTCTTTTCTCGGCTGCCAAAGGCTTTCGTTTTCTCACCAAAAGATTGAAAACTGTCACTGAGATCAAGCCCCTTGGCTGGACTCAGGACACACAAGACAAGGCCTTCCCATCACCCCCCACCGACCCCTCCCCCGCCCCGTCAGCTGGGAGGCCCTGATCACTGAGTTTGGGAGGAGGCGTCCATGGAGGGAATTTCAGCCCTGAGCAAAGAATGCCGGGCTCTTGAGCCAGTGGCTTTTTATCTTGCTCACTATTTGACAGGCAAATCAATTCTTTCTTTTCGGCAATAACTTCCACTCTCACTCTGGTCAGCTCACGACTGGTGGAGAGGGATGCTTTTCTCTTAAGGCCACCTCCATGCTTTGATTGGGGTTTCTGAGAAAAAGGAGGAGAGGACCCCAAGTGCTTGTGCTCACGTTGGCTTCGGGAGCTCTCATGGTACCATACGAATGGTATGGTCCTGGAGAGGCCCCCAGACAGAAAGATCTCTAGAAACTGAGCAATTAATATATAATAATTCACCTTAAAATAAGAGAGGGCAAAGGAAGTAGCTGGGAAGAAGGGACAGACATTGAGTGCCTGCCATGTGTTGGGAAAGGCAACTTGTTACACACTATAAAAATAAAATGTGTTAACCTAGCAGTTTACCACCTCTCTCACCCCCTCATTCAGACCTGCCTCTGTTTACACCCCATCTCTCCATCCCTCCCAGCCACCCCTACCCGACTCCTGCACACAACAACTCTAAAGGAGAACTTTCCAGCCAGGTTCTCAGATCTCTGTGACGGAATCAGGAGAGCGGTGGGTAGAATCAGAGAGGCTAGAGGCAGAGGGGAGCAGGGCGGGTAACAGAAAGGCTAAGATCCTATACATAATTTAAAAAATTAGAAAAGAGGGAAAAAGTCAGAGAAAGTGAGAAAAATCAAAAGGAGAGACTTTGAGAGGTTTGTTTATAGGTTCTGGAGAGGTGCAGGATAGAAGAGAATTAATTGGACATTAAGAAGAGCTCTCCGTGGTTGCTGTGGGTTTGGGACTGTATTCTCTTTACTTTTCTTCAAGAAATGCAAGCAAAGGTTGAAATCCCTCTATATTGCATTTGGCCGGCGTCTGTCTGTACCTCTTTAAGTGCAATTCCATACAAAGACTGAGCTGTGAGGGTCCACAACTATCCAGGTTACATAGTGAGACTCATTTTGAACCTAGGATGCAAATTGCATGTAAAATTTCAAACTTCATCCTAGGCTTGAGTCAGGAGCAAAGAGTGAAACTTCTCCGTGACTACCCAGCTGCTAGGGTCACATCTGTCAGGGGATATCGGTGGGTCAGGTACTAGCCAGAGGGGCAGAGCATTTACCTTGAATGCATCTGAGCAGGCCACATATTGGCATTCTCTCGCTGTCTAGGAAGGATTCCAGTTTCTTAGTAGAGTGAATTTTATGGAGATTGGGATGAAAATGAATTTTTCATCCCAATAAGGATTTTTTTTTTTTTTTTTTTTTTAGTATCTTGATTCAGTGATCTCATATAATGCCACCTGGACCATCCTGGTCCAAGCCCAGCGCTCTCCTGCAAACTGTAAGGCTGGCTTCATAGCAGCGCCCTGATTTCTTTGACTTTGAGGTTTCACTGAATGAGCCACATGGGGCCTCAAAATTTATTTTCGTCATAGGTACATTTATCCTTTAATGAGATGAAAAGGCAGTTTTGTTTTTGGGGTCTATTGTTGGTACTTGATGTTTTAAAATAAAATTGTGGCATCTGACCCGTTTGAATCCAGTGAAGCTGGGATAATTATGAATTTAAAAACATATTCAGCAGTGCTGTACAAAAATGAAAAAAGTTAGAAAAGGACTTCTCTCTTTTTCTTAAGTTGCCCCTATACTATTTTGCTCCAACATTTTATTATGAAAAAAGTAACGCATAATGCAAAGTTGACAGAGTTTTGCAGGGAGCATGCATACACTCACCAACTAAATTCTTCTATTCACATTTTACTAGGCATGCACTATCATGCTTCTGTCCATCCACGCACCCCTCTATCCATCTATCAACCCAACCTATTTTTGATGCATTTCAGAGTAAATGCAAACATCAGCACAATCCTCCCTACATACTTCAGCATGGGTGTCATTAACTAGATCTCAAGATTTGTTACAGATTTCCTTTATCTTGAAGCAAAATTCCCATGAGATGCACACATCTTCAGTGCGCATTTGCTAAATGTTGACAAGTGCATACACCTGTTGTAACCAAATCCATATCAAGGTATAGAACTTTGCCATTACCCCAGAAAATTCCCTAATACTCCTTCCTCATCAATTCCCTCACTCCCACACCTCAAGGCAACCACCTTCCTGATTTTTTTTTCTGCAATAGATGGTCTTAGTCTGTTCTAGAACTTCATATAAATAGAACCATACAGTATATTCCATTCTATTTTAATTGAAAAATAAACTAGCCTTTAGCCTCTTTCAGTGTAGGCTACACTTGGATGTTTCTCCTTGCATGGATCTAGAAAATGGGAAGTTTGCTTTCTCCCCATAAAGATCAAGGTTCTTAGGTCATCGGTCCTTATGCTGAAGGGATGCTCCCCATAGGCTGAAGTGGTTTAGTGGATCTGTCCAGCATGGGAGAGACCTGGGAAAACACTGGGAGTGTATAGGTAGGATGAGCCTTGTGGTGGGTTCCCACAGCCCCTCCCTTATTCATCAGCACCTGGGTCTTCCAGAGCTTCCAGGGTCCGCTTAGGGTGCAGTAGTGGTCAAGGTTGGGAAGCAGGATGCACGAGCCAGTTGGCCTCATAAAACCACAGCCTGGATTCCCATTGGCTTCATCTGTTTGGCCTGGAGAATTGTGGGCATCTCATCTTGGGTTCTCTATCCTGAAATCAGAGCTGAAATGTGAGGGCTCTGCAGAATTTGTGACTAGGATGGTTGCCTCATTTTCCTTGTGCACGCTGCAGGAGGGAGGCACCCAGGGTCTGCCTTGCTGCAGTGTAAGACCACCCACCAGCACAAAACAGGAAGCAGAGGAAAGTAAACAGACCGAACTCTGAAACGCGCTCATCAACGCAATCTGTCCTCTGAACGTTTATGCAGCAAGAGAGCTCCGGGATGCAACTGAGCGGAAGGAACTAATCAGCTATCTCCAAAGACAGCATTAAGGAGGGGAGAAGAGGCGACCAGGCGGCAGTGTCAGCCTCGGCTGATGAGTCGGGGCAGGATGCAGAGGGCTGTCAGCTCCAGACAGTCAAGTCACCTCCCCGCACACGGCTCTTTCCCATCAGTCACTACTGCCATGAGTTCTGGCACCATGGAATCTTGTGATGATGATGACAGTGGTGGGACAGTGGTGGCAGTGATGATAGTGATGATGGTGATCATCACATGGGGATTTGAGAGAAGATGCTAAAGAACAGAGTTCTTCCAACCGAGAACACGTTCCAAGTATTTCCAGTACGGCCAAATGCGTATCGAGCACCTACTGTGCTGTAAATAGTATTTGGTACTATGGATGCTAAGATTTGAAGATCTGGAGAGCTCAGTGAATAGAGGTACACCGTCCATGTGAGCCCGGCCAGCCCATGCCGAATCCAAATCACACTGGCTGTAAAGTGAGAACACTGGACACTCCTAGGCCTGTATCTTAGGGGTGGGTGAAACTGGGTCTTCACAACCGAAGCTAACCTAGAGGAGCGTGAATGTTAACCCATGTGGGTCAAAGAGGAAGAGGCGGAGGAGGGGGAGAAGGAGGAGGAGGAGGAGGAGGAGGAGAGAGCCCCTCTCCCTGGCATGGCTAATTGAAATTAGCTTAATGTTCACAAATATTAAGGCCCAGATCCTGCCTTGAGAGGGCCGCAGGTGCAGAGATCACTAAAGGGAAGAGTCCACAGGTTCAAGGTTTCTGATTCGGAGCTAATAAGAATGCTAATGGAGGTAATTAGAGACCAATTGATTAACAAGGATGAATTGAGGAGAGTCGTGGGATGGTATACATTAAAGCTCGAGGACCATGTGTCCTACAGGCAAGAACCAAACTGTGAAATCTCCAGCTTGGAAAGACAGAGTGGTGAGGCCCAGAGCATGCGCCTCGAGCTAGCGCGTGCGGCAAACCCACAGCCTCGGGCAGCGCCGGCGACTTGGAGGCCAAGGGCCAGCCGATGGGCGGGCATAACAGATACACTTTTTCTATGTCCGTTTGACTGTAAAACCCCAGTCTTGACCCTAGTTCTCCTTGGATGCTTCATTCAACAAATACACAACAATTCTGAACCCTGTCCCAGGATAGACCCGGTCCTAATCTAACTGAAGGACAGTAATTTACTTTCTCTCTACTTCTCCACCTGCTTCATTTTCCCTTCTCAGTAGACACCAAAACAGCAAAGAGAAGAGAGATGAGTGTTTAAAAACTAAAGCAAGAGGAAGAGAAGAGCAGAGTGAGCGTTACGTGCCCCTGTGCTCCAGCTGTATAATAAAAGCACACATGATCACCATCCTCAAGGAACTTACTGTCAAGGGCCAGGCTGGGAAACAAACTGGAAGGACCCAAGTGCCTCAGATGGGGCACATGAGATAGCGGGATAATGGGCTGCTCCAAGCTGCAAGGGGAAATGTCAAAGCCCAGAGCTGCTCCCAGCCTTCCACGGCACAAATCTAAATCCAAAGCCCTCCAGGAAAAGCCTTCTTGAGGACTGACCCACTCCTCCCCCACCTACTTCCACCTTTCCTCACCCAAGTCCCAGTCTCAAGCTGCCTCTGCTGCTGGCTCCATCTGTTCACTGTCACACTTTCCCCAGCTCTGTCCAGGACTCTCCTCCCCTGGGGGAGAGCCTGGAGAGGTCCCCACACGTGTGCCTCCAGGCAGCCCTTTTTCTACAGGCCACCTCCTGGCTTCCTACCATCCCAGCCCTGAGACAGCTTTCCAGCTATCCAGGGGGAGCCCCGAATCATCCATGCTTGGGACACCAGGTGACACAATCACATGCCTCTAAGGGCAGTGCCATGGGGAAACAGCCCAAAGGGGGCTCAGCCCCAGCTGTGCCCACAGAGGGTCAGCTGCACTCGGCTCACCAAGTCCTGGCCCCGGGTGTACCCTCCCCGGGCTCCTCGTGGCCTGACCATAAAATGGCTTGTTGAGCTTTTGTCGATCATCTTGCCCCATCTGCCTGTTTGTCTCTCTGTCGCTATTTCATGCTCCCTGAACATTTACGGAGGCAGAGGTAACTCTGAGCAGGGACCCCCTGCACTCCCAGCAGCTGCGGTTCAAAGCACCTTGCCTTCCTTGACAATTTAAAGAGCAAGAACTGTCATATTTCTGTGCTCAGTGAAGCATTGCCAATTAAGTCTCTCTGGAGACACTGCCTCTTTGGAGAGGCACCCACAGGAGGGCTGAGTCTCCAGGGCTGAAAACCAGGAATCCCTATAGACGCCAGAGCTAATGTAAAAATGCACCTTCTTCCAGGCATTTGAACCCTTAACCAGCATGTCCTGGTTAGAACCGCATAACCACACATGCACATGCACACACACATGCACACGTACACACACCCACGGACACACACGCCAGGCCCCACTGTCCTGGCAGATGCCATAACCCCCAATCACACCTCTCCACCTGAGAGAGTTCGCAACACGACCATTGCCCAATAAGAAGCTACGAAGTGAAATTTGTAATTTCCCAGTGAGTTATACTGTGCTCATCCACATCAATGTCATCCATCTCATGGAGGACACTCCTAAAGGGCCTGACAGCTCTTTACCTTGGGGAATCCACGCCTGTTCAAGTCGGCTCACAATTATTCTAATGCAGCAGACGGGGATCCAGGCCCCAAAAAGAACATTCCTCCAAATCACCCCTCACGGAATTTTAAAGGTGCGGTGGGATTTTGTGGCAGATGCCTTACATATAACAATATGAACGTGGGTTTCAGTCCCCTGACTCACGGTGGCTCCTGGGATGCGGTCGGGGGCAGGTGAGCGTGTGCACGGCGTGTGGGGGCAGGGAAGGAAGTGTGCTGGGGCGAGGAGAAGCAGCGCGGGGCCATTGCCTAGGGGACAGGTAAGGGTTGATGGTGTTGCTTCCTTCCCATGGGAGCCCAAGGAGGGACCCTCCCACCTAGAAGGGGGAGCTAGAGGCTCCAGGGGAGGCTGGAGGCGGAGGCCTTTCCTCTTGTGGGGGAAGTTGGCAGTTCATGGGAGTGAGCAGAGTTTGGGGAGCCCCAGCAGCAAATCCAGAGGGGACCTCAGAAATGGTCTCTTCCACCCAAGCCAGAGGGGCCAGGACGTGAGAAAGCCCACACAGTCGGCGGGTGCCAGGGCTGGGGTTGGGCCTCACCACTCCCCGTTGTAGCTCCTTCCCCCACAGCCCACAGACATGCCAGTGCGCCATCTTGCCCCCATGACACCCCTGTGGCAAAAGCCTCCCTCATTGTGACAAGTGGAAAAGGAAGATACTAGCCATGTCTCCAACCTCAGGACAATGAATGAGTTTCTCTTTTCTCCTTTGGATGGAGGGTCCTATGTGGTCACACCTGCACATCCTCCAGGTACACGGAAAAATCCATCTCTGTGGCCAGCACAACCAGCAGGAGTGTACCCCACGAGAATTTCAGTAGAGAGAGTCCCTGACTGCCTAGCATTAAAGGTGCTGGGGCGGTTTGCCTCACTCCTTCCCCCCCACCCACTGTCACTGTCCGATCCTCACCAGACTCAAGCCCCTCAAGGACAGGGACCGTGTGCAACTCTCTCTGATGACTCTGGGCCTAATGCAGTGAACTCCCGGGCAGGTGCCAGGTGTGTGTTGATTCAAGCTGGGTTGGATCAGCCAGTCAACAGCAGCTGGCTCTGTGATGACTTGGATACGTCAACAATGACACCTGGGAGAGACAATGCTTTGGCCGGGCTGCAAGGACAGAGAAAACAGATTAGAGGGCTGGATCAACAGGGGACGTGGTCTCATTTGAGGGCCAATGACAATTCAAAGGAAATAAAATTTCAAACATTCGTAGGAATTTTAGGACACCTATTTTCCTGTGTGTACTCTAGAGAGGCTGCCGGTTAAGTCACGGAAACATGGCAGTAGCTTGGGAGAGTCACGTGGCCAAAATCACATAAATGCAAAGGCTGTGACGTAGATCTTGAGGAAGTTCAGAAATCAGAAATGTCAGGGTTGGGAGAGGCCTCAGGGGTCATCTGAAGAACGCTCCTCCGACAGATGAGAAAGCGTTGGCTGGAGAAGAGAAGCAGAGATCAAGCGAATCCCTCCTGGGCTGGAGCCCAGGTCCCCCGCACCTGCCCCCGAAGCTGACCCCTGCTCCATCCTGCCCCTCAGGGATGAGGCACAGCCGCCACTGAACTACTCTTGAGATCCTGAGGCCTCAGGGCTGGGACCTGTGCAGACTTCCCCCGGCTGAAACAAAGTGGCCACCTACCCACTCCACAGAACTCGGGTAGTTAAACAAAATCCAAGCCGGGCTTCAGAGGAGAGCAGAGAGTTGGAGAGAACCAGGTCCCTCTTTGCTCCCCAACGCCCATTCCTGGATTCCTCTAACTCATTGCCACGCCCCCACAAATCTGCTACACAACAGAAAAAGCAGAGGAAACAAACTAGGTTTGGGGACAGGCTGAGCAAGAGGGGGAAGAGGGTGAATTGAGGAGTCCTTCAGAAAAGGCCTATTCAGCCAACAAGAATTCCCCAAGGCTGTGCCCAGGATGGGGGTCTAATGGGGAGCAAAGAGTGTCCTTCTGCACTGGAGGCCTTCAGCTTCAGGGCTCTTTACTCCCTTCCTCCTTTCCCCCCTGGAGCCAGAAACCCAATGTGCCCCCGTGGTACAGCTCATGGGGGCAGGGTGGTAGGTCGGGGGACCATGCAGCGGGTAAGGGATGAGCGGGTTCCTACAGGCTGGTGTCAGGAAGCCTCTCTGCTCTGGAGTTGCACTATCCACAGGGCCAGGTGTGGCTGCTGCCACCTCGTCCTTCCACCTGTGTCCCCTCCCGCCCTCAGGGATGCAGCAACATGCAGTCAAGAGAGCGATGGACATGGAACTCTGGGGGTGAGCTCCCATCCCAGCTCTGGCTCCTACCAGCTATGTGCTCTTGAGCAAGACTTCCAAACACTCAAGCCTCCATATCTTCATCTGGAAAGGGAAGATAATACCTTCGCTCTCAGGTTCCTCGTGAGGACCAAGGGAAACACTGAAACAGATGTGGCGGTGATCCCTGGTGCCTGCAAGGTGCTCCCCGAGTGCTTCATTTCCTTGGTCCTCCTTTGATGGCCTCAAAGTCCTAGCATTGCCTTTGGGAGTCCCTTCCCCAACCTGTGACTCAATGAGGAAAGAGGGGAGGGGACGAATAGTAACCCTTCCTGAGAGTTTGCGACAAGCCAGACACCGCGATCAAGGTTTCTAAGGATCTCCTGTAACTCTCTCGACGCAGTTTGTAGGTGGAGAAGCTACGATTCTGCTTTCAAGCATTAGTCAGAGGAAGAGGGAGACAAGTGCTCAGGGGAAGAAAGTACACAGGAACAGAGGAGACCAGCACCTTGGGGCTGTTGCGCAGACCCAGTCCTGGGCCTGGACCCTCTGTGTGAGCAGAGGGCATGGGACCCCTGGGCACACTGGCCATCTCTGTACCTCCACAGGCAGGGCTATGAAGCATGTTTGATGACAGATATCTGTTATGGAAATTACCTAATGAGCTACAAGATGATTATCTAGCACAAAACAGTATTATCATAAATATTACAAATTAAATTAGGCCACGTTTGCTAAATCAAACAAATCATAATGATTGAAATTCTGTTAAACCAAAGGATTCCAGACCACTTCGGTTCCTCAAGATGTTCTTGTTGATTTCTGTGTTTGTTTTGGACCATGTACGCTGGAGATGGAGAAATTGATCTGGTCATCTGTCAGTCCAAGTGTTTTAATGAATTTTTCCCCAGGAGTGAAGCGAATCTACGCAGAGAACATGGGATACAATCATCTGCATTAGAGAAGTTTCTCTGCAGTTCCACATTTCAAAGTGACTCCAGGCTTGGTTCTTCAGCAAAATTACATCATCCTCTACTTTTAATGTGCAGATGGAGATGGATTTTCACTTTTGACATTTTTACCCATAGCTTGAGAGAAGAACATTTGCTTTTGGGATTGGCAGGAGTGAATGAGATGGTTTTCTTTATCATCATTAAAATGTTGAAGCCCTACTTCAAATAATTCATTATAGAAGAAACTGGTCTTCTCTCTTTCAATTACTGGGAAATCACCCTCTCTCCTCTTAGTCTTTCAATTCAGCTACTATTTGAAATAATCAATATTTTATTTTCAAACAAAAGTACTTAGTTTCATTTTCACCAGCACGGAACTGAATTGAAAAAAATCATTTTGGAAGCTGCAGACTTTTGTGTGGATGTTGTGTGGAGACTGCGCTCTGTGCCTACTATACTGTGTCCTGTTTCTAAGCACGGAGAAAAACTCTGTTTCCCAGGCTCCCTTGACCAGGCCCGGGCCACCTGAGTGAGCTCTACCAATAGGATGTGCATGTGACACAAGCCATTCCTAGGCCGTGACCTTAGCAGTCGTGTGTCTCAGATGCTGTATCTGCAAGATGAAGCCCTTGGTGAAGATCTCCGTTGCATGAACACTAACAACTCACTACCACAATTATGCAACAGTACTTCAGATGCAGCTATTTGTAGAGCTTCTTCTATGTTGTAGGTAATAATATATCTGAAGATGAAAAGCTCCGTCTGTCCTCATCACTAAATAACCTGACCTCCCTTCCGATTCTGGTCACGCTTCTCGGTCAAGAAAGTGATCGCCTCTTGTTTGTTTTTATTAAACCTCAAGAATTGGTTCCCTTGGCAGATCTCTTGGCAATAAAGAAATAAAGCTTTTACCTTATATAATAGTGAGATAGCTACTGTTGGTTTAGTACATCTCTTGTTCTAATCCTGACAACAACCTGATGAATATTAGTATCCCCATTTTACGGATGAGAATATTGAGACTCAAAGAAGTTAAGTAACTTGTCTGAGGTGACATAACTGGGTATAAAGAGAAGCCAGGATATAAACTCAGACCTTCTAATTTCACATTCCCTTTTTCTCAAACTTCATTGCCTCTTCTTGACTCTGTCATGTTGAAATAAAATAGAACTCATGACATGATGTGACGAAGGGTCTCCTTCAGGTGCCTTCAAGCCAGACAAGGCTCATGTTGAAGGTAAGAAAATGAGCAAAACATAATCCTGCTTCGAAGGAGCTCACTTGGAGACAAGTCAGATCTTTGTTTTCAATTAATAGATTTTAATTTTTAGAGCAGTTTTAGGTTTATAGAAAAACTGAGTGAAAAGTACAGAGGTTTCTGTATACCCTCTCTTATCCATCCCATTTCTAACATCCATTAACGTCTTACACTGCTGTGGTGCATTTGCTACAATTGATGAGCTGATGTAATACATTTTTTTTCTTTTACATGAATTTATTTCCATACAAATTTCTAAAAACACCCTTGGTTTATATGTAATTCTTTTTCTTCATTTTAAAATTGCTTTTTAACTACAATTGTTTTCCTGATGGTTTTTTATTTTTATTTTATTTTATATTTTCTCTGAAATCTGCTGATTATAAGACAAAAAAAGGACAAAGGGAAATAAAAATGCTGTGGCCAGAGGACAGGGTGGAGAGAAAAAAGACAAAAATAAATAAAACATCAAATATGAAAATTCTCAGAGATAATGCGTTTGTAAATACAGAAATGGTTACAACAAAGACGGCCGTGATGAGTGGGTCTATGTATACACACATGTGCATATAGACATAAACAGGTATATATTCCCGGGCCCAGCAACTGACCATGGCACCTGGGAGCGATTCCAGCCTGTGCTTGGCCTGAACGTGTCACTCCTTGTCTGGGGGTTTCACAGAGCACACGAAGCTCCCACAGGCAAACAGCAAGCAAGCTCCTGGGAGAGCCTGGAGCTGAATCCATGAGCCCAGGGCTCTGTCCATTTCTTTCGTCACAGTTCCCTTTGCTTGTGTAGGCCTTGCCGTCTAATGGTCAGCCTCCCCCTCGGGGGAGGGGACGGGGGCTCGTTCTTCTCAGGCAGCCCTGATTCCAGCATCTGCTGCTTCTTTGGTCCCCTGGAGGTGGGGAGGAAGCATATTGTCACCTTCATCACCCCCCTGCCTCCCTCCTCTGCTAGGTTGGTGCTACCTTCTTGAGAGGCCAGGAATCCCCTTCGGGGCTTGTGAGGCTGGGGGAGGAACAGACACGGTCACCATCATGGGAGGCTAAATGGGGCAAGTCTGAGTCAGTGAGGCTGTGGCCCCAAGAGAGGACACGGAGCAACAGTGGTCAGTCCTGTAGACAGCACAGGGACCACCGTGATGTGTGGACTCAGCTGGTCTGACTTGGACTGGGTGTCCACACCCATCCTGAGGGCAGGGCCCAGGGGCAGGCGTGGCCGGCAAGGCAGGAAAGTGAGGTGCAATGGCTCCTCCTCCATCCTGTGGATGAACGTCGTGTTCTCGATCAGTCTTGATCCCATGGGGATAGAAGGCCAGAAGCACCAGTTAGAATCGCAGTGGGATTCTTCCATTCTACCCTCTCTCTTCTTCCAGTCATCTTATTCCTTCTCCTTTCTGGGACTCCAGAACTTTCCTGTGGTGACAGCTGCAGAGGTGCCAGAGCCAGAGTGCAGGCGGGGTGGCATTTGCCAGCAGTGGTGTTGCAGCCTGTGCTCCCAAGAGCCCCAATTCCTCCACCCCCTCCTGCCCTGGGAGAGCCGGAACATGAAGGTGGGGAGGAGCTCGCTACACTGCCATGGACTAATGCCCGTAGTTACACCAGGGCTCACTCTGTGTCATGCATCCTCTGGGTTTGGACAAATGTGTAATGACATATTCACCATTACAGTGTCACACAGTGTAGCTCCACTGCAGTGAGCATCAGGAAAAGGTTCCATGGAAGGAGTTTAGACATTAAAAATGGATAGGATTATGCCAGGCTCTGTGGCTCGTGCCTGTAATCCTAGCACCCTGGGAGGCCAGGCAGGAGGATTGGTTGAGGTCAGGAGTTCAAGACCAGCCTGAGCAAGAGTGAGACCCCCATCTCTACTGCAAATAGAAAAAGAGTTAGCCAGGTGTGGTGGCGTGAGCCTGTAGTCCAGCTACTCAGGAGGCTGAGGCAGGAGGATCACTTGAGCCCAGGAGTTTCAGGTTGCAGTGAGCTATGATGAAGCCCCTGCACTCTACCCAGGGCGACAGAGGGAAACTCTGTCTTAAAAAAAAAAAAATGGATAGGATATTTTCAGATGGACCAAAACCCCAGAACAAAACCAAAAATGAAGGAATGCACAAGGCATTATTCAAGAGATAGTGGGTCAGTCGGTTTGTCTTAAGCAGAGGCTCACATTTGGGAAGAAAAGGATGAAAATGAGCTTTATTTGGCACTATTAATGCCAGGCAATTGCAAGCGTTTTACATGGATTATTTCATTTAATCCACAGAACAATTTATAATACAGGTGCATTATTACCATCTTTAATTAATAGGTGTTCAAATTAAAGCTTGAAAGGGATTTTAAAAACTTTTGCAAAGTGACACAGAAAGTATTTGGAAGATCTGAGATGCAAATTTAGGCAGAATGAGTTCAGGGCCCTTTGTCTCAGACACTACACTCTAATGCCTGCACAGTAAACCCAAAAACAGATGGCAGATGTGTGGAAAAGGTAAATTGGGGCCCTTTGAGATTGACTTGGATGTCATGCTAAAAAATTGTTTTCCTTCAGCAGTGTCATTTTTAAGAAAAGCATATACTAGCATTTCCTTTCGGTAGTTGAGACCAAGAGAAAAGAATAGGTGTGGATCTATAGAAGCTTGCCTGTTTCATAACAGCTGCCATCAAGGTTACAAAAACCCAAGCTCTGTTTAGGGGAGGGGCCTGATAAAATCCTATTTGGGGATGTTTTCTTGAAGATGATATGTCAGGCAGACTGGGGAGGAAGGCAGACGGCTGGAGGAGAACTGGTAAGAGGTTCGCTGACATCATTTACGTGCTGGCCCCAGGGGGTTGCACATGAAACAGAGGCTGTAGGAATTGGAATAAAAGGGAGGTTTTGGCGGAGGACGTGAAGGAAGAATTTCAGCAGCCTTGGGGATGAGGAGGATGCATGGTGGAGTTAGGGAGACTAGAAGAATGATGAAACTATGCTTAGGAATACTAAAGGTCAGAGGAAGAACACAAGCTTAGACTTCAGCCCCTGGGTTCTAGCTGACCAGGGACAACATGGAGGAACTGTGCAGAAGAGCTGGACATAAAGTCTGGAGTTCAGCAAAAGGGTCGAGTGTGGAGTTCTGGATCTGAGAGTCACCTTCATGATAGAGGTAAGAGTGAATGATCAAGAGCAGCAAGGGAAAAAAAAATGATTAAAGCACATGTGGAGGAAGGAGGCAGCTCAGCAGAGAAGGGAAGGGACACTTCGAGAGGTAGCAGAAGAGTCACGCGGGCAGAGCTGTCGGAGCCTGGTAGTGAGGGTGTCAGAGGGAAGATTGAGAAAAACTTGTCAGACTCCACTCCCGTGAGACCAGAGGGGATGACGGCCAGGACAAAACCACCAGAGCCATGAATCAGAGAAGACAGAGGAGAGAAGAATGGAGAAGTGGTGGCTTGGAGTGGAGAGTGGCGTCGGGGACACTTGAAGCAGAGAAGAACGTGCCTTTGCCCAAGCACTGATGGCCCAAGAGGATAGGTTTGCTGAGAGCTGTTGTTCAGACACCGAGGGAGCGAGCAACACCAGAGCTCAAGTGACAGTGGGGACCAAACTGGAGCAGCCGGCTCTAAGGGGAGCAGGAGGAGCTGACACGCCCGGAACGTGCCACAAAAAGTGCCGCGGTGGTGACAGCAGTCACCTCTACAGTGGGGACTGCGGGGGTGGGGACCCAATTCCACTGTGTTGTATATCTTGAATTTCATACCATGTACAATTATTATCCATTTGAACAAGGTAAGTATTAAAAATAATAAAAGATGGCACAAAATACTGATTAGGACCAAAAACCAGAGCTAAAGGATTCATGAGCTCCAGGGGAAACAAGTCAGAACGTCTACAGCATCCTTACCTGCTAAGCTGCATCCGGCTGGACCCAGCGACTCTGCTGTACACACACACACACACACACACACACACACGTATGCACAAGTTAGAGATGGGAAAGGAGTTCTTTCCTCTGAGCAGAAAATATGCAGGAGACTCAGGTCCTGAGATCTGACTCTACTTTTAATTCCTTCATGAGTTTGGTGAGAAAAATCAATCAGAAGCCAAGGTGAGGCTCCTCCTCCTCCCTTTTCCTCTCTTATCTTTTGGTCTTTTTCCCCCTCCTGTTTTTTTTTGAGGTCTTGATATCCTGTGCAGTGGATCTAACAATGTATTAAGAGCCAATTTCATTTTTTATTGGAAAGAAATGTTTATTCTCGCATTAGTCCAAGGAGAACATGATTAGGAAGGCAAATCAGCTCCCAGGAATAATCAAATGGTACATTTCCAAACCAGATGGTAATGATTTAGGGATTATCCATTGGCTCTGGGTCACTCGTGCCACAGCGCACCTCCCTCGGCACTGCTAGCCATGAAGTGACTGTGGAATCCATAAAATCCTCTAAAGCAAATCCAAAACTCCCAGAAGTCACCCGAAGCCCAGCTCTTCCCCATGGGTGTGAATTTAGACTGTTATCAACTGTTTATGTACTCAGAGGGGAGGAATGTTAGCCTAGTGCTCGCCAACAGGTAGTCTGAATCCAGGGATATTTTACTTTGAAACTCATTTTGTGTCGCCATACACACATGGGTGCATGCATAAACACACATGCACAGCAAGTGTGGAAGATTATAATATCCCCGGGTAATCGCAGTGCCAAGTACTGGTGTCAATGACTCAATTACTCTCTTCAAACCCAAGTCTATGTCCTAACAGCATCCCTGGGCCCTAGGCCCACGTGTAGGGGAAGCCACTCTGCTTGGGAATGATTGGATAATGTTTTTTGCTCCTTTAGGTATTTCTATTTTAAGTCCCAGGAGTCTTTTGAGTTCTAGAATCAAGGCCTTAAAACAGGAGAAAAGGCGAGTGACAGAAAAGGCAACCCATGCGTCAGATTCTGCCAGAAACTCAGAGCTTGGCATAGGAGATTGACTGGAGATGGGATCTCACCCACAGGCTAAATCTTCTGATGCCTCCTGGCAGCTTCACAGAGCAAGGGGAGGGAGCTGGCCCAAGTGCGGGGCAGGCTGGGGCTCCAGGAGGAGAGGGCGGGGACTGAGGCCAGGCTGCACAGTGCCCAGTGCCCTGCCAAGGCCACCAGGACCACGGACTGCGAGTGAAGTCTGAGGCATGTGGTCAGGCAAAGGTTTTGCACATTCTGAGTCTGAGAGGTAGTCTTGCAGATGTAGCTTGTGGCCAGAAATGTCAGCATTGGAGGGACATTCTGAAGGTTTCTAGAAACCATCCAGCAGCCTGTGTGATGGCACAGACCTTGTCCTGAACACGTCAGGATGTTCGTTTGTTCTCTGCACCAAATTCACTTCTCATCACCAGATTCGACCTCATAGTTCCTGGAGGAGTTCCTGGCAGCAGGGACCAGTGTCTGCCAATTACCTTCAGAACCGTGCTCTGAAGCCCAGAAAGAAGACTTCCTCTTGAGAATTAAGCCTTATTTGGGCATCATTAGGCTGCTGTGTTTGGACTTGCAGGGCTGGGTGTAGGACAATCTGCTCCTTTGGATGATTCCACCAACTGGAGGGGGACCAAGTCCCCTTCCTGCCCCAGGAAGCAGGATAGGGATGTGGGATGTTTTGCACATTCCGGGAGCCCTTCTGGCATAAGAACATGGAGAGAGAATGACTAGTATTAATGTTAAAGACTCTGACATCCAGACAGGCTATTGCACTCAGAAAGCTCTGGCCCACCATGAAAGTAGGCAGCAATTGGAAATGGGGCAGAGGAAGAGATTTCTCTTCCTCCCAAACAGCCCGCAAAGCATCACAATGCTTGTCTCTTCTAGTGGTCCTGACGCACTGAAATTTCCAGATACCAGGATGGCCCCATGCATCTGGCCCAGGAGAAAGGAGCTGCACCAGGCTGCTAAACCTTGCTTGCTGTGGACTCCCCAGAGGATCATTTCCCACTCTGCAAAGGGAAGGAATCAAAGACTCTCCTTCTAGTAAAAGGATCACAGCAGCCTTTAGCATGCACTTGTGCCCTGGCAGCCTGTGCCACTAAGGCAAAACTCCCCTCCTGCCGGATCCAGGTGTGGACAAGGTATAGAGCCCAGAAGACCAGGAAAGCAATCCAAGGGGGCAGGAAGCATCTAGAAGGTTCATGCCTCCCTCGAGGGCTTTTGGGGATGGGAGTTGTCCTGTCTGGCGTCCGGCAGCAGAGCCCCAGCCACAAGCTCCAAGAATTTGCAGAACTGTCAGCTTCAGACACTCTGAGAGTAACAAGACAGGATGTCAGTGACTAAGGGCAGAGGAACAGGCCCGGGGAAAAAAGATCCTGGAACCCTAGTCCAGGAACGGGGTCCAAGTCTAGGACTTGCAGGAACCAGTAACTGGAGCTGGGGAATAAAGTCACAGTGGGGGCAGCAGGGGTGACGACACTGAGAACTGTGGGCACGGGACCGAGATTACAACTTGGCAGTCTACAAGCCGATGCTAAAAATTCTTCTAACATTCCACAACCTTGCTATGCTCTGGGGATACAGATAAATAAGACTATTCGCTTGTGGCAGGGAGTTTATAGCAAGTTGGAAGAAAACAGCGCTGTAAACTCATCATTTTAGCAGAGTAGCTGGAGCGCTTTAACAGGAAGAGGCACGAAGCGCCATGGAAGCTTCAAGGACGGAGCCAGTGACTCTGCCTGGGAAGGCTGGGGAAGGCATCGCAGAGGCGGTGACTGTGCTTTGAGTGATGGATACAAGTTTCCTAAGTTGGAAAGAGGGAATGGCCCTCTGAACAGAGGGCACGCCCCGGGCAGAGGCGTGTGGCGCATTTCCAGAACAGGGAGCGCTGGTGTGGGTGGAACCTGGGGGAGAGGCGGAGGGGCTGGAAGGGAGCAGGGGAGGCTCTCAGGGGAGCCAGGACCAGGGCAGGGAGGGTCAGCACAGCTGCTCTGGGTCTGGGTTTGGCCCACATGTGGCCAGGGGCCACTGACAGGCTGTTGACATGAATCAGGCTTCTTCGGCCACAGGCAACAAGAAGCCAGCTCTCCCTGACTTAAGGAAAAGCACGTAATGGCAGGATAGTGGGTGGCGCCCAGCCCTGCAGCGTAACCAGGAGCCTAGGACAGGGACTCGGGTCAGGGCTGCCCTGACAGCAGACAGCAGGACAGGCGACCGACTCTTCAGGGAGCCGCTGCCCAGGCCAAGCCCACTCCACCCACTCCCCTGGTCGGTCACAGTCCTGGGGCCATGTGCCTACCTCTTGGGTGGCAGTCCCACCAAGACTATACAATGTGGGTGGCACTTCCTGAACAGGAAATTAAGATTCTGGAACCAAAAGAAAGGGATTGACTTGTGGGCTGCCAAAACTTGCTACGTGTGCCTCAAGTGCTCCAGCCGGGGAGGAACATAAACACGTAAAGTGCGGATCAGCTAAACTTTGTCTGTGAAGCGCCAGGGAGTAAATGTTGTCAGCCTCGCGGGCCATGGGGCTCTGAGGCAACTGCTCCACTCTGCTGCCGTGGCACAGAAGCAGATAGGGACACACATCTCCCGGCGGGCAGAGCTGTGTTAATAAAAACACGCAGTGGGCCCGACTGACCCCTGCTTTAGACCCAAGTCAGGGCAAAAGAGAGATGCAGAAGGGTAGAGACTGAGAGGAAAGAGGCCTAACAATAAACTGTTTTCTCTATGAAAACGCCCCCTGCGGATCGTCTAGCCAAGTGCAGGCCATTGGGAAAATTTCCTACTTCTTTCTCCTTGGGATAAAAATACCCCTAGATAAAGAGTCCCTTTTACAAACTTCCTTTTCATGAGAATTAAGTTCTGTTTCTTCTTGCATTTAACCGGTTTCTTAATTGTTTGTTTCCTTGGGGGGTTCTATTTGTTTGGCATCTTTTGTAAGCTTTTCTTTCTGGCAAAGGTGGCAGCAATCCTTCTCAGCGGGGTACCAGGAATGTATTGGCTTTTTTTTTCCTTTAACTTGGACTGTAACCATGGGTTTCCCAGTGTGGTGCACCTGTATTTATTGGAGGCAATTTTCAAAACTACAACAACACAACCGCATCTGCACCTTCTGGGTTGCCGTCTTGCTCCCTGCTTGCAAGCAACGCTCGGAGCCTCGCTCAGCACTGCCTGTGGGTCGCGGCAGCTCCGGCAAGAAGGGGCTGGGAACCCGGAGACGGTGTGCCCCACCATGGCCAGGCAAAAACCTAGTCCTCTTTTGTGATCACCTCTTCGGTGTGAGGCAATATGCTGTGAATTAGTGTGTTCCAGGCCCCGAGTGGTAACATATGGTGTATCTCTGCTCATTCTACATTAAATCCTGACATTTTGCAGCTGTCAAGATAAAGCTGTTTATATGAGTAACATTGTAGTTTGTTTATAGGGAAATAATGTGTAGCAAGTTATGATTAATCAAGGTGTCTAAAATCTGCTGGAGGCTTCTAAATAGCTTTGTTTTCACTGCCGAGTTTTTTGTCTCCTAAATCAGGGGTTTAGTTGCCCCCTCACTCCTTTGTCCCTTGCTGGCTCTGTGGTCCCGTCCCCTGTGACATGGGTGGAGAGTGAGGCCAGGCCATAGAGAGGCAAGAACAGTCAGGATCCTGCTTGGGCAAGGTGACAGGAGGGACCCACCGAACTCCTCCAAACCCCAGAAAGCTCCGCAGACAGCCATTGTCGTCTTCACGCGGGGTGTCTGTCTTTGGACCCTCCAGTGGCTCCTCATCCTAAGGAGCTGTGAGGAGCCATCTGAGCCTCCAGGGACATCACACAGTGCATTTAGCTTTGGTTTTCTGGGGTCCAAGAGGTCATGGGGACTCAGAGCAGTACAGATTTGAGGGGCCTCAAGTTCTAGAGGCCCGTGTCTATGGTTCTGGGTTTGAATGTCCTCTTTGGAGGATAACTGGTTAGAACTCAAGGCCCCTGAAAGGAAGAAAGACCCTCACATGTCATCTCGCTGGGCCTTCCTCCTGCAGCAAGGAGCCCTTGGCGTTGCTGACAGCCGGTCTGAGGCCACCGTCTGCTTCCTCTCCGCAGGAGGAGCAAGGTGACTCATAAGATCTTGGGGAGGGGCGAAGCTGGGAGAGAATCCACCTCTGCCCTGTGCTATGCCCATCCTAGTTGTTGCCCCCGGAGCAACCCGGAGCTGGCTGGCTGCTTTCCTGCGTGCAAATCCTTCAGCTCTTATTTTTTATTTATTTTACTTATTTATTTATTTATTTATTTAGAGACAGAGTCTCACTCTGTTGCCCAGGCTAGAGTGAGTGCTGTGGCGTCAGCCTAGCTCACAGCGACCTCAAACTCCTGGGCTCGAGTGATCCTCCTGCCTCAGCCTCCCGAGTAGCTAGAACTACAGGCATGCGCCACCATGCCCAGCTAATTTTTTCTATATATATTTTTAGCTGTCCATATAATTTCTTTCTATTTTTAGTAGAGATGGGGGTCTCGCTCTTGCTCAGGCTGGTCTCGAACTCCTGAGCTCAAACAATCCACCCGCCTCGGCCTCCCAGAGTGCTAGGATTTCAGGTGTGAGCCACCTCGCCCAGCCCAAATCCTTCAGCTCTTGGTCCACAGCCACCGCCTCCTCTGCAGGCCAAATCTCGCAGCTCTCGTTAGCAATCCTAGCAGAGCCGGCCCCTCCCCACCCTGGCCACACCCAGCACTGCTGTTTGTCTTGGTTCAGCCAGAATCACGGGCTCAGAAGGGACCCATCTCAAGCAGCCAAGCTGGCTGGAAGCACCAGCCCGTCTTTCTTCCCCATTTCAGTCCTTTCTGAGGCTCACTGTGGGGGTGTGGTCTGATGCCACTGTGAGTAATAGGGGTCTTGGAAGAATAATCATCATTACCAGCCCTGACATTTCTACAGAACTTCTTAACATTTTCAAAAGACTTTCCCTTTGTTCAGGTATAATTATTCTCCCAAATGAGCATCTCGACACCAGAGTATCTCTTAAGTGCTAGGTATACTTGCTCTGTGCCTGTGAGCCAAATGTGCAGATATTGCTCCAAAATGCACATCTGCACACGTGGATCCACACATATTTGCATCCCTCTGTGCTGGGCAAGTGGGGATCCCTGTCTTCTGCTGGCCACATGGTGAAGTGGGCACCCAGCTCCTACCAGAGGGGCACCTAGCAGCCCAGGCCACTATAGAGGAGCTTGATCCATGGACTGGAAGACGCACACACAGACGTGTCCTCCCAGTTCTGCTGGTGCAGAGAGAGGACCAGCTGCCTCTCTGGCCATGGAGGCAGAGCCAGCAGTAGCGGGAAGAAGGGGTTGGAAGCTGCTGCAGCATCACAGCCCGGCTGCCTCCCCTGCCTTCCGGGGCACACAGGACGCAGCTGGTGGGCAGGCGGGCAGGAGGAGGGGCAGGGAAGGTAGGAATTTGCCTCCTGAGAGAACAGGTTGTGGAAGGGATGTCTAGTCGTCACCCAACTCCTTTTCAGCAAATCACCTGCCCTCCTCTAAAGCACTTGCTCCTTGGTTGTGCTTCTAGAAGCATCTACTGTGAATGCTTACAGGAAAGAACAGATGGCCCAGGCTGGAGTCCTGGGAGATGCCCTCAGGTCTGCATGGAGAAGAGGAAAAGAAGCCATTGGAGGATCCTGGGCAGGACAGGGTGGCAGGGCAGAAGGAGACCATGGGGACAGTTTTGAGGAGTAGTCAGCCCAGAGATGTGGGTTAACCCACCTTCCCAGGGTCCAGGGGTTGACCTTGGACTGGAGCATACTGGTTTCAGCATCACTGAGCTCTCCCTCCCGAGGTCTAAAGACTCCCCTAGTCAGTGCAGATGTTATTTTGTCTCCTTAACCAAAGAGCTCAGAGATCGCCTCCAGTCTGGCCATGCAGCAAAGTAGAAGAAGCATTGAGCCTCCCCTTACTTGGGCGAGAGAACACGGCAAAGACTGAGTGAAGGGCTGAGGACACCTAGCAAGGGGCGAGGGATGCAGGAAGAAAGGGTTACTGCCGAGGGCAGTGCCTTCTGGAAACAAATGGACAAACAGGCAAAGAATCGAATCCACTCAGGAAACTTCACTCTCCTCCCAACCCCCCCACCACCCCACCTCCCTCTTCCTGCAGAGACAGCAGAGCGAGCCTCTTGTTGGAAATTAATATCGCACGGGACAGTTAATCAAAGCTGAACCGCCCCCACCCCGGTGAGTGAGAGGTGTTTGGAGCCCTCCCCTGCCGGAGTCCACCTGCAGGGGGAGGGGCTGCGGGAGACGCACACAGCCAATTTCTTCCCATAAAAAATGATATGAGGTGAAAAACCGTTTACTGCACATTAGGATCCACAGTTGGACCATTTGTATGTTTTACTGGGATGGTTATGTCACCAAATGAAGCCTGAAAAATCCATCACCGGCAGGGAGACTGACAGTGGCCCGGTCAGAGAAAGGGAGCGGGGACTGGTGGCCCGGCAGGAAAGGTGGAACAGGAAGGGGCAGATGTTGGTGTCACGGCAGGGGGGCGGGGGATCCACATCCAGGAACTGTCCCTCAGGTCACTCGGCTTCACATTGGAAGGTTCTGTGAACCCCGTCACCTCGACAGTGAGTTGTCTTCTCAATTGGAAAGCCCGAGGTTCCCTCTACCCTGGTCTTCCCTTGCTTTTTCTGGGGACGCACTAATTGCCACCCTTAATCCAATGAGTGACTTTTAATTAAATGCCTATGTGATGGGTGCTAGGGTAGGGGACTCAGAGGTGACAATAGTCCTGTCCTGCCCATCACCACTCAGGACCTTCCCCTGAGCCTCCATCAAGCCACACTTGTGGGTAGAGACAGACGTGACTGAGAAGCACCTTGAAAGTCAGGGGGCAGGTAGCAGAGGGAGAGCATCGAGGCAGGAGGGAAGTGTGGAAATGTCATTCGAGTGGATGCTGTTAATCAGGAGCCTCGTTAATGAATGCCGGAGCTGGCCACCTGAAATGCCAGCGCCAGCTGTGATCGCCCGCCGCCATCTCTCCCCTGCCTCTGAGCACAGTGCCTGGCTTTAGCAAACTGATCGGCCCCGTGTGGAGTGATCTCAGGGCTGGGGTGCCTTCCTGGCCACCCCATCATACCACTGACCCCTGCCATGTACAGTCCTCCGAGCCCAGAGCCCAGAGCGCCAAGCCTGAATGTCTGGCCCCAGATCTTTGTTACACAGACAAGGAAACTGAGGCCGGGTACTGGAACTATGGTCTCCTGATCCCGCCTACCCTACGCCCTGCTGCTGCTTCCGACCCAAGCTTTGCAAGGACAAGGGTGCCCTGAATCCCTCACAGGCATCTTCCCTGACCACCAAGGTGTCACCCTGTCACGTGGTAGTCACAGGCAGCCGGCTCTGGGCTCTGGACAATTGCCAGCACACAGAGTATTCTTATCACAGCCTTCTGCTCCACCACCTCGTGTTCCTTTTTCAAATTACGTGGTCCCTTTGGTAACACCAAGCTGAGAAATCAGGACAAAAACGGTGGGGACCAGTTAATACAAGCAATTCCCGGTGCCTAACTGGGAGGGGCAGGACTGTTACTCCATGTCAGGGGAGTAGATGGATGCATGAGATCACTGCCTAGATTCCCAGAAACACCAACTGCAATGAGGTGGCTCGAGGACAAGATGAATAGACAATCGATGAAGGTCTTTGACCAGAACTGGAAACAATGTGTGGCGGCCAAGCGGACTGGCACGATGCTGGTTTTTGTTACAAGTTCATCTGAGGACAAAACAGATGCTGCATTGACACAGAATTGACTCAGCTGTTCCATTCATCCTTCCAGGTGAAGGAAATGGCTGCCAGGAGGGAAAATCCCATGTGGTGGGCAGCAAAGACGGGGGTCCAGTCCCGACTCGTGCAATATCTCGTGGAGTAAGAGTGATGTGAGACCCTCCCAAGGGCCTGAGTCCAGGAGCAGAGTGTCCACAGTACAGGAAGCAGCCCCGAGTCTGGGAGGCGGCCCCGGGGCGCAGGCATGCGGGCTCTGGCACCAGGAGGCCCGGTTTTAATCTCAGCTCTGCTGCTTACTGCATGTGTGACCTTGAGCAAGTTCGTTAACATCTCTCTCCCCCTTGGTTCCCCATCTGTAAAATGGAGAGACTAGAAGCACTCCCCTTGTAGGGCTGTCTAAGGATTTAAAGTGTTTAGAACAGTGTCTGGCATATGGTAAATGCTATAGAAGTATTCAATGCAATAAATAAATATGATTTGAACCGAGAAAATGAAGCCCTGAAACAAAAGACAGAAATGATTTTTAATCTGTAGGTAAACCTGGGAGGGAGTGAAGGGGACACCCAGCCTCACAGACAGTGACAGACACGGGTGTCCTCATGCTCGATGCCTGCCATGTGTGCACAGGTGCACTGTGCAACCTATGGCTGGTGCCTGTGAAATACGCTCTATGGCATGCACCTGATTCTCTTATTAGATTTCATGATAAAATTAGAGTTGTGTCCCTTAGGGGGGAAATCTGCCCCCAAATACAAGAAACTCCCTAGAGAAAGCCTGTTAAAATCAAATATTTAAAGGGACATCAATATTTTTCTGACAGCATATTAGTGACAATAAATAAATTGCCAAATAGGACTGCAGACTAGCAAGACTGCTGAGTATTTGAATGACAGTTAAAGGTCTCATGGGAAATAGTGACAGCGGAATGTGTCACCAGTGACATGGCCTCTGTTGCACAATATATGAGGGCTCCTGCTGGGAGAGGGGGGCAGGCCAGGCCCAGACAGCCAGGCAGGAAGGTCAAGGCTGGGAGGGGGAGGCCAGGTGAGGCACAGGGCCAGCCCAGGGGCATGGTGGCAGGAGTAGGTCCAGGTCTCTCCACCCCAGTGACAGTGAGCCAGACGCTGACCCAAGTAGAGAGCCAGGACACCATGATGACTTCTAGGGACTGATGGCATCTGCATCAGGTGGGCTTTGATGGGGGAGGGGGAATTCTGGAAGTTGAATCTAGCTCTGGGAAAGAAACTAGGCGAGGGGGTCAGGAGACTGGGACTCAGGGCAGAGCCCCCGCCTTGCCACGGAGAGAGACCGGGGAGAGGGCACAGGAGAGAGTACGGGAGACCCACGGGGAGGCCAAACAGTGGGGCTTGGGTAAGAGAGCTGCCATCCTCATTCTCAGGGGACTGCATCCAGCCCAAGGGAGGGGTGGCAGGATGACTCCACACCCTCCCAGGCAGTGGGGCTAGGGCCGTCATCCACTCCTCAGTCTGAACTCAAGGCAGCAGAATGAACAGGACGGGAACAGATGGGGAGAGAGTGCATTGGTTGAACCCTCGAGCCACGGAGCTTTTTGGAGGTTCATAGAGGGCTAACACGCACATTGTCAGAGCTTAAATTCTGCCTGGTAGGAAGCCCTAGAAGTAGCTGTCCTTTAGAAACACTTCGGTCACCTTGGACATGCAGAAATGCAGCCCAAGCCAAATATCCCTGACGCTGCAGGAGAGAACTTGGTGGGGGAGCACCAACACTGGGACTCCCTGTGGACGCCACAGGGGTGTGACTTCCCCTAGAAAAGGAGCTTTTCTATATCCCACTGACTTGGGAGAATGTGAGTTATAATTAGCTTACCATTTGATCCACAAACCTGGCTTATGTAAATTGCTTCAAAATGTTCCGTGGGCACGAAAGTATTAAGGGACTTCCGGTGAGGAGAGAGGTGGAGGACACTGCAGAGTGCAGGAGACCTTCGCCGCATGTATTACGTATTTCTTTAACGTTTCAATTTTTCACAACAATCAGATTACTTTCATAATAAAAAAGATATGTTAAAATAAAATGTTTTATGGGAAGACATATAGGACTTTTGGAAACTAACTTCTGGAAGCTTCTGTAGGAGTCAGTTCATAAGAGTTTCTGGTGCCAAGCACCGGAGCAATTGCTACGTGCAGAAACGAGATTTTGTAGTGGGAACTGCCCCCCCCTCACACCTTCCTATCTCACCCCAGGAATTAGGAACTTCCACCCTCAGTGAGCTATTGGGAAGAAACCTTCTGCCCCTTTTTGTTCTGCTCCTGGAGTGAGTCCCTCCTACTCTGAAGGAGGTGACTAGTGATTGCTTCAAATCGTCTCCGCCCTGCAGAGTTAAGGTGAGTAAGACGGCTCACCCCTCGGGCCCTCTCCCCACCTGAGCGCTGCGGTCTCTGCTCTTACCATCCAGCCCTCCTCCAGTGCAACTGCAGCCCTAGAATTGGGGGAAAGCATTTGGAAGAGGGGTCCTTGGTTCCGATTTTCTTTTCCTAATCCAGCTTTGCCAGAGATGAAGCTGATTTTTTTTTTTTTTTTTTTAATCTCTATCTGATGTCTGGTCTATTTCTGAAAAAATTCAGAACTCCTGGAGGGAGGAATGTGATTATTTTTTTTCCATGGACATAACTTTTATTATGGAAGGGGAGGCATGTGATTAAATACCATTTTTCTAGTCCCTCAAAAAGAAAAAAAAACAATACCATTAAAGGAGGTTGGCAAAGAAAGCTTCTGATTGGAGAAAAAGAGTCATAAGGATTTGTCACAAATAGCAACATCATCGCAATGACAACTAACACTGAGTGTTTACCAGAGGCCAGGCATGGTGCTAAGTACTTTACACAGTTTTTTTGTTTTTTTTTTTTCTTTTTTCATCTAATCGTCACAGTGACTTTCCAGATAAGGAAACTGACGTGGAGATATCGGGATGAAGGCTGATGACAGCACAGCTGGGAGTCACACCCACACTCTTCAGCACCACCCACTGGGGTGCACGATTTCCTTCTTTGTCCTGCTTGGTGGGGGGGCACATCAGTCTGCCCCCTGGGAATGGCTGGGGCAGAAGTCAGTGTAGGTGGAGCTCACCAGAGGGCAATGTCAGGTCAGCAGCAGAGGCGGGAGGGACAAGGGCAGCATGAACGAAAACCAGGACAGGTGCCCAGGTGGCCAAGGCACCAGAGGGGAGGTTTGCAGCAGGCTGGGGAGGGGGCAGACCTGGGCGATTATTGCCAAGAGCATCACACAGAGTCAGCCCTTTGAGAGGCAGTTCGCAGAAGCCCCTCAGGGACCCCTCAGGCTTAGAGCTCAGCCTCATTCTGTTGACGGGGCCTACAGAGGTAAATGACTTGCCTAAGGTCACAACACTAAGGAGTGGCAGAATCTGACTGGGAACCCAAGAATCCAGGCTCCCCTTCCCCAGGCCTCTTTCTATGATGCTGCCGTGAGGCTTGGGGTTCTGCTCCATTTCTGGTCCTACCCACATTGATAGTACATCTGCTTTGGATTGGGGATTGTGATAAACCTGAATGAGCGAAAAACCCAGAGTTGATTTCCAATCTCAGCTACAGATTTACAACGTGGTTCAAGAGATTGAAACTATGTTGCCGGAAACCCAAAATGCACATTCCGTTCTTCACAGTGGTAAACACATCTCTTAAAACTTGCAAGTTATAAACAGATGACAGTAAATGTGACAGAGGAATATAGGATTGATTTTCTATGTCAAGAGCTACTCCTAATTCATACACTCTCTAATAGCCAATATTCCCTATCTTGAGAGGCATCTATTCTAGCCGTTCAAAATATGACTTGCCTCCCTCTCCTCCTCCTCTACCCCAGTGCACAGCCCTTAGACTGCAGAGGGGCCGTGAAGAGCTCAATAATCATTCCAAGGTCATGGAGCAAGCCAAGGGCAGGACAGACGTAGAATGCCGTGCTCCCTGGAAGCACAGGAGAAGACCAACTCCCCAGGTCTCCAGGGCTCAGCCCCTCTCACGTTAGCTCAGCCTGCATGGATTTCTGTCCCCCCACTAGAAAAGCTCACTCAATCAGGAGTCCCCAGAATAAGGAAATGTCCCCAGAATAAGGAGATGACATGGGGCTCAGCCCTGAGGAGGCCAATGCAGGCAGGCAGCGGTGCAAGGAGAAATAGCGGTTCAAGTGTCCTCAGACCAGGTGGCACCCATTTCACCAAGACTCTACTTGCAGGGACAAAAGAAGACCCCAAACTCTGCCCCTCCCATCATCTGAGCCTCCCTGCTGTTCTTTTAATAGATGCGTTTTCCTGCCTCCCTCCCCTCCCTCCAAAAAACCTCACAAATATGTTGTGTGAAATATCAGAACTAATTGGACCAAATGGTGTTCATATCTGTCACTGGTTTTTCTGAGGGAGAGCAGCCTGTGTCGTGGAGGGAAATGTTATTAACTAATTAAGGGCAGCGTTTAGGGGAGAATGCCCTGTTCCCGTAGGAAAGAGAGTTGGGAGGACTGGAAATCGTTCTTGGATAGGCCGATTAGGGACAACCAGGACTAGAGATAAAAGACACAGCCATAGCGGGTGACCCAGAAGCTGGCGTGGGGGACATGGAAAGCCAGGATGGAGTTATCGTGGTCGGTAGTGAGTCCCATAGTTCTTCCTAGAGTCAAAAAAAGGACAACATTTGCATACACGCGTAAGTGCATTTACCACACCAATATAAAATCCCACAGGAAGGAGGAAGCAGTCTGTCCGCAGCTGGTACTCAGCAGTTGTTAATGCTACTATTGTACAACCAAGAGCAGAGACCACCTCTTACTTTCTGGGTCTTCTCCAGTTCTCAGCACAATATATGGTATATATTTTGTGCTGAGTCAAAACTTTGACTAGAACATGGTAATAGAAGCAGAGTAAACATTTACATGAGCCTAGTTTATGCTGGAGACAATCTAAGACCTTCTGATATATATATATATATATATATATATATATTTTTTTTTTCCTCTTTGAGGAATATCTGAATAGAAGTAACAGAAAAAGAACCTAAGGATGTTGAATCTGAGAAAATTTGGGAGGAATTTCCAGCGGCCTTCAGAAATTCAAAATAATATCATGTGGAAAGGGAATGGATGAATTCCAGAAAGCAAAGTAGGACTCACTGGTGCAAGTTATCAGGAGGAAGTCATTGATCCAAACTAAGGAAGAACTTTTTCATGATTAGAACTGTTCAAGGAATGAAAATGGGCTGTCTGGGGGATGGAGGGGGTGGGGGTGGCGCCCACCCTCCTGCGTGCTAGACCCGGGGCTACGGGGCATCAGAGCTGCCTGGAAGGAATTCCTGCGCTGGGAGGAATGTGTGAGGTCCCTTAAACAGCGAGATTCCCTGAGTCTGGATTTCGAGCTGCAACAGGCTGTCCTTCTGTAGCATGCAATGGAGACCATTTTCCCCAGGAAGCAAGGGGGCAAGGCGCTGAGAAAGTCTCTGAAACCCTCTTCATGCTGAAGTCTTTAAAAACGGGAAGAATATAAACAGGACTCCACCTGGGAACATCTGGGTGTTGCACTGCCCAGGCACAAGGTGGGGCATTGGGTGCGTAGGACACTGAGGGTTCTTCCTGACTCTCACTTCCTTGGCAGCACCCACAGTCACATGGCAACTGAGGAGCCTCGAGACACATTTTGTTCAATGGCTGTAAGCGTCGCCCTTACTCACACCTCAGCCTCGGGCCCTCCCATGTGGCTGCCCAGACTTGTGTGCTCTGGGCCCGAGAGCAACTTCTCATCCTTCCACTGATCTGCCACTGAGGTCTGAAGCAACAGAGGCTGATGACGCTTGAGGGTGGGCGAGGAGGGAGGCAGCCGGGGACAGAGCTTGAAATGTGGGCCCACCCCTGGGGGCCTGGGCTCCACCCGGGCTCTGCTGGGTATATCCGCCACTCAGCTTTCTCGCCTCAGTCTGCTCATCTAGAAAGGGGATGATACTGTCCCTTAGTGCATAGGACTGTCGTGAGGATGATGTGACTTCCCACACCAGATACCAGCTACTAGGAGAAGGTAGCACATAGTAGGCACTCTGCTGTGGCCTGGGCCGGGACAGCCGTTGGCACTCCACCCTCCAAAGTGAC
The DNA here is from genome assembly GCF_041146395.1 of Eulemur rufifrons. Lineage (NCBI taxonomy): Eukaryota > Metazoa > Chordata > Mammalia > Primates > Lemuridae > Eulemur > Eulemur rufifrons. The sequence continues at coordinate 81,957,219 of NC_091011.1, read as the reverse complement.
ACCTACTTTGAAGGAGAAACAGCAGAGGCCACAGTGGTCCAGGGTAGAGGGAAGGCCTTCATCCAGGGGCAGAAATGTTGTGTGTAAAGGGCTGTTCAGAGTGGTCACGGTTCAAACAAACCAAATTTTAAAGAAGAAACCAGAACAGAGAGTGCTGGAAGGAAGACCAAAGCAAAATTTTCCCTGGGAGTCGGGGGTGTCTGCATGACATTAGCTGATGACTGTCCTTGCCTGGAGGTGGCCTGGCTGTCCTGTGGGCTGCCAGGAGGCCACCCCTAGCAGCAGGCTCCTCTTCGGTTCTACTCTGGTTGCCCCCCGGGCTCTTGGCCAGCAATGATTTTTCACCTAAGAACTTTTAAGCACCTCCAAGACAGACTTTGTAACTCAAATAATAGATGAGAGAGCGGAGACAGGCAGCTTCAACTTGCTCAAAGTCGCAGCGTGAGTCTGAGTTGGGCCTGGGGCCAGAAGCTCCACTTCCCCTGCTGTCCCGAGGTCCCCAGCCTCGCTCCCCTCCTGCCTGCCCTCCGGCTCCTCCCCACCCCCAGTCTCACTCCCAACACTCGTTTTCTGGTCTAATAAGGCTGCCCCTGCTCTTTGGCTCTGCTTACCTTAGTACACACATAGATTACAGCTACATTAAAGGAGCCTGAAAATACCAAAGCAGAACTAAAGCAATTATTATAATGCAGCCTTAACAGCAGCTGTAATGAGACAGAATTAAAAATGTGCCAGCATAATCACAGCTCACTGTTCCCAACGACCTTCCAGAACTGCTTTCATTTGGAAAGTAACATCCAGTCCTGAACTGTTAGATGGAAGGGAAAAATTCAATTGTGCCTCCCAGTGCGGCCCAGTCCCTAGCCACCAGACCAGGCCCTTCTGTACAAAGGCATCTGTCCCCCTGGCTGCTGCCACATGGTACTCGCCATTTGCTCGCTGGGGCGGGGGGAAGGGGTATGGGGCTGGGGCCCCTCCCATGGCACCAAGGTGGGCTCATTCATCTTCCCTTCCTTTGTCACTGGGCCTGCCTGTTCCACCCTGGAGTGAATTCCAGTCTGCCCAACACCGTGCCTGGCTCGTGGCATGTGCTACATGTTGCAGACAATCCCAGCTCACACCTCATGTTATTTCAGCTTATTCCCACAATAACCTGAGAGGTAGGTTCTACTATTTACCCATTTTACTACCAAAGAAACAGAGACTTAGTGAAGTTCAGTGACCACTCAAAGCTGCACCCAGCGGACACCAGAGCCAGGACTCAAATCCTTGTCTTCAGACTCCAGAACATGAATTCGTACCCTCATTTGCTGGGGCTGATATTCTAATAGAAGAAAAAGAGAAGTCAGTTTGGACTGGTCTTACATTGCGTCCTTCCGAGGCCAGAGCAGGCAGGGGAGGGGACAGCTGAGGGTGCAGGGAGGGAAGGAGATGAAGAGCACCCAGCCTGGAAAGGCCACTCCTACTGATGAGGCCCGGGCACTGGTGCAACAGAGTGATCACTCACCTCTCTATCCCCAGCTCTGGAGGAGAAAACAGAAATAAGAAGGCAAAGTGCCCGAAGACAGAGGAGCAGGTGGGGGGATGCAGACAAGGTGGGCTGCCCTTCTGTGGGACGCGCAGCTCTGTGATTCCCTGCAACCTGCCCCAAACCAAAGACAAACTTGACCGTGTGCCTCAGAGCATGCCCAGTGCACTCAACAGGCAGAGGTGGGAAGTCACTTGGTGCTTTGTTTGCATTTGGTTTTGCAGAGTTGCCTCAACATCTCCCAGTGTGACATGGCTTCCATCTTGTCCAGCTGGACCAGGAGCAGGCCCAGGCAAGACGAGTGAGGATGAGGGGCCAGCTCCTTCATCTTCCTCCCAGCTCAGCCTGGGCAGTCAGCCTTTCTGCTCCCCCCAGCTCAATAGCTCTGGTGCCGAGGACCACAGCCTGAGGACTCTGCCTGCAGACGCCACAGAGCCTCAGATGCCTTCCAGTGTGTCACACGGATGTTGGGAGGTCAGAATGTCTTTATGCAGTTGGCCTGGGCTTCCAGAGAGGGTCTCGAGCCCCAGGCTGCAACCACCTCCATGTACCTGGTCACCACTTCCACTGCATGACCTTTGTGAACTATGGTTTCCCCGCCTGGGGTGAGCTACGGCAATGGAGCACTTTAGAGTTGGACAACAGTGGCATGTAGGTTCATTGCCATTCCCAGGAACCTCGCTCTAAAAGGTCATTACAAAACTCAACGGCCTGCCATAGCAACACTGCTGCCTCAGCCGGCCCTGTAGCCCGGGTGGGCTGGGGCTCAGAACCCAGCTGTAGGTGATGGCATCACCGCTTGTCTTGCTGGTAATGAGTCATCCAGAGACGCCACCTCTAGTTTGTCCCTGCAGGCTGTCATCCCCTCTCTCTCTAAAGGTCCTTCCTCTATCCCATTCTCAATTTTATGGAACGAGAAATGTCATGTAGTCATTCCAAACAGAATAGGATCATGTGCAATAGTTAGTGCGAGTGTAAAACTAGCTGGGAGGGAAAACCTGGGGGAACTTAGCAGGGCACAGTGTCCCCAGTACTGGGAGCCCCAGCTCCTCCCCAGTGAGGGGACAGATAGGACCTTGGCCATGGCTTGTCTCACTCCCAACTTCTAGGCCAAGACGAGCTTTCTTAGAAGGCTGGGAACTTAGAAATACAAGCAGGAAAGAATGAAGAATGAGTGAAGAAAATGGGGAATCGCTTGGCGGCTTTCCAACGTGGGCAGTGGGGTTTGCCCTCTGGGGGTGAGCGGGGTCTTCTTTGCGGTGGTGAGTGGCGGTGTCTGCGGAGAGCGCCCAACCTCGGACCAGCAGCTCCGACTGCGGCAAGTCCGAGATAGGAGGTCAACGTCAGCCACGCACAGGACTCAGGGGGACTCACCTTCCATCGTGGAAAGCATATTCAAAATCCAAGTTTCAAAGATATGGATGAGATCTTAGAGCACTGAATGGTTTGGGGAACAAAGACCCAAAAGAAGTGTTCTACAGAAAGGGATTTAGGAATCCGATGCCTTTTGTAAAAATTCGCGCACAAAGGAACAAATAAACAAGTGCAGCATCTGACAGACCTTCCCCGAGCTACGGGCCGCTGGGCGCTTCCCACCCACCCACCTCTGCGGCCTGCATCCATCGGTTTCCAGGACACATAGGTGTAGGCAGTGCCTGCCAGCCCCCTCTCCTCCCACCCCAGGTGCTAATGAGATGCAGGAGGGCCCTGCAGCCCTGATGGAGTGGCTTGCAATTTTTGTTGCTGTTGTTTTTGAAAATGTCTTTCTCTCCTCCTCTGCCAACAGCTTGTTAGCACATGGCTTTCGTGAGTGAAAGGCATCGGGCTCCCAAGACTGCGTGATGCCCTGCCTCAGCCCCCGAGGGGGTGCTCCCAGGACGTGTGTCCACAATGTCCCCAGACAGATGCTCTGGAGCCTCTCCAACAGGCACAGTCACATGGGCACCAGAGCCCCCAGGCCCCTGTCCAGAGAGCCAGGTTTTAAAGCATATCCTCCACCCTAAGTTTCTTTTCCCATCTGTCTTGCAAAGGTGTGAATGCATTTGACAGAGGATGAGGAAGGAGGGGAAAAGGAAAGAAATTAACTACACTCCCCACTACCACATCACCAATATCCTCCCTCCCCCCTAAACACACACACACACACACACACACACACGCACACACATGTACACTCACAGGCGGCCAAGCTCTAAGGCCAAAAGAGCCAGCAGGGCCAAGCACTCCCACCATGCCCCGTGGTGTGAGGGTACATGTCCCTGTAAGAGTCAGGAGATTTGCGCTCTGGGCCCAGCCCTGTCCTGAGCTAGCCAGCCTTAGGCTGGGCTCTTCACTTCTCTGAACTTGAGAGTCCTTCTCCCCCTACTGTTAATCGTCCACACTCTTCCAGAAAAGCACAATAACTATAACTTAACACTCAGCCCACCCGCAGCATTGCCTCCCAGGAGGCTCAATAGAGTGGGAATTTATTACAGATTTGAGAGCGGAGCAAACACACAGGCCTTTATAGGGATGGGGGTCCTGACCTTAGCCCCCCCGGCACCAAGAGCATGAGCTGCCCAACCACTGGGGTCTATGCTGCATTTTTTTCCTCCCTTTGTTTATAACATCCCCAAATTCATATGTCAGTGTCTCAAACTGCAATTTACTTGTCACAGACTTCACAGGCCACCTTCATGTGACATCTACCTAAAGCAGTGCGCTCTCATTTCTGGGTGGCTTCAGGTCAGATCCATGTCCCCCTCCCTTGAATTCACAGCACTGGCTGTTTAAGCACGCATTAACACTCATCTCACACTGCCTTGTATTGGTATTTGATTTTTTTTATATTTCCCTTCAGCTAGATGGTTCTGTTAGTGACAAAGTAACAATGTGCTTCATTCTGAATTAATGGGGAGGTTGGGTTTTTTTGGGGGGGTTGCCTTTAATATATTTTTTCTGATATTTATTTCAATGCATCAGTTTTGTTCTGGTAGCATTTGCACAGTCTGCCTTTTTTCATTCTTCTTCCAAACTTTTTATGTCTGTCTTGCAAAGGCATGAATGGGTTTGACAGAGGACGGGGAAGGAGAGAAAAAGGAGGGAGATTAACTGCACCCTCTCACTGCCACATCACCATCGACACACACACACACACACACACACACACACTCTCACATCGTACAGGCAGCCAGACATCTGCCAAAATACAATATGGCCAAAGCACTAAGGCCAAAACAACAAGCTATGTTTTAGGTGTTTCTTATAAATTGCATATTTTTGAGATCTAAATTTGGAGTTTCTATCTTTAAAAAGGGCAAGTCCAATCTCTATTTATTATGGTTGCTGATGTGTTTTAATTCATTTCTATCACCTTGTTTTCTGTTTTATAATTGTTTGGAGGGAAACTCCTCAGTGGGTCTCTCATGCTGCTTCATCTCTTGCTGGGCACGCCAAGAAGGCAAGAGACTCTGACTGCTCACTACTCGGGTCATTTCTCAGGGTTGCATTTGCACCAGGAATCCTTGAAGAATGAGGTGGTGCCTCCCTTTGGGACCTAGAGCAGTTTCGCTGCCTGCTATAAAAGGAGTGGATTCCTCCAGCTCAGTGATCCTCGGCTGCAACACAAGCCCATTGCACATGCAGGACCCTCTGTGTCACCACCCCCCACCATGGGACTTGGGGGCAAGGGGAACTGGAGCACACATGATGCCCATGGTGGCTTCTGTGTGCATTAAGGTCCTTTGTCTTTGACTCAGGAGTCTCATGCCTTCTGACAGCACCCATGAAACAGTAACAGGCTAACTTAGCTTGTAAGGGTAAAATCAAATCTCGGACCCTTCACAGACTGACAATAATCACCCTGGGTATTTCTCCTTATTCCTTCATATCATGCCTCCCATTGGAGTGATTCTGCTTTCTTTATTTCATTTTTGGCCTCTACTGTTGTAAAAGTTATGCACTGTGTTTCTCTTCTTTTAGTGGTTAATCCTAAATTAAGTACATTTGACTTAACAAAATTTAAAGTTAATCAATATCTCTATCCCCCTTCTGGACAGGAAAGCTGCTTCCCCATGCCCCATCCCCACTCTCGGCTTCTACGTTCCTTATTGTTACCCAACATTATATTTTCATCTTGTTTTTAATCTTCTTTTGTTGTTGTTGCTACAGTCACTGCATATTTAGGTTCATCTTTTCACTGTGTTATTTTTCTCACCATTGCTTCTGGCATTCTACTTCTTCCATCTGGTTCAGTTTCCATCTCACCAACACATATTCTGTAGTTGGTCTTTCACCCCGTAGGATCTGCGAGTAATAAATTCTCTTGGGCTTTGTTTGTATCAAAAACACTTTTTCCCTCATTTTTGAATGAGTATTTATTTAATTAGAATTTAAATTTTAAGGTGTTGGCTGTTGTCCTGCAGCAATCTGAAGGTATATTTCCTATTGTTGTCTATTTTTGCAGACAGTAAATCTACTTTTAGTTGAGTTGTTATTCCTTTACGGTAATCTGAATTTTATCTCTGGACACTTTTTACGATTTTTTTCTTTTTTTTTTTTTCTGTAATGTATCTACAAAGTGTCAAGATGTGCATTTTTTAAAATTCTTCATAGAAACTGATATTTTTCAATTTAAGAATTTAAATGTTTAATTCTGGAAAATTCTCAGCCAATATCATTTCAAATATTGCCCCCTTCACATACTCTCTGTTGTCTTCTCCTGGTACTTGATAGACAACATATTTTGACCTCAGTATTTTAACTACATATCTCTCAACCTCTCTTTCATATTTTCCATTTCAATTCTGGGTGATAGTCTCAATATGTCTTTCAGGTCACTAATTCTCTCTTTGGCTGTGTCTAATATACTACTTTACACATCCAATAATTTTTTTTGTAATGATACAGTTTTTATTTCTAGAAGCAATATTTGTCTACTTTTCAAACCCATTTTGTATTGCTCTACCCTGTTATAATTTTTATTCTTCCTTTTACATATTTAAACACTTTAAATATACTTTATAATGTATCTACAATTGCTTTATTTCCTCTGGATCTTGGACTGTTAATGATCCTACTTGTTGCTTCTGCTAAGTGTCCCTCATCATAGCTTGTGCTTGTCATAGTTTCCAATGTTTACTGGGAGTTCTTCAGTAGGGTAGTTTCCTTTGGAAACCCCATGTCTCGGTATTAATAGTGGCAGCATCTCTCTACATAAGACTGTGCTTGCCCCTGCTAACACCCTGCTGGTTTTACCAGTTCTGGACCAGTGTTTGTGTGAGTTTCTAGGCATCGCTTCTGTAGTGTAAACTTGTGCAGGTAGTGCAGGCTTAGATTTCCAATTTCTGGTATGTGACTCTCTTGCACCCAAGACCTAAGTTGATAGCATACTTTTTATTGAAACTTCCCCAACACATCTGCTGAGTTTTTCTAATCTCAGAGGTTCCTAACTATGCCAGGGAGCCTCTATCCCTGTCTCTCAACTCATCTAGATTTGAGGCCTTAACTTCTGTCCTTTAAAATCCCAATTGGAGCATTGGGCATTTAAAATCTCAATCTGACATTAAAATCCCAATCTGAGACATTGGGTTCATATCTGGGTATGATACCCCCTTGGGCTATTGTGGTCTCAGCTCCTGCCCAACACCCTGGCTTTGAGTTCCCTCCTCGTCACTGATACTAGGAAGATCCCTCTCTTTCTTCAGAGCCCTGTGTGTATCTGAATTTATTTTTGTTATATTGCATGGATGTTTGTGTCTATTTGGATGGAAGGAACACCTGTCCATATCCATGTAGTCTGCCATATTGATGAGAAGCCCTCCAATTGTAAACTAAGGGAAGGAGCCATGTCTCATCCTTCTGTGTATGTTTGCACAAAGCAGCCTGGCCCAGAATCACACACAAAGTCAAAGCTCAAAGAGTTTGTAACAATCTCAGGGTCTCCTGGTAGGGGCTTTGTTAACTAGACCATGGTACAACAATGCAATGGAATGTGGTGTAGCCATTTCAAAAGATATTATGGAAAATCTGTGAGAGGAGAAATGTTGTCAAAGTCATTTTTAAGTGTAAAAGGTAGGTTAGAAATAGTCTGCACTATCCTATTACATCAAAAACAGATTGGAAGAAAACACATGAAAATGTTAGCCTCATTAGGTCCCTGGATAATGGGAGTATGGGCCATTTTTATTTTCCTCTTTTTATTTGTGTTTTCTAGAGTTAACATTTATTTTTCATGTAATATGTGTAACAAATATGAATTTCTCCACAACACTCAGGATGCAAGTCCTATATATCAAGTGTCCTCCAACACTCAGGGTGACACATCTCTTTTGATATTCCAAGTGAGTAAAAACCCAGTAAAACCCCAAGTGCCAAATAAGTAGAAAATCTTTAATGCTCTCTTGATTTCCTCCCTTCTCAGAACTTTTGTGGCTCACACCATCTCAAAGGAGCATCCAGTTGACACCCAGATGGCAGGGTGCTGCTTTCTGAGCAGTCTACAGCTGCTGCACTTCTCCCTGACTTGCAAGGATGCTCCTGCACACTGGGACTGCCCCAGCTGGCAGCTGCCCATTGGTCCCTGGTCAGGATGCCTGCTTGGCCCATGTTTCCATGATAGCCATCAAGGGAGGATGGCAAGGGCACTCCACGCCTACAGTCCCTCTTCTGTTTCCACCTCCACCTAGTTACAGCCCTGCATGTTCTTGAGGCACAAGTGCTGTGCCAGGCTGCTAGGTCTAGCAGAGCTTCTGAGGTCAGCCACACACTGTACACAGACCTCCCAGACCACCATCTGGGGCTCTTCCTTATTAGGTTATGTTCGTTCTTTCCTCAAATCTATTCCTGGATTCCTCATTGCCCTTCCCTACAATGGGCCCTATGGGAAGCTCTCTATTCTATCCTTATCTCCCTGGCTTTGAATTTCTGTACATAGGGATTGGGATTTTGGTCCTCCCTACCCAGGAGGTCCCCTACGCTTCTTTGGAAAACTAAGTCAAGTTCTTCAGTGATCAGTTTTCCAATTCCAACAGAGGCATCTTCACTTGGGTCATAGGACTATAGAAAAGTGGCTTTCTACCATCTATAAAATTGCCCAAACTAGAAGGTAACTCAGGTAGCCCTATGCTGGGCTAAGAAAGAGAGCATTTCTCATATATATAATAAGTTATTAACATACTAAAAGATTGCAAACTGGCCAATAAAACAATTAAGGATTTGTAGTGTCCTACAGACGAGAGTGGGGTTGCAGAACACAAGACCCACAACCCAAGAGAGGAGCAGGGTTGGCCTGAGCTCCCGCCTGAGACCTCATCCTCAGCCCAGCCTCCCTCATCACCCGCCTGTGCAGTAGAGGCTAGAGAGCCAGGTGGAAATTGATAGTTTAGATTCTCCCTGTGACAACTTCCTTCTTTGCCTAGCTACATTTTTGGATATTTTTGTTCCCTGAAGCATCCTCCAAGCAGAGATCAATTAAAATTCGGGGTGAAGCGCACATAAAGCAGGTCCATGGAAGGCTCCAGAGCCCTTATGTCTAAGAAGTCATCTTCTTCCCCAACCTCTTTTGACTTCAGTCCCCTCCCACCCCCGACTCTTGCCTCTGGACTCAGGGAGGGGCAGACTCTGAGCAGGTGGCCCTGGCTGGTGCCTGGGCTGGTGGCAGGTTGAGTGGGAAGAGGCTTGTCAGCATATGGGCCAATGGAACACATGGCCCCAAGTTCCTGGGGACAGGAGGGGAACAGGCGGGAGCAGATGAACTGCTAAGCAACAGGGTTGGTGATTTCAGCCAGAGAACTTTCCAGCGATAAGAAATAAGGGAAAGCAGCCAGTAGGGGGGCAGGGAAAGGGAGGCTGAGAGACTCGTCACCCATCTCTGCACAATATCTGTGTTTATTTTCTTTAAAAAGTAAAATGGTATTCTCCTAGGTAGCTTTTGCTTTTCCCAGCGTGCAGAGCTGAAAACAATAGGAAACATCAACACAAGTCTTCCCTCTCCCTGGAGGATGCGCTCACGCTCACATTTAAATTACTCCTGAGCTACGGGAGGCACAATGGCTGAACTTCAACATGGGATCAACATACTGGAATGGAGCCGTTGCAGAGTTTTAAAAATAGTACAGTAAGAAATATGTATACCAAAGGGCCAACAGCGGTTGCCTCTGGGTGATGGGATCATGGATGATTTTTTTTCCTTCTTCTTCATGCTTTTTTGTACTTTTCATGTTTTTGTCATGTGTATATATTGTTTTATAAAAGTCTAGTTAGAAACATAGACAAAGGCAACACTGATTAATAAAAGAAGAAAACATAGAGAAGAAAACGTACCATGCAGCAGAATCTAGGGTAGATCTTTATGTCCATTATCTGATTTAACCATCCTGTAATACTGCTTGTACCCTTTGTACAGATGAGGAAACTGAGTCTTGGGGAAGTTAATGAACTTATCCAGGGTGACACAAATGGTAACTGGCAAAGGGAGATTTCAACCCAGGTGTGTCTGCCACTGGGCTGTGTATTGGAGTGGTAGATATGGTGTCCACGTACGCCTGATTTCTGGGGTGCTTCTTTGTGTACAGGGAAAAGCTCACTTCTTAACATCAATAAGACTATGCCAGTGACAGCCAGGCATCTTTTGCGGCTATTCATCACTCAAACACAACACTGAATTCTTCACCCACACACTGGTGAATTAATTAGTTGGTAACTAATGTTCCATTAGTTCGGGAACTCAATTTATAGTCAAAATTGTGATACAGTGTACATTTTAGCTTTTTCTAATACAGAAAGATAAGGATAACAGGTATAACAGTGATTGGCTCTTGAACGAAGGATATTACAGGAACAGACTAGCTCATTGCCATGTTGGAGCCAGCCCTCACGAATCCTCATCTCTGCAGCATGAACCGGGAGGAAGCAGTTGGCAAGGAGTCAGACTCTAGGATTTCTTCTCCTTTTAGATTCCTTCATCTTAGCTCTAATACTCTTCACCATTCCATACAATCTGCCCCATTAATTTGGGAGTCTTTAACCTGGGTTCCCTGGTCCATAGACGTATGTCAGGGATTCCAGGAACCCACTGAAATATATGCACCATCACATCTGAGCGTGTGGGTGTGATAAGTGTGTGGGGAGAGTATGCACAGCTTTCATCAGACTCAGACACGGGGAGATCCCTGCTGTAGTACCTATCCTGTCTCCTCACCCTGTCTGCACTCTTCCCCACCTCTCCTGCCTGCCTACCTTGCTTTTCCTTCAACACTCTTCTTCCCCCCAACTGAATGCTGCCTTCCTGCCCTGCCTCCCTCCCTCCCTGTGCCCCTCCTGGTGCTGGCATCCTCTGCCGTGGGCCACCCCTGTCTGTGGTCTCCAGCAGCCTGACCTTCACCTCCACCCCCAGCAAGAGCCAGGCCCAGCTGAGGACCAGCTGCAGGGACCACAAGCTCCATCATCAAACAGTCTGCTACTTTCCTTGTTTACTCCCAGGAAGGCAATTTGGGTGCAGCCGGGCTGCAGAGGCCCTAGAGCCTGGTCACAGCCTCACATGTCAGCAGAAAGAAGGAAGAAGTTGCCAAGGAAAAAGGCAGGAGCCTGTTGCACTCTCTCTGCCACCAGCTCCCTGCCCTGCTGCGCGCCCCACCCGCAGTCCACTGTTGCAAGCCTCACTCGCGCTCCCACACATGGAAGAGATGGGCTCACACTAGAAAGCTTTCAGGGTCTGCATAACCTAGAACTCTATTTTAGAGACTCCTAAAATAGACAAGGCAGGAGAGGCTCTAGGTCTCTTTTCACGGGGTACAACAATTAGACAATGATTTCACATTGTCATTTCAAACTGCTCTAGCAACTTCGTGGCTAGAAACACACCTAGGGACTGATCCATCCCACTCCCCCCTACCTGGGTCATAGCCCAAACTAGAAGAAACAAAAAGGAGAGGAGGCAATGGTGGCTGACATTTGTTCAGATGCTTTCACCAGCACCCACTGGGTGCCTACTGGGTGTCAGGGGCTGGGGCAATCCAGCGATGAATGAACAAACATATGTGTTGAACACATTTCCTCTCTAGCAGGAAGGAGTGGCTAACGCTCACATGGTTAAAGAGGAGTCAGGAGACAAGGGCAGCTGAAGTAGAGGGAGCAAGAGATGGATGGTGGGAAGTGAAACCAGGAGGCGATGGGGCTGGACCCCCCCCACACCATGGGCCTTGGGAAGGTCTTTGGGCAGACGCAGTGTGTGTTCCTGCCAACACGCCCATGGATCAGCAGGGTACCTCAACCCTGGACTGTCATGATCTGTCAACACAAACACACTGCAGCTAGAAGTTCTGCAGCTCTTAGTCAAATTCCCAAGAGAGGGAGCCTAGCCAGCCAAGTGCGGCCCGGCGGGGGGCTTTGCTGAGTCAGGCTCAGGTCCCTTGAGCCAGGGGTCGGGGTGAGCTGGCTGCCCCGTCCCTGTCTCGGACTCTGACTGGGCAGGCAGAACCTGGATGACCATGGGATCCAGGCAGTCCATTCAGAGACAGAAGGAGAGAATCAGGTCAATGGGAGACCCGCTGTTCTCCGTTCTGCTGTTGTCCCTTGGTATGGCTGGAGAGGGGCAGAAAGGCCTTTGTACACTGTTCGTGGGCAGTTGGCTCCTAATGAAGGAACACAGTAGGCAGGGGGGATGTCTGCAGCTGTCAATCTGCTTGAAATTACAAGGGTGAAAACACCCGAGAGGGAAGTGAGAGATTCAGAATCTAGATTTACTGAATCTCACAAAAAACAAAAAACTAAAACCAAAAACAAAAACCCTTTTTCTGCTTCTGATCACCTGATCGCTAGAAAACCTCACCTCTTAGTTTCCTTATGTGGCACACGATGATTTTCCAAGCATCAGGGAAAGGCTGGTATTGAGTTCTCATCCTAATTTTCTTGGCTGGGAAATGGCACAGCCTCCTGCCACTCATACTCTGCCCTCTGATCCTTGGAGGCCTTTACAGGCTAAACATGAGACACAACCTCCCAGCTCAGAGCAATGGGCTTGCGAAGGTCGTGCACCAGGCTAAGTCGCTCCTGCCCTGCCTGGTCCCCAGCCCTGGGCAGGGCATCCTTACCCTGGGCCCCCGCAGAGACCACAGAGAGAAGGTCCGAGCAGATCAGCAGCTGGGCAGTTGCCTGGTCTGTCCTCCTCCCACCCTGGAGCCCCCCTCAGCCACGCTGCCCTTCACCTCTCTGCAGCAGTCCGTGCCCTTGTGTCCTACCCCAGAAAACCCGTCACTTGCCACTCTGGTCTTTACCGAATCTTAATTTCCAAGTGTCAGGAAGTTTCATTTTCTCTGTGATCAAGTTCATGTCTCCTTCTGTGAAGGGAGCTGGACTCAAATGTCAGAAACAGTATTCCTCTTTTTCATGCCACAGCCAGGGGCTCTTTCTAGGTCTGCCTTTCCCCAAGAACAGAGCATGGATGAAAAATTGCGAAAATGAGGAGCCATAGGCAAAGCCTGGCTAAGTCCTGCTGTCGGATACAAGTCCTGGCTGTAGCGCTCGCTTAGGCAGCACATATGCCAAGTCCTGGCTGTACTGCCCGGCTCCTCCCCACCCACCTGGGCCTGGACCCCCCGCTGCTCTCTCCTCATTTACTTCTTTTACTTCTTACAGTCAGGTGAGCGATCAGAGCCCCAGAAGCCGAAGAGGAGCAGAGGTGCAGAAGCAGGAGCTGGAGTGCGCAGCTGCTCACAGGACAGGACGGGCCTCTGGGTGCAGTTCCCTGGGTGGGGCAGGCCCAGCCCACGTCAAACAGAAAGATGTTTGCCCCAAGTCTCTGGCCTTCCTCTCTTGCGCCCTTCCTGGCTGTACCCCCAGGACAAAGATCTCAATCTCTTCTGTGACATCCAACCCATATCAACGCATTCTTACAGAGCATACAACTCCCCTGGCCGTCTGCGTTTAAAGACATTATCAGTGGGTATTGAAAGACCTTCTTTGTCTCTTACTAAAGGAACTGCAAGAGAAGTCGGTGGGAGGGGGGCGGGGGGGAGAGAAAACTCCTTTCCCCGCAGTGAAGTATTAAGTGGCCCACACAGGGCCACAGAGAGAGAGTGGAGGGGGTTGGCAGGAGAAGGTAGCACACAGGGAACCCTGCCCTGGGGAGCAGCGGGAGGTGGGGGTGCCAAGCCATTGGGGGTAGGCTCTAATTTCTTATTTTTAGCAATCCTTTGGGGTTTTGATAATAATGAGGAGATGGTTGTCAAGAATTGTGACGAGTATGAGGTTTTACCCCACTCCCAGGCGAATAAGTTAGCCTGCCACAGTTTCACAGGTACTGGAGAAGCCACAGGGCTCCTGGATGAAGGACAAAGGACTCTGTTATTCACAGTAATGAGCAGAATGTCAGCATTCACACTAGGTCCCCAAGCCCCAATTTTCACAGGGCAATGTTGCTCCATAGATTAATATTGCTCTATAGAATTGTTGCCCTCTAGAGACTGAAATGATTTCAGGAGTTTTGCAGGGCTTTGCCCTGAAGGAATATGTGAGCGTGTTAGTTCACATATCAAAAGCTGCCTCTCCTCAGGAGGACATCTCACTGGTCAGTCAGTGCTGTGTCTCAGACCTGTCAGCTTATTGCGCCTGCTTCTATATGACAAAGCTTGGCATGGAGCCACAGGGTGAGAACTGATGAAAGAGTGCCCCCCCGACAGACAGACACCTGCAGCTAAAAGCAGTTAGCCTAAGGGACAGTTCCTGCTTCACTCCTCACTACTTGTCTCAATCCACAAAAACTAGATAAAGAAATACAGAGCCACTATATCTCTGTTTAGCCTTTCTGCTAAGTAATAGTGTTATCTTAGAAGTTTGTCTTAGAAACATTTTGTAACTGTTTGCTCACATAGATAGAGTTAATTAAGGGATCCCTAGAAGCTTTTTGGGAGATTTTTAACCTAAAACAAACTACCTAGTATTATGTGAAACTGTTACCCCTGGCAACCGATCACTGTACCAATAAATACTGACCCAAAACTCCAATCGGGGCCTCACAGCTCACGGGAATGCTGGAGGTCTCCTGATCCCCCAACTTTTATAAAATCTATACTTTATAAAACTGTACTTTCATCTCTGTGTATTCTTTTATTTCTCTGTTCTATTATTTTCCTTATCCTTTGTGACGACCCCTGCCCAAAGGGACCCAATCTTTGCTGGGAGCGTAGCTAACTCCCCACAGGACAACATAAAAAGGACTGCCTGATACCTGCACAATCAGTGGGTTGAGTCACAGAAGAAAACCCTGACACCTGGGAGGCCCAAATCAATTATAATGGGCTATTATAATCTATTATAAGCCTTTCTGACCTTTGACCTGGAGGGAGACATTATCTTCATTATACCGGACGGTAAATCAACCTTCCCCTTTGCTCTGCAAAGAAAAACTATCTCTATTCCCCAAAGAAGTTTGTGATACAAAGATGATTCAAAAGATTATCCAGAACAAAGTAGTCAGTGCCTCTGCTCACAAGATGTGCAGGACACAAGAGATCCTATAAGAACTGTCTCCCAATAATGGGTACACAGCACATGGTTTCAGGGAAAATTACTACTACTAGTAGTAATTGACTAGAGATGTCAATAAATAATATTAGGGAACTGACAGTATGAGACTAGAAGCTAAAATGTTATCTGGGTATATAAATATAAAACCAAACGTGGACCCATAGGCGCAGTGTTTCCCACTGGTGCCTGTACCAGTACAGACACAATTACGAACATCAGGAAAGGTGGGTCAGATAAACTTTGCAAGGGTTGCATTTGATCACAGAGTGTATACACTAGATCACTTGGTATGGCCCCACAAATCACTAAGTTCTATTTGTTTTTTTTCCAATCTCTTTTCTATTTTTCACATTAAATCATTTCTGTTGATTTTTCTTCAAGTTCAATAACATTTTCTTCTTTCATTCCAGTCTACTGCTTAAGCCCATACGGTGAATTTTCTAAATCAGATCTACTTTTTAGTTCCAGCATTTTCTATTTAGTCTTTTTTCTTTTTTCCTTTTTCATTTCTCTGCTGAGATTTACCATCTGTTCATTACAATCATATTTTACTTCAAATTCGTACACGTATTTGCAATCGCGGTGGTAAAATCCTTGTGGCTAATTCCAACATTTGAGCCATCTTGTGTTATTTTTCTATGGACTGCATTTTCTCCTGGGTGATAGTTTCCTGTTTCTTCCGTGTCTAATAGTTTTTTTATTCTATACTGAGTGTGGTGAATGATACATCGCAGAGCCTCTGGATTCATCTTTCTTTCTCTGGAAAGTGTTGGTTTTCTTTCTAGCAGGCACTTCAATTGGAGCAAACTCCACATTTTCTCTCTCCTGCAGGGGCAGCACTAAAACACCTCTTCTCAGTTCTTTCAACCTTCCAGCTTTGTTTTTATGCTGGGCTCCTTGGGTGACCGATTCAGGGAACTCTAAGAATTTGGTAAATGTTTATATGTGGATTTTGGAGGTCTTTCTTCTCTGGCTCAATTTTCTGAGATCTTTACCCTCACTTTCTAGTTGTTCTGGCTACTTCTGCAGCAGTGGTTCTGCCTGAGTTCCAGCTGGCCCGGATAGAGGGCTTGGGAGTGGCCTGGAGACGAAATGATAAATGTGAATCTCACCCAGCACTGTTCTTTACTTTCAAAGATCAACTCCCCTCTAGGCATGACTAGTGGCCTTTGGTCACTTGCTAGCACCTTCAAATTGTTGGGGTTTTTTTATATTTTGTCCTAAATTTGTAATAGTAATCCCTGGAGGTTTAGTCCACTACAGGCTGCTTTATCATTATAGGGAAGTAGAACCGCTACGTAGTGTTTTATAATCTGCTTTTTATTACACTGTACTGCGAAAATGCTATACCATTGTATTAAGCAAAATTTAAATAACACTGAACTATTGGTAGACATTTAAGATACCTCCAGCTTTTGATACAAGAACATCTGTGGTCTTCAAAGTCAGAAGTTCCTACTGCGGGAATTGCAGAAGATAATTCATTTCATTTGCAGGGAGACATATATATTAGTATTTTTTTTTTATTTAACTCAACCTGTAACATATCTTTATGTTATTTAATATATATATAATATCATTATGATGCTTCAAGTAGATAATTTATAAAAATATATAGATGTATTGGGGTATATGCTCAATTTTACATATGTAGTTATTTTTTACAGATAGGGATATATAATTTTTAAAATTTGGGAGGTACTATTATGAATAATGCTTTAATGAGTATATATAATACTGATTACTTAAGAGATTTACTCAGAAGTGGAATTGCTGGATCAACTGGCATAGTTTTTTTTTTTTATAAGTTTTTGATTCATTTTGCCAATATTGTCAAATAACCCTCCAGAAGGGCTGTAGCAATTCCTGCTCCAAGCAGCAGAGTATGAGAGCATACCCTTACCTCCCCAACACGCAAGGACTGATGATAGTTGGTGGAGTTTTTATTTCATCTTTAAACGTTTTATTGATGAATAACAATATTTTGGTTTAATGAGAATATCTTCCTTTACTCATGGAGTTGAAAATTTTTCATATACTTACTATATTAAATTTCTTTTTAAATTGCCTATTTATTTCCTTTGCTTTTCTATTAAGATGATTCATCTTTTATTTAAAAATTAATTTAAGATCTCTTTTTATAGTAAGCATATTCATCTTTTGTTTAATATGAATGTTACAAAAATGTTTTTCCAGTTTGTCATTTGCTTCTTTATTTGTTCATGATATTTTCATACACACAATACGTTAACATCATCAAATTCATCAGTCATTTTCTTCATGGTTGATGCCTTTTGAATTATACTTAGAAAGTCATTCCACATTCTAAGATTATATAACCACATCAATTTTTCTGTTAGGGCATTTATTTAACACTGAAATCTTTAATTCATCTAGCATTTATTATGATAAATTATGTAAGATAAAAATCTTATTATATAGTAGAATCTTATATATATATATGTGAGACTATTTCTGAGTTTTTATTGAAATCCATTGATCTATTTAACTACTATGTTACTGCTGCAATCTTCTAATTTTTATAATTGAATTAATACATTTTAACATGAGGCATTACATTTCAAGAACGACATTGACAAACCAGAGAACACTCCAAAGTGGAGCTAGAAAACCACCATATAATAATTATTTTAAAAACTAGTAATGTTTAACTTTAAGAAGTGAGGATTCAATACCTTTCAAAAGTAGAAATTCAATAAGTAACCTAAAGGGATACATCATAGCTATTTTTCAAATAGTTAAAGATCCGTCATATGGATTGGAACAGATCTGAGTGGCTCTGGAGGAAAGAACTGGGGGAAACGAGTAGAAATTACTGGAGGAAAATTGTGGCTCATCAAAGAACTTTCCTAACAACCACAGTTGTTCAGCAAGAGAACAGGCTATCTTGAAGGAGGGCGGGGTAGGAGCAGGCTTCTCCTTCACTAGAAAAGTTAAAAAATGGGTAACTAATTTTTCAAAGATGCAAAAAAGAGGACATGTGCAGTGAAAAATGGGCTAGGCTATTTGAGGTACATTCAAACTCTAAAATCCTGGTATCTATGATCTTGCTATCTTAAAAAAATCAATGCCATGACTTCATTAATATCAAGCCTTAACCATTGAGGAATCAGCATTGAGGGTTCCCTAAGGCAATAGAGCCCAGCCCCTGGTTTCTGAAACCTTAGAAGCTGTGGTTCACTCTTTCTTTGTCTAAGAGGCAGTGGGTGCAGGGCTGGGGCTGGCATACAGGATAGAAAACAAATAGAAATTTAATAGGTCCGCACACAGCCCTCATTTTTGTTTAAACTTTTAGGTATGACTCAGGGAACCCTGGGGCAAAAAAAGGATATTTCCTCAAATAACAAGAAAAAAGTGGCCCAGGATCCTGGAGTCTCATTTTCATCCTGCTTCTGCAGACACCAAGGCACTGAGCAAAGGTGTGCTCTGTCCCCTATTCACCTCCAAAGGGTACAGAGAAGAGAACTTTCCTTTTATGCCTCAGTAAAATATTCTGAGGTCCTGAGAGCCATCCTATTTAAATGCAATGATTTCATCTATTATTTATCCCATGGCTTTGGGAGAGAAGGTGTTTCAGTCTGGCTAAGAAGAGAGGCAGAGCTTTGAAGCATCCTCCGTGGGCTGGTTTCCCTTGGGAATCAGCAGTAGCCAAGAGCAGGACAGCAGAGGTGTTGTCCTCTGCGGCTGAGGGACGTTGAGTCTGAGGACGTCGGCTCCCTGACTGTCTAGTGGCCGGAGCTCTCTGGCTATTGTTCTCCGAAGACCCACAGTTCTCACTGCATTGCAGGCATGGATAGATGGAGAAAGTACCAGAGTCGGTCATAATCCCCATAACCCACCAGCTGTCTAGCCTTGTGGGCACAAAACATGGGGCAGAAAGTGGACGGTACAAGATGCTACAGACTACTAAGATGGATATAACTGAGCATTAAAATATAAAGGGAAAAGTATAAGGGCCTTATAAACATAGTGTTGAATAAAAAGAGCCAGATACAAAAGAGCTCTGTATGAATCCATTTATATAAAACTTTAAGACAAGCAAACTAATTTACGGTGTTCAATGTCAAGATAATGGCTGTCCTTCTGGGAGAGCCGGTGGGAGTGCCTGGAAGGGGTGCTGGTAATGCTCGGTTTCTTAATCTAAGTGCTGGTACCTTGGGTGAACTCAATTTGTGAAAATTTATTGAATTGTGCATTTATGATTTATGCCCTCATCTGTACCTGTTATATTTTTAAAAAATTCAGAACAAGAAAGGTGGTAACTTGGCACTTCTTAGCACCGTTCCAAGTGCTCTCACGTGTTTATGCCATTTAATTCTCCTAACAACCGTGGGAAGTAAGTGATACTTTCTTTACCCAGTGGAGGGGATGGAAGTACTGAGAGACAGCAGGACAGGGTGGTAGCACACGGCTGGCAAGTCTGATCAAATCCAGGTTTCCCAGACTCGAGTTTTCACTAAATATTTACAATAGATGGAGCAAAGTTATACCCCCAAAACCAAGAAGAAGAGCAGAGCTAGTACTCAGGTTCTTTCCACGCTTGAAAACTGGAATCCATGACCCATGGAGGCCTTGTGAGTCAGGGAAGAATCCATAGTATTCCCGGGACCTGGTGCATCCTAAGTTACTCAGGGACCCTTTGCGGGCTCTGTGCAGCACTAGAAACTCATTTGGGATCTTCTGTTATCAGCCTATAGGGATCCCTCTAGCTAGAGCCACAGCTGAGTCAACCCTGCTTCATAGACTCCTCCCAAGGCCAGAGTAAGGGAAGGGAGTGTGACCTGTTCCAATTCAGACACGTAATCAGATCAGTTAGGCAGAAACATAGGCCCAGACACAACTAAATTATGGCTTCCTCATCCCCCAGTGGAAAGTTCATTGCCTCAGGCTTTAGAAAATTGTTCCAGCTGCAGGCTTTGCCATTAAGTATCTGTTCTAACCTCACTGGCTTCATTTTCTTTATCTGTACAATGAGAAATTTGAAAGAGGTTTTTCTCTAAACCCTGTCCAGCCCAGGCTTATGACCTAAAATAACATGGTTTAAATTTCTGGATGGGAAAGTATTCTAACCCCAGATTTGAGCACAGGTCTCAAGAGTCAGGAAACCTGAGTATAAGTCTTGATTCAAAATGCGGTGCTTTGTAATTTTTTTGAGCCTCAGTTTCCTATTCTGTAACACGGGGCGAATACTCTTGGAGGATTGTTACCAAGATCCAATGAGCTAATGAGTAGTCCTCAAACTCGAGCTTGCGTCAGAATCACATCGGGAGGGGGAGCTTATTAAAATGCAGGTAGCTGAGCCCTCTCAATCTGCCTGGAATAGGGCCCATTTGCATTTCTATTAATATCAAGTTCCCAGGTGACGCTGATGCTGCTGGTCCCAGGATCACACTCTGAGAAGCACTGAGTTAATGTACATAACAGTTCACAGTAGGCGGGCGTGGTGGCTCACACCTATAATCCTAGCACTTTTGGGAGGCCGTGGCAGGAGGACTGCTTGAGCTCAGGAGTTCAAGACCAGCCTGAGCAAGAGTGAGACCTCATCTCTACTAAAAATTGAAAAATTAGCCAGGTTTTGTGGCGTGCACCTGTAGTCCTAGGTACTCGGGAGGCTGAGGCAGGAGAATCGCTTGAGCCCAGGAGTTTGAGGTTGCAGTGAGCTATGATGACGCCACTGCACTATACCCAGGGAAACAGAGCAAGGCTCTGTCTCAACAACAAAAACAAAAAAGGAAACTAAACACCCCTTCTCACTCCTCCTTACAAAAAAAAAGTTCATAATAGAGTATGGATCTAAGATGTTTTGACTCAATCTAAATGGGAAATGGTTCCTCCGTGCTGAGACACATCCATATAGATGATTGTGTTGTTCTCTGGCAAGCAGTTCAGGTGTAAACCAAAACTACCAGCCTGTGGATCCTGGTGGGGCAGTATTACCTAATGTGCTGTCTCACAGCCCGCAGCTTACAAGTTCACGAGCGGATATTCGGGAGACTCTTCACACACCTATACATAGGCCTCCTGTTCTTCTACAAGGTTCTTTTCTTATTGATGTTGCTCCTTGATGTTGCACCCTAAGCCACTCAGGGATGGTCCCTGGGCAGGGTTACTGTTGCCGGTATCTTGGGGCAGACGTTGCTTCTTCTCCAGCGGGGCTCTATTCCCTCCGCCTCACAGAGACATCATTTCTGCACAGAAAAGCAGGAATGGCCCTCTTTGCCCTTGCTGCATTTATCACCTGGGCCTGATGTGGCACCCTTTGTGTCCTGTGGAAATAAGTCACAGTAGAGACCCCTTTCTGGGTCACCAAGTTCCCCTCCACTGTCCTGGGAACTGGGGAAGATCGCACTTCCAAGCTTCCCTTGCCATTAAGCTGGGGCCATGAGACTAGTTCTGGCCATTGGTCTTTAAAGGACATCAGGTGTGTGTCGCCCCTGGGCCAAATCACCAAGGAGAGGCCGTGAGTCCACCACGCCCTCTGTTCATTTCCACAAGGATGTGAATGACACACGCTCCAGAGGCAGAGCCAGCTCCAGGTGAGCTGCATTCTCAAGCCACCTTACAGAGGGGACTGCCTTGGACACAGGCAGTCAACATTGACTTAGAGAAATAAATCTTTATGTATAAACCACTCAGATTTTTCTACCCACAGCATAACTTAGCCCAACTGTGTTAGTCCATTTTGTGTTGCTATAAAGGAATACCTGAGGCTGGGTAATTTATAAAGAAAAGAGGCTTATTTGGTGCACGTTCCACAGACTGTACAAGCGTGGCTCCAACATCTGCATCTAGTAGGGGTGTCAGGGAGCTTCCATTCAAGGCGGCAGGTGGAAGGGGAGCAGGCGGGTCACATGGTGAGAGGAGCATAAGAGGGAGGAGGTGGTGCCAGCCTCCTTTAAACAATCAGCTCTGGCATGAACCAATAAAGTGAGAACTCACTCATCACCGTGGGGAGGGCACCAAGCCATTCATGAGGGATCCACCCTCGTAACCCAAACACCTCCCACCAGGCCCAGCCTCCAGCACTGAGGATTGAATTTCGACATGAGATTTGGAGGGGCCAAACATCCAGACCATACCACCAACCTAACATAAAGTTCCTTCAGCTTTGCGTATACCTTCTCTAGGGCCCAGCGAAAACCTGAGAGAGTAGGCACTCTGAAGTCCTTCCTCTCTCCTCATCTTTCCCATCTTTTCCTCTCAATACATTTCCCCCCCTACTCTACATAAACACCGTCTGCAAATACTCCCCAGAACAGTATCACAAATCCACATGTGCAGGAGACCAGTCAGATTTAAGTCTCAGCTGGAGCTTGTCTTCGTTGCTGTTGGTGATGGTGGTGTTGGTAGGGGTGGCAGCAGCGGTGGTGTATGTGTGTGACAGAGAGTTCTGTCTGTTATTGGGGCCATGGGGTGGTAACAGCACAGCGCTGACCCACACACTGCTCCTAGGAATGCGATGTGGCCAGGTGAGCCTGAGAGTGATCTATGTTGGAAGGCATCACCTTTCCCACGGGGGCTGACTGGTCGTATGGCTTTCCTTGGGGGATAACCATACCGCAGAGATAAAAAACATGTTGGTTCCCCAACCTGCAGTCATGAGACAAAAAGGAGCATGGGTATGTCTCCTAAGCCTGGTTTGAACGTCCTCCAGCCAAAGTCCTCTCAGCGCCCCACTGGATTCTGGCGAACATGCCTGGATCCCATCCTGGCTCTCCTAGTTGCTGACAAATGATATACCAAATCTGCCAAATCTCTGGCTGGGCGGTCGACCAGCCGTGAGTGGGTTTCAAGGTAAAGAGAGAAAGAACGCCTGGCCCAACAGGTGCTGTGGGCCGGACAGACGGAATGCAGGGGAGCGTGGGCTCTCCAGACCCACATGTCAGCCCGACTCCGGGTGAGCAAGTGGAGAGTTTCTGGAAGAGGGTGACAGACAGGCCCTGGGTCTTTTCTGCTCAGTTGTTCCGGAGCTGAAGGAAGAAGGCAGCATCCAGAAAACAAATAACTCAAGTTACTGACAAGAGTTGCCTTAGAAGCAGAAACTATTTATCATAATAACAATGCTTCACATTTTAAAATAGTTCTCTGCTTTCCTTTCAACAATTTCTTGCATGTCCTTATTATCGTACCCCTACAATGATGCCGTCTGGTGGGCATAGGAGACATGAGGGCAAAGCAGGAGCTGGCGGTGACCTGCTCTCCCATACTCTCCACACTGTGCACAGGACAAGCGAACTCATCCACTCCTCATGTGCTTTTGTGACAAATATTATCTCTGGATGTAAGTTAAGGTTCTAGGATTCGGAAAGGATAACTTGTCCACAGTCACACAGGTCGTAATGGTGACATCCAGATTCCAACTGCTGTGGCCTGCATGTGTCCCCCAGATTCATCCAAATTCATGTGTTAGAAACTCAATCCCCAAAGGCAACAGTGTGGGGAGTTGGGAACCTAATAAGAGATGATCTGGCCATAAGGGCTCTGCCCTCACGATGGATTAATGCCATTACTGTGGAAGTGAGTTCAAGGATTCCTTATGAAAGAACAAGTCTGGCAACCTTGTCAGATGCCAACCCCTTGATCTTGGACTTCCCAGCCTCCAAATATATGAGCCAATAAATTTCTGTTCATTGTAATCACCCAGTCTGTGCTATTCTGCTTTAGCAACACAAAAGGGAGTAAGACAGAAAACTGGTACCTAGAAGTGAGGCCGTTGTTATAAGGAATACCTGAAAATGCAGAGGGGGCTTTGGAGCTGAGCGGTGGGTAGAAGCTGGAAGAAATTTGAGGAGTGAGCTAGGAAAAAACCTAGATTGCTGTGAATGGAGTATCAGGGGTGATTCTGCAAGGGCTCAGAAGAAGAAAAAAACTGTAAGGAAAGTCTGAATGTTGGTAGAAGTATGGACAGTGAAGGCCATGCCGATGAGGTCTCAGGTGGAAACGAGAAATAAGGTATTGGAAACTGGAGCAGGGGCCATCCTTGTTACAGAGTGGCAGAGAACCTTGCTGAATTGTGTCCAATAAATTCATGTTCATTATAAATCGCCCAGTCTGTGGTATTGTTATTGCAGCTGAAAACACACTAAGAGACCAAGCCAAGTATATGCAACCTCAAAGCCCATCATTTTTCATGGACATTATTATGTTCATTGACCAAGGCCATAGAGCAAATCAACGATGGAATCAGGCCCAGGAGCAGGTTCTGCTAATAGCCTTGACACTAGTTCTGAGCTCTATTTGGGAAGTATCGCACATAGTAGTGTTGTACTATAAACAAAACACACCCATTCACTGCCCCCCAACCAGCCCCTGCCTGCCTCCCTCACTTCCCCACCCCTTCCCACTCCCAGCACCCAAGCAAGCTCTAAGGCACAACGCAAAGACATTTTAAGAACAGTTATGTCAGACTTTGTGCCAGAACCCAGTTTTTAAGAATATACCAATGATTCCCTCCTATTATGCTATTCAAGTATAATAGGAAATGTTAGAGAGTAAAGTTGTTATTTTTCTTTTTTTTTTTAAATTAAGGATCCGTTCCTTGATTATTTCTCAAGTGCGTTTGGGATGGCTTGTGAAATGAGACTGTGTATGAAACAGGATAATGGAGGAAAAAAAAAAAGACATTCAAAAGAATCAGATAAATAGAGATTATCAAGCATTTGAAATAAGTTAATTATCACTGCTGAGCCTGAAATTTAGCTGCATTTCCTAGCAAGTAATGCATAAAAAGGAAACATAGTTCTCATTATCTAACAATAATAATTTTTTAAATAATTAATTAGCTTTTAAAAGCCATGTGTGTGTGCATGTGGGGGTGTGTGCGTGCGTGTTTGTGTCACTGATTTCAAGGAGAAATGTACCTTGTGCTTATTTATCTGAAGGGATTATAGGAACCATCGGTACTATTCTTTTTTCCCTCCCTCGCTCCGTTCTTTCTTTAATTTTTCTTTCTTTCTTTCTATTTCTTTCTTTTCCTCCTTCCTTCTTTCTTTTCTTTTTTTTCCTCCTTCTCCCCCTCCTCCTTCTCTTCTTTCTTTGGTTTAAGCAATATAGAAAAGTACAAAGAATAACAAATTTCATGGACTCAAAACCCAGCGGAAAACATTGTAAAATAAGATAAACGGAATGATTATATGTAGATAAAATAGAAGCTTCTCTTATTATCTTCAATTCCATTCCCAGCCTCCCTTTGCAGATCCTATCACTATCATTAATTTGCTGTGCATTTTTCCAATGCTGTCTTATATTATATGTACATACATATGTGTACATATGTATAATAGTATTGAGTTGTATGTTTTTTATATAAATGGTATAATGTTGAACACAGCATTCTGCAACTTAATTTTTCACTCAGTATTATGCATCTGATACCTATCCATGTTGATACATGCAGATCTAGTTAACCCATTTTACTTGCTGAATAATATTCCATCATGAGTATATTATAATTTATCTCTTCATCTGCTAGACGTGTGTGTTTCCAGCCTTCAGTGTTACAATCAAATTTACTATAGAATCTTATCTATGACAGCTTGAACACATGTTGTAGGGTACTCCTTGGCATATATACATGGACATGGAATCATCTGTCTACTTTTCAAATTTTCCTAGATTGCAAACAGCAGAATTCATTATCACTTTTTTTTTTTTTTTGGCAAAAAAATGGCTTAATTAAATGATCTTAGATGGCCTATAAAAATTCTGGGAAGGCCAAAGAAGTAGGCTAGAGCAATATTGTCAGGGATGGCCCAATTGAAAAATATTTTAATACACCACAGGACTGTACTCATGGAAACACCAAAGTTGCTACTTAGAACCCAAGACACTTGGACCAGAACACCAGAAATTTGAGTTCTGCTGCCACAGAAGAACTGGACAGCTTTCTTCCCTACCATTTTGTAGTGTCTCCTTTATCACATATTGAAGACCCATACACACTCGGGTCTGTGTTCAGACTCTCTATTATGTTCTATTGAACATTGCTGTTCCTACAGCAATGCTATAATGATTTATTAATAATTTTTATGGCTTCATAATGTCTTTATATTTAATAAGGCAAATCCCCTCTTCTTTTTCCAAATCATTTTGACTATTTTATATAAATTTTAGAAGCAATTTTTTAAGTCTGAAGATAAATCATGTTACAATTTTTAATATATGTAGATTGAATTTATAACCTAATTCTGGGCGAATTGAGATCATGTTGAAATTTTTAATATATGTTCGTTGAGTTTATAACCTGATTTTGGGAGAACCAATGTATTTTTAATAACACCTTTCCATCCGCAAACTTGGTCTATCCCTCTAGTTATTCAATTCTTCTTACATTATTAGAATTCTTATAATACTTATTTTATTCTAATTATTTATTAGTAATTTTTAGGTTTTTTTTCCATTGTGTATTGCATCTCTTCCAAGTTAAATTTTCTAATTTTGTTAATACTGATGTGTAGAATGCTATAAGTTTAGATATGTTGATCTTCTGTCTAACAAAACTGAACTTAAAAATATTGATAGCTTTTCCATAAATCACTGGGTTTTTTTTTCTTTTGAAAATCAAGTAATGTGTAAACAACAATTACATCTTTAACTCTCCAGTCCTTATTCTCTTATTTTATTTTTGTGTTCCATTGTATTCTTTAGAACCTTAAGCACAGTATTGACATTTGGAGTCATTGATAGTGGCATTCTTGTCTTCTTCCTTCCTTTAATGGGAATGTTTCTATTCTCTTATAATTAATTGTAATATTTGCTGTAAGTTCTATATGGCCATTATTAGGTTAAGAGACTGCTCTTAGTTTGCTAAAAGATCTTTTTTCAATCATGGGCGACACTGAGTTTTATCAAATCATTTTTTTGCATCTATTGAGATGATCAAATTTTTTTCTCACTTCATCTTTGAAGAAAACAGAGTGACCGTCAAAGCCAGGACAGAATAATAGACTATTAGACTATTAGCACTGGAAGAATACTGAGATATCCAGAGGTCTTAATGGGGCACCATTGGCATTTGGGGCAGGGCAGAGTCTTTACTGTGTAATATTAGCCCACAGGAACCCGGCCTCCACTTGCTAGAAGCCAGATGCACCCTGCAAGGCACCTGGAAATCATGAACAGCCCCCACATATTCACAAAGAGCTCCTGCAGGTGCCACCATGGCACTTCCACACCACAGGGATCCAGAGACAGCCCAGAAACCTGCAGGGGCTTGTCCTAACCCTGAGAGTTACCCACTTCTTCCTTCAGACTCTCACATCTCCTGCCTTTGCTAAAGAATTGTTAAGTTATTCTGATTCCTTCCAATTTTCTTTTGTTCCTGCCCTAAGCAACCCTGCTGGGGAGGACTATTTCATCACCATAAACAACTCTGAGGATCCATCCCTTACCCCATCGCTGCTTGCTATTCTCTGGAGAATCGTGCCCGGCATGACACCAGCCAGCCCACCAGAAGCCTTCCTGGATCCAGTGGATCCCAGTAGGAAGAGGGGGTGTGCACACTTGGCTGGCTGGGAAAGTGGACCCAGTCAACCTCTCAGCAGTGCAGACTGGCTGGACATAGAGCCGGAGTCCAACAGGGGCTTCTTTTGGTTCTTAAAGGATAATCATTTGAATCACAGAAGGAAGCAACTGAAACACATTTTAGAAATCCTTATTCCAATACTTCCTCGACATAAAATCTGGTGTGACAATTTCCGAAGTTTCAACTGTGTAATTTTATGATAGTCATGAAATAAATAAGGATTGTCAATGAAGAAGAGAGGAAAAAAATAGAATTCCTAACCCCCTTAATAATTTACCTTGATGGACATCATGACACAAAGGACACTCCTCTTCTGCCGCTTACTAGCTGTGTGACCTGGTACAAGTCACCTACCCTCCCTGAGCCTCATTTTAAGGATGCATGCCATGCAAGATTGGGTGAGGACAAAAACGACCTGCATTTAGCAGCTGCTCGATAAATCATAGTTAATGTTATTATTCCTAGAAACTCAGGATCGTGTAGAAAGCTCCTGTGTCTGCCATTTCTAAGGATGATTTCCAAGCCAGAGCCTTAGAACAGACCAATCCTAGCAAAGACTACGTTCCAGAAAAAAATAAAAATAAAAATGGAGCTCCAGTTAACGCAAGTCTTCCCTGGTCAGTAATGCAGAGTTCAGGAAAGCTACCATCAGTTTCCTTGTTAGAGATCTCTCAGTGGAGACTCCAGGAAATGCAACCCATCCTTCCTTCATTCATTCCAGGAAGGGATGGGAGCAAGAACACACAAATGCCAAAGGAGCTCTTGAATGTCAAAATCATGCTCTATCCCAAAGGACACGGATAGGAAAGTCGGAGAAGAAATACAGATGGCCTGTTAACAAATTTAAAATGTTTACTTGGTCTTATCCACAATTTAAACTTTGCAAATAAAAACAGTACCATTTTCCACCTAAGAATGTGGCAATGGTTTTTAAAGTGAGAATTCTCAGTGTTTGTAAGGGCACAGGAGATAGACACTCTCAAAATTGGAGGTAGGGATCCAAACCGATGCAAGCTTGCAGGTGGGCAGGAAAAGTGGGTGCAGGGGCAGAGGGAGTGGAGCCACAGGGGCCGCCTCACCCATGCGCCTCTGGACTGGCTGTGCCAGCATCTGTCTGCTCCTGCCCCCAACAAATCCTCTCAACTCAGGAAAACGTGTAGCTGCTTTGACCTCACTGCTTCCTGTCTAAGGACTTACCCTTGAAAGTAACAACGGGGTGTGCAAAATAGATAGCTGTAAAGAAGCTCTTTACAGCTCTGTTTGTAATATATATAAACTGGAAACCACCTAAATAACAGCAATGGCTACTTGGCCGGGGTGGGTATCCTGCATGGCACCACAGAGACTCTGGAACCAGAAACAGTGGAGTTGGGTTCAAATTCCAGCTCCTCTGCTTGCTGCCTATGTGCCCTTGAGCAAAATATTGCCTCCAAACCTGTTGTTTTCTTCCCTATAAACAGTAGATAATGACAGTATTTACCTCATAGAAATATGGTGAGGAATAAATTAGATGATGCGTGTAAAGCGTAGCCCATAGGAAGTATTTTATAAGTATTTGCTGTTATTAAATAAATTATGCTATAATAATATGATGAAATTCATTGCAAACATAAAAAGGATGCTGTAGAAAGCTATCTAATGACACTGGGGAATGTTTATGGATATTGTTAAGTGCAAGAAGCAGGCTATATTACTGTAAGATATCCATTTTTGCTAAAAATATATATTTTCAGAGGGCACAAGAGTGAGACAATTTGCATCAAAATGCTAACCATAGTTATCTCCAACTGATGGGATTGTGAAAGATTTTTGTGTTCTTATTTGGGCTTTTCTATATTTGCCAATTTTTCCTTAAAAGAAGGGAGGCAGAAGGAAGGTGTCATCAGTAATGTGGCTTTCTTTGCAGTCTAGGGTATTTATAATTTCTATGATAAGGAGGGAGCAATAATTGTTTTTGTCTATAAAGACATTATATAAAATGGGGGTGGATAATAGGGTCCCACAAAATTCCCAGCAAAGTGTCCCTGCCCTGTCCCCTTCATGGAAGGAAACCCCCTCCCCAAACCAGCAGATTCCCCAGCCTAAGAGCCCATCCTGAGGGGCCTCACCTGAGTCTGTGGGGACAATGACCACACTCCCCGCCTATCCACTTGTGTTTTTCTTGACCATTTGCTCTCCCAGGGTAGAGCAAAGAGCCCAGAATTCCCCCTATTGCCACTCAGCCCCAGTTTGCCATCAGGGAAGGTCCCAGGCAGGACTGGCCGCTTGCTAGCCAGGCCTCTTCTGAGTCAGGCCAGACCAGGGCTAGAGAGGAGAAAAGAAAAAAAGGCAAGATATGAAGTCGAGTGGCCTCCTCTCCTCTCCCCAAATCCACACTCCCATCCCTCAAGGAAATGATGACTCCCAAGAGTGCAGAGAGGCGGTGGGCACCCAGCCACAGATGGCGCACACAAGTAGTTCTCGGGATTTGTCTTAGTTGTCTTAGGCCAGAAGCCATGGGCAGGCGAAGGGCTCCGCTTATTTCCACGGCCTCCGTCGTCGTTACTTAGCATTTATATTGCATGGCTAAACCACAGAGTGCCTTCCAATTACATTTAAAAGTTATTTGTGGAGCCAGCTACCTGCAATTACTCTCCAGCTTGCTCCTGGGTATTTGCACACCTCGGGATGGCTTTCTGAGGAAGTTTTCTTAGATGGTTAACCCTTGAATTGATGATGTATCTAAATAACTGTGATTTGGGGTGATGCTAATAGGGTATGAGAAAGCCTTTCTCCCCGTCTATAAAACAGAAAAATGATAGCGATATTTGCTGACTTGCTAAAACCACAAGACTACTGGTGAGGAATAAGTGGGATTGTTTGAGAAAGACTTGAAAGCCTCCTGGAAGAGAGGTATTTTAGCGCATGGAGCAGTTCGAGGCCCAGTTCTGTCTGACTGCAAGGCTGTGCTCTGGCAGGGGCACTGTACCACCCTGGAGGAAGGTGGTTTGCAGGTGGAGCCAGCTGCCAGGCCCCAGTGACTCCAGCTGGAATGACCGCATTATGGCCGTAGCCTTGACTGTTTCAGCTTTGAATACTTTGAAAAACCAAAATATCCCTTCCTGTTCCATCCCTACTCAAGGCCATTGACTCCCACCTGCCTGAACCTTGTCATGTCTTGATTGCAGGGCAAAGAGTCACGAGGAATATTGTTTGGGGATGAAAGTGGGAAAGAGGAAAGACGGTCAGAGCAGAGCTACATGGGGCTGGCGCGAGGAGCCTGTGCCCTTCCCTCCTGGCCCCACCTGCCTTCCAGCGTGGGCTGGAAAGCAAAGCAGGCACCATCGCATCCTGCCCTTGACTTGGAAAGACTCCTTCCTCTCAGCGGGAACCTAAGGCATTTTGGAACGCCCAACGGTAATGACAGGACTCTGAATGGCCCTACCCTGCCCTACCAGGAGCCAGGTATAAGCTGCATTTGACTAATTGAGCTAGGACCTGTCAGTCATCAGTTATTCTAGGAATACACTGAGAGCTGGAAGAAGCTTCCCAGCAAAATAATGGGCTGTGCAATACGGACCCGTGGTTTTGAGACAGAGAGATAAAGGTAGATGCAGGCAGAGTGGCAGGTGCCTGTGTGGCCTCCAGGGAGGCAGACACACCCACCCACTGCAACGAGGCCCTCTCTCTCCTTGCACCAGATGCTTCAGAAATGAGGCTAGAGCTATTTGAAACACTACCACTATGATTCAGGTAGGAGCATGCAGGCGGGCAGACATGGCCGGGACTGAGTGCAGGATGGGTGGAGGGGTGGGGACCTGATCTTGGGCAAGTTTGGTTCAGGATGTTGGCGGACAGGACTCTAGAGCAAGCTGTCCTCCCTGAGTCCCCATAACAGATTCCTTGTTGCCAGGAGAGGATTCTCCCATCCTCCTCCCTCACTCTTGTCAATGGCTGGCACCATCGGAGCTGGAAGGCAGGCTGACAAGGTTAAGGGGAGAGAGGATCTGATATGCTATCATGCTTCCCGGTCTGTGACAGGCAGGCTGTGTGGAGTGGGCCCGTGGCTTCCCCCTACTTCCCTCTCCAAGTAACCCCCCAGATTACCTCGCACGGTCTTGCCAATCAGAGACGAAGATAAGAAGCTGGCGCTGAGCCCTCCTCCCAGAGCCTAAGCCTCAAAGGCAATTATTTGTGGGAGCTCTTGGGTGTCTATCAACCTCAAGCCTGAGGCTTGCAGCAGAAGCGCATGGAAGCTGCTCTCTGCAGGGGCAGGAGGGTAGCTCGTACACATACCCTTCGCATCTTCCCCACCACTGACCATGCACCGCCACCAAAGGGCCATGCCCATCACTGAAACTGCTGGCTGTGACGCAGGCCTGCCATCTGCAGATGGGGGGCCCTTAAACCCTTCAAGCTGAAGGGTCCACACTCTCACCCAGGGTCATCCAGACCAGGGCTACTCAAAGCGTGCATCAGGGCCACCTGCAAATTGCTTGTTACTGGTCTACGGCAAGGTAAGTGCAGAACTTGAGAGAAAGCATTTTGAAACCTTCGTAGCAATCCAACAGAGTAATTGAATGTGTTTATTCTGATAATAAAAAAGGGATTTGTATTTTCATATTTTGGTTTTATTTTCCCATAAATGTACTCTAAAGAATACATTTTAATAAAAATACACATTTTATTAAAAGATTCTGTAATACATCAACAGATACTTATAAAAAATATCATTCAGCAACAAATTGTAAAAGCAAAACCCTATTGCTTCACCTCAGGTAGTTTGAGAAGCTGGAATCTACTTGCAGTCCACTGCTCCAAGAATATGGTATCAAAGCCACGAGGCTGCTGTCTAATTGTCTTTGTCATACCCATTCTGCAAGAAGGCAGGAGTGAGAGCTGAGAGCGGGGAACAGGACGGGCAGGCCAGTGGACAGAGAGAAAGTGCATCCTGCCAGTGTAGCCTGCTCCCCCTGAAACCGGAAACGCCACATTCCAACACAGTGACACAGTAAGTCCAGTCCTTTCTGACACCCTCTCCTAAGATCATGGGCATGGAGCAAGTCCATGTGAAGGCAATACACCAACGACATGTCCTCTCCGGGGGGACACATGCCCTCAGCGCAGCCACTCTCGTGTGCGAGCTGGCTGCCCCGACACCCTCTCTCCTTTACGCATCTAGTCCAGAGGGCCCTGCTACTTAAAGAACACGGAGAGACCAGAACCCAGGCAGCTCCTACCACTCCGGCTGAGCAAGCCGCAAGCCTTCCCGAGGAAGCTTTCCAGCCCTGGCCGGATGCCCAGTGGCTAACAGCAAAGGTGTCTAGTCAAACATCTGGAGTTTGCATTCCGCCTCCCGAGCTCCCTGCCTAGGTGACTTTGGGTGCAACACTTGACCTACAGTGTCTGCGCTACAAAACGGGGGTAACAATACCTAATGTTTACTGTAATGCCACGTGCTTGATATTGGCTAGTTGCCTTCTCTGGAAGTCTCGAAGAAATAGCCCTATGAGATAGATACATTTACTCCCATTTTCAGGTGAGGAAACTGAGGCTTAGAGAGGCTAAGAACTTGTCAAGCTTACGCAGTGAATAAAAGTCAGGACTCAATCTTATGGACTCCCCTTCCCAGGGTTGCCGAGTTGAATCATTATGGGATACCATCATAACACCTAACGCACAGGATGGCTGTGAAGATAAGATAATGCCCTTATCGCAGTGCCTTGCGAAATATTACTTGCTATTGCTTTTGACATTATTTTCCTAGGGCTGTCTTGGGGCCTCTGAATGCCTCTTGGCTTCAAGGCTACAACCTAGGGCAGCGAAAGCTTGGCAAGCTCCGGCAGGAACCAAGCCAGGGCTTCCTTGGCAGGCGGCCCAGCCTTCACGTCCTTCAATCGTCCAGGGCCTCCTATAAATATGCCAATGGCAAATCAAAGGCTCAGAAGCAAATCTCAACAGTTACTCAATTTCAGGCTCTAAAGCGTTTTCAGTTTTGCACTTTTGACATCAGCTAAAAAGTTCTCCCAGGTTCCCTGCTTCTGCGTCCCTTCATCTAGTCCTTTCAAATGCTGAGCCCCTCTCTGCAGAGTACCGCAGGTGTCAACTATGAAAAGCGGGGAGCAGGGCCAAAGAGTAGGGAATAAATCTGGTGAGGCTGCCTGACTCTCAGTAAGTACATATTCCCACTTGGCGAGTCAGTGCTTGAGCCAGAACTGCCCCCGGGGCTTCCCATGGAGCATCTTCAATGCTGGGTGACGGGAAAGCCGAACGCTACCTTCTTCCCAGCCATGCCCTTGACAACCCTTGATCACCTCCGACCATGCTAATAGGCACCTTCTGTTCAGGATCAGCTTTGTGTTGGGCACAGTGTCCTTGCTGTCTCTAATCTATACAATGCACTGCAGGGTAGGGATAATTATTCCCATTTTACGGGTTAGGAAACCAAGGCTAGAGGGGTTTTGTAGCTGGCCTGCAGTGTTACAGCCAATAAACGGAGGATACAAGATTTGAGCCAGGTCTGTGCAGCACTAGTGTCTGAGCTTTTTCATTCCAAAAGGCCCTGTGTTTTCTCCCCATGGCATGGGACCTCCACTAGGAGTTAGATGCCTTTTTTCCATCCCTGTTCCCTGGTCACCAGCAGGGCTTTACGCTACCACCAGCATCCCAACATCCCAAGGGGTTCCTCATCAATCTGAGCCTCCCTTAGGGGGTAAATATGGGCCCCCTTTACCGGTTCCTCTGTTGGTCTCATTTATTGTATTTCTAAGGCAGTGACACGGAGAGGGAAAGATAATCTCATTTACTGAGCTGCTGCAGAGTGATCGGAGCCCTTGTCTGTCAGACTCTTAGCAGTTGCCAATTTATCAGGGGGACTCATGCCAACAGCTGCTGGAGGTACCTTCAGCACCACTTTGTTCCAGGTTTATAGGTTTCGAGAGACAAAGAGTGGGAAAATGTCATATCCCTTGTCCCCCGAGGGTCAGTGAAAGATATATAGCCATGAGACACAGTCAGTCTAAGTCTCTGGGCAGCTGTTGAACACGTCAATGATGGCGCAGTAGCCCTTCCCCTTGGGGGCTGCTGAAACATAGACTCTGGGGCCCTACCCCACTTCTAAAGCACAATATCATCTGCAAGGGAGTCCAGGAACAGTGCCGGGGTCCCAGTGATTCTGATAGTCACTGACGTTATAAAATCTCTGCCGCAGAGCATGGGCTTCACAGTCAGAACTATCTGGATTTCAATCCCAACTTTGGGCAGGTTACTCAACTCCTTGCGCTTTCATCCTCCTGTATTGTAGAATAAGAATAGTCATAGTGCCTGCCTCCAAGGACACTGGAGAGAGACAGAAAAGAAGTGCTTAGTTGTGAGAGCAAAAAGGTTCGTAGTTTCCCTGTTTCAGAGCTCTCCCCTCCAAAATTTGAATATAGTGCCTAGAAGTAGTAAGATTCAAGAAATGACTTACATTGGTTGTGGTAAACAGAGAAAATGGAGAAAATTCACCAGTGATGTCATTACAGGTGAAGGAGAGCAAGTAGAAGCATGAAGTCTTTCCAAGTCTAATCAATCGATCCACAGCTATGTCATGAGCACCCACCGTGAGCCCAGCCTCATGGGGCAACCAAAGTTCTTAACTACAGCAACTTTTGCTTTACAGCTGAGGAGATGAGGCAAAAACACACAAGGTCAAATAAAGCAAGAATTAACTAAAGGACAAGATAATCATTCAAAGATGCCTGTGTTCATTTATTTATTCAGCATATATTAATGTATATATTCATTAACTGCCTGTTGTGTGCCACGGACTTTACCAGAAACTGAAGATACAGGTTGGATAAATGGTCTCCCCTTCAAGACATTTAAAGTCTACAGAAGGAGACAGACGAGCAAATCAATGTTCGTGATTAATTTACTTTCTTCTGGCTATGAGCATTGACAAAGGATACATTTCACAGTATTTGAAATACTTCACTCAGGGCCTAAGGGATCGGCTCTGATACTTTAAGCAGGAAGGTGCTCAAGGTCTGGTTCCTGGTCTCAGAGAATTCAGAGCTTCAGATTCAAAGTCTGGACACGAATAGACTAAGTTGATCACTGTCAAAATACTAACGGCAGATAGTTCTGAGATTCTTGTCTAAAGTTAGCTGTGAAGTCTGAAAACACAAGTAAATCTGTTCTAAATTGTTAACCAAGGGAAGGGGAAATATAGAGCAGCCCCAACCCACCTTTAATAACCCCAACAGCGTGAGGAGGTGGAGACGAGAAAGTCAAATTACGTCCACACTCTCTGCAACGCTCACTGCCTTGGTGCCTTGGTAGGAAGGGCGGCCTGTGTGTTCATCACTATACAGGCAGCACCTAGCAGAGTGCCGACGCAGTCCTTGGTGTCTAACAAATATTTGTTCAGATCAGAGAATACAAAGTGCCCCGTAGGCAGCCAACCACCAGAACAGTGGATTGGCAACAGACAGCTGCTTTTAGGGAGTCCAGACTTCTCTGAGCTCCAGAGCTGTGTGTGTCTCCAACTGTCCATTTGTCAACTCCTCCTGGCTGTCTCAAAGTCACCTCAAACTCAGACAGGATGAATCTGTGATCTTTCCTTGCGCGTGCTTTCCTGTGGCTGCGTATCTCAGTGAATGCCACCACTCTGTCCAGGGACATTGCCAGAAACCATGCACACATCACTTCGCAGCCCT
This sequence comes from Eulemur rufifrons, assembly GCF_041146395.1. Lineage (NCBI taxonomy): Eukaryota > Metazoa > Chordata > Mammalia > Primates > Lemuridae > Eulemur > Eulemur rufifrons. Next base: position 81,920,966 of record NC_091011.1, on the reverse strand, counting down.
GTCCTCACTCCTTCTCACCAACCCATCCCTCAGTGCTATTCATTTACTTCCTAAAATTCCCTCAAATCCATCTCCTGCCATCCCGCTAACCCCAGCTGGCATCTTTCTCCTGGGCTAATACCGCTGTCTCCCACTTGCCTATTGGTGTCGTCTCACTACCTTGCTCCTGCCTGTACCTGCAACAGGCTTTCTTCCCATCTTCACATGGTTAACACTTTCTCACCCATCAGATCGCAGGAGAAAGTGCCCTCATCTTCTCAATTGGAGCAAAGCTGTCTACCCTGAGCTCTAGCAAACGGTTTCATGATGTTAGTCACAGTTGCAATTTCATAGCACAATGCACAGAGGCCAGTGGTGCTTCCCAGCCCAGAATGGCCAACTACGTTCACGCACCTGGGAGCAGGCAGAATGGAAGCAGGGAGACAGCCACTCAGGCTTAACAAAAGTCTCTGGGGCAGGAAAGGGAGAGAGGAAACAATCATTTTGTGCCTCAAATGTGTGCAGGGTTAAGAAAGGAGTGAGCCCCTGGCCCTGTTCTGCTTGACTCCCGGGAGGTGCCTTTGACCTGGAAGCTGCAAGTTCAAGTGCTCCAGCCCCCCAGTAAGGGCCACCCCTGAGCAAAGCAGGCCCAGGGGCAACAAGAGGCGTGTACAGGGCAGCTGGCAGTCGCTGAAAGGCTCCCACAGACTTGCCTAGGGGAACACAGGCCCTGGTGGTCAGGACTTGTTTTATTTTTTCAAGAGAAGACTGAAATCAAAATTATTTGTAATACCTCTTGATTTTTTAATGCTGGCAAGTAATTCAAAAATTATTTTAAAAAAACAATATGAGAATCAAATAAAACTTATCTGCGGTTCTGGTTTCTGCATGCAGACTGCAGTTGGCCATCTCTGCATTAAATTACTCCTCCATTTTCCCCAGCCCTGCACAGCCTGTGATTCATCCCTCCTCCGCCCTCTGAGGACTTCACATAAACCAGACGTCTCTGGCTGCTGGTAGCACTGCATTAAGCTCCTTAATTCGTTCCTCGGTGGATTCATCCCAACTTGTCTCTTCCTTCCCGGCCTCCTGCCCCAGGATTTCATGCTGGCCTCCTTACTAGGTCATCCATTTGTCCACAAATGTCCTTTTCTTTAAAATAACTTTGTCAAAGAGCCTTGGCAAGGGGGTGCTCTGAAGGGCCAGAACCACCCGCGACATCCACTTTGCCTGTCCCTCTGCCCTCCTCTCCCTACCTTTCTCCCTGCTCACCGAGCCCTCTTGAGTCCAGAACACAGCCTGAAACTGCTGTCCCATCCACCCCGCAAGGACCGGCCCTTGAAAATAGCTGTGAAAGGCCAGGAGAAACAAGAGTCCTTACTGCATGAAATCAGATCTTAGCACCAACCCGGCAGGCGGGGCCCTGCTGCTCAGGATGGGGGTGGGTAGAGCCCTGGGGATGGCAGGACCCAGACGGCGCCCACTTACGGAGATGGGGGTTCACAGCAAAAGAGAAAAGGAGAGGCTCCAACCTGCCTGGTGTCTGCACGTCCTACAGGCACCTTGAACCCCACAGGTCTCAGTTTTTTCCCTCTGTGCATCCTAAACCCTCCCTTCTCCCCAGCTCCCAGGATGGCACCACCTGGTCACCCAGTGTGACTCTTCTGACACACACGTGACATTGAAATAGTCACCGAGGCTATGGATTCCATCACTTGATGTCCTTCAAATCCTTCTCCTTTCCTCCATCCTCACTGACGGCCCCAGTGCAGGTGTGCCCCATGCTGCAGCCATCCAGGACTGCTGGCACTTCCTCCCGGCACGCGCAAGCTCCCTCGCACTCCCTCCCGTCACAGCCTCCGAGGTCCCTTTCCTCCTCTGTCCACAAGCTTGATGACCCCCACTGGTCCTTTAAGGTTAGTGAAGGGGTCTGGTCCTGCAGAAAGTCTTTCCCAACTTCCCACCCCCACTCCACTCTTCCCTGCTTCCCTCGTTACCCTCTTTGGACACTGTCATCAGATCACTTATCCCACGATCCTGCGACAGTCTCTTCTGTGCGTCTTTCGTGGTACACGGTGAGCAGCCCTAAGGTCCCCTAAGGTGGGGACCACGTCTCTGGCTCAGACTGAAAGCCAGTGCCTAGCACAGAGCAGCGCTTGCTGCAAGTGTTGACAGAATGTGTTTGTTGAATGAATGATTGCAACACTCTAACCTTCGCATGGCACCTGCGGTCCGCCGATTTCAAACAGCCCCTTCCTCAGCACACACAGCTTATTTTTAGCCTTAGTGGTTTATCTCCCAGTGAAATTTTGTGCCAGCTGTGGTCACCTGTTTGATTGCTCTCTGAGCTCTGCCTTAACTAGAAATTAATTTGGATTACTCAAGCTTTCCTTGCCCAGCAGACAAACTCCGGCAGGTAAGTCCAAAGCCGCTGGTGATTTTTCTTTCTCTGTTTAATCCCCTTCTCTCACGCACCAGCTCTAATTTCGTGCTTTCTGGCTTCCCCGCGCGCTCAGCACCCACTTTTAATCTGCCACATCTGACCCTTCACAGACGTTGACTCACCTTGAATCTTCACCTTCCCATCTGTTCATTCGTTGCAGGGAAACTGAGGCCAGTCTTGCCAAGGGACCCAGCGGCATCACTCGGGAAGTCCGGGCAGTTCTGACGGTGGAAAGCAGAAGTGAGAAATCCTAAATCCCGGCCTGCCGCCCTCTCAGCCTTTCCATGCCTCGGTGCTCAGGAAGGTCAGGGATTTCAGAGGCTGACTCTTCAGCCAGAAGTTCTGACATCGGCAGCGGGGCTCAGGGCAGGGCAGCGAGGGATGGGCACAGACCCAGGCACCTACCAAGTTCTCTTTTTGGTAAGACGGTGTCTGTCCCTACCTGTGGTCCCCTAACAGCCTCAGCCTAATCAGGGGCTGCCCCGGCTCCCCAGCTGACCTGAGGACCCTCTTATGCCAGCTGTCTGACAGCTGACATGGAATTCATTCTGATCAGTGATGCCTGCTCCTGTCCCACCTCCCATCCCATCAGCACTCTTCCTGCTCTCTGGGCAAGAGTCTGTCCACACCCCACAGCGGCTCCAGGTGCAAGCCTGGCGGTCTCTGTTGAGAACGTGTGCCAACACCTGAAGGTCGGCTGGAGAGGGGGCCCCGCTACCCCACACAGGACTGAGAACCTCACAGGAACTTTAGGGAAACCAAGGACAAATCATCTGGGGAGCTGCCAGGACACTGGAAAGGGCAACTGGGTTGGTGAGCAACCCACTGCTTTTTCTAAAGAAGGTCTTTAAATATCAGCATTTTTTTTTTATCATTGTGAACCAGAATCTGCTAGATTTTGAATTTCTACCCATTGGCTTTAATTTGGTAGAACGTTAACCCGCCTTAGTTTGGACACTATAATTCTTCAATGCACCTAAGAAAGCATTTTTTTAAAAGCATTTTCTTTACACAGCTGACTCATGCTGGACTTGCGGAGCCGCCCAGCTCTTCTGTGTGCCATATGTTCCTTTGAATTGGATAAAACTTTGCATTTTTCACTTTGGATTTCTTCTTCTTGGTTTGTGTTCTTTGTTCTAAACTTTTGGAAATTTTAGGCAACTTTCTTCTTCTTTTATAATGAAAACAATATGTGTTTGCTATAGAAACTTGGCAAATATGTTAGAGTATGCATTGAAAAATGAAAATCACCATTAACCAAACATACCCTATTAACATATCTTCATTTCTGTCCCACTCCCAGTCTTTTATGTATTTTAGATGGATTCCTGGATGGATCTATCTATCTAATAAGTGGTGCTCTGTGGAATATACAATTTAAGTTCCTTATTTTTATCTCTTAACATTTTATTATGAACATTTCCTCAAGTCATTGTGCATTCTCCTATATTTCTTTAAGGTTTCATCATAGTCCACGAATTGGCTGCACCATAACTCTTTTAACGAAGGTTTTTCGGTTTTTTTTTAATTTGCAGGAGGGTGTTTCTCTTTTTATTTTTAGTTGATGCATAATAATCATACATATTTACAGGCTATAGAGTGATATCTCACTATGTATCTGCAAGGTATAATAATCAAATCAGGTAATTAGCATATCCATCACCTCAAACACATATCATTTCTTTGTGTTGTGAACATTCAAAATCCTCTCCTCCAGCTTTTTGAAAATATACAATAAATTGTAGTTTACCGTATTCACCCCACAGTGCTGCAGAACTGATTCCTCCCATCCAGCTGTAATTTTGTGTCTATTAACCACCCTCCCCATCCTCTCCTCCCCCAGCCTCCCCAGCCTCTAATGCCCACCATTCTGCTCTCTACTTCCATGAGCTCAATTTTTTTTTAGCCCCACATATGAGAGAGAACATGCCAACCAAGCTTTTACTTTTTTTTTTTTTTTTTTTTTTAATGCTCTCAGTTCCTAAGAGTTGAGTCTAAGCAATGGAACATTCCCATCTCAGCTACAGTCCAAAGGAGAGTTGGGAGAAACTCTCCAGGAATGATCTGGGGTTTAGCAAGGGACACTAAAGCTGAGAGGATGGCCCAAAAGCTGAACTTACCCAGACATATACTGAGTCTGGGAGCCAAGTGATTCATTTAGTTTAGGAGGTGCGTTATCAGAGTAAAGAGGGGGCCCAGCAGAGACTGATTTCCAACAAGCACGGGCAGAAAGGTTGGAGCAACACAGACCCTCACAGTCCACTGAAGGTCTGACCAGGAGGGGACTGGGAGAGATCTGGAGAAAACTCCAAAACATTGGACAGGACGATGAAAAGTGATTATATCTTAAATTCATTTTTTGTTGTTTCTTTGGTTAATGTTGAGGCAAAAAATTACATATTGCAGAGGTACTTGTTTTCCATTTGTACTTCTTCTTTTCTGAGTTGTCCACTAAGTTATCTGCCCATTTTTCTACTGGAGGGTTCATCATTTTCTTATTGATTTGTGGAAACTTTCTATATATGAATTACATTAATTCTTTGTCCTCTATTTTGCAAAAATTTCTCTAGATTTTCTAGCTTTTGTTTTTTTAAGTTAGTTTTCACATACAAAACTTAAAATGTATATCTAGTTGATTCTATGTGTTTTCTCCTTCCAGGCTTCTTTTTCTGTTACCTTCTGGCCAGCTCCCCTCCTGGCTGGTGCTGTGACCCTTTCGGGTCTGCCCATAAAGAGGGCTGAGCAGGGCGTCTTCCCTAACCCACCATCCTACTCTATTCTCCTGCCTTATAAGGTAAGTTCCAGGTGGGCAGAAACTTTTATTTTGTTCTCAGCTGTACGTATCCCCAGTGCCTAGAACAAATAAATACTTATTGAATGCATGAGTCGGTGGATAGAAGAGAATCTCTCAGAACTCTCCTGCCTCAGTTCTAGGGGGTCCTTTTCTCAACCATCCCTGCCCCCAGGTACCTGGGCCCCTTGAAGTCCCCACTATTGTTTTCTCCTGCCTGGCCCGTAGCCAGGAGTCTTTGCCCACTGCCATTTATGAGCTCAAAGCTACCAAATGTATAGAATATTGTCTTACCTGGATAAAGAATGGTGGGGCTCAGAGACTGCAAAGATCCTTTGGGTTGTTCCATCTCCCATCTATTTGGCTCTGTGACTGATTCATGCCATGGGCTCTGACAGGTCTGGAGAGTGGCCCTGAGGATTCCGCAGAGCAGAGCCTTCTGCCTGTCTCCCCTCAAAGTTACCTTAAAAGGACCTGTAGCAAATCTGAAAAGTAGAAACCAGATTCTTCTTTAATGGTTAGGAGAGAAATGGCGAGAGGGACACAGGTTACTGTATTTAATTTACTGTCTTACTAACGACGAAAGTGATATCCCAGATAATATGAAAGTTAATTTTTAGACCTCAGAAGGATTTTTAAAAAGAAATTCTGTAGCTTAAAACAAAACAAAAAACTGACCTAGACTTCATTCTGTAGTATCTGTCTAAAGTTAATGAACACAGGTTGCAAAATTTAGGCCCTAGTGGGTCATGCTTGAACAGTGCTTTTAACAATTCTTAAAGCACTTTCTCATATATGGGAGCAAGAGTCATGTGGGGTAGGGATCATTTTCATCTCCATTTTATGAATGAGGATCAGAGAGTTTAAGGTACTTGTCCAAAGGTACACAGGAACTAAGTAGAGGAGTAACAAACTCCAGTATTGGTACTAACATTGAATGGTTTTATACACAAGTTCATGGACTTTAGCACACCATCCTGCAATAAGTTCCTGTAAAACGAATGTTTTCATTTGGGGCATAAGGTTCTGCTCTGTCGGATCCAATTAAAACTTCCTGCTTTGAGCAACCGACAGTTACAAGACTTCCAGGGGAAATAATGTGTGGCTTTACTTAGTGATACGGCAAATATTTATTTAGCACCTATTTGAGCCGTGCGCATGTTCAGCACTGTGAGCATACCATGATCAGTCACCCACCAAGCATGTTTTCAAGGAACTCACAGTCTTATTGGGAAGATGACGTGGGCAGAAACAGGAGTGTGCATACGTTGACATGGATATAAAAGACTGATCAGTTAACATGAGTTTCTGGGTGTAAGATTACATAAGCCTTTGAAGTTTATAAAAAGGAATCATCAGACAAATCAGCTACTCTGTCATTTTAACTAAAGTGTCTAAACTAGTTTCAGTTCTGAAAATAGAGAAATTCTAGCTCCGTGCTCGTCTATAAGTATGCAAGGCAGTAGGCAATTTATTCTTGGTAGAATCAGGAGCAACAGTCAGGATTTGTAAATTCTTCTTTCACTTATATTTAAAAGAGAGAGATCCAATTTATTCCAAATTCATTATCCATAAGTAGATAGTATTTTCCCCTTGCTCTAATCTAGTTTTAAAAGATTAAAGGAAATTACAGAGGGATACATAAAATATACTGAACGTGAGCTCCTATGTAGCAGGAAAATGGAGAGAAAAGGGTCCCTCCTTGCTGGCTGATACAAAAGTCACCATCTTTGTGTCCAAACCCACCTATGAGGCAGAGTGCTAATTAATCCCCAGCCCTGCACCCAAAGCTTTAGGGTGGGGATTAATTAGAACCGTGCCTTATAGTTGGGTTTGTACACAATAAACCTCTCCAGCAAACTATGCCAGGGGTAGTAAAAGCCAGGTGATAAAAATACTAATTTGAATCCTCTTAAAGTGCTCTTCTACCATGGGCCACCATATTCCTGCCCCCTGTGCCTTTTCATCTCCTGCATCTAACTCTTCTGGGATAAAAGAGGCATTTCCACTGATATGGTAGATCCGTGGACCCAAAAGGAGATGAGAATTGGTGGCCTTGATTTGACAATGCCAATCGAATGTTTAAAATTTTCATACCTTTGACTCCAAGATAACACTTAAAGGAACTTGCCCAGAGGAAATAAGTAACAATGAATATGTATCTGCAAGTGTTATTTAAAATAATTTAAAACAACTTAAATATTTATAAATATTGGCCTTAAGTATGCTTTGCCAATACATTGAATTGAAGGTGATATACAAGCTATACAAGAAAAGATTAATAGAACTGACTGTATAAAAATACAAAAAATGTTACAGCAAAAAATAACATTTACAACATCAAAAGACAAATGAGTAAATTATTTGTAACATATATGACAGGCAAGCTATATAATGTATTTGATATAAAAGGAATTCTTTAAAATCAATGAGAAAAGAAGAAAACCCAATAAAAGGTGACCAATAGCCATGTATAAGATGCTTAATCTCACACAATTAAAGAACTATAAACTATATTAGTAGCCAGATTCAATTTTTCATCTATAATATAGGCAAAGAGGCATCCAATAATGACCAGAATTTATACAAAGATTTGTTCTCGCTTATTTTTGGTGGAAGTGTAAATCGATGCATTCTTACTGAAGGACAATTTAATAATCTACCAAAATTTTAAAATCTTAAATATTTCCACTATAGGAATGTATCCTTGCACATATACTTATACAGGTGCATGAAATATATGCATAGGATATTTTACAGCAGTGTTGTTTATAATATCAAAAACCTGGAACAAAATAACAAATAAATTATGGTACCTCTACACAACGGAATACTGTGCTGTTATTGGGCCATATGTACTGATATAGAAAATGTCCAACATATACTGATAGACTGATTGATAAATAAAAACAGAAAGTTGAAGAATATTAAATATAAATAATTCCATCTGCACCTTATACACACATGCACATATATATATATATATATACAGTTTTGTTCACATAAGCATAGATAATTTCTCAAAGGATATGAAAGAAATATAATAGCGGTGATTTCCAAAGGATAGAACTGAAGGGTAAGGGAGATTTTATTTCATACGATTTTGAACTATTTGATTCTTTTCTTTCAGTGATTATATATTATTTTCGTAATTAAAAAAAAACAGCTTGAACCATTCATTGAGCCATTATTAATCACCTACTCTGTTACAGGAATTGTTTAGACGCCAGGGACTCAGTGGTGAGCAGGCAGGCATTATCTTTGCTCAATAGTAAATAATAACGTGAAATGTGACATTCATTGGGTGTCAGGCAGATTGGGACAGGAGGGGATGGGTATATTCACACCTAATGGGTGCAGTGTGCACCATCTGGGGGATGGACATGCTTGAAGCTCTGACGCAGGTGGGGCAAAGGCAATATATGTAACCTAAACAATTGTACCCCTGTAATATGCTGAAATAAAAAATAAATTTAAAAAAAAACATGAAATGAAGGGACCGATACCATGGAGGGAGGGAGCCTTTGGCCATCGGGAAAGCGGGCTGACCTGAAGATCTGAAAGTGACTTGGGTGTCAGACAGAAAAGGGATTTGCTGACAAGAACTGGGGATGGCGCCGTGATCAGACAGTTGAGGAAAGACTGTTTTTCTTTGTGGTCAGCCTATTTTCAGGTGGGATCACGAGGGAGGGGCTGTTTCTTTCAGGCTGGCCTGAGTCCACGGTCAGCAGCCTCTGCAGAGGGGGAAACAAACCTAAGTACAGTTTGGCCGAGACAAGCTAGTGGGTATTTTTCCAGGTGTATCAGGAGGAACAAACAGCTCAGCTAATCAGGTTGGGAACAGTGTCTGTGTCTGGCCTGGTCTCAGGTAAGAGAGGGGGTCATCCAGGAATCTCACGTCAGTCGTACTGGGAAGGGTGGCTCTTGTCAGCAAGCCGCTTCCCAGAAAATGAAAGGAAGGGGGGATTTCTGAACCATTGCTGTTTTCCAGAATAGGGCTCAGGAAATGTTCAATGTCAAGGACAATCACAGCCCTCAAAGAGCTTTAATTTTTTTTTGGGGGGGGGGCTGATTTATGAATTAAACCATCAAATAATAAAATAAATAAATGCTAAATAAAAGTTCAATAACTGCCTTCAGGTGTTTTCAGGGAGACATTGACTCCTGGGCCCTGCGGAGGCCACGTCAAGTCCACGGTTACCCCCTGGCTTTGCAGTTTTGCAAACTCATCCGTGCCTGCCCAGGACCAGACAGAGATCACTGTGACAGACAGATGGCACTGAAACGGACCTGATTATGTACAGAGATGTAGGATTCATTACAGCTCAATGAGGGAAGGAAAGGATTACTCGATAAATGGCGCTGGGACAATTAACTAGCAATTTGAAGAAACAGTAATTTTAGAATCTCACTTTATGTTGTGCACTGAAATAAATGCCAGTGGGGTAGAAGAGTTAAATGTTTGCTTTTTGAACATCAAAATCTCAGAGAGAAATAGAATTGAATAGTCTCCAAACCTCTAGAGGAGAAAGGACTTTACAGGCTTAGAAACAACACGAAGAATTAAAAAAAATAGTAAGATCTATAAGTTTGATGACAAAAATGTAAAGTATAGAAGTAAAAGGCAAACAAAAAATACTGCTGCAAATTTAACAAACAGGGACCATATTAAATATTTAAGACCTCATGTGTATTGATTAGGAAAAAAGTTGACTCGAAAATATAGAAGGGCAAAATATACTCACGAAATAAGAAATGTAACTAGCAAAAAAAATTTGGGATGTTTGGCTCCCAAAGAATAAAAAAATGTAAATTAAAATACCCAAGGTATCATTTTCCTCTCTTAAATTATCCTAAACTTGAAAACAGCACCTCTGGGACTTCTGTTTCTGGTTAGGTCGCAGGAAGCCACACATGACTGTTGAACCTGCCCTGGCAATGAGAACTAGCAGGATAAGCCGCAGAATGCTGAGGGCACAAAGAAACCTAAATAAATGAAATTCCAGAAACTGATAAGCTCTTCCTAGGATAGACAAAAATCCAAGGCTGCTTCTGTCCTTGAAGAAGTGGCAGGAAGAGGAGGAATCTGCCCCACACTCAGGTAAAGAGAAACCATCAAAACTTGTAGCACTTCAATGGCGACTGTGAGCTCCTGCGGCTGATCAGAATCCCAAAGAGCCCCAGCCGCAGAGGCAGAGGCAGTCCACACCTTGCACATGCCAAGGCTTTCACAGAGCTCTTCCTCAAGTACAAAGGGGTGACAGACCAAAGGCTAAGAGCCAGGCGGGAGAACCGAGAGGATCCCCTGGAGGCATACAGGACCTGCCCCAAGTGCAAGACTGGCTTGCTAAAGGCTGAGTGCAGAACAGGAGAGCTGAGAGAGATCCCTAAGGGAGACAGGACCCCCACCAAGTGCAGCACAAAGGTGGAGAGAGGTCTCCCAAGTGGCAGAAACCCAGGAGCAGGACCCCAAGCCCAAGCTGGCAGTTGGCTGCAAAGCGGAAAGAGAGAGAAACGTACTATGGTTTAGAAAACCGGCAGCAGGTCTGTGAAGCATAGAAAGAGTTTTTGAGTCTCATTAATGCTGAGATCGCAAGCCCTGAGGAAGGGAGAGCCCTGATACCATCCTCCAAGCCTTCGGAGCTAGTGGCAGGCTGGGTCCAAAGGAAACTGCCACAAAGCCTGCACCTGCTCGAGTGCACCTTTCATTGACGCAGTCCCTCACTCAGCAGCCTAATGGAAGGGATATAACATTTTCTGTGGGCAAATGACATTTAATTTAGTCTCCACTGTTCTTTACACACAATGTCCAACACAAATAAAAAATGAAGGCACCGGAAGACAGCCAGAAAATGTGGCATAGGGTTAAGAGAGGAGAGTAAACAGAAGGACACCCAGATGTTGGATTTATCTAGACAGTGACTATAAAATAAACAGGATAAATATTTTAAATATATTAAAGAATTCACTTATATGTGAAATCTAAAAAAGTCAAATTCACGGAAACAGAGGGTAGAATGGTGGTTACCAGGGGCCGTGGTGGAGGGTGAGAGGGTGGATGGGGGAGACGTTGGTCCAAGGACACAAAATTTCAGTTAGACAAGAGGAATAAGTTCAAGAACTCCATGTACAACATGGTGACCATAGTTAATAACAATGTCTTATATTCTTGAAAATTGCTAAGAGAGTAGATTTTAAGTGTTCTCGACACAAAATATAAATATGTGAAGAAAGGCATATGTTAATTAGCTTACTTTAGCCATTTCCAAATGTATACATATTTCAAAACATCATATGTATGCCATAAATATATACAATTTTTACTTGTCAATTTTTAAAGAATCTAAAGAAAAGATGCGTAATATGTATGAACAAATAAGAAGTTTTAGCAGAGAGATGGGAACTATAAAAAAGAATCAAAACGGGCATGTTATTAATTCTTTAGAAGACAATTAATTGTTTAAAATAAAAGTTATAACAATGAATTACAGGGCTTAGAGCACATGTAGCAGTAACACACGCGACAGCAGGAACACAGAGGAGGGGTGAGGTCAATGCAAGGATACTGTCGTAGTGCTCTTATGTTGTTCATGAAGAAGTTAGTATTTGAAAGCAAAGGACTCACAGGATAATCTACAGAGAAATTTCTACAACAAAAACATGTATAGTTAAAAAGTCAAAAGAAGAGGTAAAATGATATATTAAAATATTTAGTTCACCTAAAGGAGTACAGAAAAAGAGAGGTGAGGAAAAACAAACAGCTGGGACAAATGGAAAACAAGCACCTAGATGGTGGACTTAAACACTGTCATGTCAAGGATGCTACTAAATGTAAATGAACTGTTTTACATTAAAAGCAGAGATTGTCAGACTGTAGTAAAAAAAGGAGACACAACTACAGCTATTTATAAGAAAGATGCTTTAAACAGAAGATGCAGACTAGTTAGAAATAAAAGGATGGGAAAAAATAGAACGTGCAAATGCTAAACATTAATGTGACTATATCAATAATAAAGTAATGTTTCAAGACAGAGTATTACTGAAGATAAAGCAGGACATGTTGTTATAATAAAAGATCAAATTCATCAAGATAACAAATGGTAAATGTCTATATACTTGAAGCATCAAATTAAAGGAAACAAAAAATGGCAGAACTACAGAGAGAAATAGAGAAATCCACAGCCAAAGAGATTTTAACATCTCTCTCAGTAATTTATAGAATAAGTACACAAAAAAATACAGTAGATTCTAAAACAATTTGATATTTATAGAACACTCTACCCAAACATTTCAGAAGGCTTCTTTTCAAATGTTTATGAAATAAATACATAAATAAACCATATTCTGGGCCTTAAAACAGCTCTGAATGCACTTCAAATAATTTAAACCTACAAAGTATGTTGTGTGACCATAACAATATTAAGTTTAAAATAAACAACACTATGATGTTCAGAAAATCTCCAAATATTTTGGAGTTAAACAACATACTTCTAAAAAATTCACGGGCAGCTAAAAGATCACCAGAGAAATTAGAAATATACTAAACTCAATGATAATAAAAATACAACACATCAAAATTTTTCAAATGCAGTTAAAACAATGTTTACATGGAAATTTATAGCTTTAAATACCTATACTAGAGAAGAGGAAAAATATAAAGTCAGTTATTTAAGTTTCTACCTTGAGAAGATTGATGGAGGAGAACAAAATAAATCAAAAGTAGAAAAAAGCAGACAAAAATAAGAGTGGAAATAAAAGAATTAGCAAATGACAAATGATAGAGTAAATTAATAGAGTCCTAACTCGGCTCTCAAAAAAATTGGTGAAATTAATAAACCTGTAGCAAATCTGATCAAGAAATAAAAAGAGAGAACACAAATTATTAGGCATGGAAAAAGTGCTGTCACTAGAGAGCCTTTCAATATTAAAGGGAAAATAAGGGACAATTATGAACACTTTAATGTCAATAAATTTGACAGCTGACATAAAATGGACAAATTCCTTGGAAAATCACAATTTTTCAAAACTGACACAAAACAAAATAGAAAATAGAAATAGTCCTAAATCTATTTTTAAAAATTACATTTGTAATAAAAAAAAACTTACACCAAAGAAAAGTTCACTCCCAAATGGTTTCACTGATGAATTATGTCAAGCATTTAAAGAATAATAATCTCAGCTGGGACTGGTGGCTCATGCCTGTAGTCCTAGGTACTCAGGAGGCTGAGGCAGAAGTTGGAAGTTGCAGTGAGCTATGATGATGCCACTGCACTCTAGCCTGGGCATGAGCCTCCACCATGTCTAGCTAACTTTTCTATTTTTTGTAGAGATGGGGTCTCACTATGTTACCCAGGCTAGTCTCAAAGTCCTAACCTCAAGTGATCCTCCTGCCTCAGTCTCTCAAAGTGCTAGGATTACAAGCATGAGTCACTGTGCCTCATGTGTCACTGTGCCTGACAATAATTTGAAGCTTATACAAACTCTTTTAGAAATAGAGGAGGAGGAAACACTCTCCTATTTGTTTTTATTGTTGATGTTTAGATATGGGTTTTTGCTATGTTGCTCAGGCTGGATTCAAACTCCTGGACTCCAGTAATCCCCTTGTCTTAGCTTCCTCCAAAGTTAGGACCACAGGCACATGCCACCATGCTCAGCCCTTATTTGTTTTATAAGGCAGTTAGAACCTTGAAACTGAATCCTAAAAAATACATTAAGATAAAAGAACAATATCCTTCATAAGCATAAACACAAAAATTGTTAACAAAATATTTGTGAATTGAATCCGTCAATGTACAAAAAGAATAATAAATCACGAACAACTGAGATTTGTCCTAGGAATGCAAAGTTTATATGCCATGCAAAATATAATCAGTGTAATTTAACAAATTAATTAAGAATATAAGGGAAAAACTATGTGATTATTTCAATAGATGTAGAAAAAAAGCATTTGACAAAATTCAATATCCTTAAATAATTTTTTAAAAAATCTTTCGGGTTTTTTCAAGTCAGGAACAAATCTTCCTAAATCTGATAAAAGGAATCAAAAAAGCTAACATCCTACTTAATGATGAAATAAGATTAGGAGCAAGGCAATAATGTCCACTATTACTATTTCTGTAAAGCATTATATTAAGGTCTTAACCAATGCAATAAGGTAAGACAAAGAAAGAAAAGTCAGACAAATTGGAAAGGAAGAAGCAAAGCTATCATTATTTACAAATCACATGGTTTATGTGCACAGAACCTTAAGAAATCTACAAAAGTATTATAAGCAATAAACAGTAAATTTATTAAGGTTGCAGGGTAAAAAATAAATATACAAAAATCAGCTTTGTTTTTATACTCCCAATAAATATGCTCAGTGAATAATTAGAAAATAAAATTTAAAGTATTATTTACAGTAGCATCAAAAATATCAAATACTTAGGAATAAATCTAATGAAAAATGGGTCAGACCTCCACACTGAAACTATAAAACATTGCTAAGAGAAATTTAAAAAGATCTAACTATATCATGGAGAGATATAACAGGTTCATTGATTGAATAACTCAATATTGTTAAAATGATCATTCTCCCAGAAGTAACCTATGAATTCACAAAAATCTTATTCAAAATACCAGCAGGCTTTTTTGTTAAAATTGACAAGCTAGTTCCAATATCTGTATGTATACACAAAGTGATAAGAACAGCAAAACAATATTTACAAAGATAAACAAAGTAGGAAGAATTACACTACCTTATTTCAAGATTTACTGTAAAGCTGGAATAATTGATACTGTGTGGCTTTAATATAAATTCAGATCAATTGAACAGAATAGAAAGTTCAAAACTAGACCGAGATATATACAGTCAGTTAATTTTCAATCAACTTGCCAAGTCAACTTAAAGGGGAAAGAATTGTTTTTTTAAACAAATTGTGCTAAAACATTGAATATTCATAAAGAAGAAAAGAACCTCAATCCCTACCTCACTCCCCACAGAAAAATCAATTTAAGATGTGTCAAAAACCTCAATATAGAAGCTAGAAATTTAAAGCATCTAAAAGAAAGCAAGGAAAAATGTCTTCCCAACTTTAGAACAGCAAATATTTTTTAGATGGGACATAAAAAGGATCAATCTTAAGAATAAAAAATTGCTAAATAGGATTTCATCAAAATTTAAAATTTCTGTTCAGCAAAGACACTAATAAAATGAATAAGCAAGCTACAAACTAGGAAATAATATTCTCCATATATCTGACAAAGGAATTTTATCCAGAACATATAAACCTTTGTAAATTAATAACAAAAAGCAAAACAACTCAATTTAAAAATACACTTCATAATAAAAAGAAGGAATGGCCAATAAGTACATAAAAAGTAAGTTTAAAAGATGCTCAACATCACAGGTAATCAGGAAATATATATATATAATATATATATATATAAAAGATACTATTTCCCTCCTACTAGAATGGCTAAAATAAAACAGATTGGCAATTTCACATTTTGGCAAGGATATGGAACAACTGAAATTCTCATACATTCCTGATTGGCACATAAAATACACAACCACATTGGATATTTATATGAAATTAACATACAGCTATTCTCTGTCTCAGCAATTTCATGTCTAGGTATTTACCCCAGAGAAATGAGAACATATGCATGAAAAAATGGAAAATATTTTTCAATTGTATATGGATGTTTATAACAGCTTTATTCATAAGAGCCCAAAATTTGAAACAACTCAAATGTTTATCAACAGGAGAATTGATAAATAAACTGGTATATTTATGCAATAGGAAATTACTCAGCCAAACACTGGAATGAACCACTGATACATATAAGAACATGAATGAATCTCAAAAACATTTGTTGAACAACAACAACAAAAGCTAGACAAAAAGAGTACATTCTGTTGAATTTCTTTTATATAGAGTCCAGGAACAGGCAAAAGAAATCTATGGAGATAAAAGTCAAAAGGTAGTTGCCAGCCAGGCATGGTGGCTCATGCCTGTAATCCCAGCATTTTGGGAGGTTGAGGAAGGAGGATCCCTTGAGACCAAGAGTTCGAGACCAGCCTGGATAACATAGAGAGACTCCATCTCTACAAAAAACTTAAAAATTAGCCAGGCATGGTGGTGCACAACTGTAGTCCTAACTACTCAGGAGGCTGAGCCCAGGAGTTCAAGGCTGAAGTGAGCTATGATTATGCCACTCTACCCCAGTATGGGCAACAGAGTGAGGCCCTGCCTCTTAATAAAAATTAAAAATATTAAAAAAAAAGAAAAAGGTGGTTGCCATAGGCAGGGCATGTGGAAGACACAAGAGAATTTCATTGGGTGATCAAAATATTCTACACCTTATTTTGGATAATGTCTTTAGAGGTCTACATAATTGTCCAAACTCATCAAACTGAACTCTGAAAATATGTGCATTTGATTTTATACAACTTATACCCTGATTTAAAAATTTAATAACAACATCTTTGGCTGGTGAGGGTGTAGTGAAACCAGTACTTCCATCAGTTGGACAATCATTTTGGAAAGCATTTTGGTAATATTAATCAAGAATTATTAAAATGTCAAACAATTTAACTCAATAATTTCACCCAGGCAAATCTTCTTTTAAGATATAATTCAAAATAATAAAAAGGAACATGCACGAAATGTTAATTATAGTATTTTTGTAATAGTGCAATCCGAAGTACATCAAAATGCAACAGTGGATAATAATTAAACAAAGTACAATACATCTACTTTATAGACCATAGTTTAGCCATTTAAATTATACATATGAAGCCTATATAACAAGCTGAAGATATATTTTATGTTTTACATTCTTATAAAAACACACATATGCTTCTAACACAAAGAAATGATAAATGTTTGAGGAGAAGGACATCCCTAGTACCCTGACTTGATTACTACACCTTGTATGCATGTACCAAAATAGCACGTGTATCCCAGAAATATGTACAATCATTATGTATCAATTTTTAAAATTAATCAAAAAAATGAAAAAAATACTAGAAGGAAATAAACTATAATAAATTATTCTTGTTTGTGAGATTAATCTTTTTTTCTTTTCAGCTCAGTTATTTGAATTTTAATATTTTTCTGTTTTAAAATTTTTTTAATTTTTTTCAGTTTTTCTTTTTTGTAATATTTTTGCAATATTGCATTTTTTCTATACAAGAACAAGGTATTTCTCTCCAATTATTGACATAAGATTTATGCCCTTCAGTCATTTTCCCCACTGTTTAAATTGTCTTTTTATTGCACAAGAAATCCATGGCTAAATTTTCATTATTTTTCATATGCAGTCAGGGGACTGGTTCTAGGACCATGCAGACACCAAAATCCATAATGCTCAAGTCCCTGATGTAAAATGGCAGAGTATTTGCATATAACCTACACACATGATCCTGTATACTTTAACTCATCTCTAGGTGATTTATAAGATCTAATGCAATGTAAATGCTATGTAACTAGTTGTTACACTGTATTGCTTTATTTGTATTATTTTTAATGTTGTTATTTTTTATTGTTTTTTTCAAATATTTTTGATCCAAGGTTGGTTGACTCTATAAATGTAGAATCTACAGATACATAGGGCTGACTATACAGGAACTCAATTTTACCCAATATTCTTAATTTCTAGAAAATAAATTTTTAAACTGGGTTTTAATTTATGAATATAAGGATGTGGCTAGGCCATTCCAATGACTCAACTACTTATGTCTGTCACAGACAGTCATGACATATTACAAAATATATTATTAATGTAAAAGGTTAAATATATTTACTTTGAAAACATCTGAAAATATTAGCCACGACTAACCTCTTAGTGAGATAAGGTTAACTTCTTTTTCCTTGAGTGTTTTTCCTACAGTGAACGTGTATTATTTTGCAGTAAAAGAAATGGTAACATTAAATCCCCATTTCAGGCTGAAGGCCTCCAAAGCCCTGGGCCAAACCTGACCCTTGTCAAGGTCAGCGACTCAGAGCTCCCTAGGCCAGAAGCTTCTCCGTCATGTATGCCATTTGTAGATTTCTCTGACTTAAAGCTCCACTTCCTGTCACCAGCCCCTCAACTTCCTCTTGCTGTGCTACTCCCTTGCCCTTAACAACCTGACGCTTTGGGACCTCTTCTTCTGGCCCCCATCCTTGCTCCAACCAGACCCACTGTCCACACAGCCACATGGGATTGGTAAACTCGACAAAATAAGTGTAGGAAGCAGGGGCCTCGGACTGGCCTCTCCCTCTCGGTCCCCGGGCTCCTTGGTATCACACGTGCAGCTGGACCCGTACTGCACCTCCCTTCCCTCCCCTAAGCCCCAGCACCGACAGCCTGCTGAGCCATCACAGCTCCTGTTCCTGCCAGACCTTTATTAACCATGACAAGGGTTTGGAAAGCCTGTGAGACATCATAATCTCCCCTGTCTCCCTGCAGAAGCAAATAGAGTTAAAAGAGGCCGTGAGGGTGGCGTGGTGGCAGATCCGTCCCTGGAGAGCCAGCTCCAGCCAGCCTTCCTCCCTGTCTCCCCCTCTCGGCTCTGCTCTCCTCTCAGGAGTCTGGCCAAGCCGGCTGAAGGGGGGCTGAGGAGGTGGCTACAGATCGAAATGAACATCCTGCTGAAAAGAAATCAGAGCAGTGACAAATAGCTTCATGGGGCCCCGGTGCATGGCAGACAGCAGAGGACCCCTTCTCCCTGTCCACTCCGACTACAAATTAGAGAGATATGGGCTCCTCCCTCCTCCCTCCTCCTAACCCCAGCAAGTCCTTCCAAACAGGAAGGGTGACCAAGCCCAAAAAGGAGGGGGAAGGAATAGCTCAAATTAGACGGAATCTCATTAAAATATGGCTCCTCACTAGCTATTCAATCACTAATTGACTTTTCCTCCTCATTTTAATTTTGACGCCGGTGTCTTGATTACTTAACTCTGTCACCAAAGCCCCAGGTGCGACTGAAGAACTCGCTAGGAGTTTATTTCTCTGTGTTCTAGCCAATCTGACAGGTAGGCACTCCCTGGCCAGCTCCGTGGGTAACGGTCCGGGCCCATCTTGGTGGCTTGGGGATACACTGAGACGCGCTGTGATTCTCTAACCATTGGCCGCGGGGCCCAGCCAGCAGGAGGAGAGTCGGAAAGCCTAGATTGTTCTCTGACAGCCTAGCAAACTCCCTTCTCTCCTCATTCTCATACGTGCAGGAAGGCCCTCACGGAGACCGGCCAGAGGGAGCGATGGATCCAGGGCTGTTTCTGGATGCGCCTCCTGCGGCATCATTCGTTCACTCAAGCTGTGACACAGGTGTGTCACTTGTTCTTAACTGGCCTGTGCCAGACTCACTGTGGGGTGGGAGTTCAAAAGATGTATAATTTATGGGTCCTGCCCATAAGACATTCATGATTTTAATTGAAAAGGTGTGATATCATCTTATATAAACAAGAGCCCAGATTTGGTGTTCCAAAGAAAATCCCGGGTGGGGGAAGTCGGTTATCATGGACATTATGGTCATGTTTCCCCCTCACTGCTGGGAGCCTCTGCAACATTTGAAACATGCATTTAGCAACCACAGTGGAGGCCCCGCCCGCAGAGCTTTGGCAGGAGAAAGTACAAGGTCCGGGTTCTCTTCCTCTGCCTGGCTGTCCCCACTGCCCTTCCTGGAATGCAGGAGTGCGGTAGCAGTAGAAAGAGCATTAGGGAAGAGAAGGCCCCATTTCACCCCCTGCTCACTCCACCCACAGAAGGGGAGATTGATCCAGACTGGTCAGCTTGGTAGTTTGGCCGGGCCCCTGGGTGCCTGGAGCCACCTGCCCTCACGGTGGGCGGGCGCTGCCATGGGGTCTGCATTGCCCTCGGGACACTCGGACACGGTGCTTTGCCTTCCTCTTTCTTGTCAGCTTTTGTGGCAGAGCAATGCACTGCCCGGGACACACGCTCCTTGGGCAAGCCCAGCCATCTTGTCCCCTTCTCCCTCTTCCTTCCAGGAAAGAAAGAAGATTCGTGACCTGGGATTGATTTATTTTTTTTCCTGTAATGGTTTGTGTG
This sequence comes from Eulemur rufifrons, assembly GCF_041146395.1. NCBI lineage: Eukaryota > Metazoa > Chordata > Mammalia > Primates > Lemuridae > Eulemur > Eulemur rufifrons. The sequence goes on along the minus strand of NC_091011.1, from coordinate 81,900,717 downwards.
GGGAAGAGGAGAAACACACAAGCCATGGTTGTTTCTGCTTCTTCCAGGCTGACTTACGAAAGCTCTGCTTCTAGGTTTGGGGTCCACCCTCACTAGCAATAAGGTGGCATTTTATTTTCCTTTCCAGTTCTCATTTCATACATCTTTCTCTAGTGGATTCATGGAAAGGGATGCTGTGATCTCGGGCAGAATCCTGGTACTCGAGGGTCTCCTGTCCAAAGACCACCGAGGAGCTCCTGATCCCCTCTACAAACAGAGAGCCTAGGAGGCCAGGCAAGGGCCAAGTCACCACCCAGAGTGCCCCCTGCAGAGGGTCCTGTCCCGACAGTGTGTTCAGGGCTCCACCGTGATGCAGCTGCCTTGCCATGTGCTCAGAGTCCGAGACACACTTTTCTGGATTACCCAATTTCTCGTACCTCCTATTTTCATTCTTGATCTACTTTTATAACCTACCTTGACAACCAACATAAATACCCTTCTGTTAAAAAAAAAAAAAAAAAAAAACTCAGAAAACCCTAATGGCTTCTATAGCACTTAGAATAAATCTAATCTCCTCACCATAGCCCTTATGTACATTAATTGTGTTATTGATCTGAATGTCTGCTGCCCTTCTCTGTGGGAAGATTATACATCCCTACACTAGTGACATGACAGTTGTCCCTGTAATTTCCTTTAACCAATGGAATTGGCACATCCACTTCTACGAAGAAACTTTAGGGCCATTATATGGTCCTCCACATTCTCTTTTTCCTCTTTCAGGACACCAGAAATGTCCCAGATAGGAGCTGTTCCATCTACCCAAGTCTTGGAGTGGAGAAGATGCTCAACTGACCCACAATGGAACTGTAGCGTGAGTGATGAGTACACTCTTTAATATATGCTACTGAAATTTGAGGGTCACTTGTCACTTACATTAGGTCACTTTAGCCAAATCAAAGAGACATATTCTACAATGTGATCTATCCCCTGGCCACTTCTCCAGCCTCATGTCCCACCTTCCACCCCCTTGCCCAGTCTGACCTTCTTTCTCTGAACACATCAAGCCTGTGCTCATCCCAAAGCCTTTGCCTGTGCTGTTCCCTCTGCCTGGATTGCTTTTCCCCGAGCGTTTCACATGGCTGGCTCGTTTTCATTATTCAGGTCTTGGTTCAAACGTTATCTCCTTAAGAAAGGCCTTCCCTGAACCCCTATCTAAGGTAACCTCCAAGTCACTTTCAATCACATCATCCTGTTTAATTTTGCTTTTGTTAATGAGTTTGTTATTTGTTTTCCCTCACTGGAAAGATGCTATGAGAGCAGAGACCTTGTTCATCGTATTCACTGCTGTGTCTCCAGACACTAAAAAGTCACCTGACACATAGACACCGATTAAGTATGTGTAAATGAACCTCTCTCCTAAACCTGAAGCCCATATTCAACCTCCAGCTGGACACCTTTTCCTGGAAATCCTCAAACTCTACAGATCCGAAGCAGAATCCATAATTCTGTCCTCTCTCCTTTCAGTCCCACCTCCTCCTCATCCTGTGCCCCTGGTGAGCACCATCATCACCCACCCTGTTTCCCAAACTGGAAACCCCTGGGAAATTGCCCTCCCTTGCTCCCCCCCAATCAGTCAGCAGGCTGATTTTCTCTTTAAATCCCTCTCCAATCCGCTCGTCCTCCCTCCCGGGCACCTGCCCTCGCTCAGACCCTCATCATCCCTTGCCTGGATTATCACAATCTTTGCAGAACAGGGTTCTCCGCTTCCAATTTTCTCCCCTCCCATCTGTGCTGCACACTGCCACCAGAATTATCTTTCTGAAATCTAATCATGTCACTCCCCTGTTTAGAAGGATTTCAAAGAAGCTCCAGGATAAAGCTTAACTCCTTGGCAGCCAAGCCATTCCTTTGCATTCTGCCTCCTGTCACCTCCCCGGCCCCTTCCCTGCCCCTGTCTGCCCCAGGCCTGCATCAGGGCAGCAGCTCCAACATGGTTTGCAATCACTGTTCCCTGTCCCTGCAATGCCCTTCTCCCTGCCAAGCCCCTGTCCTACCCCGACACACACACACACACACACACACACACGAGCACCCACCTACTGAGAGCCTTCTCTGCCATGGCCTCATCATCCCAGCCTTCACCACTCCCTCTGTGTAGCCTCTCCTGACCCTCCCTCCCCTCCTCCTGGAGAATCAAAAGTAGCTCCAATTATGAGCTCCATCCTTCTTTCACCTTTAAGGCTTGATGCAAACTTATGTCATAAGACTTCACATATGGCTTGGGTGGGAGTTTGTCTCCTCCACAAGTCTGTGTGTCCCTGAAGGGCCCACACAACCTTTCCTGATGGAGTCCCCAGCACGTCACACAGCACCAACACACATAGAGTATGTGATGGATAAATCTTGTGCCAGTAAACAGAAGGATGGAATAGATGGTGTTGAATATAATGAGAGAGTAATGGATGGGCTAATTCCATTACAAGCTAGAGCACAGGTTTGCACAATGTGACCAGGACAGAGAGTGCAAATGACAGTGGGTCAACTCTTAGCCCTAGTCCTAATAAAGCTGCCCTACAAAGTAGCCGCTTGCCTCATGCAATAGGAATAGGATCCGGGGTTTAAGGAGCCCTGCGGACTCACTTGCCTCCAGTCCTTGCCAGCATTCTGGCCTTGGCTATGGCTCTTTTTGGCCCAGGGATTCTGATCTACTACATATACAGCTTTTTCCCGCAGAGATCTTTCAAGAAAGGGCTTTACTAATGTTGCTGTCATTTTGCATATTCTAAAAGAGGAATTAAGTGATGTCCCAAAACCACACAATTAGTAAGTGAAAAAGTTAGAACTTGAGCCCGCGGTCTCTGCCTGTAAACCCTGTGCCCACCCCACCCTGCTGGGCCAACTTTCCTCACGTGACAGTGTTGTTAAGATTATCTCCTTGTTCCCACATCCTCTGAAATGCTCTGATTCCAACACTCTCTTCACCCCAGGTTGCCTTTAATTGCTCTTCCCACCTGAGCCCTCACAGTCCCCGAGCGCCTATGGGCAGAGCCCCTAGAGAGGGGGCCAGGACCTCCTGCTTCCTTGCCTGGGAAATGGAGGCTCCTCTCAAACTGGGAGCAGAAAGATCCTTGGCACAGCCAGTCAGAAACCCACACTGTCATTTTAGGAGACTCGGGTTCCAGCATAATGCTGTGTGAGGCTCAAAATAACCCCTCCAGCCTCCCTGCTTATTTCTTAAATGCAGTTCTTAACAGTGATGACGGCGCCTGTGGGGGAGGGGAAAAAGAGATTTAGGCTGAAAGTTGGTTTCATGTCACCTAAAGGGATTATTTTATACCATCAGAAAGATAATTCCCCTCCTACTGGGAGAGGATGGATTAGGTCTTTCTTTCAGATGGTACTTTATGAAAAGATTATTTAAAGATTATAGGACAAAATAGATCCATCTGACAACATCTGCTAGGGCCAGGTTTCTTGGCCGTCTGTAAAACGGTCATTATTTATGCAATGAGTAGATTTTTTGCTTTGGTGCTAATCTGGAGGCTGTCTGCATGCCAACATCCGTGCATAACTGTCGTGGACTTTTCCTCCCCATCTCCTACTATTGTTGACCAGGAGTGACACAAATGCCACCACCTTCATGAAGTCTTCCCTGATCTCTCCACCCAGAAGCAATTGCTCTTTCCTCCAGATTCATGCCCCTCCTCAAAGGTCTGTTTGTGAAGAACGCGACCCATCTGCACTTTCTCTCCCCTGGATCCAAAGCTTCTTCCCATGTTATCACTCAGCCCCATAAGGCCTTGCACAGAATAAGCGAGCAATGGGAAACCCTCTTTGTGCTCCACCCAGGCAGTGGAGGGAACAGGCGGCCTTGCTTGGGGAGGCCTTCTGCACATCTAAACCATGCCATATTGTGGTTGTCCACACAAGGGCTTTGGGGGCTGAGGAGCACATGGCGCCATGTGTCTGCAGGAAACCCTGCTGTCCACAGCCTCTTGGTCAGACACCCCGGGACTCCCACTGCTCACTTATTGGATGGTAAGGCAGGTTTGAGAAAAGTACTGAAGAATGATCCTGGATTGCTTTTCTGAAAAGCTCTTGCGCAGGGTACAACAGGAGCAAATCCTGCCTTACTTGGAGTTCCAGAAAGCTGCTTTCTGAATCTGCAGAAATCTGTGACTAGCACCCATGTGTGTTCATAGCAGTGCCGTCCCCAATGGCCACCGGTCCTTTCCACCTCTCCCCCATCAGTGCCCTCCCGGCCACACTGCACTAATGGCACTTCCCAGGTCTCACACCCTTCCCTGAATCCAAAATTGGCACACACAGGTTCTTCTGCCTGCACTGCCCTAGCCTCACCCTTCTCCAGCCCATGAATTCCGTCTGCGTTCTTATAGACTTAGCTCAGATGCCACCTCCTCTATGAAGCCTTCCCTGATGCATCTAGGTAGATTAAGAGCATCCTTGCTTTCCTTGCGTTCATTACCTGAGTACCTAAGACTGTGAGGTATGAGGAGGCAAACATCACCATAATCTGAAAACATCCACTCATAAATGGCCACTCGCAACAAATAATCAACCAATATTTATTGAGCACTCTCTTGCTCCAGGCCCTGATCGCCACACTGGGAACATAGTAATGAAGCCAACAGACAAGTGTCTTCACCCACATGGGGCTTACTGTCTAGGAAAAGATGTTGATACACAATAAACATAATAATAGGTAAATGATGCAAATGTTAGAAGTTGATAAAAAAAATGCAAAAAAGGACAAAATAGAACAAGGTAAAGACTGAAAATGTTGGGGGAGGTGAGGGATGGGGTGGCCAGGACCGGATGCATCAAGAAGGTGAGATTCCATCAAAGCCTGAACGAGATAAAAAAAAAAAGGAGTCCAGCAGGTTTCTGTTGGAAGAACACTCCCTGCAAGGAACAGTTACAGCCGGCAGCACAAGCTGCAGCCCGGAGGCCAAATCCAACCTGCCACTGGTTTTCAGATGACCCACTAGCTAAGACTGCTTCTTACATTTTTAAATGGTTGGAAAAAAATCAAAAGAGTAATATTTTATGACGCACAAAAATTACATGAAATTCAAATGTCAGTGTCCATAAATAAAGTTGGGTTGGAACACGGCACGCTCATTCTCTCATGTACTGTCGCCGGCTGCTTTCACACCGCGAGGGCAGAGCTGAACAGTGGTGAGAGAGACTGTATGGCCCACAGAACCTCAAATATTTACCATCTGGCCCTTTACAGAAAAGCGTAGAGCAAAGGCCCCAGGGCAGGAGCAAGAAGAGCGAGGAGACCAGCCTGGCCGGCGTGAGTCGGGGCGATGTGCGGGCAGGAGGGTGTGGTGGGCAGACCTGGGAGGGTCTCTTAAGCCATTTGGTTTTAACTTGGGCAATAGGGAGCCATTGCAAGATTCCAGTTAGAGGAGTCACATAGTTTGACTTGTTTTAAGAGGATGGCTTTGGCTGCTCTGTTGGGAATAGACTATTATCTTAGGAGGGTATTGCTGCTACTCGGACAAGAAAGGATAGCGGCTCAGCCCAGGTGGGAGCGCTCAAGGTCGGTGATACGAGGTGATCTGATTCTACGTACATTCTGAACACAGAGCAAACAGGATTTCCTGATGGATGGGATGAGGGACGTGAGAAAGAGAGAGATCAGGGAGGACTCCAAGAACTGAGAGTGAGCAATTGAAGTGGAACAGGCCCAGAATTCCGTTTGAGCCACAAGAGGTTAGAAGTGGCTAAGAGACCAGCCAGCGGTGACATTGAGTGGCAGATGGATATATGAGCCTGGAGTTCAGAAGAGAGATTGAGCTGGAGATATACATTTGGGAGATGTAAGCACATAAATGGCAGTCTGATCTCCCAGGAAGTGCATGTAGAAAGAGAAAGGAAAGAGGACAAAGGATTGAACCTTGGACAGTTCAGCTTTAAGAAGTCAGAGAGAAAGGCAAGGAAGCAGCAGAGGAGATTAGAAAGAGTGTCCAGAGAAGTGGGTACAAAAAAAGACCAGAGAGGTGTCTGGAGGCCCCGCGGAGAAGCTGTATCCACTGGGTGGATCCGTACAGGTGGGAAGGCTGTGTCAGGGCTGCCGCTGTGTGCGTGAGACGGGGACTGAGAGGTGCCACTGTGCTCAGCAACACGGAGGTCGTGGATGAGCTCCACAAGAACAGGTGTGGGGCAGAGACTGGGGTGAGCACTGATTGAATCCGAGACAGAGTGGGGAAAAGAGGAATTGGAGACATTGGGTCCACACAACCTTTTTGAGGAGATTTGCTACAAGGGAAAACAAAGAAACGGAACATCCGCTGGAGAGGGAGGACGTGTTGATGAGAATGACCTAGAAGAGAGCAAAACACTGGCTGCCAGAGGAGAGAGGAAAGTTATTTCTGGAGCAGGGGAGGCTGGAAGGCAGTAGTGCACCCGTGGATACACTGTGGAAAGTCCTTACTTCCCATGTAATTCTAGCACCCGCTCATGCTCACGCTCACTTGTGAGGAACTTTGAGTCCCTCTAATCAAACTTACTAACGTATTCATTCAGTTGATCTTGACTGTATGCCCTCTATGTGCCGGGCTCTCCTGTAGGCACTCGGGATACACCCCAGGGAACAAGTCCAGTGTCCGTGTTCTCTTGCAGGTTCCATTCTAGTGGAGGAGGCTTGTAGGGCAACTGAACATCCTGAGTCCACGTGGCTCAGAAAAAACGACATTTAAAGTCTCATGTATTGTAAGTCCAGATAAATGTTCACAGTGATGCCATTATTCTAGCCTTAATCAAAATGCATTACCATTGTCTACTTATCTAACCTGACACTGACGGTGATCTTCTTTAAAGGTGTAATATTTATAACCCGAACACCTACTACAGTTTCTGACATAGGGAAGGAACATTTAAAATGTTTAGTGAATACATAAAACCCAAGAGACAGAGAAAATCCTCTTGAAATTCCTCCATAACATTCACCCATGTGAGTTACCAAGCTATGTTCTTCAAAGGCAATACCTACCTATGATGTGTAACACATTTGTGCAAAGTTATTTACACTGAAGTATGAATTTGTTTCCTTGGATACTTTTCTTTTAACAACCAGCTGAAATTGATTGTCTCTTATCAATTGGATTTTTCCAAGAAGTGGAATGAAGCAGAGATCTGAGAAGGATAATTTGGAAACTGAGGCACCACCAGGTAACATAGGAGTAGGAGTCCTGACCCAGTGGTTGGTCCTGGTGACAGCAGGAGGACACCAAATTCAATTAGAGGGGACTTTAGGGTGAGGGGAACAATGAGAAGGAGTTCGGAGGGAGAAAGGAGGTGAAGAGCTCCTCACTTTGAGACTCAGTTTCCCGGAGGCAGGGCCGCTGGGAACCCCCATGCTGAGCAACTGACTCCTGAGCTGCACCCCAAGCCACCAAGGGGATTCCTGACACAGTCAGAGCTCTCTCCAGGATGCAGGGGACAAAGCTTCTAATTACAAAGCGGTCTTTGCAATTGCTGTAATTAGGAGGCTGTCTATCTCTGGTTCATTTTCCACTCTTCCAAACTTTCTCTATCGGTACTCTAAATGATTGTGCTCTGTGTTTCTGAAGATAGGCTGTAAAGGAAGAACAACCAAGAAAGCAATTTTGTAAAGGGGGCTAGGGGGCGGGGGGGTGCAAAGATGGTACTTGATCGTACTGTTATTTCTTACCAATTTTCTTGCTTTCTTTCTTAAAATAAGAGTTCTAAATAGTTTTAAGGCAAGTGGAATCATTTCTATTGTACCTTCTGGGCTTACATGTACAGTTAACTTACAAATTGAAATCTGATTTCAAGATGACATCATGTCCCCCAGCACCCCTCTGACTAGGGAGTTAACCAAAGGCCACCCAAGGAGTTCATTATACTAAGATTTCCACTCTTTGTGGTCACCATGGAGGGCCACATCGTAGCTGACTGGGTAGAGTGTAAGACCACAATCAAAAGACCCAACTGAGTCTGAGGCCTGCCCTCTCTCCATTACTGCCTGTGTGACTTTCAGCCCATGCTCAACTCCCAGAGTCCCGGTGAGGAGGGGGGTTCTGGATTTTTTTTATTGTAGTAAAATCCACATAACACAATATTTATCATTTTAACTATTTGTAAATGTACAATTCAGTGGCATTAAATACATTCACAATATTGTGTTACCATCACTATGATCTATACCTAAAACTATCATCCGCAATAAAAACTTGTGCCCATTAAATAATAACTCCCCCTGCCCCTTCTTCTCAGCCCTGGAAACTATCCTACTGTTCGTCTCTATGGCTTTGCCTATTCTACGTGGAATCATACAATGTTTGTCCTTTTGTGATTGGCTTTTCTCAGCTTAGTATAACATCCTCGGTCCTTCCATGTATGGCCTGTGTTAGAATTTCCTTCCTTTTGTGGCTGAATAATACTTCATTATGTATATACCACATTTTGTCTATCCATTCATCTGTCAATGGACACGTGGGCTGTGAATAATTCTGCACTGTTGTAAATAATGCTGCTATGAACACTGGTGTACAAGTATCTGTTCAAGTTCCTGCTTTCAATTCTTTTGAATATATAGCTAAGTGGGATTTCTAGGTCATATTGCAGTTCTATGCTTAACATTTTGAGGAATTGGCTGACTGTTTTCTGTAGTGGGTATACCATTTTATATTCCCACCACAATGCACGAGGGTTCCACTTTCTCCACATTCTCACCAACACTTGTTATTTTCTATTTTTGTTTTTGTTGTTGTTGCTTTTATAAGCATCCTAGTAGGTGTGAAGTGGTATCTCATTGTGGGTTTGATTTGCATTTCCCTAATAAATAATGATGTTGAGCATCTTTCCTGAGCCCAGTTTTTTTTTTTTTCAATCTAAAAAACAAGGTTAAAAAATGCCTATTCTGCTTACCTCAGCAATTGGTGGGAAGGGACAAGGGATATGAACAGACTTTGCAACACTTCCTGCAAGTTATTAATAAGATGATGCGTCCACACAAAGCACTGATATACCAGGGCTGTCGGGAAAGTGTCCAGCGATGGATACAATGGATACATAGATACAATGGCTGGATACTTTTCTGACAGTCCTTGTGTCTTTTACTGCAAGGTGTGGATGCTTTTAAACAAGAATATAACTGCATGATGCAGAAAGGGGATAAGAGATGACAGACATCTTGTCTTCACTAGACAGTCCTAGCCACTCGCACAATTTCGATTATTGAGGGAGTGAATGTTGATGACACCCTCTTGCTGGTGTTGCCAGCTGTTTACGGGGGCTCTTAACTTGAATGTTCTCTGAGTCCCTTAGCTGCTGTTCTGGTGCTACAGAGTGGAGTTGGGTCTGAAAACAATTTCAGAATTTTTTCCAGGCACATCTATGTGTGGATTTGACCTTGTGGTTTCAGATGTTTTAAATACCATTACCAATCCAACACGCTGATTACGTGAACCGGTAAGGATTTTGTATTCTGGCTGATGACCCAAATTTCACTGGCTACATCCCACTCAGAAGCTCAGAACCCTGTCAAATGCCCCCAGACCAGTGTTTCTGGAAACACACACACACAAGAATCATTCTGCCAGCACCCCTTACCCCAGAACCCCCATGATAGTTAGACTGAAATAAAAGTAGAAAGTGTCTCTCGCCTCTATCCTGGGTACCTGGGGATCCAAGCAGGGCCAGGTGTGCCCCTGATCTCACGGAGTCCTCCAGGACAACTGACCCACGGGTTTCTGTCCACACCTCCATTTCCCGCAAGCTGAGGGTCAGGGAGGGACAGATGGGTGGCTCCTCACTCCAACCCACCATTCTGCTCTAATTTTGCCCCTTATCACACCTCCATTCGGGACTGACCAGCCAGGAATACTACAGGGCAATACAACGAGCAAGGTCACAGGTTCTACAGTCAAAACAACCTGGGATTCAATGGCACCTGCACTCACACACTGTATGACCTTGGCCACGTGACTTAACCTTTGTAGCCTTCCATTCCCTGAAATGTGTACTAGGGATAAGGATGTCTTCTTCATGGGTCACCCTGAGAATTAAAGGAGGTAATGAGAGGAACACGTTTAGGATAGCAGCCGGGATGTGGCAGGGTTCAATAAATGTTATCTAACCTTATTTTTTTTTTTCCTTGCAGTTGCTCCATGCCTACATCCAACCAATTCTTGTCACCTTCACCACTTTTGCCAGACTAAGTCCCTACCATCTCACGCCAGATTACTGTACGAGCCTCCTTGCTTTGTTCCTGCTCCCTACGGTGAACTGGCACAGAGCAGACAGAATGAGCCTTTCCGCATGTCAATCCAGTCACGTCTGTCCTCTGCATGAAACTCCCAGCACATGAGAATCAAGTCCGCCCTCTCGCCAGGGCCCCTGCCTGGCCCTGATCCATCTCCCCGGCCTCCACACACCCTTCCTGTCCCCCTTGCTTTTCCCAGGGTCATTGTTCCCCGGTCTCCCTCATGGCGTTTGTACCTGCTGCCTGGACAGAGCCTCACATCACTTACGGCTCTGCTCAAATGTGACCCTTCCTCCTTCCTCATCCACTTTACCTCCAATAGACATCCTCCCCTGTGGCACTCTCTGTCCCCTGACCCTGCTGTAGTTCCTCCATGGTACTTACACTGTGTGACGTCATACTAGTTATGCGTGTATTTGTTAATTATCCATTTAAAACAATAGCCTCCTAGAGGTACCCCCTATCTCTTTAGCCTTCTTTCTGTTCATAACACTTACCACCACCAAATACTTTATTCATTTACGTATTTTTAAAAAATTATTTATAGCCTGTTTCCATTAGAATGCAAGATCCCTAAGAGCAGGTACCTTGTTTCATTTACTGTTGTAACCTTGGTCCCTAAACCAGTGGTCAGTATGTGACAGCATTAAAGAAATATTGGTTACATCAATGACTAAGTCCATGTGCACTTACAGTCATCTTTCTGAAACACAAGTCACCTCTTTGGATCCCACGTGGAAGGGAGGCCCCACATCCCTGTCCTCCACGAGCCAGCTGCCCTAGCTGTGAGAAGCCAGGAGCTGGTTCACCTCTGTTTTGGGAAGGCCCTTTAATCTCTGGGCACCAGCAATGCATGTCTATTGAAAGTTGACCTGGGCCATTACAGGGCAGCTGGTGAGAAAATTCACTACTTGTTCAGTGCCCTGAGTTTGCAGAGCATGATCACGGCCATCACACTCAGAGGCGAGCCATGCAGACATGCGCTGTCTCCCCAGGGGTTCCTGCCAGCCCGCTCATGCAGCCTCAGCCCAGGGGGAGCCTGAGCAGACAGCAGCCAAGGACCAGAGGTCCCTTCCCTGGAGGCAGGAGAGCCCACTTCTCATGGTGGTGAGAAGGGCATGAGCCATGGCGGGGCTGCCTGGTACCTCTCTGGACTCAGGACCAACATGCCTGGCATCCTTGGCCTGTTCTGACACTGCTCATGGATGTGGTGTCAGTTCTCCTCTTTAAAGTGCACCACAGGACGGTGGCCTCAACTCCTGGCCAGTCCAGGCTCCTTCGTCTTCTCCATGTTGAGCCAGGAACACAATGCATTCATTTAAGTCACTATCTTAAGTTGCACAAATTGCTACTTTTCTGTGTGTGTGGTAAAATACGCATAACATAAAATTACCATCTTAATCATGTTTAAGTATACAGCTCAGTGGCATTAATTACATTCACACTGTTTTTCAATAATCATCCCCATCCATCTCCAGAACCTTTTCATTTTTCCAAACTGTAACTCGGTACCCGATATTATTAAACATCTCCCCATTCCTCCCCTCTCCCCGCCGCCGCTGGCAACCACCATTCTACTTTCTGTCTCTATGAAGTTAACTAGACTAGGTATCTCCTATAAGTGGAATCATACGTATTTTTCTTTAATAAGTGACTGGCTTATTTCACTTAGCATAATGTCCTCAAGGTTTATCCATGTTGTAGCCTGTGTCCGAATTGTTTTCCTTTTTAAGGCTAAATAATATTCCATTCTATGTATGTACCACGCTCTGTTTATCTGTCAATGGACACTTGGGCTGCTTCCACCTCTTGGTAATTACGAATGTGTTACTGTGAACACAGGTGTTCCCATCCTTGCTTTCAATTCCTTTGGGTATTACCCAGAAGTGGAATTCTATGTACATGCAATTTGTTTGAGGAACAGCCACACTGTTTTTTGTAGCATCTGCACAATTTTAACTTCTCACCAGCATTGCACAAGGGTTCCAATCGTCATATATCCTTGCCAACACTTGCTATTTTCTGTTTTGTTGGTTTGTTCATAGTGGTTATCCTAATGAGTGTGAGGTGCTATCTTGTTTGTGGTTTTGATTTGCATCTCCCTAATGATTAGTGAGTGATGTTGAGCATTTCTTCACGTGCTTATTGGCCACACAAATTGCTACTTTACTCTTGTAAGAAAAATTGTATATAATAAACTTGTTCATAGTCTAACAACTTACAGAAATACAGACGAGTTGCAGCCTAACTTGGCCCCATTAATGCATCTGGCTTGGTTTTGTTCTCCCAGCTTCACAAATCTAATCCAAAGGGGTTTTTGGAATAGGTTTTCCAGGACCTCGAGTTTCATCACAGTGCATGTGGCTTCTCAATACCTGACCTGGTTGTCACTTCCTTCTTGGTTCCCATAACACAACCCAAAATCCCTTCAAATGTCTCCCTCTCAGCCTCTCATCAAGACCAACCTATCTAATCTGCCTCTGTCTGTCCTAGGTCCACGTGTTGCCTCCTCGTTCATCAGCTGCAGCTGTTATCTCCATCCATCTCTTTCATCAATGCCTTTTTCACGGTGTCTGCCTGCTCGGCTCCCTTTCCCACTCCTCAAGCCAGTTCAAGCTGATTGGCCCCTCAGCTGAGCACATCGGCTCTTGTCCAGTTGGTTCAGCTGTGTGGACACATCCAATGTCTACTTCCCTGCCCTTGGTCTTCCAGCCTCATTTGGCTCAGGTAATGATGTCTTCTTTACTGACACAGTCTGCCTTCCCTTGGGTTTCCTTCTTTCACTCTGCTCACATTTCAATCTTCTTTGCAAGTATCTCTTCTTTACCTGACCTTCAAATGTTAGCATTGCCCACAACTGTACTCTCTTCCACTTGTCTGTCTACATACTCTCTCCTTAGGTGATTACATACATTCCCACTGCTTTAAATATCGCTCATAATTTGATGATCCCTAAATTTAGATCCATAATCTGCGTCACTCCTCTGAGTTCCAGACTCACACATATAGCTGCCTCCTTGAAGGTGGACATCTCATAGGCATCTCCTAGTTAGTAAAGCCAGGACCAAATCCTCAGTCTTCTCCACCTCTACAAATGGTGCCACTGTCCACACAATTGCTTAAATAAGACAACAAAGCCAAGTCCTTAATTCTAATCTCTCTGCCTCCAATTCAAGCCACTACCAAGGCCTGCTGTTTCTACCTTTAAAATATGTCTTCACTCCATGCACTTCTCTTCTATTCCCTTCCAAGAACTTTGACCCCTACTGTCAGCATCTTTCACCCGGGTAGCTGCAGCGGCCTCCTCCCCAGATGCCTCAGCCTCTGCTCCTGCACCCTCCAATCTATGATCTCTGCAGAAATCAGATAGTGGGACAGCCCTCCTTTGAACTCTTTAAAGATTTCCCATTGTACCTCAGACAAAATACAGATGTGTTATCATGGTCAATAAATCCTGAATAATCTGGTCCTTACCTGATGCTCCACCCTCATTGGGGCTGCTCTCTCCTCCCCACTGTGCTCCAGCCACCTGCTCCCTTTTCCCTGAGCACACAGAACTCTCTCCCACCTGATGGGCTTTGCCTAGAGTTGCATGTCCCCACCTCACCCTTGGCCGGCTCCTTTCCACCCTTCAGAACTCAGTTAAAGGTTACCTCTTTGAGAAAGCATCACTGACGATTAGTTTTATTTTCTATTTCTGATAATTTCCTTCATAACACATATTACAATTTGTGTTCGGTTGATCATTGAAAAATATTTTTTACACCTTCTTAGTGCCAGACACTATGCTAGGCCCAGGGGATACAATTGTGAACAAAATCTGATGTAGCCCATAATCTCATATAGCTTTTAGTGCAATATGTAAACATTGTAGTGTATTAGGTAAACACATATTAATTTTTAAACCAATCACAAGCGTGGGTGTAGAATACAAAGTGACAGGAGTACTACAAAGACATTTCTATTTCAGAGCACAACTACGAAGCTATGACTGGCATGTGGGTGGGCTTCCTCAGACAATGATGCTTCAGCTGGCATCTGCAGGGCTGGTCGGGGTGACCCAGTCAAAGGGAACAGAGGAGCTTTTCAGACAGAAGGGGAACATATGCAGAGACCCTTCAGCAGGATGGAGCAAAATGCTCACAAGACCGGGTTGGCAGTTGAGCAGAGAATGAAGTGGAGGGAGGCAGGCGACGGGGCTGGGAAGCTTGGCCAGAGAACGCCATCCCTGGCCTTGTAGACCATGGTAAAGAGCTTGCTATGATCCCAGGAGGAAAAGGAAGCTGTTCAGATGTTGTAAGGCAAAGGTGGGTTAAAGGTGGGAGTCACAAGATCATGTTTGCTTTCTTAGAAGATTAGAAGACTCTAACTACAGTGTGGAAAACAGTGTGGAGAGACCACAGCAGAGCCAAGAAACCAGTAAGCAGGCTCTTATGGTGGTCTGGGGAGAAATGATGGGGGCTTGGGCTGGAGGAAAGGTGGTGGAGACAGGGAGAAGTGGACAGACTGGAAAGGTATCCAGAAGTCAAATCAATAGGAATTTGTGATGGATTGGGTATAGATAGTGAAGGAGAAAGAAGTTCTAAGGATAACGCCTAGATTTCTGATTTAAGAAGCTGAATGGATCGTGGTGCCACTCCTGGATACAGGGAAAACCAAAAATGAACAGAAAATTAGACATGAACCAGGCAGAGTCTCTCAAAGGGAGATCATGAGTTTAGTCTAAGACATGTTGATTTGAGGTGACTTAGAGAAACAAGTGGAAATAGAGTGGGATTCGGAAGAGCAGTGGTATAGCATATTTAACTCAAGAACCCACAAGGGAAGTACAAGCTAAAGATATAACTTAAGTGTTCATCGATTCATATACATCGGTGGTTTTTTTAATTTTGCGGGGCAACTCATTGGTGAGTCATGAAATCAATTTAACAAGTCTCGACCAGCCTTTTCTAAAAAATGGAATAGAACAGAACAAATAAGAGCAATAAGAGTATTGTTTACTTTTAATTTGCTTTATATATATATATATATATCTTTGTGTATTGGGTCTCTGTGTAAAATCTAACCACAGGCCGCAGTTAATAAACACAACATGAATGCGGCTGATAGAGACGGAGACCACAGCTGTGAGTGCAGGTGGCCACCTGGGGCGAGAGGGTGATTAAGATGAGAAGAGGAACCAGGACTGACCCTAAGGAACCCCCACAACTAACTGTTGCACAGACCAGGATGAGCCTGCAAGAGAGAGTGAAGAAGAGCCACCCCCCAAGAAAACCAGGAGTGTGCAGTGTCTCTGCACCAGGGGAAGAGAGTGTTCTATGGCGAAGCAGTGATAACTAGCAAGAACAGCTACAAAGTCAAGTGAGATAAAAACTGAAAAATGTCTCCTCTATCCATCCATTCCTTAGAAAAAGCCATTTTAGTGGAGTTCAGAGAATGAAAGCCATATTGGCAGGGGTTGGAGGGTGGGAGGTGGGGAAACTGAGGCAAGGAGCATGGACACCTTCTTTATAAGAACTTGGTGGAAAAGGAGGAGAGCTGCAGTGGGAGTCGTGAGGGCACGTGCGGCCAAGATTGCTGCTGCTTGTTTTGTTTTGTTGTGTGTGTTTCATTGGCTTAAGTTGGAAACACTTGGTAAAGTTTAGATGCTCATATAAATGACCATATTGAAACAAAACTAGTTATAAGTGCAGGAGAAAGAAAGAATATTTCATAGTCACAATTCCCGAGAAAAGAGGGGAGAATGAGAAGGAAGCTTCTCGAGCACAGGTGGGCTGCCTGACCTTAGCTAGGTCTTACAGAGCAGGACATAGAAATGGGTGCCCATATGGATGAGAAGGTGAACAAGTTCCTTTTTGGTAGCTCCCATTTTGCCTGTAAATGATGGTTCTAGACCAACGCCATCCAACAGAACATTCTGCAATGATGGAAATGTTCTGTTTCTGCATGTTCAGTATAGTAGTCACTAGCCATATGTGGCTATTGAGCAATTTAAAATGGAGCTAATGGAAAGAGGAATTGAATTTTTAATTTTCTCTAATTTTAACACATACAGATGCAAACAGGCATCTCCACTCATGAGGGTTCTGCCTTTTCATACTATCACATTGGGTCTTAGGTTACAGCATGAATTTTGGAGGGACGCGTCCATTCAAACCGCATCAGGCGGAATTTAAAGTCAGTGGGATTAGATGTGATTACCCTGAGCATGAGTAAGGCTGACAAGAGAAGAGGTCTGAATATTAAACCCGGGACATTCTAAGGTTTAGAGGGCAGGAAGATGAGAGAAGCCGGCAAGTGAGACTGACAGACCAGTGAGGAAGGAGAACAAGAAGAAACAGTATCCTAGAAGCCAAGGGAAAAAAATCTCAAGGAGGAGAGTGAAGAACCGAATGAAATGCAGCTGGCAGGTGAGTTAGGTGAGAGCTGGGAACAATGATTGGAGGGGCAACCTAGACGTCATCAGGGACCTTGCAAAGATTAGTTTCCACAGACTGGAAATGGCTCAGGGGAGGGCTTGGAAGAGAGTGGGGAGAGAACTATGGAACCAGGATGAATAGACGACTTTTCTAGTTTTCCTGCAGAGAGAAGGAAACAAATGGAGTGGTAGCTGGAGGGGAGAATGAGGCCAAAAGTGGATTTGGGCTTTTTAAATGAAAGAAAGAGCAACATGTATGAGACCTGCTGGGCACGGCCGGCATAGTGCAGGAATACAGTGAATAAAAGGAAACAAAAATAAGTAACCTGGGAGAAAATGGTGAAAACCACTGTAGCAAGGCCCTTGAACAGGAGAGAGGGGATGGGGTCAAGGCCTCAGCGGAAGGGTTGGTCTAAGGCTGCAGCCAGGCCTGCTTATCCGCAGTGGCCGGAGAGGAGGGGCGGTGGGGCGGTGGGGCGGTGGGGCGGTGGGGCGGTGGGGCCCCATGCTGGTGGGAGCTTTCCCACATTCTCCGCAGATGGTGTCAGTTTTCTCAGCAAAACAGGAAGAAAGATCATCAGAGGAGGAGGGGGTGTCCGAGGGCTGAAAAGAGTGGAGGGAGCACAAAACAGCAGCGACCTCCAGGTTAAAAAAACTCACATTAAGAATCATCTCCTGCCCTCACTGAAATTATGGCAGAGCCAGTCTCCTCTAAAGCAACAACTCAGTCCAGCTTTGACGGGAGGAAAGATCTACGCAGGAAGGGCAGCAACTGGAGTCCCTGAAAGGGCAGGGCCACTCCCAGGCTCCCTCCAGCGAGCCCCCGTCACTTCTCGCTTTCCCCAGAGGGACCCTGTGGCATCTGCTGCCCGGTGTGGTGCGGTAATTTGTCCCTGCCAGCCCCGCAGGACACTTACTCATGACGGGTCCAACAAGGCGTTGCACTTCCTCTAAGTGGTCTTGCCACGGCTTGACGGCCACCTGGATCATTCTTCTCTGAGTCGGCCGCAGTTCAAGACCGAGTTGGCGAAGCGCAGTACACGCTGGAACAGCCAAAGGAGAGAGAGCTTCGTTGGCAAGATAGGGAGAACCCCCTCGGGTGCCATCAAGGCAGTTCTAGGCTCTCCTGGGGGCCCAGGCAGGGAGGAAAAGAACTACTGAAATCAAAGTTTGCCTACTTCCCCCAACATACATTTCCATGAAAAAAAAAATCACATCATCTTTTAAGTAAACACATGCATTCGATTCCTTTTCTTATACAGCTTAAACCACGTGACCTCAAATTATATTTTACTTTTCATAAAATTATTTATTTTTGAAAGTTTCTGCAATAGGCATGGATTATGTTTCTAATGGGGGGATGAAATTCCACTTTCACTTGTTTTTAAGGGACAAGCTAGGAATCAGGTGGCCAAGAAGGTAATGAAACGGTCGTTGTGCAGGAAGGAAGTCAGGCTCCTGCAGAAATGCCTCCCCCAGGTTGGAATTCCTCTCGCTGATGAGTCCAAAAGTCATAAGAGCAGATGCTGCGGTAGCAGTTTGGATCGTTAGTGCGAATGTGCTGGGGGACTGCGCTGTGCTCAGAGGTTGCAGGAAAAATATTGGGCTGGTTCTGGGAGCTGGGAAGAGCAATTTCACTCATCTTGAGCTACTTAGCAAGGAGAGAATTAACCCACACAGGGAACCAGCCTGTGATTGAGTGAATTAATCCTTCCCTGGCACGCAAAGCCTCCTTAAGAAGTTGCTTTTCCTTTGAAGGGGAGTGGTGGATTTCCAGGCATCACAAGGGAAACCTGCTGTAGTTAAAGAACATATATGTTCCTGAAAAGTTGTTTTTTGTAAATTAAGTTTTCATATACCAAATCCTACCTTCCTGAACTTTTTTATTATCAAATGAAGAAACCTTCCTGGAAGAACACGGTCAACCCACTTTTGGAAATAGAACACAAGCAAAATGCAGCACACTTTTTTTTTTAACATTATGCATTTTTTAAAAAAGATAAGACTCTCAAAATAAGGTACAAGGGATAAGTTTCTCAAAATAAGTTATAAAATTTAAGTACCCAGAAACATTTGTCTCTTTGGCTGAACAGCTTCATGGTCCAAAGGAAACCCCACAATGATGCCTGAACTGAATAAAGTGTCTAGGATGGTTGTCTACAAACTCCAGTGTGTTTGGATATTAACCTATTGTCTCTCAGCTCCACACCCACATTCTGTTCTTTTCCGGGGGCTCTGGAGACATCTTTCTGCTTCGCCACCTGCATCCCTGCTAGCTCAGGGAATAGGGGGCGCTGGAGAGAGGCTGGGTGGCTGGAGGAGGAAGCAGGACTTGGTCTTTCCTGTCCACTTCCTGTCCCTGTCAGTGTCACCCCAGCAAGAGTTCCCTTTCTGTACATGCCAGCTGGTTCTGGTTTCCAGTTTTTTCCATGCTCCCAGAACTAGCCTCACTGTGATCCTTTCTGGCCATGACAGGTTGGAACAAGCTTGTACCAACTCAGGAGAATTTCAGGAATTTTGTGAGCTAACTTTAAGCACAGTTATTACTCAAAATTAAATTGTATAAACTTGCTGTATTGGTGTGCTAGGGTTGCTGCAACAAAGTACCACAGACTGCATGGTTTAAACAACAGAAATGTATTGTCTCACAATTCTGGAGGCCAGAAGTCCAAGATCAAGGTGTTGACAGGATTGGTTCCTTCTGAGGCTATGAGAGAGAATCTATTCCATGCCTCTCTCCTAGCTTCTGGTGGTTTGCTGGGAACCTTTAGGGTCCCCTGGCTTATAAAAAACATCACCCTGATCTCTGCCTCGTGTTCCTATGGCATTCTGTGTGTGTGTGTGTGTGTGTGTATGTGTGTGTGTGTGTCTTTGTGTTTATCTCCAAATTTCTCCTTTTTATAAGAACACCAGCTGTACTGCAGTAGAGACCACCCTAATAACCACAGTTTAACCCAATCACTTCTATAGTGGAGACACTATCTCCGAGTAAGGTCACCTTCTAAGGTACTGGAGGTGAGGACTCCAACATACATTTTTGGGGACCATAATTCAACTCATTATACTTACAACTAAACAAATTATATTTTTAAATTACACAGCAGGGGAACAGACAATGGTTGCTAGAGGTGAGGGAAGGACAGGGAAGGTGTGGCGACATAGGAGAAGCCCGAGAGAATGCCTTGGTGGTGTCAGCTAGACAGCTTTCCACATAGATTGTGGCTGTGGTTATACAAATCTATCTATGTGATAAAATGTCATAGAATTATACACAAAGACGTAAAAAAGAAGCACAGGCACAAACTGGTCAAACCCAAGTCTGTAATCCAATTAATTGGATTGTGCCAATCTACTTCCTGGTTCTGACCATGTACAGCTGTCACTGTTGGGAGAAGCTGGCTGATGGCTACACAGGTTCTGTTTCTGCAACTCCTTCTGTCTATGATGACTTCAAAATAAAAATATTTTTTAAAACCAACAAAGATAGAAAATACCCAAAACTCAGTACTCCCTAATTGTTTTACATTTTACTGTCAAATATGTACCTGTCATCTCAGCTCTGTCCCCTCCCCACCTTCTTCCCTTTGTTCCCCCAGCCATGGGCATGGCAGCTGTTTCCTGCAGTTGCTATTTCTGTGCTACCTCGATGTTCCCTCTTTCCTTTTTCAGTTTCCCAACACGCGTATTGAACACCTAAATCCTTCTATTGAATTCTCCGTGAATTATGTTTCTATTTTCCTGACCAGACCCTGACTGATAAAACCAGTCAACACACATGTTCTCCAAATAATGCACATGGCTCACAGGATGGGAGAAGAGTAAAGCATTTTTATTTCCCAAGACTACAAAAGGCCCAGACCTCCACTCCTCTTCTGATTATCCCAAGATTTTATTTTGGAAAATTAACATTTCCACCCCACCAAAAAAAAAAAGATGCCAGAAAGCTGAGCTTGTGTTGGCCCTGAAGGTAGCACAGGAAAATGCTGGCTATAGAACCCAGATCTGTGATTACAAAGCTATCTTAGGGAATAGCACTCCATTTTTTGTAAAATCCATGATTTCTCTGCTGATTACAAAAGTAACCATGCTCGTGTGTGTGTGTGTGTGTGTGTGTCTTTGTAATGTAAGACATTACAAATAATAATAATAATCCCAACATCCAGAACTATATCACTGTTGATATTTTGATGTGTTTTCTTCCATAAGTTTTGTGATACATAATATAAACAATTCGCATTTGTCTATATATATGTTTTTAAATATGTCAAATATGGTATATGTATACTATGAAATACTATTCAATTATAAAAAACAATGGTGATCTAGCACCTCTTATATTTATATTATCCTGGATAGAGCTTGAGCCCATCCTCCGAAGTGAGGTATCACAAGAATGGAAGAATAAGCACATGTACTCGCCATCAAATTGGCACTAACTGATCAACACTAAGGTGCTCACGTGGCAGTAATATTCACTGGGTGTTGGGGGATGGGGGTGGGTGAACTCACAACTAATGGATGCGGTGAGCACTGTATAGGGGAAGGGCATGCCTCTAACCCTGGCTTGGGTGAGGCAAAGACATAACTCGTAACCAAATTTTCTGTACCCCCATAATGTCCCAAAATAATTAAATAAATAAATATAAAAATAAATTAATTAAATATGTCAAATGAAATTGGGTTCATTTATAGATACTGCTACATTTTAAAGATAATTATCAACCACTGTTCTTCCCCCCGATCGAACTGTTTGAATTCCTCCTGTTTGAACTGTTTGAATCTATTGATAAACATAGACTTCAAATAAGGATGGATGTATCAGCCTTAATGCTTGCAAGAAGGGCTTCAAGAACATGGCTGGGGTTTGTGGCCAGACAAGCTTTCGAATTTTCATCCCATTCCTACTTCAGTCCTCAGAATGGGATCCTCAAGGCAGACACTCTACCAGCCAGCTGCAGTGGGATGAGTGATTGCTGCGTCCTTTCCGATTCCCCAGAGCGGGGACAGAGCAGAAGGCAGGCCTGGCCCCCACTGTGAGCGCAGGCCTGGAAGCAGGAGCACAGCACCTCCCACCTGTGGCATAGAACTCTCCCCAGTGCTCAGAAACTGATAGCCCCAAATATGGCACTCTGATGTGCTGAACTGCAGAAGACGACTCAAGGTCTCTCTGGTCTTCCCCCTTCCCATCCCTCAATCTTCTGTCTCTCCCAAAGCACAGGATGAAGTATTCTCTGAAGTTCCCTCATCTGCCTAAAATCAGGACCCTCTGAAGAAAAAAACAATGACCTCTGGTCCCTTCCTTGAGTTTTCATTAACTGAACTATCACAGGAAGAAAGACTAAATCTGTCTACAAACCTGGGCAGATTTTTATCACAAACAATTGTCTGCTCTTGGTTCCAGGCCATTGCATGTTCTTCAAGCCCATTGAATTCCCCTAAAAATCATTACTACCCCCTTAAAATCATCCACACTTCCCCATCTCCCTTTCCCCTAAGAAGAAGAGTATATAAGCATCTGTCCCCCATTGGGTGGTAGGGCAATCACTCTGTGATTTTCTCCCCATGCACGTTAATAAATTTGTATGCCATTTCTCCTATTAATTTGCCTTTTTCCAGTTGATTTTCAGCAAACCTTCAGAGGACAAAGGGAAGTTTTCCTCAGCCCCTACACCAGCATGACCTGTCCACTGGAGACCAGCCACTGTGCACTTAACTCCCCCCAGAGGAGGGATGAAGGGCAGTGGAAGTCCGATCCTAATATCTCACTGGCCAAGAAAATAATTTCTTTGCTTTTGCAGAGAAGTCAGAAAAAGTGAAAAGAAAATCTGGTTGGGTTTTCTTGCCAAAGTTCCCTTCCAGGAAACCCAAGGTCCAAAGAATAGGGAAATCCCTCAAAGACATTGATTGTACCTTTTCCTTTTTAGATAATATTGTATTGTGAACATCTATCTGTCATCAAAATATCTTCAAAAACACGATTTTATGCATTTTTTCTTAATATAAAACAACTCATAGTCACTGTAGGAACTTGAGAAATAAGGCAAGCTACAGGAAGAAAATGAGAAGCACAGTTATCCCACCACCCAAAATAGCCAATGCTCCATTTTGGCATAAATCCTTCTAATCTCTGTTCTATGTATGTGTAGACATTTTTTTAACTGAATTATGCAGTACATATTGTTTTATAACATGTTTTTCATTTAATGTTTCTAAAACATCTTTACATATTTTCCCATTTGTCTATTGCTGTGTAACAAACCACATCAAAATGTAGTGGTTTAAGACAATAATTTTATTTTGCTAATGATTTTGTGGCTCCAAGCCCAACCACATTTAAGGAGATGGAGAAATGAATTCCACCCCTTAAAGGGAAGCAGCAAGGTCATATTGCAAAAGAGCATGTAGAATGGAAGATATTTTTACAGCCATCTTTGGAAAATACAATATGCTACATATGTTATTAAAGATTCTTCTTCACAACTGCAATGGCTGAATAGCATTCTAATTAAAAATGTGTCATCATTGATTTAATGAATTTCAGTTTTTGAAAATTTTAGAAATGATATTATAAACACCTTTATAATGCACATTCCCCTACATAAAACTTTATCTGCACCTCTGGAAATTTTTTATTAGGCTAAATTATTAAAGGCAGAATTACCAGGTGATAAAGTTAATGCTCCCTTATATAAATGGCCAAATTCATTTCCAGAAAAACCCTAATTTAGATCCACTTCACTTAAAAACACTTTACTCTTTGAAAGAAATATATTCCCATCTTATTCTTTAAAAATACCATTGGCTATTTTCATGTTATTTTTACAGGTAGTGTTTATGAACAAAATTCCCACTAAATTTTTTTTTTTTTTGAGACACAGTCTCACTCTGTCACCCAGGCTGGAGTGCAGTGGCATCATCATAGCTCACTGCAACCTCAAACTCCTGGCCTCAGCTTTCCAAGTAGCTGGGACTACAGGCATGCGCCACCACGTTGGCTGACTAATTTTTGTATTTTTTGTAGAGATGGGGTCTTGATCTTGCTCAGACTTGTCTCCAATTCCTGACCTCAAGAGATCCTCCCACCTTAGCCTCTCAGAATGCTAGGATTACAGGCATGAGCCACTGCGCCTGGTCCCCTCTGAAATTTTTATAGGAGTTTAATTAAACCTATAAATGAACCTAGGATAAACTGGCCTTTCTTTAATATTCAGTCTTATGGTCCAGAAGTTGTTTACCCTGATCTTCTTTTATACTACTGGGAGAGATTTATAACACTCACAATTGAATTGTTTCTAACATTTTACACTTCTGTAATTGTTTAAGTAAGAGCTCTTTCCGCATTTTATATTTGAAGTGATTATTGATATGTCATTGGGAAAGTGATTGTTTTGTATATTTATTCATGTTCAGCCATCTTTCTAAATTCTTCATTCTAATAGTTTTCAATTGATTCTCTTAGGCTTTCTGGGTAGACAATCATATTAACTGCAAGTAGTGATACTTTTGATCTCCTTCCCGGAAACTCTTCTTATTTCTGTTTCTTCTTTTTACATTGGCTAGAATATGCAAGACAATACTAAGAACAGTGAGAACAAATATTGTTATCTTATTCCTAATTATAATGAAAATATATCTGTGTTTCTCCTTTAAATATATGTTTTTGTTTAATATAAATACTCTTTGCCATTTAAAACATCCTCCATTTCTACTGTACTAACTGTTGTTTACCTAGAATCAATACAGAATTTTTCTGAAATAACTTTTAGCTATCTATTGAGAGCATGTGGATTTTCTCTTTAGATTTACTGATGTAATACATATCATAATATTAAATGATTCTTACATTCCTGAAATAACTCAATAGAATCATCACATATTGGTCTTCTCCTATGTTGTTAAAGTTAATTTTTAGTATTTTATTTAGAAATTTTTTGTTTATATACATGGTGAGAATTATTTATAACTTTCTATTACATGTCATCTTTCCCAAAATCTGTTACAGAATTTCACTTCTCAAAATCTGTTACAGGATTTTTGGAGGTTCTTACTCCATCATTTCAGAAGTCAAAAGTTTTTCCATCTTTTCCCCTACTTTGTTTGATTGAGACCTATATCTTTATCTTGGAAAAACTGAAGAGATAATTGGAGGCTTCTGATAATGCTGTCATTTTCAGAGAGTGATTTACATTTGCTTCAGTCAGAGGCGAGAGGAGCTATCAACCCCAGATCACTATAATCTAAGAGGAGTGGGGTGACTGGAAGCTGGGCTGCAGCCCCTCCAAGGGGCGGACTATTTCTGGTTCACCTTCATTCCAATGATGTTACCATTCATAGCCTGAACCCAAGTCATGGGGTGTACCAGGGCCTGCTCCCCGACAGGCTCCTCGCCCCTACATCAGCTGAAGACTCTGCTCAGCTTTCCTGCTCAGACACATCTTCTGGAACTGGCAGACACTCTTGGGAGAAAACTGGCCAGAAAATCCAGGGTTTCCTTCTTCTCACAGAACTTGGCCCAATAATTCTTCAGTGACTTGCAACTTCTCTGATAATTTCCAACATCTTTTTAAAAATACATTATTTTTGTCTAGCTTTTCTAGTCATTCCCAGCTGGAGGATGGGTTCTCATGGCCAAACCAGCTGCTGCTGGGAAGAGCACCATGTCAGCTGCCATGCCTGCAGGAAGCACAAAGCAACAGAGGTGGCAAGAAGAGGAGGACCTCCCAGCTGAGTCAGATACTTCTGGTGAATCTTCTTGAATAATCCATGCAATACATCTGCTTATATCTCACTGGCCTGAATTTAGTCCCATGGCCACACCAGGTTTCAAGGGAGGCTCAGAAATGTCAACTTTCAGCAGGACATATTGTCACACTAAATAAAATCTGGGTTCTGTTACTAAGAAAAAAAGAGAAGAATGGCTATTGGGTAAGTGACAGAGTCTCTGCCACATTCCTCATCTATAAAATGGAAATAAAATTTAATACCCAACTTACAGAGTTGATGTGAGGATTAAAGGATATAATGCAGTTAAAACTCTTACCACAGTGGCTGGTACACGGTGAACATTCAGTAAATGTTAGCAATAATATTTATTATAGTATACTAATTTGAATATGATATGATAAACAGGAATCAATTTTTTTAACTTCCATTCTCTAGTTTCGCATAGTCACCTGAAGCCTCATATAAATTCAGTCATATCAGCTTAGGGATAAAATTTCCACTATTGTTGCTTTGTTTCAAATAGTTGAGTATTTGCTTGGCACGTAAGAGCTGTTTATAAATCTAGCACATATTAGGTACTAAAACACATGAAATCTATATTCTGTATTTTCTCAGACTGTCCACATTTTTATATAGTTTCATCCTCTTCAAACTAACAGATAATAAATAAATGTGATTTACTTTTTATACCTTTGTAAGACCCATCATATTAAACAACAATACAACCCACACTTCAGCATAAATTCTTTTGCCAGATAAAGGTTCTGATTTTTAGTTGGAAATATGTGGGTATCCACCATTCTCATAATACATGCTATATGATATTTGATGACATTTTGACAGTTCTTTGCCCTTTTGTCTAATTCTTATGATCACACCCAGACTGTCTTATATACATGCATTTGGATAAACCATAGAGGTCACATAACTTTTCATTCAAACAGCCACAGCAAAACCACCAACGCCATGGTATCCACCTTCTTCCAGGGATCAGATATGAGTGAGGTAGATGGTGTGTGTGTGTGCGTGTGTGTGCGTGTGTGTGTGTGTGTTTTGGAACCCCCGCGTGGCAACAGTGTCACTGCTGGTGATTATTGGAAGGAGAAAAATTACCAGAGTGACACAAATTACTAATTACTTTATTATGCAGTGAGAAGAATAAGAAGCTGGAAGTTGTTTCAGCAAATTCTATTTTTAAGCAAATAATTGTTGGGTTCCCAATGCTCTAAATTAAGTAATTCTCCTCAAGACTTTCCTTAAGTCTCCCTCTCTGAACTCCAGTGGATGGCAAAGAATTGTAGCTGGCTGTGGGATGGGCTTTAGATTTAGTCTCTAATTATTTTTTTCAAACATGCTATCCTCAAAATGAGATATCTTTGGAGACGTTTTTCTTCTCCCAGTGATTAGGCTTGGTTGTCCTGAGTAATCCACAGTTTTTCCCCTAATTTTATAAGAGGTAGGATTGAGTAATATAAAGATTGTTTTTTAAAAAAAAAAAGAAGACTTGGAACCAAGTTTAAGACGAGGCTCTGCCACCTCACTGACTTTGTGACTTTGGGTATTGTATTAATCTGGATTCCCCAAAGAAACAGAGCCAGTAGGATATATATGTTTAGTATAAGGAATGGACTTGTGCAGTTACAGAGGCTGGGAAGGTCTGCAGTTGCAAGCTGAAGATCTGGGAAAGCTGATGGTGTAGTTCCAGTCTGAATCCAAAGGCCTGCGAACCAGCAGAGCCAATGGTCTTAAGTTTTAGACCAAGTCCAAGTCCAAAGGCAAGAAAAGACCAATGTTCCAGCTCAAAGACGTCAAGTAGAGAAAGTGAATTCTTTCTCCCTCAGTCTTTTTGTTCTATTCAAGACTCCAACTGCTTGCATGTGGCCCACTGGGAAGGGCAATCTGCTTCACTCCATCTACCAAGATAATGTTAATCTCATCCAGAAACATCCTCACAGACACGTCCCAAATAGTGTTCAGCCAAATGTCTGGGCACCCCGTGGCTCAATCAAGTCGACACCTCAAGCTAACCATCACAGGCATAGCCCATGACCTTCACCCATGCTGAAGAGGTGAGATAGTATATTAGCACTTTTTCAACTGAGCAGCACAGTAAACACTTATTAGGTATCGTCCTCAAGATGCCAAGATTGGCAATAGCAAGTTAGCTACATAACAGGAATTATAATAATGGCTCACATTTTTAGGACATTCTGAGGATTTATCATGAGCCTGGCACTGGCCTAAGGGCCTTACATTCATTAACTCATTCATAACAACCCCTGAGGTAGGCACTAGAGTGTCCCCATTTTACACATCAGCTACAGCAAGTCTGGGTAACTTGCTTGAGATCACAGAGCTAGTGAGTGGCAAAGCCCGGTTTCAAATCCAGACATTCTGGATGTATAGTCCGTGTTCTAACTGCTGCACATCACCACCTGCCTGAGGTCGGAGGGGACAAAAACCAGCCCACAGGCCTGAACCTGTCTGCTCACTTCTCTGGCCCTTGTCAACCATGCAGTCAGGCATCCCTTTAGAGAATCATAAAGATGTCCCAATGCAGTGACAGTCACAGAAACAGCCAGTTTTAACCAGAGGTACCCAAGATGGAGAGAAGAGGCGCGGAGGGGTGGGTTTGAATAACCCGTTGGGGCGTGGGGTGGAAATGGGGAGAACGAGGCTGCTGAATAACTGCACAGGAGCCCAGGGTGGCTCACTGCACTGCCGGCCAATCCACCACGAACCCCTGCCCCTCCCCAAGACAGAGACATCACTCAGGGTAACTCACCTCCAATCCTCAGACCATTTTATCCAGTGAGCAGTGGAGTCTGAGAGGATGGAGAAACAGGGCCAGTAAGATTTGATGAAGGCAAGGAAGGAGGGAAGGTCTGAGTGGAGGGACAGATGCCCAGTGGCCCAGGCAGAGGTCCCGTGAGGGCAAGCTTGCTGGTCATTGGGCAGCATGTGAACTCTGTGGTCTGGAGGAGAGGAGTTCAGGGGATGGTGGTGGGCAGAGCAGGGGGACTGAGCCAGCCTCCGTCCAGTCCAGGGTCTTGTCTCTGCCAGGTCTGAGAAGCACGACGTCTGTGATTCTGTGAACAAGAGCTGGCAGGTAGAGCAGAGGCTGCTTGTGCACATGACGGGGACGTGGGAAGCCAAGAAGGGACCAGGACAGAGCACAGGCACAGCCAACGTCTGCAAATGGCCTTGGCAAATCGAGTGTGTCAGTGAACTGCCATTTCCCCATTTACAAAGGAGGGAGAAGAGCCCCTAGCCCGGCTCCCCTCCCAGGGGAGTCACAAGAAATAACCAAGACGACCGTATTTCATAAATGGCATCCGGGAAACAGGGAAGACACTCACCAAGAGACAGTCTCCGCCCAAGTGCCTGCACTCTGGGGCACAGCATCTCCGCCTTGCCAGACCTCAGCTTTGCTCACCACAAGCTGACACAGAGGACAGCGGAGCCACCAAGCCAGCAAGACTGGTGCCCGTGGAAGATCAACTTGTTGTGATCCTAAAGTCGAGGGAGCTAAAACCACGCAATGGAGCCTCTGCAACCTCTGGAAATTTGCTCTCATTCAAGGACAATGTTCAATACAAGAGGTTTTTCCTGGACCCCAGGCAGCTCAAAAATTTGGCCGGATTGACAAACATTTCAGCATGAGGTTAGCAACATTGATGCCAACATAAACGTACCTCCTTTGTGGCTCTGCAGAGGTCTGTGTTTGCACTGCAATATTTTCCGTTGCTATGTACAGAAAAGAGAGCGCTCCAGCCCATCATTAGCACAGGCTTCGGTACTAGGAGCCTGAGACAGGGGCGAGCCCCACGCAGAATGGGCTGCTCAGAGGCAGTGGTGACGCAGGTAAAACTGGCGAACACGGGGGAGACTGGGGCAACATTTCCAGGCAGCAGTGGCATTTCTAAGGCAGCCTTGGGTGCACCCCCAGCCAGCAGAGCAGCAACACTGCAGAGTGTGAGCTCAGGAGCGAGTCGGACCTGGTTCGGACCTCAGACTGCCACGATGTGTGTGAACGTGGGACAGTAGTTTAACCCCTCTGAGCCTTGGTTGCCTCATTTTGAAATTAATATAATAAGCCTACTCCTAACCCTAACCCTGACTCCAGTGTTGCTCTGGGCGGGTAACAAGCATATCTGAAGGATGTCATGAGCAAGTGGGATGCCGCCCACATGCCGTGTCGCAGCCTGGTCTGCGGAACGTGCTTGATCATGCCTGGTACCTCGGCCCGTCCCTGCCCAGACCACCGAGTTATAGCAGAAGTGATTTCTGATAAGTAACTGATGGTCTGACTTTAACAAGGTCAATATCAGGAGGCCTAAAGGGAGAGAGGTGTGCTTTAACGTGGCTGTTTGGGGGCCCTCAACCCCAGGGAAACTGCTAAGTGGGGTGCAGGTGACTGAGCCCAGGAAGTCCTGAGCTTCTTCCTCTGGGCCTTAGATTCCTTTCCTTAGTCTCAGGAATGAGACCTCCAGGAGACACGGAGGCCTGAGGCCTGCAAACACCAGCGATCAGCCTTAAACATCTGGGGACAGAGATCTCAAGGCGGCTTCAGCAGAGGCTCTGCCCTGAGGGCCGGAGTGTGCAGACAGCCCCAGCTGGAGGGAGGGGAGGGGAGCAGGGGTCTGGAGGGGAGACCCCTGGCAGGCCAGCAGACATCAACAGAAGGAATTCTACCTGGTGAGCACGTCCAAGACCACCCCTCCTGTCTCCTGCGTGGCTCTTCGCCTCCCAGGGCACAGCGTGTGATGTGTATAAGCTACACCCTTGGAGACCAGGGCAAATCCATGGGAATGGGCGATGGGGGGCAGAGGGGACAGAGGACTAGAGTTTATGCAAATAACAAAATGAGTTCTGTAAATGCTGTAGTGTAGATGAAGGAGACCCTTAGGTAGCTATGTGTATTTATGTGGTATTTGAATGTGCCTAGTATCAATTTTTTGAAAGAATGAATGAATGGACAAATGAAAGAAGTTCCTATAGCCTACATTTGGGCCGCATCCAAGCCACTAGCCACTTGAAAGTGATCAGAGACGGAGCAAATGTGGAGACAGGCGATGTGGAAGCCACTCTTCCGCCTCCTGCAATGCTGCCCGACTCCGGGCTCTCCCCCTCCTCCAAGTCTGTCTTTTCTGTCCACTACTCTCCAACAGTCATATACCTACAACACCACTTCAGCTGTTTCTCCCTGCTTGAGAACCTTCCGTGGCTCCGTATTTCTCTCAGCATCAAAATCCTCTCGTGGCTTTGAAGCCTTTACATCCCCCTAGAGTGAGCCCCTGCTCCCTGTCCATTCTAGCCAGCCCCCCACTGGCCGCCAGCACTCCCACCCTGCCCTCCTTGCTTCCTAACCAAGCCCAGACAGTCTCCAAGACTCAAGGCTTGTCTAGTGGCTCTGGCTGTTATGAACCTGCCTCGCCTCTGAACCCTCCAGCATCGATGGTCTGGCTGCCATTTAGCACGGTCAGCTTGTCCATCCTCACTCCCCGGGTTAATCTCACTGACTGTCCCGAGAGGAGAGGGAATCACGTCTTACACGTTATCTGTATCCCACCCCCCACCCCTAGTGCCATGTTTGCTACTGACCGATAAATCATGTCTGAGATTGTAAAATAATTTATTAAAGTTGATTTAATGAGCACCTCTGGACTCCAGGCACTGGGGATTCACAAATGGGGAAGACACAGACCTTGTCGTGAGGAGGGAGACAGGGACACAAACATCAACAGCAATGCAGGGGTCCATGCGCAGGTGGAGTGGGCACGGAGGAGATGCCAGCTCACTCCTCAGAGCTTGCAGAGCCCAGTCTCCCCAGGGAGGTGACACCTGAGGGGACCCCTCTTTCACTGGTCCTGTGGACCCCCTCTCTCCCACTCTCCCTGAACCGGATCAAAACTCTCCTTCCTCCATTGCACTGGGTCAGATTCTCGGTGCCCATCATCTCCCTGCTAGATTTGGGCAAGTTGCTTATCTCTCTGGGCCTCCAAGACCTCATTTGTAAAATGATTATAACAAACCTAACCCTGATCCAGATCCTGTCCCTAACCCTAACCCTAACTTTGCTCTGGTCAGGAGACGAACTGGTATCAGGATTATGGGATGATTAAGCCACATAAAGCATATCCCACACCCAGAACATCAGAAGTGCCAGCCGTCATCGCTTCCTTTGCCCTTCCCTGCTCCGACCGCAGACCTGAGTTCAGGGACCCAGGCTTGTCCGGGAGCTGTGCCCAGTGTCTGCTGAAAGCAACGTCTCAGCCAAGCAGATATTTGAGTGAACTGGGACCCACCTACGATTGACCTGATGGGAAAGCTCCTCAAGGGATGATAGTGCCTCGAATCCACTCAGAAATACATCTCCAGAAGAGAAGGACAATTCAAGGCACACCTACAGACATGTCAAGGACTTCATGTAAATTCTTTTTGTCTAGTCTTCCTAAGAATCATGAAAGTGGTATTAACCCCATTTAACAGATGAGGAAACTGAGGTATCTCAAAGTCAAGTGTCAAGGACCATATACTGGTAGCCTTTTAGTGACTCTCAGATCATAAATAGGGAGTCACCGTCAATTCTGCCATTTCCCTGGTTGGTTGTTAAGACTTTAGGTAAATTACCTCCCCTCTCTGTGGACCTCAGTGTTGTTTGTTTTTAAATCCATAAAATGACTGCAATGGAGGTAGATTGGGTGGAGTTTGGGGCAAGAAGGGGCAATAAATTGGAGATAAGTGATGTCCCTAACAGCACTGACCTTATAGGATTCCCCACAGATTTCTCCTAATGTGAGTACAAATCGCATTTCTCATTTCCAGAACCAGTTTCTCTAAAGCCATCGTCCAAATCAACCCCGCGTCCTATTTCCTGCCTTTCTGGTCTGTGCCTTCGTGTCTAACCCGCGCTGTCGGAGTCTGTCTGGGAGTTAGGGGACCAGCCCTCACTGCCTTCCTGCCCTGGGGATGGTCATCAATGTTGGGAAAGGATCCAAGAGAGAGCTCTGTGGCGTGTCAGAGCTGGGAGGCCCTCAGGAACCGACCGCAATCCCTTCGGTTTGCAGGTGCAGAGGTGGCCCTGCAGGAGCTGAGAACCCACCACGGCCCCACAGCCAGGTGCTCCTGGGCACTTAGAGCCTGACTGTGAATCGCGTTCCACAGACGATAGACGGCTCAGCAGGCAGTGGGGATCGAACGCCGTGGGCCACAGGCGTGGCGGCTGTCAGGAAAAGCCGTGCTCAGAGTGATGGAGCGTGCTTCCCGAAATAAACGTGCTGTGGGGCTGCCGCTCAAGGATGTGAGGAACATGGAGGAGCACTTTGCTTGAAGACTTTGAAGCAGAAAAATATGTCTCAGAGGTTGCAGCGCAGATCATTGTTTGTGGCTGGTTGTCTATGCCAATATCTGATCTCTCTCTCTTTCTCAAAAATAGATTTCCTGATTTTTTTCACTGGGTACATGAACACCCAGAATAAAAACTACATTTCCCAGCCTCCCTTGCAGCCAGGTATGGCCAAGTGACTAAGTTTGGACCAATGAGATATAAAATAGAAATGTCATGTGCGACTCCCAGAAGCATCTATAAAGGAATGAGCATTCCTGCTCTCATCCTTCCTCTTTGCCCAGTTGAATGCAGACGTGATGGCTGGATCCTGAGCAGACATTCTGAGCCATGAGCTGGCATGTGAAGGCCAGAGGAACAGTGAGGTAGTGATCATTGTGAACTAAAATAAAATCTTAAGCTCTCTGAATGACTGAATGGACCCCCTCTTGGCCAAAGGGACCCCAGAAATACCCTAGAGCTGAGTTGCTGGCCAAGAGAAGGGAGGTCAGTCATGCCTTGTCATGCCCCCTTCCCTTCCTGGAGATGTCCTTTGTAACTCATTAACAGGCCTAGGGCCATACAGGGCAGGCTTAAAACCACACCTGCAGGTCTTCAATTTACCCAACAGATCTCGTGAGTCTGAGTATGTATCTGGCAACTTGTCTCTGATTTAGCAGACTTCCCTATCTTAATTTAAAATATTCCAAGCCATTAGACAAAGCTTCATTTCTTTAACCAGTTACCCATCAAAGAATCTTTAAACCCACCTATAACCTGTAATCCCTCTCTTCAAGATGTCCTGCCTTTTCAGGCCAAACCAATGTACATATTCCACATATTGATTTATGACTTTATGTATAATTCTTGTCTCCCTGAAATGTATAAAACCAAACTGTAACCCAACCATGGTGAGACCACTTGCTCAAGGCTTCTTGGGCATGGCTCTGGGCCATGGTCCTCATACTTGGCTCAGAATAAACCTCTTTAAATTATTTTACAGAGTTTGTGTTCTTTTCCATTGACATGAAGCCACAATACTAATTTCAGACTGGCTACTCCCAACTTCTTTACATTAGAAGTATGAACTTCTGTCTTGTTTAAGTCACTTATAGCTATCTTCCCCCCACAACCTAGCCTAATTCTAGCTAATTCGTAGGTGGAAGAGAAATAAATTCAGAAGTCCTTAAGGAAATCCAGAAACCTGGGAAGAGAAGCTGGCTTTGCAGGGAGTTAAAGTGAATTGAGAAGAATCACTGACTTTCTGGTGGTTCTAGTGATGTTCTAGGGAGACCAGTGGTTCTCAAATTTGATTGTGCGTCAGAATCCCCTAGAGAGCTTGTTCAAACACAGACTGCTGGGCTGCAGCCCCAGAGTCTCTGATCCACTTACTTTGGGGTGCGGCCTGAAACTGTGCATCTCTATTGAGTTATCAGGACGCTGATGCCACTGGTTAGGGCTCACATTTAGAGAAGCATTGTTCTAGACTTTTCAAAGACACTTACCCAAACTCTGTTTTCTTGTGTCAGTCTCAGTTCTGTGGCTCAGACAAGGAGATGTGATGATTTTCGGCTGCTTTCAAAGACCAGGGAATGTGGGGAGGCAGGAAGGTCTGAACAACAGCTTGGGCAAGCTGAGCATCCAGGGAAGAGAAGATTTGTGATGCAAATGATTTACTGGTGTTCAGCTGGGAGCAGAAGGGATTTCAATATGGTGAGCCAAATCGAATTCATTACCTGACAATTAGTTCTAAATTAATGCAAGACTGTGCCGCCTGAATGTGCTCTAAGGAAGAGGGTCCCTGACAGCTTGAGATGGGCAGGATCTGAGACATCAATCTTGGCCGAGTGCGGAGAGGGCTTTTTCCCAGCTTGCGAGTGTGCTCTGAGCTCAGAGGATGGCCAAGGCCCCGCTCAGACACCCTTCCCAATTCCACTCCCTCCAGATTTGGCCCTCATCAACCCAGTCACACCCACCCAGAACAGGCTGGGTCCCCCTCTGCCCTGGCACCTCCAGGTTCGCTCCTCGGGAGACTGCCTCACGCTCACAAAGGGGCCGGCTGCTAATTCTCCAGCAATGAGATGCCGCAGGGTGAAGCTCATTATGTTTTATAGGAGCAAACTGTTAGCATCGCGTGAGTATATTTGACCTGCTCAAGTAGAAATTGCA
This sequence comes from Eulemur rufifrons, assembly GCF_041146395.1. Lineage (NCBI taxonomy): Eukaryota > Metazoa > Chordata > Mammalia > Primates > Lemuridae > Eulemur > Eulemur rufifrons. Next base: position 81,865,842 of record NC_091011.1, on the reverse strand, counting down.
AATTCCTGGAGGATAGGAATTATTTTCCCTAGTTCTTTAGTTAATTATCTTCCCATCTTTCCCTCCCTTTCCTTTCCTCTGCCCCCCACCCCCAGGATACAGGTCGAGATGGTCTCTGACCACATAAGGCTGAACTAAGAGACTAAGAGACAGGCTAGACTGAGAGTGAAAAAACAGAGCGGTGGGCCCTGGGAGCCTAAAGGCATGTTTATGGAGTGGGCACAGGGTACTTGGTAGACCAATGTTTGTCAATTTAGGAAGCCCCTAAGTATTCCAGCCAGCCATGTGGACCCTCTCCCGTCTCGCCAGTACGAGCCTTAGCCCCACCACCTGTACCCTCTGCAGAGGACGCAAACAGGTCACCGTCCAAGGGCATTCTTCTCCTGAGCCCTGCAGCCTCCAGATGCACAGGATCATTGACTGAAAAGTCTGGGCAAGCAGGGCAAATGAGCAACAGGGGACAGGAGAGCCCAGAAGCTAAATCTGCCCCTTCTCCATTTACCATCCTGCAACCCAAATGCCAGACCAGAGCCCCTTCCAGTGGGATTCCCCAGTCCTGCCTCATAACAAGATCAGTGACCTCATTCTTGCATCCCTGACACACCTCTGTTGACAGTTTTCACTGGTTTTGATAAAAGGCCCCAAATTTTTTCTCTTCACATCTGTACTGAACTGTCATTCAGAGGCAGGAGAGCCAAGTTCATTTCTACCCATTGGACATTTTCTCTCCAAAACAAAATTAACTGAAATAGTTTGTGGAATGAATCTGCATCTTAAAAACTTGAGATACCAAATGACATTCACATAGTGCTTTACAAAATGCTTTAACTCTCATATCTTATTTGATTACCCAATGTCTTAGTCCATTTGTGTTGCTATAAAGGAATACCCGAGGCTGGGTAATTTATGAAGAAAAGAGGTTTATTTGGCTCATGGTTCTGCAGGCTGTACAGAAGTTTGGCACCAGCACCTGCATCTGGCGAGGGCCTGAGGGAGCCTCCACTCATGACAGAGGGTGAAGGGGAGCTTGTGAGTGCAGAGACCACATGGTGAGAGAGGGAGGAAGCAGCAGGCAGGTGCCAGGCTCTTTCAAATTCTCTTGGGAATTAGTAGAGTGAGAACTCACCCCTTGCCTGAGGGGATTAATCTATTCATGAGGGATCCTGCCCATGACCCAAACACCTCCCAGTTATGCCCCACCTCCAACATTGGGGTCAAATTTCAACATGAGGCCTTGGGCACGACCATCCAAACTGTGGCACCATCCACCTCAAAATCTAGGTCTACATGGATAATGTGTGTGTGTTCCTCACCTGTCCTGGCCCCTCCCTGGGCTCTCACCACCTCTGCCAGATGTCACCAGTATACTAATCATTTTGCTTTATTTTCCAATTGCATCACCTATATACATAGGCGTATATTATATATTTCTTTACTTTAATTTTGCAGTTGGGTGTGTAGCTTTCTAGGACATGTTTTTCCCACTCACTATGATCTAAGATTCACTGAAGCTGCTACACATAGTTTACTCCTTTGCATTTTCTCTACTGTAAAATGGTCCATTTGGTGAAGAACCATAATGTATTTACCCATTCTTCTCTCCATGGACTCTTGGGCTGTTTCCACACAGTGCTGCTGTGAACAGTCTTATTGAAATCCTAGCACTTGTCCTTTCTCAGAGCTGTTGTTGAGGATACATTGTGTTTCTGGGCATGTATTTCTGGAAAGGTGATAACAATAATTATCATCATCATGTGGTGGTGATAGCTGATGTTTGTCTCATGTGTTACCTGTGACAAAGCACTTTCATCAACATTATCTAATTGGACAACTCCAGCCATAGGCAGGCCTATCTCAGGGTAGAAAGTAGCCAAATGTACGTCCTTTAGATCTTGTTTAGCATGTTATTCTGATCCACTCTAAGACCTTGGGGCTCAATTTCCATTTCTCTCACTGTAAAGCCTAGTTTTGTTGCAATACATTATTCAAACTGGGTGGGATATTTTATGTCAGTGGGCATTTAAGGAAACTGAGGCATATAAAAAGGTCATCAGAGGGCAGCTGGACCTGGTACCACCTAGGGTTTCTGCTACTCTCCAGCCAAAGGTGAGAGCCCCCAGGACTGTGGAGGCCAGGGGCTGCCGGGCAGGTGGAAGTCCTAGTAGCGTAACTTAGCCCAACTGTGCTAGTCCATGTGTGTTGCTATGAAGGAATACCTGAGGCTGGGTACTTCATAAAGAAAAGAGGTTTATTCGGTTCACTGTTCTGCAGGCTGCACAGAAGCTTGGCGCCAGCCCCTCCTTCTGGCGAGGGCCTCAGGCTGCTTCCATTCTTGGCGGGAGGCAGAAGAGAGCTGGTGTGTGTGGAGGTCCCTTGGGGACAGAGAAAGCAAGAGGGTGGGGAGGTGCCAGGCCCTTGTTAACAACCTGTTCTCCAGGAATTAACAGAGTGAGAACTCACTTATTACCTCAAGGATGGCACCAGGCCATTCATGAGGGATCCACCGCCATGACCCAAACACCTCCCAAAAGGCCCCACCTCCCACACTGGGGACCACATTTCAACATGAGATTTGGAGGGGTTAAACAAACCAAGCCAGAGCACCTAATTGCTCTTGGGATTCTCCCTATTTTACAGAAGAGCAGCAGTAAGTCATAATCCAAGGCCTTTGACTCTTAGCACAGTGCTCTTCCCATCCTACCACCTGCAGCAGATAAAGTCTACGTGACGTAGGCTCAGAGCACATGTGTGTGTGTGCACGCACGTGCATATTCACATATCAGCCTCCACCTTCCACCCACCGCCACCACCATTGTCATCCCACCTGTAATCCCTGGATCAAAGCATTGTCAAAGAGAATAAAAATGTCACACTCAAGGGTTCATCTGTATCAGCCAGGGTTCTCCGGAGAATTAGAACCAACAGGTCCTGTGTGTGTGTGTGTGTGTGTGTGTGTGTGTGTATGTGACATAGACTTATTTATTCTAAGGAATTGGCTGAGATGATCGTAGGGTTGGTAGGTATGAAATCTGTAGGGCAGTCTGGAAACTCAGGCAGGAATTGATGCTACAGTCTTGAAACAGAATTTCTTCTTTTCTAGGAAAACCTCAGTTTTTGCTCTTAAAGCCTTCAGTTGATTCGATCCGTCCCCACCACATTATTGAGGGTCATTGCCGTTACTTGAAATCAACTGATTGCAGGTGTTAACCGCATCTACAAAATATCCTCACGGCAACACCCCGGTTAGTGTTTGATAGCATAGCCTCACCAAGCTGACACACAAAACTGACCATCCCCTCATGTCAAATGCCATTCCGACCAGCTAGAAGGCGTGAGGCAGAAGAGCTTCGTGGAGACAAAAGCGTCCCTTCTAACTGGAAACCTGGAGGTGATAGAGCAGGAAAAGGAGCATCCCCCTTTATTCGACTCAGGGGAAGGGAGACGACTTTGGTCACATCCTGCCCCAGGAATGTGACAGGTGTCTTCCTGTCATGAAGGGAAATGTGGATAAAACCCCTCCCCCAGAGCACAGGCCCCTGCACCTGGACATGGGCAGCTGCCCTGGGGTGGATTCCAGCCAGCTCTGCTCAAAGGCTCTTGCGCTAGGAAGATGGTGGGGTCACATCACAGCATCAGCAAGCACACACCTTCAGGAGCCAGGGAGGGTATTAATACTCGCAAAGGGCCTGGAGGTGGGGACAGAGGCAAACTGGACAGGGACCTACCGATCATCGCTGACATCGTAACAGCAGGGGTACATCTGAGCCCTGAGATAGTGGGGGCCACCGGTCTGCCACTGTGCTCAGAGTTTATGGGGCCCGCAGACTGGGAGCCATAGTGCTGGCCGCAGAGATTCTGCAGACAGAGAGAAGATGCAAAAATACCTGACACAGAACAGGCTCAGAGACCCCAGCACCTGCTCCCCATCTGCAGCCCCCTCAAATCCTGAGCACCAACGAGCTCAGTCTTCACACTTCCACTCACACTCCTGGAAAACAGTCACCCCAGGATTGATTTTTCCTGATTAACTTATTTCCCACATTTGATAAATAACACCTGCTCTGTCCCACTGCTTTCCTGACTCTGTTTATTAAACAACGTTCAAGATTTTTCTTCTCGAATCATGGGCACTAAAGGCACAAAATTCAAACTAATCATGCTGAGGGGAGGTCTCCAGCCATCCGTGGCTTTGTGCCCGGCAGTGAGTGACATTTTATTTGTCGAGGGCTGAGTGAGGCCAGGAACTGAGGCAGCACAGCTTTAATGGAAAGAGTTTTGGTTCCGGAGTCAGCCCTGGGGGTCGTCCTGGGGCTACCTCTGCCCCCGTGACCTTGAGCAAGTACTTAACCTTCATAAGCCTCGGCAGGGCTTGCCCATCTGTAAAATGAGAATTGTTGAGATGTCAACACTACGGAGACGCACCTTTTACAGTGTAAAGCGCCACATGAACACAGGAGGTGGCCACTTCCCATCCTGTCAATAAACGCTACCCTGAGCCCTGTCACCCACACGGCTTGTGGCAGCCCCTGCCCTAGGGCCTGCTCTGCTGCTAACGCACCACCACAAATGCGTTGGCATTAAAAACAACCTTGTTTTCTGTTCAAGGATTCTGTTGGTCAGGATTTCAAAAGGGTGCAGCAGGAATTGCCTATCTCCACCCTATGATGTCTGAGGCCCCAGACGGAAAGAGTCAACTACTGATGTGATCAATGACTACCTGCTGGGACCAGCTGAAGACCTGTCACTGCCACACCTGGTTATTGGCTGGGGCCTCACCTGAGGCTGTTGGCCACAACACCTACACGTGGCCTCTCCACGTGACTGTTTGGGCTTCCTCACAGCATGGTGGCTGGATTTCAAGAGCAAGTGTCCCAAGAGAGCCACAAAGAAGATGTTTTTACGGCCTTTTATGACCTAGCCTCTGAAGTCCCATAGCATTACTTCAGCTATAATCACACATCCACTCAGATTCATGGGGAAAGGATACAGGCCCCGCCTCTAGATGGAAAGTCCTATTGTAAGAAGAGCACGAGGGACAGAAGATATTGTTGCAGCCATTTTTGGAAAATTCAATCTGACATCGGTCTGAGACACTAAATGAAAGAGCAAGCTGAGAAGTCAGAGTTCTGAACCACGAATGGAGCTTGGCAGATGTCGTACCCCTCTACTCCTGGTCATTCCTGGCTTCAGGTACCTGTTGAGATCAGCACAAATTATACCCATATCAGGAAATCCTACCAGGTCAAAGTTCAAACCAAGGAGTCTCCGGCAGACAGAGAGGGACAGACTGTACAACTGCCCTTTTCTCCCATCCTTACCTCCATGCCTCCCCAAAACCTTAGCTCGTCTTAGCGTCTACATCTCCCCAGTGTCCAGAATGAGTCCAGCTTCCCATCCTATGGGTGGTGCTCCCAGGGTCGGCAGTGTTGGGTCTGGTAGCAGACTCTCGCTACTTAACGTGTGTGCCATGGAAGGCAGCATCGGCATCACCTGGGAACTTAATCTCTCTTCAGAAATACTGAATCTCCGCCACCCCCAACCTGCAGAATTAGATCCTTCAGTGACTCTTACTCTCTTATCAAAGTTGGAAGAGCACCAGAGTAAGAGAAAGAGATCTTGATTTGAAAATGGATGTCACTAGGTTCCAATTCTAATTCTAGCTTTGCCAATTTATTAGCTGGGCAAACACTGGCAGGCTATTTGTCCTCTCTGAGCCTCCGTTTCCCTAATATGTAAATTAGGTACAATGACAGCTATCTCTCTGTGTGTGTCCCCGAGCACATGAGAGAGAGAGAGAGAGAGGAGAGAGAGCACGCCATAAATTTTGACTCTGAAGGCCAAGCACAGCCATCAGCCCCACCTGCTTGGGAGAGACCCTCCCACAGACTCCCCTCTGCTATGGGTCCCTCGGCACCGGTGGTCCATGAGGACGGTGGGCAGCCTCGGGCAGCGCTGCAGGGAGACAGCAAGGGAGACCCCCACTACATAGCCACAGAAGCTGAGGGCTCAGGGGGTCCCCTCTTCGGAGAGAGCTGTCTCTGTGAGAGGCGAGGATGATTCAGGGGCCTGCTCTCCTTTGGAGGTGTTATTTAATTTTTCTAATAGAGACTGTTTATCGCCCACCTACAGGAGTTTTGACTGGGGCTTTTGTCGCCCTTTAGACCTAGAAATTAGGTCAATCCCCTCCAGAATTTACGTGAGCGGGGAAACGTGACTCACTGTGGCAGCGAAGGGGCCCCGCCAGGGACAGGGGGCTTAGTGAGGATTCACAGCACAATGGCCCCGGCACCCAGGGCAGTCACAGGGGTCACCTTGGTTCCCCCAGGCTGATGCACAAGCCTGCCAGGTCTGTGCAGTGGGGGATGGGGAGGACTTTAAATAAAAATCATACATCAGTATGATCCTGGAAAGCAGAAGCGCTGGTAGAAAATGTTAGCAGGATATTTAAATAGCCAGTACCTCTAAGCCTTTATTTAAAATGTACACAAGAATGATCTCATCCTTCCCTGATGCTATAAGCTGTAAAGTTAAAAAAAATATATCATAGGATTATGAGAAGAAAGCTTGGGTCCTAATCTATCAATGCTGATGGCTGGAAGTTCTTCCTTATATCTAACTTAAGTCTTACTGCTCTAAGTATCCCGCACCCAGCTGCTCCCAGCACCTTGAACATGATAAGTTCTCAGGAGATACATAGTGGGTTGTTGCTCGGGAGGACTGTCCCCAAGGAGGGCAGGAAAAAAAATCTCTCCTTATCTTTTGTGCTTTCCTGGGAGGTCTGGTTTCTTGAAGGTTAGCCAGTCCAGGTGTGTTAAGGGTCTTGCTAAGCCCAGCTGGCCTCCTCCCCACACAATAGTCTAGACAGATCATCAATGCTTAGGTTGCCCTTCACAAAGCTCTGGGGACATTTCATTGTTTTTCCCAAAGGAAACTGGCATTGAGGTTATCTAGTCGAAGTAGAACTAAACACTAGGGAAATACTGCATCACAGAGACCGAGGACTTTCCAGCAGGAAAACGTTCTGGCAAATGATTCTGTTGCCAATCTTCAGGGTGACCAAGCCTGGTGTGTCTTCTATAACATGGTCTTTATTCCAACATGCAACAGGACTGCTTGTCTGGCTGCCCTGCATAGATCAGGGCGTGTTCAGAGAGTCAAATCTATGTCACTCTGTAGATATTATTCTCCACAGTCATTTATTAAGATATTTCAGAACAGTTCAGTGGAATGTGCAGGCACCATTAAGGCTCACAGCAGAGCCACCGTGCCTCTTGGGAGCCCAGCATCTACAGGTGGAAGCGAGCGTCCTGTGATCGGTCACCCCAGGGTCCTTGGAGCGGGGACACGGAGGTCCTTGCTCAGCCTCCTCTGACTCACCGTGAGGCTGAGGGCCAAGTCCCTGCCCTTCTGCAGCACGAGAGGAATAGGTCGTCCCCAACGCCCGCCTGCTGGAGATGCCAGAGGAAGCCGATAAAGTGAAGTTGCCTCTGAAGCTTGGCAGCCTGGGATCCGGAGAAACGGCTGACAGCAGACTGCACCTCCCGCAGCAGGTGCCCTGAAGAGCGAGCAGGCCCCCTCCCTTCCACTTGGCTAGCCCACAGCTACCTAGGCGGGGTGATGGACACCAGTTCCAATGAAGGGGTCCCTGCAGGGGGCAGATCTCCCGGGCCGGACTTGGAGAGGCCCCGCCCCATGGCTTCCAGTGGTGGCTACAGTGGCCAAGAAGGCAAAGTGTTTCTCCAAAAGTTTCTCAGCCCTCACAGATCTGAGTCTGGCGTTGGGGTTGAAGGCAAAGATTGGGGGTGTCTATCACTGGGGTGAGGGCTCGCAGGTCCCATCTGTCTATGGGAAAAATTTGGAGGACTTGCTACGTTTTCATCCCAGACTGAGAGCTGACTGTGGGCTACAATGAGAATAGGCCAAATTAACCAGCCACAGGGTTAACCAGCATCTGACCTGTGGCTGACCAGGCCCCCCAAGCCTCCCCCAGGACAGCCTCCACCTTCCTGCAAATTCTCCCTCACTTTCTGATGGTAACTTGGCTGTTCAGTGTCTCTGTTCCCCGAGGGACATGCCAACGTGCCAGCTGCCTGTCAAACCCATCTATTCTCATGAATGTGCCAATAGGAGACCCTTCTCTTCCTTCTAGAAGTTTGTGTCAGGGTAAAGGACGACAGAGGAGAGGACAGAAGGGGGAAATGTGACAGGAGCATCTTGTAGCATTAGGGACCCGGCATTGAGGGGGCTGGGAGCAGAGAGGAGAGGGACTCCCAGCAGCCCCACAGACGTGGTGTTCAGGACAGATGGGGTCTCGCAAGGTGCTACTCTGTTCCTCACAGATGCAGCGTGCCAGATAGTTAGGGTTGCTGCAAGAGGACCAGCCACTGGGAGCCCTGCTGAGAGGTACCATAAAACCCTGGCATGTCATTTCACATGTGTGTATGCATGAGTCCCCACGTGGGGTGATGCCGGTGGGAGAATGTTCACACTGCCCACTATAAAGAATTCCTATCCAGTACATTCCCATGGAAGTTTCCAGAACCTTGCCCCTGGCCTGCCCCACCCTCCCCGGTGGCACCCCAACTCTGTGTTCTCTCTTTTCCCAATCAAAACTCCAAGATCTCATCCAGGTCTAGGCTCTCCAGCTCCGTTTTCATCTTTAGCTCTCCTCGGGGACTTCCTTCCAGGGGCCCTGTGCCAGCAAGCTCGTGTGTACAATAAATGGAGTCACTCGGCAGCATCTGGCGAGCACTTTCAATGAGTTGGAAAATCAGGTTGAAGGCATCGTGAAATATGGCGCGCCACGATTAGGCCTGCCTAACCGGTCCTCCCTCCATCCCTGCTCTTCACCCCCCCTTCTTTCCTTCTCCAGGGTTTTTAAAGTTAAAATGTGCCTACGTATTTTATTAATATCATGTAAGAGAAGCCTCTTCAAGTAAACGGTTCTTTGCCTTAGGGGTCAATGTGATCTTCTGTGCATGTGTGTGTAGCACAGTATGTTGGCTTGTAAATGTGCATGAGCTTGAGTGTAGGTGCCGAATAAATGTTTATTGATGATGTCTACCTATACAATTTGTCGAGTGCTTGTATTTCCGTTGCAGGTCTATTTGCACATCACACACACGCCCTTGCCTCCAGAGCTTTCTGTGCTCTGTTTTCAGTTTCTAAATGTCCTAAGAGGCTTTGTCCTGTCTGGGAGGATGGACAGAGAGCACAGGCAGATTGGTACCAAGATATGTCCTAATTCACCTGAATCCCTGCCTCCCAGCCCCCACACAGCATCTGGCGATGTGCACACAGGGGGGCACATTCCTTAAAGGTCAGCTGCCCACCTCTGAGTAGGTGCAAACCACCCAGTGTGCCTTCCCTCGCCCTTCCTCCTCCGTCTTCTGTGCTCCTCCTAATGGTCTCTCTTTCCTCCCAGCCTTCCCCTCTTTCATCTTCCCTCCTCCAGACAGCCAGATGTTAGGCGTGTCTGACGAGGATTCACGGAGCACGGACAGCAGAACAGGAAAGAGCCACAACTGGTACCTCCAGTCTCCCATTTCACGGATGAGTAAACTGAGGCTCAGGGATGCTAAGGGATCTTTCCCACGCACCCAAAGTAGGTTACCGGAGAGCTGACACCAGAACTTGTACTTTCCCAGCCCTTCCCACACCCCTGCCCTTGGTGGAGGAAACCATCTCACAAGCTCTTTCTCCCCAGCCACCCCCCCCCCGATCCACATCAGAGCTGCAGTACCAGGTGAGTGTGGCCAGCAGACATCGTAGTGAGCACCGCATCCCACCTGGGCAAACATTCACACTGACTGTCTCCAGGATGTGAAGACCTGGCAGGGTAGAAGGGGGCTGAGACACAGGAGGAAGATCCTGCTGCTCTCCGGCCCCTCATGTGAGTTAACAGGGGATGGTTTTGTCCGCTGGTGCACTGTCTCCTCTGTCCCCGTCCCCATCCAGCTCTGGCAGGCGGCTCATGAGTGTTGGGGCCAACCAGTAGAGTCCACAGAAAGAAATGGGGGTTTTAGAGATGACTCTCATCCAATCTCCTCCCGTTCCACAGACCAGCACAAAGAGGCTGGATGACTCGCCCAAGGTCACACAGGCAGGCCTGCTGCTGTGCAGTCCCCGAGCCCCGCCCCTTTACGAACCCTTCCGGTCCACCCTCCCATGTGGTTGGTCCTTCTGACCGGCCCCATGAGGACAGCGTTTGGGCGGGCCCTAGGCTTGCCCGCTGTCCGGGGAGGACGCCAGTCCAGGTGACTCGCCCACGTGGCCGTAGCCTCGCCACCAGCTGAGGTCCCTCCTCGTTCTCCCGCGCCCCACCGTCCCCTGCCTGCGTGGAGACGGAGCAGACGACAGGCGCGGGGGAAGCGGGCCGGGGAGCAGCAGGTGCGTCGGGCTCTCGCCCCACCCGCGGGTTCCCCGCAGCCGGCCCTGGCGGGCGCTCGGCGCTGCGGCGCGGCTCCTTCTCCGAGGCCAGCGCGCCCTCTGCTGTGGGCACGCGGGGTTGCGGGCCCGGCCGGGAAGGGGCTTAGGGGCAGGGCCGGCGGGAGTGCTGCCGGCGCCTTTCCCTCTCGGGGTCGGCCGGGCCCAAGCCCTGGGGACTCGCACGGAGGCAGTGGAATCTGGGAGGAGAAAGAAAAGCGCCTGCTGAATCCTTTGTGGGGAGTGGGAGGGGCTCCTTGCATTTGGGATTTAGGGTCAAAATCAAGGCCTTGGCCCCTCCCCTGCCCCTCCTCGCCACGTGTTTCCAGAAGCTCCCTCACCTCCAGGACCAAGCTGCACTGACGGAGGGAAGGACCCAGTAAGGAGCCCGTGGGAGCCACGGCGTCCGTGCAGATCTTACTCAGCCACCCCTTGAGACGGGGGGGGGGGGGGGGGGGGGGGGGGGAGTTTAAAAATGTTGATTTTGACAACTTTGCACCTGCATCAAAGCACAGTGTAACAGCAGGAAAAGCACAGGAAAGGGAAGGAGGACACCTGGGGTCTAGTTCCATTTCCACCACCTCTTTCACCTTGGGCTAGGTCACTTGTCCTCTCTGTGCCTCGGTTTCCCCACCTAGAAAATAGATCTTTTATGTCCTGGAAAATTTAGGTAGCAGATGCGTTGCAACTTTAGCAAACGGGGGTGATGTTGCCCTGCTCAGGGCTAGGTTTTCTTCCCTGGGAAATGGGCAGAGGTGGTAGGAAGGCGGAGGCAGAATGGAGGCATCTTCCCCACTCCTCTCCCCTGCCGGACTCCCAGGATGCAGTGTTTCGGTGACCCCACCTTAGCTCTTGGCAGTTCCACCGCACTCCCACCTTAAGGCAAGGCATTCCAAAGATTGTTTAAATAAAGCTATTGATTGAGAGAGCAGCACACTCTGTGAAAATCAGTCTCCTGGCAGGCAGGGAGCTGGGGACCCTGGCCCCGCTGCAGGAGGATGGATGGGGGAACAGGGTCAAGGTCCTGGGACGGCGCAGGGGGCCCAGGCCAGGGGCTTGGAGGGGGCAGACGGACAGCTTTCTCTGAGTTTAGAATTTTCCTGGAGCCAGCCCAAGGAATTGCTGTCTTTGGCAGAGAGGCCAGGAGCACGGGTGTTGGGGAGGACCAGCGGGATGGTGGAGTCCCACCCCTGTGCCCAGGACAGCTGCTGAGCCTCCCAGCCTCCTTGGCCTCATCCATACACCGGGGCCATTAAACCTACCCCAATGTGGGTCCACTGCTTCACCCAGTAGGCAGCATAGAAGGGAACAGAAATTATTGCCACTATTATTACCATGATCATCACCATCTTATCAGTCCTAACCCCTTTATTTTCTGCATGATGTTCCTTCTTTGAATTTCTGTTTCCTCATCAACAAAAACAACAAGAATCATGTTTGTGCCTCCCTCGCTCTGGGGGTTGTGGTGGGGAGGAGAGAAAGATATCCCAGGTGCATCTGCGGAGGAAGGTCCCCGAGGGACCCGAAATGCTATTATTGAAAGCTAAATGTTCCGTGGCTAAAAGCTGCTGTAGCGATCTCTGCATCCACTTGATTTGAATGGGCACATTACGGTAATGTCCCAGTGCTGCAGTCGGCACCGGGAAGGCTGAGCTATTTGTAACGAGACGCATGAGCAGCATAAAGATCAAGTGGTGGAGGAGACCTCGTCTGGCTCACCTGAGAAAACGGGGCTTTGAACATGGCTGGAATTGATCCACGGCCACCTGCCTCAGACTCCGCTGCCCAGGGATCCCTGTGGGAGGGCAGGAGAGATGGGGCGGGGGCAGGGAGAGAAGACCGGGGTGAGGAGGACAGGGTCAAAGGCACACAGGGCTGGACACCACGAGAGAGGATCTAGTTACAATTCCAACTGCAGGGGCATTCTGGATGCTGAAGTCCTGCCCTCCACCTGGGCTCTGGGAACACCATCCACCCTCCCCCATGCTCCCTCTGAGCCCCTCAGATCTGGGTTGGGCTCCTCGTTTTTGGTTTCAAGCTGTTCAAGTGAGCAGTTCCAGGCTGTTCTCTCCCTGCTCTCCCATCCAGAGGGACAGAGGATGCCAAGACAGCAGGTCTCCCAGGCTCAACTTGGGACGGGGATGAGGTGGTGCCCTGGGCAGAACTTGGGAGGTGGCAGGATACGGAGCAAGACAGGCAGGGCACAAACTCGGGAAGACCCAGGCCTAGCGCTGCCTTTCAGCTGCAGTCGGCCCTCTCCATCGAGGCGCTATGTGGTCCGTTAGTCCCTGCGTCGTCCCCATCGACACCTGCCTCAACGTTCATCTGAACCTGCCTCCAACATTGGGAGGAGGGCCGGGAGGAATGTCATTTGGCCAAAATCGGACTCCCACGGGATAACCAGACACGCTTCCTCCTTTTCATTTTCCTTCCACACCCTGGGAAAATCTCTGGGCCTCAGTTTTGTCACCTGTGAAATAAGAGCAGGAGTGAGAGGTGCGTAGGGTCCACGCTCTCACTTCTAGCCCGGTACCTTCGTAACTGCGCTCCCCCTCCCGACATCACCCGTGGCCCACATCCAACTCACTGAACCCCCTCCGTCCTGCCTCTCAACCTCCACTCTACACCCCGGGTCCCTCTGCCCCCAGCCACAGCGGCCTGTGCCTCCCAGCGCTGACATTCTGGGGGTCCCTAACACACGAGGAATTCCTCAACCCGTCCTCACCACACTCGCTGCTTAATTTCACTCTCTTTTTTTATTATGGCAAAATATACATACCTTAACAGTTATCATTTTAGCCATCTGTAAGCATACAATTTGGTGGCATTAAGTATATTCACAATATTGTGTAGCCATCACCACTATCTATACCTAAAAATTTTTCATAATCTCCAACGAAAGCTCTGTGCCTTTTAAACAACTCCCCCTTCTCAGGTGACCTCTAATCTACTTTCTGTGTCTGTGAATTTGGCTACTCTAAAACCTCATGTAAACGGGGTACACAGCCTGTGTCCATCTGCTTCTGGCTTATTTCACTTAGCATAATGTTTTCAAGGCCTGTCCATGTTGTAGCAGGTATCAAAATTGCCTTCTTTTCACAGCTAAATAATATTCCGTTGTATGAACGTACCACACTTTACTTATCCACTCATCCATCGAGGACACTTGCATTATTTCCACCTTTTTGCTATTGTGAATAACACTGCTATGAGCATTGGTGTACAAATATCTCTGCTTTCAATTTTTTTCACTATACACCTAGGAGTGGAATTGCAAGGTTATATGGTGATTCTATGTTTCTATTTTTGAGGCGCTGCCAGACTGTTTTCCACAGAGGTTGCCCCATTTTGCATTCCCACCAGCAAGGAAAAGGGATTCCCATTTCTCCACATCCTCACCAATACTCGTGTTTTCCCATGTTTTGATTACAGCTATCCTAGCAGGTGTGAACGGGTTTCATTTCACTCTTACGTTCCCTCAACACGCAAGATCCTCTCATTGCCACGTGCCAGCAGGTGGTGTCCCAGGGTGGGAGTGGCCAGCGTCTCCATGAGCCGCGTCAGTCCTTCCCCTCGACAGCACCTGGAGTGCCAGACGGCCCAAGGGTGGTTTTTGATGAATAGGGTGAGAAAGAAATAAAAGATGATTTTTTTAAAAAAGTTGGAGGACACTGAAACCAAAAGGGTCAGGACTCAAAGAGTGACACAGGAGGGAAAGATTGAAGGAAGGAACTAATCACAGGATCACATCTCCAGAGAGGCAGCTTTTGCAGCGCCTGACTCTGACGCCTTGCGGCTCTGAGCTGGGAAATTGCAGGGATGGTGCTGCTGGGCTCTGCGCCACCTTAGCCACAAATCAGCTTCCCCCGGGGCTCTGCTGGGGTCCGAGGCAGCCTGGGTGCCCCCAAGAATTCCAGTTGAGGCCCCAGCAAGCTGCCCAGCTGTTGTCAGCACAGCTGTAGTCTGGGTGTTGCCAAGGGAGCATGTCGTTGTTAGGCCTTTGGAGGGGTGCGGGCTGCTCCAGGAGAGGGGGGGTTGGAGGGGTGTGGGCTGCTCCAGGAGAGGGGGGCTTGGAGAGGTATGGGCTGCTCCAGCAGAGGGGGGCTTGGAGAGGTATGGGCTGCTCCAGGAGAGGGGGGCTTGGAGGGGTGTGGGCTGCTCCAAGAGGGGGGCTTGGAGGTCTTGGCCACAGTGGAACCTGTGTGGTCCAAGTAACCAGTTGGTGGCTATGTCCCTACTTCTTCTCATCCAGACAGCTGCGGGAAAGGCAGAAGAGGTGTTCAGAACCCACTAACCAAAGGGTGGGACAAGGGAGATGAGTGGCAAGAGCCGGAGATGCCAGAGAGCAGAGTGAGGGCAGGCACACACTGGGGCACGGGGGGCATAGAGCACCCCGATCCGCTGTAAATCCATGGCGAGGTCTGAATTGCCACACTTTCCCCTCCCCGACTCCTGCTCGCTACCTCTCTCCTCCTCTCTCCCAGTTACTATCAAAGCAAAATTTATGAAGGGCTCGAGGCATTGGATATTCCTTGTATTTCAATCTAACTTTCTGCAATCTCAAGTGAACAGCTTGGCTGCGTCCGCCTGTCAGGGAATTTAAATTGCAGATGGGATGGCGAGCCTGCGCCCACAGGAGCAGCCCCTCTGGTGGGCACCACGGCTGCTCAGCAGCTAGACCAGAGAACTCCGTGGAGCAGCGGGAGTTCCACTCTGGAAAGTGCCCTTGACCCAGGGCGTTTCCCAGAAAAGAGCGGCAGCCAGGCGAGAGATCCACTCACGTCACACCAGAGTCGAGGAACACAGCCAGGGGCCACAGTCAGCACTGCCTTGCGCGACCATCATTACCTGTATCCTTCTTTGACAAACAGAACACCCACCAGGCCCCGTGCAGTTTCTGACACGCCGTTGTGGTGGAGATAGCTTTCAACCAACGTGTGCGGGCCTCTCTGCGTGGCCCTCACTCCTTGCAGGGCAGCAAGGAGGGGAGAGAGACGGGAATGAGCAATACCAACACAGTAACGCGCATGCAACACGCACACACACATGATCACAGGCACAGGTAGGGAGGGGCTTATGCCACTCAAACTGCCAGCAAATACACACAGCAGGTGAAAAGAGGAACAAACCCACTAAATCTGCTCCTGTTTACACCTCAATTCTCAGGGTAGTATTTGTTTAATTCTGGCCTTCTGCCTTGCCCAGAGTCGATGTTAACTCGGGAAGGCGTTAGCTGTACTTAGCATCCTAGTCCGGAAGGCAGGAATGCCTCAACTGTGCTTAAGGTCATGATCAAGGCTTCTGCTGTTACAGTTGACCCTTGAACATGGGTTTGAACTGCATGGATCCACTTATATGTGAGTTTTCTTCCAACTCGGCCATCCTGGGATGGCACGGCTAACCCCGCCCCTGCCTCCTCCTCCTCCTCAGCCTCCTCCACGTGATGACTACAAAGATGAAGACCTTTGCAGTGATCCACTTGCATGTAATGAGTAGTACATATATTTTCTCCTCCTTATAATTTTCTTAATAACATTTTCTTTCCTCTAGCTTACTTTATTGTGAGAATACAGTATAAAATACATATACAAAATACGTGTTAATCAACAGTGTGTGTTACAGATAAGGCTCTGGTCAGTGGTAGGCTATTAGCAGTTACGTTCTGGAGAGTCGAAAGTTACACTTAACTTGGATTTTTGACTTTGCAGGGATTCAGTACCCCTAACCCCCATGTTGTTCCAGGGTCAACTATACTTAAATAATTGGCTTTGAAAATAAAAATGTCAATAGTAGCCTAATGTGAATGTATAACAAAGTCTGCAGATACTGGTGTTCCACAGCTTGGAGCTGTGACATACCCCACACACACTCTCATGGAAAGGCATCCCCACGTCAGACTCACCCGTCTAGCCTGTGTCTAGGAGATGTGTCTAATGTATGTTCTGGGTTTCTGTTTGGGGTTGAATCACATCCTACACAAAAAAGATATGTTGAAATCCTAACCCCCAGGACCTCAGAATGATTTGAACATAGGATCATTGCAGATGTAATTAGTTAAGACGAGGCTGTCTGGAGTAGGGGATCTGATGTGAGCGTGTCGTTGTGGGAACAGGATGGCCACATGGAGACACGGAGACACAGGAGAATGCCGTGTGACGAGGACGGCAGGGATTGGAGTCACGCAGCTGCAAGGCAAGGAATGCCAAGGATTGCCAGCAACCAGCACACGCTGGGAGAGGCCAGGAAGGGTCCCCTAGTTCAGTTTCACAGGGAGCATGGCCCTGCCAAGACCTTGAGCTCAGACTTCTGCCCTTAAGAACTGCGAGACAATACATTTCGGTTGTGTTAGACCTCTCTGTTTGCCACCCCGGGAAATGAACACAGTCCCCTTTTTATTATTCTGTCGAAGGGGCCGGGGAAGGTCCTATTTACGGATGGCAGTGACAGGGCATGCGATAGAGATGAGTCTGCAGAGGAGAGAGCTGGTCCTGTAGGTCGAGCTCCAGACGCAGATGCTCAGGTGGAGTTTGAGGGATTGAAAATCTTTGTGACTTGGGACAGAGAAATTGATATTGACTTTTTGGCTAAACTGTTATTTTTCATTAAAAGTTTGCTCGATAGACGGTTCATGGCCTTGCATGTGATGTGGGGAAGCAGGTGTTTGCAGTGTGCTCAGGCCGATGTAGGGCCTGGAGCCCTGGCCCGCATCTAGCTCAGATGCTGCCCGGTCCTGCCTGCAGCTTGTTCTGCTCTGCAGGTGAACGAGGGCCTTCCAGGGCCCGCACCACTCCAGATCCCTCTCTGTGTCCCCTAGAGTGCTGTGTCCTTAATGGGTGCTCGATAAATGGGTGGTAAAGTGATGGCAGGGGGCATAAAATATACAAACCATGATTTTCCCAAGCACTCCCGGTGAGTCATCTGTGCAATTAGCACTCAACCCCGTACGCTTCTGGGTTATCATTACTGCTGTATTGATAATACATTCGACCTGGAAATTAATTCCATTCGACCTGGAAATAATCATATTTTTCCTTGTAACTAATTCAGAGTGCTGTGTGTTTATTTCGGGGACCTGACTTTATCTTCCTGGAAATTCCACAAGGTCTTACGATGGGTGTGATCAGCCCATAGCTGAGAGACCGAGACAAGTGTGGGGTCCGAGCACCAGGCCAGCGAGGGGAACGGCAAGGGGAGGGGACTGGCAGTCGGGAGAAGATGGTCTGGACTTGCTCGCTGATGCGCAAGTTACCTCACCCCCATGGGTGTCAGCACCGCCAGCCCGCCAAGCACAGCATCGACACCCCGAACAGTCTGCAGATGACTCCTTGAACTCCTGTCTCCCCACTGGGGTAGACATAGAAAAGGGCGACCCAGATCCCCCCGTGTGATCAGCAGAAAACCTCCGTTTCCCAGATGACAGCTCCTTCAAGGTCAGCTTCAACTGAGCCACATCGGGGGACTGAGAATGGCCCGGGTTTCAGAGGCCGGTCACCTTGTCCTGATGGTCACGTCTCACTGCAAAGCTACCAAGGCTTTGGGGGCCTCAGACTCGGTTCAGCTTGTGCCTCTCCCCGGTCCTACTTCCTCCCCTCCTTTCAGAGGTGTTTGGCCCTAAGAACATCTTGCAGCCCAAACGCCATCCTGGCATTTGCATCGAGAAGGCACAACCTGCAGCACCAAGGCTCTCTCTGCAGACTTTCTTGTGTGATTAAATATATGTAACATAAAATTTACCATTTTAGCCCCTTTTAAGTGTCCAGTTCAGTGGCATTAAGTACATTCACATTCTTGTGCAGCCATCACCACCCTCTGTCTCCAGAACTTTTTCGTCTTCCCAAACTGCAACTCCACATCCATTAAACAACAATTCCCATCCCTCCCTCCCCCCAGCCCCGGTAATTTCTGTTCTTTCTGTCTTTATGATCTTGCCCATTCTAAATACCTCATATAAGTGAAATCATACAGTATTTGTCCTTTGTGACTAAGGTTCATCTATGGTGTAGCATGTGTCATAATTTCCTTCTTTTTAAAAGTCTGAATAAGAATTCAGTGTATGTATATACCATGTTTTCTTTATCCGTTCATCCGTTAATGTGTCAATGGGCAGTTGGGTTGCTTGTGCCTTTTGGCTATTGTGAATAATGCTATGCACACTTATTTTTATCTCGCACCAATTTACCCCCCAGCCCCCTTCAGGATGCCCGAGAGCTAGGAGGAAAGGAGGAAAGGCAGGAATATTCAGTTTCCTAGTCATATGGTCAAGGGGAGTAATTAGTCTACCGCACCCCCACACACTGCCTCAACGACGATTAGCTGGGCAGTATCTTGAGACCAGAGGCACAAAAGTAGGCAAACAGACAAGGCAATATTTGCCTTCCAAGGAGCAAAAAGTGTGCAAGATGCACAAGTGAATGATGGAAAAGCCCCAGGCCAGCCCAGGAAGGAGTCATGCTCCCCCCTCCTTTCCAGGCTGTCCTCCTCCGCAATACTGCCTGTGACACTTCCTGCAGAGAGGAGCAGGAGATGAGCAAACCCATCTGGGGTTTGCTGTGCCCAGCACCCCCTACACACACAGCCAGGGAGAGCCCCAGGACGACTGATATATCAGAAATAGTAAAACCCCTGACCAGAAAAAAAAATGATTTAATGCATTAATTGAATAGCTTTCTGGATGCCTCACGTGTGCTACGCTAGGTTCTAGGCATATCCACTTAGCCATGGAGGCCACCCTTCCAAGAACCGGGAAATCCCCAATCTAGGCCTCCATGAACAAAAGTTCTCTGTAAAAGAATTTGGAGTAAGAGACTTTTTTCCAGTGAACAGTCTGCAAACCAGGGAGATGCACCTTTCAGTTTAAAACATTCCAGAGAACAAAGAGAGGGTTCAGGGTTTTATAGCAAAAGTTTCCACCCAGGTTCCCAATCAGGTCCATTTATGCAAAGAAGGGTGGAAACTTGCTCTGAAAATCCCAAGGTTGAACAGAGGTGTGTGTTTGGGGGACCTCAGAGTAAGTGTGTGACATCTAGTCAGCAAATGGCCGCTTGGCTGTATTTTAAATGTAGGCCCAGTTAGCCACTCGGGATCCATCTTGAAGGATTGGCTTTTTCAGGTTGACATTTGCTCACACCTCCAAATATAATGGGGCAGAATAACCCAAGCAAGTACAGGACAAGTGCCCCAGTGTGCTGTCCTCTCTGGGATGTAGACTCTGTTGCTCCCACAGACCTGTGCTCCTTGTCTTTCAGGGCAGGTCCCCAGTCCTCTGCCCCATCTGTTCTCCATCCATTCATTCCACGGTTGTCTTTTCCTCCGCCCGAGAGTGGGGAAGAATGCCTGCGTGAGGGAATGTGTGTGCACACACGTTGTGAGGAATATTGCTCAGGGAGGAAGACATGCCTCATCTCAGAGCTGTAAAATAGAGCCTCCGACCCAGCTCCTGTAGGAGCAAAAGCACACGCTGTCCCCTGCTGCGCTGGGTTAGCAGTCGGCAGTGCTGGAAGTGCTGTCTTGGCTGCTCTCCCTGTCGGAGACCTTGGGCATTGCTCAGTGCTGTGGGCTGGGCCTACCCGCACAGAGCCCCTCCACCACGTCCCCAACACCCACCTCGGCACCAGTGGCCCCTGGTGCAGATTCCAGGCCACCCGTCCAAAGAGGGGCTTGGCTGCCAGCTGTCACCTCTGGAAGGAAGGAAAAACTCAAACCGAGGGCACGTGCGTTCCCCCACTGTGCCAGACAGCTCCCTGCCTGTCACTAGCCAGACATGATGTATAGGAATAATAAGGCCCCTTGAATTACCCATTAAGTTCTGTCAGCAAATCACATGATTTCTTTTTTAATATTGCAAATATCTGGATCCTGGAAAATGACGATGATGCTGTCTCTGCGTGGCTGGATGACAAAGAGCGTTCCTGTGCCAGGGAGCCCCACCACCCTCCTCCAGCGCCATCTCTGAGCACAGGCAAGGAAGGACGGGGGAGCTCCCACAGTTTGAGCTCCAAGTCTCCTTCGTCTTCAAATGTCCCTCCATTGTACCTCTCTCCAGCCAACTTTCCCTGGCTTCCTTGACAGCATGGCTGATGCATAAGTGTCACTTCCCCAGAGCAGCCTTCCCTGGCTTCCCTACCTAAACAGGTACCTCCATTATTCCCTCTGCAAGCACCTGCTTTTCCACTCCCAGCATTCCACCTGTCTGCCTGTTTAATGCGTCACTCATTAGACAATAACAATAGACAATATTAACCCCATGAGGGCATCTAGTTCATAATCAGCCAGCAATGCCTACACATTGCCAGACACACAATATGACCCCAGTAGCCATTTGTTGAGTAACTTAATGCTCAGTAAATGCTGCGTAACTAAACTGAGCCACTTTTCCTAAAGCAGTTAGTGCTTCTCAACCTTATCATGCATCATAGTCAGTCACCTAAAGGGTCTGTTAAACCATACACTACTGGACCCCACCCCTGGTTTCTGATGGAGTAGGTCTGGGATGGGGCCTGTGGATTTACATTTCCAGCAATATCTCAGGTGATGCCAATGCTGCTGGCCCAGGGACCCCACTTTGAGAATCACATCCCTGGGAACTGGTCATAAACACAGACACCCATTTCCTGTTCTTCTGCCTTCTGGTCATATTTATCCGAACTGTCCTTGTGCATACAAGTGACAACTGCAGAAAACTGGGATCTTCAGATCCAGTTTGTCCAAACTGAGTAAAATTATTCTTATCCCTAATAGTGGGAGGGTAAATCGAGGCCAATAGATGCAAAGTGAGGTGAGTTGTTCGGCAAGTCCTGGCAGATGCAGCATAGAACTCTGCGTACCAGATACACAGTTTCCTGTTCCAATCATCGAGCTGCACTTTTCTGACACCAACTGTAGAAACGAGTTGGCTTCCAAGTGGCTTATTAGAGAACAAATTATTCCCTGTTTTGCTACTCTTTCCATGTGAGTTAATCTGCAAGTCTAAAGTCCAAACAGGTGCCAGAGTTATTCCTGCAACTGGCACCAAATTGCATTCAGAAAGCACAATTAGCACTTCCATAATGTGCCTCAGAATGGGAAAATCTACATATTACCCAGAGGTGGCCTCCGTCCCCACTGCACTTTACCTTAATGTGCCAGTGTGCACGTTGCCTGCCTAACAGGGCCTCCGCCAGTCCCTGCGTTTGCCGGGAGCAGTCTCCACCTCTTCACTGGAGCCGAGGAGGAAGGACCCACCCTCTGCAGTTAAGAAGGAATCTCTTCTTCTCCTTTTTTTTACTTCTCCTCCTTTCTCTTCCTCTTTCTCTTCTTCTTCCCTCCCTCCCTCCCTCCCTCCCTTCCTTCCTTCCTTCCCTTCTTCCTTCCTGTCTCTCTCCTTCCTGAACTACTCAATCCACAAACCATTACAGAGACCCAGAAGAGGAGACACTGTGCCCGGGCAAAGGGGAGACATGGAGGCCCAGAACGGGTGTTGGGGCCCAGGTGACCGAGGAAGGCTCCCCTCCGAGGGGCGGCTCAGCTCTCAGGGTATCTGAGGTGGTGAGAGAGGTTTCTGCATGAGAGGGTGGCCAAGGGCAGAGCCCGGCATGGGGTGTAGGAGCTCCTGCGGGGTGAGGAGCCTGAGCAGAAGGAAGAGGTGGTCCATGCAGGGGGCAGCCCAGCATGGGGGATGGGGACCTGAGGAGTGGGGAGGGCTCCTGCACCAGGTTGGGGGACAGCCCGGCACTGACCAGGAGGCCAAATTGGATGAGGACATGCATGCCAGGAAGGGGCGGTGGCAGTAATGGAAGACTGGTTACACCTAGAGAGACTGACTGATCAAGAAAATATGTTAAAGCAGCCAATCCCAATCTTTTTGGCACCAGGGACTGGCTTCATTAAAGACAATTTTTCCATACACTGGGGAGGTGGGGGTGGTTTGGGGATGATTCAAGCACGTTACATTCATTGTGCAGTCAAACCTTTCTGCTAATGCTAATCTGTATTTGCAGCCGCTCCCAGCGCTAGCATCACCGCCTCAGCTCCACTTCAGATCATCAGGCGTTAGATTCTCATAAGGAGCCACAACCTAGATTCCTCGCATGTGCAGTTCACAGTAGGGTTCACGCTCCTTTGAGAACCTAATGCCACCACTGACCTGACAGGAGGCGGAGCTCAGGCGGTGATGCCAGCGATGCAGAGCAGCTGTAAATGCAGACGAAGCTTTGCTGGCTCACCCGCCGCTCACCTCCTGCTCCGTGGCCCGGTTCCTAACAGGCCACAGACCAGTACCAGCCCACGGCTCAGGGGTTGGTGACCACAGTGTTCAAGATAACCAGAGCCAAAGTTCCAGCTGTCAAAGAGGGAACTACAAATATAAAAAGGAAAGAGTCTAAAGTGGATCCTGAGCTTTTGGGAATTTGTAGTATCTATGTGAACTTGAGGTTTTGGGTAGATAGATAAAGAGACGTGTAACTACCAATGCAACCGTTTGTGTACACATCCCTATATGTGAACACACATGCATATATTTCTTCACTGTGTCCCCCGAGGGGGCCTGGAGCCACGTGAACACCAGTGAGCACACCGCAGCCCCCCGAGCTGGGTTTCTAAGCACCACTCTCCACCGAAAGCAACCAGGACTCCTTGGAAAACGAGCTGATTCCAGACAGGTCCAGGGAAGCACCAGATGAGCCTGCAACGTCTCATTGTGCCAGAAGTAAGCGAGTGCTCACAGAGGGACGGGAACGTGTGAAAAGAACAAAGAAGGCAGCTTGGAGGGACTCCCACCGGCCAACTCTGAGGCAAACCGAGCAGCAAAGTAAATAATGAGAATAACAGGCGGAAATCTATTGAGTAAGATATGAAACCTGAGCTCACACGGACACAAGCAGATACGTGAACAAGCCGGATCTCAAAGCGTCTCCGCACGCAGCTACTTACAAAGAGGCAAAGAGTAACCCGACGGCGGAGAAACCCAGCAGCCGCCACAGTGAGCAAGTGATCAAAGCTGGCAATGCTCGTCCCGGGATAAATCGGAACCGTAGGCCACCTGATAAGATGCACCGAGAAGTTCCCGTGAAACTCTTGCCAAAGATGTATGGTCCGAATCCAATCATGAGGAGACATCAGACAACCCCGAAGTGAGCAGCATTAATCAAAAGCATTGCCCATAGTCTTCAAAAGTGTCAAGGTGTCTGGAGTTAAGGAAAGACTGGGAAACTGTTCCAGATTGAAGGGCACTATAGAGACATAACGACTAACTATAACGTGAGATCTTGGACTAGATCCCTTTGCTAGAAAGATCATTACTGGGGCAACTGGCAGAACTTGAATGGGGTCTGAGGATTCAGTGCTAGTAATGAATCAGTCCATTTCCTGCCTTCGATGGTCGTTTTATGTCTTGTCAAGGACACCTAAGAGCGTGTCCCTGTTGGTAGGGTATACAAACTGAAGCATTCATGGGTGATGGACATCACTACAGCAACACACTCGGAAACAGCTCAGGAAAAAGAAGGGTTTTTGCACTGTACTTTCAGCTTTACTCTGTGGTGGAGATGGTTTCCAAAGACACCGTGCAGGAAGCCGTAGCAGTGATGACAGTGAAAGACTCCAGCCTCCTTCAGCCCACGCTGTCTGGCCGTGTGCTCTCGATGAGCTCAGCCTGCTGAGAGACGCCGAGTGAGTCAGCCTCACACCACGGTGGTGAGATCATCACTGTCATGCCGGCCATTTTAAACATCCTGGGTGGAAGAGGGAATTGGGAAGGAGACCAGTGGACTGTGCCCTTCGGGAGCCCTGCATGGATTTGGGGGAGGATTTGGGCCACTCAGATTGGGAAAACAGAAATCTCTATCAGGTGAGCATCAGGTCCATGGACATGAGAACCACGTCTAGTCCCATGTCTGGCCCTTGGGGCCGCTCTACTCTCTAGGGCTCTAGCTTGGGAGGCTTCTGCCTCCTCCTCCCTCTCCTGAGGAAGGCTGGCCAGCAGGAGTGTCTGTCCCATGTGAGCACATGTTAAAAGGCAGATGTGCTCCCTTCAGGGCTCTGAGCTCCTGCATGCCAAGGACAAGAAGCCACTTTCAGTGTAGTTTTCAGTCCACATCTGTCACCATAGTATAAACACAGCGAACAATAAACCACGGTGTGGTTTACATAGTGTGGTGACACACAGGAGAGTGTGACCAGGGTGGCCATGGGTCTGAAAACCATGTCATGAGAAGAGAAAACTCAGATGAGACAGGGCATCTGCCTTTAAATATTTGAGGGTGTGGCTCATGGAAGACACCTGATTTATCTTGTATAGCTCCAGATTAGGAACTAGAACCAATGGTGGAAAATGAAAGGAGATGGAGTTCAGTTCCACATAAGGAAGTTTCTAACACTGGACATTCCAGGATGGCCCAGGTGGCCTGTGTGGGCCTGAGACCCCAGAAGTGGGCAAGCAGATACGAGCAGGCCGTCTGTGAGGGCCGCTGCAGCCAGGGTCAGACCCAACTATCCCAATATGGATTGACTTAAACCACTAGGAAACACAGCCAGAGACTCAGGGAACAGAGCAAAGATGGGCATTCCTGGGCTTTGCTTATGCCAACAAGGTGGTCCCAACCAACGTGAACAGCTTCTCTCCCTCAGCTGCACACCTTCCGCCACCCAGCCCCAGGTTTTCCAGCATCCAATGCAGATAAGCACAACATACATGCCACGGTCAGGGTTTCTGAGAACTTCATGGAACCTTGGATACCTCATGTCTGGGATTCAGTGGCCCCAGATGCCTGTGCCCCACCACCACCGCGGAGGGTGCCCCGCAGGCCAGCTTGACCACAGCTCCCCCGTTCCCAAAGACCTCTGGCCTCTCCAGAAGGCAAGATAGGTCCCCTGCCGGATGCACCCTTGGCCTCATCCTTCCATTACCAGTTTCTCTTACTTTCAGCCTTGACCCACCATCCCTTCCACATCACACGGGTGGGCAAGGAGCAGGCTCCAGGGTACGACTCCAAAGTGGGAAGGAGACAAAAAGTTGTTGTCTCCTTGTCTCTTCCCACTTCACTGAGGGTCGGTGAAGAAGACAAAAAGGCCGTCTTATGCCCTGGAGGGAAACAGCAAGAGGCTGTGAGTCTTGCTATCGTCACGGTTCACTTGGAGACAAAGGCTAGGCTAACACTAAAGTTGCAGACTTTTCCATGTGGAAAGTTGTGATCCACTGAAGGGTCTGTCACATACATATATATGGCGTGGTTTCAAATCTGCACTCATTGCTTCTGTTGAACTTAGTAAAAGAAGGAGACATGGTGGTTTTAAGAAGACAGAGGAGGGGCTTTTCAATAGCGCATAGAAAAGATGTTAGAGCTTATTGGGTTGTCATATTGGATCCATTATTCCCCAGGGGCCTCAATGCAGAATCGGAGCACTGAGATCTTATTTGGCACTTGATGTTTCAATTTCCCAAGGAACATTAGGCCTGTTGTATTTGCAGCTTGGATGCAATGCCAAGCAGATCTAGTGGCCATCCTCTCCCATCTCCACACCCACTCTGAGTTTTAAGGGAGAGACCAGTTAAGATTTATTAGACATTTTTTATTTCTACGTGTACCCCCATCCAGATCCATTTGCATAAATCACTTTCACAGAACCCCTGTATTCCCATCACATATTGTTAGCAACTTTGTTTTAGTGTCTCAGAGTTTATCTAGCAGCAAACCCCAAAGTTGAGAACAGCAGATATATATTCTTTTTTCCAGAAACTATGCTTACTTTACTTTGCACTCTTTCTGCCACACTGTGTGTTATGTGATACTGCCAATTGATAACCCCTCTCTGTGGCATCATCTGCCCCAGGTGGAAATGCCAGCCAATGTGCCCTGGGCAAAAGCGGGCACAAGCGGACAGGAAACTAGACTGGCAGTCCCAAGACCTGATGTCCATGTCGGCTATGCCACTAACTCTCTGGGAACCTTGGGAAGATCCCCTTGGACTTCTCTGCCTCTGGAGGTGAGATTCTATTCACTTCAAAGAGTAATGGGGAGGAAACAACAGATATGACAATGCTCAGAAAAATAGGAAAATGCCTTCAACCTATACAGTCAGGCCTCTGCAGTTCAGATCAGGTTTGGAAAACAAGGTCTGAAGACAAGGTCATAAAGAAGACAGTGTCTGAGACACGCCAAGCTCCATTCCTTATTTTACAGGTAAAATAAGTGTCATAGCCACTCACAGGACAGCAGCAGGGCCAGTCAGGTTTGGATGGGACACTAGATGCCCCAACCCATGCGTGAATGCCTACCCAATGGCCATCTAGTCTTTGCTTGGTTATCTGCATTGGGGGGAGCTCACCTCCTCAAAGGCAGCTCCTTCCACCTTTGAAAGGCTTCGGAGGTTAGGAGACTTTATAGAAGCATGAGGAAGGGGAAGAAATCTTGGTGGCCTTTTCTCTTGCACCCTTGGTCCAAGTGATGTACAGCAGCCCCCAGACCACAGCTGCTCCCTTTCCTACACAGTATGTACTGAGTCACACACTTGTTGTCTATGACACTTCTCCATTGTGCATCCTTGGCTTCTTGCTTCACACCTCACTCCAGTTTCTGTCCTCCTGGTTGCTGGGCAATCAACATACTCTAATTTGTCCAGAACTGGCTCCCAGCTCGTCTCTCCCATGTGGCCACCTTGTCCTTGGCAGCTGACAAGCTGGAAGTCCAGTCACCCTCACCTGGAGCACCACTGTCCGCAGCTCTTTCAATTCAGTGGTTAAGTCTGGGGGCCAGGCCTGGATCAGGAGAACCCTGCATGCTCCTAGCACACTGTGGACACCTAGCAAAAAATAACGACCTTGAAACAACCCAGGAAGGCAGACACAGAGCCTGCAGCTGGGCTGGGGCGCTAGTCAGGGGCCCTGCTCAAGCCAGGAAGCACCCTGCACTTGCAGAAGACTTAAAGGAAGTCCCGTTGCCATGGTGACCGTCAAGCCTAGCCCGCCTGCAGCCTGTGAGGAAAAGGCACGGGAAGGATCATAGCGAGATGCGATGATTCGTTTACCGAGTCAAAACAGCACATGGGCTGTTTCAGCCTTTCGGTCATGGGTCCAGGGAGAAGGAGAAGGCTGGGCTGGAATGACCCACTCCAGAGGAGGGTAGGAGGCCTTTAGCAGGAGTATGTGTGTGTGTGCGTGTGACACATTGAACTGACATGGCATCACTGTCTCCTCGGGCAAAGCCTCTGTCTTCAGGCACAACAGCGACATTAACTGTCTTGGAGCAGCTGGAGGGCGGTGGCAGAGGCTGAGATAGTCGCTCCCCCCTCTGCGCCCCAGGAGCACTCGCCCACACCTCCATTAGCACTAATTACACTGCGCTCTAATTATCTGTTTACACGTCTGGCTCTCCCACTAGGGCAGCTCCAGCGCAGGGGCTGCGCCTTGCTTTCATACCCCGGATTCCCAGCTCCGTCCCTGGCATGTAGTAGGTGTTCAGTAAGTGCTGCCTGAACAAAAGAATGAATCTCTGCCAAAGCCAAAATCAGCGCGTTTGAACTTAAAATAGTGCATGAGATCGAGATTCAAGTCAAGCCACAGCTCTGACGCTCCTGTCACGTGTAGGATCCTGTGCTGGGCATGCGGCCGTAGCGTCATGGAAGTCTCCTCCCGTGAGAGGCACAAGGCAGATTGTGGCCCTCCGTGCCTGGCGGACAGGGACACTGTGGGTGATGGGTGCCGGTCAATGACAGAGCTGTGAGAGGAACCCCAAAGACCCGACCACCCGGGCACCTACTTGGCAGGTTACCAAGGGAAGGCCTGGGCTTATTTCATGTTTATTTAGTTGTTTCTAATTTACATACAGTCCAGCCACTCTTTTGGGTGTACACGTTTATGCATTTTGACAAATGAAGATACAAAACAGTTTTATCGTTGGTCTGTTTTGTTTGTTTGTTTGTTCTTTTTAAGTAATCGCCCATATTTTAAGTCAGTTACAATAGCCTCGCCAGATTTGCCCTCCCTTAAGCTCTATCTGACATTCTAAAGCAAGAGAAGAATCACAGAAAGGGAACAGTAGGATGGCATTTGGCGCCACGTCACCCTGAGAGGAGAGCTGTGTTTCCCTCCAGATTCCCCGTCTTTCCTCAGAAGGACAAACTGGCCAGGAAGGGAACCCTGTGAGGACAAACTTAGCCATACGCCGCAGGTGCGCTCCTGAGAAGTTTTGCCTCATCCCAGTTTTATCAAAGAGTCCGTCAGCCTTTGTTTCCACTGGTCACCCGTCCTCACCCCATTTTCTCCCACCCATGCATTCCCTAGAGTTCCAGGTAAACAAAAAATTGATCAAATCACATGTAAATAAATATAATGGACGACTTACTATGATTTAGAGGAAACCTTTTTTAGAGGAATAAATATTTTTCTAAGAGAATGAGCATTTACTAAAACCGTGAGGGGGTGGAATTTGTACACCCACATTAGGGTGGCTCTTGGAAACAGTTCTGGAGGACGTTGTGGACTTATCCCAAGTTTGCTCTTGCTGGAACATTGTTTGAACTTCGCTCCTGAAACTGCCTTCAGAATAAGCTTACGAGCCACACAAGACAAGCAGTCTTGTTTTCCGAGTCCCGTGTATTTTGTCAGTACACTTCCCCCCTTCCAGGTACTTGTGAGGGCTGTTCTCCATGGACTTCCATTAACCTAATATCCAACCTTGAGGGCAGGAATACAGTAGTCAAGCATTGATTGGGAATCCACTATTTTGGAATAAAAAGCAATTCAGACAAATAAATTTCAGTCATACAGTTACTCTCTTTGAAAGAAGGATTTGTTAAGCAAACTGATCATACACGCAAAACAGAAGGAAACAATTTACAGCTACTTAAAAGAATCGACTGGGCCAGTAGGAAGCCTCTTTTTGTTGACCCCTTTCATTAGTGTCAACATTTGAATGTAATTAAATTGCATCTCTTTAAAAAGATCTCGTTACTTCAAACTTTTCACTAATTCAGATCAAGCTTCCCCAAATTAGTCTGAATTAATGAGGTCTGAATGTATTAGATGGAACCATACGAGACTGATGATATCCAACCATTTTTTGACCTATAAAAATGACAATTTTATGTGGTTCAATCCAGTATATTTCTTTTCTGGTGCCCTTTCCGAGGAGCTAAAAGCATTCTGTATTTCCATGCTTTCTTCCTATGGTATTTTAAGGATACAAGTAGGAAGCGGGAGTGAGTGCCCCAGCCCCCAGCCACCTGCCCCCCAGGTCACAGGTACAGAAACTGGGAGATGTAACAGAAGAAAGGCACTCAAATCACAACTGCTGCTTCCTTTGCTGTGCAGAGCCTTCTAATTTGATGTAGTGCCACTTGTTTATTTTTGTTTTTGTTGCCTGTGCTTTTGGAGTCATATCCATAAAATCATTGTCAAAACCAACGTCATGAAGCTTTCCCCCTGTGTGTTCTTCTAGAAGTTTTACAGTTCCAGGCCTTATGTTTAAGTCTTTACCCTGTTTTGAGTTGATTTTTGAGTATGGTATAAGATAAGGGTCCAGTTTCTTTTTTTTTAATATATATATAGATCTCCAGATTTCTCAACACCCTTTATTCAAGAGTCTCTTTTTTCCCTATCGTATATTCTTGGCACTCTTATGGAAAATTAGCTAACTGTATATGCATGGATTTATTTCTGGGCTCTCTATTCTGTTTCATTGGTCTATGTGTTTCTCGATATGCAAGTACAATACTGTTTTGATTACCATAGCTTTGTAATATATTTTGAAATCAGGAAGTGTGATGCCTCCAACTTTGTTCTTTCTCAAGATTGATTTGTCTATTCATGGTCTTTTGTGGTTTCATATAAATTGTAGAATTTTTTTTCTGTTTCTATAAAAAATAACCATTAGGATTTTGATCAGAATTACATTGAATCTGTAGATTACTTTGGGTATTGTGGACATTTAAACAATATTTCTGTGAATGCAGGAGGTCTTTCTATTTGTGTCTTCTTCAATTTTTTCATCAATGTTTGGAAGTTTTCAGTATACAAGTATTTCAATTTCTTAGGTAAGTTTATTCCTAACTGTTTTATTCTTTTTGGAGCTATTGTAAGTGGAATTATTTTCCTAATTTCCTTTCAGATAGTTCATTGTTAGTATGTAGATATGCAACAATCAACAGGTGAAACGGCAACCTACTGAATGGGAGAAATTTGCGAACCATATATCTGATATGGGATTAACCTCCAAAATATATTAGGAACTCTTACAACTCAACAGCAAAGAAACTAATAACACAATTTTAAAATGGACTAAAGACTTGAATAGACATTTCTCCAAAGAAAACATACAAATGGTCAACAAACAACATGAAAAAATGTTCAACATCACTAATCATCAGAGAAATGAAAATCAAAACCACAATGACATATTATCACCTCACACCTGCCAGAATGGCTGCTGTCAAAAAAAAAAAAAAAGACAAGTGCTGGTAAAAATGTGTAGCACTTGGAACTCTTGCACATTGCTAGTGGGAATGCAAAATGGTGCAGCCACTATGCAAAACAGTATGGAGACTCCTCAAGAAATTAAAAATAGAACCACCATATGATCCAGCAGTCCTAGTTCTGATTATTTACCTAAAAATTTGAAATCAAAATCTCAAAGAGATGTTAGCACTCCCGTGCTCATTGGAGCATTATCCTCAATAGTCAAGATGTGGAAACAACCTAAATGTTCACCTACAGATAAATGGATAAAGAAGCTATGGTATACACACAGAATGGAATCCTACTCAGCCCTTGAAAAAAGGCAATTCTGCAATATGTGACTACAGCATGCAATGTGCATGAACCTTGAGGACATCATGCTACATGAAATAAGCCAGTCACAGAAAGGCAAATACTGTGTAATTCCACCTACATGAAGTATTTAAAATAATCAAATTCATAGAATCAAATAGTGCAGTGGTGACTGCCAGGGGCTGGGAGGAGAAGAAAATGAGAAGTCACTAATCAACGGGCATAAAGTTTGAGTTGCACAAAATGAATAAGCTCTGGAGACCTGCCATACAGCGTTATACCTATAATCAACAACACTGTGATGTACACTTAAAAATTTTTTAAGAGGGCAGATCTCATGTTAAGTGTTCTTACCACAATAAAACAAGAATTTTTTAAAACACAATTGCTGCAAACTGGGCATAAAAGAGCATTCTAACAAGAATAAATAGAACTTTAAAAAGAATACCGCTGCTTCCCCATCATCCAAACTCATGCCCTCTGCATTAGACCGGTTTGCCCTGAGCAGGTGGTTGGGCAATCTAAAAATCACTTCAGGGACGAAATACATCCTGCCTGCCCCTAAGTGTAATCCACTAGAGCCCAAGAGATTCTGACTGTGAGAAGAAAAACTTTGACATAAGATTTCTGAAAGGATTGGCAGGAGAGGGGAGCAAATTAAAGTTTAATAGAATGGAACCTCGGGAAATGGACAAATGTAAATTAGGATAGCGAGACAGAAATGATTCTTCTTTTTAAAAAGGCTCCTCATTAACTTACTTGATAGCATTCTGAGAATTTGCTGGAGGAAGGCAGGGATATGTAGACTCAAGAGTGCAAGAATGACTCTTCTCTGCTCCTGGGCGAGAAAACAGATTTGCAGTGTAGCCAGAAGTATTATTACTGATGAGTATTAAGAACTTCCTGGATTGTAGGGAAGGGGGGAATAGCGTCAGACCGTGACATTTCTTTGTCTGCAGGTACTGTAGTAGAGGAGCCCACTTTCAGCGATCAGGATTAATTCTGTCTTCATTTAACATCCTCCTTCTGTGCCAAAGTCCCCATGGATGGATGGTACGTTAGTCCCCTTGGCCACATCAGGCCTCTTTGAAGTAGCTGTGACCACACGGAAGTGTGAAGACAAGCGTCAGGAATGGCTTCTTCTGCGGGCTGGGGAGCTCCATCCAGCCAAGACAGCCCTTCTCTCAGAAAAACCCCTTTTACGGGAGCCATATGGTGTGTGCTGCTCCAACACATGTACTTCCAGAAAAAGGGAGGGAGGAAGAACTACCTGAGGGGGAGTCTCCCCTGCAGTGTGAGGTATGGGGGGGGGTCCTCAGGGGGAGCGACCTATGTTTAGTTTATGTTTAAGCAAGTGACACACAGACATGGAGAGGATGAAAATGCAAGATAGGTTTCAAGCGGCAACCTTTCCCGGGGGAGCTACTGGGACAGCCGCTTTCCCTGGGGCAGCTCGGGCTCCATATGTCCTGTGCTGCAGGAAGGGAGCTCCCCCACCCCTGTAAAGCCAGACAAACCTGCCACTTGAATCCCCGTCTCCCAGTGACTTGGGCACAGAGTGGCAGTATATGGCAGCAGAATTAATGTGGCTCTAAAGTAATTTGAAAATGCCAAGAGTAGCGAATTATCACATGAAAATGCAAATTGTTCCTTATCTGGACTGTTCCACAGATGCTATGATTCATCATTGAGTGTTCAGCTGTGTTTCCAAGTAAGATCTGAGTGAGACGGTAGAAAGGCAGGGCTGAGGCTCGCTCTGCCTGGAGAGATTTATAGCTCCTTTTATCCAGATGTAAAGCACACGGGGTTGGGAGGGGATATTAAACCTATAAAATCTCAATCTATCATGTAGTCCTTAGTCGAGGAAGGCCAAAGGACACACAAGCACACACCTACATCCTCCAAAGTTTCCTCTCTTCAGACATATATATACCTTTTTGCAATTCACCCTTTACCTTCTCACCTGAGTAAAGGCAAACTCGCCATCCATCCAGAGGTTCTTTCATATATTTATTCATTTTTAGTGGCTGTATTGACAAACACTTTAAGCCTTTACTGCTGTCCACATGCACAGTTTCTGATTAAGAAAAGGGACCCACGTGGGCTTTGTCACTTTCTCTTTTGCTGGTATTTGTAGAGGGTGCTTAAAGAGGAGACACCAAACTTGAGGATTGGACCAGAGCCCGATGTGTGCTCGGAAAGCAATTGTCTGAGAGCTGGAACTCAAGGGACGCAATTCCCTAGATGGGACAGGAAGTAATGATTATGTAGTGCTCTCTACGTGCCACTCCAGCTGTAAGTGCTTTATGAATATTAATTCATTTACCAAGACTAGGGGATGAGTGTCACCCTGAATGAAAGTCACTGACAGGTCACACTCTGCTTTTAGAAACCATCATGGAGAAAAATCCCTTAAGCTCAGAGTGTGCCCTGAGGGGGCCAAATCTAGGGTCCTCTGTGGAGCCCCTGCATATCCTAGTGTTCGTGGGAGTAGGATCCAGGCGACTGCCACAGAACAGGTGGCTTCCCCGACCCCCTCCATGTTCTCAGATCCCCTGTGATTCATGGTATGTCTCTTCCCTTGTGATCTGAGAAGCCTGACCAGTAAGCGACCTCGCAAAAGGCCAGGCAGGAATGACTTCCTGAGCACGAGTGCTGCCGGAGCAGAGCTCTGCAGGGCAGGGGGTGATAACACTGCAAGGGGACCCCGGGGCAGTGCCAAGCTGTGTGGGTTTGCTAGCTACCGTGCCAAATGGCCTAGAACAACAGAAACATATCGTGTCACCGTTCTGGAGGCCAGAAGCCTGAGAACAAAGTGTCAGCAGGGACATTCCCTTTGAAGGCTTCGGGACGACGTGTTCCAGGCCTGTCTCCTAGCTTCAGGTAGGTCCGTGGCTTGTGGCTGCATAACTCCAGCCTTCATGTGGTGGGCTCACCTGACTCCAGGGCGACCTCCTCTTAGCTAACCACATAGGCAATGGCCCCATTTCCAAATAAGGTCACATTCCGAGATACTGGGGGTTAGCAACGTATCAGTGAAAACACAGTGCAATCCGTAATACATGCTAAGGAGTTTGGACTTCACACGAGGCTGTCACAGGACTGCAGCCTCCAACTAGGGGTCCCTGCATGTAAAAGTTGGCCTTTAAAAAGTCCTCTGCCGCAGACGTCCACAAGCAGTAATGAGGGCCTAGGTCAGAGGCCTCCTAGCCCTGCTACCTGCGAACATCTCAGCAGGGAAAACACCATAACTGGCCTTCCCAAGGCTCCGATGCCCCCGGCAGAGTTGCCTTCTTACATCCCAGTTGTACTTTCCACCCCTAGGTCCCTTTCATACACGGTTTCAAGCAAGATGCCAAATTGCTCCTTTCCTCAAACACTCTGGCTGTCCACAGACGAAACTGCACTGAAGGGTTTTTGAGTTTTTGATCATCCTTTCACACAGAGTTACACAAACCTCCTAGACCTTCCCATGTTCCACTTGGTCCCCCACCCCTAAGGACTGCCAGGAAGATCTCAGTCATTTCCTGCAACACAAGAAGTTGAGAGCCGGGAGTAATCATCTGTAGGTCACCTAGGACTTCCCTCAATTCTCAGCATCTAACCCCAGCAGAGAAGGTACCTAATTTTTTAATCATATTCAATAAAGTATAATTTACTTACAATAAAATTCACCAAATTTTAGCTTGTAATTCAGTAAGTTTTGACAAACATACCCAGACATGTAACCACCACTACAATCATGACACAGAATACTTGTCACCCAAAAAGTTTCCTTGTTCTTCTTTGCAAACAATCCTTTCCCCTCCCTCCCTGACAACCATTGATCTGATTTCTGTCCCCATAGTTTTGCCTGTTAAGAAAATCATAGAAATGAAATTATTAAATATATTGTCTTTTGTGCTGGCTTCCTATTTGAGTAGAAGTCTTTGTGTGGACCTATGTTTTCATTTCTCTTGGGTAAATTTCCTTGGGTAGAATTTCTGGGTAGAATTATAAAAGTATTTTCAACTTTTTCAGAAACTGCTGAAGTGCATTCCAAAGTGGCTGTGCCATATTGTATTCTCAGCAGCAAGGTATGAGAGTTCACCTGGCTGCACATCTTCATCAAAACTTAAAATTATCAGTCCTTTAAATGTTAGTGATAGTGGTAGCTCATTGCAGTATTAATCTGAATTTCCCTAATTACTAATAATGTTGATCATCTCTTCCTGTGCTTATTTGCTATTTATATATCTTCTTTGATGAAGTGACTGTTTAAATCTTTTGCCCATTTTTTATCAGGGTGTTTATTTTATTAAGTTTTAAGGATGCTGATCCATGAACATGATACATATCTCCATTTAAGTCTTTCTTAGTTTC
This sequence comes from Eulemur rufifrons, assembly GCF_041146395.1. NCBI lineage: Eukaryota > Metazoa > Chordata > Mammalia > Primates > Lemuridae > Eulemur > Eulemur rufifrons. The sequence continues at coordinate 81,830,318 of NC_091011.1, read as the reverse complement.
TTTCAGCTATGTTTTATAGTTTTCAGTGGGAAGGTTTTGTACATATTTTTTGCTCTTGAAAAGAATATGTAATCTGTTCTTGCTGGGTGGAATGTTTTATAAGTACTAATGAGCTCAGGTTTGCTAATAGTGTTTATGACTTCTAGATCCTGATAGTTTTTTTGGTATAATTATTTTATAATTTTTTGAGAGAGGACTGTTGAGGTCTCCAATTGTAATTGTGGGTTTTTCTACTTCTCCTTTCAGTTTTCTCAGTTTTGCTTCATGTATTTTGAAGCTGTGTGTTTAGGTGCATATGCATTGAGGATTTTTATGTCCTCTTGGCAAACTGACCCCTTTTATCACTATATAATGTCCTTCTTTACCTCTGGTAATTTTCCTTACCCTGAAGTCTGACTTGGCTCATATTAATAAAGCCATTCCAGCTTTCTTTGTATTAGTGTTAGCATAGCATATCTTTTCCCATCCTTTTGCTTTTAACCTATCTTTGTCCTCCTATTTAAAGTGGGTTTCTTGTAGGTAGCATGTAGTTTGGTTTTGCTATTTTATATGCAATCTGACAATCCTTTTATTTGGAAAGTTTAGACCATTTACATTTAATATAATTATATGACTGAGTTTAAATCTACCATCTTATTTGTTTTCTATTTATGCCATCTGTTTTCTCTTTTTCTTGTGTTTCTATCTTTTTTAACTGAATTTTTAGGACACCATTTTATCGCCAGTATTAGCTACACCTCCTTTTTTTGTTTGTTTTGCGGTTGCCCTGGGGTTTGCTAACTTACCCCAGTCTGCCCTCCAATAGTATTGACCTCCTCACACACAATGCAAGGACCTTGTAGTACTATATTTCCATTTCTTCCTACCATCTCTTTTGCTGTTGTCACGCATTTATTTCAACCAATGCTATAAACCATAAATTACATTGTTATTATTTTTACTTAAAACAGTTATTATGTAATGCAGTTAAAAATAAGAAACAATTCCTTTTATATCCATCCTTATGTTTGACACTTGCAGAACTCTTCATTCTTCTGCATAGACCTAAATTTTCACCTGTTCTCATATTTCTTCTGCCTAAAGAACTTCCATTTTCTTCCCCAGTTCTGGTCTGCTGTGATATATTCTCTTACCTTTTGTTTGTCTGAAAAAGTCTTCATTTCACCTTCATTTTAAGATATTTCTTAATACTGATGAGAGATATTGTGTTTCTCTCCTATCTAATGTATCTAAGCAAAATAAAGGAAGAAAAGATATATTTGCTAGGTATAGAATCCTACATTGAGAGTTTATTTTTTTTCTGTCATAACTTAAAAGTGTTGTTGCATTATCTTGTGGTTTTCTTAGTTTATGACAAGAAGTTTGCTATCACTTTTATCTTTTCCCCCTTTGTACATTAACATGTCTTGTTTTCCTCTGGCTGCTTTTATAATTTCCTGATTACCTCTGGGTTTTTGCAATCTGATTATAATGTGTCTTTATATAATTTTCCTTATGTTTCTTCTACTTTGGTTTTGTTGATATTGTTAGATCTTTAGGTTCACATTTTTCATCAAATTTAGAAACATTTTGGCCATTATTTCTTAAAATATTTTTTCTGTCCCACCTTTTTCTCCTGTCATTCTGTAATTTCAATTACATGCAATAGGCCACTTAGTATTATAACACTGATCACTGATGTTTTGGATTTTGTTTGTTTGGTTGGTTGGTTTTTTTCTCCTGCGCCTAATTTTGAATCATTTTTATGCTACTTCTTAAAGTTCATTGATACTTATTTCTGTAGCATCTTTTCTACTGTCAATTCCATTAGTATATTTTTCATTTCAGATATTGTATTTCTCATCTCTAAAAGCTTCAATTGACCTTTTATTACATATCTTTTATTTCTCTCCTTCTTAGGTTCATCTGTTCTTGTACTTTCTTAGATATGCCAATCATTTTTATAGTAACTCTTTTAACATCCTTGTCTGCTAATTCCATCATCTCTGTAATGTCTAAGTCTATTTCCATTGATTGATTCCCACCCACCCCCGCCACTTGTTGATCTTATCTCCTTGCTTCTTTTAATATCTTATAATTATATAAGTGTATGTATTGCATGTTGCTCTCATACACAGCTAAGTCACATGGAGTCAGGTAGGTATTTTGAGTCTTGCTTTTGAACTTTGTTAGGGCAGGTCCAGAACAACCCTAAGTCTAGGAATATTTTGGCTTTACTACTGAGAAATACTCTTCTGAGGAGTCTACCCAAGGTCTTATTAGGAGACCTTTCCTCTCTAGCTGGTGGGAATACAAATTATTCCCACCCCTCTGTGAGCTCTAGCAATTGCTCAGTCTACTGTGGTAGTGGGTTTTCCCTGCCCTTGGTGAGTTTCCTTTCATGCGTGTGGTGATCAGTCATCAGCCAAAGCTTCAAGGAGACTTCTCTGCAGATCACCAAAGCTCGCTCTCTGTGCAATTCCATTCTATCCTCTGTGCTTCTCTGCCCTGCAAATTCTAGTTCCCATGGCCTCCCCAAAGTCCGATATCTGTCTTCTCACGTGAACGAGATCACCAGCTCCGTTTTGTTCACTGCCCCCTCACCCCACACTAGAAACTGCCTCCAGGAGCAAGCTGGCGCAATCCTGGGGCTCATGTCTTCTGTTTCCCTTCTCTCCGGGATCACACTCCTGTGCTACCTGCTGTCCAATGTCTATAAACCATTGTCTCATACATTTTGTTTTGATTTGTTAGTTGTTTAATGTGAAAGCATAAATCTGGTCCCATTTACTCTATCATGGCCTGTCAGTAGAAGTCAGTACCTATAAAGAATTTATAGGATATATTTAGAGGCTAGATTCCCACATTTCCTGCACTGATCTATCCTATTATCCCACTTACCCTCACTATTATCCCTCACTTCCTGTGTCTTTCCTCTAGATTCTCTTCTAACTGCCATATGTCAGACCTACTGGAAGGGACTCAGCACAGGGACTGTGACAAGGATATCGCTGGGGCCTTTCCAGCCTCAAAAGTATACTTTCCAGGCTGCCGAGGAACCAGAACTCAGCTGCCTTGATGCAATGACCTTGATCTCTTATCACAGAGAAATGTGTATTTGCTTAAATGACCTGACCCTAATCAGTGGGGATGCCGAACACAGCCACACAGTGAAAGAAGCCTGAATTCTAGATCCCTTCTGCTGCGTATTTGGGCATGTCACTGAGTTCAGTTTCCTCATCTGAATATTGAAGGGGTTGAGCTAGATGACCTAGAAGTCCCCTTTGAATTTTAACAGCTTATGCTCCTGGAATCTATCTGTAGAGTAAACCTGACTGTGGCCTCTTTCCATCCCGTTTTGTTCCTGGGTAAGTTATGCATCTGTTCTTCTCTGTTCCCCAATTCTGAACACCACCACCCACCAGTTCCCAGTAACAGGTTGGGGGAACTGTCTGTGGGAACTTCTTTTCCATGCTCTAATATGAGCTCAATGCAGGGCCATTATCTTCCCAGGCCGACTCCCTACTTTATTTCTCCAAAAGGATATATATGTATCATCCCATCTGCCAGATTCTTTTTTCCCATCCACAATTTGCCACCATATCTAAATGCATGTTCCATATCCCTGGCAACTTCGCCCCTGACAAATCCAGTCTTCACTCCCCTCCCCAGATGCACAGGTGGAGGGTCCCTCCCTCCCCACTCCATCCGTTCCTACCTGGTCAACTACCCACTGGATGCTGCAGAGTAGTCACTGCACAGCAACTCTGGGTCTGGCACACGGAGAAGAGGACTAGAGCAGGGCCAAAAGGGGTTGCTACGATCACTGCGAAATGGTAATCTTTATATCACCTGTGCCCATGGTCCCGAAACCCAGCCTTGAGAACACAGTCCACTCCCAGTGGAAACCTAGTGAAGAAACCCTTAGGATACTGACATTCATCTCTGGTTCCAGCCACTCCATCCCTAGGTGACCTTGGGTGGGCACCTTGCTTCCCTTGACCTCTAAAATGGGGTGCACCACTGCTGGGCCCTCCACGAACTCAGGGCTGATGATAGGACAGGTAAGATCACAATGGAAAGGACAGAGTTTGCTGAATGCAAGGTGGTGGCAACAGTGCTGAGATAATTAGCTTTTCTGTGCTGATGAGCTGCAAATCCACACACAGGAACTTTCTTTCCAGGCTTTCAGGCTGTGAAAAGATACTGTGATTTCCCAGTTCACCCCTAGAGTTGCTTTGTGTTGTCCTGAAGAAAAAGAGAGGGGAGGGAGCAGCTTTGCCCCACAGCTGCTATTTTAGTATCCAGAGGAGTCAGCCTTGTTGATTGCAGAGAGATTGTTATCTCTTGCAGGGCTCAGCGAAGGTCACCTTCAAATCTCTTGCTAAACCAGAGTCACATTTTCCCTGGTCCTCAGTCCATGCAAAACCTGAGGCTGTGGGGGCCCAGGACAGGGTGGAAGGGGGTGCTGTGCAGAAGATGCCCTGAGAGCTAAGAGCCCAGTTCTCTAGGTGGGAGAGAGGGAGGAAAAGGAAACAGGTGAGAGGGATTTTTTAATGACACTTCCCACAGTTCAGCCTAACAGATGTCTGGAGGAATCTAACTGAGAAGTCATTTTTAATCATAATGCCTTATCTGCATTGGATCTCCCCCCCGGGAGACAGTGGGCTAACTGGGAGAGAAGGGTTATAGATCTAGAGTACAGATCTTTGCTGGTGCCTGTGACTAGAATGCAGCCATTGCCTGGAGGCCATGGCTAAGGAGGGAGGAGGCCAGCAGGAGACTTCCCAGGGATGTGGCGGGGTTGCAGGAGCAGAGAGGAAGGGCGTGACCCAAACACTGATCCAACTCCCCACAGTTCTCAGAGGGAGAAGCAGGGGGTGCAGCCCACCACAAAGGAAAGACTTCCTGGGACAAGAGTCATCGCCGCCCACCCCAGAATCCAGACCTACCCTCCTCCCAACACTTTTGTGAAGGAAGAGGCCAGCAGGATGGTGCTGTCCCCGAGGGCAATCTAAGCCAGCCTGCTCCTTGTAATCCGGGCTGGTCCCTGTCCTTCTCCCCCTCCCCACAGCTCTCTGTTCTTCCCTCCCCACGTGCCCATCTCACAGAGCACGAGGAGAAGCCCTCTGTGGTGGCCTCAGGACTCCCCTAGCAAGTGCCGCATCTCTGCGGAGCCACTGGCACGCAGGGAGCCCCTGAAGAGAAGGCTTTGAAAGGGGATCATTTTCTTACTGGAAGCAAGGAGGTGTTTTCTCAAGACCCTATTTCTACCTTACAGTCTGAGGGATTCCAATTTTAAAGCTGCCAGTGGGGCCAGGATGGGGTGGGGAGGGGAATGTCAGTAAGAGTGAAATCTAGAACCACGCCTTCTTCTATATCCCTCATTTCACCAGGTGTCACTGGGCCTGGCCTCTGGGAGCCATTTGCAGTGTGTGTGGTGGGGCTGTGTGTGCTGGCAAGTATTCGTGTACGAGCCCAAGTCTGCGTGCTCTCCTTGCCCTTGGGGTAGCACTGGTCTTCACTTCTGACGCCTCTGATAGCTGGGTCCTCTCCCAGACCCTCCATCAAAGTCCACCCTCGCTGCAGTAGTCTGTCTTTAACAACTCCCACTGCAAGTCAATAAAATGTCAATTTAGTTCTTTTGTTAAAGCTTAAGTCTGTGTAACGTCTCTCCTTTCCTTTGCTTGCTAAGTAAGCTCATGTTTATCTCCCTGGCCTCCTCCCCAGCCTCCTCAGCAGGGCCACTTGCCCTTGAGCGAGGAGGAGATGCTGAGATGGCAGGTGGGCAGAGAGGCCTTGGGGATAGGGAGACCCAAACAGTGCAACCACCAGGCATCTCCAGTTTTCTTTCACCCTTGGAAACCCTAAGCAGACCAGCTCTCCTATGGACCACTGAAGTCCTTGATTTTCCCAACATTGTATCCAGCCATGGACACATAGATACAATGGATACATGGATACGATGGCTGGACACTTTCCAAAGAGCCCTCCTATACCTGTTTTCCACAGTTGGTTACTTCCTGCTTCCTGCTCTCTGTCTTCCCGTTAACCCCTGCATTTCCTTATTGGAACCTCTTCTCTACTACGGACAGCCTAGGGGTAAGTAATTAGAACTTCCCCCCTTTGCAGACAATGAAGGGTGCATGGTGCAAGTTGTGCCATCGGATGCTCCTCTCTGGGATTTGAATGTTGAGCATTGGGACAAAGAGATGGAAAACAGCTGGCTGCAGCTGCATCTTGGCCAGGCTCGTCCTAATTGGACACCGCCATGTGGTGGCTGCTTCCAGGCCTCTGGGTGCTTCCTCGGTTCTTGCCAGTCCCCAAACTCAGCTCTCTCTTCCATGCTGAGAGCTCACTTGAGGGGAATGAACCAGTTTGTTTCCTTTGCCAGCAATCAAGGAGCCTTGACCCATGTGGGAGGAGTTCAGAGTTCAGATGCCTCTCCGTGAACAAGGGCTTCTATCCTCCTGCCTCCGTTCCCTTTGGCCTCTGACTCCACCTGCTCCCTGATCCCTTCTCTTTTTGTTCTGTAGGGAAAAGGAAATTGAAGAAGAAGGGGAAGGAGTCCCAAGAGGTCTGGGGAGGAGGGAGAGAAACACCAGGAACATCAAACAGTGCATCCTTCCTCGGGCTCGGGGGTGGGGCCAGCCCTCCACCCGACCCAGTGTCCCTTTCAGCAGCTCCCTCCTCTCCGCCAAGAACTCCGTGTTGATGGCCACAGTGGTGGCAGGGAGAGAAGCGGGAAAAGTGAAAGGCAGCTCCGGCATCAGACATAGACTGCAGAGCTCAGCCACCAGTGATACGATGCTGAAGGCAAACCGCTCCCGGCTTCCGGCCTCCCGGAGCCGAGCATGCATTCCGATAAGTTGGGTTCACCTGGAGGAGTTGTCTGGGAGGCAGGCTCACTTGCCAGAAGCAATTTGCCCAAGACTCAATTGATGGGAAGCCAAGTCACCATTTGAAAATGAAATTGATGAATTGACTTTCCTTGAATTGACTTTTGGTGAATTTTCTCAGGGTCCCTGTGCCCAGAACCACACGCAGAGAATCACTACTCTAAAAAAAATTCAGGATGTCCCAGGAGTCTGTTATAAAGGGAAGGCTGGAGAGGTGGATAGGGAAGTCACCTCACATTTAGGGATTACCCACTGTGTCCCAGGAGCTTCCACTTCATGATCTCATTTGTACCCTCTGCACCAAGCCCACGAGCCAGGAATCATACATTTTATACGTGGGAAAACTGAAGCTTGAGAGGTACGTGCCTTGCCCATGGTTCCTGGCTCCAGAGCCCCAGATCTTCCTTTGTGTCCTGCAAGCTCCTGTTATCCACCAGTTCCCTTGCCCCAGGCCAGGCCAGGGAAAGTGGTCCAGCTGGAAAGAAACAACTCTCGATGCCCACAGAGGTGACCAGAAGCCAGCCCTTGGCTTGTAATCCAAATCCAGACGGTGAAGAAGGAAACTGGTGTTCTGGAAGGGTCTGCCAAGGGCCAGGAATTATCACACACACTTGTTTACATGAGCCCCCAGCTACGAGGCCAGGGCTACCAGAGATCAGAACTCCAGGGATCCTGGCAGTTTGTATGTCACCCAGGGTCACACAACTCCCAAGTGCTGGTGGCAGGTTGTCCAGCTGCCATACTGCTTGCTTTCTTGGCTTTGGTGCCCCTGTCTTGAGACTCACTTGGCTCTGCACCTCCACATTACAAGCAAATGAAGGTGCAGGTGGGGGACACCCATGGTTGGCTTGGTGTCCCAGCAAAGCAAGCCTTTGGGTTCCCTGATGGAGCATGTGATTTTCAAGCCTCTGGACTCCCTGGCCCAACATTTGGTCTTCTTCTCTGAAATTCTAAGGATTGAGGACTTGCCTACTGTTGAATTACCCTCTACGACCATGATCCCCCAAGCCCACTCCAGAATCCATCTGAAGCTCTCAATTAAGTCAGCCTGTGGAAGTAACCAAGGTGATTGATTGAAGGGCTGCTGTCAGAAGAAGCAGAATGGACCAAGCTCAGGGACCGGAGAGGCAGCTGGACCACACTTCCCTGAAGTGCAAACCTCACCCTAAGCCAATAGCCTTCAGATTTCAACAGCATCAGCACTCATCAAGGGCTGCTTAAGTTTCCTTCAACATCTGAAAGCTGTCAGCTGGGAGGGCACTGCCAATTAGTCCATCAGTGAGTGAGAATCAAATTGAAGGTGGTAATTGCCCAGGGACCCATAGGAAAATGTCAACATTCTGTAGGAGGGTGAGAGGCCCAGGAGTTTAGAGCAAACAGAGATTCTCTGACTCTAAGAGAAATGTCAGTCATAAGTGGAGAATAATGAATGTATAATTCTTTTAGCCCCTGGATATTTTATGTTAAGGTAACTAAGTCCTATAAATTCCTTCTCTTTAATACCTTTCAAATTACTTGTCTCCAAGGCCATCGCTTAGCTCTTGCCTTCTGTGTCTGGAGCATCTCAACAGCCTCTTAAATGCTCTTTGGGCCTTGACTCTGGTGCCTTCCAATTCGACTTCACATGCCAACAGGATGATCTCTCTAAAACTAAAGTTGATCTAGCATACCGTTTGCTGAGGGCAGAGGTCCCTAATTTGGCATGTATATACCCCAGGAATATACAAGACACATTGGGGTGTAGAAAGAAAAAAATGCTACTTGTATTTCTATTTATTTTTCTTAAAACCAATCAAAAAGCAATTGAGTTTTACTAATATGTAATATGCGTCTTGACACTGGCAACCCTGCTCAGCCCAGGAGGTGTCATAAAGGGAAAATGGGGACCCACAATGAAGGGGTTGGCAGCACTGTCCTCACTCAATCCTTCAGGCTCAGCCTTTTTTCTCTAAGTGGCCCACGGCAGCACAGAATCAGATTAATCATAAGCTTTGATTCACAGCGTATGTCATCATTGGTCATTCACTCATTTATGTATATATCTGTTTTTCACAGTAGAATAAGCACCTGTAAATCCAACATCCAACCTGAAGGCTGGGACATTGACAGTAACTTCCACCTAGCAGCACAGCCATTCCCCATCCCATTGTCCTGCTACTCCTACCCAAGGCAGCCTCCATCCTGAATCACGGGTCCGTTTTCCCTTACTTCCTTTGAATATGGCATTAACTCATCTATATGTGTTCCTTAAAATTAGAGATTTTTATTTTAGTTGCTTTTACCATTATAAAAAGGGAATTGTGCTGTATGTAACATTTTGAGTCTTTCTTCCCCTACTTAATATAACCTTGCTAAGATTCATCCATCTTGATATACCACAGAGTTTCATTCATTTTGACTGCTGTGCAATATTCCATCATATGACTACATCACAATTTATTCGTCCACTCTCCTATTTTCAGGCATTTGTTTTCATTAATAGATAAAATAGAAGCTTATTTTAAAATGGAAATGCAAAGATCCAAGAACAGCCAAGACAATCTTAACATATTTGTATATTCTCCAAATGGACTCATATATAGAATATGTAAAGAATATCAAAATTCAATTATAATAAAACAAATAATCCAATAGAAAATGGGAAAAAGACTCAAACTTCATGGAAAAAAAAACCAACTGGGCAATAAATACATGAAAAGATGCTCAACCTCATTTATCTTCAAAGAAATACAAAGTAATACCATAGTCATAGTAAGACATGACCTCACACCCAATACAATGATGAAGATTAGAATGACTGACAATACTAAGTGCTGGTAAGGATGTGGAGAAACTAGAACTCTCAAACTTGCTGGTGAGATTATAAATTAGTACAATCTGGAAACCTGGCATTGATTGTCTACCAAAGTTGCACGTACATACAGTAGTCCTTCCTTATCTGTGGTTTCACTTTCTGCAGTTTCTCCTTTCAAAGTTTCAGTTACCCAGGGTCAGCTGTGGTCTGTAAGTCGGTGAGGACAGTATAGCACAATAAGATATTTTAAGAGAGAGACCATTTACATAACTTTTATTACAGTATATTGTACCAATTATTCTATTTTATTATTGTTGTTGTTAATCTCTTATGATGCCTAATTTATAAATTAAACCTTTATCATAATTATGTACATATAGGGAAAAAATACCATATATAGGGTTTGGTACTATCTGTGGTTTTAGGCATCCACCAGGAAGTCTTGGAACATATCCCCCGAGGACAAGGGGGAACTACTATATCTTGTATGATCAAGCAATTTCACCATATATGGCTGAAGGAAATTTATACATACTAAAAGACATGCGTAAGAATGTTTATAGAAGCACTACTCACTATAGTTTAGTTCCAGTTATGGAGGTAAATTCTACCCCAAGTGTGTATATACTTCAAACACACACGCACACACACACACCCTTCAGCATACCTACATCATCATGTAAGTGAAACTCATATTCACCTCTCCCCAACAGGGTATATGGCAAGGGTATTTCTGGGTAGGGTGGGCTATAGAGAGGCACTCTCCAAACCCCCATAGAAAAAAAGTTATTGTGTTTCTATTAATAGAATGTCAATTCATGGATTTAGTGCTATTAATAATATCCACTCATCACCAGACATTTTTAAATTAAAAAAATTGTATTTTGGACTTAAGGTATTCAACATTTGAGATGATCATAATCCTTGGTTATGACCCATGGTCAACATTGTTTCATGCATGGCCTTCTCGTTCACTCATTCATTCACGCATGCATTCATTCATTTTTACTCACTACCCGTGTTAGTCTGTTTGTGTTGCTATAAAAGAATAACTAAGGTTAGGTAATTTATAATGAAAAGAGGCTTATTTGGTTCATGGTTCTGCAGGCTGTACAAGAAACTTGGCACCAGCATCTGTTTTGGTGAGGACCCAGGCTGCTTCCACTCCTGACAGAGGGCAAAGGGGAGCTGGTGTGTGCAGAGACCACATGGCGAGAGAGGAAGCAAGGAGCAGGCGGGTGCCAGGCTCTTTTTGACAATCAGCTCTAGAGGGGATTAATCCATTCATGAAGGATCCTGCCCATGACCCAAACACCTCCCATTAGGCTCCACCTCCAACATTGGGATCAAATTTCTACATGAGGACTCAAGACACAAACACCCAAACTGTGGCACCATCCACCTCAAAATCTAGATCTACATGGATAACGTGTGTGTGTTCCTCACTGGTCCTCGCCCTTCCCTGGGCTCTCACCACCTCTGCCAAACATCACCAGTATACTAATCCTTTTGCTTTATTTTCCAGTTGCATCACCTATATGTGTAGGCCTATATTAGATATTTCTTACTTTAATTTTGAAGTTGGATGTGTAACTTTCTAGGACGTGTTTTTCCCACTCTGATCTAAGATTCACCCAAGGTGCTACACACAGTTTACTCCTTTGCACTTTCTCTGCCATAAAATATTCCATTTGGTGAAGAACCATAATGTATTTACCCATTCTTCTCTCCATGGACTCTTGGGTTGTTTCCACACAATGCTGCTGTGAACAGTCTTATTGAAATCCTAGCACTTGTCCTTTCTCAGAGCTGTTGTTGAGGATACATTGTGTTTCTGGGCATGTATTTCTGGAAAGGTGATAACAATAATTATCATCATCATGTGGTGGTGATAGCTGATGTTTGTCTCATGTGTTACCTGTGACAAAGCACTTTCATCAACATTATCTAATTGGACAACTCCAGCCATAGACAGGCCTATCTCAGGGTAGGAAGTGGCCAAATGCATGTCCTTTAGATCTTGTTTAGCATGTTATTCTGAGGCACTCTAGGACCTCAGGGCTTGATTACCATTTCTCTCACTGTAAAGTCTAGTCTCATTGCAATACGTCACTAAAACTGGGTGGGATATTTTATGTCAGTGGGCATTTAAGGAAACTGAGGCATATAGAAAGGCCACCAGAGGGCAGCTGGGCCTGGTACTACCTAGGGTTTCTTCTCCTACTCTCCAGCCAAAGTTGAGAGCACCCAGGGCCTGTGGAGGCCAGCGGCTGCCTGGCAGGTGGAAGACCTAGTACCATCCACCAGGCGCCCTTCCTCCCAGGATGAGAGCTGGTCATCCTTGCCTCTTCCAGGCTGTCTGCCTCTCCCAGCTCCCATGTCAGCTCTTGTCCTGCGAGACCAGGCTCACTCGGAGGCAGAATGCCAGCCCTTCTCTGCTCCCCATCCCCATCACCTGATAATGAATACTAGCTAAGTGATGAGCTGGTGCCAGCGACCTCCCAGCAAATATTCCCCTGGAGCCTGGATCAATAACACTTAGCTGCTCCCTTTCAGCTAAGAAGGTAGGCAACAGGAAACCCAGCCTGGGCCTTTCCCTCAGGGAGAGGCTGCTCTGACAACCCCAAGCCCACCCTCACAGGCCCTTGCGATTGCCCAACCCTCATGCAGAAGTGAAGCCTGTGTCCACATAAGACTCATCACCCCCTGTCCTCAGCCCATGTTCCCCCACCTCTCCTGAGAATGTGATTGTTAATCTCCCTCTCCAGGAAAGGGTTCTTGCCTTGAGAGCTCCGGCTTGGGCAGCCCACAGGAGCTAAGGGGACGCTATGTGCTGGGTCCATGGGGAGCCATCAGCTGTCTCATAACCTTGAGCTGCCTGGTTAGAGAGGATTAGGAAGAAAGAGGGGATGAGGAAGCATTTCACACATAGACGGTCCATTCAGCAAGCTTGGTTGTACTCCATGTCTAGTCTAGGCACTGTCAGGCCCAGCCTGGTTCTGGGAATGACATCCTTTGTGTCCTCAGAGGTCATGCAGAGTTGAGGGAATGACAGCCAGCACTCACAAAGTGCTTCCTTTGTGCTGGGCTCTGCTCCAGGCCCTTGGCGTATGACTCACTGAACCCCACAGTAACCCATGAGGTATGTGCTGTCCTTCCCACTTTGGTGACAAGGAAACTGAAACATGGGGAGGTGAAGTGACTTACCCAGGGTCATAAGGATAGGGTGCGTGGAGCCAGGGGCTGACCCCAGGCCACCTAGCCCCAGAACACATGGTTGGGGCCTCCCCACCAAGCCACGTCCATGGCACTCCACCCCCTGGGCCAGAAAAGGGGCTCTGGAGGCAGATGTTCCTGGCTCTGAGTCCAGCTGTTGTTTATCAGTGACGTGATGGGTATGGTTCTCAACCTCTCATTCCTCTGAGGCTCCCTTCCCTTGTGTGAAAAATAGAAATAATACTTAACTCAAAGGGTTGTTGTAAAAATAAAATGAAATAAAGTACAGAGTTTGTGTTCCATAGGTATTCATTTCCTCACTGAGGGGCTAGGGTCCCTCATGCCTCACTGCCGAGGCAGGCCTTCCGGCCTGGGGCAGGAAAGCCCCCAGCTCACATTTGGGGTCCTGGTGTCACCTCCATGGTCTGGTATCACAGCCTCACCTTCTGCCTTGCTCTTCTCAGGTTCCTCTTCCTGATGCCTTCCCAATAACCCAGCCCTCTTCACGAGTGGGGGGCTTTAATCTCGTCCCCCCCTGCTGGCCTCTACTACCCCTGCCAACCTCCCTGGCCACAGATGACACCTGCCAGGGTAGACTTTTGAGGCCATTGTCCAAATACTGGCAGGAGTTCTGTACTTCTCAAGGGAGGCTTGGCCAGGCCATCTGGAAATACTGCTTTGCTGACGCACAGCTTCGATCTGTGACCACATGAGCTTCTCGAAATGGTCTTTTCCTCTTCCCTTAAGTTAAACATCTCACTCAGTCATAGCAGACCTGGCACACTGGTTATGCAATGTGGCATAACAAACCACCCCAGGCTTAATGACTTCATACAACAGTAATCATGTATCATCTCATGGTTTTGGAGGGTCAGGAATTCAGTTAAGTACAGGGAGGATGTCTTGTCTCTGATCTATGAAGTCTGGGGCCTCAGCTGGAGAAGTTGAAGGCTGGGCGGCTAGACTTATCTGAAGGCTTGACCGGGGATGGAGGATCTGCGCTCAGGTGGTTCACTCACATCACTGACAAGCTGGTGCTGGCAGTTTGGTTCCTCTGCCTGTGGGCCTCTTCACAGGGCTACGTGAGTGGTGTATTAGTCTGCTCAGGCTCCATAACAAAGTCCTGCAGACCAAAGTGGCTTAAACAACAGATGCTGATTTTCTCCCAGTTCTGGAGGCTACAAGTCTAAGGTCAAGGCGTCAGTAGGATTGTTCCTTCCGAGGCCTCACTCCTTGGCTTGCCGAGGGCCACCTTCTCCCTGCGTCCTCACATGGTCTCCCCTCTGTGCGTGTCTGTGTAATAACCTCCTCCTCCGATAAGGGCACCGGTCAGATTGGACCAGAGCCCACCCTAAAGCCCTCATTTTCACCTACCTTTTTAAAGGCACTATCTCTAAATATAGTCACATTTGGGGGTACTGGAGACTAGGACTTCCACATGTGAATTTGGGGAGACGTGATTCACCTCATAACAGGTGTCTTCATGAAATGGTGGCTGGATTTTCCCAGAATGAGTGATCTGAGAGACCAGGGTGGAAGCTGTAATGTCTTCTACGACTAGGCTCAGAAGTCACCCTGTTGGTTTCACAGGTCAGCCCTGTTCGGCATGGGAGGATGCTAAATAAAGACAAGAATTCTGGGAAGTGAGGATCCAGTGAGGCAATACAAGCCTTCTCCCACATTTACCACACAGCAGAATGACCTCCTCTGCAAGACAGAATCCAGAAGGCTCCCTGGTGCTTAGCAGTTGGGTAGGTGGTTCCAGAGGAATCTGGAGGAGGAAGTGGGCAGTGTTCTTCCCAAACTATTACCTTGTGGGGGGAAGTTCCCTTCCCTCCATGGAAACCTGGGGCTGGCATCCCAGTTGTGCAGAGAGGTCCGTTCTGGTTCCTGGCTTGCCCTACCTGCCACATGGTGTGTTGAACTGGGCAGCGAGTTTTGTTTGCTCTATAGTGGACACCTCCAGGTAGACATGGATAAATAAAATGAATAAGATACCTGCTGTTTGCAAGGAGCTTGTGATGTAGCACATGGCATTGAACAAGTGCACAACGCAATAATTCACAACTTAGACTGTGATTGTTAATTCCTAGAGAACACTGGGCTGTATTCATGGTAGAGGAAAGGGGCTTCCACTCCTTTGCTCTGAGTAGATGTGACTTAAAAGCAGAGCTCTGTTATTCCTTCTCCATTATCAGATTAATCTGCAGAAAAACAGAATCGTGGTCAGGCCAGCATCTGCTACTGTTGATCATAGGGTCAAAGATCAGCATCTGGGACCCAGGATGTTTTGCAGTTTATTTACTGAGTCCTTGCTGGGTGTGTGTCCCAGAAGCTAAGGAATAGGCTTGAGACCACATGCCAGCACAACCTTGACTTAGAAGAAGCTGGTCAGCTCTGATGATGGTTAGCCTTCTCCAAGCAGATGTGGACTTCCCATTGACCCGGTGCTGGGGTCATAAAACACAGCTCTTGGTCCTACCCTGGAGTCCTCTGCAGGCCTGCCAGGTGTCCCCTCCTTCCTCTTCCTGTATCTCCCAGGTTTCACACCAGAATAGCCAATTCTCCCCGGCCAGCCCCATTTCCCCATCACCTTCCTCCCAAGCGAAAACTCACCTGGCCCAAGTTTGGGGGACAAAAGGGGAGAAGGGCTCATCCTGTGATGGTACCTTCCCTTCCTCAGAAACTTCAGGACTGATCTGATGTTCCCACATCCCCACCCTGCAAGAGGAGGGGGTGATTCCTCCAGCCCCAGCTGGCCACATCCCCCACTCACCCCATCTATCATCCCGACAGGTGGGCCCTGGAGGGAAGCCATGAGCAGGACAGGGCTAATTAGGATCCATTAAGGAGATGAGGCTGAGCCACAGGGGGGACCATTCGTTTCAAGGCACCCTCTTCTAAATGGGGCTGTCAGCCAGGCAGAGTTCACTCCCACGAGTTCCTGGGGAGGCTGGGGCAGCCGGGTAAATGAGCATCGTGAGGACAGAGAGGCCTGGAGATGAGGCAGGGGCCAGAAGCCAGCATTCCAGCAGAGGGCAGATGGCCTGGGGCAGAGCAGAGGGGGACAGGACCCCCCAGCAGGATCTGATGTAGGCGCTTGCTCCTGAGCCCAGGACTCAGCTTATGAATCCAAATTCTGCAGTCAAGGCAGCTTTCGGCAACCTCCCCACACAGGACAAGCCTTGCAGCAGTGAGGAAGAAGCCATACTGGGGCCCACATCGTCGCATGGCTCCAGGGGCGCTGTCTCCAGAAGGTTAACCTCTTAGCAGCTCATCAAGCACCTTCATCCCGACTAATCTGTCAGGCTGGCTGGCCTCCCTGAATGAGAATGCTCAGTAGTGACACTTTGATTTTTTTTTTTTTTCTATTTTGATCAGATTAGAAAAATCGTGGGGCCAGAGGGATGGTGACAGGATGGAGCATAGACAAAGGAGTGATGTATGAGAAGCCTCTATTGGAGGGGAACCAAGATCACAGCTCACCTTCTCCTAAAGCCAGGCCTGCCTCTGCTGGAGGAGGACAGGAAATTGGACCAACCTTGGGGAGAGCCAGTGGCCCACACACGCTTGCACACACCCCTGTGCACAAGGTCATGACTGCGAGTGGGGCTGTCGATCTTCACATGGTACCCAATCACCAGAAGCCCTCAGAGGCCTCAGTGACAGACTCTGGCTGTCTTGTCCTGTCAGCCCCTCCAATTGGGGCGAGGAAGATGGACAGGGGAGAAGCCACCGTCCAGATGCAGGTGGTGGAGAAGACAACAATGGTTCCTGAATTTAGGTGCAGCGCTTTGTCATATGCGACTGGCTCCATCCTCGAAGTGGTGGCAGCAACACTTGCCTCCAAGTTACCACCAGGAGACAGCTTACCACCAAGTGGCATGCCCAAGGTGACACAGTTTGCCAGAGTCTGGCCCAAACTAGTCCTTTTTTCCAGCAGAAAGTTCAGTTCTTTACTACATGAGACCTGTTCACATCATCTAAACCCCAGCAAGTGGTCCAAACCTTCATAGTCCCGTCTGCCTGTAGGAGTTTGGACTCTTTATTCCCTTGTTCATTAGAAAATATTTTAGAGCTGATAAGGAATTGATCCTGTGATCTTGACACCTACATACCAAGCCCTCAGTGACACCTACACACTAAGCTCACCCAGTAGTGGGAGATCTCACCAGACAAGCCCAAGTTTCCATGCAGAGACATGAGCGTGGAGTTGCTGAGATGAAGTTGATACATTTTGTGGCTTGAACTCCCCAAGAAGAGGCCAAACTTTCCCCCTTTGGTCATTTAGCTGAAGCCTGTACCTCCTAAGTAAAAAAGCAAGAAGATACACTGAGGATAATTCAGTGCATTTAATATAGGAATAAATGCTCTCTAAAATATATTTGTTGGGTCTTTAGTTAGTAGGGTTTTCTTTTTCCTTTTTTTTTTTTTGAAAGGGCTGAGGATACCCAGGGCCATGTCTGAAAGGAACCAGAAACATCGTGAAGAACGACCACAGACAGCAGCCCAGAACCCTTGGGGAAGGCACCCATTGGCTTCCTCTTTTCCGAGGCAGTGGAACTTGGATCTTTGGTGCCTTTGTCTGGCTCGGCCTCCTGTGGGGTCCAAACTCCCTTTTCCTTCTGTTGCTGTGTTTTTAGTCAAGGTAGCAATTAAGCCCATGTGAGACCAGGAGATGGGAGAGGCCACTTACTAATGTGCAGAGAGAAGGAACAAAACAAAACATAAATAATTGTGCTGAGGCTTGATGTTAAGTACAAGGAGGGACTAATAACCCAGACTGGCAGAACTTCTGAATCTACCACCCAGCTCCCCAAGGCGGAATGGCAGTGAATGGCCGCACATTTGCATAATAGCTTTCTTGTTGTTCCCTTTGTTCTTTCTGTTGCTTCAACTAATTGCCTTTAAGCACCCTGTTATTTCCCTCATTCCTCTGAAAGGAGCCAGCCCCAGCGATCAGGAAAATGGTAACTTTCACCAGCACAGTGTTGTTGTTACACATTTATAAATTTGGGGATATGTAAAGAGACAAAGCTCTAGATCAAGATTGCCGCAGGAAACTCTCCTTCTGCCCCTGCAGTAAACAGGCTGTGGATGCTTTTGTCCGGGCCTGGCTTCACAGCCGTGCCCCAGGTGACCCCGCGCAGCTGCGCCATGCTTGTGAGGCTTCCAACGGCCTTATGCTTGGCTTAATGCTCTGCTGCTGCTGTCTAGAATTTCCCCATATTCTTTTTTAACAAGAGGCCTCACATTTTCATTTAGCACTTGGCCCTGCAAATTCTGGATGCTTCTCTCTCTCTGAGTCAGGGTTGGTCAAGATATGCCTGACTCCAATGGCAAAGTGGACTCCACGTGATAAAGTCTCCCAAGAGACCAACAGGCACACAATTTCTGCCTCCTCCCATATTCATTTACCTAAGCTACCCCCGCACCCTCGATGGCCATGACTCATGGAAGAGGGGACAAACCCTATTAGCCAGGAGACAATCTGATGCCAAACTTCCTGAGCTCAGCTGACAATCTAGCCTGGCTCTTTCATGAAGAGATGGAACAAAGAGAAGCACAGAGATTTCAGTCTGGATAGGACTCTTAATTATTGAAGTCACTTCCCTTGTAGAGAAGCCCACTTTGAATTGAAGAGGTATTTCCCTGCTCCTGAGGACTCTAATAATCCCACTAAAAGGGGCAAGGGACCACCCTATACATGATGCCATTCCTGCTCCCTCCCACCTTTCCTTTTATCGAGGTAAACTTCATTAATCTATTGCTACAACAAACATTGCTGGATCACTCTAGGCTGTCGTAGGCATCGAAGATCCAAGTGCAAACGAGAGATTCAGTCTACACCTTCATGGATCTTATGGTCCCATCACAAATGAGACACAAATGCCACACCCATCCACCCATATGTCTACACATGTGGAAAGGACTAACCCTCACATTCCTGCCTTGGAGCTTGTCATTATCCCTGTTGGAATGTCTGCTCCTCTTCCCTGCCAACCCACATCTGGATAACTTGATCTCCAGAATCCAGCTCAAAATCCATTTCTACCAGGGTCCTTCCCTTCAAACTCCTGATCACTGCCCTACCTCACTCCACTCAGCTGCCTCTGTGCTGCGCCCACCTGGGGACTCAAGTGTTTCCGGGACTCCCTGTGTTCTTCAGTGGCTGTGATGATTGTAGGTTTCCTGGCTTCATAGGAGGTTCAGACCAACCAGGGGTCTGTTTTCCTCCATACTCTTATTACTGTCCCTGACACAGCTGGTACTATTTGCTGCCCATGCAAATCTACTGTCCTCCTGTTCCTGGCCAGTAGAACACAATTTTTGTTTCCATATTCACACTTTTCTCTGAGGTCGTCTGTTGGCAAAAGTGCCTTTATCTCTAGTCCCTTCTCAGGAGGGTGAGGAATGGATCTTGACAGGTCTCTAGTGGCCCCATTCTTCTTCCCATCATTGGTTTTATCATGAGACCTAGTCTTGGTCAATGAGATGTGAGAAGAATGATGAGGTGGTTTCTACAAAAAAGATTTCCAATTGATAAAAAGAGACTCACGGGAGGAAATGTGCCCTTCTCTTCAGTTGGATAGTGTCATGTTCGTATGGGATGCCTAGAACTATGCAGCCATCTTGTGACCATGAGGCACAAGACCAAGAGGTTCAGGATGACGATGAGCAATGTTGGAAAGAGCCTGAGTCCATGATGACATGGTTGAATAGATATTAACCAACCTGGAACAAGCCTACCTACTGCCTGGACTCTCGCTATGTAACTTTATTTTTTATCATTTAATATATGTTTATTTAGATTTTCTTTTCTTTGTAGCTGAAAGCTTTCTAAATAATAAACAGGGTGTTGCCTGCCTGTAATAGGTGTGCTTTGGGGGTTTTATCTGATTTAATGTTGGGCACAGGGCACACAGAGTCTGCCCTTAGAACAGGACTAGCTAGGCTGCTTGTAAGGAATGTGAGTGATCTAACAGAAAAAGAATATAGGCAGCCCAGTGTTTATGAAGTCTGGTTCTGATTCTGTCCCTGACTGTGACTTTGACAGGATGGAATGTGGGAGACTAAGGCATTAAAGAGTAAAGTCTTGACTTTGGTTGCATCACGAACTAAAGAAACAATCTAGATCACCTACTTGGAACCAGTTCCAAGTAAAATGGGGACATAAGAAAAGTTTGTCTTTGATGCACCAATATTCTTCTGTATAAATCTGTTCAACTCTTTCACAGTAAGCTTATCCCAGGAAATTGTTGTTTGCCCCATTTTCTATAGCCTATTTTGTGTTCATGAAAAGAGCCTACTCCTCAATAGGGATATTTGCATTTTAGTTATTTTAGAGATAGTTATATAGCCATAAAAACGAATCTCTAATGGTGGAATTTCAAATCTTATCAGTCCTAGATGGTGCAATTTTAGAGCAGAGTGATATTCCTAAAATTCCATTGTATCGGTAGCTGCCAATTTCTCCTGCTTGAAGATAGGCCTCACTCCTGTCTTATTCTGCCACGAATGTTTTGACCCTCTCAGCTGCCATGACCCTTTGTCCACTCTCTGCCCTAAGGCAGATTTTGGCTGACACTATTGTCTAGTGGGTATTTTTGTTTGCACCAATTAAAAGAGTCTGAGCCGGTGACAGGAAAGAGAGGTAAGAAGGCCTGCAGACACAGGGCTGGCAGGGAATAGACCCAGGCATTCTCTACCTCCCAGAAACAGGAAGAACAACAACAAAATTGCTTTGACTAATGCCGTGGAGTGGCCAGAACACCATGAGTAAGTTCACAAATGCAGCAGCCTTTTTCAGCATGCCCCTGGCTGTGGGGAGAGAAGGCCTTCGGCTGCCAGGCGTATTGTTCCTGCTTTTCCATGTCTCACTCTTGGCCCTGCTGAGAAAGTCCAACCTCGAAAGACCTGGGGGAGGGGCTCACTGAAGGGGCACGACTGTTGCCAAGGAGACCAAAGGGTAGTGAGAGGGAGACACAGGCTGCTCTGTCCACTGTTAACCCTTCACCAGAGAAGGAAGGACGAGGTGAAGGCAAAGGCAGCAGGAGCAGATCTGTCCGCCCGCCACCCCCGCAGGCTGCAGATAAACCCCTCCACGGAGACTTTCCCGTAATAAACGTCTGCCCGGTTCATCTCAGTGGCTGCTCCCTACGTGCTGTTCTGCTCTTCAGCCTGCATCTAGATGCAGCTCATGCTGTGGAGTGGACTTTAAAGACAGAGAAACGGAAGCCTGAGGCAGTGATGCCACCCAGAGAGTGAGACGCTCAGAGAGGAGCTGGGCAGGCGTCTGTGCTGCTCCCATCAGCACTTTCTGGAGATCCCAGGACGTCCAGGAAGGGCCTGGCAAGCCGGTGCTCCGATGCTTGGAGACCAGCCACAATAGTGAGCCAGAAGGCCACACTCCGGCCAGGTCCACCTGTGTACTCCAAACCCACCTGGGACTTCCTGCCCTGGAGCAAGGCCGCTGGAATCAGCCCTTCCAGGGACTATCAGGGGGTGGCTTTTCTTATTCCAGCTCCACTGCAATGAGGCCCCTTGGCTCCCCGCCCAGGCCCTATGTGGTTCATGAGGCCACTGGGGGCTGGGGGCTTTTTGCCCCCACCCCACCCCCACCCTAAACTTAAGGTGCCTAGTGGGCTCCCGGTTCCCAGTCCCTAAGAAGCACCATTTTAGAGTGAAAAGATCCTGGACCGCACACCGCTGGTCTTATAGGTCTCAAGAAATACGTGAAAGTGTTGGAGTAAAACCCTGTTGCCATTAAAACTTTCTGTGATGACGGAAATGTCCCCTATCTACGCTGTCCAACACGTAGCCACCGGCCACACAGGACTGCAGAGCACTCGCAATGTGGCTGGCGCCACTGAAGACCTGAATTTTTAATTTTATTTCATTTCAGTTAATTAAAATGGAAACTCAGAGAGCCGCATGTGGCCATTGGCTATCATATTGGACAGAGCAGGGGAGGATGAGGCCTCCTGCCGGCCGTGTCTGCAGATACCGAGCAACAGGGGACTACCACGCTGTCCCCACCCCCCACACACACCCTCCACCAAGCCGGTGCTTCTCAGACGCAATCAAAAGTCCCTCTCCATACACACCCTTTTCCTGCTCAAAGCTCCAAGCATCAGTGCAGGAGGCAACGCCTACACACGTGGGTCAGCACGACAAACAGAAAGAGGGGCCCGGGGCTGGGGAACACGCCCAGCAGGCCTGGGGAGCAGAGAGCCTGGGGACCCGTCATGTTCCACGTCAGCCTGGCAGGGGCTCAATGCCCTGGGAGCGTTGAAGGTAACAACTAAAGCCCCGTGTGTACACACTTCAGGGTGTGTATGAATTGACACCATCCCTGCTCTCTGTTTTGGGGGCCCTGCGTGGGGCCATCTCACAGGTTGAAACTTCACTGTAATAAGATCCTTCTAGTTTTTTCTAAGTGCCTGGGCTAAGGTCTGAGTCAGACTTTTCTTCTGATACAGCCCGTCAAGGTAACACAAGGAACCAGCATATTAATGTTTGGGCAGGTCTGTAATCATGTGAGCACAAACAGAGGTATCAGCTTCTCATTTTCACTGAGCTCAGGTCACCTGGGTGATTTCAGGGGATTGTTCCAGGAAGAAAGCCCAGGTATTTGGCAGATGATGAATATGAGGCATGCATTCCAGGCAAACAGAGCTGAGGGGAGGTGTCACTGTGG
Source organism: Eulemur rufifrons (assembly GCF_041146395.1). Lineage (NCBI taxonomy): Eukaryota > Metazoa > Chordata > Mammalia > Primates > Lemuridae > Eulemur > Eulemur rufifrons. The sequence continues at coordinate 81,807,730 of NC_091011.1, read as the reverse complement.
GAGCCAGACAGCGTGATTGGACTACTTGTTTCTCCATCCTACACCTGTTCCTCATTGCGTGCACCCCATCTGTGGAAGACAGCTCCCCCATACTCGCTCCCCAGAGAAATGGGCAGGTAGCATCTCAGACACCTCCTAGACTGCTCTTCTCCCCCACCCTACATCTAATGTCACCAAGTTCTGTGGATTCTACCCCAGAAATGTCTCTAAACCCCCCTCATCCTGGCCTTGCTGCTTCCATGGGGGACCTTGGCCATTCCTCACCTGGGCACCCCCTGTGTCTCATCCCCTGTCACCCCATCCTCCCTCACTTGCCAGAGGTACCAGACTAAAAATCAACCCATAGGTCCCATCATCACTCCCCTGCTAAATCTGGGTTCCATTTAGCCTAAAATATAATGTCAACATGCCTCCATGTGACAGATAAGGCCTCTTACGAGCTGTCCCCAGGGTCCCTCTCCAACCTCACCTCAGACAGGTCTGCCTGCATGGACCCAGCTACAGTCCACCGTTCTCCCTTCCCTCTGCATCCTCTGTCTGCACAAGCCTGGTCTTGGCATGGGCTATCCCTCTGTGGATGTACTCTTCTGCTCCCAACAGACTCCTGTCCCTTCTTCAACGACTAGCTCTACCACCACCCCCACTGTGAAACACTGTTGCATACAGGAGGAATTAGGTGCCCCTCCTCTCTGCTCCACAAAGTTCTAGTATATATTGTGGTTTTTGGTCCCAAGTTCTGTCTCGCCTTTAGACAGTGAGCTCTGATCTCCACAATGCTGTGAGTGTGGTATCTCAGTCATTTCTATCTCCCTTTTCCTCTGCACATGCCTGAGATATAAAAGGTACCACATGCATGGATAGATGATGGATGGATGGATATGTGGGTGGGTGGACAGATGGATTCATGAATGGATAGATGGGGGGTGGACAAATGGATGGATAGATAGATGGATAGATGGGTGGGTGGGTGGGTGGATGGATGGATAGATAGGTGGATGGGTGGGTGGATAGAAGGATGGATGGATGGATGGATGGACAGATAGATGGATGGATTTGATGGATAGATAGGTGGGTGGGTGGGTGGATGCATGAGTAGATAGATGGATGGCTAAAGGAATGAATGGATAGATGGATGGATGGATAGACGGGTGAGTGGGTGGATTGATGGATGAATAGATGGGTGGATGGATGGATGGGTGGATGGATGGATGGATGGATGGATGGATTTGATGGATAGATAGGAGGGTGAGTGGATGGATGGATGAATGCATGAGTGGATAGATGGGTGGGTAAATGAATGGATGGATAGATAGATGGATGAGTGGATGAATAGATGGGTGGGTGGATGTTTGGTTGGATGGATGGATGGGTGGATGGGTGGATGGCTGGACAAAAGAACAAATGAACAAAAAGCAGGTTCAACAGACTAAAACTCAGACAGCAGGCAGGAGAGTGAGGGGAGACTCTGGGGTTAACTTGTATTAGGAGCAAGGTGTGGGAAAGTCCGAGCTGAGGTCAAGGAGCTGAGTGAGGTGCCTGGAGTTGAGAGTCAGCTCTCTCAGTGTGCATGGAAAGGGAGACCCTCTGGCACAGGCCCAAGTGACCAAGGGAGAGCCCATAGAGAGGTAAAGAAAAGACTCAGCACAAGGAGGACTCCATTCTGAGAGGATGAAGATGAAGGGATGGGAAGAAACTGGCAGCCAAACAACAAACCATGACACCAAGCAGCCAACTGCTTAACCCAAGAGGGGCTGCACCCTGAGAACCATATAGATTCGAGGCAACCAGGACCCCTGCCCACCCCCAGAGTATCTGCAACCAAGCCCTAGAGTGTCCAGCCCTGTGTGCACCCCACACCCATTCATAGGAGACAGTTTTGCCAGAGCCACAAGGAAGGAAAAGTGCTCAGGACAGAGGATGATGACAAGGGCACAAAAAAACAAAGGAACACCTGAGGAAAAGAGAATCTGAGGGTGGAAGCTGTTGAGTAACAAGAAACATTGTTTCACTGTATCTCCCCACAAGTTACTTGCCAGTTACAGAAGAAAGAAAACCTTAACAGCAGAGAAACCTGGCAGATACCAGCTTAACCAAGGGGTTGACACTAATGTAATCAGCAGCAGGAAAACCCATCGCCTTCTTCCTGATGTGAGGTCCCCCCGAGGAGGCAGAACACAGCATTGCTTCTGTGGCATTTCTAATCCTGAGGAAACCTCAGACAAGTACAAATCCAAGGATGTTATGCAAATTAACTGGTCTGTACTCTTCAAAAATGTCAAGGTCATGAAAAACAAGGAAAGGCTGGGGAACCACTCTAACTTAAAGGAAACTAATAAAACACAATTACTAGCAGCAGTGTATGATCCTAGATTGTATCCTGGACCAAAAAAAAATAGTTGCTATAAAGGACATTATTGGGACCACTGGTTAATTTGGAATGTGGACTATAGATTAAATACAATATCATACCAATGTTACATGCCTTGATTTTGATACTTACTGAAGTTATGGAAGAGAATGTCCTTGCTCCTAGGAAATACATACTAAATTATTAAATGGCAAAGAGATGTGATGTAGGGAACTTACTCTTGAATGGTTCAGAAAACAAATGATGTATGTGTGTATATATATATATATATATATATATATATATCTTTACAGCAAATGAGGCAAAATACTAACAATGAGTGAATCTAGACATGTAGTATAAGAGCATGTTTTGTACATTTCCTTTAATAATCTGTAAGTTTGAAATGTTGGCATGAATATGAAGAGATGGGAACACTCTTACACTGCTGGGGAGACTGCAAACTAGTACAACCCCAGGGGAATTAATATGGAGATACCTCAAAGAACTCAAAATAGAACTACAATTTGAGCCAGCATCCCACCACTGGGTATTTACCCAAAGGAAAAAAAGACATTCTATAAAAAAGACATCTGCACTAGGATATTCATAGCAGCACAATTCACAATTGCAAAGATGTGGAAAGAACCCAAGTGTCCATCAATACATAAGCAGATTAACAAAATGTAGTATATGTACACCATGGAGTACTACTCAGCCATAAAAAAAATGATGAACTAATACCCCTTGTACTATCCTGGATAGAACTGGAGCCCATTCTTCTAAGTGAAGTATCACAAGAATAGAAAAACAAGCACCACATATACTCACCATCAAATTGGTACTAACTGATCAACACCTATGTGCACATATGGAAGTAACATTCATAGGGCATTGGGCAGGTGGCAGGGGGAAAAAGGGGATGGGTAAATTCACATCTAATAGGTATGATGCACAATGTCTTGGGGTTGGGCATGCTTGTAGCTCTGACTAGGACAGTGCAAAGGCAATAAATGTAGCCAAAGCATTTGCACCCCCATAATATTCTGAAATTAAAAAAAATAAAAAATTAAAATCTGTAAGTTTGAAATTCTTTCAAAATAAAAAATGAAAAAGAAAAAGGATCTGAAAGAAGAGCTTTTGACCCCAAGAGAGAATTATAAAGGGCTTACTCAAATTCCTCTTGCAGTAACTTGGACCAAGACTTCAGGTTAGGCCTGAACAAAGGGCTGACAAAAAGAACAAACCTGTTTTTCCTAACCTCCACTTCCTCCAGGATCTGAAAAACACCTATTTTTATCTCTTCCCCCTCCCCATATTCCAGAATCTCCCCTAGAGCCAGCCTCCATTTACTCAGAAAGCCAGTACTGAAATCCATCTGCTCACAAGTCACTCTATCAGTACCCTGGAGTGTAAAGACGCAAAAGAAGCTGAGTGCCCTAGAGGAGTCAGCTGCAGGGTGGGAGAGGTGGAAATGGGAGCAGCAAGTCTCATAAAGTGCTCTGAAGACAGTTGAACACAGCACCGTGGGAAAACAGAGGCACCGGCTCCAGGGAGGAGAACCCAACCAGAGGCACGAAGGGTGATACTAGAGCTGGGTATAGAAGTGGGAGGAGTTAGGAGGAGAAGGAGGAGGCTGAGGAGCAATGGCATTCCCAACAGGTCCAAAATGAGAAAAACCTCAGAATGATTCGAGGGCCAGGATTTTTCCAAGAATAACCAGTATCCAGTGGAAATCTAGGGTATAAATGCAGCCGGAATAGTAAAACCATAGGCAGGGACCAGATAATGGAAATTTTATCTACACGCCACAGGGTTGAGGCAAAGGAGAGCCCATGATGCAGGGGTGTAATGTGATGACCTGTGATTTGCTCTAGAAAATTATGGTTGTTGTATGGAAAGTGTGTTGGGTAGGGGTGAGATCAGAGATAGGGAGAAAAGTTAAGAGGCTATGACAGTGATCCAGGCTTAAGAGAAAGAGGCAGACCGGGACTTGAGCAGCCCTAGGAGTGAGTGTATCCACACATTTTATACCCTGGCAACTCCTTTACCTCATTCTGGTCCCAGACCTGGAACAAGGGCCTGAATCTGGGGAGCAGAGGAGCCATTTTATGAAAGTGATAGAATCCTCAAGCTGCAATGTTTGTGGGTATGGTGGGTGACAAGGGAAGAGGGAAAGGGTATCTTAGGGAGACTCCCTGGTTTTGGGGGCAGGGTTTGCACAATGCCCAGCACAAGGGAGATATGATAATGCTTGATTAATAGCAGAACAGGAGGCAGAAACCACCTTTCTCTGAGCAAAGGCACAGACAAGCTCTCCTGAGCAAAATGGACACCCCACCAATGAGGACATTGACAAGAGGCAGCTCTCTCTCCCTGTGGGGGTCAGCTTAGTTCACTCACCTAAGGCAGTGTCTGCCAGTTGGCCAACTGTTGAGTGAGGAGGGACTTCCTTGGGGTTTATTCTCTGGGTCACCTTGCTCTTGTGGGGCAGCAGCCAAGAAGTGGTCCCAGGCTCCCGGGGGACTGGTCCTAATCCTGGTCAGATGACCCACCCCAAGCACAACGCTTGGCTCTGGGTGAAAGCACAGCGGCTATGAAAGGCCCAGACCTCCCTTCCCCCAAGGGCCAGAGGGTGGGAATAATGCTTTTATTCCACAGATGGTTGAAAATAAAGGAGCACCTTAGTCTGTTCAGGCTGCTGTAACAAAATACCATAGACTGGGAGGATGATAAACAACAGAAATTTATCTTGCACAGAAAGGCTGGAAGTCCAAGATCAAGCCAGATGCAGTGTGTGGTGAGGGCTCATTTTCTAGCTCATGGAAAGCACCTCTTTCTGTGCCCTCACATGGCAGAAGGGGCGAATGAGCTCTCTGGGGCCTCTTTTACAAGGGCACTAATTCCATTTATGAGGGCTCCACCCTTAAAGCTAATCACCTCCCAAAGGTCTCACCTCCTAATACCATCACCTTGGGGGTTAGGATTTCAACAGATGAATTTGGTAGGGATACAAGCATCCAGCCCATTGAAAAGATTTACCCAGGATCCTATAGAAAATTTTCCTTCTAGTTCGTTGTTTCTGGCACTTCCGCCTTTGACTACTTAGTGCCTTGTTATATTAGTTAACATTGTTTAGCTATCTTACATTTTCCAGTCCTGTGTATATTGTTTCTCTGATCAAGACACCTGTCCTTCCAGATTAAGGACACCATTGTCATTATTTATCCTTAACTCCCATATCGCAGTAAAGAGAGCAAGAGCTTCCAGAAGGCTGAATGAATGCAAGGTAGTGGTAACAGAAAGCTTGCAATGTTCTTTCTGACATGCTGCTTCGTGTAAGACTAGTGCCTGTGACACTGATGAGGACACTGAGGCCCCTAAATGTTGCAGGGCTTATCTATGTTCACATAACTGACAAGCACGGAGCCCGGCTCTTCCCACTGTGCCAAGGGCTATCGGGGAGGGCTCTAGCTTCAAGCCACCTGCTTCAAATCTTAGCTGCCAGCTTCGTGGCCTTAGATAAGAGCCTGACACCTCTGAGCCTTGGTTTCCTACATCTCAACCAAAGCAGGGATGGTGATGACATTTGCCTCTGAAAGCTACTGTGGGGGTGAAAGGAGTTAACACGCCACTCACTGACATCTGTGTTCATTTTTCCTGGACACATGGCTGGACCAGAGCTTCTTAAGCCTTCGTGTGCACATGGGTGACCTGGGGGGATCTTGTTAAAATGCACATCCTGCCTTGTGGATCTGGGGTGAGGGCTGAGGTTCTGCATTTCTATCAAGCTCCCAGATGGTGTCAATGCTGCTGGTCAGTGGACCACACTTTGAGTGGGGAGGAAGTAGAGCTCCTGCAGGTAGGGAAGTGAAAAACAACCACCTTGCTCATCACCCAGACATATTACAGAACACATTTCAGCTATTTAAAATGATGCCCTATTTGCCGAAGTGGAAGTTTGCTAACTGAGCAGATGCAGAAGAGATGCAGAATAGAATCCCACGTTGTTTAAATAACGCTAGATAAGTAGAACGATAGTATCTAGCAGACGGGAGAAAGAGAAAGGAGAGGGAGAGAGACAGGGAGAAAGAGAAAGGAGAAAGAAAATGTCACACATCAAGAAGTACTGACAGTGGTGATCTCTGGGGCATGGAATGCAGCGCTTAATTCTTCATATGTATTCGAATATTTCCATTTTCTACTATAATCACACATTTTTTCTAGAATATGAAAAAGTTGTTTGCATTTTTAAATGAACTCTCCATTTGCCTAAAATACATTCTTTTATTGCACTCCTTATAAATAAGTTCCAGTTGGGGAGGGGTCCTTGGGTCCCCCATCAGGAGTTAGTCCTCAGCCCCTTGAGAAGGGACATGGCAAGGGCCAGGCGACGGCTGTGAAAAGCCTCATCCCAGGCTGCTGCCGCCTCCTCAAAAAGATGTCCCGAGCACCCGGGGCCGCGTGAGTTGTCCATCTAGCCACTGACTGTACATCTTGTGGGGCACTAGTGACAGGATGAGAGGTGACCCTGAGCCCTGGGATGGGGCCAAACACTGCAGCTAAAATAACCGCGTGACTTGATGAAGGGAGCAGCGCCTGCCGGCATCCCTGACTGGCAGGCCCCTTTGATCAGTGTCCCAGCATGTCCCCGGCTTCTCCCCATGGCTCTTTCTCTCCACACCACATTGTTCCACTCTCTCTTCTAAATAGTTTAAGTCCCGAAGCCGCGTCCTTAATAAGTCCTTCCTTCTTATCCCACAGGGACACACATCACCCTGATTATTTTAGTTTCTCAAATGGGAAAACAGATGGCACAGAGCAGGGACCCAGGGTGGGCCCCACGGCAGACAGCACTGGAGTCCCCTCTAACCCCAAGCCAAGGGGACCTGTTTTCTGGGAGGAAACGCCCTGACCTTAATTCTCCCATGAGAACCAAACCCTGCTGCAAGGGTCTTGGAAGCAGAGGTCTAAAGGAGGGACATGTGTATCCAGAAGCAGACGGGCTCCGTGGCCAACGCTGCACCAACCACGGCTCCAGGAGCACACAGCCTTCCTCCCTGAGCCCAGGGCCACAGCCCAGGCCCAGAATCACATGGTGAGTGTCAGCTGGGGGAGGCAGAGCTGTAGTAACATGCAGACCGAAAGCACTCAGTGGCCTAAAGAATAAGAAGTCTATTTCTGTCTCAGGTAATGGCAAGGTGGGCTTCCACGTGGAAGGTGCAGCTCTGCTCCATGTGGTCGCTCAGGGCATAGGCCAGCAGCTGCTCTGCTGCCTTCAGTGCATGGCTCCTAAGTCTCCCCTGGGCATGGCCAGCGGGGGAAAGAGTACGGAGGGTACAGGGGAGGCTTTGACAGGCCGGGTCCAGAAAGGGCACTCGTCATTTCTGTTCACGTGCCATGATGAGATCTCAGTCCCAAGGCCTGGTCTAAAAACAAGGGAGGGAAACTATTCTAGCCACATGCCCAGGATGAAGAGGAGGGTGGGTTTTGACAAACAGAGAGCAGTCTCTGCCAAATTTTATTACCTAGAGTCAGACCCCAAACTTTATGTGCATAAACAATTATTGAGCACCTACTGTGTGCTGGGCACCATGCAAGGCACTAGAGACTCAGTCCCTGCCCTTGAAGGTTTGTATACAGGGGAGGCGCTTACTGTGGCAGCCCAGCCGACAGCACAGGGCTTGGGAGGAAACACAGCCAGCCCAGCCCCCCACACCCTACAGGTGCAGTTCAAGTCATGAAAAAGGGTCTGTGCTCTACGGGCAAGCAAACAGAGACTTTTGGAAGTCCCCAGGTGATAAATTTGGACACATATGTGTGGGCAGAGTGCCTGACCAGGCGTGCCTGTGTTTGGATGTGTACATGTGCATCCATGTGTGCACACACATACATGTGCTGGAATGTACAGATGTGTGTAAGAGACGAGAGAGGATTAAACGATATTTAGGATGAGCCAACATCCTCCACTAACACGCACATTTCCTCTCTATTCTGAATTCCAAAGGACTAGTCTAAAACTGTAAGTACAGTAGCTGCAAATAAACTTTATTTCTCCTTTAAATATTCTCTCTTATACTTAGATTTCTCCCCAAAACAATTCAGTTACATGCTCCAGACTTTAATAAAATCCACTCCTACCACCCTCAAGTCCAAGGTCCCAGCCTCTCATTGACCCTTTATTCTCCAGCACAGGGTCTGAGTGGAGCACAGTGCCCAGGTGTCCAGGTGCCAGAGGACTGTCCCAGTTTCACAGGTATCTGAAAGGAAAGCCCCCCAGTCTGATGTTTTCGAAACGACCTAGACAAGTGGGCCTCTCTGGCAGGGGGTTGACAACCCCAGGTGGAACTGGCTGGGACTGAGCCACTTCCCAGGAAGCAGCCAAGCGGACAGCAGTGGGAGATTTTCTTTCCAGAAACAGAGGTGATAAGATGCAGGAGAAATAGGAATAAAAGTCCCGAGCAAGTGGAGGATATAGCACACGCCAGGGAGAGTGGGATGTCCTGAGACGAGGCAGGGGCAGCAGGCCTGGCCGGAAGAGTGGCCAGCAGAGGGACAACTGAAGGGTTCACGGGCCGTCAGTACTTTTAGGCAAAAAGCAAGAATGGAGGCATTTGGTTCCAAAGCCAGAGTGAAACGTGCTGGGAGCCAGCACGAGCACTTCTCAACTGCAGGCCCCTCGGAGAGATGCTACGTTCACCTCCAGGCAGCTCCCCTCTGTGCCCGGGAGAGGAGGAGCACTGTGTGGGCTCCAGCCTGCAAAGTCCCATGTCCCCCTTCTGCAGGGGAGAACCTGCTGGCCAGTCACCCTGGCCTATAGGCGTCTTCCTGCTCTCCCAGGCTGAGGGTTAAGAAGTGATGGGCCGGGTACAGCCACTCTCGGGGGGTCAGCCAGTGGGGCAGCCTCACTTTGAGTCCTGCTGCAGTGGGGGAAAGAGGGAAGGCCATGGTCCTATTGACTCCAATCTGCAAGTGACCATAATGATTCTTCCCACCTGCACACAGCTTCACAGCTAGCAGGGCCCTTTCCTTTCTCTTGTCACTACCCACGTCCCTGGGTAGCCTAGAAGGTCCCCCAGCTGTATCCCTCCTCTGTCCAGATTTAGGACCGCCAGGGACCACCTTCTCCAGCAGAGGGAGATGGGCCACACAGGGTCTGGCCCCTGCTTCCCCACTTGTGCCGCTGGGCTTGGCTGGCTGTGCCCTCCCATTTACTGGCATGAACATTGTGCCGCAATGGCCTTGCCCTGGAAGGGGACATTGTCAAGGCTCCCTGGGGCCAGAGGGATCCTCAGAGGACACTCAGCCGCTGCCCCGCCTCTGGGAAAGACAGGCGGCCCCTGAGTCATTGTGGGCAGATGGGAGCCTGTCCTATTTTTTTCAAAATATCCACAAGATATGCCACCATCTGCTTAGGTAGTCAAATGTGTATGATGATCCGACGAGGCAAATGGGAAACTGCTAGGGCACCATTCATGGCTGGGATCAGCAACATGCAGAAACGAAAAGAATCTCCTTTATCTAAACAGCACTTTCCAGTTTACCCGGTACTTTCTGGGGAGATTTACAGTTTTCAAGGGACTTACCTGTGCAGCTTCATAAAGGAGCATGACTTTTTAAATGTGGGCCTCAGGCCCGAGACTCGGAGTGAGTGGTCTTGCCTGTGATCTGGGCGTTTCTGGCTTTGGAAAGGTCCGCAGGCGGTTTGGAAGCACAGTCGGACTGAGAGCCCTGGACTGCACTGTCTCATCTCTGCTTGTGCCGCCCTGAGAGACAGAAAGGACACGTACTGTTAGACCCCGTTTAGAGATGGGAAAATGGAGGTTCAAGAGACTGAAATGGCTTGGCCGGGGGGACACATTTGGCTAAGACCCCCAGTCCAGGTCTTCAGTCCACTGGTGGATGCTTCCCCATCACGCCTCACTGCCCGCCCGGCAGCCCCAGGACAGGGAAGAGTCTGCTAGGAAGTTCCCCTGCTCAAAAATGCACCTCCCAGGAGGGTGGAACCTGCGAGTCGGTCATGCCCTAATTAACTTAGCATGTTCTTGCAGTGCTCTGTCATGTCAGGCTTTGACACCGCTGTGGGGGGAAAAGTAAACCAAAGAAAGGGGTCATATTTCTGAACCCTGAGCAATGTCAACTGAAGACCAGCCCCATCCCAGCGTGGTATGTGTGTGCTGAAGCTGTTTAAGGCAGTTTCCAAACTTTTCTGATCATACAAAGCACTTGAGACACTTACTCAAACTGCAAATTCTTTAAAAAATATATATTTTTGAAATTAAAAAGAAACTGGATCAAGATCTCTGGGAGAGAAGATTGAGAAACTGTAGCTTTGGCAAGTGCCTTGGTGATTCTCATCATTGCGGAAGTTTGGGGAAATTGCTCCAGGACGGTGGTTCTCAACGGGGCAAGGTGGTCATCCAAGCATGGCAGGGCTCCAGCCGAGAGCTTTCTTCTTTAAAGTTGTCCTTGAGGCCTCTCTGGGTGATGAGAAGTTCCACCCAGAGCAGGGGTTCTCAACTGCGGCACCAGTGGCATTTTGGGTAGGAGAAGTCTTCGTGTGGGGGGCTGTCCTGCACAGTGGAGGGTATGCGGCAGAATCCCTGGCCTCTACTCACCAGATGCCAGCAGTGCTGCCCATCCAGTTGTGACAACCAAAAATATTTCCATAGAATGCCACATGCGCTGGAGGCAAAGTCACACCCCCATCCCCACACTCCCATTCCCCGGGGAGAACCTTTGTTCTAACAGAAAGGAGGGAGGCCCGGATGTGCAGAACTCCCTGGTCTTGGGTCAGTTCTGCTCCTGACCCTCCTTGTGAGATGAGCCACACACACAACTGCCTGAGCCTCAGTTCCTCCATCTGTAAAACAGGGACGGAGTCTGTCTCGCAGCAATGGTGTGAAGACAGATTCGATTCAGAATGCAAGGCCTCTGACTTCCTTAGTAAAATGGCACCAAAGGTGGAGAAAAGTTGCCACAGGTTCCCTGAAGCTTCTGAGATTAAACCAACAATAAACCCCATAAAGGCCACTTCCTTGATTCTGCCACCAAACGATGCTTGCCTTAGGGACAATGCCAGATTCAGCTCACGGCACTGGCCATCTCCGCCACTCTGTGGTCCATCTCTACTAGTCCCAAATTCCCTCTCCTCTTCCCTGGGAAGGGAGCGGGGGGTGAGGAGGGGAGCTGGAGAGAATGGCACAGTCCCTCTCAAGCAAGTCACTGGGGGTTAGGTCATCCTCTGTGACCAGGGCATTCACTCAGGGAGCTTAACAGCAACGCACAGGGTAAACCTCTGGCAAAAACTGTAAACAGGGTAATAATACCTTGCATGTTTGGGTATTGTTAAATAAATAACACTGTATTTCAGCACAGCCTGGTTAGAAATTTTATTTTTTTCTAGAGAGGGCACCTGCGGACCAGGCTTTTCTTAATAGTTTAAGAGCTCTATATACTATGCAGGTGACCCTCAATTGACTCAAGACATATAAAAGTAGAGCTGGCCCTAATAATAGTATTAACTTACATCGATCACGCAGTGGACCCGGCACAGTTATAAATGCTTCACGCACCTACTTCTCGCAACAATGCTACGAAATTGCTACTATTGTTACCACCACTGTAGATGAGGAAACCGAGGCACAGACACGTCAAGCAACTTGTCCACTATCCACAGCTGGCGAGTGGCCAAGCAAGGCACCAAGCCAAGGAGTCTGGACGTCTTCAGGAGGGGAATTGAGTTATGTTTATTTGCCTTTCAGCCCCTTCCCACCCCTGCAAAGCTGACCAAACAGAATGTACCTGCTCATGTCAACCAAGCACTGCAAAAAGAAGTTCCGTAGAGCAATGGCAAGAACATGAGTTTCCAAGTCAGATCAACTCCTCCAGCTGTGTGTCCTGGGTAAGTGACCTGCTTTAAGCCTTTGTTTTTTCAAACTATAAAAATCTGAACGCATCTCACACAACTATTTTAAGACAAAGATGAGATAGTATCCTTCATACCAAACCTAGTGCAGTGCTAGCCACTTGGCAGCTTTCTCAGTAAAGGTTACTTCTCCTCCCTCTTCCTCCCTTCTTGTTTACGACTCCATCACTGACTCCTTGACAGTGAGAGATCCTTCTCTTGCGTCAGAAATTGTTCCCCAATCCAGCTGCTTGGTAGAAGACAGACTGGTATCAATTTGGCCCCACACCTTCCTTTAACCCATATTTGAGCATCCACCATGTGCCAGAATGTTCTAAGCCATTGCATACATCAGTGAACAAAAGGAAGATGGGTCTTCACCGGTACAGAGCATATATGCTCAACTTGGCCTCTGGTTATTGTCTACAGAGTCGGATTTACACAGATTCTATCCCAGGGGCTACTCTGGGCATGTGGTGTGCTTTGAGGGAATGTGATAACAACCCTCCAAAGCCCGATTTCCACCTGGGAGTCATGCTCTAGGTTTGGGAATGTCTTTCTATTGCATCACCTGGGGTTAAGCCCTCATCGGTCGTTAACATGTGGGAGTGAATTTATCCCAGGGGTACAGCACCACACCCCCATCCCTTCAGATTCTGAATCTAGGGATCCTCTGAGCCTGTCAGTGTGGCCCCTGCACAGGAAGGCACCCGTTTCACCATTTCTGTCAGGGGGTGGGGGTGGGCGTCAGGAGAGGGGACAGAAGCCAGAGCCTTCCAGGGCTCTGCTTTACTGAGACAGGGCCACGGCTCATAACTCCAGTGCCTCAGTCGCACTCCTGCTCCCAGGACTGTGCACGAGCTTGGGGAGAGGAGTTGTCACATTGCTGGGAAGCAGACATTAAGTTTTAGAAACCAGCTTTCTTTGGAAAACTCAATGCCTCGCCCTGCTGTCTCTGGATGTCACGGATACAGGAGGAGTCGTTCCTTGCCTTGGGGAGAGAGAGAAATTGAATCTAGAGACATCACATGGATCATCTTAGCAGCATCTCCTGTATTAAAAAAAAAAAAACACCCCCTCAAAGAGGCAGCCGCCAAATTAATTGTTTTCCTGATTAACAAACACAATTAAGCCCCAAATGCTGCCGCTCGGGGGAAGGTTATTTGCGGCTTTTTTTCTGGGGATCGTTCTGGCCACGGAGCAATGACAACTTCATTCTGATCCCTGCAAGAGGGGCCGAGAGAGAAATAACGCCACAAACTCATTATGGCCATGCTATTTAATTCCTCTCCAGGGAAGCCAGACCCTGCCTCAGTCAGAGGGAGGGAGCAAAGGCAGACAGGAATGTTGTCACTAAGCAGCAATGAGAGCAACTTCAAGGGACGTCGAGAGAGCAAGCGACGTTCTGGGGAGCAGGTGAGGGTAGCAATTGTCAGCTCTTAGAGGACAGGGGTCATAAAAGTCAAATGGCCCAGAACTGCTCCTTGTGGAAACGAGCCAGTCTTTCCATGCATATTTATTGAATTGAGAAAAAAAGAAGGGCGCGAGGGATGCGGGAGGGGAGGAGAGGAAGGAGGCTGTGATCGAGCTGCCGTTATGAAACCGCATACTGGGGACACTGAAGCGCAACGCCCTGTTCTGAAGGTCCGGTAATGACAGTGGTGATAGCAATGCCTCCCATTCACGCACGCCTGCTATGTTCCAGGCCCTCTGCGAAAGGCTTGCCGTCCCTGGCCTCGCCTCACCTTCCCCACAACCCGGCCCATGCGACACGTACGCAAACTCAAGCTGACGGAAATTGAGCAACTTGCCCTGGGTCCCAGCTAATAAGTAGATTTGCACTCGAGTCACTGTAACTAGTTGTCCGCCACAAAGTCTTAGTGGGAATTTTCTTCAAGGTCACTCACCTCAGGTGACACTAATAGTCACAGGCGGGGCTGGAGGCAGCTGGTCAGCTGCTCCCTGCTGCTCCATCAGCCCCTTTCTGTCTGTGAAGGGCTTCCAGGGAGACAAATCAAAGCAGCCGTGGAAGCCCTAACACTAGGAGAAAATGTCCCAAGAGCAGCCCCCCTGTCCACCCTGTGGCTGGTCCCTAATGCTGCAGGTTCCTATCCACCCCCTGACATGGAGCTGGTGGGGTGGGACAAGGCAGCAGAAGGCAAAGGGGCAGGGTGAGCTGGGCAGGCGGGAAGAGCTTGGGGTTCAATCCGAGGCTGCCCTGCAGGATCCCTGCTCCATGACCCTGGGCACCTCCTGACTTCTCTACCTGGGATAATTTTTGATGAGGATACGAGAAGGGAGAAGTCAGTTACGGTACAGGCAAAGCATGAGATTCGATGGGTGTGTTGAGGACGGGCAGTGCCTATATAGATAGGGTGGTTAAGACTCCTCTAAGGAGGTGACAGGCATGAACAGAGCCCGAAATGACGAAAGGAGCCAACTCTGGTGCTCCGGGGAAGCTGTGCAGGTGACCAGCAAATGTCAAGATTCTGGGGCAGGAATGAACTTGGAATGTCTGAGGGACGACAACAGGCTGCTGTGGGTGAGGGTGGGGTGGAGCAGGGGAGGGGAGGCGTCGGTGGGGCCCAGCACCTGTGGGTCTGGGGAGCAGACTGAGCAGGCGTGGCCCTCTGGGGCCATATCTGTTTTGCAGGTGAGAAACGTGCAGAAGGTCAAGTCACTTGTCCAAGGCGTATGAACTTGGGGTTCCCACTTGCACACAGTTCTTCAAACTGTGGATCTCGTGCTGTCTCCTGCACTGGCTGCCTCCACGGAGCAAGGATGTCGGGCAAAAGGGGCTCCCCTGACTCCACTCTTTTGAGGCAGAGGCTGCTCCCCTGTGTCTACACCACCAGGTGCTGTCTGTCCCTCTGGCCTCTGACGATCCACATTCATTCATTCACTGAGCAAATATGTGTTGAAGACCCACTATGTGCCAGGGCCCTTTCTAGGAGGTGGATTTACAGCAGTGACTAAAATACACAAAAGCCCTCCCCTCTCAGAGCTAACATTCCAGTGACGGGAGATATCAATAGAAACCAAGTAAATAAATATTTGTGAAATACGCTAAAGGGTGAAAAAAAACAAGATGGAAAAGGAAGATGGAGAATGTGGACGCTCAGTGTTCTACAGGGAGGAGGGGGGAGGCCTCGCGGAGGAGAAGGCGATGTCTGCACAAAGATCTGACGAAGGGGAGGAGGGAGCCACGCAGCGACCTAGGGGAAGAGCACTCCCAGCAGAGGAAACAGCCAATGCCAACGTCCTGAGCAGGGAGACTGCTGAGGAGTTGAGGAGCACAGCAAGGAGGCAGTGTAGCTGGGAAGAGTGGGAATGTGCCAGCGAAGAGTCAGTGGGGACCAAATGTGCCACCAAGCCTAAGCCGGGCCATACCATGTGCCCTCCAGCCCAGGCCCCAATCCCTCCAGAGAAGGGCCCTGCAGACATCACTGTCCCCCACATGCTCCTCACCGATCCAGGGCTCATTTGTGCGAAGTCCTCAGCCACACAGAGAGCCCCTGTGAGCCAGATTTGGACCCAGCAAAGCTCCAGGGGCGGGAAATATGGAGGTTTAAACAGGCTATGACATAGAGCTAAGAACCCCACACTCTCAGCTGGAGCTGGGTTTCAACAGTGAAAAAGCATCTTAAGCCACTTGACTTCCTCTTGGCTCTCCAGATACTGTATGCATTAAATAACAGTCAGATCTTAATGAAAGCTAGTTACATAAACTTGGGAAAAACAGCAACAAAAGCACTTTTCATAACACAAGACATCAGCTCTTCTATTGTTTCATTGCTCTTGGCACGCAAGTGAGTTACTGAGAGCAGGTACTTCAGGAGGATGCATAACATTGGCATTTTTCACCTTACCGTCGGGGTATCGACTCAAGAGATCATTTACCATTAGCAAAGAGCAACCTATTTCCAACCTTTTTTCCCAGTCTCCTTTTTTACTAATTCAACACCTCTCAACTGATAGGGTACTCACTCACCTTTACCCACAGCTCTTGAAAATACGTACGCTACAAAAATCACTTGGGCTACTAGGTTCTAGACCCATGGAAGTACCACCCAGAAAGTCATTCAAGGGTTGTGCAGTGTACAAGGTCAAAGTCCAATGTAATGAAGTCCAAGCAGATGCACCCGTATGTGCTGGGGGCAGAGTGGAGCAGCATGGCATTGTTGCTGAGACCCGGGATCTGGAGTTGGACCGCTTGGGCTCAGATCCTGGTTCTACCACCTTCTGTTTGTGTTTCCACCATGTAAAAGGGTCTTAGGCCACTTGACTTCATTCTAGCTCTTCAGAGATCTTACGCATCAGAGAACAGCCAGATAGATGTTAATGAAAGCTGTGAAGCTGGGGCATGCCTCTCAACCCAAGCCTCAGTTTCCTTATCCACAAAATTGGGATAGTAATGGTATCTACCTCAAGGAAGTACTGAGATATTAAATGAAATAACCATTGCAAAGTAGTGAGTACAGAAATCACTCTATAAGTTTTCATTATTAGATTTTTGTTACAATAAAGTATTGGAAATAATTGGGCTAATTGGCTAGAATTGGACATGTTTGTTGTTATAATGAAATCCAAGGACATGGTCAATGAACAGCGCATGACCAAGAATGTTACAAAATTGGATTCTGCGCCCAGGCTTCCTATGGCATCACTGACCAAGAGCTGCCTCTATCCTTATCTCACTCCGGGCCCCATCCTGTCCCTCCTCTGTGAATAGGGTTAGACTATTTGCTCTCTGAGGTCCCTTCCAGCTCTGATGCACATCTCTAAACAGGAACTGGGGCCATGTGAAAGGAAGGATGATCGCAGGAGGATCATCTTCCCAGGAGAGAGGACAACCTCCCTTGTGCTGGATCACCTCAGCCTTGGCTGGCCAGTTTTCCTCTGATTCATGTCCTTCCCTCCTGTGTAAGGCTGCCCCGATTTTCCTTGTGGTATGTGAGGAGCTGGGATTGTGGGATGAGGACCTCCCACTCCCTACACACACATATAAATGGGCATGTGCGTGCACACACATGCTCATACACATGCAAATGCATGCACACGCACACACTCACACCCCTCCTGTACCTGTTGCCTCAGTTGTATAGGGCAGGATGATTTAAGTCTACTCTGGTGGCAGCATCTGCACCAGCTGCTGCATCTAGTGGAAGATGCTGTTAAATCTCCCACAAATTGTCTGGAAGTGGAAAACAGCTGGATTCCTGGCAGGAGGATGAGAAGGAAAGCAGATCTACTCCACAGCCCCAGCCCTTGCTTGAACCAATTCTCTGGCTCAGTTTTCTCTAACCCAGACACTTAGACCCAATTCAGGGTGGTGCACGGGCCCAGCTGGAATGGGCAAGGGGGTGTGGGGCACAGGGCCTCTGCCCAGCAGAAGAAAATCCCAGGATGAGCTGCCCACTCAGGAAGGTAGAATGGAGACGTCGTGCTTGGTGGCTGCGTGCCAGACTCCCGCTCACTGTCATTTCCACCCGTCTCCCTTACCCTCAGTTTTCCTGCTTGGATTTCACACCGGCTGCTCAGGCCCTCCCCCTGGGCAATGCAGGTTGAGATAACATATTACCAATCCCAAACCCAAGATGAGGAGATCAGAACATGCCATTTTAAGCACCCAGGGCTAATCTGCCACATTCAGTTCCAGGATTTGAAGACAAACACCTCCCCAGGGTGCTCTGCCCCGTCACTCCTCTGAGGCTCCCCTGGGTGGCACTTCAGATCCTCTCTTACAAATGTGCATACAGCTCATTAGCAGTTCCCTCCATTACAGACCCCCAGGCTGGGACCTGCAGGATCCCTGGGGTCGTCCACTCTCCATCTCCCAGGCACTCCAGGAACAAGAGGGGCTCTCCCACACTAGGCGGTGAGTCACCTGGTTTTATTCCCTTGCTTGATAAACAAACATTTTTTCTTTACATCCCCATGTCCTCTGGGAGCCCAGGGCCCACAGAAGCTTCCGTCCAGACAGCAGGGAGAGGCCGGGAGCCCCAGAGGCTGACTCCAGGGCCACCACGTGATCTGGGGCAAGTCACCCAGTTCCTCTTTGCTTCAGTTGCCACATCTGTAAAATAGGGACAATAATCTCCGTCCTGCCTAATCTCAGGGGATGTTTTGAGGAACAAAATGAAGGCATTTGGGGTAGAAAATATTTAAGTGTAAGCTACTTATAAAATTTTGGGTTGGTTTATTGCACTCGGTTTAAGAGCTCTCTGTCTTTTGTTTTAGTTTCTGTGAGATTATTTTGGAATGAAAGCAAGGCCTCTCTAAGGGGCCCACTATCCACTGGAGGAAGTTAAAAAAACAGAGGAAAGTAGTGGTAGGAATGAGAAGCAAACCGAAACAACACAAGCCAAAGCAAACAAATCAAAGCTCCTCTGGAATCCAGGGAGCAGAGTGTTCCTGCCCCTTCTGGACAATGTTCTTTCTCCAATGTTGCTTTCATCACAGGAGAGGGGAAGGTGTGCAGGTGTAAACACCCTGCCCACGCGGCCCCTGCAGTGTTTGATCCTCCTCCCAAACACAAAACTCCGCCCACAGGTCCAGAAGTTGAATAAAAAGCCGAGAAAATAAGAAGGTGTAAAGTAGAATCAAGTCTATCTCGCTAGGTCACAAGCGTCAGCTAAGAGAGCACACTATGGGTGGTCATCGAGATCGTACCCACTTCTGAATTGGGAGTGACACGTCTCTCAGGCGTTTCAGAGAAGGAATGAGGATGGTGATGGTGGTGAGGAGTTACTCTCACTACCATAGTTTATTGAGCATCTCATGTGTGCTACAAACTTCACCTGTTTTAATTATAAGCCTGACATCATCCTTCTAAGGCTGATGGTTTGACACAGCAGGCTTCTCAAACTTCAGCGTCTACCAGAATCACCTGGAGGGCTTTTAAAACCAAGAGTGCCAAGTTGCACCCCCCAGAGAATTTCTATTTCTGACAAATTATCAGACGATGCTGATGTTGCTAATCTGGAAACCACACTTGGAGACCTACTGAGTTAGGTGTTCAGAGACATCATAACCATTTAAAAGTACTTGAGCTGAGATTCACACCTAAATCTGTTGACACCAAGCCTCGCACGCGTACCTTGGAGTCTCATTGTCTCTTCGAGCTGAACCCAGTGTGAGTGAAGAATGAAGCGCTGGCCCTGGAGTTATCTAGAATCTGAAGCTTTTTGAAGAAGGCTTGAGGATAGAAGGGGCCTGGTGGCTCCTTCAGTCGAATTCTGCAGGCAGGAAAGGTTTACGTACAGAATTCATCCCGGATGCTTTGCTTCCGTGCCCAGTTCCACCACTAGCCAGGTATGGTCCTCACGGAGACCATGTCTGAAATCCCAAGTGGTCAATCTGTGAACCTGCCACAAGGTGACCTCTGAAACCCACAGCAGTGCTGTGGGACAGAATCAGAGCTTTCATGAAGTCACCCCAACTATTTGCTGTGACTCAGTTTCTCGTTTAACAAAAAAGAGTAATTCCTGCCACCAAAGGTCCCAGCTCAAACGTGTAAACAAGTGGCACCTAAAAATAAATGCCCCGTGCTCACAGCTCTTTCGCCATGGGTGTTCTGTAAACACCAGCCGCCATCACCACTATTAGCGACGTGAAGCACTCTGTGAAATGGGAGGTTTGCAAAGCACTTTCCAAATGTGCTCCTCATTGCTGATGTTGGCAAGAGCTTTAAAAGCTTCCTGGATGGAAGTGTGTCCTGTAGAGTTTAACTCCGTCCTCTCTTCTAAAAGTTTGATTTTTTTTTAAAAAAGGAAAGAACAATTTTGTATAGCGGGTCTCCCATTTCAATAGGTCCAACTCCTGGTCCCTGCATCTCTGTGCCTGCCCCCACCAAACTGCCATGTCGACAAGCATTAATTAAAAGCAAAATTGGTTTTTAAAAATAGTGAGACATCTGCATATAGAATGCCATTTTATCATTACAATTAGGCAGATTGGTGTTTAAGGCAAATGCAAAATCATTCCAGGAGGACTTACATTCTGTGTAAGGCAAATAGGGCTGTGCAGGCCCTGGGCAGGCAGGCTGCACCCGGCACCACATCCATCCCGCAGAGCTACTGGACAGAGAGCAGAAGGGACTGCGGGGCCACACTGTTGCTCTGCCTGCATTGAGTTCACAGCCTAGGACTCTGCAGAGGCTAATTCCCAGCTCTTAGAATCCAGGATGTAGGAAGCAGTCCTTTCCTCTGTGTCCTTCTCAGGACCCTTCAAATCTCACCCACCCAAGAGGCGTCTGTTTACCCGTGGGAGGCATTGGCCCGCTACTAAACCCTGGGGGGCAAGTGTCTCTCTTCTCTGCCTCAGATTACACTTTTGAAAATCCAAAGGCAGTTTTTAGAGCCAGTCACATGAAGAGAAGGGGAAAGGCCACGCCTTTATCTATAAGCACCACTTGATAAATGTCTTCTACATTTTAGCCCCAGGAAAACAGTTACTATCCCCTTACAAAGAGGCATCTTTCTTAAACCATACAATGACTGTGTAATCCAACCTATTCCCCTTCTTTGCCTTGGCTGCCAGACATCTCAAAACTCAAATATTCCATTGTGGTCACTAAAATAGACTAGACTTTTAGTATAATTATCCCTTCTTCTTCTTCTATACGGTTCTGAGCTTTTATTTTATGTCTTACTGAACACATACCACTTACAGGAAATCAGGCTCAGAGCTAACATTAACTCTGCACTTCAGCAAGGATGGAAAGAATCTTACAATGTTTTAAAGAGCTGGAACTGGCCCAAATTCATTAATGAGCTGAATCAAAGACCAATATTCCTAATAGGGGATCTCATAGTATTAGAACTATTTCAAAAGGGAAGTGAAAAGAGAGCTCTGATACTATTTATTGAGTGTCTAATCTGTCCCAGTCACCTTAAATATCTTATTTCACATAATCTTCACAACAGCCCTATGAAATTGGTTGAATCTGTCCCTATAACCCTCAGGTGCCTCATTCATAATCTGCTAACTGGTTTCTTACTCAAGTTCTCATGATTAATTAGTGGGGCTGCAATTAGACACAAAATATATATCTGACTTCAGAGCACACACTGGGTCACTGCTATCCTAAATAGTGCTTTTGTGTAAAACCAAGACAGGTGCTCCTGAGGGAGGACACAGTCCTACAGTGACAGGGACACTGCCTTCATGTAAATAGTGCCTAAGCTCTAGAGTGGGCAAGGATAGAGGCCTCTGCTTCATTCTCAGAAATAGCTTCAACAAGGCCTTTGTTCTTTTCCTTCTGGGCCACAACACTGGGCCATACTTCCCAGTTCCTGGGCGTCTAGGTGGGGCCATGTGACCACCCCTATTGCATGAAATGAGGGCAAGATTCTATCTGTCACCCACTGGCCTATGAGCTCTAGGCAGTTTTCCACTCTCTCTCTTTTCCCATCCACTGGCTAAACAGAAAACTTTGAGGACTAGAGGAGGATGGAATCATAAACTAAAAACAGGAAATCTGAGTCCCCAAATGACGTGTGGAGCAGAGTCCATTCCACCTGCTTCAAACAGCGCTGGAGTGAAAAACACTGCCGTATTGTGTTTCAGCCTCTGATTGGGGGGCTTGTCATGGTGCCCTAATGCAAGCCCAGACTATCTTGCTTTCTTTTAACGGACTTGCCTGAAAAGATTCAAACGACCTACAGTTAAAAGCAATAACGTTCTGATCAAAGTAGACGGAGACGGTGGGGGAGACAATTCCATTTCCTTGTTCCTCCAAGTAAAATTCTCCACAAATCACCCCTACTTGCTTCTTTCTGTTACTCCAAGCCTAACCTTCCAGAATATTTCAAGTTAATCTCACTTTCCACTCAGAGCTTCAGTCATACTTATGAGTCATCAAACCGTGGGGTATATGAGCTAAAAGACACCTCTGAAGAAATTATTACAACTTTTGAAGATAAGAAAACTAAGGCCAAGTTATATGGCTTGCCTGGGGTCACAGGGCCCAGGCTGATACCCAAGGCTCGTGGCTCCGTCCAGGTGGATGGAAGCCAGGCTCCAGCAGCCGACCTGTGTGCATGGACACAGCCCTGCCTGCAACGCTCCCTCCCAGAGCTGCGAAGGTGTTCACACCGAGACTGCCCTGCGGTGGGGCCACTGGCGCCCTCCACTGGACAGGCTTGGTACGTCCTGCGCTGCCCAGTCAGGTCTAAACTGCACAACTCAGAGCTATGTAACTATGGCAACACGCTCCAGGTGTCCACACAACTATCAGTGCCTGGATTAAAACGTCTCTGAGATGGTGAGCTGGTCCCAGGCACGTCCCCATGCTTCCCAGTCGATGGACTGTGCCTCCCAGACAAACGTAATGTCACTCCAGGCAGGGACTCTCTCGAGTCCACTTTTTCACACCAAGAGCAGGCAACAGGGCTTCCCGCATCACAGCATCCCCTCTTCCTTCCTCTGGTTCACTGATGCTGTGAAAATAAAGAATGTTCCCTCTGTTTCCCATCTCCTTTTTACAAAAAAAAAAAAAAAAATTAGTTCTGGATGAAATTAGCATTTGTCCTCTCTAACTGTGTTTGTGGCAGTGTCCCAATAGGAAAGAAAGGAATTCAAGAGGAAAAGAGATAATAAACGCCTCCATCTAAATGACACTGAGAGGAAAATGAGGCGCAGGACCAAGAGGCCAGTGGGCTTGTTCTAGCCCCTCTGCACGCTGCTTTGAACAAAAGCTTGCCGGGGAGGGAGAGTGGTCTGGCGGTGGCCGGCTCACTGAGTGGGGACCAGAGAGCAATTGTAATGCCACTCTCTATCCCAAAGGCAATTTTCTCCAAGACAGCCTGACACTGAGCCTCCATTTCTCCAGCTCTATAAAGCGAATGACTGAAAAATCATGGAATACCAGAAGTGACATTTCATCTCACTGGTTCACTCTGCAGAGGAGCAAACCCAGGGCCAGAGAAAGAAGGGACTTGCCTAAAATCACCCGTAAGTGTCAGAAGTCGACTGGACCTCAGATCTCCAACACTCAGCCCGAGCTCAACCCTGCCTTCTTTTCCTTGCACAAGAAAAGCCAGGGGACAAAGGCCCTAGAAAGGGCTCGGAAGAGAGGTTGTGAGTGTTTCTTCCCCAGACACCATTAAAACAAAGTAGCCTTCCACCCGCCTGGGTGCAGTCCTGCCTACGAACAGAGGGATGGAACAAGAAACCAGGTTTTAGGAACCAGGGGTTTGGGCGTGTCCTGAATATGGGGTGAGGAGCTGACCCTGAATGTCTTAGAAGATCTCTCCATGACTGGGTAATGTTCCCGGCCTACCTGCTTCATCAGATTACCATGATTTTGATGAAATGATATAATCCAAATCATTTTATTTGTGGAAAGGGAATCTTTGAGTGACTCTCATGCAGATCTTTTGTTTTATTTTAGAAGACCAGAGCTCAGAGAAGTGAAATGGAATGCACTCAGGACTCTGCGCTGTAAGCCAGCTCGGCCTCCATATTGCTTGCTCCAGGTATGGGGGCCCACGTAGGAAGCTGAAGACCCACAAACTCACCAAGACTTTCTCAGAGCATAAAGGAGTCTCAGGGCCAAAGGAGAGCTGGATGTGGGATGCTGCAGGGAGCCACAGTCCTCCTTGCTGGTGGCTCAGCGATGCATTTTACCCAAAGCCTCCTCCTGTGCTGATTCCAAATCTAACTGGTGGGCACTTGGCGAAAGTCTTAGTGATCTAAGATCTGCCACCAAGCATCGTTCAGAACCACTCAGGCAATGTTTTGTAGATGCCAGGGCTTCACACCAGACTCACTGACTTAAAACTTCAGGAGTGAGCTCCAGGAAATTTATCCACATTTATCCATCCTGAACTAATAGCTCCCCATGCATTTAAAATAAAATAAAATAAACAAAATAAAAATCCAAACACCTGAGCACCACCTGCAGGGCCCCACGGGAGCTCCCCATCCTCACCTCTCACTGGCCTGCTCTGTGCTCCTCATGCCAAACTCACCCCTGCCTCAGGGCCTTTGCATTTACTTTTTCAGCTACCTGGAGCAATTCTCTTCCTGATCTTTCCATGACTGGCTCCTTCTCAATTATGTATAAAATAATTATTTATTCAAGTACCATCCTTTTCATTATTCAGGCCCTAGGTAGCTCCTCAAAAATGTCTACTTTGCCATCTTATCCTGCGGTCCCCAACCCCAAGCAGCAGACAGGTACAGATCCTTGGCCTGTTAGGGACAGGGCCACAGAGCTCTGCTACCCTCTTCATCCTCCCCACCCCTGTTGATGGAAAAATTGTCTTCCATGAAACCAGTCCCTGGTGCCAAAAAGGTTGGGGACCCCCGATCTTACCTAAATACTACACCTCACCCATCAAGTCCTTTTCTGTCATTAGAGTGTCCTTAAAGATGGGATTTCTGTTTTGCTCCCTTCTGTATGCCCAGCACCTAGGGTAACGTCTAACATGTCATAGGGACTTAATAAGTATTTGCTGAAAGACTAAATGAATGCCATTACCCGATTTTGTTCTAAGGTTCTCTTATTTATCTGTTTATGTGTTCATTACCTATCTCTCCCACAAGAGTGCGAGTTCCCTGAGAGCAGACACCCCACCGGTCTTATTCCCACCTTATCCTCAGTACCTAGAAGAGTATCTGACCAATAGCAGGTGTTCAACAAGTGGTTGTTGAATGAATGGATGAATGAACTAATGCTTGAGAATCCTTGAGTTGGGACTTCCATTTGGGGTGGGGACAAAATAACTGTTTCCATCAACAAATACATTTCTAGTCACTGTGCAAGAAGCTGGGAAATTTTTTAAAAGGCATACAACATGCACCTTTCACCAAAATTGTCCACTAATTTATCGGGGGAGACAGAAGCATGAACAAAATTAATGCAAGGGGGCAGTACTGTGTGACCAAGATGTTCTAGAGGCCCAAAGCAAGAGGCCATCTCTGACTCAGCAACCAAGAAGTCTTCAAAGAGGACGCAAAGTTTGAATCAAGCCCTAAAGGATGAAGCAAAATGGGAGAGTGGAGAAGTGGAAAAAGACATTCAAAGAAGCAGCACTTTGAGGGCGGATGGCATGTTGAGGAAAGAGCCCAGTGGTGGGGGGTGACACTGAGAAGTCTCAGGCCAGTGGGGCCCAAGCTGTTCAAGTGGAAACAACCTCTGCTCCTTTTAAAGGCTCTTTATAAATAAGCCATATGAAGGTCCAGTTTTCATTCATACAGAATAAATAAACCTTTGCAGTCTAAAAAAACGAAGTCCGTACTTTACCTCCAGAAGCATGAAACAAAGGTCAGCAATCACAATTTAAAGAGCAAATAGTTTCTCTCTGTTTCACTGCTCATCACCTAATCGTAAGTGTATTTTTAAGTCGACTGATTAGAAAGCATGTAAGAAAAGTATGACTATATCACATACAAAAGGCTTTTAGAAAAATTAATAGACTTTATTTCTCAGGGGAGGAGTTTTAGATTTACAGAAAAAAATGAGTGAAAAGTATAGAGAGTTCCCATAGATACCCTCTCTTGCCTTCCTCAGTTTCCCCTATTTTTAACGTCTTGTATTCCCGTGGTACATTTGTCACAACTAATGAGCCAATATTGATACACTGTTATTAGCTAAAGTGTGTAGTGTATGTTAGTACTCACTCTTTGTGTTGTACATTCTGTGGCGGTGGTCCCCAACCTTTTTGGCACCGGGGACGGGTTTCATGGAATACAATTTTTCCATGGACCAGGGGTGGAGGAGATGGTTTCGGGATGATTCAAGAGCATTACATTTATTGTGCACTTGATTTCTATTACTAGTACATTGTTAACCTCTCTGCTAATGACAATCTGGATTTGCAGCTGCTCCCCAGCACTAGCATCACCACCTCAGCTCCTCCTCAGATCATCGGGCATTAGATTCTCATAAAAAGCACCAACCTAGATCCCTCACATGCACAATTTACAGTAGGGTTTGCACTCCTATGAGAATCTGATGCCATCGCTGATCTGACAGGAGGTGGAACTTATACAGTGATACCAGCGATGGGGGGCTGCTGTAAATACAGATGAAGCGTCTCTGGCTCACCTGTCACTCACCTCCTGCTGTGCAACCTGATTCCTTACAGGCCAGGACTGGTACCAGTCTGTGGCCTGGGGGTTGGGGACTGCAGTTCTATGAGGTATGAAATGTATAATGAATGTATCCACCAGTACAGTATCATGCAGAATAACAGTTTCACCTTCAATCCCCTCTACTCTGCCTATTCATCCCTCCTTTCCTCCCCCAAATAAAAGGTTTTGAAATCAAATTTTTTTGGAATTGTATTGATGACAACAGCCTTTACCTGGAATGAAAAATGACACACATATGTACTAGACCTACTGACTGTGCATGGGACATGTGTGGGTTCCTGAGCCCAAGTTCCAGGGGGTCCTCTGCGGACTGGGAGCTACTGCTGAAGGCACTAGGGATCCATGGAAAAGTGTTGAGCAGGAGCTTATTAGGATGGGATTTGGGTCTAAGGAAGTCAATCAGCAGCCCTTGCAGACACGGAGACAGGGAAGACAAGACAGAGGGATCAGGGCAGGCCGAGTCACTGCTGGGTGCTCCAAGGTGTGTCATCATTGTGACATATATGGGAGACACAATTTTATGAACAGAGGCTCTGGTTTCATCCCCCTTGTCTATCCCCACCCTACTCCAGTGCTGGAAAACAACAAACAGAGATGCCCCAGAGGCAAGGGGGAACCAAGCTACAATTTCATACTGATTTCCAAGCATGGAGCCCTGACATCAGAATGGGAGAAATTTTGAGATGAATTTCATGCAGTCCTGAAGGTTAGACCTTACACTCTTCCAAGCAACTAACGTGGTGGTGAATTTCCTTCTAGGTTTTGTCCTATGTATATTAGGATCATGCTGCCAAGTACCATTATTTTTCCCACTCCCTATTTTAACAACACTGCTATGTCATAAAACATTATTCACAAAACGTGATTTTTAGCTGTCACATAATATTCCACTCTAAGAATTCCCATGATTTACCATTCTCCCATTGTTGGACACTTGGAGAGTCTACAATATTTCACTATTATAAATAGCATGGGAAGGCACATCCTTGTACATAAATCTCTGTGCACATCTCTGAATATTGCTTTGGGGCATATTCTTAGAAGTGTGATTGCTAGAATGTTTGCCATTTTGATGGATTTTGCATCTCAGCATTCCACACTCCCTGGTGTCCCGGTGGCAAAAGATAAATACTCATGGAGGAATGTGTGTGTGTAGGGGAGAAGGAGCCTTCACTGAGCACTGGCTAAAAATCACAATGGAGAGGAGACACAATTCCCAAGGCTTAATCTGGGAGACGGGAAAGGCTATTTATTTCCTGCAGCATTTACCCGACCCGTTCTATCCAAAGGGTACTGACCAAGAACTAGAAGAACTAATAGTATCCTATGGAAAATGTCAGAGTGGGTAGGGAGGTGATGGTGGCCAATAGTGCAGTGACTTAGCTGCCCACGACCCAAGAAGAATGAAAACAGCAGAGCAAGGGAGCTTTGCATTGTCAGCCTCCTCTGCTGCTGGGGATGCCAGAGAAGATACAAGATGCCCAGTTAAATCTGAATTCCTAAAAAACAACAAATAATTTTTAGTACAAGTGTGTCTCATGCAAGATTTGGGACATATACTAAAAAGTTCATCGTCGATCTGAAATTCTAACATAGTAGGCATGCTGGATTTGTCATTGTACCCCTACTTGCTGCACTATTATTTATATGCACCCCCAACCACTGCAAAATTATTGCTGCACAATTTAATTGGCAACCCTACTTGCTGCACAATGATTACAGACCAGCTATTACGGGAAAGTCAGCAACAACGGAGTTGGGGGATGGGGTGAGTATGCATTGAGGTGGCGTATGACTTGGTACCCTGGAAACCAAGAGCAGTAGTTAAAGGAAGCAGGGAATGTGGCTCCTTCCCAAGGGGGTGATCTGTTTGGGGGAATGTCAGCACAAGGATTCCCACCCTTGAGAGGGATCCAGAGGGACGGAGGTGGCTGTGGCTGCAGCCTCTGTGGGGCCAGGGTCTGGGTGTGACCCGGTCTGAGGGACCGCTGGGCGAGGAGCAGGTAGAGGGCATGCACGACTCCAGTGAGGGAAGGCTGTTGCCACTGCAGTTTCCCAAGGTGGAACATGAGAAGCCAGCTGAACACAGGCTGAAGCTACAGACCCTGGAAAATGCTTCTCTCCCTGACCTCACTTTTGTCAACAAACTGCTTTATTTAAAGGAGAGAAAAAAAAAAAAAAAAAAGGCTCTCTCTCTTTACAGACACACACACAGAGCACCTTCGGCTGGTCGTGCCTCGGCAGTCCCTCGCACAATATGCTCCAAATTAATAGCTTCAGGAGATAATGGTTTATAAAGCAGACGTTTGTATGCAACCAGGGGGAGTGTTCTGCTTCTTATTATATAGCTATGGTTTTTTGCAGCCAGATGATGAGCAAAAAGGTTAAATGCACACATACACACGAACACATACACACACACACACACACACACACACACGAAGCAAATGGGCTCCGATTTCCAGCCCTACAACCCACGGCCTCCAGCTCCCTCCTTTGGCTCTGTGCTGGTGGCCATCCTTTGGCTCTGTGCTGGTGGGACCATCCTTTGGCTCTGTGCTGGGGACCGTCCTTTGGCTCTGTGCTGGTGGCGGTGCCAGCTTCCCTTCTCCTCCCCGTCCTGTGTTCCTCCCTCCTTTCTCCTGCTCATTCCGCTTCTCCCCTGCTCCTTTTCTTTTCCTTTTTTTAATTTTCTATTTCTGTGCCTTTTTGGTTTTCTTATTATTCATTCTTTGTCTTTCTATTTGAGGCAGGAGAATGGCTAAATCAAAGCTAAATTTTAACTCGTAGAAGGTTAGAAAAGCTAAATTTTAACTCGTAGAAGGTTAGCACTGGAAGTTACCTCCGAAATCTACATGGGTGTCCTCATTTTTCAGGCACAGAAACCGAGGCACATAAAAGTAAAGGCACTTTGTTTCTAGTACTGAGTGCTGGGGTCCAGGCCCCTCTCTCCAAGTTCATACCCTTTCTGCTATTCAGGCTTCTCACAGGCATGGCACCTTTGACAGGCTGAGTGGCCTTCTGTCGGGGGGTGAACTGTGTCCCCCAAAAAGATAGATCAACATCCTAACCACCATCACCCCTATACCTAGGAATGTGACCTTATTTAGAAACAGGATTTAAACAGATGGAATCAAGTTAAAATGAGGTCATACTGGAGTAGTGTGGACCCTAAATCCAGTGACAGATGTCCTTCTAAGAAGGCTGTGGGAAGGCTAAAATAAAGAAGGCCACACAGAGAGGTAGCTACATGGGTTCCAAGGAAGGGCTGGGCCACCACTGCCCCAAATCTGATGACTTCTCAAATAGAAGCTCCATCCAGAGCAAGAAAGGGCAGCCCCCTATTTCCAGAATGGGACACCCCTCAGACACTGCCTCTGAGGGGAAGCCCCCTCCCCAGGGCGGGCAGCCTACATTCCCAGTAGCCCCCTTTTGGACATCTCTGCACCCCAGCAGATGCCTGAGGGCTGGAGACTGTGGTTCAGGGCTGTGAGCAAAGGCCTGACCTGTCTCATCACCCATCCCTGCCAGCCCCTGCGGAACCTGAGCACCCGCCCCACGTCTGGCTTTGCCTGACTCAGTCCCCGCTGGTACCGACCCTGAGCATGTGAGGGAGTTAGGGGAGGGGCTCTGGGTGCTGTGAGGAGGGGTCTCCACCTTTCCTCTTGCCCCTCAGCTGGCTGAGAGCCCCTCCTGGAGCCCCAGTGCACCCTCTGAGCTCTTTGGGGGTTACTACGGACTCCCACTCAGAACTGCGGCATGGAGCCTGCCCGGCCTGGCCAGACCCAGTGGCTCCTGCAGGTGCAGGGGGTGCCCTCCTTCCCGTGGGCTGGGAGAGGGGCTCTTCCCCCCAAAGCTACTCTGTTCCAGAACACAGAGGAAAACAGGGGTTGGGGGGTGCCTGGAGCCCTGGGGTCCCCTTCCATTTCGCCTCTGGGTGAATTGTCTGTTCTTGGCTCCCAGAAAATTAAAACGTCCTTTCCATGTATAGCAGGGGCAATAATCTGCCTCATGTTTGA
The DNA here is from genome assembly GCF_041146395.1 of Eulemur rufifrons. NCBI lineage: Eukaryota > Metazoa > Chordata > Mammalia > Primates > Lemuridae > Eulemur > Eulemur rufifrons. Next base: position 81,777,354 of record NC_091011.1, on the reverse strand, counting down.
AACCAAGGCGGCATAGCGTCGACTCAGCGCTCCTGTCAGATGCTAATCTGACTCACTGGTAATGAAGAAGGCAGAAGGGAATCAGAGGGGAGAACCGGGCTGGTCTGCGCAGTCGGGGGATTTGCAAGGGAAGGGGGGTTTGAATTAAAATTCAATATTAGGAGGTGGAGAAATCAAATGTGGGAAGACCTGCCTGAAAGCAATACAGGAGTTGATGGAGAGAGAGAGACGGGGGGAGAGGGAGAGTGACAGCTGGCTGGGCGATGAGCACACTATTAATCCGAAATCAGATTACAGCTTCCCTCCTGAATTAATTCCGGGGAGATGGCTCAGGCGGGGGTGGGGGCTGCTGACGATAACAGTGGGCTTTCCACGAGCATTTATTTTTTAGTTGGTTGAGTTCACTTCTGGAGTTTGGGCTCTTCTGGGTGGGAGGAAGCTGGGGAGGCATTAGGAGTTACAGCAGAATAGCAGCGGAAGAATGAAAAAAAGAGGAATCCTCTGCGAGTGACTCGAGAGAAAGTCCAGACTCAGATTCGGTGGGGTTTGCCCCATTTCTTGAATTAAAAAATCAAAACAAAGTAGTGTCTTTTTTTTTCTTTTCATTTAGAAAATGGCGTGTGCGAGAGAATAGTTTCTCCCCAAAGTTTTAGTTTACAAAGGACGTGTCCCTCCTCATCCATCTGGTGGGTGTCCCCTGGTCCCTCAGTTTGGGAACAGCATGCTCTTTGACACACCCTGGAGATCCCCCAAAGTGAGATTTGCATCTGTCACGTGGTCTGTTTGAAGGCAGAGCACCCAAACACAGCCTCCAGATTTAGTGACAACTCATCTAGCTGTTTCCACATGATGTGAGGGGAAAAAATACAGAAGTAACTTTGTTTGTGTATGTAAAACCTGTCTGGTTGCCAAATGATTGCAACAGTGAGAAAGAGATTCCTTGCATGCGTGGAGCTTCCGCCAGCGCCCCCGTCACGCCCACGCACTGGAGCTCTGCTCCCTTCCAGTGGAGTACCAGGCCGGCAGTGGAGCTGGCTGTCCCGCCTGGTGTGTTCCTGCACGATAAATCACACTGGATCGCTCGACTCTTCCTCACATGGCATGTCTGTGGCCACCCTGGTCAGCTACAGTTTGCCTGTGTCCCTTGAAAAATATGGTCCCTATAACTCAAGAAGAAATTGATCTCTCTTCCTCCCTCCTTCCTTCTTTCCTCAATGGTTACAAAATACACAGCCTATCAAGTTCCCTCCCTGCTGGGCAAAACAATTCAGAGGCTCCCACCACCCACAAAACCAATACCACTACTCCTTGGCGTCCCCCCAAACCCCCTCCCCTCTGATTACTCAAATAGCCTCCAAACCAGGGTCCCCGGTTCCGTTCTTGCCCCCTCCACTCCATAACCCATTCTCCACAGCTGGAATAATAACGTATAATCTCCACCAAACTCTATGCCCTGTTTACACCTCATTAATGAGTCCCCATCGTGCTTGGAATCAAATGCAGATTCCTCCCTAAACTCCACAAGCTCCCACGTGATCCAGGCCCCGCCTGCCTCTCCAACCTCTCCTGCGTCACTCCTTCCCTGCACACCCTTTCAGGTCCTCGCGTGGGTCACCCTCTTCCCTGCCGCACACTCCTCTCACGCGTGGTTCCCTCTGCCTGGAATGTGCTTCCCTCCACCTTCACGTGGCCAGCACATTCTCATTGTTCATGTGTCAGCTGGGAGGCCACCTCCTCAGAGAGGCCCTCCTTGAGCACCTTCTGGAAGTGGAGTCCTCCCTCACACACACACGGTGCTCTCTCACCCCACTGTCAGGTTTAGTTACTGCACGGCAGCAAATACGCAACTTGGGGGTTGGCTTCTTTCTTGTCTACTTATTGATCATCTGACTCTCTCACTAGAATGTGACCTGCACAAAAACAGAAACCGTGGTGGTTTGCTTATCAGTGTACACCCAGTATCTAGTCTCATATCTTATGCATAGAAGGGGCCCAATAAATATTTGTTTAATCAGTGAAGGTCTCAAATGCCAAACATCCTTATCTCCTGCTGCTTTTCCTCGCTCCCCAAGATCTGGATCGAGAATCCAATATAAAGTCATCTCTGACTTGAATGAGCAGAGGTCCCCATTCCCCCCGTGCATGCAGGGAATGGTGACTGGATGCCCACTTGGTGCCAAGCATGATGACAGACTCTGGGAATCAGAGGATACATCCACATACATCCCTGGATGTCCAGGATTCTGCAGCCTGGTGGCAGTACCATGGGACAAACTCCCCAGGATGTGCATCTGCCTTAGGCTGCCTTGGGCCCTGCTGCTCTCTGATGTTTGCATCCACACAAAAGACCCCCCTCGCTCAAAAAACACAAGTCCTCCCTGGAGAAAGCCCAGCTACTGATTGAGTGCCACCTGCCACGTGGATTAGTCCAGCCCCAGATTTTTCCTTTATGGCCAACCCCATTTCAACCACAGCTGACATCCCATCTGACCCTTCCGAACTGTTGAGAAATGAGGGGCTATAAATTGCCATCCGCTCGCCCAGCCTGGCTCCCTGCCACCACGGTGCCCCTGCCACCACCTCGGCCTCCACACTTCAGAAGAAAGACTTCACAGGAGCCGCAGATGATGCCGAACTTCAATTAGGCCCTGCTGGCAAATTAGTCACACAGGATGACATTTTCCAATCATGGAACATTAGCATCCCCCTAATTATGAAATTGTGGAGCCGACATGTTTGGGAGCAAACAAGATCGGTGTTTTCAGCAACTCAAGTGTGTGTATACGTGTACACATGAGCACACACACATGTGCACACACATGCGTGCACACGGGGCTGTGGGATGATGGGATTTACCTCTCCTCGAACATCGTTTAGGCGTTGGCTTTGCCTTTGCTGAAAAGGAGAGATGACAACCACATGAAGGAAATTCTTAAATCTCAGGAAATATTCCCAGGAATTTCACTGACAAAGAGAATTGCAGAGAACAATGGCTGTGATGCTGGGAGCATGAAACCAGTCTGGGATGAAACTGCCTGCTCCTTGGGTTCAGGCCCAGTAGCCAAGGGTGCTTATGCAGGAGTGGGACACTGAGGCTTCACTTCGACACGCTCCTAATCTGTGGCTTTGTGGGTCTCATTGAAACTGAACTCTTCCTCCCTCACCTGGAATATGGAAACACCTACTTCTCATTCATTCATTCAACAGAGATTTATTGAGTGTCTACTATGTGCCAGGCACTGCTAGGAGCACTGAATATACAATGGTGAACGAGGAACTATAATGCGCATGTACACACCTGAGCCGTGCTCAATGTTCACACAGCTTGAATGACGCAAGGGTGCCAGGCAATGTGGCAATGACCTCCATTACTCTGATGACCACCAGGCAGGGCTGCCTAATGCAGCTGCCTTTGGAGCTGTCCCTGGTTGAAGAGGCAGCTCTTCGAAGATCCCAGTCTTTAGCAGCTCTTACTCGCTGGAATCTACCCATAGTTGAGCATTAGATACATTTTGTGTCACTAGAAAGGACTGAAAGATGAGAGTGTAAAATCTTTTTAAGTACATAAATGAGTAGATATAAGCATTTCTATATTAAAGGTAAGGGAAATAAAGAGAGGATAAATGATTTACAGAAAGTTAAGCCAAGTTAATCATGACATTATTTTATATATATATATGTATACATATATACTAACTATATGCATTTTATGGGAGTGTTATGTTTATGTGTGTATGCATGTATATTCATATATCCACTTCCATACTGTTTTTATCTCAGGGTTACTTTAAGGGACAAGTGTGTAAATTCCCTATCAAAGGATTTAGCACATGGTAGGCATCCAACAAACACTAGCTATTGTTGCTGTCTTTGTTTTATGATACTCTGAGTGTGGTGGCAAGCCATCTAGTATCGCATTTGTGACTACACTTGCAGCTCTACTGAAATAAAGCCTACAGCTTCCTCATAGCACCACCGCCTGATCCAGCCTGGAGATGCCTCTGTCACAGCAGGAGCCACCCTATCCTGTCCTGTGGGTACCATGGCTGGGACTCCATTAGGGGCAGTGGCAGCCACCACTGTGTCAGCAAGCCCCGCATTGCCTTCCATCAAGCATTTAAAATACAGTTACTCATTTGTATTCCCTTTTTGCCATGTCCTCCTTCCTTCCAACTGACGTCACCTCACCATGCACACTCAGTCAGGGGACAAACAACTATAGGAGCTGGAGACCACCCAGCTCTGCCTGCCGGGAGGCTGGCAGGAGCTATGCACATGCATCTCCTGTCTGCCCACTCTCTAATCCTCCAAGCATTCTGGCTCTGGTCCCCAGGCAGAGGTAGGACCTCTAGCCCAGTGTTTCTCTGGCATAGCACTCTCTCCACTTCTCAGTCACATCAAAACAAAATATCCCAGACAGAGAGGGGCCCCCTCCCCCGGGGTGCTACCAGTCATGAAGACGTCATTGGAACGTCTTGTCTTTTTTTTTTTAATGCCACTCCTTGTCGCCACAGATTGATCTGCCAGTTAAATATTTAGACACTCTCATCCACCTTAGTCATAAAACACGGCTTGACTTTGAGCAATGAGCAAGGAGGTGCTGAGGCTGTAGCTGTTCCCTGCCTGAGACAGGGAGAAAGATGGATGAAGTGACAAGAAGAGAACTCCACACCGTCCCCCCCAGGTCTGTGCATCTCTGCCAAAAGCCAAGCAACCGAACTTCAGCAAGGTCAGCACACCGAACACCCAGAGCTCAAGGAGGGTGGGAAGGGACAGCTAGTCCCTGTCTTTAGATGGCCAAGGCCATGAGTTCTGCTCACTCACGCCTGTCAGCCCCACAGTCAGTCCAGTTCTGCCCCAGCCTTCCCTGTTAGACGTGGCATTCATGTCAGCCGGCTCACGTGATCCCCATGGTATCCCTGCGGAAGCTAAAAGTGCCAGCAACATAGCATGACACCCACTTTCTCACTTAATCATCAAAACACTCTCCCATGAGAGGGGAATTATAGTTCCAATTTACAAGTGAGAAAACTGAGGGTCACAGAGGTTAAATGACTGGTTGGCCCACGGTCACTCAGGAGGGAATGAGGAGTCTGCAACTAAAACTCAGCTATCCCACCACCCAAGGATGAATTCTTTTCACCAGATATCCACAGAAGATCGCCACCAAAGTGAGCTCTCTAAACTCACTTTTTATCACCTTAGCCAAAACTCCCCTTTATTCCTCTGCTAGCTCTGCGGAAGCTCAAGGTCTTTCCCGGGAAATGTTGCTTGCTTCCTGATCACAGGAAGAGATCAAAGGCCAAAGAGACTGAACCCCTCAGCTCCCTGCCTGAACGTTTAAACTAGCAGGTGCTTTTCAGAGCTGTGGCCATCAAAGCCCTGGGACCCACGATGACTGCAATAAAGTGAACTCAGAATACGGGGCGTCATTAGTAACTCTTCAAGGGCAGCCTAGAAGAGTCACAGGCAAGGTAAAAGCAAAGGGTCCCGTGGTGGGCCACGAGGACAGTGCGGTTTGGAGGTTACTGAGCGCTCGTGAGCCCACAGTGTCTCCAGGGTTTGCTCTGACAGCAAAAAAAAAATAAAATAAAATAATTGCAAAGAAACACTTTCCTTCACACTCCTGTTTCAGAAACAAGCAGGTTCTTGTTCATCCAAGTAGATGGCCAGGGGCGGGGGTTGGGGGGAGAGGATGAAAGGTTGGAACTGTCCCAAAGGCAAGTGAGGCATGCATTGCATGGGACCAGAGACCCCAGGGAGAGAAGACACCACTGCTGGGAGAGCCCAGGCTCTGCAGGGCACAGCCAGAGGAAAGGAAATGGCTCCTGGATCCTACTCTCTCACTCTCCAGATGGGGAAACTGAGGCTCCGAGAGAATTTTAAGTGCTTTCCAGAGGGTCACTCAGATTTCCTAACTCCTAGCCTGCACTCACATTTGTCTCTGGAAAAGCCACCCTGTGGCTACCGTCTTGGAGACACCTCAGGACTCCCCTAAAATACTAATACGAACACAAAAGCAAAGCTCACGGTCCTTGGTTATAGGGGCATTTGATCGGGGAAAGAACTAAAGAAAAAGAGAATGGGAAATGCCAGGGAAAAGAAAAGGTAAAAGACTGGGTGGATCTAAAAAGACCTACTTTGTCATTTTACCCCTCTCCAGAGCATGCAGGGGTCTGTGGCCAGGCATTCCAATCTGTCCCTGGAAGAGAAACTAAGCAACATTTGTCGCTAAGGGGCTCCCAGGTGACTTGTTTGGCCAAAGCATACATCCTCAAGCTGGGTTTTTATTAAAATGGCGAAGCAATAAAGCCATAAAATTTTGTGATGGGATCAGAGTAACGCACACACAAAGCAGGGTGTGTTCATCCCTACACTGATACCACTGCCACCAGCCTCTTCGTAAACCAGTCCAAGGCAAGCACGATTGCTTTCCCCAGGACTGCTTCCTGCCCCTGGCTAAAGCTCCTCTCACTCTCCCTTCCTTATTTGTATTTATCTACTAAGTGAGAATAAATTGAACCTTCTACCACCTTTCAGAGGGGTTGGCCAGATTTTACCGGTTTCAAAAATACACTCAAGGCCGGGCACGGTGGCTCACGCCTGTAATCCTAGCACTCTGGGAGGCCGAGGCGGGTGGATCGCTCGAGGTCAGGAGTTCGAGACCAGCCTGAGCAAGAGCGAGACCCCGTCTCTACTAAAAATAGAAAGAAATTATATGGACAACTAAAATATATATAATACAAAAAATTAGCCGGGCATGGTGGCGCATGCCTGTAGTCCCAGCTACTCGGGAGGCTGAGGCAGTAGGATCGCTTAAGCCCAGGAGTTTGAGGTTGCTGTGAGCTAGACTGACGCCACGGCACTCACTCTAGCCCGGGCAACAAAGCGAGACTCTGTCTCAAAAAAAAAAAAAAAAAAAAAAAAAAAAAAAAAAACAAAAATACACTCAGAATAACACATACACGATCCACCGGATTGGGACTAGACATTCAAGCATCACCCTTCCAGAGCAACCCATCACAGGGAGCCCCGAGGAATTGCAGCAAATCCCTTTCCTATGGCATCAAATGATTCCTAGGAGCCTGAAAACAGGGTTCACTTAACCTTCCTTCTGGGACAAAACACACTCCTACTTCAGCTGGGAGAGTTAACCCTCCTGCCCACTCTTTGGCCCCAGCTCCACCCCACGGCGGCCCCCTGATTGGCCAAAGCCTGGCATTCATTGAGCTACATGGCACCAGTGGGCGGATGGCTGCATTGTAAAGCAATGCACACTGGGGGTGCTTTTCTGTGCTGCAGTTGGATGGGTGAGTGTATCAGTCAAGGCCTTTCTGGTTACAAGTCCACAACAAAGTAATTTAAGGTGAGAACAAAGGGGAAGTATTACAACTGCAAAGTCCAAGAGTAGAAATTTTCTAAAGCCTTGCTAGATTCAAACTTCAAGAATATCATCAGGTATGTATCTATCTCCATTTCTCAATCTCTCTCTGCAACCCTTTCTCCTCTCAACTTCGCTTGTCTCTGAGTGTTGGCTTTGACGCATGCAGTTTTCTTCCCTGGGATAGACAGAGGCCTCAGAGGGCTCCATACTTATATCACTTCAGTTGGTGACACTGAAGGAGGAGAAAGACCGCCTCCCTCCCAGGGTCCATGGATCAGCCTTGCTTGAGCCACATCTGCATTCCCTGGACCAGTCAATGCATCCATGGTAGGGGAGGGATGCAGACGCTGTGATCAGCAGCCTCCACCACAATAACAAGGAATGGAAGAGAGGCAGTTTCCCAAAAGAAATGGCAGGGCCATTACCAGAAACATAAGAACAAATATATTCAATGTCCACATACAAAGACGGTCTAGCCATTCTTGCTTCATGAGACTGGTCTTATAAAATGGACTCAGAAATTTCTAAGAATTTTTACATTCTAGATTTAAGGAATAGGGAACAAGAAGCAAAACTTGGGCCTTTTTTTCCAGAGAAGACCTGCCTTTCAAGTGATCAGGAGTCTGCCTAGCCACTGATAAGGTGGTATAATACACTGTCCCATTTGACTATTGTTCCTTGTGAGCATCCTTCCTCAGTCAGGAACCCTGAAGGAGGGGAATGGTGAAGTTCAGGATTCAGAGACAATGTTTCATCCAAATCCCTGACACTCTCACCCCTCTGAGCCCTGCCACCCAGCTGTGAGAAGTCACCTGACTCCCCACTGAACCCGCACTTGTAAAGGCCAAACTGAAAAGACAGAGGAGAGGAAGAAGACAGGGCAGAAGAGAATAAAACAGGATGTGCAGTCAAGACAGGTGGGCCCATGTCCATACCGAGAGGCAGACGTCAAATGATGCTGAACAGAGCGTTAGGGCTCCTCCCAGGACATCCTCTTCCGGTTCAGTTCTACAGAAGGTCCGTACTGGGAGTCCCGCAGACCAGACCCGAGGATGTTGAGGATGGACAATAGTGTTTGACAACTCAGGGACGAGTTTACCAGTTTTCCATCATTTACCATCTGAGTGACCTAAGACGAGTTACTTAACATCAGTGATCCTCGGTTTCCACATCTGTGTAATGGGAATAGTGGTTGTTACATATCTCACGCAGCTGTCATGAGGATTAAATGAGATAATGCCTTAAAAATGTTTAGAACAGTGCTGGAACATGGTGAGCACTCACAAGGTGTTGGGTGCTGATATGGTTTAGATGTCGGGCCCCCCAAATCTCATGCTGAAATTTGATCCCTTGTGTTGGAGGTGGGGCCTGGTGGGAGGTGTTTGGGTCACGGGGGCGGATCTCTCATGAATGGCTTGGTGCCCTACCAAGATAATGAGTGGGTTCTCGCTTCATTAGTTCACATAAGAGCTAGTTGTTCAAAGGAGCCTGGCACCACCTCCTGCCTCTGTTGCCCCTCTCTCGCCACGTGACTCATCTGCTCCCCCTTCACCTTCCACCTTGATTGGAAGCTCCCTGCTGCTCTCACCAGAAGCAGATGCTGGTGTGATGCTTCCTATATAGTCTATAGAATCATGAGCCAAATAATATATTTTCTTTGTACATTACCTAGCCTCGGGTATTTCCTTTATAGCAATGCAAAATGGACCAATACAGATGTACTGTTATGATTAGCAGCCTAGTCTGTGTTCAGTCTTTAAACTAAAGAAAAACCCAAGTCTCAGTCTTATATGCACTATTTTTCAAGTGTGTCATTTTCATGAATTAAATATAAACTCATTGAAAATTGTTACTGAGTACAGCGTACCTTACAGTAATTACGTATCTTCTCAATCAAGGAACATTGAAGTGTAGTTACTCCCATGTTGAGATTCCTTTTTTTTTTTTTTCCAATTAAAAGCATCTTCATATTCAAGAGAGATTGAGAAGTACCAATACCTATCACAATGTTGTCTTTACAGTGACTTAGATTCCAGGGAAGTTATGACTTAAATGCAAAGTTTAGGACTTGATCTCTTATGTTTTCAAAGAACGAATGCTCTTCCCCTATCGCCCTTTGCTACTGCTGCTTACAAAGAAATTAGGTAGAATTCACGGCATCTGCAAGCACTAAATATCCCCATCTGTCCTACCCACTCTAGGAGTTTTACTCACCTGGATTTTTCCCTCCTGCCCATGATGAATGGCCAGGAGTCACACTGTCAGAATGACTTCCAATCCATAAATAGCTCTGTCATTTAGATGCCATGGGGATAACATTAATACCAAACACAAAGGCTAAATAAAAAGCCTTTAGCAACTGAATGGCCCTTAGATTTCAGAGTTATCGATCCGGTGGAGCCTGCTAAGTTATTATGGCAACAGTTCTGCTCAGAGAAATCTGTGATCCTGAGAAAAGTTAGCAGAAGTCACAGTCACCTCTAACTACAAAGTGCAGTGAAAGGACTGCAGGGCAGCTAAGTACCCCATCCACTCTGGCACATTCCAAGGCTGCATTCATCCCTCTGCATTCTAATCCAGGGAACAGCCCTGTGGCTCAGTTTCCCCAGACCAACAAATAGTTCAAAATTTACAGCACTTTTAACTTTTGAATTCAGTCTCAAAACAACTCTCCAAGATGGGGTGGACACTACTACACTTCTGTATAACAATGAAGAAATTAAGAAACAAAAGTTCAAATAATTTGCCCAAGATCAAGCATTAGTGACCAACAGAGCTGGGGCAAGAACTTCAGTCTCCCTCAGCTATGGAAGCCCCCAGATTGGCTCCTGGACCCTGCATCAAGCCCTTGGCATCATCTCCTAAAGCCTTCCCTGATTGAGGGCTCAGACTCCACCAGGCACTGAGAGTTGCAATCACCTAGAATTATTTATACTCCTTCCCCTTAATAACCTCCCCCCTCCATTCCAGGATTGGACTAAGTTTGTCATACCACCTTAGATTTACTGTGGAAGAAAAGCAAATGCTGCTCAGTGCAGGCTGGTGCTCATGGGCAGAGAAGCTGAATTTCACCGGGTTCTCCATTCTCTAGGCATCTAGCAAAGAGCCATGCTGGGGCTGGGTTGCAGGTTCGCAGAGGGTGGGACAGTGTATCATCAGTGGGACCCCAGTCTCTGGGCCTCTCCTTTGGTGGGGCAAGTGTGAGAGTGGCCTTGAAAGTGAGGCAAAAACTGTCTGAGTTTGGCTGCCAAATGCCCTGAGCTTGGGCACCAGCTATTTAGATGAGGCACCGGGAAGTCCAACTGCCCTGCACCTGCACAGCATGGAGGCTGAGGAGGCTCCTCCTGCTGGAGGTGGGAGGGGAGCCCTGGCCCCAGACAGCTTCAGTGGCCAACACTGCTTGCTCTCTACACTTGCATTTTTGGACTGTCAGTCTTACTCCATGATTGGTGGTAGAATAGAGAAGAAAAAGGACATAAACGGGCTCTCTGGAGCTCCAATGGGCTTCTCTAATGGTCTCTTCTTCCCAGTAGGAGCTCTTCAATAGATTGAGTGTCCTGGACTATGCAATTCATCACCAAAGTAAAGGAAAGACACCACAATGGGGTAAAACCCACTCACAATGGCGTGCCCTTCCCTGGGAGCAGTCCTGAAATGTGGCCATTCGACCCTCACCCTTGACCATGACTGACTGAACCATCTGTAAACCTCTCAGCAAATCTGGACCAATCATGTTTTTCCAACTGAAGATTTATCTTATAGGATGGTGAGACCCCAAGCTGGGAAATTTGAGAACCATGTTGAACAACAGCAGGACCAAGGGAGGGGCACCCTCCTCCTATGAGGTCTCAGGTCATTCCCCAGTATTTTCCCCCTTCCTGAGTCTTGGTGGTTTAACATGTTTCTTTGAGCCCATGAGATTCTCCAGTATCCCTCAAAAAATTCCCTTTTACTTAAGCTAGCTAGAATTCTGGCTCTTTTGGGGGAGGGCAGCTCTTTGTTAATGTTCATGGAATAACTGTTTTCAAGCTCTTCTGTATTATACTCCTATGTAAAACATCCTGAAGAAAAAAATTGGTTCCTTTCATAAGTCCCTGGAACAATGTTTTTTTTTAAATTGGAGACCTTTTTACAATTAGTAGAAAACCATGATGTTCTATAATTTCCATTAGTGTAAAAGACAAGTTGGTAAAGAAGGAGAAGAAGAGTGGCTAGAGAAAGGTTTGCCATAAGCTCAGACACTGGTCCTTGGAGGGACTTTTCTCTCTGTTGGCAATAAGAGAGGGAGCAACGGAGGGAAGCTGGGGCTAGAGCCCAGGCACAAGAGCGCCTGCTTGGACATTGGGAGAGTCCAGATCCAAATCCAAGTGTCTCCCACCTCGCTGGACCTTTGGGAGGAGGGTGGGGTGCAGGCTCCTGGGTTCACTACGTACCCCGAGTCTCAGCATCCTCAGCGGCTGGCACTGAGTGTTCAAAAAACATCGGCAGCTGTCATTATATTATATTCTAGCACCACTCTAAATTAGATTGTCAGCTAGAGAGAAAAAGAGGGGTAGGAAAGGTAGTCTAGAAGCAAAACTTGGAGAAAATTTTTGAAAGACGGTTTATTTTTGTGAAGGAGCTGTTATCCTCTAGAACTAATTAGAGAAGTGATGAAACACTTAACACTTTGCCGCCAATAAATCTTAAGTAGGGTTATTAGACGGATCAGCAGGAGAAGAGTTAGAAGTGATTTTCTGAAAAACTATACACCAGGCTAAGGGCGTTTTTTGACTCTTGAACCACCAAAAGAAAGTTAAGTGTTGTCCTTGTGGTCGAGTAGGGACACCAAGAGGAGGCTAAAGTGGTAATTAATGGCCCAGGAGGATGAGATAAAAAGGCACTTAATTTGAAGACAGATTTTTTTATTTCTCTTAATTTTGTTCTGCATTGTCATCCTTGTTTTTATCTCATAATTAAGAACGGTAGTTACATTGACAAAGAGTTACGTTTTTGAAGGAAAATTTTTAAGAGATTCGAGCAAATGGTACATTTCTATTTTGTCCCAATAATTCATATGCTAGAGAATTCCAAGTCATTTTGTCCGACTGCACCGTTCAGCTGCAATGTGAGTTGCAGGCTCATGTTTTGCATACTTGCATATATTACCAGCTATTTCATTCCATATATTATTTCACTTCATTAGTTCACTTAATACATACAACTATGAGGCAGATATTGCTGTCCCCATTTCATAGGCAGCAGAGATACAAGCACTTGATTAAATCCCTATTGATAAGGAGGTCATAAGAGCTCAAGGAAGTAACAACAAGCTAACATTTTATTGAGAACTTTCCTTGTGCTACGCACTATAGGAAGCATTTTTTCAAACATAATCCCATTTGATCTTTATAATAACCTATTATTATTCTTCTCATGCTTTTCACAGAAGAAAACACTGAAGCTTAGAGAGATCCAGTCATTTATCAGCTTCACCCAGGGGGCAGGGGGCGCTGGATTCGAACCCGGCTCTTGCCTGGCTTTGACACCAGTGCTGTAGTAGAGCAAGGCCCAAACCCTGGTCTTTAGTGAGGCACCCTTCTCGCTAACTCTTTTGTGCCTTTCAGGTCACAAAAGGAAAAACTCGCCTGTAAAATCTTGGTATTAAAAATGTTCTTCTCTAAATGATGGCAAACAAAGCTGTTTTCAAGACAAAAACATTTGCAAAGTGTTTTTTGTGAATAGCTCATTCTGTTGTGCAGAGGACATTAAGGGGCCCCAAAGGGAGCCTGGGCAGGGATTGTGCAAAGTCAAAGGTGCTTAGCACCAAGCCTGGTGCTTCCATAGCCATGGATCCCATTTGTGGGGCGCCATGGGGTTTGCACACCTGCACCCCATTGACCCCACCTGCCCAGCAGGTGGAGCTACTGAGCGAGCACGTGCAGAGCTGGACCCCGGGGGAAAGCTGAGTCCCATCTTTTCAGTTACCAAAAATCATCAGTGGAAGAATAAGAAGATATGAAGTGCATTACACGTTGAGGCCAGGACCACGATGGTAATGATGCTAATCAGGCCAGTCTAAAAGCTCAGGCTCAGGCAGAGCATTAGGTGTGTGTCCTGCCTGAGACTCCCTGTCCCTCCTTTTGTGTTTATCTTAATCTTGCTCCTTATTGTCTCTATGCCAAAACTAGTTTTATGGGGCCATAACAAACAAAATATGTTTTATTATCATAACAGTATACAACTTCAAACAGAAAGTTGGGAAATACAGAGGGAGCAAGCATGTTTTACCTTGATGGCCGCTGTCACTGCTACAAATGGGCCACGGTGTGGGCTCTGCGCCTCCTGAGAGCCGCAGCAGGTGCTGACCTGCCTGTGACTCTGACTGCCTCATGCTGGGAAGGGACATGTGTGAGAGCTGGCTGCAGGGACAGGAAGGGAGGGGCCCATTGGAGACCTGATTCCTGCAAGGTCCTAAATGCTGGGTCACTGATGATGGTCGTAACTCATGGGTGAGACGCGAAGGCTAAAGACCGAGGGCCAAATGTCAATTGCAGCTGAGGCTACCAGCTGTGACCCTGATTGAACGCTCAGAACAAGGAAGGACAGCCTGCCACCAAAGCTGAACAGAACTTTTCAGCTCTTTCTCCATCCCGTATGCAGAAAGGCACGAGCCGATTAGTGCACCTGGAAACATGACTGAGAAGAAGAATGGCTTTCTGGACGGGGTGCTGTGTAGGTTCGCAGGGCCCTGGGGTTCAGAATCAGGATTTCGCCAGGATCCTGCAAAGCCACCACTGGCAAACACACCTGCCCAGAAGCGGAAGCAAAGCAGCAGAGATCCGAGGAGGCACTGACAGGTTAACGGCAGAGCTCTCCCCAGCACGCCCGCACACACACCCCTCGCTCTCGTCCCCTCCCCCCAGGGCCTCTTGCTAATGAGAACAGATTTATTTATAAGGCAGCTCTCCAGAGAGAGCTGCTCAGCTGTCAACCTGGCTTCCCCCCAGGTTCTCCATGGGGCCCTCAGTTTCCAGGGCCAAGAGGCAAGTTTGACTCACTAGCATACAAGTGGAGCCAACTACGGGCTGGATGTGTTCAGAGTTCCTGGGACACAAAGAAGGCCGAGGTCCAGCTTCTGCAGAGCTCCCTGCTCGTAGGGAGTCAGACACGCACATACAGAACCACCACATGCGTCACGGCTGACTTGTGTGTGCCCTGGCCAGCCAGACGGTCCCATGAGGTGCAGGCTGTAGATCCGAGTTCCATGCGGGGGCTCCTTGGGATGACACCAAGTGAGCGAGCTCCACCGCACCCCCCACTTAGCACCACTCAACTGCGAGCAAGTTGTCCAGCAAGAACCTGGGAAGGGTGATGCTTATAGCTGTCTCCAAAACACAAGTTTTTCAAGTTGACACTGAAGCTAAAATTTGTATCAAAAAGAGACCTGGTATAAATTGGTTCCATCAATTTGCACTAATTTAGATGGCTGAGCCTCCACTGGCGCTGAAAGTGGAGACCTGCATGGAATGCAGAGGTCAGAGTAGACCAGCTTCCCCGGGCCGCTCCCCGTCTCGCAGGAGGGAAACGAAGGAGCATGCCGGGCCAGCCCTGCCTGCCCTCGCCCCCTCTCACAACACGACGCTCCCAAAGGGTCCTTCCTTAGCCGGCTTCCGCTTTAGCCCAAAACTTCATTACTGTTGAGCACACGGGGATTGTTCTGGAGGTGGAGGTTGCAGCTTTGCCTGGGATGATTGATGTGCTGTGTGTGTGTTTCCCTGGAAGGGGTGGGGAGGCCCTGGAGCCCTCCCCGGGGCAGAGGCGGCAGGAAGGGCAGGGTGCTCGGGAGAGGCAGGCAGTCAACAGAGGGAACAGACAGGCCACCCGCCTGCGGGGAGGCAGAGCCTGCCCCCAGGCCCAGCCTTGAGCCCTGCCTCACCCAGTCCTCACTCTGCCTGTCGCAAAACCTCGCATATTCTCAGAGGCTCGATAGAGGCGTGCCATGCCACCTGGATCACTCACCTGCCACAGCCTTCGTCCAAACAAGTTCTGTTTTCTATCCCGTTATCAGCTCCACAGTAACTGCGCTTCACATGCGCGTGACGCAGAAAGATCACGTTCCCGAGGAGATGCAGCGCCTCGTGGCCTCGTCACAGCAAACTTGGGGGATGGCGGGCCCCGTCTGGCTAAAGAGAAAACCCAGGCACAGGGAGGTTACAAAATGAAAATAAAATAAAATGAAACCACTTCACAGGGGCAGGACTAGAACCTCGGTGTCCAGACTGTAGCCCCTCGTGTCTGCCATGGCGGCCCACGCACAGCCCACTCGCTGGGCTCGTCCTGCAGCCCTTTGCTCCCGTCTTCCCCTCAGGACCCCAGAGACGGCTAAAGATGGGACCCACATGCCCCGTGCCAATGCCCTCCTTTTATGACCCCATGGCTCTGTTCACACCTGCCACATGGACTCGATGACACACCGTGGGGTGTTCTGAGTGAGAACGGACCAGGACAGCAACCGGCAGAGACATGTGACGCGGGAGAAGCCCAGCAGCTAGAGGCAGGACCGATAAGATTCTGAGAATCATTTGGGAGAGGGGGGCACATTTTACATGACTGTCGTCCTGATAAGGAGAGGAAAGACAAGCAGAGAGGAGACGGCCAGGGAGGCAGAGCCCACAGTGATGCGTCCACAAGCCAAGAAACACGAGGATCGCCAGCAAACACCAGAAGCTGGGAGAGGCGAGGAAGGACCCTCCCCTGCAGGTCTCAGAGGGAGCCTGGCCCCGTAGAAACCCTGATTCCTGACTTCTGGCCTCCAGAACTGTGAAACATACATGCCTGTCATTTTAAGCCGCCAAGTTTCTGCTCCTTTGTTACAGCAGCCCGTGGAAGGTGAGCTGGAACACAGTGCGGCATCTGGGGGTAGGCTAAACCTGAGTGTGGGGGACTGTGGCGCCTGCTGTGAAGCTCAGAGGAGCATGTGGTCCCCCCTGGGATTGTCACCCCCACCTCAGCAGTTCTCCTCACCAACTCGAGGACTTGGGCCTGCAACAGGCCCTGAGAAACGAAGACAGCTGAGGCCTCGGGCGCCGGGGACCCTTCAGACTGTCTGCCCGCCCTCCCCCTCCACCTCTATCCCCCTTAAACCTAATACCACAATCCCTTACTGATATTAAAAACTGACAAGGAATTTTGCCACCGGCACTAGCATTTTAATATTGAAAGGTTGTGAAATCTAATAAGAGCTACAAGGAGGTTGATGGGGATGGCATTATTTTTTCCCCCTTCCGAGCTTCAATAGAACTGGGATTCAATAAGCAAATGTGACAGAATGTGTAATTTCCCCTTGATCCGCCACGGCCAGATATTTCCTGTTTAATAACCTTAAACCAACGTGCCCCCCCATCCCTGAGTGGCCCCCTCCCCGAACATCTCTCCTCTCCATCTTATCGGAATAATCCTTCATTTGAACGCAGCTCAGACTGGCACTTTGGTGGCACCTTATCACCGCTTGAAGACACAAAGGGAACAAGCTGAAATATTATTTTTCCCCTTTGTGGAAAGGTGTTAATGAGATCTTCCTGCCGTCACCCTGCCTCAGATGGCGGGAGATCCCTGATCCCAGCCCTTTCTGGTCAAATCCCAGCTTTCAAACCTGTGCATGAAAGAGGGGGCTCCTAGCCCAAACCCAGTCCCCAGAAACAGAGAATTCTTAGCTAGAAAGTGACAAGGAATGGGAGGAGCTCACGCCTTACCTGGGAGGCTGGGCTCTGAGAGTCCTTGTTGGCCACAACCAGATCCAGGTTTGACCATGACAACATACACCCCTGCCTTGCTGCCTGCTCACTGGAGCAGGAGGCAGTGCAGGCTCCAGGGAGGGGTCTGGGGCAGGCTGTGGAGCACAGAGCAAGAGGTGTCCTCCAGCCTGTGTGGTCACCAGCCCCCAGCCCTGCAGCGGGATCCTAGTTCAGGAGAGCCAAGGCAGGTGCTTCCTGATGAGCTGGGCCCAGGCAGGGACCGAATGAAATCCCTGAGTCTGCTTTAGTTGTCTCAGGAGTAAGCCAAAGACAGATTTGCTAGCTATCGGGAAAGAGATTTCTCTAGATGCCCTGCTGAGCATTGGAGTAAGAAGGTATTATCACATGTTGATCATTGTCACTGGTGTTGCTAACACAGAGCAGAGAGTGAGCACTTACTACACACCGGGCGCACACTAAGACTGCACGTGCATTATGCTCGTTAACTCACAACCACGCTACGAAGCAGTTACCATATTATTATCCCCATTTTGCAAATCACCAAATGGAGGCTTAGAGTGATCAGGTGATTTGCTCTACCACGAAGCCCACAGGTAATAAATGGCAGGTGCTTGAAACCTGATCCTTAGATTCCAAAGCCTGTGCTCCTAACCAGTCATCCAAAAGGACCAGCACCTCCTCCAAATGTTCCAGGGCCCAGACCTGGACAAGGGGAGACCAGAGACTCTGTGAGAGTTGCCAGGGAGCTGCTTCTCGGAGGAAACCTGGACAAGGAGGCAAAACACGTGGGTGGCATGTGACAAGAGCGTGGAGTTAAGAAGGGTTAGGTGATTTGTATTGTGGTTGTTTAGAGGAGGAGGGCCCTGAGTCTGGGGCTGCGGGAAAGGAGCTGGTGGGGAGAGCCACCAAAGGGAGTGATGGCAGCTCCTGCAGCCAAGTCCTGGGGAAGGTGGAAGGAGGGGTTAAGGGGCACAGCCTTGGGGTGGAGGAAGAAGCAGGCAGGACAGGTACGGGTGTGGACTCACTCCCAAGAATGCAGAGCACTGTGAGTAGCCTCAATGTTCTTCCTTGTTTGTCCTCCAAGGGCACTTCCATTGCTAAGCCACAGCCACCCTTGGGCCACCTCTCCCTTCTTCTCCCCTGGAGGACCACACACATCCAAGTTCCTGGAAGTTTCACCTGCTTCTCACCTGTTTGCCTCTGTCCTGTTCAGTTTATCTAGAACAAAGAGTCAAAAGTCTTATAGTAGAAAAAACCTCAGAGGTATTATAAGGAGGTGACATCTAAACAGTACGCTTTGAAAGGGTGACTGAGATGTCACCAGGAAGGAAGGGAGAGAGTGTACAAGGCAGACCGAATCTGCAGAGCGGAGCAGACCCTGGGGCCTAGAGATGCTCAGACTATTTGGGGCAGATCAAGGAATTTCAGAATGGCCAAGACAAGTTGAAACAATAGGAAAGAAGGAGGCTGGAAGGGAAGGCTGGGATCGCCCAGCACTTGAATGCCACCTAAGAGAGTTGAGCTTTGGATCCCACAAGAATGAGGGGGGGGGAGACCTCTGTAGGCTTTTAAAGCCCCCGAGTGACATGACAAGTTGTGCCTTTTGGAGCTATGACGTCCTAATGCTGCAGAAGACAGAACGGAGGGTAGAGAGATTGCTTGAGGGGGCGCTGCAGTGGTCTAGCTCAGAGTGGGCAAACCTTTCTGTAAAGGGCCAGAAAGTAAATATTTTAGGCTCTGCAGGCCACACGGTCTCTGTAGAAACTATGAAAATGAATGAGCACAGCCATGCTCCAATCAGATTTTATTTACAATACAGGCAGCAGGCTGATTTGGCCCGAGGGCTGCGGTTTGCCAGCCTTGGTCTGTGTCATGAGGAGACAGATCAGAAGTAAAGAGTTCTGCCCTGCCTTAAAGAAGCGCCTTATAGAAAGAGCAGAACAGCTTGAAAGCTGAGAAAGGCATAAAAAGAAAGAACAGAATCACCAAAAAGGTGGTATTGCAGTCAAACTTGGCCCAGGCCTCTTCTTGGTCAGAAATGATGTTAAACTTTCTCTCCTGCTCCAGGGAGCTCAAGAAATTTTTAAAACACCCTAGTGGTACATTTTCTTCCCTATTTCACAAGTTAGGAAACAAAGGCAGACCACTGCATGAGGAAAGGTGTCCGGCACAGCCACCCAGCGGGACAACAGCCAGGTGAGGAAAGTGGCAGGTGTCCCCTGGCGGTGAGTCCTCCAGAGCACCGAGGTGCAAAGGCATCAAGAAAGCACGAAATCCTTGCCTCCTGTCTCAGTTTCTCAGGACTGAGCCAAAGAGAGCTTGGCTGGTCCTCAAAAAGAGAATCGAAGGCCACAGTGTGAAAGAGCTATTACCCATCCTCATGTCTTACCACAATCCCCTCACCGAAGCCCAGAGAAAAGAAAGTCTTTGTCCAAAGCCACACAATTGCCCGTGGCAGAAGCAGAACTAAAATCCAGGGCCCTTCTCTCAGTTCCATGCTACTTCTACCATGCCAGCTCCTCCCCAAAAGAACAACGGATGAGGTCAAATCGCAGAACTGCTCACTGAACATGTCCCAGTGAACACAGGCACGCAGAGCACGCTCAAAAGCACCTTGATTTTTTAAAAGCAGTAAAAATTCCCCAGTTTCCACTCACTGCTCTGAGTATCCTTGGGCAGGAGCAATAGAGCTCTCGTTCCCTGCCGTACAAACCACCATCACGAGCACTTGGTGTTGACTTGGATAAACAGTATCTGCCCTGGAATGGCAGCTGCCTTCTGGGGTCACCTGACTGATGACATTTGCAGTTGCTATGTTACTTCAGCTCCTAATTTGCCATCATTTGTTACTTGGAGTTGCTGAAATTTCCTGCAAAGCTGAGGGAGGCAGACAGGGAGCCACGCTGGCTTGGAGGGGGCATTCCCAGATTCCCAGCCTCTTAGACCCTGGCCCCAAGGACGGCCAAGCTGGGGTTCCCAATGCTAAGGGACAGCAAGCTTCCCCAAGCTCTCCCTGCTAGGTCCCCTATCCTTGGGGCACAAGGGGAAAATGATGCCAACAGGAGGCTGCCCCACCTAGGTGGACCAAGGAGAGAGGGAATCCAGAAAGCGTGCATTAGTGGTCATTAAATGGACAACAGTAACAAGATTGGGAAACAGCCAGGTCTGATCAAGCTGATCTGAGCGCCCTAAGGATGGAGCGAGGACTGTAGCTAACGAAGGCTGTAACCTAATCAATGGCTCAGCAGAAGCTGCCGTAACAAAGCCATGCTCCCTCTTCTGGATCTCCTTGCAGGATCACCACGTTTCTGTGGCCACAGCGCTCCTTTGAGGTTTCTGCCAGCACTGGCCAGGGTGGAGGGCTCTGACCGCACCCAGGTGTTCCGGTCCACCTGGTGGAAGGCCTAGGTAGCTGAAGCCGCTGTAGAGGGTGGTTTTTCGGGGCAAGCCCTGGAGTCAGCCTGGCTGCTTTAAATCCGGCCCCACTGTTCATTAGCTGTGGGCTGGCATGTTGCTCAACCTCTCAGCGCCTCGGTTAATATATGCTCAGCAAACAGTAAGTGCATTATTAATATTATCATCCCAAAGAAGAGAGCTGAGACCAGGTCATCTGGGCCCCAAAACCCCAGGCTTTAGGATGATAATCATGACCACATTCCACCACAATAAGCACCCACTCTACTAGCTCCTTCACACACATTAATTCCTTGAATCCTCACAACTCTTGGGGGTAGCTACATCATCTCCATTTTATGGATGATGAAATTGAGGCTTAGAAAGATTAAGTAACTTGCTCCCTGTCACATAGCTTAAATCAGGGGAACCAAGATATACACCAAGCCCTGTGGGACCTGAGCCTGGGCTCTTAACTACCACCATGCCCCTCCTCTCCCCAGGATGGCCAGGGAGAGAAACCATGGACAAAGGAACATCTCGCCTCCTTGACAATTATATTTCCACCTTGCATTAATAGGTTAGCATTCGAGCTTGTGCAGCAGTCTCTCACGACCTGGGCTGGAGGCGTGGTCTGTGGCCTTGGCTGTTAGATTCACCTTTTAGAAATCACCGTGCTCAGGACATACTCTCAGGACGAATTAAACCCAAATATCGGGGACTGAGACCCAAGTATTAACATTTTTTACAGCTCCCAAGTGATGATAACATACACCAAGGTCATGAACCCCCGGGTTAGGGTGAGCCGGCACGGCTGCGTCTGACAGAGCCCTGTAAAATGAAGCACCTGATCCTACCATACCCCCAGTGACCACAGCCAGGCGTCTGGCCAACAGCAGCATCGCCTCCCAATTCTCAAAGGGAAACCCAGGAATGAACACTGGGCTCAAAACCAAGGCCGTTCCTCCCTCACGGCAGAGAAAACAATGGTCAGTGGGAGGCCTGGGCTGTCCCTTCACCCACCACGACTTTGCCCTCCAGCCCCCAAGGCCGCCCTCGGGACAGCTCACCAGGGTCCTTCCCCAGCCTCCCTGACTCAGCACACTGGAATCTGGACATTCGCTTATTCTCCTCAAAATGAAGGATGAGGCTTTGCCTGAGATATAATGAGTGGAATAAAATTTTATGGCTCTCTCTGGGAAGACCAGGTGGGGGTCTGGGGGCCAGGCAGGGAGGGCAGATGGTACCAGCTCCCGGGTCCCTCCCCAGGGGCAGATAGAAGGGCTGAAGGCGCATCCTCAGAAGAACCAGAGGCAATCAGCGAATTAGCATACAAACTGCCTCCCTGCTCAGCTCCCGGCAGCCGGGCACCCGAGGGGCAGAGGGTCTCAGCCCTACCATGGACGCTCAGGAAAGTCTGCCGGTGCCAAGGGTCTCGGGGGCCAGTGAGGTGGAGAGAGCTGCCCCGCAGCTGGCAGCTCGGGATCCAGGGATGGTCACAGAGAGGGCGCGAGCAGAGGGCAGGGGGTAGATGGACAGTCGGGGAGGCCAAGGGAGACAGGGGAATGACGTCTGCACCCACGCAGGACCCAGGCAAGGAGGAAAGACACCAGCTCCCCCAAGGAGGTGCCGTGTGGCACTGAGCCTGCCACTATCTCTCAGGCAGAGGAAAGCGGCTGCCCAAAAGAAAACTCCGCAGCAGCTCCCCGTACTGGTCTCACCTCTGACAGCAAGTAACCAAGGCAACTTAACGGTTCCCTCAGTTCAGCTGGACTTCAGCCAGGTTTCCTCCTGACTCTAGGCCCTGGCTTCTTGTTCCTTAGACCACTTACTTCAGCAAACTCACGATTGTAAATCTTCTCCCAGCCTTGCCAGTTTTACAGCCCAGGAACGTCTTTCTCAAGGGCCTGGGAGCCATCCCTTTGAAATGTCATCCTCCCTGTGGGAGGGTAGGAGCATAACTGCCAGAAGGGACAACTCGCAAACACACATGGCCCTTTCTCTTCCCTGTCCCACGAGACTCTTGCTGTTTGATGCCTCCAAACATCCATTAATGGGAAACACCAGTGATTGCACCTTAGTGGTCCACGTTCTACGTAGAATAATGTGGACTCTGAACAGCCATTCACCGAGGTTGCCCTACCTGTGTTTGCAGTATTGCCCCAATGTCCCCAAGCCCCCTGGCTGAGGGCCCCCATAGCCTACCAGATGGCAGAGGGCTGGCCTGGCCCCTCTCTTAGTCTTGGGAATCCCAGCTGCAATGGGGAAGGGACAGTACCTCCCATCCACATCACGGCGAGCCCACAGCTCTGCCCTTGCTACCGCTGGGCCGTGCTCTACACAGCTGTGCCCTTCATGTCATCCTCACTCCTGCTGGATCCTTTGTGCTTTGACACCATCCACGCTGGACAACTGCTGTGGATGGCCTCAGTGTCCCTCTCTGTCTCCAGCCAGAAGGAAAGTGTCTGACTTTCTCAGTCCCACTGTTAGGACCTCCAACACGGTTTCATAGACCCCACAGGAAACATTTCTTTGTATTTTACCTGACTGCCCTCTCCCTTCCAGTGGGCAGGGTTGGGGTTGGGCCCACCACTACAGATTCCTTCCTTCCTCATCATCATCCTCATTCCCAGCCCAGGACACCGTTGTCCCTCCCTCAAACCTGATTCATTTTCAGGGTCCCTCCAGACTCAGACCACCAAGCAATCAGGGAATGTGACTGGAGGCAAAATAGGGATAGTCACCAGCAATAGGCATGGCTGCAGGCCATCACCTCAGTGCCAGCCACACAGAGACCTATCACGTGGCCTGGACCCTCTGCTCCTTTTAACTCTCCAGTAATAACACTGATTTTCAGGGGCAGATTTGCCCACATGACTTCATCACCATATGACTCTGTCGATTGTTACAGACCATCATTGTCCGTGTTGAGGCTGGAGATTTATGCATCCAGGAATCCAGCTGGATTAAACACAAACACCTAGTTTTTAAGATATTTATGGCAGGCCGGGCGCGGTGGCTCACGCCTGTAATCCTAGCACTCTGGGAGGCCGAGGCGGGTGGATTGCTCAAGGTCAGGAGTTCGAGACCAGCCTGAGCGAGACCCCGTCTCTACTAAAAATAGAAAGACATTATATGGACACCTAAAAATCTATATAGAAAAAATTAGCCGGGCATAGTGGCGCATGCCTGTAGTCCCAGCTACTCGGGAGGCTGAGGCAGTAGGATCGCTTAAGCCCGGGAGTTTGAGGTTGCTGTGAGCTAAGCTGACGCCACGGCACTCACTCTAGCCTGGGCAACAAAGTGAGACTCTGTCTCAACAAAAAAAAAAAAAAAAAAAAAAAAAAAAAAAAAAAGATATTTATGGCAGAGTGAGAGACTAATAATGATAAAAATAGCAAATTTTACTTAGCACATTCTATGTTCCAGCCACTGTGTGCTAAACACCCTACATGGATTACCTCTTTTAATGTTTTCAAAACACACAGAAAAGAAAACTAGGACTTTGAGAAGCTGAACTATTTTCCCAAGTTCACACAATTAAGTGCTGAAGCCCAGGTGTGAACCCAGGTAGCCTGAACTTGTAATCTTCACTTCTGCCCCCTCCTTATTACAATGCTTTAGTGTTCCCGAGCCCTAGATTCAATTCATCTCTCCCACTAGAATCAGAACATATCTTCTCAGCGTATCTTCTTGAGCTGTTTCTGCTGAGAGAATCAGCAGCATCAAAAAGACCCATTGTTTAATCTGACTCATCAAAAGACCATTGCTCTATTGCTGATCAATAGATATGTGATTATCTATTTTATTGTTATGTTATTATCACCGTATTCCAAAACATCGTATATCAACCATTGTACAATAGCGTGTTACAATATCACAGTGACCACATGGCTCATTTCCAGAGTAATCCTGATTTCAATATTGTCACCTATTTTTTATATAAGCCACAAACCATTAGAGAAATTATAATATATTCACATCCAAAATAGCTCCTCCTCTGCTTCTTTCACCCAAAAGGGCCCCAGATTCCTTTGTCAGGTTTCCTTTGTCAAAATTTCTTGGGCTCTGAAAAGACACAGTGTCCTGGGAGCTCCTTCCTATGATGTAGTTTTAGCTCTTACACGTGGCTGAGGCTAATTTACACTTGAGCAAGGCGATGGTGCCACGTGGTGTCATCGCCACAGCTGAGGCGGAACGTCTCCCAGCCACAGCCCTGGTGTTTAATTAGTCTCCGTCTACCTATTGACTGCAACCAGCACTGCTGAGCCAATTCTTACCCATTACGGACTTCTGGTGGTATCACCACTATTTCCCAGCAGCCCGATTTTCTCCCCTAGAGAACAGACAGCAGATTGTCACCAAGCACTGAGGCAAGTCCTCACCACTCCTCACGCTGCGCTGCTGTGCCTGGCACCGAGCCCTGCATAAACCTGGCTGGGTCAGACAGACTGGAGGCCTCGCTGGTGCCAGGAACACATGTGGTCAGGCATTCTGTGGGTTCTGGAGTTTATAATCACGCACGCTCTCACCCACCCACCCATTACACACACATGTGCTCACGCAACCCTCCTCTGTGCCACATCCAGGAAACGTGGAGAATACCGTTGGCCAAGAGCCACGGAGACGCTGGTTCCAAGTGATTGACTGTCAGCGGGAGGCAGGTGGAAGGAGGAGATTTACATCTTCTAATTATCAACATCTTCCCTCCAGGTAACCTCTCAGCCATTGACTCCTTAATTGATGTCACCAACTTCCTGGAAGCTGTCTCACGCTGTCGGACAGGGCACAGCGCTCACGACACAGGGGTCATGGGATATGTAGCCTGGATTCCTTCCCCCTCTCTAAAACTCAGTATTTTTGTATATTTAAAATTATCTAGCTCCTGGCTTCTAAAGTAAAAGGAAGCTCATATTAAAATATATCAGCACAGGGAAGGTATTAAATAAAAATCAAAGGCTCTCTGTGTTGGAGTTAAAGAAAAAGACACGGTTCACGCTCTCCAGGGCAAGAGCGCCAACCCTGGGGAGGGAGGGTGGAGGGCAGACGAGTGGTCTGGAGAGACAGCAGATTGAGGCGAACGTGACTTTATTTGGCCATCACTGACCCATCACACAACTTCAAGCCGGTCCACCTTCCACACGCCAGTTGACTTGTATGGCCGGGTAATGGAGCAAGACCACTACAAGCTGTCAGCAGTGAGCCGGGGGTAAACAAGGCAGGGCCAGAAGGTGAGCGGTATGTTCAGACACCCAGAGAACAACCGCAAGATGTCAAAGCCAAGTCTGTGTGGCAGAGTGGAGTTCAGGACACTGCCGTGGTTACACACCGGGAGAGCAAAACAAGAGATCCCAAATCCAGTGAGGGTGTGAGAGTCTAAGCCGGCACGTCCAAGGTCAGGTTGCAATGCAAGGTACCGAGAGTGACCGGAGTGGCAGTCACTACTGGGGCGGGGGGGAGTGCCTCTCACGCCCTCATAAGCAAGCATTGTAATGTGTCTAGTGTGCATTCTTTCATTTGCATATGTTCCTGGAAAATGCACGTTGTAGTTTTATGTGCACACATTTTGGTTTATATACATGTTACTGTGGTCTCATTGCCCTTTTCTTAACTCTTTTCAATCAGCTGTGTTTTCAAGATCCTTCCATGTTGCTCTGTGTATATCCAGTCCTCTGTTTCTAATCACTGTACACTAGTCCGTGCCAAGCACCCAGCATACTGTCCTAGGCCACCACCTGGTGATGGTGACCCAGACTGCCTCCAACCACACCCCCCAGCCCCACAAAACAATGGGGCGATGCGCACCTTATGCATGCCACTAGGGACCAGTGACAGAACTTTGGGGAGATATGTGCCCAGGAGCGGAATTGCTGGGTCATACGGAAAACGTATTCTTAACGGCCACAGTGTCAGGTGGCTCTCCAGAAAGGTTGCACAGTCTGCACACGCACCAGCAGGGCAAGGCTGTTCCTGCCGCTGAGGCTTCTCTCTTGAGGATCTGGGGCTCTGCTCTTTCCAATTTCTCTCTTTTGTACTAGGCCCCTAATACCGTTCAGACAGAAGCCCCAAATGAGGTGGTGCTCAACATGTTCCCCAGGTGACCACGTAGGTTCTCTAAGGGACAATGCAAGTTTGTGAGATTCTTCTAGCTCCCGCCTAAATGTCCCCTATTTATTATCAGGATTTCAAAGGACAAAATAACCAAGGCATAATTTCAGGCAACATGTTTCTAGCCTGTCCCAAGCCCCTTGACCTGCTGGCTCCAATTGCTAACATCAACAGACATCCAAATAAAGTGACTATTCAAAAATCTATACTGCATCAACCTGTGAGTCCAGTATGATTCTGTGCCAGCACACCGTGCTTTATATTGGCATTTCCCTGAGCACGTTTTGTCATCTTTCTTGTAGTGAGTTATCTTCTCCTGTCCCTCTTGTTCTACCTTTGATATTTTCCTTGGATTATTCTACACTCCTCTAGTTGCATATATGCATATGTGCATATGAATAATTGCGATACATATAGATTTGACTCAGCCTCTGCTGCTAAGAGGAGTAAAGGCATAAAACTGTGCCTTGACTCTCTGGTCCAGAGGCACTTAGCTCTTTAGCTTGTCTCTTTTTGTTTTACCTCTCTCTGATTGTATTCCCTCCTGCCTAAAGGTAAGGAACCATTCAAGGGTCTTCATTTCTTTTCATATCTTTATTCTTTTATCACAAATGGGCTTGTTGCAGAGGCTTCTGGTTGTTTCCCCCACAGCCATTCTTCTCGCTTAACATAGGAATAGGATTTTTAGCTGAGCCCAGGCTCTCCCAGAGGAAGCCTGTATCTCCCCGCTTTCTTGCAGATGGGACTGGCCTCATGAAGGCACCTGAGTAACCGTTCCTTGTCACCACCACCCCTCTCCCACTGGCTGGAAAGAAGGTGTGATTACCAGAGCAAGAGCATCATCTTGGACCATGAGATGGACAGTGCATAGTGAGGGTGACAGAGAACGCACAGGGAAGGATCTTGGGTCTCAGATGATTGTTGAGCTACCACGGAAGCCCCGGACTGCTTGCCTGGCTTTTCAAATGGCAAAAACAAACCTCTTCCTTGTGCAAGCCATTAATGTTGTATATTAGCCTCGCTAATACATGTATGTTGCAGGAGCCAGCACACTTTTTCCATAGTAAATATTTCAGGCTTTTCAGGCCACGCTTTTTCTGTTGCAACTATCCACCTCTGCCCTTGTAGCATAAAGGCAGCCACAGACAATGTGTAAACAAATGAGTGTGGCTGTATTTAAAAAGAGACATTCATTGGGTTAGACTTGGCCTACATGCTACACTTTTATAGAGTATTGTTTACCTGTTTTTAAACTTTATATAAACGGCGTCATAGTATATGTATCCTTCTGCTACTTGCTTTCTTTGCTCAACATGGTATTTTTGAGATTTATCTATATTATATGTGTGGCTATAGTTCAATTATTTCCATCACTAGAAACTATAGCATGGAATGAATGCTTCACAATTTATTTATTCCTTCTTCTGTTGATGATGTTTCAGGCTGAAATAATTATGTTGCTGGTCTTTCAGGTTGCTTTTAATTATTCATTTTCACAAACAATATTCCAGCCCACACTCATGGAAATGCCTCCCTATGCATGTGTGAGTTTCTACAGAATTCACACCTGGGAATGAAATTACTGTATTCACATGGTGTGTGCATTTTCAGCTTTGCTAGCTGTTTCCAAACTTTCTCTCCATGATGGTACTAATGAAACCCTCCATCAGTGCATGATGGTTCCCCTGGCTCCACATTTTTACCGATACTTGCTATTATCAGACTTCCTAAATTTTGTTAATCCGATGGTTCAAAAAAGTACCTCAGTGTGATTTTAATTTGCACTTACCTGTTTACTAAGGAGATTAAGCATTTTCTCATGTATTCACTGGTCCTTTAGACTTCCTCTTTGTAAAACTCCCTGGTAATAGCCTTTGTCTTTTTCTCTTAGATTATTTGTATTTTTCATATTGATTTATAAGAGGTTTTCTCATACTCTGGATACTAAATATTTATCTTTTAGATGCTTTACAAATATCTTTTTATAAGTCTGTGAGTTGACTTTTAATTTGCATTTTGATAGACGAATATTTTTATTTTTAATATAGTCAAGTCTATCAAATTTCTCATTTTGGTTAGTGATGTTGGCATCTTGTTCAAGAAACCTTTCCTATTTCCAAGGTCATAAAGCCATTCTCTTACACATTCCTCCCATATTTTGAAGTTTTCCCCTTCACACTTAGGTTTTTAAACCTAAATGTGAAATCCTAGAATTGATTTTAGTGTAGGTTTGAAATAGAGAATTTTTTCCATTATAGATTACCAAGTGTCCCAGTGCCATTTTTTAAATAGCCTATGCATTCCTAATAGATTTGGAATACACCTGTCACATATCAAATTCCCATATATTCATGGCTTTATTTCTGGGATCTTTTTTCTGTTCCTTTGATCTCTTTGCTTTTTTTCATTTTCTGTGCCAACACCACACTGTCTGGATCATTATAGCTTTATAATAAGCCTTGATTTCTGGTAGATCAATTCCCATGATTCTTATTTTTCCTCAAAATTGACTTGAATATTCTTGGTTCTTCCTTTGCTCTCCCTAATAAATTTTAGAAGCAGCTCACCAGGTTCTATGAAAAAAGTTGTTGGGATTTTGCCTGGAATTGCATTCAATTCACAGGTTCAACTGCAGATAATGACATCTTTGCAATACTGACTCTTTCTAACCACTCTATCTCTTGCACTTCCACAGCATCAGATGATAATAATTTGAGGCAAATTTATGGCCAGTTGAATAGCTGTAACCAAAGATTGTTGATTAATGGTTCTGTGTCAATTCAGAGAAAAGTTTCCACTGCCTAGCTACAGGATTCTGTCCTTGGCCCTGTCCTTCTGAAAATAACTGTCAATCAATTATTCAGACGACACCAACCTGGTAGGCAGAGCATGTTGCCACAGATGACATAATCAAAATTCAGAATGATCTCAACAGTCTAGTATGCTTGGCCGAAGCCCAGAAGATAAAATTTAACAAGTATAAATGCAAAGCCCAGCAGCAATCTCTGAAATTCACTTGCACAAATGCCGAATGGTTGCAGAGGGAATACCAATTTGGCAGCAATTTATGTGAAAAGAATTTTGTGGCACAAGGGAGGCAGTTAGGTAGTCATTGATCACAAACCTAATATGAAGCAATAATACGATGTGGCCATTGAAAGAGCTAATGCAAACTTATTAAGGTACAATATCCAGTTCATGTCAATTACAGGCTCCCTGTACTCCAGTGTAATCTGATCACATCCATAGCACATGCTTCATCTTTGAATGCCACACCAACATATCTCAGGGCATCTAAAGAACAACAAAGCAATGAGAGATGTGGAAAGATTTGCAACCGAGGTCTGGATAAAAAGGCACCCACGCTGTTATTGCTCCCATGGCAAAGCAACAAAGTAAAAACCTACACTGTCCAGCCTACATGAGAAAACTCTCTAACTTACCCTGAAGATGTCCCCAACCATGGAATGGTCAGGTGTGCAGGAGGTAGTGAATTTCTGCTGTTGGAATCATTCTAGCGGAGGCTCTGTGAGCATCTCCCAAGTATGGTGTGGCAGGACAGCTGCTTTGGGTAGAGCTCTTCATGGTAAGTGACCATGGCTTTAAGATCACACTTTCTTTTCTGCCTCATCCAGCACAATCTTCTTCAATCACAAATATGAAGAAGAAACAATACACAGGTAGGCAAGGGCAGGAGCACAGAGTAAGTACAAAATCCAGTTTTGCCCAGATTAGGAAGGATTTTGTCACCTTTTTTGTTTAAAATAATGAATTTATGAAATATTTGAAATACACCAAAAGTGCAGAGAATAACAAAACAAATACCCATGTATCTACCACCAAGAATTAACCATTGCTATGCTTTTCCATGTTTGCTTAAGATTTCTTGAAAGAAGTAAGACATTACAAGTGGCATTAAAGTTACAATACACCTATTCTGTCCCACCTGGCATATATCCTTCTCATCTGTGTATTTCAACATTACTACACACGTTTCCATAAAAGCATATAGTATTGTTTTGCATGTTTTTAAACTTTATAGGAATGGCTTCATGCTATTTACAATATTCTAAAACTTGCTTACTTAGGAGATCATTATAAGCAAGGCTACGACAACCATCTTTGTACACTTCTTATTTGTATATGACTGTCTCAGAGTATATATAGCTAGAAGTGAAATTTCTGGGTTAGAATCACATATCTTAAATGTTACTAGATACTGCCAAATCACTTGTACCCACCAGAGAGAGAGTTCCCATTATCCCACATTCTTTGATACTTGGTATTATCAAACATTCAAATTTTTGATAAATTGATAGGTATGAAATGACATTGTGGGCTGGGTTTTTTTTTTTTTCTTTTTGCATTTTCTGGACACTAGTAAGGTTCAACATTTTTCATATATTTATTCATTGACTTGTGGAATTATTCATCTATTCTGGATATTTATCCTTGATTGTTTATACACCGGCAAATATTTTCTCCTACCTACCTATGATTCCTTTTCTTGCTAGCTCTGCTCTGATTCTATTCTCACTCCACCCTGAGCCACTCTACCCGAGTCACCTGTAATACAGTATTTGTTGTCACTTATAAGGCTCAATGTTACCAAGCAAGTCCTCTGGTGGTTGGTTGGTAGCTTGTTTTCATCTTTTGCATGAAATTTGCAATTCCAATAACTTCCATAGGTGGTGCTTTTGTTTATGGTATGGGAGTTATGAAATGATGTTATGTTTATGATTGGGTCAATTTTCATCTATTTAGTTTTTGGGTTTTTTTTTTTTTTTTTTTGAGACAGAGTTTCACTCCATTGCCCTGAGTAGAGTGCCGTGGCGTCAGCCTAGCTCACAGCAACCTCAAACTCCTGGGCCCAAGCAATCCTCCTGCCTCAGCCTCCCAAGTAGCTGGGACTACAGGCATACACCACCATGCCCAGTTAATTTTTTCTATATATATTTTTCACTGTCCATATAATTTCTTTCTGTTTTTAGTAGAGACAGGGTCTTGCTCTTGCTCAGGCTGGTCTCGAACTCCTGAGCTCAAACAATCCTCCAACCTCGGCCTCCCAGAGTGCTAGGATTACAGGCATGAGCCACCGCACCCGGCCTATTTAGTTTTTTAATTAAAACAGTACATTCTTTTGTTTCATAACTAATAATGAATATTTATCTGATAAATTAAGAGCAAAGTTTAAAAAAATATGATGCTAAGACAAGTCGTAGATGTTAATGACAAACTTGAAAAATGCAATCATTGTTCATTCTACCTCTAGTTCTCTTTTTTATGTGGAGTAACCCCACCCACGTCAGCCTTCCCTGTGCGGCTTGGTAGCCACACTGCCTACCCGAGGCTGTTGTCAGCACCAGCTGCACTAAGGTTTCAGGTCACCAGGGCTTACGGGAGGAAGAGAGGGAAGGAGTCGAAGCCAAGAATTATTAGCTTGCTTCAATTATCTGAAGACTTCTTTCCATTTCTGCTTGGGGCTTACCCCGCATTGCTTTTTGCCCATGAGAGAGAAGTTACTATTGGCAACCAAGTTATAAGTTTATTCATCCAGCCTAGTTCTACAAGTAGCCTTCACTACATGGGTTTGTTTTCTAACTTCTACAACTGAGCATTCAAACACCTGGCTCAGTCTTCAAACACCACTTTTATCACACATTTTTCTTAAAGCAAATGTTTCTTGAGCCAGGTGTGGTGGTGCATACCTGTAATCCCAGCTACTCAGGAGGCCAAGGCAGGAGGATTGCTTGAGGCCAGGAGTTCAAGACCAGCCTGGCAACATAGTGCTACGCCACCTCTATTTTTAAAAAATGTTTCTTAAGCATGCACTTCTGAGTGCTTAAATTTAGAATTTAAACACAAAAAAATTATTTTATTGCCCAAGAAGTATGATATCCCTTCTGTTCCCTGTCCCTACTCACAGACCAGACAGAACTGGCCACTAAGCAGCCCAGCACCCTGCAAAGCAGTTATCTTCTGATCTCAGCTCCCCAGACCAATTCTCCTCTTAATTTCTCCTTCTACCTTCCATCTGAACGCCTGGCTCCCTTTCTGATGGCATGGTCCCGGAGACGCAGAGCAGGGAGGAGTCAAAGCAATACTTACATCTGCTAACAAATAGCAATGAGTTAAAGACATTGCATGATAAATATCAAATAGATGTGATCCACTGGGGCCTTGTAATGAGTCACCTCATTTTGACTAAAACAGATAAAGTAATAAACACTCAGATCCAGCCCAGCTATAGATGAGTTCTGAACGCCTATCTCAAAGGTATGACTCTGTAGGGAGACACAGTAGGTGTTTACTAAATATTTGGAATTTGGGAGACTGTGCCCGTCTCTTTAGATTTCTGCATTGGCCCATAACGAGGGAGGCCTTCTGCCTCTCCCCAGGAAGGAGGGGTGCTAATCTGCGAGGTCAGAGCCTGAGAGTGCCGGACAGCCATGTTCCCTAGAGGCCGGGCCACTGAGCTGAACGGGGATGGGGATTTATGAGCACACTGTCTATTCCGCCCAGGCTGGGAAAGACCAATCTCACCCACGCAGCTGGTTGGCTAAGCCCACGAGGCTCTGAGTTAAGTGTCTTACAAGCATTACTTTCATTACAAAAACAGAAATCAGCCATTGTTTCTCAAATGCCAGACTGTCTAGGAAACCGCACCACCATCCTGGTGTCCAGCTCCTGAGCCTCTCGGGTCTGTGAGGCTGCCCCCTTCTGTCTCCCTCCCCAGCTCCCACTGCCCCTCTCTCCTGGAGACCCAGCAGCAGATGCAAATCCTTCACCACTGGTGCAATTTGTTTGGGAATCACTGTCCTGAACCACAGGGTTCTGATGGACATAACTATTTAGCCAGACCCAAATGCCATCGTTTAGGAATGTTCAGCTCTAAGACAGCAGAGCGACGCCCAGAGTGGGCAGGGGGCCTCCTGGAAACTGCTGGGGGTGCAGGGGGATCTTCCCCTCTCTACTTCTCATTTTGATCTACATTGGGTGCCTGTGTGACAGGCTACTTTGTTATTGTGCATGGTTCTTCATATGTGCTGATTTTTATGTTATCCAGACATTTTTTTAAGGTTCATGTCCTTGAAATATTATTCAGCCTTAAAAAGGAAGGAGATTCTGACACATGCTACAACCTGGATGAACCTTGAGGACATTATGCTAAGTGAAATAAGCCAGTCACAAAAAGACAAATACCGTGTGATTCCACTCATATGAGTTAGCTAAAGAAGTCAAGTTCATGGAAACAGACAGTGAAATGGTGCTTGCCAGGGGTTGGGGAAGAGGGAAGTGGAGAGTTGTTTAATTTCAGTTTTGCAAGATAAAAGAATTCTGGAGACTGGTTGCCCAACAGTGTGAGTATAATTAGCACTACTGAACTGTACACATAAAAATGGTTAAGATGGTAAATTTTGTTGTATGCATTGAACCACACTTTTTAAAAAAATTCCACTCCTTCTATTTCTTTTGTAGATTCCCCAGCAATGCCTTGTACCATGCATACCCTAAGTCTCCATCGAAACATTTTTATCAGTCATTGCAGGCATTTCTGCACCATTATCTTATTGAATGTAATTGAATCCTCACAACAACCTTGAGAGAAAAGTATTTTAGCCCAGTTATAATAATAGACAAGGAAACTGAGGTTCAGCAACATTATATGACTTGCCTTCAGCTAACTGGAAACAAAACTAGGGGAAACCCAGGTCTCCAACTCCAGGTGAACATTATTTCCACAGTTATTACCCAGTTTATTTATTAACCTGGAGATCTGGAACTGAGTTCTTCAAGTTCAGACTCAGAGAAAGTGTCTCAAAATCCCCTTCAACATCAACAGTTGACAATACTACTCATATGTCAGCCAAGGCTGGGAAGCATGTGTGTGTGCGTGTGTGTGTGCATGCATGCGTGTATGTGAGAATATTGCCAGAAAAAAGAAACCACGACTTCGTGTGTAAGGAGAGACTCTCAAACTCCAAAGAAAGAAAGTACAGTGGTTCTTCCTTGTACATTGTTTTTAGGAATATAAACTGATACAGCCACTATGGAAAACAGTATGGAATTTCCTGAAAAAATAAACGTGGAATTACCATATGATCCAGCAATCCTACTTCCAGGTATATATCCAAAGGAAATGAAATCATCTCAAAGATATATCCGTACTCCTGAGTTCATTTTGCAGCATCATGCACAATGGCCAAGATATGTCCACCAATGGATGAGTAGATAAAGAAAATGTGGTACAGACACACAATGGAATATCATTCAGCCTTACAAAAGAAGGAAATCCTGCCATTTGTGACAATGTGGATGAACCTGGAGGACATTGTGCCAAGTGAAATAAGCCAGCCACAGAAAGACAAATGCTGCATGATCTCACTCACATGTGAACCTAAAATACTCAGACTCACAGAGGCAAAGAGTAGGACGGTGGTTACCTGGGGTGGAGGGTGGAGGAAACGGAGAAACGATCAAAGGGTACAAAGTCCAGTTAGGCAAGGTGACTATGTCCAGAGATCCTCTGTACGGCATGGTGACCACAGTTAACAACATCTATAGCACACTTGAAACTTGCTCACAGGGCAGATCTTGGGTTTTCTCTCCACAAACAGAAATGGTAACTACGTGAGAGGATGGATGTGGTAATTAGCCGGACTGTGGTGATTATTTCACAACGTACATGTATGTCAAAACATCACACTGTATGCCTTAAATATGTACAATTTTTGTTGGTCAATTTTATCTCAATAAAACAGAAACAGAAGAAAAAGAAATAGTAGTACAATAGTTCTCAAACCCAGGCAACTAAGCCAGCCGCAGAACAGGCCTCGGCATCGGTTGCCATGGGCAACGTGACACAGTGCGGTCTCCGTGTCCTTGGCACACGTGTGGCCTGCTGTCCTCGGGCCTCACAGCTGGGGCTATCTGAGCAAGGACCACCAACACGGAGTGAGAGGACAGTCTGTCCTCAAGGACTCATCCACCCCGTCCCTCTTAGCTCCAGGAGAGAGAGAACTCTCTGAGAACGCAGAGGGAAGAGACCGAAGGCAGAGGGGAATGGAGAGTGTGGCCAACACATACGCTAGAGTGGAGGGAGCGTACATGGCTCAAAAACTGGAATCTTCTGAGGCAGACAATTCTGATGAAAAACCCGAGGCTACTCTTGCTGACACAAGAAAGTAGCACAGTCACGCTTTGGGGTCTCCACCTGGGTCATCCCACTCTCCCTTTACTATTTAAAGGTAGGGGTGGAATATGGGAAATTCTAATTGTTTTCATTAATGGCCTTTCCTTTGCTATCTTAGTTTTCTATAATCAAACAAGACAACCCCTGGGATCTCCTCTTCCTCCTGGGATCTTTCCTCCATCCTTCCCCTGACTCTTACCCTCATTTCTTTCTGTGTTTGCCTGATCTGGGCCCTGAGAGGGAACCTCGGGGTGGGGTGAGGAGGGCTGAGGAGATGGCTTTCCCCACAGAATGACAGAGGACTGGGGCTCACCCTGTCCTGGGTTTCTCCAGAGTCCTGCTGAGCCGGGGAGGGGCACAACTTTCAATTCCTACCTAAACCTGCTGCCTGCACGCCCTAAGGCATGTCCTTTTGTCTCTCACACAACGACTGCACATGTGAAATTAGGAAAAAGTAAGAGCATGGCCAAGCTGGAACATCTTAGTCAATAAGCAAATATATTAATCCCAGCTTTTCGGTCTCTGTGAGGTCCACCCATGAGGCTCACGCTTAGCTTGGGTAGGCAAGGTTGTGCACAGGAAATGCATATCGCCCTGGTGACCAGTGACCTTAGGTATGTCACTTAGCCCTTCTGATCCTCAGTTTCCCCATATGTGAAATTGGATGGGGGTAGAAGAGGAGGAGAATATCTCTCCTGCCACCCAGGGGCACATGAGATCACAGGTCTCTGCAAAAGCTGTCAGAAAGGCCGAGTGAGGAAACTGTCCTTTGCTTCTGATCCCCATTTCATCTCCAGCCACCACCCCCCGTCTTGAGGACATGTACATAACACTTCCCAGAGTCCTGTTTATATGCGTTAGGGTGGGTTCCTGTCATGCCCCGCTGACGATAATATACGCTGCATTGGAAGCCAGTTGGAACAGGCCTCCGAGGGCAGCTTTGAAGCCAGGGCACCGGGACAGGTTGGCTCTGACAAGGACAAGCAAACCCATCTGTGGTCCTTCGTGTTCCAGGTAGGGACAGGGTACGAAGCCAAGCGAGATTAATCCATTCACATTCAGCGTTACTATCGATAGGTAAGGACGTACTCCTGCCATGTTGCTATTTGATCTCTGGTTGTTTCGTGGTCCTCTCTTCCTTCCTTCTCTCCTCCCTGTTTTCCTTTGTCAACAGTGATTTTCTCTGGTGGTGTGTTTTAATTTCTTGCTTTTTATTTTTTGTGCATCTGCTGTAGGTTTTTAATTTGAGATTACCATGAGGCTTGCAAAAAACATTCTATAACCAAGCATTTTAAACATGACAACTCTGCTTACAAACAAACAAAGAAGCAAAGAGAAATCTAACAGAGACTCTACCCTTTAACTCCACCCCCCACACCCCCACACTTTTTAACTTTTTGTTGCTTCCCTCCCTTTCTTTTCATACTATCTGGGCCAGTGTGGCCCTGAGTTTCAACGCAAAGCCCCACAGTCACTTCACTCTCCCTCCCCTGGGCGCACAGAGTCTGTCTCTCCACTTGGGACGCTGGTGCGGCAGGCTGTGCTGCGGGGGGGGGGGGACCCTGGGGGAGGGGTGGCGTAGGCAATGCAAGACTGTCTTTCCTGTCCTCTTTAGTGCCTCCTTCCTTGATATAATGTCAAAACCAGGTAGTGTGATCGCTCACCTGATTTTTGGTTCTTCTGAAGGTGCTTGCTTGGGTGGACAGTTGTTGAATTAGGTGTTTGCGGAGGGACGTTCACTAGAGAGTTCTATTGGGCAATCCTGCTCTGGCCTCTCCCCCGAAAATGGCTTTTTAACAGCTAGTATTCCATCCAAAGGCCCCGAGGAGGCGGAACTTTAAGCCATATCAGGCTGCCTGCCCCCATGTCGGGGGCTAGTCTGTGAAGGGTCATTGTCATTCAGGTCAACCAGTTGGTCATTGTGTTCATCTGTCAAGTAAGATCCCTAGGCAAGCCCACGTTACGGTGTCAGGCCCTTTCTAGCAGACTAAGAGGCATCAGAGCCCCTTGGGCCTCGGGACGTTCCCATGTTATTTAACACCCTTCTCCCCGCACCTTGCTCCTGTATGATTAGAGTGGCTCAGCTGTCTCCCTGATGGCATGTTTAGCAGGGACCTAGCAGAAAAACAGGTTACACTCCTCCAAAAAAAGATGCCAGTTTTTCCCCTTATCTGGCAGTAATAACAATAATAGCAGCTAAGAGTTACGGAGCCTTTACTCTGTACCGTGCTTTCTCCCAAGTGCTTTGCTTTTTAAATGTGAACTACCTAATCCTCACCTTCACTAAGCCCCACCCCAGCTTAACCAGGGTGAGGAAGCAGCTCAGGCATATTTACATTGTATATATTTCCATAAAGGATGCTATGATGGAGAAGCCCCTGGGATCTAAGGGAACGGCGCTCCGAGCTCCCTGCCAGGTGGCAAGGCTGATGCGAACGAGCAGTGAGAGATGGGAATGCTGGGGTGGGGTCACTCCCGAGCCCCTCATGTATGCTGTGTCGGCAGGAGCCAGCCCTGCCCCTCTTGACCACCTGGGGTAACAGGACTGCAGTGGTTACAGGTTCAGGGCCATGAGTTTGGGGGCAGGCGTGTGCCTTGCGGTGGACACAGCCTACACCCCAGACTAAGGGGGGACTGTTTATGAAGAGGCTGCTTCCAGCCCTGCACACTACCCATGGGAACACAATTCTTCCTCAAGCTGTGCTGAAACCCAGCTCTTTAGGTATCTATTGTTCTGTGCTCCATAGAGCTAAAATAGCTTGCTACCATCTGCGGCACACCAGCTCCTAATCTGCTGGCCTGGGGCTGGCCCAAGCACCCTGAGCTAGGTAGTGAGGTGGCTGGGGAGGCTGGGAAGTTGCCAAAAATTCAAAGCGGGGAAGGAGATTTGTATTTCTAGCCTCAGGGCTTAAGGGGTGTGGACAGGGCAATGTCAGGGACCAGGTCGTTAATACAGCCCTGCTCTCTGCAGCCTGTGGACACAGAGCAAGGTGCACTGACAGCAGCCCGAGGGCTTCTGCTGCTGGTTTCTTTGTTTGAAGCTATAGCATCAAAAGTCTGCTGTCCAGCTCCTACATGCCTGGCCAGCTGCTTGGCTGGCCCTGTGGACTGAGAGGGCCTTGGTGGGAGACGACCATATGCCATCGTGATCAGGTCCCTTGGGAACACAGATTCTCAAACCTACGAGGACATTACAAAAGCACCTGTGAGGGCTGTTTATGTGCGCTGCCCAGCCCATTCTCAGAGATTTGAATTCGGTAGGTCTGGAGCTATACCCAGGAAATTGCATGTTGGTAGACATCCCAGGTAGACAGCCTGGGACCTTATTCTGAGAACCGCAGCCTGGGGAGGGGAGCAGAGGTCCTTTGCCCCTCCAAGCATGGTCCGTGCACAAGCAACATCTGTATCATCGATTTAAAAGCTCAGGGCCCCATCCCAGACCTACTGAATCCTCAGCTACAGTTTAGCATGATCCACCCTCCTGGGGGAGGATCCGTATGCATGTTGCAGTTTGAGAAGCTCAGCTCTGAGGAAGCAGTTCTCAAACTAGCGTGAATCCGAATCCCCTGGAGGGCCCATCGAAACACGGATTGCAGAGCTCCACCCCCAGCTTCAGATTCAGAAGGTCTAACCAGGGATAGGAGAATCTGCAGCTCTAATAAGTCCCCAGGGGATGCTGGTTCTGGACCACACTTTGAGAACTACCACCACTCTAGTCTAGAGCAATTTTGCTCAGCCCTGCATCACATTGTCATCCTCGGAGGAAATTTAAAAGTTACTGCTGCCCAGGTCCCGTAGCTCAGAGGCTCTGGTTTCCTTGGTTCGGGGCCCAGCCTGGGCATATGGATGTTTGGCAGCTCCCTAGGTGACTTTAACATGCAGACAAGATTGAGAACCGTTGTTCAGACATCCTGGACTCAAATTCCAGCTGGGGACCTGAGAACAGTTACTTAACCTCTTCGAGCTTAAATTCTTTCAAGTAAAATATGCATGATAATCCTGACCTTTCAGGGTTCTTATGGAAATTAATGATGTAATGGAAGTAAAGTACCAGGCACAGAACAGGTGTTCAACTCACCTTACCCTCCCCAGACATTGTCTGCACGGGAGCCCCCAACTCTCAGCACCTGACCCCCAATTCCTCCCATCAGACACACATTTATTAGTCACACCTGCATGTGCCAAGTGCTTTTCCAGGTGCCAGGGGTACAAAGGTGAAAGGACAGACCTGGTCCCTTAAGAACCTTAAATTAAGCAAGGATCTTGAACTCTGGTAGGGGAGACAGGAAACAAAGGTTTTCAAGTTAGATTTTAAAATATGAAAGGTCCTATGAAGGAAATAAGAAGCCAAACTAGGGGGAAAATAGAGCCTGTTTATGTAGGTGGTCACTGGTCAGGGAGGGCAGGGCCTCTCTGAGGGAAAGGAGGGAGTTCTTTCTGTCCCAGTGGCCCCCTTTGATGGCTGGCGTGAGGCTTTCTGAACCAGCAGTGCTGACATTACTAGTGCAGGACACAGGTCATACCCAGGCCCTGTCTCCCAGGCTGGCTACAGCCTAGTGTCCCCTGACAGTGGCCGTGGAAGAGGCTGATGCCATAGCACAGATAAGTCTGGACATTCTGATGCTTTCTAAGGGACTGGCAGCCACAGGCTGCCAACAGAGCCAAGCCAGAAGGACCACAGCTCCCTGGCCACTGTCTTGTGGCTCCTCAAACACACTCTCTGTGCAATCCGCTAGGATACCAGGCTGAGAGCATGGCTGGGGGCCGTGAGGAGAGAGACCCACCTGAGAAACCAGGACTGGAAGGTAAGGATGGAAAGGCAGGTGTGTTTGTCCATTTGTGCTGCTATAACAGAGGACCACAGGCAGGTAATTTATTTAAAAAAAAATAGAAAGAAAGATGTATTTCTTACATTTCTGGAGACTGGGAAGTCCAAGGTCAAGGGGCCCACATCTAGTGAGGGCCTTCTTGCTGCATGTCCCATGGCAGAAGGCAGAAGAGCAAGAGAAGGCTAAAGTCACTTTTATGACAAACCCACTCCTGCAATAATGACATTAATCTATTCAAGAGGGTAGAACCCTCATGGCCTAATCACCTCTTAACAGTCCTACCTTTTACCACCATCACAATGGCAATTAAACTTTTGCATGAGTTTTGGGGAGCATTCAGACCACAGCAGCAGGCCAAAGCCACACTTCTCCATCATGACAACCAACCAAGCAGCCCAGGACCAGCTGGGCCCTGACATTTGGATTTGGCCTTCCGTCTGTCCACTCAAGACCATGTGCCTGAAACCCCAAGCCCAGTCGTGGTCCTGGCGGGTACTGAGAAACACAGAAGACCAGGACCTGCTCAGACGGTGCTGATACACTCTATGGAGGTATTTAGATACACAAGAGCTCAGACCAAGAATGGCCAAAGTAGACACCAACCTCTGGCAATAAATCAAGAAAACGGAGCACGTTTTTTCCTGCCCACACTGAAGCCTCCACATGCCAAGAACTGGACAGTGTCAAAGGTGTCCTCTCACCTTGTAGTCTGTCTAGGTTTCTACAATATTTTATAGATGACAAGCCTGAGAAGCTGGGTGACTTGTCAAAAGTCACACAGCCGATTACCCAGCACCCCCGACTTCTGTTCCTATTGTGTTGGAGTTTGTTGTCCTGTGCTGTGTTCATCCTGATACCTGCTGGGGTTGAGAACCTGTGGGTTGTTGAAGTCCAGGTTGTAGTTGGCACTCACTTTCCTAGAAGCTCCTGAAGGCTTCCACTACCCACACGCTACTCGCCGTCTGCCTGGAGAAAGAGCTCATGCATCTGTCCGTGAACCCAGCAGGTGGCGATGGCGTGGGAATGTAAGGTACATGCTTTATTGGTCTCAAGCAAGATGTCAGCAGGCAACTCTCTCCCCATGTCTGTGGCTCACAAATATCTGCTG
The DNA here is from genome assembly GCF_041146395.1 of Eulemur rufifrons. Taxonomy (NCBI): domain Eukaryota; kingdom Metazoa; phylum Chordata; class Mammalia; order Primates; family Lemuridae; genus Eulemur; species Eulemur rufifrons. Next base: position 81,735,602 of record NC_091011.1, on the reverse strand, counting down.
CCCTGCCTTCTACTTGTTTATTTACCTCTGTTTCTCTCACCATATTTTAACTCTGCATATCAAGATAAGACAAGTAACTCTGATTGAGTGCTCACCGTCTGCTAAGTGCCTTAAGTACATCATCTCATTTATTTTAATCTTTACAACAAACCCATATGATAGACATTATTATGCCAATTTTCCCAGTGAGGAAACTGAGGCTCAGAGAGGTCAAGTGACTTGCCCAAGCTAGTACATCTAGGAAATGGAGAGTCTGACTTTGAATTTTGGACAGAGTCTAGAACTGTCTCTGTTGACCAATATGCCACATTGCCTCCCCTCCCCAGTGGGTTTGCCCCTTCTCCACCTGGTAGCTTCTGCAACATCATGGGCCAGGGAGGCAGAGGTTGCCCCAAGGGCGTGTCCTCCTCTCCCCTAGGGGACCCTGATCTATGAGCACCCCCAGTCCTGCTTGAGACATGAGTTGGCTCATTGTCATTACCAACCCAGGGACATAGCCACAGATGCAAACAAGCTTACATTTCCCAACAGATACAAATGGATTTTTGTAAAGTCATCAGAACAAAGCTGCTCTGCTAAGCCCTCCACGAAGGTGCAAATTGCTCATCTGATTTAAATGTGTCCCTGGTTTGCTTGGGTCCCATCAAAAGGTTTTGATACAAGAGTCATGAAATAATAAACAAAAGTTTCTGCTATGAGCTCTACTCATATTTGAGCTTGAAATGAATTCTTAGTTGCGTGCGGTGGGAGCCAATTTCTGTATTTTAAAATGAAGTTGGCAAGCAAGACAAGGACAAGACAGAAATGAACCAATAAACCAAGAGCAGGGATTAATTAAAGTCCTGGAGTTAGCCACAGAACAGCCACAGAAGAGGGTAATAGCACTTCTTCCAAGAAAGACAAGTTGGGTGTTGTTTTTTTTTTTATATGTTTCTGGAAAAATAATTTAATTTTGACACCATCTCCACAAATCGACTGGGCTTATCTTTCTCCCATGGAGAGTAAAGATTGCCCTTTCTCTGGCCAGAGGGGAATCTCATTTCCCCTCTCCTTATCATTTATTAGAAATCAAAATATTGTTTCAAATGGATGTGTTTAATATTTCAGACTATATAATGTGTCCAGCACAAAGGCCAGCGTCATAGGCAGACAACAGAAGTCAGAGAGATGACAACCGACCCTGAATCGCACGACCACAGATTTCTCTCCAATCTATCCCTCCTCGTTCCGTGAGGTGTGGCTTGTTACTTGAACTTCCTCCGCTTGGAAAATGGGGGGAAACATGAAGATTTCCCTCCCCTAGTTTACAGTGTAGACATATTCCAACGACATTAATTATAGTGCCCACTGTCCAAAGCAAATTCCCCTTTCCAAGTGATTTTGGTCAATACTAAGATGTATTCCCAGGGAAAACTCCACCCCATAAAATAGGCTGAAAATTTTGACAAGGAAAAACCGTAAGACCTAGGTCATCTCTATTAGCAATATGGTCCAAACTCATGCCTTACTTTTCCTTTGTGGCCTTTTCTATAACTCAGAGGTGTCCTTTACCACTGGCAGCCACCTTTTCACACCTCCTCTCATCTCTAAAGATCTGGTGATACATCACTTTCTAGACTTTCCCTCCCTCCCTCCTTCTTTCCGAGTGTTTAAAATGCCTGATGGAGCCAACCTACGGTATCCACGGGTAGCTGTCTCCATTTGTCTCCACTGAGCACCTCGGGAACCCCAGCCCCCAAATACCTTATATTCTAGACTCATCAGTTTGGCAAATTTGCGATCCAGTATATCAAGTTTACCCATAATGAGGGCCTCTCTCCTCACCCGCTGACAGATCAGCATGCGGCATCGTGACAACACAGCTACTCAGTTACCGAGTGTTCTGAACGTGTGAAGCACCATGTGAACACTAAGTCACAATGTTATGGTTGCATCTGAAAGATGTGCGCATCACCCGGGAGCATCAGTAAGTCAGTAACATAATTTGCAATAAGTCATCATTAATTAACGCTAAATTACGGGGCCCTTCCTGGGGAAGCTGCATATTAAATTGACATTGGTATGTGAAGAGTTCATTATGGTTAATGGTATGAGAACACAAACTGAAGGACTTAATAGTGGATTAGAAGGTGTTTATGTCCAAACATCTCAATGTGGGCCCCACAGCTGCCACACTCCAGCAAAGATAGTAGCTTGTTGCTAAGGAGGGATCATGGGAGACTTGGAAGCTTATGAAGAGGCTCTCCCAGCGTGGGCTAATGAGGTACGTGGAAGCACTGAGAAAATATGAGACAGTGTGCTCACCCCCCACCCGCCACCTCGGTTCTTCCCTCTCTCACACCATTTCCACCAGAGCCTGGTGGCATGAGGAGGAAGCAAAGAGCAGGGACATGTCAGCAGCAATGGCCACCTAGGGGAGGGGGAAGGGTCAGATTCACCCGGGGAACAAGGCAGGCAGGGGTGCAGAGGAGGGTGGGGGAGGACGGGTGGAAAACTCCTCTGGTGATTGTGTTTTGCCACCCCAATCCCCCCTTCCCTGCCCCATCTACTGTTATAAAATGATTTTGCCATGTTTAATGATATTGCTGCAAATCCAAATGTCAAATGATCCTGACATAAATTTGTGAGGCACATGGTCGTAAATCAACATTGCCATAACTAACAGAATCGCCACTCTATATAGATATTGTCATAAGAATAAAACGAAAGATTGCACATGGTGTAAATGCTGATTCTCCAACACCTGCACTTCAGCGGCCCAAAGACTCACTGCAAGAAAGGGACAAGAGCTCCCGAACTACAGGCATCAGGCATCGGACACAGCACTCTGTGGCTACAGCCCCAGGGCACCTCCCTTGTCCCCCAGGGTGGCCAGCACACTTCATTCCCAAGTCTCTGTACCTAGTTGTGATAGGTGCTTATTAAAAAAGAGGAACATTTCTTCTGCTCCTAACAAAAGACTAGCCTAAAGACCAAACAGTGCGACATCTTTATTTAAAAAGATGTATTGTTTTCATGCATTCATTCATTCAACAAACATTCCCTGAGCATTCTGCTGGCATTCAAGACACAAAAAAGAGCCAGACCAACAGGCTTTCCCTCAAGGCATTCTCGTGCTAGCAGGAGAGAGAGAGAGAGAGAGAGGGAGAGAGAGATAGAGAGAGAGAGAGTCAAGCACAAAAATAAGCAAATAGTTATCAAATGGTGGAGGGGGAGAGGGGTTCTCAGGTTGTGCAAAGCAGGTAGAGACAAGGAAGGTGGCGGGGGATGCTTCTCAGAAACAGATACACAGAAGCTGAGGATCATCTGGGTGTCAAGACCAAGGCCATTCCACACACCGGGAACAACCTAGGCAGAGATACAAAGGCCCTGGAGGAGGAAGCCCATCCTGCCACCAGCCCTGTCCCCTCCAGCCAGAAAGGACTGGACCAGGGTGGACATGAGATCTGTGCTGAGCCAATCATTTTCCTCTTATGGGAGGACCAGACTAAATGAGTCACCTGCGCTGAAACTGAAACCTCAAGCATCACCTCTGCCACTTGGGGCCATGTATCCAGGAGTGAGCAAAGAAAGGGGTCTGTAAAGAGAAGCATAGAAGGAAATAAGCACACAGAGCAGGCAGACCAAAGACACAGTGCGGGCCCACAGCAGGAGGAGAGAGAGAACAACAGCTTTCCAGGGCCCAGGTTAGACCTTCGTGAGGCTCGTTATTGTTATGGGCCGTGAGCTCCATGCAACACTCTCTTCTGCTTTGAATAAAGACCACTTAACTTAAGACAGCTGGAGCAGGACTCTGTTTGAGACACTGAGGACCAAGAGACACCGAAGGATCCTGAGTGGAAATGGGCTACCCTGCACCCTGGCACATGGCGCCCACTGCAAGGGTGACCTCGGACCCACTCCTGTTAATCATCACCACCAGGAAGAAGTGAGAGGACTGCAGGCAAACCGATTGGATTAGGGACAGAGGGGCTGGGTTCACCAGAAGGTCTTCACACCTACTCATCAGCTTCTTATAAAGATAAAATCTCTGAGGCACTTGCAGCTTCTCTGGAGAAAGACCTGAGATAAATACAAAGTGTTGTTAACAAAAGGGTCTTTCTTCTTTATTATAAAGCTATTGGAAAGGAATTGCTTTTCTAGGCCATAAGGGATCTGCAGCCCTATCTCAACAGGTAACCTTGAAAATCAGACACAATAGCTGTCCCTTTTCTCAATTCTCTTTCTTCCTGTACCCACCCATCCCTCCCAAGGCACACTTATCCATTCATAGCCTTTTTCCTGTAATGAGACTAACAACACCTCCTCTTCTGCATACTGAGCAGCCCTGGCTGTGGCTGGGCTGGACCCTGCCCTATCTTGTCAGCTCAGCACCCGTCATGCCTGTCCGGTGATGTTGCTGAATTCTGGGTGGGAGGACGGGTGTCAGAGAAAGGGGGATCTCTCGCTTGGTCTTCATGAGGACCGGCCTCCCAGGTGAAAGGTTATATAGAGCACCTTGAGGAGTTCTGCTTTTGAAAGAACAAAGGAAAATTTCCTCCTGTCCAGTATAATTTCTCCACAATTCTTTCTGTGGGGACAGGACGTTTGTGTCAATAAAACTATGTTTAAATATTGCAAATGTGTATTGTCATTGTAATGCAACCCATAGCGCTACAGAAGGACACAGGTGAAGAACAGGGAAACATCTGAAATGAGGCAGATGAGGGTTCATAAAAGGAAGGAGTTTGATACATCAGCTTCATAAAAGCTGAGGCCAAGAAGCGGGGCGGGGGGGGGGGGGGGGCGGCAAGAATGTAGGAGCAAACATTTTCTTGGTGTTCAAGGATGCTGAAGGAAAACTCTGCCCTAGGGGCAGAAGCAGCAGAAACTATTTTGACTGTGGGCTTACTCCCCATAGAAGAACTTCCTAATCAACCTGTTAAATCCGCTGGGGAATACAGGACTTCGAGGAGTCCTGGTTCATGGAGAGCTCCTGAAACGCTCTCCCTGTGAAATGAAGTTTGGGGAAGTAGCTGAACCACTCGAATGCCATCCAGACCTCTGAGCCCTAACAATGTCTCCAGTGAGACTCTGCAATGTGACAGTTTCTCATGCATAATGTTTCATCCCAGGGATGTTCCAGAAGGCTGAGGCTTCCCCTGCAGTCCACACCAGCTCCTGGGGCACTGGCAGAGGCGCTTGGCATCTCATGGGCACATATTCAGATTCACTGTCATTTGGACTTGACAAGGACACTAGAATCACCAGGTACAATCCTCATCTCAGATACTACAACACGGTTGAAATATTAGGTCATTAAATATGAAATGTCCAATTTTGAATCAAAACTGTAGCTCATTATATCTCAGACAAGAAGCAGTACAATTAATCAAAATATGCACCTAAACTACTGACATAGTATTGCCACCTTAACAGTAGCTTGTTTATGCCGGCAGCAAAGAAGCCTGGAGAGCGAGTGGCAATGAAATTTTAAAAGGTGCTTTCCACAGCTTGTTCAAAATTGAATATTTTTCCTTACAAGAAGTGGTCCAAAGCCTGGAAGAAGTGGGAGTCATTTGGTGCAAGGTCTAGTGAATATGGTTGGTGATAGAGAGTTTCTAACTCCAGCTTCTGTAGTTTGAGCAGCGTTGTTTGTGCGACATGTGGTCTAGTGTTGTCTTGCAAGAGGACTGGCCTGTCTCTATTGACCAATCTCGGCTGCTTAATCGCAAGCATCCTCATCATTTCGTCCAACTGGTTGCAGTAGACATCTGCTGTAATTGACTGACCAAGTTTCATGACACTGTAGTGGATAATACCAGCGCTGGACCACCAAACAATATTAGCTTTTTTGGATGACTATTTAGTTTTAGACTGTGTTTTGGTAATTCATCTTTATCCAACCATTGTGCCGGATGCCTGCAATTGTCAAAAAGACTCCATTTTTCATCACACAAAACAATACAGCATAGAATGGTACACCCTTATGTCGTCACAGCAAACAAAGGCAAGCTTGGAGACAATTTCTCTTCTCATGCTCATTTAATTCATGCAGAACCCATCTATCCAGCTTCTTTACCTTGCCAATTTGTTTCAAATGGTCCAATATTGTTGGAATAGTTACATCAAACCTTGCTGCTTATTCACAAGTAGGTTGAGATGGATTCGCTTCCACTACAGCTTTCAGCTCATCATTATGCACCTTGCTCTCAGGGGGCCCACATGGCTCATTTTCAATATTAAAATCACCAGAATAGAACTTCTCAAACCATCGAAGTGTTGTGCATTCATTAGCCACATCCTTCCCAAACACTTCATTGAAATTTCGAGCTGTCTGCGCTGCATGGGTTCCACGATGGAACTCATATTCGAAAATAACAAAAATTTTTTACTTATCCATGGTTTCACAAAAATTTCTCTAAAAAAATGTGAAAGATGATCACAAGCCAAAACATGTGTTTGAAAGACTGAGGATGTCCTTTTACAATAAAAATAAAACAAGAAGTGTCAAAGTGAAATTTCAGAGATATCAACGGTCAAATTTAGTACTTAAGGAAATCAGACATTTCACACTTAATACCTTAATATTTTGTCATTCTCTGGGATTCTCTAGAATGAAGTCATTCCTGTTTATATTTTATACATCTGTGCTGTCACTGTCACCGTTAGAACCTAACTCCTCCTGTTCAGCTGGCCACACAGCAGACGTGGTGCACTACACTTGAACTTGTCCACTATGCTGGAAGAGACTGGTACTTTGGCCTAAGCAAGTTTTCCAGAATAGCTCCTTGGGCTACATGACCTCTTAAAATTTGTCTTGAGGTGAGCCTGGGTCCAGTGCTTCAAAAACAGCATTACTTAGGAGACCATGCATTTGTTATCTATTGCTGTATAACAAGTTACCCCAAAACTCAGTGGTATAAAACAACAAACATTTAGTATCTCACGGTGCCTGTGGGTCAGGATTCTAAGCATGGCTTATCTGGGTGTCTCACCTCAAAGTGTCTCACAAGCTATGATCAAGGTATCACCAGGACCACAGTCATCTCAAGGCTCAGTTGGGGAACATCTACCTCCCAAGTTGACTTGTTGGCAGGATACACTTGCTCACAGATGTTGGACCAAGGCCTCAGTTCCATGCTGGATGTTGGCCAGAGGCACCCCCAGTTCCTTGGGGAGGGGAACATGGCCTCTCTATAGAGCAGCTCACAGCACGGCACTTTTTCCATCAGAGTGAGCAAGTGAGAGAGTAAGGGAGAGCACAGAAGATGGAAGCCACAATTTTCTGGGAACCTAACTCAGAAGTCACATTATTTTGTCACAATCTGTTTATTAGAGGTGAATCACTAGGTCTAGCCAAGGGGAGGGGATTACACAAGGACATGAATCCCCAGAGACAGACATCATCGTGAGGCCATCTGCTTGTCACAGACGACTTTATATACCCCTTGCAGTAGTCAACTGCCACATTAAGCCTCTGTTGAAGGGTAGACCCAAGTGGTCGTATTTTTATATATCATCTCCCTTCACCCCACATCTGCCAGGAAATCTCACCATAACTGGGCCAATCAGAGTCTTCTCCAAGGAATGAGTCATTTAGACATGCAAAGTTAAGCTGAATAGTCATGTAGAAGCAAGGCCAGAGCCACCAGGATGTACTGAGCAAAGCCAAGCTGAAGTTATGAGAGTGTGGAAACCAGGCACAAGCTGAAGTAGCCAATTGGCAAAGAAGAGGCTGGAAGAGGTATATAAAGAGAGATACAAGGACACGAGATCATAAGGCCTGAGACAGAGACACGGAACCAGAGAGAAACTTCCTCAAGCCTTGCCTGTTTTTGTTTTCCCTGCTTATTTGGTCTTTGCAGTATACCTTCCCACCCTCTTTGAGCTGGCCTACGTGGGTTTGTTTCTTTGCAATCAATTCATAACTCAGAAGAGTCTTCCCCAGTCTGTTTCTTCTTCTTGAAAATGGTTAATATCAGTTCAATTTCACTCCAGAAAATGACCTTTGAGATGTGAAATAATGTGCAGATTCCAAGCAAAGCATATTTTTGTTCAAAGCACAGATGTGATGCAATTCATTTCCATAGGGCTTTATTGAGATGGAGGTTATTGTTCTCTCTGAGAATCAAGGGAAAACATAATTAAAGCAATGAGAATTTGACTTATTCTAAATCAAACTGTGCTGATGCCATTAAACTAGAACTAGAGGGCCAATATGCTTAGCCTTCGAAACCCACAGTAACTTACAACGTAAAAATATATGTTACAAATGCATACAAATGTGCATACACATATGCACATACATGCATAGCTGGTCACACACACACTTCATAAACTAGGAAGATGAGATCCCAGCAAATGGCAACCTCATTTCCCTGCTATCGATGTATCACAAGACAATCTGTACCCCTTCAGTCAATACCCATATGGATTTGCTTTCCAGAGCACATTTTCTAAGCACTCAACAGTCTGTCAATAGAGAAACCAACTCACCATGTAGTTTACAGGACTCCCCCAGGCAGTGCACGTAAATATTGCAAACAGCAAGTTTATACTGCCAACTCACTGCAGATACCCAGAAGAATAAGATTTTACAAGCTCTCTTCCCAAAGGAAATCAGACTGCAAATATAGAGTGATCATAGCTGGGATAATGCTGCCCTCTCAATGGATGTAGCCTGAAGAAATGTCTTCTTTTTCATATAAATAGTGATTTTTTTTAATTATAAAGATTACATGTACTCACTGTGGGGAATTCTGAAATTCCAAAAAATACAGAGAAAATAAAGCTACATATAAATGCTACCACCAAGAGACAACTAAAGTTTGTATTTGATGTATTTTCTTCTAGTCTTTTTTCCATATATATGAATATAATATATTTATAAAATATGTATATATGTATGTGCATAGATACATATATACATCTATATGGATATGTATCTACATATATATACACACACACAAATATATACACATTTATATCTTCTACAAAATTGGGAAGATTTATAACATCTACAAAAGTAAAAAACTTTTTCTTTTTTTTTTTACATGGGAAGCATGCAGAAAAATTATTAATGGTTTTATATCTGGGTTCTCAGTCCTGTTCCATTGTTCTATGTCTCTGTTCTTGTGCCAGTGCCATGCCAGTTACCATAGCCTTGTAGTATAGCTTGAAGTCTGGTAAATTGATGCCTCCCCATTTATTCTTTTTGCTTAAGGTTGCTTTGGCTATATGGAGTCTTCTGTGGTTCCATGTGAAGCATAGAATTATTTTTTCTAGATCTGTGAAAAATGATGTTGATATTTTAATAGGGATTGCATTGAATCTGTAGATCACTTTGAGTAGCACAGACATTTTAACAATGTTGATTCTGCTGATCCATGAGCATGGTATGTTTTTCCATCTGTTTACATCCTCTGCTATTTCCTTCCTCAGTATTTTGTAGTTCTCCCTGTAGACATCTTTCACCTTCTTAGTTAAATATATTCCTAGGTATTTTATTTTCTTTGTTGCTATTGTGAAAGGTATTGAGTATTTGATTTGGTTCTCAGTTTGACTGTCATTGGCATATATGAATGCTACCAATTTTTGTACATTGATTTTGTAACCTGAGACTTTGCTGAACTTATTTATCAATTCCAGTAGTATCTTGGCAGAATCTTTGGGGTTTTCTAGATGTAAGATCATATCATCAGCAAAGAATGATAGTTTGACCCCTTCTGCCCCCATTTGGATACCCTTGATTTCCTTCTCTTGTCCGATTGTTCTGGTAGGACTTCTAGAACTATGTTGAATAGAAGTGCTGAGGGCAACCTAGTGTATTATCCTGGATTGAGCTGGAGCCCATTCTTCTAAGTGAAGTATCACAAGAATGGAAAAACAAGCACCACATGTACTCACCATTAAATTGGTACTAACTGATCAACACTAATGTGCACATATGGGAAGTAACATTCATAGGGTGTCAGGCAGGTGGGAGGGGAGAGGAGGGGATGGGTAAATCCACAACTAACAGATGTGATGTGCGCTGTCCAGGGGATGGCCACACTTGTTGGGCAGTGCAAAGGCAATTCATGTAACCAAAGCATTTGTACCCCCATCATAATACTCGGACAAAAAAAGAGTGTTAATGGGTGCAAGATTTCTCTTTGGTGAGACAAAAATATTCAAAAATCGGATTATGTTGCTGGTCGCACAACTCTATAAATATACTAAAAACCACAGAACTGGCCAGGCGCAGGGGTTCACACTTGTAATTCCAGCTCTTTGGGGGGCTGAGCTGGGAGGATTGCTTGAGGCCAGGAGTTTGAGACCAGACTGGAATACATAGTGAGACCCTCTCTCTACAAAAAATCTTAAAATTAGCTGGCTGTGGTGGTGTGCACCTGTAGTCCCAGCTACTCAGGAGGCTGAGGCAGGAGGATCACTTGAGCCCGGGAGTTGGAGGTTATAGCAAGATATGATTGCACCACTGCACTGGGCAAAAGAGTGAGACTCCATCTCTTAAAAACACACACACACACACACACACAAATTAATTTTTAAAAAGCACAGAATTATACAATTTAAACAGGTAAACTATATAGTATGTAAATTATATGGCAATAAAACATGTTTTAAAAAAACCATAATGAGATACTATTACATACCCATTAGAATGGCTAACAGGCATGTAGTAGCATGGTTGATATTAAAAACAAAAACAAAAATATTTTTTGATTAAAAAAAATCTAACAGTTCCAAATACTAGTTAGGATGTGGAATAACTAGAACCAATAGAAACATAAAATGATGCAGTTATTATGAAAAAAAATTTGGCACGTTCTTACCAAGTTAAATATGATACCTACCATACACCCTGACAATCCTACTCCTAGATATTTACCCAAGAGAAACGAACACATATGTCCATACAAAAACCTGTACACAAATATTCATATCAGCTTTATTCATGTTAACCCAAAATTAGTAACAACACAAGTGTCCATCAAGAGAATGGATAAACACATGTGACACATTTATTCAACAGAACACTATGTGGCAATAAAAAGGAACTATCAGTACAGGCAACAACCTAGAGGAATCTCAAAAGCATTATGGTAAGTGAAAGAAGCTATATAGAAAAGACAAAATACTGTATTGTTCCATTTATATGGAATTCTAGAAAAGGGAAATCTAATCCATCACAACAGAAAATGATCAGTGGTTGCCTGAAAGCAGGGAAAAGGAACATGAGGAAAGTTTGGAGAATGATGGAAATATTCTGTGTCCTCATTGTGGTGGTGGTTACATAGTTGTGTATATTTTTCTAAACTCATCAAATTGTGCACTTGAACTTGTTAAGTTTTATTATATGTAAATTATACTTCAATGACTTCTACTTTTAAAAATAAAGAAAAACTCATCAAACTGTCTACTTAAAGTAGGTGCATTTTTTGGTATGAAAATTTTACCTCAGTAAAGTTGAGTTTTTAAAACAAGAAAAAAATGAGATATCACCTCTCACTGTTAGAATGGCTTTTGTCAAAAAGATGAAGATGAAGGATGAAGTGTTGGCAAGGAAGCAGAGAAAAGGGAACTTATGTTTTGTTGGTGGGAATGTAAATTAGTACAGCCATTATGGAGAAAAGTATGGAGATTCCTCAAAAAACTAAAGGCAGAACTACCATACGACTCAGTAATCCAGCTTCTGGGTATATGTCCAAAGGAACTGAGACGCAAAAGTCAAGGGCCCTCTGCACTCCCACGTGTACTGCAGCCTATTCACAGTAGCCAAGATAGGAAGCAACCTAAGGGCACCTCGTGATCTCACATGAGTGGAATCTAATGACATTGAACTCACAGAAGTAGAGAGCAGAATGATGGTTACCAGAAGCTGGGGTGGGGGGCAGGGAGAAAATGGACAGTTGGTGATCAAAGGGTACAAAGTTTCAGACAGACAGAAGGAATAGGTTTTGAGATTTATTGCACACAAGTGTGACTATAGTCGATAATAATGTATTACATATGTCAAAATAACTAGGAGCATAAATTTCAAATGTCTCATCATAAAAAAATAGGTAAGCAAGGTGATGGATATGTCCATTAGCTTTATTTAATTATACCACATTGTATATAAGTATCAAAACATCACATTGTACCCCATAAATGTATACAACTATGATTTGTCAATAAAAAGCGTTTTCACTGAGAGCTATTGAACAAACTCCTCTTTGATCTCTCTCCCTCCCATCTCTTACCTCTTCAACTTATCCTTCACAGTTCTGGTGGACAGAGCTCCCTAAAAATGGCCTTCCAGGCCATTTTGCTGTTTACAGACCTTTGCTGGCCCCCTGTTGTCTCCTAGAGTCTGAGTGCAGGCTTCTTAAGAGTCCTTAGCAGTCATGGCCCTCCACAATGGCCCAACTTTCCTTTCTTGTCTCCACTGTGACTTTCTCCTTCCTCCTCCTCCCAAGTCCCATGCACCGCCCTCCAACTGCACTAGACCACATGCATGCTTCCACCATGCAACTTCACACCTCTGGGCCTTTGCTAGTGTTCCCTTAGCTTAAATGTCCTACTCCACTCTTCCTGCCCTCACCTCCTCTGTAGCTGCTAAAACCTCTCCCATTCTTAGAGGCCCAGATAAAATGCTAGCGTGTGCACAAAGCTTGCCCTTGTGGGAATTCATCATAAGAAGTCCTTTGTTCATATTTCTGGTATGAATGTGTCATTCCCAACCTTACGTGACAGTTATTTGCCACTGTGTCTGTTTTGTGAGCCAAGGCTAGATTCTTTTTCCTGCTCTATCCCTCCTTCCTACCACAGTCCCTGGCATGGAGTCAGTGCTCAGTAACTGGGTATGGAATTAAATTTTCTGAACCTGCCATGAAAAACAAAAATAAAAATGGAGGAGGAGGGATGTGGCCAGAGGCCTGTGGGGGCGGGACAGCTACCTGAGAGAATGAAAGAGTAGGGAGCAGAGGAAGAAAACCCTCAGGAAACGGATCTCTCTTCCAGGACAATTTAATCATAAAAGGGATAAATGCTGACCACCTTATCCCTGGCAGTGTTGCTCCTGGGTGAGAAGAGGAGACAAAGTGCAGATGCAAGACTAAAAACAAGAGCATGGAAGAAAAGCGAGGAGCTCCTCTTTTCCCAAGCCTGGTTCAGAAGCACTGGGGCACTTTGGCGAGGAGCCTGCTACCTGTCCTGAGGGACTGCTTTGCTCTCCTACGCCCAGGGGTATGGCAACCAGTCCTTTTAAAAATCTGCAGAATAAAGCACAACGACAAATCCTTCCATGGTGTTGCCTCCCCTGGCAGAGAAATGATGGAGATAAAAGGGAGAAGAATGAACAGGTAAAGCCACTCTGAATCTCGATGAAATGCCCACAAGGCCAAAAACTTCCAAGTGATGGAGAGTCAGCAACCTCGGTCCCAATCTCCCTGGGAAGGGGGTTACAAAGTGAGAGTGATAGGGGAGGGAATCAAATGGCTTTTTATAGCCCCTAATATCTCTTCTGACAGCAGCCTGAACAGCTTCCCTGTGCCAGGACGCCGGGAAGATGAATGGATTTGTCTTTCCGTTAAATACCATTACCGGGAGCACTGGGGAGAATGAAGAATGGATCACAGACTCACACTCGAGGTTCCATCTCTTTTCTAATAATTAACAAAAAAGCTACAAAAACAACTCCCACATGTCCTTCCCAACCCATCCCCACCACTAACAACACTTGTAACCTCGGGGAAAATAGGTTACCCACTGAAATACAAAAATCATCTCCAGCATCGGTACGCAGCACACCACCAGCCCTGGGAAGCTGAAGTTCAAATCCAGCCCACCAGCACGGTCAGGTCCACACCAGGTCAATAACCTACTTCAAGATCCATTAAGTCTCATGTAGGAGCCTATCATCTTTAAAACCCAATGGCATTTTCCATTAAGAAGAATTGCAAGGGTCTACTCTTTGCCACAGGTGCAAATAATTCTGCTTGTTAACAGAAGAAGATCAGTTGCATTAGTGATTTGAGCCATTCACAAGCATCACAACAAAGGAAGAAAAACAAATAAAATTAGTGGTCTCACCTACAGCTTAAGGATACATTTAACAAAATATGTGCAAGATCTGTGCATTGAAAACAACAAACACTGCTATGAGAAATGTAGAGATATCTCATGTCAAGTACTAGAGCTAACACATGAATTTAGCCAGGTCATAAAATACAATGTTCATATACAAAAATCAATTGTATTCTTGTATATTAGCAGCAAACAATTGGAAAATGACATCTTAAAATAATTCTATTGACAGTAGCACCAAAAACATAAAATACTAGGAATAAATCTAGTAAAAGTTGTCTAAGATCCCCACACTGAAAACTACAAAACATTGCTGAAATAAATTAAATATTATAAGACCTAAATAAATGGAGATATTTTGCATTTGGTTTGGAACACTCAATCTTGTAAAGCTATCAATTCTCCCCCAAACTAGTCTACAGCATCCATGCAATTCCAATTAAAATCCTAGCAGGCTTCTTTTGTGAAAATTGACAAACTGATTCTAAAACTCATATGGAAATTCAAAGGATCAAAAATATCCAAAACAATTCGGAAAAAGAAGAATAAACTTAGAGAGTTTACACTGACCAATTTCAAGACTTCTCATAAGGCTACAATAATCAAGGCAGTGTTTATTAGCAAAAAGATAGATATATAGACCAAAGGGCCATAAGGGCAAGTCCAGAAATAGACCCACTTGATTTTTTTATGATCAATTGATTTTTTACAAAGGTGACAACATAATTCAATAGAGAAAGGATAATCTTTTTTTTTAATGATCTGGGATAATTGAATACCCATATGGGGAAAAAAAAAATGAACCTTGATCTATCCTTCACACCATACACAAACATTGACTTGAAATTAATCATAGACCTAAGCAAAAAACCTAAACTATAAAACTTTTAGAAGAAAATAAGGGATAAAATCTTTGCAATTTGGGATAGGCAAAGTTTTCTTAGACAAGACATAAAAAGCATGAATACCAAAAGGAAAAAATGATGAATCTTAAACTTTGAAAGACCTTAGGAAAATGAAAAGACAAGCCACAGACTAGGAGAAATATTTGAGATATACACGAGAAACATATCTCTCATATATAAATATAAATGTAAATTTAAATATGTACCAGGGAATAATTTATCAAGAATCAAGAATCTTATCAAGAAGAATAAAACAATTCAATTAAAAAAAGGCATGCCACAAAAGAAAATATATTAATAGGCAATGAACACATTAAAATTTGCTTGTTATCATTAGTCATCAGAGAAATGGACATTAAAACCAAAATGAGATACCACCACACACCCACAAAAATGGCTAAAATGAAAAACCCTGAAAATAACAAGTGCTGGCAAGACCATGGTACAGCTGGCACTCTCAGATATGCCAGTGAGAATGTAAAATGCATTAACCACTTTGGAAAATAATTAGGCAGTTTCTTGTAGTTAAACATACACTTTACCATATGACCTATCAATTTCATTCCTAAGTACTTACTCAAGAGAATTGAAGATCTGTATTCCCACAAAGTCTACATGAATATTTCTAGTAGCATATTCTTAGTCACTAAAATCTGGAAATAACCCACATGTCCAACAACAGGTAACATTGTTGTATTTCATACAATGAATACTACTCAGCAATAAAAAGGGATGGATACCAGTACACACACACCACAGGCGAACCTCAAATGCATTTTGCTGTGCAAAAGAAGTCAAAGTAAGATTTCATCTGTATGGAATTCTATCAAAAGCAAACCAACCTAAGTGGCAGCAAACAGATCAGCAGTTTTCTGGGAGGAGGAAGAGATTGGCTACAAAGGGTCATGAGGGAATTTTCTAGGATGATGAAAGTGTTCTGTCTTGATTGCAGCAGTGATGATTACACCAGTGTATATATTTGTCAAAACTCATCAAATCATACACTTAAACATGCATATTATGTTTTATGTAAATTATTCCTCAATTAATTCAATTAAAAAATACTGATATGTATCTTCCAGCCCCACACATAGTGTTTAATTGGTCTGAGATGTATCCTGGGCATCAAGATTTTTTTAATTTCCCCAAAGATTCCAACATATGGCCAAGGTTAGGAACCACTACTCTAGGGGCTAAGCAGAAAAATGAATGTCCTGGTGTCATGGGACACTGACAGAGGGCTACCGGCTCTCTTGGTGTGAGCACAAGAAGTCAGAGACTCCCCACCGTTGTGACAGGCTACTACGGTAGTACCTGTAGCTCCCTTGGGTTTGCTGCTGGTTTACATAACACTCTGCACAGAGCCAGGTTGTGCTGTGGCACGGTGGTCATTATGCAAGTATATCTGTACTCCTGAAATTAGGATACAGGGCACACAGTGCCTTGAATGACCCCCTTGTCTTGTCTAACAAGGCACCAGACAAGAGTCTCTCCAGCATCTGGCCGAGGGCATGCATGTGTGCATTAGCACTGGAGCCCAGATATGGTCCCAAATACACAGGCTGGCCAGAGGACATTGGGAGGGCCTTCCAAGTAACGTACACCATGGCTCTCTCCCCTGTGACCCAGCACCAGACAAAGGAAAAGTGCCTGCCAGGAGAAACCAGCCTTCAGAGGGTCATATTCAGGTCAACAGTCAAGAGACCAAGCTGGAATCTCATGGCTGGAGCTCATGTGAGTTGCTTGGCCATCTCTGAAATAAATAGAAATGATAGTGTTTATGTTTGCATTTGTAAACGATCAGTGGCCTCCCCAAGGAGGAAGACCCTTTTCCCCTGGTGCTGGTCAAGTAGAGACCTTCTCAGAGCACAGCCATGAGACTCAGCACCAATCCTTGTTCTCCTTGCTCTCCCTAGCATTATAATTTGCCTGCCAGTTGACACGGCAGAGCTGCTTCTTCAACACCCTCTCTTGGGAGCCACTCAAGGTAGCAATAGGCCATGTGACACAGTTTAGCCATGTCCCAGCCACACCCCCAGTTGAGACACCTGCTACTCAGGATGCCTGGGTTAGAACTGGCTTTCTGATTCCTCCCAAAGAAAGTCATCAAGTTGATGGTGAAACAAGGTACTGAGCCTCAATGCCTAGTTATGGAGTGAGATACAAACATGAATGATCTAGGGCATCTGCCCTTGAGGAGCTCCTAGTCCTGTACTTACCTTATGCTGTCTAATAGATTGAGGGAAGCTCTACTCGAGACAGAATACAGATCACAGGCAGCCCAAGGCAGGGCGTGCACGTCTATAGTTGGGAGCCTTGACCTCCCTAGGGGGATCCCTTTCTCTCATAATCTAAAGACTCAGATTCTTTAGCACAGAACCCACAGTGCTCTGTGGCCCAGAGTTTGCCGCCCTTCCTGTCCAGGTCCAGACTACTCTAGATCCCAGACCATTCCCAGGCACCTGAGCATGCCACTCCCTTTCCTCTGTGGCTTCCATATGCTCTTCCCACTCTGTAGAATCTTATCACCTTTCTTCTAGTCTCTTCTGTGTCTCTGTGAGATGTAACATTGGGCCCCTTCTCTATGAAGTCTTCCCCAATATTTCCCCTCACAGACACAGCAGTATCAAGCATTCCCTTCTCTCCATCCCATAACCCACCTTCTGTGGGGGCAGGTGGTCTTGGGCCTCTTTACATGCTGCCCCACAAACACCAGTCTGCCACCTCTCCAGTGGCAGTAACTGGGGCTTTCATCAATCAGGGTATTCATTTGCTTGGTTACTTTTCAACAAATATTTAGTGAGAAGATCACTTGAGGCCGGGACTTTGAGACCAGCCTGGGCAAAAGCAAGATCCCGTCTCTACAAAACATAGAAAAATCAGCTCGGCATGGTGGTGCACAGCCACAGTCCCAGCTACTCAGGCAGCTGAGGCAGGAGGATCACTTAAGCCCAGGAGTTTGAGGTTGCAGTGAGATACGATGATACCACTGTACTCTAGCCAAGGCAACAGAGTGAGACCCAGCTCAAAAAAAAAAAAAAAAAAAGGCAATAATTGAATCAAAACGGGATACTAAAATAAATATTCAAGTAATTCAGAAGAAATCAGAATAAAGAAAACAGGAACAAAAAATAAAAGGAAATGAATAAAAACAGATAATAAAATGATGTAACTAAACCAAACCATCTCAATAATTACATTAAAAGCAAATGGTTTAAACATACAAATTATCAGATTGTATGATAAGAAAATAAGATCACACTACATGTTGTCTACAAGAAACCCATTTTGAAAATAATCACATATTTAGGTCAAAAGTAAAAGATATATCATGCAAGCACTGGTCAAAAGAAAGCTGGAATGTCTATATTAGCATCAGACAAAGTAGATTTTAGAAAAAGGAATATCACCCAGGACAATGAATGGGATTATATAATTACAAAATGAGTGTAGCTAGTTCCCCAAGAATCTAGGGAAGTGAGGATGGATGGATAGAAGCCCCAGGAGACCCTCAGAGGGCCTCAGAAACAGGATAAAGTCAGGTTATCAATGACCCAGGGAGATGAGAGCTAGGAACAAAAGGCTGAGTGGCAAAGTGAAGGGGAGTGAATGCTGGGGCTGTCATCTTAGTCATCCCTGGTGTCTATGACATGATATTCTGGCTCTCTGGCTCAGTTTACACAGCAGAAAATAGAGTGGATAACTGGCCTAGAAAGGGCAATATGAGTTATCCCTTGTATGAGAGGATGATCTGTTCAATAGCATGTCCTCGGGGCCATTTTCCCAGCGAATTCTCCACCTGCCTCTCCCCGAAGCTGGTGATCCACATTCCAAATCCCAGAATTTCAGAGGGGAGATAGCCTGAGAGATCATCCAGCCCAAGCCGTTCATTTTGGAGATGAGAATCCTGAGGCCCAGAGCTAGTTAAAAGTGAAAGCTGCACTTGCAAACAAGACTCCAGTAGTGCTTTTCTAGAATGCATGGCTTCTTTTGCAAGAAGACTCCCATGGGATTGGGGGAGCAGTCAGAGACCAGATAATATAAGATTTACACTATGCAGAGCTAAATGGTCCACATACACATCAAATAGAATCCTGCTTCTGACATAGAGGCCAAGGTAAGGGTGAAAATATCAGGACACCAGCACCATGGACAGCAGCCCAGAGGTTACTTATGATGGTATTTTATACTAAACCCTTTGGTTACTGAGCATTTGCTAAGCGCTCACTCTATGCTGAAATCTGAGTTATGTAGATGGCATAACATAGGGTCCCTGCCTTCAGGGATTCATGATCAAGTTGGAAAAATAGGAAACAAAGGCCAGGATCTTGAGGAAAATATATTAAATACCTAAAAGACACTGTGGAGTCATTAAAGTCCATGATCAGATGGTCAGGTTGATCTGAAAAGACCTTAAACAGGGTACACTAGGAAGGAGAGGAGGCGGCAGTGAGATCTGAACAGAGGCAGCAGTTGTGATGCTACCACAAGAGTCCAAGTAAGAAGGCCCAAGAGCAGTGGAGAAGGCGGAAAAGAGGATTTGTGAGAAATCAACATTATTTCATAACTGAACAGCATAAAGAGGAGTCACACAGGACCCTTTTCATGTGTCTTGATTAGTTTGTTTACTAGTTGCCACAAACCAAGGCAAAGAATGTAGGAAGAAGAGCTGATGTGAAGGAAAGACCATGAGTCTGATTTTAGACATTTCGAGTGTAAGGTGCCGGTAGGACACACAGGGGAAGATGTATAACAGGAAATTAGACGTATGAGTCCAGAGCTAAGGAAAGAGGTCGGGATGAAACAAGAGATATGGCAGTAAAATATATGGGAGAAGACAAGCCCACTCCAGGAGACTGGCTCGAGTGAGGAGGAAGGAGAGCCTCAGGAAGAACCTACATTTTAAAACAGGGAAGCAGGGAAGAGGCCTCAATCAGGGAGACTTTGAATTTTGAATGGCCAGAGGTTTGCCCTAGGTATGTCAACATTTAGTCAAAATAATCACACAGTGGGTTGGGTAACAGAACCCTTGGGGTCCAAGCCTTTCAGAAGAACACTGAACTAGAATTTCCTTTTGGTTTCTATAAAGGTAGAGGATCCAGAAGTCCCAACTCTTCATCTCCTGAGGATTTTGTGAACACGAATCCAGTCTCACAAAGCTTGCTGGAGAAGGGTCGACGTGCACTGAATATGAGTGATCCCAGGAGACACAGGCCCGGAGTACCCCAACTGTCTACATTTGAGTACAAGACACTAGAGACTCCTTAAACACAGAAATGCTTCCCCTTCAATTCAGGATCAATACTACTCACTTTTCCCCCATGGCCAAATTTCTGTGTATTTTTATTAAAAAGGAAGAAAACTCAGCCCTGAGAGTTGTGATTCGTCTAAGCATCAGCTCTGAAGCTTCAGAACCAGACCTAGGAAATTACCACCTCACACATGATTAGGCTTGATTATTGGGGTCTCACCAGAGTCAGTTTCACTGAGATAACTAACACCTAATGGTCTCTAAAGTGTTATACGATTCAAAGTACATTCCACAATCTGTTCTTTTATCTTCTTTTTTTTTTTTTTTTGTTGAGACAGAGTCTCACTTTGTTGCCCAGGCTAGAGTGAGTGCCGTGGCGTCAGCTTAGCTCACAGCAACCTCAGACTCCTCGGCTTAAGCGATCCTACTGCCTCAGCCTCCCGAGTAGCTGGGACTACAGGCATGCGCCACTATGCCCGGCTAATTTTTTTTTCTATATAGATTTTTAGTTGTCCATATAATGTCTTTCTATTTTTAGTAGAGACGGGGTCTCGCTCAGGCTGGTCTCGAACTCCTGACCTTGAGCAATCCACCCGCCTCGGCCTCCCAGAGTGCTAGGATTACAGGCGTGAGCCACCGCGCCCGGCCTGTTCTTTTATCTTCTGAATCAGGGAGCCACCTGGTTAAAGTTTTTAGGAGGGGACAAGCAGGGATATTTTTCGAATGAATGACAGGGCCTCTCTTCTGAACAGCTCAATTAAGAGGGTCAGGAAAAAGGAATGAGAAGGACGATGAACATGAAACCCCCGGTGGTCCAGATCTACGTCCCCGATGCTATTGAAAAATTCCACCCATGCACACATCACCAACAACTGATCTGTCAGAATTCCCAGCAGCTGAAATGAGGCAGAAAAGATGTGGGCACTGGGCTTCCAAAAAGAAAAAATAATAATAATAACCTACATGTTACAGATTTGGAGTTATGCTTTCAAGAAATAAGTGTATGGAGATGATTATTTCACTTAAAAAATGCACATGGCAAATAGCTGGCCAGACAGGCACTGACATAGATGTGTTGTAGGCTTATACATTTATTTGCAAAACACAATGTAATAGAAATGGACATCATACTTTGCATTTATATAGCAACTATATCTCCAAGGACCTCAAAGGATTCTGCAGCCATTACTTGATTCATCCTTGTTACATGCTTGTAAAATGCAGGAGAGGCCAGGATTACTCATCCCATTTTATTAAAGAGGAAGTAGAAGCCCCAAGAGGATACATGGGCTGGCCAAGGGCATATTGTGAGTCATTTATTTGCTTAAAGCCATATAGGGGCTGAAATTAGTCCCAAATTGTCCTTATACCTGCCAATTTTTACTTGTAGGAAATGATTCTGTATGTCGGGCTTGTGCTAATGATTTAGACCACCAAATGGACAGTGTTGAGGGCAGGTTATAAATTGGAGAAGGGTTGAAGTTAGCAAGTGCTTGGCATTTCCGTTCTCCTTTAGTGGTCGCATTCCTATGAATAGACACAGTGCTCCTGATGGCAAGGAGGGGGACAAGTTCCTGCCATCATTTCCCTGGAACCCAAAGACACAGCTCTGTGTTGACCCTTGCCATTTAATGACTGCTCACAAGGTACATTTTTAATATGCACCTTATATACATTATGTCATTTATCTTATAGCTATAACACCGATGTGAGTCCCAGATGCAGAGAAGACCGAGCGTGGGTGAGCTGCCCTGTGTGCGGGGCACTGCAGTCACTGGCACTGGGATGCAGCCTCACAGTGCTGTGACTCTGAGGGTTTGCTCTCCAGTGGCAACCGATGATGTAGAACCGTGCTGTCCACAAATGCAAGTCACATCTGCAACAATAAATATCAGGGAGCCACAGATGCAAGCCACATACGTAATCCTGAAGTGTCTTGCAGTGGCATACAATACGTGAAAAGGAACAGATGACACTAATTATAATAATATATTTTATACAAACCAATATAGTCAATAGATTATCATTTCAACATGTCATCAATATAAAAATATTAATGAGATATCTTGCTTTTTTTTTAACTTTGAAACCCAGAGTACATTTTACACTTACAACACATCACTATCAGGACAAGTCACATTTCAAGTGCTCAGTAGCCACAGGCGACTAGTAACCATCACACTGCGTGGGGCAAGTCTAGAAAGATGCAGGGATAGAGTCTTGGAAAGTTTGAGTCGTGGGTCCCGACTCTGACCCACTGCCAGCTTGACTTAGTGCAGTGCTTGAGAGGTTGGATGCTGGAGCCAGGCTCACCTGACTTTGAATTCCATTTCTACCTCACAACATTTACTTAGACTCTGTTGCCTCAGTTTTCTCATCTGTAAAATAGAGATAGTAACAATACTTACCTCGTTGGGTTTTGTGAGGATGAAAGGAGGAACTGCTTAGACTAGCAATGGGCACACAGGAAACAATATAAAGGCATTTGTTGCTATTAAGATTATTATTTCCACGGGAACTCAGTTTCTTTTTCTATAAAATAAGGATGTTGAAAATAGATGGTTATCAAGATCCCTTCTTGCTCTTGATTAATAAAAAACTGGGGTGGGAATCCATCAATCCTAGTGCTATGCCTTATCTCTGTGCGTCTGTTCTGAAGCACACGCTGGGCAGGGCCTCAGATCCAGCCCGTTTCTAGTGGAGGCTTGCAAGGTGCTTCTGTGGCTGCCTGGGGTGGGGTAGGCAGAAGGACTCTCCTGGTTTGTCACCAGTGTTAGAAGCTTGTTCCCAGCATCCTGGGCTCATGTTGACATGCTCCCTGGACAGCCTCCACATTCTCACAGCTGTCCTCTGTAGACACTTACAAAGTTCACAATCATAATCCCTCACCCACTTGAATCTCTAAGCTAGAAGAAATCCAAGCTGGGCCTACAGTGTGGAGCAAAACCCATCCTTTCCCAAGTGCCTCCAGCACCAGCTAACAGAAAACAACCCCCGGAGATGGTGACCCTGCAGCTCTACATACCAGCTGTTCTTGGGGCTGAGAGGCGAATGGGAAAGCTGAGTGGTCAAGAGGCCAAAACACTTGAAAAGTTGTGAATGAAGATGCCGAAATCTCAGCAACAGCTATTCTGGGGCTGCAGCTCAAAGAATTCCAGCTGTCTGGCTTCTTCTCCCTAGAGACCAAACTGAGGAATTGTAGAAATTCAAGGTGGAGACAGCCCAGGGATTCAGGTGCCTCCTCTCCAGGGAGGCTGGCAGAGGAGAGTGCGTCTCCAACTCATCTCCAGGGATCTGTCCCATCCACTCAAATGCTGGAGTCTCTGCTACTTCTCTTGGAGGGCAGGCTTGTGCAGACTAATATGTCTCAGTGCCAAGAATCCTTCCGCCCCAGGACACCAAACAGAAGGATGACAGGGCTGCTCATCTTGAAAGAGAAGAACAAAACCACGGCCCCTCCTGCCAAGCAGCCATTTCCTCCCAGCTGTTCACATAGATTTGCTAAGATCTACATTCTCCCATATCAGCCAGCCCTTACCAGGAGACCACCTGGAAAGAGAGATGCCAAAGAATTGGAGCTGTAGACCTGCCCATGAGAAAGGACTTCAGACCAATCACTAGACAAGAATGAAACAAAACACCATCCTTGGCCCAGAGGGAGGCAAGAACAAAACGCAGAGATTCTTACACTCAGGCACCACTGGATATTAGGATCACCAGATCCTGTCTCCTCTTCCTTCTCTCGACTGAACTGGAGAGCTGTTTTTACATCTCCCAGATGCACTGACTGAATCTGAAATATCTCAACATTCTCGCCCAGTTGAATGCCTTTTAGGCACTGAATGTTTGTGTCCCCCCAAAATTCATATGTTGAAACCCTATCCCTCACCCTTGATGCGATGGCATTAGAGGGTGGGCCCTTTGAGAGGTGATTAAGGTTAGATGAGGTCATGAGGATGGAGCCCTCATGAATAGGATTAGCGCCCTTGTAAGAGTCATGCGAGAGCCTCAGCTGCCTGCTCTCTGCCATGTGAGGACACAATGAGAAGTCGGCAGTCTGCCCAGGAGAGAGCCCTCCCCAGCACCCGACCATGCCGGCACCCTAATCTTGCACTTCCAGCCTCCAGAACTACGAGAAATAAAACTCTGTCTTTTATAAGTCACCCAGTTTGTGGCATTATGTTATAGCAGCCCAACTGGACTAAAACAGTGCCCCTCAACACCCACATCTGAGGGCCCACGTCCTCCCTTTGGGACTTGCTGAGAGCTCTGTGGCAGCTGAGCTGCAGCCACAGAGAAGGCCGGCATCCCAGGATCCCACCCTGCTCATCAAAGGGGCTGGTCATGCACTAATAAAGTGGAGCTGCCACCACAGCTGTCTCAGTTAGCACCACGATCGCACACCCATCAACCTCACCCCAGTCACAGCCCCCGCTGAGCCAGGGTGACAGCTCAGGGTGCTGAGAAGGTGGGGTCACCTTCGCTGCAGCAGCCAAACAAACTTCACCCCTTCCCAGGCAGGTCCCAAGCTCCCATCTGCCCTGGGACAGGTCCTGGACCATGGAAAACTGGACTGTGGAGAAACGAAGAGAGCTGAACATTTCCGAGCAGCAAGCACAAGAGTTTTTTGCTCTGAAGTCACCTGTGGTCCCCAGTTTCAGTGCCTCTCCAGGCCCGTTCCTTCTGCTCATTAGGTAAACGTGCCAACACAAGGAAAGAAATCAAGATCTGTTTAGCTTTCCCCACTGGCCCTGTCAATCTTTCCAAGGAAGACAGTTCCTGCCACACAGCTCAGGAAACGGGCCCCAGAGGGCCAAGGAACAGCTCCATCCCGTAAATGTATTTACACAGCACAGTCTTGTTCTTTACGTCTTGCGGGCAGCCCACCTCTCCCCAGTGCCCCAGAGAAGTTTTATCGCCGGGGAGGGCGTGCGCTGCTGCTCTCACCAAGTCCCTCTGCGATCATCAAAGCAGACAGACTGTCGGCTGTGTGGAGACGCAGCCTCCCCCAGCGAGTCCTCTCGGAGGCTGACAGAAGGTTCTCCAGCCGGCAGGCACAGGCTGGGGCTGGCAGCACCCACAGAACATCTCTGGACGCCCGCTGTGCCGCCTGGCTGGGGCTGCCTCCTCGGGCTGCCTCACAGAGCTGCTCTTCTCTGGATCAAGGGAGAGACACAGGGTCTGACTGTAGCATCGTTGACAAGGGTGCCACTTGGAAATGTGGGGGATGGCCAGAGACATAGGGCGTCAAGCTCAGGTTTAGACAGGCAAGACTGCATGGAAAGAACTAGACAGCCCAGAGTTTCCAGGCCGAAAAGAGAGTTCAAAAACCACCCAGTCTTCCCACCCATTGTACAGAAGAGAAAACTGAGGTTCAGAGAAGTACGAGTATTACATAGTAGGTAAGAGGGGGCTTTGGATTCAGTCTGACTTGATTGTAACCCCAGCTCTACAACTTTGCTTGCTCTAGAACCTTGCACTTAATCTCCGTGGGTCTCTATTTTCTCATTTCTAAAATGCATATAATAAAACATACCTCATACGATGGTTTGTGAGGCTCACATGTGAAAACGAAGTAAATAAAGCACCCGGCACACTCATCACACAATTAATGGTAACTACTGTCATTATTATTACATAATTTGGCCAAAATCGCCCAGAGAATTCACATCAGACATAGGACGCCAAATTCAGTTCTTTCAACTCCTAGATGAGTGCTCACTTTCAGGTGATCAAAAGAACCTTCAAAGCTACGTCACTCAGTTAGGAATTTCATTCATCTACTAATAACAGTGGCTTAAAGAAATCAAGGTTGTACTCTCTTATCAACCTAAATAACAAACAGAGAGCAGCTCTTCTTTTAGAGACTAAAAGAAAAGATACTTATTTGAGAATAGTGCATTGCAATGGGGATACATGTGCCATAGTAAAATATGTATGTTTTCTGAGAGGTAAAGGAAAACAAAGTTTTTAAAGGAAAAATGAGAATTACATAATTGTTTTGAAATAATTATCCTTAGCTACAAAGATGAATAACAACGATGACACCAGTCTGAGTTTGGACAGGCAGTTGCTGGGCGTATGTCCTTGCGGAAGCATTTTTTTGTGTAAGGTTGCAATGGCCTTTGTGCAAGACTGTGGTTTTTGCAGTTTTTTGTGACAGTTTTTGCTATCAGGCACACAAGCTTGAGAATCCTGTCTTCGTGGCCTTCCCTGGCTTTTTTGTCAGTGTTTTCTTAGTATTAGTGACTTTATTGTGATTCCGACAACTTTCATACTCTCATATTAAGTAAGACCAAATGCAAGCAGTAGAACACTGGTAAGGAAGCCCAATGAACCTAGACTTCTCTGTTTTTCTATCGTTCTGAGCTCTTGGCTTTCGTCCTCAAGGTCACAAAATAGCTGCTGGGGCTCCAGACGTCAGGAGGAAATGGAGTGGAAAGGAGCAACGGGGCATTCCTTCAAATGTAGTTGGCCACCTTTAAAAAGATTTCCTGGAAGCTCCATTCTGTGACTTTTGCTCCTAATTGGACACCTTGGCTACAGGGAAGTTGGATAATGCCTGATAAAACCAGGGTTTTGTTTACAAAGAAGGGGAGGGGCCAGGCACAGTAGTTCACACCTGTAATCCCAGCACTTTGGGAGGCTGAGGCAGGCAGATCTCTTGAGGCCAGGAGTTCAAGACTAGCACCTGGGCAATATAGCAATACCCCCATCTCTACAAAAGATTAAAATTTTTTTAAAAAATTAGCCAGACACGATGGCACACACCTGTAGTCCTAGCTACTTGGAAGGCTGAGGCAGGAGGATCACTTGAGCCCAGGAGTTCAAGGTTGCAGTGTGCTATGATTGTGCTACTGCACTCCAGTCTGGGTAATAGAACAAGACCCTCGCTCAGAAAAAAAAAAAAAAAAAGGAAGAAGCAGCAGGGGAGAGTGGACACTGTAACCGCAATGAACAATCTCAGCTTTTCAGCCACATTCTCGGAGTTAACAGGGTAAGTCACCCATTGCATCTGCTTCCCCTCTGGGACCTCTGAAAGGCTCTCTGGAAACTCCCCATCTATGCCTGTGGCTGCCCAGGGCCCAGCCTGGTGCAGGGTCAGTGTTCCCGCCTCACAGCACCAGGCATGCCTTGCTGCCATGGGCTGACAAGGATGTTGTGGAAGGCAGCGTGCAGGAAGGAAGGGCTGCCATGGTGAGCCCTCCCCTGCCCACAGCTCCCCTCGGCACCTGTGAGAACAGAGGGGTTGGATTCCTTTCCTCCCTCGGAATAGAGCCAATCAGAACAGCACAGAGTTGACACCCAAACTCTGCTCTCCCTTCCCACGGCACTCATCACCTTCCAACTTACCAAGCACTTCCTTTATTTCTTATGTCTGTCATATTGCCATGCCATTTATTCCTTTCTCATGCCTATTTATTTATGGGTTGTGAGAGCAGGAATGTCTGCCTGTTTTGTTCACAGCTGCACCCTCAGCACGTAGAACAGAGCCTGACACACACAGCAAATTCTTAATCAGTATTTGTTGAATAAATGCACATATTAACATAGCTCAGTCTTGGGGCAAATTAGATTCTCCAATCAGGAAAGGCAGTTGACAAGAAAGGAATAGATAAGAGCTGGGAGCTAGCAGCAACAAAGACAAAAAGCATCCATATAAAGTTAAATCAAGAAAACAGGCATTCTGAGAGAAGACACAGAAAATTAATGATCTGGATTTATGGTACAGCTCTCCCTGCCAGATGAGTGAACACATCCTCTCTGTTCTCTAGACAAGTGTTATCGTACCCATTCAGTGGAAGGGGAAGCTACGACCAGGAATGGCCAGCCAGCATCTCCTATGGTCCTACTAAATGACTCCCAGTCTTAAGCCATGGCTCCAGGTCACAGAGCCTAAAAGAAAGCAGGCTCATATTCCAAACTGGCCACCACCAGGATCATTGTTTGTTTTCTTCCACTTTCAGCTTTCTGTTGACTGTGTCTCTCCTCTGAGCTGCTTGTTTACTCTGTGGCTTCCTTTTCACCTATGAATGGGCACTTTTCAAAATAGGACCACCATGCAGCTGAGAGCAGGTGGAAGGACTTCATGTGAAAGCGAATGGCCAGCCAGGTCCAGGCAATGTCCCTCCCATTTATATGCTCAACCCTCACATGCAAGGGATGCCCGGGCAGCAAAGGAGTCAAGTCTCTGTCCCTAAATCAGCTAGAAATGGTTTGGTTTTGTTTCTTTTTTTTCTTCTCTTGCTAAAAAATTAGGAAGTGATTTTGAAAATGCCATGCAAAGAAATCAGTCTTTTTCTTCTCTCTTCTAACCATGAAAATATACACTGCCCAAGCCTGATAAATGTTAAATGTGACCTTTTGCAAAGTTTCCTGGCAGGTTAATTTATGACGCTTCCAGATTCTAATGTACCAGGTAGTTGCTGTTTATGTGTTTGATGAAGGATTCTTTGTCCAGAGTTGATATGTCTTAGCAGAACTTCTGTAGCTCTCACCCCCTTTCTCTCTGTTGCTCTTTCAATCTCTCCTTTAGTCTAACTTTGTGCTTGGGTATTTAATCAATCTTCCTGGGAAGAAAACATGAATATATTTATGAATTCTCAGTCCCTAAGTTGTCATGCACGCTGTATTAGCTTATTACAGTATCTCCAAGATAATTCTTCCCTCTCATCTCCCTACACCTGTGCTTTTGAGTTCAGGGAGATCTCAGCTCAAGCAAAATTACTTTTAATGTTTGGTTTGCTACAAGAGCTGCTTTGAGGGTTTCTGTCTTGAACAGGTGTATCTTGTCTTTGCATCCTTATTGGCTTTACCTTTGTTCTTCTCTGTCTCAGAAAGAAAAATCTAGTGAACCAGACTTGAGCCCCAAGAGGTTGTTTCAGCCCAAGAATATAACTAAGCTTAATGAGTGTGTAGATACATGGTGGGGGGTGGGCCACAAATGAGCATCAGGAGTGCAGGGGCTCAGGACGCACTGCACCCTTCGAAGGCACGTCACAAAGACAGCCATTACCTATATGGAAGTTACAGGTATCAGAGATTTGGGGCTTTCTTTTCCAGAACTTAGAATGGTGCTTGACACACAGTAGGTGCTTAATTTTTATGGAAAGAAAGACAGAAAATGAGAAAGCAAGGGAAGGAAGGTGGCAGGAAAATCATACTCTCTAATACAACGCTCCTCAAATCCTTTATCAAAGTTGTAGGGACCAGAGGCTGAGTCCATAAGGCCATTTAGAGATTTTTATAATATGAGCCCAGGAGCTGCCAGCATCTCCAGAACTGCCACTACCTGAGAAGCTGTTATAGGTCCCAGGAACACATCTTCCCCAGCCCTGCAGCTCCCGCCATGCTGTCAAACCAGGTGTGTGCATTTGTACCGGCATCTTTGAATGCACCATGAATGGCTTTTCCTGCAGCAGTGAGGGCAGGATGGGGCTGGCAACCTGAGCAGAGCAAAAGCTTCACTGAGCTGCACCAAAGGCCCAGGTGGGGCAAGAGAACACAGATTGGTGCGGAGGCCAGTCGGAGAGCTGCGTGGTTTCTCCAGAAACATTCTGCAGCCTGGGGAAAGAGCGGGAGGAGGAGGACAGTTCCATTTGCCCAAGGTTAGGAGTCAGCCAAGTGGGTGCAGCACGAGCGCAAGAGGACAAAGGAATGAGTGGAAACAGAACGAACACAGGATCCAGGCCGGACACAGAGGTGGGAGAAACCAAGGACTGCAGGGGCTCTGTTGTCATTCGGTCTGCAAGTTTTATTTTGTATTTGGGGACATATAAATCATTGATGAGATGTTTCATTTTCTAGCCACTTGGGCATCAATTACAGGCATCCCAACTTTGTGTGTCCTCCCAAGGAGAAAACTGAGTGGAGCTGGGCAGAGCTTTCATTCAGATGGCACACCTTTGGAGGCAGCTCACGCCGTGTGACAGTTGCATTCCAAGACTCCAGAGCAGTGAGCCTCACTTGTGAGACAAAGAGACAGATGTCACCTCCATAGTGTGATTTGAAGGGCAACAGGAAAGCTCTCTACCCCACGCCTTCTGTCAGCCTTCCATAGTGCCCGCAATTTCCCTATTATTCACTGCTTAGCTTTACTGTACAGCAATACTAACAAAGCACAAATGTTACCTGGAGGTGTCATGCTAGCTGAGACAGTACAAAAAACTTGAAAGTCAGACCACGCTGGGTTCAGATCCCAACTCTCACTCTACAGCAGTGTGATACCTGGCAAATTATTTAGCATCCCAAAGACTCTGTATCCTTATTTATAAAAATGTGAACTCTACCAACATTGTAGGGTTATCATAAGGATGGCTTGACTGACATGTATAGAGCAAAAAGCACATAGACTGGCACATACTGAGGACTCAAGCAATGTTCATTTTTTTTTTTCAGCATATTACAGGGGTACAAATGTTTAGGTTACACATATTGCCTTTGCCCCACCCAAGTCAGAGCTTCAAGCGTGTTCATCCCCCAGACAGTGCGCACCACACCCATTAGGTGTGAATATACCCATCCCCTCCTCCCCCTCCCACCTGCTCGACACCTGATGAATGTTATTACTATATGTGCACTTAAGTGTTGATCGGTTAATACCAATTTGATGGTGAGTACATGTGGTGCTTGATTTTCCATTCTTGTGATACTTCACTTAGTAGAACGGGCTCCAGCTCTATCCAGGATAGTACAAGAGGTGCTAGATCACCATTGTTTTTTGTGGCTCAGTAGAACTCCATAGTATACATATACCACATTTTATTAATCCACACACATATTGATGGGCACTTGGGTTATTTCCACATCTTTGCGATTGTGAATTGTGCTGCTATAAACATTCAAGTGCAGATGTCTTTTTTATAGAATGTCTTTTGTCACAAAATGTTCATTCTTTTTATCTTTATCTGTGAAAACTGGTGTAGTGGGGAAAGCATTGGACAAGTGTCAAGTACCATAGTGCACCACAGTGCTAGTCCATGCTCTTCCACTAATGAGCTGTGTGACCTTGTTAAGGTCACTTTACTTCTCTGGGCTTGAGTTTCCCATGAGGCTTGAACTGTATTTGTTCATTCAATAAATGAATATTTTTAATATGTGTCAGGAGCTGTTCATCTACTCACACGATGAATAAATGAATAAGGGTGTGTGAAATAGTGGTAAGTAATAGTCTTATGATAAAGAGGTCTTGAGTGGCTAGTTTAGAAGGAATACTCAGGGAAGACCTATGTGAGGAGGTGAACCTTACACTGCGGCCTCCAAGGACAAGAAGGAGCCAGCCATCGGAAGATGGAAGGGAAATGCTATGCAGGCAGAGGGAAGGGCAAACACAAAGAAGCAAGCGTGGATGACTTCCAAAGTCCTTTCTGGGTCCAATAGTCTTTATGTTATATTCTCTGCGGTCAGGACATGACTTTGGGGTGTGATACTAGGATAAGTGGAATGGCAGTTCTTTTATGGGCTGATTACTGTCACTAAGAGGCAGGAGTGCTACTTAGACTAGTTATGCTAGGGTCCGACTGAGCAAGGGAAAGGGACAATCAGAACCAAGACTGGAAAGAGAAAAGTGCAGCTAAGAGAGCAGAGACATACTGGGTGGTGGGCTATACAGGAAAGGATATTGTAGACACTGGCCAGCTTCCTTCCAAAGCACCCAGGAGGCCCTTATCATCAGACCTGGGATGACAGAAGTTGGCTGCTTGGACAGTTGGATGGTTTTTTTGAAGCCCCTTCACTGAAGCTGAGGAAGAGCAAACCAAGTCAGGAAGAAACTTCTTGGATGAACACAGAAATAAGAATCTGGGGCCAGGTGCGGTGGCTCATGCCTGTAATCCTAGCACTCTGGGAGGCCAAGGCGGGTGGATCGTTCAAGGTCAGGAGTTCGAGACCAGCCTGAGCAAGAGCGAGACCCCGTCTCTACTAAAAATAGAAAGAAATTATCTGGCCAACTAAAATATATATAGAAAAAATTAGCCAGGCATGGTGGTGCATGCCTGTCCTCCCAGCTACTCGGGAGGCTGAGGCAGTAGGATCGCTTAAGCCCAGGAGTTAGAGGTTGCTGTGAGCTAGGCTGACACCATGGCACTCACTCTAGCCCAGGCAACAAAGTGAGACTCTGTCTTAAAAAAAAAGAATCTGGGTTAGGAATATTCTGGTCTCAGATAACAGAATAGAGATTCATTCATTTACTTGCTGATTCACTCATTCAACAAATATATATTGAGAATTCACTCTTGTAGGCCCGGTTCTCTTGCTGGGGCTACATCATTGAACAAAGCAGACAAAAGTCCCTAGAAAAATCCTTACATTCTAGTAGGAGAGATAGATAGGTATTGAGAGGCCAAGGTCTTTAACCCAGACAAGGAGAAAGAGGTAATATGAATAGGTTATATCTATTTTTTAAAAAATCAAATCAATAATTAATATCCTTGCAAAAAGTAAAACACCAGGTCCAGATGATTTTAGTAGTGAGTGCTACCAAACATTTATGGAAGAAATGATACCAATTCACTATAATCTATTCCAGAAAATAGAAGCACAAGGAACATTTTCTAACTCATTCTAGATCAGCATTGCCCTAACACCAAAACTAGACAAAGACATTACAATAAAGGAACACCACAGACCATATATTCCTCTTGAACATACATGCAAAAATCCTCAACAAAATATTGGCAAATCAAATCAAACAATGTAGAAAAAGAATTATACACCATGGCCAAATGAGACTGATTCCCAGTAGGCAAAGCTAGTTCAACATTCAAAAATCAGTTCATGCAATCCATCACATCAGCAGGCTAATGAAGAAAAATACATGATCATATTAATAGTTGCGGAAAAAAATTTGACAAAATCCAACACCCATTCATGATTTAAAAGACAAAATCCCTCAGCAAACTAGGAATAGAAGGAAACCTCCTTAACTTGATAAAGAAAGTCTTCAAACCCCTACAGCTAATACTATACTTAATGGTGAGAAACTAGATGATTTACCCTAATGATCAGGAACAAGGAAAGGAGGTCTCCTCTCACCACTCTATTATTCAACATCATATTATTAAAAGAAGTCCTAGATAATGTAAAAAAAAAAAAAAAACAAGAAAAGGACATAAAATTTAAGCAGATAGAGAAGGAAGAAATTAAATTGTCTTTGTTTGCAGACAACATAATTCTCTATACTGAAAATTCCCAAGAATTGACTGAAAAACCCTCCTGGAACTAACAAGAAATTATAGCAAAGCTGCAGATACAAGGTTGATATACAAAATGTAATAGCTTTCCTGTATACCTGCAATGAAAAATTGGAATAAAAAATTAAAAACACAATATATCTAAATAAGCACCAAAAAATTGAAATACTTAGGTACAAATCTAACAAAACAAGTCCAGAATCCATGAGAGGAAAACTATACAACACTGTTGAAAGAAATCAAAGATCTAAATAAATGGAAATGTATTCCATGTTCACGGATAGGAAAACTCAATATTTATTAAGATATCAATTCTTCCTAACTTGATCTAAAGATTGGATGCAATCCTAATCAAAGTCCTAGCAAGTTTATTTTGTGAATATCAACAAAATGATTCTAAAGTTTATGTGGAAAGACAAAAGACACAAAATAGCCAACACAATACTTAAGAAGAACAAAGTCAAAAGGCTGACGTTATGTGACATCAACACTACTATAAAAGTACAGTAATCAAGAATGCATGGGTATTTAAGGAACAATAGACAAATAAATCAAGGGAACATAAAACAATCCAAGACAGACTCACACATACAGACCACTTATCTTTGACAAAGGTGCAAACGAGATTCAATGAAGAAATGATAGTTTTTTCAACAAATGGTACTGAAACATTGGACATCCTTATGAAAAAAAAATTAATCTAAATACAGACCTTCTTTCTAGTTTTTATAAAACATTTACTCAAAATAGATCAGAGACCTGAATGTAAAACTATAAAACTTCTAGAAGATAATGTAGAAGAAAAGCTAGGTGATCTTGGGTTTGGAGATGAGTTTTCAGATGCAACAACAAAAGTGCAATACAAAAAAAATTAGTAAGTTGGAATTTATTAAAATTAAAAATTTCTGCTCTGCAAAAGATACTTTTAAGAGAATGAAAAGATAAGCCAAAGACTGGGAGAATATATTCACAAAACACATATCTGATAAAGACCTTGTACCCACAATGTAAAAAAGAACTCTTAAAATTCAATAATAAGAAAACAAACAACCTAATTTTAAAAAGGGACAAAAGTTCTGAATAGACATCTCACCAAAGAAGATACATGGATGACAAACAAGTGTATAAAAAAGATGCCCAACATCACGTCATTAGAGAATTACAAGTTAAAACCACAATGAGATACCACTACATACCTACTAGAATGGCTAAAATTTTTAAAAATTAAAAAAAAAAAAACTGACAGCACCAAATACTGGTAAGAATCCAGAACGATGCAAAATAGTATGGCCACTTTGATGACAGTTTGGCAGTTTCTTACAAAGCTAAACACAGTCTTACCGTATAATCCAGCAATCACATTCCTGGGGATTTACTCAACTGAGTTGAAACCTTATGCCAGCACAAAGCCTATACACGAATATTTACAGCAGCTTTATTCATAATTGCCCAAAATTGTCAGCAACCAAGATGCACTTCATTAGGTGAATGGATAAGCAAATATTCCATACAATGGAATATTATTCAGTGGCAAAAACAAATGAGCTATCAAGCCATGAAAAGACGTAGAAGAAAATTTAAATGCATATTACTAAGTCAAGCTAGTTTGCAAAGGCTACACAATCTATGATTCCAACTATATGACATTCTGGAAAAGGAAATACTATAGAGATAAGGGAATTCTGAACCATCTGCTTAATTCTTCTGTAAATCTAAAACTGTGCTAAAAAAAATAAAGTCCATTAATTAAAAAAAAACTTGGTGGCTTTAAAATAACAATAGCTTCTTTCTTGCTCACACTTTATGTCCATGCCATGTTGGCTGCTTTTTCCCTATTCAGGGACAGCCTGGTTGATAGAATCTCCCCATTTTGAACATCATCATGAAAGAAAGTATAGAAAATCACACAGTGGCTCTTAAAGATGATGAACCAGACATGGTACATTGCTTCTGCTCACATTTCTGTATGAGCAAGTCGTCCAATCACACCTGTCTTTAAGGGGGTAGGAATGCAATTTTATCATGTGCCCAGAAAAAGAAAAAATTAAAATACCATTTGTTAGTTCTAATGACCAGCACTCCCTGCTCCCTAGCCTCTCCTCCTGGTACAACATTACCACCAGGACACTTATGCACAGGAAACTTTTGTGCCAGCATGTGGAGGACCATGCTGGCTGCTCAGAGACAGAGGCTCTGCAAGCCCACTGATCCCTGCTAGTGACATTGCTATATCTCAAGCAAGCTCTAACTGCTTAATTGCTTCTTCACTCTGAAATCCCTCCTGAAAAACCTAGCTCTTCTATGAAGTTCTCCCTTGGCTTCAAACCTTTAGTATCAATTTATAAGAGGGAAAAGTCCAAAGAGAGACAGAAGAAAGGTTGAGAAAAGTGTGCTTCAGAAAGCCTTTGTAGGTAAGATCAAGGGCCTCCGTACCAGCTTTCACTCCATTGAGTATTGCTCAGCAAGATGCTTGAACTGTCTCCTCCTCTGTCACCACAAAAGCAGATGGCAGGCTACAAAAGGACACATTAGTTGTAAAGAATTTCAAAGTCTTGTTCTTTTCATGGTGGCCAAGAATGCCTTCAGCATTCTAAAGCTGAGATAAGTGGAAGAAAAGGTATTACTAAGGACTTCTTGATTTGCATGTGACAAAAACTTGACTCAAACTAGCTTAAGCACAAAGAGAATGATCTGCCCTGTATAAACAAGAAGTCCAAAGGACGGGGCTGACTTCAGAACTGTCTAGATTCAGTAATTGATTTAAACAATATCATCAGATCGCGCTTGCGTGCTCTCTCTCTCTCTCTCTCTTTTCAATTTTCAG
This sequence comes from Eulemur rufifrons, assembly GCF_041146395.1. Classification (NCBI taxonomy): domain Eukaryota; kingdom Metazoa; phylum Chordata; class Mammalia; order Primates; family Lemuridae; genus Eulemur; species Eulemur rufifrons. The sequence continues at coordinate 81,699,380 of NC_091011.1, read as the reverse complement.
TGTTGATTTTATTCTCAGGTAATTTTCCCCCATATGCTACAAAAATGGTTTAGGGAGTTAAATCTATCCCAAATTTTTAGGAAGTTAGATCTTTCAGGAAGCGAGAGACAAAGACAGAAACACAGAGACAGAGAGAATACCTCTGCCACTGGTTCCAGCAAAAGTAGCAGAAGGACACCGAGTATGCTAATTGATCCAGCCTGGGTCACACAATCATCTTTGAACCAACTGCATGGTCACTGTATTGGGTCCCAAATACAGGATCAATATGGAATGGGCTTCTTGTCAGGAAAGACATTTCTGTTTCCAGAAAAGAGAAGAGGAAGAGAGCTACAGCCTCAGAGTCTACCACAGTAAGAGGACAGACTCAAGCAAACACACAAACATGTGTACACAAACACACACATACACACACACACACACATTGAGACTGCCCTTCCATCCTCAAAGTCCTCATCTTGGAAATGGGTTATGGTTCCAGGATTGTCTAAGGCTAAGGAAGACAGAATCAGTCCTCCAGAGCGGCAGCCCTGCTGCTATCCTCCATTAAGATGGGACTTGCCTGTGGACACCCTTCCAGCCTCTCCGTGGTTGAACGCCTCCCTTTGTAATATCAACACCCACCTCGTGCCCCACCAAGAGCCCATGGGTATCTTAAGGAAAACATTGGTTTGCGGTTTTCTTTGCATTCCATTATGTGGCCCAGGAATAGACATTCAGCCAATATTGGATGGATGCCTGGATCTCTGGCTCCATTGTTGGACAGAATAAGAAGCTTCTAAGAAAGAAGATACAGTCCCTGACTCCAGGATCTTTTTACTTTGTCAAGGACAATTGGAACACCTCTTAACAGAACAGAACAGATTTACAATAAAAGCAACAACAAGAATAAATTAACTTCACAAGATTTGAATCAGATAGTGATCAGAGGATGCCAAGTAAAAGAGTAAACAAAGTCAGGTTTGCACCGTTATGGAGTGCACTTAAAGACAGCTTTTGCTTCTTGTCACTTGTGCACACATCTTATTCATGTCAGTAATGTGATTCTCAAATGGGAGGGACACATGGTAGATGCAGAGAGCAGCTTGGATTGGAAGGGCCCATGGTGCTTTGATTAGTACAGAAGAACAAACCCTGGGGCTCTATTTCCTGCCCAGGCCTAGAAAAGTCCATGGCTGCCTCCCTTCCCTGGACACCAGTACCCCACTCATCCCAACCATCCTCCATCTGGGAGTAGGTAATTTCTCCATTTGCAGAGAGTAAAAGTCCCTCCCATCCTTCCTCCTCTGACATATGCAGACTACACATTAGCATGGAAATGTCTTGTGCCATTAGTGAGTAACGTGCTGAATAATTAGGCTATGAAAATCTAACGGCAGGGATTTTTGTTTTATTAGCAATTTTCCATCCTATTGTGTTAATTTCATCTCATGTCAGCCGGCTTTCTGAGTAAACAATGATCACAGGCAGACATCATTTCCCAGCACATTGTGAGTGACTTAACAGACCAGAAAATGGCTTAACTTGCTTTTTGTCTTGCAGCTTCTGCCTTCTGTTGATGTCACAAGATCTCTAGTCCCTGGTTTTTTATGACCCTGGAATATTCATTGCCTCTTTGTCTGTGTGTGTCTTTCTCTGCCTGTCTGTTCTCAATCTATCTCCAAGTACTCCTTGCCCATACTTGTTTTTCCTTTTTCCTCCCTTTCTATGCCACCCCCTCACCTGCACCTCTGTACCCTACCCATCATGATATTTCACTGTTCAATACTCTATTCTTTCCAAACAATTTTCACATCCATCTTGCATTCTCTACCTCACCTTCATTTTTTCCATACACCTTCTTTGGTTTCTTTTACTTTCCACCCCACAATTCATCTGCTTTTCCTTCCACTTAACTACCTTCTTATCATTCCTTCCCTCCCTCCTCATTCTACCTAGCTCCTGGAGTGCTATCTCTCAGCCTCTCACTCCCCTCCAACACACACACGCACACACACACACACACACACACACACACAAAACTCAGTCTCTCCTTCCTGCTCAGCAAGATTCCCAGCTGACAGATGATTAATATTGGACCCAGCCATATTGGAAAGTTTAATGCTTTTTTTCTGTTATCCCCACAGTCATCAAACATCTGCAAGTTTCTCCCAGAACAGAGAAAAAGTTCTGGTACTTAGTATGTTGTTGTTGTCCAAGTTGCAAAAGCAGCTGCCATGTCCCTGAGAAAGATGGTGGAGAAAGATACTGGCAATATTCATCTGGATCACCATGTAGGACAGATCTGATGAGGAGGTCATGCTTGATCAGTGGCCCTTTCCTTTGTTCTGTTCTTTTCTTTCTGACTCCAGGAGAGTATAAATCTGTATTCCCCCAAGGCAGGATAATGCTTACTGGCTTTACTCAAATATCCAGGCCAAAGAACTAGAACAATGAGGTAATATCTCCAAAAAAAAAAAAAAGGGATATGGCTAACTGCCAATAACTCAAGCACTCAATCTATGCATCCATAGAAGACCAATAACCTGGTAGGCTGCCAACTGGGACAGCAGTTTGGGACAAGCCAAAGAAATCTATAATTTTCATAATTAACCCACAAAATGCAACTGCTAAGGAGCATAAATGCTGTCCATTTGATTTTATCTGCCCTTGTCTCCTCATCATTCAGCCACATGTCTTCATCCTGCCTCTATAATGCTCAACCCATACATGGTTATTTGATATCTTAAAAAATCAACTGGCTTAACAGATGAGATTTTAGCCCTACAAAAACTGCTATGACTCTGGTGAAAAAGAGATACAGGACAGGGTACAAGAAGCTTTTGAAAAGCATCAAGATCCAAAAGGATCCAGGATTTTTACAAATCTCTCCTGTACCCACAACTGTGCAGTGGAAGTACAAAAAAAAAAAATGGAGAATAATTTCTATGAACTCAAGAAAATGTTGATTAGACAATAAAATAGAAATAGGTAACTGTTAGATTGTGTGCAATAAGCTACATACATAACTGCACTTTAAAAGAGAAACAGCTAATGTAATTCCATGAAGTCAAAAGCGATTTAAGTCAGGGTTTAAACATTCCTAGGTGGAGAAACAAAGCAATCAAAGAGCAAAGGTGGAAATGTAAATATCCCAGGATCACAGAAAAGGCAGCCTTGCTGTTGTGAGCAGAGCACACTCACACTACTTAGCAGTAGGAGGCCAGTGGACACTTCCAGCTGCTGTCCTGGCACAGACACCTCACCAGCATCACCCCCAGGACTGGACTACTGAGACCAGTATGCTTAGTGCATCATAGACCAATCTCAGAACCAGAAATGGGCAAGCCAACCTCATTCTTACCACACCTTCTTCCTCTCAGCTCTCACCACCTATCCATACCAATATCCTGCATCAGGCATACAAACACCCGCCACGCTGACTGCTGCACTAGCAAAAGTCACCCAGCACGGACTTCACCCTGCATTGGGCACATCAGCATTCAGCACCACGGCCAGCGCCTGCAGCAGCAGAAGGGAGGCAGACCAAGAAAGGGCAGCCAGAAAACATAATCATTCTCTCGTTAGTCAGCCACCGGGCTCCTATTTCTTTCTCTTGTTTCAGATGTTTTTTCCCTCTGGGTCCACTGAGGGCCACTGTGTCTGGGTGTTCATAAAAATTGACTGTGTTGTACTAACCTATTCACCGATTAACTGCTAGGGGAAGAGAAGAGAAAGCACCCCTCCCCACTTATGTGCATAGCTCCCTCCCTCTCTAAGAAACTGATTGTTTTTGACAAATACTGTAAACTCCTTCCCATGTCCTGCCATTTGGTGGCTAAGAGAGCAGGCTCTGCAGTCAAGCTGTCTGGCCAAAACTCTACCACGTAGACGCTGTACAACCTTGGGCAAGTCATCTGCAAAATGGGGATAAAAATCATACCTACCTCATTGGTTTTGTTATTATTGTGGTGATCATGATCATTACGATTACCTGGCCACACTGGCCGTCTTGCTGTTGCTTGAACACACTCTGGCCTCAAAGCCTTTGCAGTTGCTATTTCTTGCACTTAGCAGCCTTCTCCCAAGATATTCAAGTAGATCGTTCCCTAGCTTTCCGCAAATCATCAGGTAGACCTTCCTTGATCACACCCTTCAGCACCTCCCTCTCCACGGCTTTATTTTTCTTCCTAAAGTTTATCACATTCTGATGTACTAAATATTATTTTTGTGTTTTCATTTTCTCTTTCCTCTTTTACAATATAAGCTGCATGAGGGCAGGGATTATGTTTTGTTCACTTGTACCCCTAGTGCCATTAAACAGCACCTGGCATGTAACAGGTGTTCAAAAATACTGGCTGAATGTAGTATTATTACTAAAATGATTATTCAGGATGGTTTTCTCTCTTTTGTACAGGAACAAGCTGAGACATAAACACATGTGGCCCACCTATAAAATGCAAGCCAGTGGAACAGAAAATAATGAATTCTGAGCCAACCCTTCCACCTATTGCACTAGAACAGCCCACAAGCTGGTGCAGTGTTCAGAACACAGCCTGAGAGGAAGGCTGGAGAGAGTCCTTGGGTAGCAGCTCTTCATCCCCTCCACCCCTGCCAGAGGCCAGCCCTGGGCCCTGGGGAAACTGCCAGAAGCTGGCAAAGCTCTAAGGCTTCCCTGGCCCGGTGGACATCCCAGAAGGCACACAGAAAACTCCTGACTCCCAGGGGCCTGCCTGGCTTCAGACTTTTGACATGGGGACTTGGTTAAAGTAGGCAGGACTCAGCACCAAGAAGGCCACACCACCAGAGTTCTGATACGTCAGGATTCATCTCACCCTCTTCTCCCCATGCCCAGACCCGTGTTCTTCCCTTAGCGAGAAGGTTATCAATGTGGAGGGTGGAGGGAGGTCATTCTGAATATCTTGCAAAAGGAGTTTGCTTCCAAAGCGACCAGAGTTTCTAATCTTAGCTGTTCGTGTAGGTCCTGGCCTCGGAGCCAGGAATGAGGGAGTGGGCCTGACTTCCTCACAGGCAGCAAGGCCTGCTCACAGGATGAGGTCGCACAAGTCCTCCTGCTCTGTGACTGTCCTAGTGAAGAATGGCCGCACTGGGGGCAGAAGATTCCAAATTTAGGCTGGTAAAGCCCATCTGAGAAGTTAGTTTTTCCAAACACTGATCCTTGAGGGTGAAAAAAAGAACATTCAGCCAGCCTGGACAAGAGTGAGACCCCATCTCTACAAAAAATAGAAAAATTAGCCGGGTATGGTGGCACACACCTGTAGTCCCAGCTACTCGGGAGGCCGAAGCTGGAGGATCACTTGAGCCCAGGAGTTGGAAGTTGCTGTGAGCTATGATAATGCCACGGCACTCCAGCCCAAGCAACAGAGTGAGACTCTGTCTCAAAAAAAAAAACCAGGACAAGACAGGTTAAGGAATAAATGAGGAGACGGGAAACTCTGGTTCTGCTACAAGAGGGCCTTTAAAACCAAGCTCAATTCAGCAAAAGTGAGTCCTGTGAGGAACAGGAAGACAGAGTACCAAACCATGAAACCATACCAGGCAAGAAGGAGCATGTTCTTCATGAGGAAGTCAAGGGAAAACCTCCATGGCCCAAAACTCACGGGAGCCACCCCACCCCACAAGAATGGCATGCTGTGATTTACATGGCACCAGATAGAGAGCTTGTCAAAAATGCAGAATCCCTGGGCTCCACTCGAGACCTGCTGAATCAGAATCTCTGGGGTTGGGCCCAAGAATGTACATTTTAAGACCCTGTCCAAACAATTCTTGTGCACATCGAGTTTTGGAAACACAGTCACAAATGGATTGCCCGGTCAAGGCAGAGCAATGCAAATCACTCTAGCAAGCCTTCGTGAGTCCTTCCATGTCTGGACTCTGTGCTGGCAGCTGAGCTTCCCGGCACACACAGCTCGGTTGCAGGTGGGAGACCTGTGTGGCCTCCTGCCCATACCATGGTAGAAAACAGACCCATAAGAAAGTTGGGAGGACCAGCTGAAAAGGTTCGTGGATTCGGGCAAAAGAAGAGTAGAGCTGCCGCTTAGTGCAGACAGCCACCTGCAGAGTCAGACCTGGATCTCATCCTCAGGGCACTGGGTGCACTCAGTGGGGTGGCAGGTGGGTGGGAGGGAGAGGCCAGGTCACACTGGGAAATTGGTACCGACCTCCTCCCACATCTCACCATGGACATCACTTTCATATTTACCTTTCTTCTTTTCTACTCAACTATGTAGGAAATCACAGAAGCACAGAAAAAGCTCATGTGTGGAAGAAGTTTAGAGGTCACCCGGCTCAGACCCCATCCAGTACAGTCCTGTGGTTTGTCTCTGTTGTCCTCCTCTCTCCTGCCAAGTATGAGGTCTGCCCAGGGTCATACAAATGGGACACACACTTGTGTGCATTACTCAGCAGCAAAGAGGCTGTTGGTCCATATTCTAGAGGCAGTAAAAGCCACAGTGAGGACCTGGTACATCGAAGGTCTGGCACCTAAATGGCTGGTAGAGCTGCCTCCACTTCCCCAGGAAGAACTAAAAGGACAATGTGCAAGTCCAGCCTCCCCCAGAGAATCCTGGGGACATAGTATATTAGTTTGAATTATTTTGATGTCCTTAATCTTGCTTGTAAATTTTACTTCCCCAAGGGTGCCAATACCAGAAGTGGAGTCACTTCTGATTTTAGCTCATCACCTCTGATCACCCTCATGAACCACGGCGTCATAGAAAAGTCACTGTTCAGAGGCTTGCATGCAAGGTGAGGGGGCATGGGAGGTGAGGGGGGCGGTGAAGGGGCATGGAAGGGGGACGGTTGAAGAGTAAAGCATAGCCTTCCCCTCAACCGTGGCCTGCATCACTGCAGATACATCGGACGTCCAAGTCAAGTGCCCCTTGGTTCAAAACCCACTCATCAAGGGCAGGGCCATGTCTGTTTAGGCACATCATAGCAAATCATGGCTGGATCCTTTACACATACTCAGTTAAGACAACCTGCAAGCACTGAAGAAGCAGAACTTGGCAGTCAGCCTTGGCAAACAGTGTAGAAGCCACAGCTATAGACTGATTTCCTACCTGGGCCATGGGAGAAGACTCTGGGTCACCACAGTTGCTTGAACCACCTTCACAGAGTCAACTAGCACAGTTATCAGCTTAGCAGAGACTCCACTCCGAAGAACAGCCACCTACCGAGCATCACATATCCTACCTGCCATTTCCCACAGCATGCGAAGCAGTCCTGGTGATACCGGGTCTCTCAGCAGAGGCCTAGGCCGGGTGCGGTGGCTCACGCCTGTAATCCTAGCACTCTGGGAGGCCAAGGCAGGTGGATTGCTCAAGGTCAGGAGTTTGAGACCAGCCTGAGCAAGAGCGAGACCCCGTCTCTACTAAAAATAGAAAGAAATGTTCTGGCCAACTAAAAATATATATAGAAAAAAAATTAGCTGGGCATGGTGGCACATGCCTGTAGTCTCAGCTACTGGGGAAGCTGAGGCAGTAGGATTGCTTAAGCCCAGGAGTTTGAGGTTGCTGTGAGCTAGGCTGACGCCATGGCACTCACTCTAGCCCGGGCAACAGAGCAAGACTCTGTCTCAAAAAAAAAAAAAAAAAAAAAAAGAAGAGGCCTAAATTCAAGATCCTGTAAGAACTTTCAGTGAAGGAGCAATTCTTGGGATTAAGAAACCTGTGTTAGCCATTAACAGGCTATGATCTCCCTGGCTTCTGGATCTGAATCCTAAAAATGGGGGCCGGGGGATGGCAGAGACGATAAATGAAATCATGCCTTCTCCCAGAAGAAAGTACACTGTGCATGCCAGGTGATGGTGTTAATGACATACTCAGGTGCTTTCTACAATTTGCAACTAGTATTAAAGGGTAATAGTTACCTGTTTCACCTTCTTAAGACTACACCAAGCAGAATGTCCTGGCCTTAAAGGAATGACCTGCTGCTCTCATCTTTATCTGGGTTTTCGCCATTTGCACTGACTTACTGATGACAGGAGATAGTGCTAAGAGAGTTAGTTCCAAGAATATTAATTGACTTCCCTATTTGGTGCTGCTCACTTTCTCACCCACTCTCTCTCTCCCTCCTTCCCTCCCTCCCTCCCTCTCTCTCTGTTAGTTAGTACAGGCAATAGCTCCTCAAAAGCTGTTCCTTCAACAGCCACAGCGGCCCAGGCAGCAGCAGGCTCCACGGCCGGCCGCAGAGGAGGCAGCAGAGCATGAGCGGTTTCCTCTCGGGAAGTGAGAGCGCTGCGCCAGCGATGGGGCGGGGCCTGGCGGCTCTAGAATCTCAGATCTTCTCCAGGAGGCTGGCACTGGGCAGCGGTTGCCAGGAGCACACACACCACACAGGGTGGCATCCAGCTGGCGCAGGGAGTCATATCCTTGGCATTGCTGGGAGGAGCCGAGGAACGAGGGGGCCAGAGCCAGCTCCGGGCTGGAACTGAGGTGCAGCCGTGACAAGAGCGGGAATCTCAAAGCCATAAGGTAGCACCATGGAGTTGGACACAATCTCGAGCAAGGAAATCCATCTGTCCTTGAGACTCGGGAGGGAGACTCCTTTCCTGAAGGTCACAGGGAATGGGAAGGAAAGGCAAATGTTTCCAAGGGACTCGGGCTCTGCTTCAGAGAGCTGGAAAAAGACAGCCCGTAAATAAGCCCAAGACATCAAAGTCAACAGATTCTCCCAGCTCTCTGGGCATTGCCAGCCTGAGCTGTGCTTCTGGACAAAGCCCCCAACCAATATTACATGTCCTCGTGGTACGTAATATTTCGATCATGCATTAAGATTTGGAAATGCCTTCTAGAAAAAGCTTTAAATCTTGGTAGCTGTACCCAAGATTATAGGCTCTGCTCTGCCCTGAAGCATCTCCTGTCAGTGCCAGCCCCAGAGCCACTTCCCTGGGACGTGGGGCTCCAGGAGAAGGAGCCCAGCCCTTCCCCTAACCAAGGCTCCCCTGCTCCCCTCTCCTAGCAGACTTTGTGTTAAAATGCCTGAGACCCTGGCACCCAGAGCAAGAGGCAGAAAGTGGAAGCGTCTCTGAGAAACAAGCAGAGGGACCAAGGAAGGCAGGGTGAACAGTGAGGGCTCTCGAGCCGGCTCCATCTCCTACTAGCTGTGTGTTCTTGGACATATCACTTCACCTCTGTGCCTCAGCTTCCCCATCCAGAAAACAGAGGTGGTGATAGCAGCACCTAGGGCCTGGCCAGCTTGAGGGGATTAGGTGATAGAGCAGGGAGGGTATTAGCACGGTGCCTGGCCCCAGGCACTACTCAGTGGAAATTAGCACTGCAATACCGTGGGGGAGGGTGTTGCATTTCTATAGGACAGGTGGACACCTATGGTCGAGGTAGCTGTTGTGAACTGTAGGGGGTATAGCCCATCCTACACAACCTGGTGAATTTCCTGCAAAGAAATATTCCTGTGTGCAGAGAAAAGGGAATTCTTATGCACTCTTAGTGGAGATGGAAATTTATAGAGCCATTGGGAGAACAGTATGAAGGTTCCTCAAAAAACTAAAAATAGAATTACCATATTATCCAACAACCTCATTACTGGGCATATCTAAAGGAAAGGAAATAAGTTTATCAAAGAGACATCTGCACCCCCATGTTTACTACAACACTATTCACAATAGCCAAGATGCGGAATCAACCTACGTGTCTACGAACAGATGAATGGATAAAGAAATGTGATATATATGTGTGTGTGTGTATGCGTAGACACACACACTGGAATACTATTCAGCCATTAAAAAGAACAAAATCCTGTCATTTCTGGCAACATGGATGAGCCTAGAGAACATTATGTTCGGTGAAGTAAGCCAGGTACAGAAAGATAAGTACCACATGTTCTCACCCACATGCAAAAACTAAAAAGCTTGATCTCATAGAAGCAGAGAGTAGAATAGTAGCTACCAGAGGCTGGGAAGGGAAGTGGGGAGGAGAGGATAGCAAGAAGTTGGTTAAAGGACACAAAATTACAGTTAAATAGGAGAAATTAATTCCAGTGTTCTATAGTACTGTGGGGTGACTAAAGTTAACAACAATTTATTGTATATTTTCAAATAGCTAGAAGATTTTGAACGCACCCAACACGGAAACATGATATGTGTCTGGGGTGATGGATATGTTAATTACCCTGATTTGATCATTATACATTGTATGTATCATAATTTCACTCTGTACCCCATAAATATTTACAACGATTATGTGTCAATTAAAATATTTCTTGTACTGAGGTGTCCCATTTTCCTCTGGTCACTTCTTTTAAACTCCCTGAATCCTAGGCCAGAGGGGCCCTAGGTGTTCCCATAACCCCTTGGCTCCTTTGTGGGATCAGACTGGAGAAGAGGAGGCAGGAAAAGCAGGGGGCTCTCCCCTCACCCTCCTTCCCCCACCCTGCGACACTTCCTTCCCCAGCTCCTCCGGGTCCCCGCAACACCTGTTGGGGTGAGAGCCAAGTTGTCTCCGGCTCCCACCCCTCCCTCCACCCTGGGATCTCCCTCCTGAGCGCAGCCGCACCTGTATTTGTTAATCAAGCCTCGGAGGACACAGTAATTGCCCAGCAGAAAACACGGGTGCAGATGTTAGGGAGCACCGGGGCAAAAGCACTAAATGAGATTCTTGTTTTCCAAACAGAGCCCGAGATTTAATTACAGGCTTTCCAAGTGCTTATTAAAAACCCTTATTTTTTTTCCTTATTGTTTTCCTGCATGGCGCATATTGAATCAGCCACTGCTGTTGTCTTGTTTTTGGAGCGTTCATAAAAAGAACCGATGTGGAAAATTGCAAACACAGATTGTACCCAAACAATATCTTCTCCCTTTGCTTTCTTCCTCTTCTTTCTTCCTACTGAATAACAACATTGGAGAGCGTATTCAGCGCACATCCGAGCTCTTCCCCAACAGCCAAAGGGGGTCTTTTGGCGCTCAGGGACCACCCCTCCACGTGCCTGAGAAAGACGTGTAGGCCAGCAGAGCCCGGCGCATATCCTGTGGGAAAGGGGAGGGGACAGGTGTGCCGGAGACCTGGAACCTCAGACAGTCAGAGCCAAGAGGGCCCTCAGCAGAGTGGGCATCACCCTGCCATGACAGCTGCGGAAACTATGGGCCAGGAGCGGGGAAGGGGAGCCCAGACACAGCCAGTTCTCCCACCCACGGGGCTGGAGGACTTTCCACCGACATACACTTCTTGGTGCTTCTGGGATCTGTATCCAGAAAGATCTGTGGACTATACTTTTCAGCCTGTAAAGTTCCTCTTCTGAAAAGGTTTTCGGTCTCCCCATGCTTTCTCAACTGGAATGTCCCATATTGTACAAGGAGCAGGGCCAGGGTCATACCAGATGTGGTGCTCAAGGGGCTCAGATTTTTAATTGCCTCCTTACCTCTGAAAGATGCTGCCTCTCGGACAAACAATCTTGTTTCCCAGCCCTTTCTCAGAAAGTTTCCATGGGCCAAAGTCCTAAGGCTGCCCCAGGGGAAAGGACTGGACCCCTCCCAGTGTCTCCAGGTCCCCATCAGAGCCTTGTCACCATGTGCCAGCCCCTCCCTCTCCTCTTCTCCCTGCTCGGATCTCGAATCCAGCCTTTGCAGGCAAGGCAGCGCCCCTCCCCATGCCCTCTCCCTCCCTGCCGCTCGACAGACGGGAATCGGGGGCCCATTAGTGCCAATTGAGAGGAGTGTTACAGGCACAGGAACACTTCTCAACAAGCAATAGTTAAAATTCTACCTCTTTCTTCTGTCCCCTGCTCCTCATACTCTACCATGGGCTCCAGCCCCCGTCCTCCATCCTGTTCATTATCTCATTAGCTTTGTCGGGAAGGAAGGTAGAGCCGGGTGGGGTGAGCAGGCCTCCTCCCCCCGTGCTCCCCTCACCCTGCTCCACTCTGCTCGGGTCCCGCCTGGGTGAGGAGGGGGCTGTCTGTGCTTAGATTATCAGTCTTGACCTTTGCCATGTGACTCCAGAGGAGAACTCTGGGTTCCGTCCTGAACTTCATTTTCTCCATCCTTCAAATCCTACTTGTCAGCCTTACACAGTGTTCGGGGCAGGAGGACTTGTAGGAAGAGAAGGTGACTGGAAGACTCCTGCGTGACACTCCCAGTCCCATGTAGAGTGGACATGCAAAGTAGAATCCAGGTAGCGTGGAAAGCTCACTGCACCAGCATGGAGGGCACCGCACCCCTTTTGGGCCATGGCCACGCACAGGAGGCTAGGTGAGGTGTGACAAAATCAATAAAAACTTAGAAATAAAAACTTCAGCATTTCTGCTGAAACTGCCCAGGTCTAATCTCCCCAGCAGCATCATGGAACTTTACAGCAAAAAGACTGTGCTTGAATGCTCAGCTCGATTCTCAATGTCCATTTCACCCTCTATCCCCAGAGCTTGCAAAGCCAAAAATGACACCTCCCAGACCTCTTACAGCTCCACTCTGGTTCTGCCCATTAGATGCATTTGTGCCAGATGCGGGGCTGGAACCCAGGAGACGCCGTCTCTCTGCAGAGGTGCAGTCGATATGGGTGGTGGCTGGATTCAGGGGCCATGGTCTTGTCACCAGCTTCAAGGGTGTGGGGCAGCTGTGACGATGACAGTGGAGGCAACCTGATGGCAGCAGTTTTCTGACCTTGTGGCCTTCAGCGTCATTCTTCTGGCTCCTCCAGTGATTTCTGTAAAGACCCAATTCTCTGTACAAAATCCCTTTCTGCTTGAAATACCTAGAGTGGTTTCTGTTTCCTGCCTTACATCTTGACTGATACATACGTGGTCTTCGTATCTATTTTGCAAACAAAGCTCAGAGAAGTGAGGTGACTTCCCAAGGTCCCACAGCAACTTAGAAGGCAGAACCAGGGCTAGACTTAACCCTCCTCACTCTAACCCAGAGCTCACTCAGTGGCAGAGTGAATAGGAGAGTAGCTGTCCCTTTAAAACCCCTCTGCCTTCCTCCCCCAGCCCTACCTCCTCACCCCTGGCCCCGCAGGTGTGTACATGTAAATATACAGGGCATGGTCACCTGTGTGCCCTGTCACAGACTAATGCCACGCATCCCAATACTGAGGGGTTTTGTCCCAGTGCCACCAAAAGGTCCAATCGGCTCAGCTGTGACCTTTGTGCTGTGGCTCTATTAAAGTGTTTTCAGGGAACAAGCTTTCATTTCATGGCCGATTCAGAATCTCCGTTAAGAGGAAATTGATGTTTGGCCAGGCATTTCCCACTTGAGAGCTGGTCAGAACTCACGGTGAGAGCAGATAAAGACAATGTAAGTCAGCAGCTTAGAACAACAAATAGAAAAGCCGAACGGATGAGAAAAGTCTCTGAAGGTGATGCAGCGAAAAACGTATGTTCCCCTCCCTGGGGAAGCTGTAATGGCCTGTCAGCTGGGGCCCATCAGGCAGAGCAAACTTGCAGACATGTTGCACATCAACTGGCTCCCGGGGGTTCTGCACTTGGGTTTCCCGGCTGAACCGTGCTTGGACCTGATGGGGTTGCAGTCAGGCCTTTGGCTTGGACGGAGCTTCCTTCTGAAGATGGAAAATTCGGCCCATCCTTGTGGAGGGGGCAATGGCAAACAGAGGAAGGGGATGCGAAGGAGGGCAGGGAAATAACAAGAGATTCCACGGGGAAATAGGAGGTGGTTTGTCCTTCAGGGGATCCGGTATTATTCCCTCCCTCCCCCAGCTCTCCTTTTCTGAATCTCAAATGTGTTGCATTATAAGAATCAACCTGGCCTGCCTTGAGAAGACCCCCCACAGCTCGACCAGCCCCCGGGGTGGGGCAGACCCTCTCTCAGCCATTTCTTCCACCTAAGCCCTCCCGTCCTCTCCCCACACTCCACAGCTTGGTGAGTCAGGTCATTTGTCCCAAAGCCAATCTACAGACCAGATTTATTCATGGGGAAGTTTACATCAGACATATGCAAAATGAAAACGTAAAAATAAGGATAAAGCAGGTTGTGGTGTGGTGTGGCGGGGGTGTGGGGGGTGTGGGTATATAAGGTCGCCAACTGTCCTTTCCCAGGAAAACTGTCCTTTGTTCTGAGATTATTGCCTTTCTGGGAATTGTCCCTTTTTCATGTTACAATATCCTTTCTTTTATGAACTAATAATAACAGTAATGGTGGCTTTGCTGTTGTTGCTGCCATTATTTTTAAAGTGGGGAGGAGACTTTTCTTTTCCTTTTCTAACATTCTTACTGGACAAAAGAAGTCAGCTCCTTCATGTCAGCCCCAGTTCGTTTGTTTGTCTTGTCCTGGTCTGTGCAGCATGTAGACCTACAGCTCCCCCCACCCACCCCCACCTCTGCAAGAGTGATGCAAGTGCCCCGGGGCACGCTTCTCCCTCTCCTCCCTCTGGGGCCTGCTTCCAGCTCCTGGCCCACAATTAGCAAAGGAGCCAGGACTAGGCAGCGAAAGACCCATGCCTGGTGACTGACCCTGACCACCTTCCTGAGAAAATCTTGGGTACATGAGACCCCATCACCCTGGGGGAGGGGGATGACCTCCCCACCACCCTCCACCATCTCTTTCCAGACGTAAACCAACAGCCTTGATGTCAGCCCATTGAAAATCACATCAGTCTGTGCCCCAAGCTTCGAATTATTTGTGAAAGGCTATTGGTGAGTATATGAGACATGAGCTCCTTCTCAAAACCAAGCTGTCCTCCCTTAGGACTCCCAGCTCTATGTGAGAGTGGGTGTGGCCCAGCAGATACAACACACACCTCCGATTAGCTTCATCTTTGCCTCTGCCCAAGCTCCCTGCTACCTGCAGGGCTTCCAGGGAAGCTCCCTTCTGTCTCCAGCCTCATCCTGTTTGTGATTCACGTGTCAGCTGCAGCCCTGATGCCTGCGGGCCCCTCCTGGATGGGCCTTCATTGCCCAGGTAGCTCAGGACTACAGGGACAGGGTCTCTGTACAGAGGGGTCTCTGCCAACTCCGTGAGTTTTTCCCACCCTCACCTCGCAGCCAACCACACCAGCAAGCTGCAGGGTCACCCACAACATTCTTTTGTGATTCCCTAAGGGGTGAATTTGGCTATTAGATCTCAAATACACATTAACTCACTCAATGTGTACTACTATTATTGCTGCTTTATAGATAGGAAAATAAGGCACAGAGAGGTTAGGTAATTCACCCAGGGTCACACAGCTCATAGCTGGAGGAGCGGGGATCTGAACCCAGCAGTCTGGCTTGAGAGTGACGCCCTTAGCCTCACGGTGCCTCTGAGCTTGGCACTCAAGGAGCACCCTGGGATCCAGAGCTTTGAACAGAGGTAGGATCCAGGAAAAACAGAGATCAAGGACTTGTTTCCAGCCAGGCTCCATGCAGGTCCTGCCTGGGGGCCTCTTAGTGTCTCAGATATGTGGAACTGACTCAGAAGCTCTGGGAAAGCTGTTCGCCTGCTCCAGGAAGGGTGTGATGGGTCCCTATCCATTCAACACCCTCTTGTAGTCAGCAAGAGCTCCAGAGAGACACCAGGAAAACCTCCAAAGGCAGTTTAAGGCAGGACCTCGACACTTTCGTCACTGTCAAGGCCACCTGTCCAGACCCAGCTCCAGCCTTTACTTACCCTCCAGGGCAGCCCCAGATGTCTCTGCAGCCCACAGAGTTTAGGGGGCTACACAACAGCCTGTAGCAAGCTTTTGTGCAAATTAGAAAAAGGAGCCCCCAAGAGTGGACAGAGTCCCGTGGAAGCACCAGTGAGTGAGCAGAATGAAGTGTGTGTTTCAGCCCCCACTGAGCCCCAACAGGAGCCCTTGCGCAGCAAACAGCTATGCACCCATCTGGGGGAAGAGCATTCCAGGTGGAGGGAACGGCAAGAGCAAAGGCCCTGAAGCGGGAAAGTGCTTGGCACATCCAAGGAACAGCCGGAGTCCTGAGTGGCTGGAGCAGAGCGAGCTAAGGCTGCTGGGTTTCAGACCATCGATTGTGTCGGCATTGGCTGTCCCCTGAGCGAGAGAGGGCCCACCAGAAGGTTCTGAGCAGAGAAATAATGTGATTTGAGTTATGTATAAAAAGATCGCTCAGGCTACTGTGTTGAACAGTGATGTAGGGGCAGACAGGAAAGCCAGGGCTGTACAGCCATCCAGGCAAGAGACGGGCGTGACTCGGACCGGGCGAGTGGAGGAGACAGGGACGGGGTTGGAACCTGGATGACCAGACGTGGAGGATGAAAAGGGGGGAGAGGAAGACTCAAAGATGTTTGGCCTGAGTGACAGGGAGATGGCGCTGCCATTTACTACGTTCAGGATACCGCAGGAGGGACTGGTTTGGAACAGAAGACAAATTCAAGTGTGGACATGTTAACTTTGGGGTCCCTTTAGCCACCGAAATGCAGGTGTCGAATAGTCAGTGGGATAAAAATATACAATGGATGAAATACGGAGTGGTCAGCATAGAGAGGCCACTTAAAGCCACGAGACTGAAGGAGGTTACCAGGGAACGGGTGCAGAGACAAGGACAGGACACCCTGTCAGTGGCTGGGAGTCGGGAGATGAGGAAGAGCCAACAACACAGTCTGCAGAGGAGCCGCCAGCGAGGTAGGAGGTGCCTGGGAGCCAAGGGAAGAGTTTGGGAGGAGGAGTGCTCAGCTCAGCCCGGCCAGGCGCTGCTGGTCGGTGGAGATGAGGATGGAGACCCACGATTCTCAGCCACCTCCTTGCTGGGTGGTCTTAGGTGAGTTCATGTAACTCTCCAGGCACCTTTTTCTCCATTTGTCAAATAGGGATAACATCGTACCCACCTCGTTGGGTGTTGTGATGAGCTGCTATGTTGAAAATAGAAAATAGCTCAAAGTGCCTGTGGCCGCGCCCAGCGCAGGGCAAACACTCGACAGTCAGTTGCTGGGGGTGGCATTCGATGGGTGGCCCACCACTCTGCCCTTCTGTCCTTCAGCTGTAAGAAGGAGGAGGTGAGGACGGACGCAGGTTCTCCATGGAGAAAGGGGGTGTAATAACAATGGGAGAATTCCCCCAACGCCCTGGCCCCTCACTGCCACTGGGGCAGCCCAGGGGCAGAGCAGTCGTGAGAATCAAGTGGATGCCAGAATGTGGGGGCGGGGATGGGGAGGGGGTCCCCAGACCCCACCCTGGAACTTTACCACGGGAGCAGCAGACATACGAGAAGCTCTCACAGAGCCGAGGGCCCAGTGTGCTACGGCAACATTCCCTGTGGGCAGCACTAGGCGCCTTCCTGGTCTCCAGGGACGACATCCCATCTGCCCATGACGCTCCCCCCTCAGCCCTCCCTTCCCTGTGGGTCTCAGGTCTCAAGGCTGCCATGTATACCCCGCAGGTCCCGTGCTCCACAGCGTCCTAACACTTCCGGTTACCACGGCTACCACACCCTCCCCCCACCTCCACCGAGGTTCCCACAAGGTCGGAGCTCAGACCTGCCCTCTCCCAGGGCCGCCTGGCCCCCCTGCCCAGCTTATTGGGGGCAAAGCAGCCAGGCGCAAGGGTACAACTCCCTTTTCCTCAGCTCTGTGTCACAGCCACAAACTCCTTTGCTCATCACACCATTTTTGCCTCCATCACCTCCAAGTTGCCAGGCCAAACCCAAACTTGTGTTGGGTTGCCATGGCAACTCACTTTACAATCACATATGACTTGACCCTAGAGCTAAGGAACTAGGGTGTGTGCTTGCAGATCTTTGGGGTGGCCACCAGCGTGGCTGGGGGATGCATTGGACAGGGAGGTGACATCATGGGCAGAAGAGGCTCTTGCCCCACTGGGGACTTCCTCACTATTTCTGCAATTAAAAAGTTGGAGTAAACAAATAAGCAGCAAGACATTTCTCAACTCTGCCTACTTTTCTCTGGTCCTGTTTGCCACTAGCCTTGTCCACGCTACCAGCTCCTCTCCCCTGGACCAGGGCAGTGGCAGATAGGACCAGAGGAAAGTGAAGCAGCCTCCCAGCTGGTCCCCCTGACTCAGGGACCAGACCCCACATTCCATTCTCCGCCCACAGACAAGCATTGTTTTGTAGTTGGGAAACAGACTGAATCTGCCCCTGCTGGGCACACACCAGGAATACCTATTGCCCTTAGAATAAAGTCCCCGCCTGGTGCCAGGCCCATCATGGTCAGGCTCTAGCCACCTCTTCAATGCCAGCTGTCCCCTCACCCCCAACCCCTGCCCTCTATGATCCCATCCCCCTGAACATGCAGTAATTCCCCAAACGCACCTGTCTCTTCCCTCTGGGCCTTTGCACAGGCTGTTCCCTCTGCCTGGACTGCTCAGCCTCTCTGTCTAGTTAATTCCTGCTCAGCCTTCAG
Organism: Eulemur rufifrons; assembly: GCF_041146395.1. Classification (NCBI taxonomy): domain Eukaryota; kingdom Metazoa; phylum Chordata; class Mammalia; order Primates; family Lemuridae; genus Eulemur; species Eulemur rufifrons. The sequence continues at coordinate 81,681,124 of NC_091011.1, read as the reverse complement.
CGCTCACCTTAGTTACCACTTAGCTCTCCAGAAAGCCTTCCCCAATCTGGGTGCCCCTGCGTGCTCTCCCACAGCTCTCAATCCGCCCACCCCACCCCCAGCCATATCCCATGTATTGCGGTTCCCTCTCTGCTGCTCTGAACGGTGTGCTCCCTGAAGGCAGCGATGGCTGACTTCATTCACATCTGCTTCCCTCACGCTAAGCTCCTGGCAGGACACAAGAGCCCAGGAGTTTAGTGTGTGAGTGAATGAATGAATGAGAAGATGGGAGGGGAATCTGCACGTGGGAGTGTCAGTATAGCATTTCAACTGCAGAAACTTAATGTGAGAGTTTGCTGAATGGTACCTCTCCAGTTACCTTGGCTTGCAGAACCACAGCTAAGGCCTCAAACCCACAAATAATAGGCATGAAGTACTCCCTACATTCCCAAGAAGCTGCCAGGAACTTATAAGAAGGCCCCACCTTCAATGACAGTCACAACCCCGTCCCCAATCCTACTTTATGTAAGTAGGAGACAAGAGAGAAGTCAAGGTAATTTTCAGTTATAGGCCTGGGTGGGGTGGAAGGGAGCACTTACTCGAATTCTACCCCTTTCCAAGGGAGGGAGGAAGGTGCTTCCTGGAACCCAAGGCAGGTGAGGGGCTCCAGAACCATCGGTAGAGACCGGCAGTGCCTGGGTCTCACTGAGTCCCTGCAGGAGGTCAGCTGGGTCTGCCCCAGTCTATTTGGACATCTCTTCCCTACTCCCCCACAAGGCACAGACAGCAGAGAGCCAACTCCTACAGCATCACTAAGTGAAAAGACTTCTGCACGGGCACCCATGCTCCCCGCCACTACGGAGCAATCTGAGAGGCCCGGACCAGGCTGAGCGGAGGGCGGGGAGGAGCCCTGCGTGGACGTGAGGGTGAGAGGTGGGTTCTACACTGGCCTCATCCAACTGCTTTGTAGTTCTTCCAAGGGGCTGGAAAGCCAGGGCTCTGTGTGAGATGTCATTAGAGCACAAGGGAAACATCCTTATTTCTTTGTATGCTTCTCAGCCCAAACTGTTCAATAACCCAGCTCCATTTGGGAAGAGAGATTTGTGAGTCATTCAGGTTTGGAGAAATAAGGGAGTTGGGGAGTGGAGCCATGAGAGAGTTCTTCCCAAAGTCTGGAGATGAGCTTTCGGCTTGCGCCGAGTCCTGGGAAAACCTCCCTTCTCTTCCTCTCTCTGCCCCCTCTCTCCCCAGGTTATTTTGATCATAAAATATGAAGCATCTGGATGGGGGTTCAGCGCTGAAGTCAGGCACCCACATCCTGACTCGACACCAGTGCTACTTCCAAATAACCAGAGAAGAAGATACGAATGGGTACAATACAACATCTGGCTAGGATGTTTCCCTCCGTTATTCATTAAAATAGGTGCTTTGGTATCCCAAAAGCACAGCATGTACCCAAATTCCAAACACATCTGACTTAGCCTGCACACATGGTAACCCCAGCCCTACTTGGCTTTGGACAAAAACACAGCTCACAGCTCTGAATCTTGAAATCAGATTTCTGCCCCAGCCAGAAAGCCAAGCAGCCTCCATTACAAGCCCTCACCCAAGAGGAAAATTTAATTCCTTTTTGGTTGTGAAAACAGTCGGTTTTCTCTCTCCCTCCTCCTTCCCTGCCTCTAGCTGCTTCCTTCTGAATACGTGGAGGTCATCACTCATTAACATTCCTCCCAGGACAACCTTAATAAATATGTTGGGGAAGGGGGGCTTCTGCTTGAATATTAATGTTAAATTTATAAGGCATATAATCTTCCTAATTAAGTTGAATTTAGTCTTATGCATCCAATTAGGAGAAAGAGAGAGCGTAGAAAAGGGGATGTGGCCACCAAGAAGCCCAGAAGCCCAGGGACGTGGCTGCAGAGCTTGGCCATTTTAAATTCTGGCAGGTCCATACTCTGCTGCTTGGGACATGCAGCCTGTCTGTCCCCATCCCCTACAGGTAGGCCAGACTCCAGCGCTTGCAGCCCAGCCAGACGGGTGGGACCCCAACATCCAGGGCAGGGGTCCTGGATGCTGGGAGCCTGGCCTTGCAACCCCCAACCCCAAGGCAAGGCCGCAGCCCCTGGCCAAGGCACCACGTCACAGAGCTGGCCCCTGCACTCTCATTCCCCACGTTTCCTTCCTACCGGGGTACCCATGGAGTCTCTAGGGTTCTGGGTTACAGCATTTTATAACAGAATTTGCCTAAAACATTATCCCTGATTTAGGGTCCCCTCTTCCCTGACCTGTTTAATAACCCCTAAAGGAATGTCCTCCCCCCACAGTCTCCCTTTCCACCCCCTGCACGCCTGGGATGGCCTGGGCCACCTACCCTGCCTCCTAGAAAGAGCCACACCCTGTGTCACCACTCTCTTCCCACTGACCGGCACCTACTGAGTCCCCAGCTGCGTGCCCAGCTGTCTCTCCAGTTCCCTAGGGAGCACTGGAGTAAAACCCCTGCCTTCTGAGAGCCACCTCTGGGGTCAAGAAGGTGACCAATGACTCCAGGACTGTGGATTACCGGCCTCCTGAACCAGGAGCCGGGTGGAAGAGGGGCAGATCCAGTCGGCAAAGGTTCTGAGAAGCAGCTCTGGGAAGAAGCAGCTGGTGCCAGCTCGGCCGAAGTCCTCCCGGGTGGACACAGCCAGCTGCCCACCCCAGGTCAGAGCCTCCTGACGGGACGGAAGACGGAAAAAGACAAATCCTAATTCTTGTTGTCTAGAGAATAGAGCAAGACAGGAAGGAGGGAATGTTAAATATGTGGGGACCAGGCACCCCCTCCCTTTGCAGAGGTCAAGGCACAAATGCAAACAAGAATATAAACAAAGACCGTTGGTCCAGGGCCACACTTCTCCTCCCTTCCCTGCCTTTTTCCACAGCAGAGGGGGCTTTGCACACACGTGTGGAGACAGGCCAGAGCACACATCCAGGTCCCCACCCCACTCCTCTGTGGTCACACACCAGCTGCTCAGGACCCGGGAGGGGGCCAGCACCACTGGGGCGGGGAATTCTGGTGTCTCAGGTGCATGAGACAGAGCCTAGAAACACACCGTGCCCCACGGGGAGGCCCCAGTGCAGGGAGGGCCGGCGAGCAGCCTTCCAAAGCACAAGCCCGGAGCAGGCCCTGGCTGTCGGGCTTCAGGTGGCACCCATGGGGACTGCGCGTGCTGCAGGGATTTGGAGCAGAGGCTCAGGGGGAGGGAGGAGAAGGCTCTCAGGGGGAGGGAGAACGGAGAGGGGTGTGCACGGTAGGCAGGACCGGAGGAGAGACAGAGGGCACAGAGACATTCCAAACAAGTCAGCTGTTGCCAAGGGGAAAACCGCAAACAGATAGGATGTAATCAGCTCACTCAGGGGTAGGGTTACATCCCACGCTAGGAATCACTGTGGGGCCACGCGGTGGGGCAGAAAGGACAAGGCAGTCTCCTTTCTGACGCCTTCCAATGCCCCAGTCACGCTGGGGAAGAGACACTGACTTTACAGAGAGAAGCCCTGGTCTACCTGTGCCCTCACGGGACTTTGCTGGGTCTGGCGGCTGCTTTCCCGGCAATCGATGGGAAGTAGCTGCTAACGACGCTATCTTTTACTGGTAATGGGAGAGCCAACGGCCTCTCACCCTTTCTGTGAGGGAGAAGAGCAGAAAAGTGCTCTGAATCCCAAATGGGAAAACAAATCAAAGGAAGGGTGGGGCCTCCAGGAGACAGAGAAGGGGTTGATTAGCTGCTGCTGCTCCCTGGGAGGTGGCACCCAGGCGGTCCCTGCTGCTCAAAGCCAAATGCACATTTCTCAGTGCAGCAGAGGAGGCAGGACGGTCTGGCCTAGGATCAGGCTGGCTCTGGGCAGCTGGAGCTGAGGCTCCTCTGCACGAGACACACGCAGGATGGTGCATCTCTCCCGTGCACCTGCAAGGCCCACTCGGAAGCAGACTGGGTGAAAAGTGGTCACAGCGGTATGATCTAGCAATGCTTTGTGGATATACACGGGGAAAAAAAAAACCTGGAAGGAAACACACAAGTGTTTACCATGGCTATCTTCAGGCATGAAATTGTGGCTGATTTTTAATTTTCTATTTAATATTTTATGTATCATCCCCATTAGCACCCCACCCTTAATTACTTTATTATTCTTAAGAGCCAGCATGCCATCAATCCTAAGCTTGCAGGCTCTGGTTGCATTTGAAATGACCGGTCTGAAAGCATGTTGCCAATAACGTCCCAGGAGAGAGTGGAAGACAGACGCAGGCTGAGACCACAGGAACAGCTCCAGACAGACCCTCGGAGACAGAGAGCTGGTGGGTAGACACGGGGTCAGCTGGTCAATACCCTTGGAGCCATGCCCAGCTCTCCGTACCTGGAGACGGCAAGTGGAAATGACACCAAGAAGGAAAAACCAAGAAGCCCAAGAACGCAAAACATCAATTGCAAGAAATTCTACTTGACAAGCTGACCCTCTGCTGCATGGGGGCCAGGGAGGATACCGAATTGAAAGGGCACGTGCATAGGAGCAGATGTGACTGGGCCTGATGAGAGACAAAGCAATTGGCCCTGGGAAAGGAAAGCAGAAAATTGGGGAGGGGGGCCCGAGGCAGAGCTGAGCGCTTCCCAAATTCATCACCAGGAAATGAGCTCATTTGAGCTGGGCTCCATCGGGGAGCTGGCGAAGACACTCAAGCCCTTCCGGCATTTCCTCTGACGTCCACATCCGTTATGTGTGCCAATGTTCTCAGGGAATTGGATTTTAGACTCCTGGGCCGGCAAGCACAGGGATAACAGGATTACGGCATTTCCTGTGCCTTCTGCACACACTCACAGAATCACAGCGGGAGGGTGAGCTCCCCGGGAAGCTGTCTCTGAACAGCAGAGTCCCCTTATCCCAGAGTCATTTCACAGGGACATGTCAGCTGCCACCTTCAAAAACTGTGGCCTCTGCAGTTGTCCTGCAGGGCTCCTGGCTCCTCTCAGCGGCCACTCCCTCATCTGGTCCCCAAGAAGCAGCTTGAAGGTCCAAGGGGGTGGGGTGACGTCATAATTCTCTCTTCTCAGCCACACCAACAGTGACCACAGGGCTGACTTGACGTGGATCAGCGGCACCCAGCCGGCGAGCTTGCCAACGCAGCCTTCAGCACCAGAGACCACGCGGATGGTGCGCATCTCGGGATTCATTCATTCTACAAATTTGTACTGAGGAGCTAACACTGAGTCACAAGACAAAGTCACTGCCCTCGCTGAGCTTGCATGTTTGTGGGGGACAGGAAAAAAACATAAACGGGCAAAATCTTATCTCCCCAACTTCTTGAGCTTAAAGTGTCCCAGGGCTCTGTCTTGTTCTCTGTCTGTACCCACTGATGACTCACATACGTACATCTTCAGCCTCGGTGTCTTCTCTGCACCCAGACTCATATCCAAGGTCTCCTCAATATCTCCACTGGGAGATAGGTATGCACATACATACATACACTTAAATCTAACATATTCAAAATTAAACTCCTAATCTTCATAAATTTGCTCCCCTACAAACACCCCATCTCAGTTAAAGGCAACATAATCCTTTCAGTTGCCAGGCCTAAAACCTTGACGTCATCCTTGACCACTCTCTTTTTATCATACCCCATATCCAATTTGTCGAGAAATCCCATTGGCTCCACCTACAGCATATGCTCCGAGTCCAGCCACTTGTTTCTGCCCCACCACTGTGAGTCTGAGCCAAGCCACCAGCTTCTCTCACCTGGATCACTGTGATGGCCTCAGAAATGGTCTCTCTGCAGTCACCCCTGCGCCTGCCATCATTTCTCCACTCAGCAGTCAGAGGGCTCCTACACGGTGGGTGTCACATCTCAGGAATTGCCCAGCCATGGGCAGTCACTTGCAGGTGGCCAGGTGAAGTGGGAGGGTCCGGAACCTAACACTAAGCCCATCCAAAGGGGCAGGATAGGCCCTAGAGAAAGGTTCTTGTCGTAGCAGCCAGCAGGAAAGGTTCTGTCCAGAGGGCAGCTCTGCACCCCAGGGGTGCAACAATCTCTGGCACAAGTCCAAGTAATAGTCAGCAAAGGAGCATCCAAGACAGAGAGACGGGATGTTCTAGGGGAAGGATTGGTCCATCTGAGACGCTTGGACCAGTGACTCTCAGCCACCAGGAGAGCAGCATCGTAGCCTGGCCACATTTCTTAAGGAAGTGCTCAGGTCCCTGCGCTCTCCATGTACTCCAGCCCTGAAGGGAACCCAAGACTCTCCTCTCGGCTTCTGTCTCAAGGACCAGCAATCTAGACCGTGACCAAAGACACTCTCAGGCCAAGGCGATGGGCAGCATGTGACGCAGGAAGAGGTAAAAGACAGACATCGGAAACTCTGGCTCTCATCTCTCGGGAACACGAGGGTCTGGGCTCTGTGGCCTTTCCTTTAAGATTCTTACCTGCACTTTCTTGTCTCCTGGCCCTCCAAGAGGGCTGGTAGTAAAACGGGCCCAGGACGTCCCCCAAGCCCTTTCCCCATGCCCCACTCCCTAAGAACACTGAACAGGAACCGGGGTGGGACAGGAGGCCTGGGCAGGAGAGCTCGCGCCTGGATGCCTGGGGACCTACCACCCACACGTGGTCCAACTTGCTTCCCTAGGACTTGGGGCTCTACACAGGGCTTTAGGGCCAAATCCCTACGACAGTGACGCACAGTGCATGTTTGTGGTTATACAGTCGACATAATCTCCCTACAGCATCTGGCAGGCGGTACTCGGTTTGGCGCTCTGGCTAGCCCCTCTGCAGAGTCACAACTAACGTTTGCAGTGTAAGGCGTGACGTGTGCTTGGCCTGCCTGACTAATTAGAAAACTAGATGGTGGGGAAGGGCCTGCGGTCTCATCATCTGACAGTCGTGCCGCCTCCATTTGCATTGGGTGAAACTCCACTCTAAAACCCCAAATGCAAACATACAGACACAACAGCCCACAGCTCCCAGGAGTCCGTCTGCCTCCAAGTAAGCAGTGGCCTCCCCCTGTCCGCTCCCCACACCATGCACAGAGCAAACTGAGTCATTTTGCTCCCGTTGCCTCGACCACCCCTCTCCCCCCACCCCTCTACTCTCACTTGCTGCTGCTTTGATTGCCCAGAGGCACAGTGTGTGGTCAACACAATCTCACCCAGAAGCTGCCTGAACATCTTCATATCAGGAACATCCTAGAAAGGGGGCATGGGGAGGGGGTTGGGTCTGGCGGCCACTCGCTCTGTGTTCTCTCAAATCTCTGATTGACTCCCACATCGGCTGGCAATTCACCAGTAAGCCCTGGGAGCTCTGGGATGAAGCCATGAGCTTGAGGGGGATGGGAATCCCACAGGAGGGGGCTGCAGGTGGACAGCAAGTTCCAAGAATGCCCTTTTCCCAGGACCTTTTGTACCCAGCAATGCCCTCCTCTGGGCGTGCACACTTCTAAAGACAGGTGTGTTTAGCCAGAAGAGAAGTGCACTTCTAATACCTGCGTGTATATATATGTGTGTCTGTGCATATGGGCACACCGGGGAACAGAGAAGGGCCTGACATTGCTATCAACACCATTTGATGTCATCACACTGCCCTGGGAGGTACGCAGCGTACAAGCAATTATGGACTATCAGTGTCTGCAGGTTGACTTGGCCCAGGATAGATATCACTAAAATGGAAGGAAATGGCCTTGCTAGCCTCCTGATTTTTCTCCTATATGCAGACATTAGTTCGGATGTAGGCAAAGCCTTAATACTCACAAAGTCTGAAGAAACTTTTACTGGACAAACAGAAGCATTCTCTTCAGACGTCTGCTCGAGAACAATTTTTAGATTGGCTGAGACATGTTATTTATTGTTGTTTAAAAGTGAGTGCAGGCTTGAGGGAATAGCAATTCATATGTGCTAGATTAATTTATTTCTTCATTATTAAAAAGTATTGGTCCTTTATATCTAGGCATGAGAAATGTAAAGATAAACTGGTAAGGCCTTTGCCTTCACTATTTTTGGTCTTCTGAAACATCAGTCAAGACAGGCGCAGTGGCTCACCTGTAATCCCAGCACTTTAGAAGGCTGAGGCAGGAGGAGGCCAAGAGTTTGAGACCAGCCTGGGACACATAGTGAGACCCTGTCTCTACAAAAAGATACAAAAATGATCCAGGCATAGTGGTGTGCACGGGTAGTCCCAGCTACTCGGGAGGCTGAGGCAGAAGGATCACCTGAGCCCAGGAGCTTGAGGCTGCAGTGAGTTGTGATGGTGCCACTGCACTCCAGCCTGGGCCACGGAGTGAGACCTTATCTCTAAAAAATAAAAGGTAACAATTTTTAACAATGTTCAAAACTTTTTTAAGTATTCAAACTAGATATTTGATACCACATAGATTCACCCTAAAAAAATGAATGACTTGACTTCAATTTCCAGCAATGTGGCTAATAAGATAGCTGAAAAGCCTCCTGTTACCAAACACTTAGAAATGCTGGGTAATATAAGATAAACATCCTTTAAATGCATGGCTGATCTCAGAAGAAAGCAGGGAAAATCCCTAGAGGCAAAAAAACAAAAAGGAAGCTGAAATCAGAGTAGTAAGTGGTGCTGGTGCCATGATTGCACTCAGAACATTGGCTGGTCTCTATTCTTTTTAAAAAAAATAAAGAAGCTTGAGTGTGAAGAGCCATGTAGGCACAAGAGACAAAGCCTTAGGACTTGATGAAATGGGGAGTCAGACCTGAAATATCATGATCCTTGGAGGTTTGTGGTCTCCACGCAAGAGTAGACAAGAAAATAATCTATCTACTATCAAAAAGAGGTGGCACAGAAGCCCATCTAGCTGGGCTTGGGATCTGGGCAGCCAAAAAGCGTATAAGAATTTATAACCACAGGCCTGCCTTGCACTATATGCATGGTCCTAGAACCTCTCAATTAAGAAAGTCACATAAAAGTGGTCCCTTGTAGTAATGCCTTGAGCACAGGGCAGAAACAAATGTAAACCATCTCTAGAAGGATACACTCTTACATACATTGCACAGACCACTGATAAAGCTCCACTAGATAAAAGCTAGTAAGCCCAAGTTACAAAACACATGTGGAAATAAGACAGAGTGAGCAGGAGTCATCAGAAAAAACAAAACAGAATTTGACCCACAAGATTTTTAGTTAAGAGAATACAGACTATAAAACCAAAAATTCAATTTTATTTGTATAAAAGAAATGATCAAAGAAAAGAAAGGAACAAGATTTTAAAAAAGAGAATGGCCGGGCATGGTGGCTCACACCTGTAATCCTAGCACTTTCGGAGGCTGAGGCAGGAGGATCGCTTGAGGCCAGGAGTTCGAGACCAGCCTGAGCAAGAGCAAGACCCACATCTCTACAACAAATAGAAAAATTAGCCAGACATGGTGGTGCACACCTGTTGTCCCAGCTACTTAGGAGGCTGACGCGGGAGGATCACTTGAGCCCAGAAGTGTGAGGCCGCAGTGAGCTATGATGACACGGTCGCACTCTAGCCTGGGAGACAGACCAGGACCCTTTCTCAAAAAAAAAAGAGAGAATGATGTGGAATTTCTATAAAGAAATAATACAGTTATTAAATTTTAAAATTCTGTGAAATCTACTGTTTCTAGTATAAGAGCTTGTAAGATAGTTGGGTAGATTTTCCTTTTAAAAAGAAAAAAACTAAAAATACTAGATAAGTTTCTTTTTAATTTTCTTTCTAAAAACCTCAGAGATTACAACTAGGGAATCCATGTGATGAATGAAGTAAAGAATCCTGAAGTTACATTTGCCCTGATGGCATTTGCCAAAGCAAAAGAATTTCAACCTTAAGTTTGCTCAGCCTCGAAAAGACAAAACTGAAAGCCTGCCCCAATATGAGGAATCTAACAGTGGACCTCTCCCCATAAGATTGGGAACCCAAAAATCCATACCATCAAGACACATATTACATAGAAATAATCCTACCCTACCCTCACACTCCCAGGGGACCACATGAAGAATTGCCACGCCACAGAGAAGAACAGGAACTAAAACACTAAAAAAAACCTCGATTACCAAAAAGTTATAATGACAAGTAAGATTTTTCAGCCCATTTGGATGGTCCAAATAACCTCAAACAATGAATTCAGCTTAAAGAGGACTGGTACCAGCAGTGTCCTCAAGCATAGTGTCATTAAGAGGTAAATAAAATCCTCTTTGGAAAAATGGGACTTTATCCTAAGCCACAAAGAAATACTGCAACTAATTACCCATAAAAAATTTGAAGCTTATGATCAAAAATAACCAACCACACAAGCAAGCAAAGCAACATGAATAAAAATAAGCAAAAACAACATTCAGCAGAAACAGACTCACACAGGCATCATATATTGAAATCATAGTGTTAGATTACAAAACAATTGTGTAGTCTTTCCTTAAAGAAATTAAAGGCAGGCTTTAAAAAAAATCTGCAGGCTAACAGAAAACTATTTGCCAAACAGCCAAGCAGATCTGAAAAAGATCCAAGTTGAAATTCCAGAATTAAATGTGAATTAGAATTACGAACGCAGTTGATAGATTTAACAGCAGTTTAGACAATCTGAAAAGAGAATTCATAAAGCAGAAGACCTATTAGAAGAGAGCAGCACCACACAAAAATGGGCTAGAGATATGAACAGTGTACAGAAAAAGACATAGAAGGACGTCAGGCTTCTAAAAGATTAGAAAGTTAGAAAGAGCATCCTCACGCTTACACTTAGACAATCAAAAATCACCAAGCAATCTGCAAATGGATCATTTTCTTGAGCCCACTAGAGAGCTGAGGTTACTAGGGAAAGTCAGGCACCTCCAAAAAGAGGTGGAACATGAGTGCTGGGGCAGATACCTGCAGATGCCATATAAAAATTCAACTACCATGTTTAATTAATTGCTACAGGTCATGTATGAACTAGTAAGAGAAATTGACGCCCCAGGAACTGCAGGCACAAGGAAGATTCTCACCCCCTGGCAGGCTCTTTTCTGCAAATCTCCCCTCACTGAGTGCACACAAGAAACACTGGGAGTAAGGTAAAAATCCTTAGAGAGCCTCCCTTGTGGTACAGGCCTGGAGGAGGGGAGTTCTTAAGAGAGAATTCTTAAATTACACAAAATATGTTCTTGGATCATAAACAGAAATAGAACTAGAAATAGACAATAGAGCAATATTTGGAAAATCTCCAAAGTATTTGGAAATTAAACAACATACTTCTAAAATATCCACAGGTCAAAAAAGGAAATCACAAAGAAAATTGAAAAATATTTACAATTAAATGAAAATACAACATATCAAAGTGTGTGGGATACAGCAGAGGCAGTACATATAGGGCTGTAAATATGTATGTTAGAAAATAAAAAAGGTTTCAAATCAATAAACTAACTGTATCTATTTTTTTAAGTAAATCTGTGGTTAAAAACCTTCCAACAAAGAAAATTCCAGGCCCAGATGGCTTCACAGGTGAATTTTGCCAAATATGAAAGAAGAAATAATATTAATTCTACACAAAAGCTTCCAGAATATACAAGAGGAGGGAACACTTCCCAACTTATTTTATAAGGCCAGCATTACCTCTATAACCAAACCAGAAAAGAAAACATTACAAGAAAAGGAAGTTACAAACAAATATCCTTCATAAATATAGCTCCAAAACTCTCTAACAAAATACTGGCATGTCAGATCCAAAATTATCAAAAGGATAATTCATCATAACCAAGTCGATTTAGCCAAGAAATGCAAGGACAGTTCAACAATCCAAAATTAGTCAATGTAATTCACCGTATTCACAGACTAAATCATCTCAACAGATGCCTAGAAAACCTTTGACAAAATTCAACATCCATTTATGATTTTTGAAAACACTCACAGCAAACTAGGAATAGCAGTGAACTTTCTCAGTCTGATAGGTGGCATCACCAAAACTCCATATCTGGCATCACACATAATGGTGAAAGACATTATAGCATTGTATGTCCATGATTAAAGATTGAATACTTTCCCTCTTAGCTTGGGAATAGGCTTTACTCTCTTTACTCTCACCACTCCTATCCAACATCACACTGGAGGTCCTACCGCTATAAAAGTAAAAGAAATAAAAAGCATATAGATTGGAGAGGAAGAAATTTTCTCTCTTTGCTAACAATATGACTGTTAACAGAGAAAATCACATACACATACACACATACACACACACACCAAAAAAACTACCAAAAAAGCTACTAGAAATAATATGAGGTTGTCAAGGTTGCAGAATACAAGTTCAGTATGCAAAATCAATCTATTTCTATATACTGCCAATGAAATTTGGAAATTAAATTTTTAGATGGCATTTACAAGCTCACCAAAACACATAAAATACTTAGCTATAAATCTTACAAAATGTGTGCAAGATCTGTGTGCTAACACCACAACATGTTAATACAAATAAAAGAAAACAAACTAAATAAATGGAGGATATATTATGTCCACAGATTGGAAGACTCAGTATCAGTATTATGGCAGTTCTCTCACTAATAAAAATCCCAGCATAATTTTTGTATAAATCAGTAAACTGATTCTAAAATTTATACGGAAAGGCAAAGGAAGCAGAATAGCCAAAATAATTCTGGCAAAGAAAAATAAAGTTAGAAGATTCACATTACTGATTTCCATACTTAGCATAAAATTCTTAGAGTCAAGTCCATGTGGTATTGAAGAAATGCTACCATATACAGCAATGGAACAAATAACTCAGAAATAGATCTACGTATATATGGTGAATTGATTTTGACAAAGGTGCAAAGGTGGGCCGGGCGCGGTGGCTCACGCCTGTAATCCTAGCACTCTGGGAGGCCGAGGCGGGTGGATCGCTCGAGGTCAGGAGTTCAAGACCAGCCTGAGCAAGAGTGAGACCCCGTCTCTACTAAAAATAGAAAGAAATTATATGGACAACTAAAATATATATGTACAAAAAATTAGCCGGGCATGGTGGCACATGCCTGTAGTCCCAGCTACTTGGGAGGCTGATCCTACTTAAGTAGGATCGCTTAAGCCCAGGAGTTTGAGGTTGCTGTGAGCTAGGCTGACGCCACGGCACTCACTCTAGCCCGGGCAACAGAGTGAGACTCTGTCTCAAAAAAAAAAAAAAAAAAAACAAAGGTGCAAAGGTAATTCAATGGAGAGAGAATGATCTTTTCAACGAATGGTGCTGCACCTACTGGATACCCATGTGTGAAAAGATGAACCATTATTCATACCTTGCACCATATACAAAAATTAACTCAAAATTGATAACAGACAAAATGTAAGAGTTCAAAGTAAAAACTTTCTGGAAGAAAATGATGTGACCTTGGGTTAGGCAACAATTTCTCAGCTACAACACCAACAGCACAGTCCTTGAGAGAAACTTAATAAATTAAACTTTATCAAAATTTAAAGCTTTTTGTTCTATGAAACACATGATTAAGAGAGTGAAAATACAAGCCACATACTGGGAGAATAATATTTGTAAATCACATACCTGATAAAGGACGTATATCTAGAATACATAAAGAAATCTCAAACTCAATAATCAACCCAATTTTTTTAAACGGGCAAAAGATTTAAACATACATTTCACCAAAGAAAACACACAGATGGCAAGTAAATTCATGAAAAGATGCTCAACATGATTAGTCACTAGGGAATTATAAGTTAAAACCACAATGATCTACAACTGCACACCTATTACAATAGCAAAAAGACAAACAAACCAAAAAAAAAAAAAAAACCAATCTAACATGGCCACTTTGGACAACAGTTCAGCATTTTCTTTTTTCTTTTTTTTTTTTGCATGTCTTTTTGTTTCTTTTTTTTTATTTCAGAATATTATGGAAGTACAAATGTTTTGGATACATGAATTGCTTTTGTACGATTTGAGTCAAAGTTATAAATATGCCCATCCCCCAGATAGTATGTATTGTACCTGTTAAGTGTGAATTTACCTATCCCCTCTTCCCCCCTCCCTCTTGCATGATTTCTGACGAATGTTATTTCCATATGTCAGTTTGGCATTTTCTTACAAAGTTAAACATACTTTTGCCGTAGCTCCCAGCAATCCCACTCCTAGGTATTTACCCAGATAAAATGAAAACCTATGTTTACAAGAAAACCTGCATGTAAATATTAATATTTATAGCAGCTTTATTCATAATATGCAAAACCTAGAATCTGTCTAAATGTCTTTCAACTAGGGAATGAATGCACAAACTGTGGCAAATCCATACAATGATACACTGCTCAGCCACAAAAGGGAGTGAACCAGTGATGCACATGCCAACCTCAAATGCATTGCACTCAGTGAAGGAAGCCAGACCCAAAATGCTACATAATGTATTCTTCCATTTAGATGACATTTTCAAAAGCAAAACTATAGGGAACTAAAGGGGCAAAAACAAAAACACATCAGTGGTTGGTGGGGAGTGGGAAGGCTTGACTTCCAGGGGAAGTCTTCCCAGGTGAAATGTGGAAGGTGATGAATTGATTCTGTATTTTGATTGCGGTGGTGGCTACACAACCATTTGCATCTGTCAAAACTCAGAACTATAAAAAGGATGGATTTAACTATATGTGAGTTAATACCTTAATTTAAAAATGGAAACTATGAAAATGGCATTAAGTATTTGGAAAGAAGCAGAGCCTTGCTCACAAAAGAGAAATGCAAACTAAACTACTCTGGGTACCATTTCTGACCTATCAGATCGGCAAAAGCCCAAAAGTACAACACTATATCCTGTTGGAGACGCCGTGAAGAAACGAGCATTCTCCTATACTGCTGGTGAGAATGCAAAACTGTACACCCTATGGAAGTGAAATTGTCAATAATTAGCAAAATTACATATGTATCTATCCTTTAGCTCAGAAATCATTCTTCTAGGCATCTCAAAGAGACATCGGTAAAAATACAAAAATACATATGCACAGTTCTATTCATTGCAGTAATCTTTACAATAACAAAATCCTGGAAACAAAACAAATGTCCATCAGCAGGGGACTGGTTGAACACAGACTATCAGAGCAGCTGCAAAAAGGCATGATCCTACGCAGCATCTCCAGGACATATTGCCAAGTGAAGAAAGCTAGGTGGAGAAAAACATGTACGGCATGTTGACATTTTAAGAAAAGGTAGGGGGTTGTGAACATATATACATTTTTGCCCATATTAAAAACAAATAATAGAAAGATAAGACATAAAAATATTTCACTTGTTTCCTATAGGGGAGAAAAGAAATACGGTGGAGGAAATAGGAATAGGAGTCAGGTTTTGCTGAATATGTGGAACTATGGAAACATTTTATATAATTATAATAAAATTTTAAAGTAATCTCTAAAAATCAAAAGCAGATTTGTATAAATGAACCTAATCTAAACAAATCTATGCCATCTAGTTGGTGACATAAACACAAAGGGATTATCCAAATAATTTAACTGAACAACCCTAGTGGGATATATCCTAAGAAACAAAGAAAGAAAGACAAAAAAAAATCTTAAGATATGTTATTATAATTTGTGTATGTTATGGGAAAATCAAATGAGAAATTTTGTAGGTGTTGTAAACCAGGATTTCTGGTGTGGAAGAATGGAGGAGTTTAAGTAAAAGTCTGTAACCCTTGAACTTGAATTGAAAATACCAATATGAACTCATGATGTATTATATCTTTTTGTTTAATTACATATTTCCTAGCTCTGTCCACTGTAAAGGCTTAGAAACAATGACCTATCCAGTAGCAATGAGCACTGCAGCGCCCAGATTGTGGCATTCAAACACTATTTCTCACTACAACAAACCAGGACTTCTTGAAGAAGTGACTGACTCCAAGTCAAGGCACGAAATGCCATGAGAGGGATCAGACATCTTGTCATATGAGAAAGAAAGGAAGCTACCAAAACTTACTAGGTGCATGTCAAAAAGGAGCCAGGAGACAGCCTACAGAGGCTTACACAGCCAAAGATGGGACAATTTACGTGGAAATAAGGATAATAACTGTAATGGATAGAACCACATCAAATGTGTTTACATATACATGGTTCATAGTAGTTTCGTTCTTTAGTTCATTTGTCACCTTTGGAGGATGCTAGTGAACCAAGCTGCTATTTTGAAAACTGGCAAAGGGAAAGAATTAAGCATTTATCTCATCTCACTGTACTTCAGCATAATGAAACAGCTATGGAGGGGAAGTTTCTCTTTGCAGAGGTATTCCTGCTAATAAATGAAGAAGGAACAATAGAATTATAATATCACCATTTTATAGCCCCTAATGAATTAATATAGCTAGGTAATGATCCCCAGTGTCAGCTAATATCACAAAAAGAAAAAGAAAAATAATAGCTATTGTGCACCCCTGATTGAAATATGCAAAATCACCTGTCAGGTATTCTTGAAAAGAAATCATAATCTCAATTCAAGTTCTGCATCTAACTGCCAATTTACAGGTACTACAGGAACCATAGGAATAGGTTGACTGATACAGTAAGAATGAAATCAGCAAAGTCCAGACTGTGGAAAAGCACAGAAAAAACTACCAAGTTCTTCAACAATCACAGAAAAAGAAGAGATGGAAGCTAACCCAGACAGAAACCTAGAGGGGAAAAGATTTAAGGGACATATGAATAACTTGCAATTAATGGATCTTTACTGGATCCTGATTGAAATGAAGAAACAGTAAAAAAAAAATTTTAAAAATGAGAGAATCAGAAAAATTTAGAAACTAAATATTGATAATATTAATGAATTATTAAATTTTAGATACAATCATAGTGTTGGATTCTATATTTTTTAAAAAAGCATTCTTAGACATACATTCTGAAATATTAAGAATAAAATATGATGTCTTTATTTTTCTTTTTTCAAAATAATCTGGAAACAGAGAAATAAAATGAAGGTATAAATGAAGCCAGATTAGCCATGTTGAATCTGAGTGTGGGTACATGGGAGTTTATTATATTTTTAAAGAAGATAAAATAAAGACACGTTCAATCAATCCATAAGAAGTCAAGAAAAAAGGGGAAAAAAGAAGGATAGAGCAGGTAGGACAAAACCAGCACAAAACATAAAAGTACATATAAGTCCAAATATGTCACTGATTATAATAAATGTGCAATAAATTATAATAAATGAACAACTATTAAAAGTCAAATATTATGAGAATGAAATTTCTAAAAACTCGATTACAGGCTATTTTTAAGAATACATATTTAAAAATAAGGCAGAAAAGAATGGAAAATACATATCATACAAATATTAACAAAAAGAAAACCACTGCAGGCGTACCTATATTGGGCAAAACAAATTTTATGATAAATAGGATTTCTAGTGAAAAAATAAGTCCCTTCCTAATACAAAAAGTACAATTCATGAGAGAACTATACTAATTTTAAATTTGCATCTAATAACACAACTACAAAATATACAAAAGCAAATTTGACAGAACCAGAAAGAAAAATATACAAACATAATAGAGAATTTTAACACATTTCTCTCAGTAACTTAGAATGAACAGACAAATAAGTCAGTAAGGATAAGAAGAGGTGAATAACAAAATTAACAAACTTGGCCTGGACCAACCTTCCCTCAGAGGGGACGTGGGGAAAAGGTCTGAGCTGTGTGCAGTGGGAGTCCCAGAAAGAGAGGAGAGAGATGATGGGGCAGAAACAATGTTAGAAGAAATAATGACCAAGAATTTTACAAAAGTAATAAAAAAAAAAAAGTCAAGCCGTGAGTTTATTTAAGCACCATGAGCCTCGAGCAGGATAAATACAAATAAAACCATGTATCAAAACCCACCATCATAAAGTGGCCCGGAATGAAAGAGAAAGAGAAAAATATTAAAACCATCCCAAGAGGGGAACATGTACATTACTTTCAAACAAGCAGCAAAAAGATCAGCACCTGGCTTCTCACCAGACATGAGGGAAACCAGGAGACAGTGTAATGGCATCTTCAAGTGCTAAACCTGATTGAAGAGATCCTCTAAAAGTGAAGGTGAAATAAAGCATTTTGGGCAAACAAAAATAGAAAACTTTTTGCTAGCAGACCTATTCTAAAGGAAATACTAAAAAGGTTCTCCAGACAGAAGGAAAAAGATCCCAGATGGAAGCACAAAGATGCGGAAAGGAATGAGGAACGAGGATGAATCCACGTGGACACTGACCGTATAAAGCAGCAACAGGAGCTACTTTTTGTGAAGTGTGTATTGTGTTCCGGGCAGTGTGCATGTATTATTTCATTTACTCTTCAAAACAATCCTCTGAATTTGGGACCATTCTTAGTCCCATCTGGCACACAAGAAGACTGCAGCTTAGAGAGGAAAAGTAGCTTGCCTGAGGTCACCTAAGCAGTGAACTTGAGTTGGCCTCACCCCCAGGTCTATGTTTCTCTCACTAAATTGTTGTGCTTTTCTGAGGTGTCGGTGACGGGTCCCCTTAAGTTTCAGGGAGAGCTAGTGAAGTGGGTGTCCATCTGGATCAGCTGGGGTGGCTGTCACCTCATGTGCTTCCCACACTCTGTGGGAGGGCAACTCCAGGTAGCTCTGGAGGTGGGCACAGCAGCTGGTTGAACTGCTTGCTCTTTTTGTGTGGTTGGCAAGTTCCTTCTACTTCAAACAGCTTCTGTTCTCCTCTCTACCCACCCAATCACTAGCCATCCTGCAAGAGCCAGCAAAAACCTTGCCCTGGCCCTGAAGTCTTGCTTGACATTTCCATTTATTCTGATCACTCCCCTTGTAACTTACCAGCAGAATGTAGACATCAGCACCTTATTTGAGATATTCTCAGTAGTTTCTTATGTGATAGCTCTTTTCCCTGCCAGACTATAAGATCTTGGAGAGCAGAGGCCCTAACCTGTTAGACTTTTTATCTACCAATGTGCTTAGTGTAGTACCTGGCAGTCAGAGGGTACTCAGGTGGTAAACACTCATTGATTTGTTGATTACAACCCATCCTGTCCACCACCGGCAGTGAAACCAGAAGCCAGTGTTTTGGCCACGGGTACCGTGTGAACAATAGTAGAACATTTCAAGTTGCTTTGCAGCTAGCAGAGTAGTGGAACTCCGTGGGGTTTAATCATGGCTATATTCACACAGCATCAAGACTTCTGGATTGAGATGTGAGCAATTAAGTCTGTGAGTTATATTTGGTTTATCAACCAGCAAAATTCCCAGGTGCCACGAAGAGCAGTTGTTTAATGGTATTTGACTTTCTCATAGAATCTTCCGAAACACTGATTTGTGAGTGGCATCGCAAACACTCCAGATTTCCCCTCAGCCCCACTGCTCAGGGCCCCACCTCGGAGCTCTGTGCCCTCCCTGTTGACTCATGACTGATTTTTAATCTGCTTTTCTCAGTGCTGATATTCATGGAAGTCTAGACACATCTGTGGGTAGAGAGGACACCCACAAGTGTACCCATGGTGAGTATTCACATAATGAGACCAGGACACTTGTGTGCCGTTGGGAGTATGGAGCAGAGAGCAACTGTTTAAATAGGACAAAAGAATAAATGGCATTGCTGGCTGGGCAAGATGCAGGGAGCAGTACTGTGTGGGTCTCAAATGACTCAAGTAGGTATTGGATCTCTCTTAGCTTGGCAGAGGCCAAGAGGAAAGTGACACAATAAAGTGACTAGATTAAGAATCAACTCTGGCATTTCTTAGAGACCTCATCTGTGCTCCACTTTGTTCTGAGAGACAGCTGCAAGGGAGAGACATATCTCCCATGTGGGTTTCAGATCAGGGTGAAGGAAAGAAAAGGCAAAGTTAAAAGCATTTCTGGATACAAGACGGAACATACAGCAGTCCCCATGCTTCTTCGTTTCACATGGTATTCTATTGGGATCTCATATAACTAAACTTAACGGGAGGAGAAGAGTGTCAACTTGATTGCCTCCCATGCATAGCCAAGTACAACAGTGGGTTGCATTTCACTGAATTGAATTAAGGCCTGATCCTACACTTAAATACACATATATTCTTTCAGTTGAAATCAGTAAAAACTGGTTGATTTAAGAAATTTTTTAAGATTTTAAAATATTGATAAAAACTCTTACTGAGATTTTGATAACAATTGCATTAAATCTCCATTTCAATTTGGGGAGAATTGACATCTTTACCATGTTGAGTTTTCCAATCTGCAAACATAGAATGTCTCTCCACTTAATTAGAGCTTTGATTTGTTTCATTAGTGTTTGTAGTTTTCAGCATACAGATCCTGCACATGTCGGGTTTTTTTTAGATTTGCACCGAAATATGCATTTATTTTTGAGCAATTATAAATGACATTGTAATTTTAATTTTGGTTTCCATGTGTTCATTGACAGTATGTAAAAATATAACTGATTTTTGTATTTTCATCTTGTATCCTGTGACTTTGCTGAACTCACTAGCAGTAAGAGTTTTTGTTGTGGATTCTTTGGAATTTTCTGCATAGATGACCATGTCCTCTGTAAGTAGGAACAGTTTGATTTCTTTCTTTCTAATCTCCATGACAACTGATTTTTGAAAAAAAATTTTAAAATAATTCAATGGAAAACTATAGTCTATTCAACAAATAGTGCTGCTGCACTTGGATATCTATAGGCAAAAACAAACCAACTAACCAACCAACAAATGAAGAAAAAAAAACCCCAGAACCAAAATCCCCAAATACCTTTTTTTTTTTTTTTTGACAGAGTCTTACTCTGTTGCCCTGGCTAGAGTGCCGTGGCATCAGCGTAGCTCACAGCAACCTCAAACTACTGGGGTCAAGTGATCCTCCTGCCATGGCCTCCCAGAGTGCTAGGATTACAGGCATGAGCCACTGTGCCCGGCCACCCCCAAATACCTTTACTTAACTTTACAACCTTATACCTTGTGAAAAATTAGCTAAAATGGATTATAGATTTAAATGTAAACTATAAAATTATAAAACTTTTAAAAGAAAATATATGACCTGGCAGAGTTCTTAGAAATGACAACAAAAGCATTGTCCACGAAAGAAAAAAATTAAAAATTGAGAAATTGAACATCATCAAAATTAAAATCTTTTGTATTGTGTTTAGACTTTGTTAAGAGAAGGAAAAGACAAGCTACACACTGGGAGGAAATATTTATAAGTCACATATCTGACAAAGTACTCATACCTAGACCATATAAAGAAATCTCAAAACTCAATACTAAAAAACCAAACCAAACTCAATACTAAAAAAACCAAACCAAACAAGAAATCTCAAAACTCAATACTAAAAAAACCAAGGCATTCACTCTAGCCTGGGCAACAAAGCGAGACACTGTCGTAAAAAAAAAAAAAAAATGAATGCTCTGTCTAGATCCTGTTCTCTGTCCCGCAACTGCCTCTTTGACCTTTAACCCTATTATTCTCCTCACTCACTCCCCTCCAGCCACATTGGCCACTGTGATATTCCTGAGACATGCCAGGCATAATCCTGCTTTGCTTTGTCAGCCTGGACCAATCTTCCCTCAGACACCCATTTGACTAACTACAGAGAGAGACTCAAAGGAATCTCTCTGCAAAGCTCCCTTTCTCCGTGAGGTTCTCCCTGAACACCCCAGTTAATGCTGGCACCCAACACCACCCCAGCATTCCCAGTGCCCTGACTCTGCCCTACTCTCTGCTTTTTCCAAATCACTTCCTCTTTCCAACGTACTCTATAATTTGCTCACTCACCCATTTACTGACGTGAACATCTATCTAGTGTACATATACAGCAGAAGCTAAGCTCCCCACGGGCGTGCATCTTTCTTGCTTTGCTCACTGGTACCTTTCAAGCCCTAGCGCGGTCCCTGGCTCAACGCAGGCTGCAGAAGTCTGCATCCACTGTTGTATCTTCTTGGAATTATCCTTTATTTCTATAAGCACCATCCCTGTATCCCACCCTTCACATGGGTACTCGAAAGATATTGGTGCTCAGCCAGGGTGAATGTCCTGTGAATGTTCCCCCTTTGGGGGCTGCTATGGCCCCAGCTCACCTCTGCTGTCAAGAGCAGGGACACCGTGTTACCCTAAAGCCACCCTTGCCCACCTCCTCATTTGAGGGGAAATTCTATTAATCAGGCAAATAAATCAAGTCAGAAAAACATGGACTTCCATTGGACCCTAAGAAAATTGAGATTGAGCAAAACAAAAACTCTAGGTAAAATAAATCTGTGGAAATGTAGTAAAATAAATCTGTGCCATAGTAAATCAGAAGCTTGGTGTGGTCAAATGGCCTCTTGTTGTCAAATGTAAATATTAACCAAAAATGCCATGCTCTTGCACTCTGCAGGTCATCTCATGTATATATTATTTCACATTATCGTCAAGAAAACTCTAAGAAAGAAATCACTTCCATCTTTGGAGATGAGGACCTAATGCTCAGGGAAAAGGAAAGATGTGAGCAAAGCCATTCAGCCACGTAGTGGGCCTAGAACCCAGATCTCATGAGTTAGAGAACAGGTTTTCCTACTGGGTGTTTGAAGCCCTGGGGGTGTACGCAGTGCACCCTCGGGACTTGAGGCCACAGTACAGAAGTGATATGTCTCCCCAAAGCATCAATTCTATCCCAAGCCTCAGAGAAATAAAAAAAAAAATGTCATTCTTATGTTAAAACAAACGTGGGTTTTGCATAAAACACAATTCAAAATATTTGCATGAATTATTAAGATAGCAAAATTCAGCTTAAGACAAATTTTCATCCTTATAGAAGTCAGCTTAGAGGTCTGCAGCACAATTCCACCACCCCTGCCTGGCTCTTACATTGATTAGCTGTGTGACTTTGGGTAAATTACTTAACTTCTCTGAGCCTAATTTTTCTCACCTGTAAAATGGAGTACTAATGCCTTCCTCATAGGTTTGTTGTCATGATGATTAAGATACATTAAGAGAAGCCCCCAAAACAGAGCCTCACACAGAAAAAAAAGAGAAAATATTCATTTTTTTAATCATTATCATGTTGGAATATTTTTTAAAATACATGGACACCAAACAACAATCATCCCATTAAAGCCCCCAAACTCCTAATGTGTCCAATTTAAGATTTCGCTTAAGAAGCAAGAACTGAAAAAGATTTAGAGGACAGAAATTGCAAAAATGGTTAGGGATTAAAGAGCAAGATGCTTAAGGAAAGGTAAAGGAACTGGATTTTCTCTGAACTTGAGAACAGAGCTGAAAGCGACTCAGATACAACCTCCACAAAATAAAGAAAAAGGCTCAGCTGTTGTCCATCTCCACCAGGGCTGGGTGCCCCCTCCCCACGCGCCCCCCACCCCAGCACTGAATTCAGCTGCAGGGTTGGGGGCTGTGGATTAGGCACCAAAGGCATCTGTGTGGCCTTTAGGACTCTCAGAACCACTGAGAGAAGAGTGGAATCCATTTTCCTGAAAATTTCCTTGGAGCTCCTAAAAACCTTGGTACAGAAGCACAGATGAGGACAAGCTAGTCTTAAGCAGAAAGCTGAGGCATCTATACAGTGGGGTTTAATGCACTAAGAGTCACAATTTCCCTCTTTATCTCCTCCCCAGCCCTGCCCAGCTCCACTACACTCCTGTCTTGCTTGTTACTTTGTGCTAAACTCGATGGTTCCTAGCAGGGCAAATGCTACCTGGAAGGCAGGCTTCAACACCGCAATGCATTAATCGAGCTCCCGTCGATCAGCAGAACACTCAAGAAAAGAAGACAGAACAAGGGTGTTTGAAACCCAGACAAGAGAAAGGAAGGGACACTGCCCGGCTGAGGATGACTAGGACAGAGCCTGCTCGGGCTGCCAGGAACAGGCTGCTGACATCGGGGGAGCTCAGCTTGGAAGGGACAGGGAGACAAACGTCAATTCCTCACCAATCCTCTGCTCATGCTGCTTTCGACTGGCTCTGTCCCCTCAAGTGGGAGCTCCCTGAAGGCAGGGACATTGTCTTGTTGATGACTTTATTTCCAAGGCCTGAAAGATCACCTGGTCATCCTCCCAGGCCCACAGAGAGGCCCACAGCCGGGTACACACAGCCATGCGGGCGCCTCCCACACCTGCTGCCCACATGCAGGCCAGGCCTGCAACCCTGCAGCTGCACTTGTGACCTTGAGGTCGGGGCACCCCCACTCCAAGGCTCCAGTTCCAAACCCAAACTCAAACTGTCTGGTCCTCTCTCCAGCCCATCTGTCCAGTTTTGCCACCGCCTCTTCCCCGAGGCATGGCCTTCCTCCTGTGCCTGTCCCCATCCCTTCCCCCAGACCTGCCCCGCCATCTGTCTTTTCCCAGTCTGTCCTGTCTCCTGCCCAGCTCTGTCCTCCTCTTCCCCAGACCTGTCACAGCCCTTGTCCACCCACTTCTGCCTCGCTACAAGCCCCCACTCTGTGCCCCGTGCTGGTCCTGTCTTCTGCCTCCATCCTGTTCTCCCCGCTGGCCGTCCCCATGTGTGGAGCCACAGCTGGTCTCTTTAGGAGGGGAAGGGCGAGACTATTCATGGGCCTGAAATGCGATGCGGATCCCCTTCTCTGAGAGAGAGAGAAAGCAAGAGAGCGAGAGATCACGCGCGGGCACCTGGCACATAGGTGTCGGATGCACACACAAATGCGTGGTAAACCGGGCAGTGAAAGGAGGAATGCCGCTGGGTGACTAATGTAAGAACGTGACACTGGGACGCTTAGGAGTGGAGAGAACAAGACATCCTCACCCAGAATGCTCGGCAGCATAGAGTATTTCCCAGGTGTGAGTAAACGCTGTGTTTGATCCCTGCTTGCTGGGGAGGGGGGCTTTGCCATCACCCATGGGAAACCAGGGTGATTTCCGAGGCCCAGGAGACCGGCTACCGTTTCGGATGGGGGAGGAGAACACGGTGCTGAAAAGCTGCGCCCCAGCTCCGCCCTGCCTCTCAAAAACTCCCTCTAGGCAAACGTCAGTAATGGAAACGCAAGATCTGGTATTTTATCTTTCCTCTGCGGCCTGTAAATCCCTGGAAACTCTGGGCCAAGTCCTTTGTGGTCAGTAAGCATCATCCCGCAACATCTCCCGCAACCTGCCCCCAGACGTTGAGAGGGGAGCGATCACCGGGAAGGGAACCCGGCGCCTGCCCTCTGCCTCAGCTCAGCGGCCCTGACGGTCACGGTCACGTCCCGGCCCGGGAATCCAGGAGTGGCCGTGCCCGGGCGCGGGTGGCTGCGGGACTTCCAGGAGCCAGGCCAGCTGGGAGCAGGGCTTCGTGTCAGCACGGAGTCTGAGTGCAGCGGGAGGGGGCTGAGGAGACGCCGGCAGAGACGCAGACGACAGCCCCAGTCTGTGCCAGGATCCGTAGGGGGCCGGGTGGGGGCCAGGGGAGCACGCCCCAAGGCCTGCCGTCGCCACCTGGGCTCGCAGGGTGCCTTGGAGGCCCGGGAGGTGGGATCCCCCTGCCTATTCTCCATCCCAGTCCTCGGTGCTCACCTGAGCCACACCCATGGTCCCTCCCTCCGGGCAGAGGGCACAGTGTGACACGAACATTAGTCGCACCATGCAGAACGTCTCCCCACAACCACCGCTCCCCAGAGGAAATCAGCACACTCTGCCAGAATGTTCTGGCTCTCAGGGTGGCCCTGCACGTCCGGCCCCGGCTCACCCACCGCACGCGGCCCAGGTCATTAAGACATCCCGGACCTGCGCGCCGCGCCAGCGCTCGCTGGGTGGCTCCGGCCCAGCCGGGAGCGGCGGGGACCCGGCGCGGGGCGCTGCTGCCCCCTGCCGGCGGCTCGAGCGCTGCCGGCCGATGTCTGGGGGCGTCCTCCGTCCCCGCTCAGCTTCGCAACCCCGCACGTCTGGGGTTGGCGGCCTCACATCCAGGACAGCCAGCAGCTTGCAAAGAAGGAACAGGCCGCACAGAAAACCACAGTGGGGGAAGGAGAGCGAAGAGAAGGGAGCTCGCCATCCTCGCCTGAGAAGTACATTGACAACCCCTGCCAGCCGCGCGCCCTCCGGGTTACAGTGCGCACTCACAGTCACCGAACATCACGACACCTCTCATCCGACGACCCTGAACGGCAGGGCAGGGCGAGGTGGGTATGGTGCCCTTCGTTCTGCGGATGAGAACGTGGAAGCCCAGGGCGTTGGTGTCCCTGGACCGCAGTCACACAGCCAGGAGTGGAATGAACCACAGCACGGTGTCTGCCTCCTTGCCCAGGGCTCTGACATATGATATTAAGCCAGTGCTTCTGTCCTGACAAAAGTCCCCCACCCCCAGAGCTAGGCCCAACCTGTCAGGTGTGGTCTGGATTCTCTGCAATAGACTGAAGAGCACGTTCAACAGAGATGAGCAGAGGTCTGAGAAAACAGTAGTATCTGAGCGCGTGGAGGTCCCCCTCCAGGGAGCAGGTAGACAGCCCTGCGGTGCTTCCATGCTGGGCCAGCCCCTGCTGCAAGGCTGGATTCGGAGGGTGCTTTCCAACAAATGATCAGGATGGCCACCACTGGGGAAAAGCCAAGGTCCTTGCATAAAGGCAGCCAGGCACTCTGGGCTCACCAACACTAGGCTTCCTTTCAGATTACGGAATCCCCTTCCACTTCCTCCCTGGCGCCAGATCATCCTGGGTCAGTTTTCCCAACCTTCTATCTGGCTTCCCCCATCCTGTCTGTTTTTGTCGGATTTCCTGTGGCCCCTACCCTAACCACTGCCCAGTGCTGCTCCTACATCTGGGCTATGGCCATGCAGGGTCAAGGGCATAGCTGGCCTTTCCAAGCAGGATTACACTGATTGGAAAGAAGCAAACTCATTCCTCATCCCTGTCTCCGAATCAGCCACAAGTGATAGCAAAATGCATCCCCTGCTCTGGACCGAGGAGCCAGTGACAAATGGGCGACTTGTTCTTCCTCTGGGTTTTTAGGTTTTTTTTTTTTGTTTTTTTTTTTAATGCTTAGAGAGGAGAAGAGGAATATTTATTAGTACGGAAATGGGACTTGTCGGAGCCTATGAATGCCCCCACACATGTCTGCTCTCAAGGAAGAGGAAAGACAAGTTAAGGAATCCAAGACCCTTGTGAGCCATGAAGCAGGCTCTCCAGAAATAAAATGTGCACCCAAGCAGGGGCTCCAATCAAACGCTTCCACCAGCTAGAAAGGGGAGCTACCCGAGGAGAAAATGAAGCCCAGCTCCCACCTCCACCCTCAGCCCTGCTGCGCTGCGCTCAGCCTGGCCCTGGTCCCTGCGCACCTGACCAGCTTCTGCCATCCCAGGCCCCTCCCTGCCGCCCTGGGACCAAAGGGCTATGGCAGCTTGGAAATGGGCTAACCCTGCCCCTGGGAGCCTTCCTGCAGGAGGCGTGGCCTCAAGGGGGGAGATCTGGAGTCTTTACCCCCGACCTGGGGACATCCATGGTCTCAGGACAGGTCAGGCACTCCACCCTCGTGGCCTCCCCATCCTCGCTCCCTCATCCACTCAGGGCCCACCCTCCCCCCACGTGCCCAAACAGTGCTGGGCCCCACGGGGGCAGATGGATGAGTAAGACCCTGCTCTTGACCTCATAGAACTGTCATGCCTGAAAGGGCTGATTAATGACCAAAAGTCACATTTCTGTATCTCTTCATTGTTCAAAAGAACTTTTATGCAACGATCTCATCTCAGGTTCCCAGGTGAGAGCTAGTTTTCAAATCTCCATGTCACAGAAGGGGAAACTGAGTCTCAGCCAGATGCGTGGTCGCCCCGTGGGAGCCTGACCCTGAGACCTCCGCTCCCCGCTCCTCCACTCTCCTGCCCACAGCTGAATGGCAGGGCGGCCGGTCACCCATTTCCGGAGTGGGTGCGACTGGTGCCCGCGACAGAGACACAGCCACTGGCGGGGTCCCCAGACCTGAGCGTGGGGACTGACTCTCCACCCTCAGTAGCTTCTCTCGCAAACCCGGGAACCCCCGGAAAAGCAGCCCAGACCAGGGAAGGGCAGGCAGCCCCGTTTCCAAACGCGGAACCAGAACTCAGGCCGGGTCCTGGCTCGTGCCGCCCAGACCACCCTTTGCGAGAGCAACACCACCACAACTCCCGCCACGCTCTGTATGACCGGGGGGGCTGGGCAATGTCCTTCTAGAGAGTCTTTCTTAGGGAAATAAGACGTCTCGGGCCTACCTTTGCCCTGTCCGGTCCTCTCCGCACCTTCCTCATCTGCGAGGCCGGCTAGCGCTGCGGCCACGACCCTCCGGCCTCGTGCGTGGGCCTCTCCTGCCCCCTGGTGGACAGACTGCGGCAGTGCAACCTCCTCCCTGCACCGCCCAACTGCATCACCTGCTCAATCTCAGAGCCGGAAAGGACCCGCACCTGGGCCCTACACCACCAGAGCCAGATTGACAAAGGGGCTTGCGCTCTGCTCCTTCACTCCCACTCCCCTATCTCCTCCAGAGACCACCTCCTTTCTGAGCACAGCATTCGGGAATTGCCTGGCTTAGCTTCCAGCTCCTACCCTGGACACCAGAGGGCCTCCTCTGCACCGTGACCCTTCTCCCTGGGTCTACTTGTGGGCATCTCATCCCTGCTGTCTGCCTGCCAGTCTGGTCTCCTCGCCCACTGAAGGCCCTGACCTCAGTTAAGGAGCTGACCTGGCCTCTGATGCCAGCTGTGGCCACTAGCTTCGGGGCTCTGCTTCTGTGGTTGTGCTGGGTTTACACCCCAGCCCTGGCTCAGCTGACTTCAACTTCACTGACATTAAACACACAGCTCTGCGGCTTAGCAGGCACGGTGCTAGCAGCAGTGAGAGCAACAGAGAGGAAGAGCCTACAGACCAGTCGGCCAGGGAAGGCGGACATGGCTAAGAAGCACCAGGGCAGAGCAGGCTGGGTGCTGAACCAAGAGCCTCTGAGGACAGTGGCCTGGGAGCCCCAGAGGGCGGCTGCGTGGGGAAGGTGCCGGGACTCAGAGACTGAGGGATGAGCAGGTCTTCCAAAGGGGTGGGGGCAGCTGCCCATAATGGCCCCAGCACCGAGCTGTCTCTACCAGCATTGCTCTCACCCTCGCCCTGGCACTGCAGTTAAACTGCCCTCCCACTTTCACAGATGGTGGAGCCTCAGAGCGCTAGGGTGGCCGGCCCGGGGCCCAAGCTAGCGAGTGGTTTGAACCTGGGGCCATCGTCTTTGCACCGCGTCTGCTGCTTCCCTCGCAGAAGGCAGAGCGTGAGCAAACGTGTGGAGGCTGGAAGTGGCGGCACACTCGGGAATGGGCGTGTTTCCAGGCAGGCTGAGACAGCGCTGCATGTGTGTGGTGTTGCTGCGGGGGTGACGGGACCTACAGTCTCGGAGCTGTGCAGAGGGAGGGTGAGGAGGGCGAGACTAGGGGTGGGTGACCAGACGGCCCCCACGGACCCTGCCCTCCTTCTGTGGCCATAAGACCCTAGGGTTTTATCTCAGTTCTTGGTTACCGGAAATACAAACTATATTTCCTAGCCTTCCTCACTGATAGATGTGGCCATATGGCCAGGGGCATGTGAGTAGAACCTGTGTAAACAGCTTCTAGGTGATGCTTTGAAAGCAAGGAGAATGGCTTCCTGCCTCTTCTCCTTCCTCCTGCTGGCTGGATTGCAGATGGCGTGGCGAGGCGTATGGATTCGCACAACGAGGGCAACACACAGGAACAGCAGAGCCACAACACAGAAGACACCACAGAGCTGTCGTGTGGTCCCAGGACTGCTTACGGCCAGGCTGTTACTTGTGAAAGAGAAATCAGTTTCTCACGTGTATAAGCCCTTATCTGTGGTCTCTGTTACAGCCGCTGTACCTGAATTCTGACCAGCACAGGGGCTACTGCAGGGGTCTCAGCCAGGCGATGAAGTCTGAGGCTGTGGCGATGGAGGCGGGGGTCCCTCCCGCAGCATGGAGACAGCTCCAACAGGGCCTGGCATCTGCTTGGATGTGGGGCGTGAGGATGTAGGACGAGCGTGGCATGAAGTTGACAACACAATGGGACAATTTGAGACAGGCTGTTCTTTACTATTTCTTTGTCATTTCACTTCTAGATCTAACTTCCTGCTTGTCCATCTCCCTTCTTCAGGACCTCTCCTTTCCCTGGATCCAAAACACCACTTGACCAAGACCTGTCCTGCCTCTGTCCCTCACACGTGCTTCTCTTGGCCAGACGCCACCTCCAGCCACACACCACCTCGGCGTGGCTTAGTCCAAGCGTCTTTCACAGACTCCGTGCAAACAGCACCTGTCCCGGAAGCTTCCCTGCCTCCTCTGAGCCGGGTTGGGGCCCTGACCTCTACTCTCCCCGTGTCCTGTGCCCCCTCCTGTCTCAGCACGGACCTCTCCGTACGGGGAGTGTTTGCTCTCAGGTCATTTCCCTCACTTAACCGGGAGCTCCTTGAGGGCAGAGGCCATATTTGTCTTCAGATCTCAGTGCCTAGCACGGTGCTTCGCACTTGATGGGTCCCCAAGAAATACTGCTATGCAGGATCTTCCTTACCCCTGCTCCTCAAAACCACCCTCTGACTCCCCATTACCACTCCCCCCCCCCCGGCAGGTTCCACCCATGTGCGTTGCAACACTCAGATGACACAGAAGCAAACAGGCCAGCGTGAAGAAGTGAGACCCCTCGACATACTGTCAGGCAGCCTCCTGCAGCCACCCCCACCACACTCTGATTCAGAATTTCCATTTTCAAAAGGTAACAGGTTTCTGTAATCTTACTCCCCATTTGGGCAGAAAAACATGAAGTGAGCTTTCTCAAGGATGTTTAACTTGAAATGTTCCATACCTTGAAATTTAGGTCTCCATTTCAGAAATGATGCAGCCTTAGATGAAAGAAGACAAACGTCGCTATTTTATCGAGAGGAAGTTATGAAACACCACGCACGTCAAATCTCCATATACCTTTTCCTCCTAATGCAGCAGAATGATACCTTTATTGCCGTTCAATCAAAGGCTCGCTAAGTCGGTGCAGGGAGATGGGACTGCGGCGGTAATCATCGATGTTTCTGGCAACCCTCGCGCCAATCTATTGCACAGTATCGCCATTATAAACACATGAAAGGCTTCCTCAATTTCACTCCCCATCATCATCGGCCACAACAGATATTTATTGACTGCCTGTTATGTGCAGGACACTTTGCCAGGTACAGGAAAAGAAAACTTGAAATTTCCCGAAGATTTTGAAAGGAGGAAGATCCGTACCTTAGAAGTGAGTTATCTGCCTCTGAAATGAGTCAGGTGTAGAAAGAAGACAAAGGCGGAGAAGTTTATCAAGAAAGATAGTCTAGACCATTACGCTTTGTCAGATTGCTCCATGTACAATTGCTGCCGAATGCAGGAAATGATGCCAACACAATTATTCACCTGCATGGTAACCTAGTTGATGCGGGAAGATGAAACCTTGCACAGAGCATCTATACCTTTCTACATCCTCACCCAGCTCTGCCGATACAAATGGGAAAAAAATATTTCCATGGTCTTTTTCTCCATTGCTCATGAAAATGACCAGACCGAATCTGTGTTTCAAAACCCAGAAGGTCTGAAAAGGGCTGCCTATCTCCAAAATTAGTCACACACAGAATTAAAACAAATGCAGTGTCTCTAGGGAGATGAAAAGGAAAAAAGACAGAACTCTGTGAGCACAAAAGCTCTGCATGCCTTTTTTAAGAAGTTCAAAAATGATAGACACGTCATCGTCCTGCCAGCACTCACTGAGTCACGGCAGCTGTGAGAAGCTTTTATCGTTGTGTCTTAAAATCTCTTTCCACGTTCACATCACTTAGCATCGTTATTAGCAAGAGATTAAAATTTCTATGATTTTACTCATTTGTGCAAGAAAACTTGAAGGACAATTTTTCAATATTTTGAATCGGAGTTTTATATGTCTGACATGCACCATTTCTATATCAAGTGTCTGTGTACTTGTTTATGTTTAATGTGGAGAAAGAAGGTCTCTATTCCTATTTAGAATGCAGAGCCTGAGGGAGACCAGAAACCAATTTCTTCGTTCTAAAAGCTGAGAAAACTGAGGTCCGGGAAGGGGCATGGCCTGTGCAGTCACAATATGTGACGCGAGGGACAGTGGCAGGATTGTCGGGACGGGACCCTAAGACCTCACTTTGGGCTTCCTGGGCAGTGAGCCAGCTGGGAAGACCCCTCCTTTCTCCCCAAGCCCAGCTGCTCCCAGAACCAGTGGGTTCCCTCCCCCACCCTTCTGCAGAGGACCCAGGTCTCCAAGCACCGAGCAGCTGGTGTCCCAAGTCCCTCCGCTGGAGCGCAAAGCCACGCTGCAGATCCAGCAGAGCGCCTGGCCCTGGCATGCCTCTCTGTGAGGACCAAGGGAAGAGGCAGGCCGTACATTTTCTTTGTGCTGACTCAGCCTTGTAAGTTCCCTTTATCCACCCCCTACCCCCAAGAGAACTCTATTCCTTAACCTATACCATGTGACACTCTGGAATGTGTACTGAGTCCTGTTGCACAATGGGTGGACACCCAGATGGGATGGGACCTCCCTGTGTGACTGTGGTGACCATGGTAGGGCCACCTTGTGCCATACAGAGCCAGCTGGTGGCGATAGTTGGGAAGAAAACCCAGGCCCCTGTCTCCAAACCTGCTGCATTGTTATAACTTACTTCAAAATACCTTAGCATAGATGGCAATACATATAAACATATATCACAGTTATACACGTGTAGCCTAGGGGAAGATATTTAACATTTGAAGTTCCTTAATGGGGAATACACCCTCCTGGAGTAGGTGGCTGGCATTTGAGACACTTTTATGAAAACCGCACACTCAAAAGGCAGCTATTTACAAGCATTTCAACCAACTTGATGTCCAATCAACACTACAGCTTTTGTTAATCAGTACAATGGACGTTAGAAGATATTTTCATTGCTGAAATGAACGCAGTTCAAGGTGCATCAGTGGGTAAACATGTCGCAGGCATTCTCACCCACGTGTGCTTGGGGTGTGAGAGTCCTCTGAACCCCGGAGCCTGTGCCCTTTGGGATAGCAACCCAGGTCTTAGGATGGAGGAATGTCACCTGATCCCAACTGGAAAGTTACCTGAATCTTCTGCTCAAGCATTTCTTCCTCTACCCGAGGATGCAAAGTGCTCAGAAGAGAACCCAAGAGTCAGGGAGCTGGGACGCCATGGAGCTTACGCGAGTGGATTTTATGACCCATTTGGTCCCAGTTTCCTAATAAACTTTTGTGCCTGTGACAGAATTCATACTGGGATTTACTTTCATGGGCATATACCATGAGGTACAAAATTTAGTACACAAAAAACAAAAACAAAAAATCTACATCTCTCATCTATCTCTAAATAATATGTGACTGATACCAAAAGAACCTAAAACAGTGAATGACCTAGTCAGCGTGGTCAGTCTGCGCACTGTTCATTGCCCTTTCCGCTAAAATAACCGACTCACAGCACGTTACCGTGCGCTGCCCTCCTTGGTGAGCGGAATCGGGGTTCAGAATCACCTGAACAAGCCAGGGCAACGACTTCAGTCATAAGATGAAATTTCGCAGAGGTAAATGTGAAGTCTCACGTCAAGTTCACAAATTGTCAATAGCAAAATTATAGAACAGGACGGGAGATGGAGTTTGGGGCAGACTCGCATCATAATCTGTGAATGATCGTTTAATAGATGTTTACAGAGTCGACAGTAAGGACGCCCAAGAAAAACTAGTAAGTGCTCAAATGGCATCTAAAGATCAAGGAGAAGCAATTTCACAGCATTCTGCCCAGGTCAAACCACATTCTGGGATTCATATTTTAAAAGTCGTTTTGGCAAATAAGAGTATATCCAGAGGAGAGTGACCAGAAGGACAGGGAGTCTTCAGATGATAAACTCCATTTAAGTAAAGAACTCATGAGACTTATCCAGGAAAAGTGACAACAAAGGGAAGATATATTTAAACATCAAATAGCTGAGGGTTTGTTATGAAGAGAGGGTTTGTAGATAGACTAGGTGGTAAAAGATAGATTTCATCTAAACAGAATGGAGAACTAGAGATAGTAAGACGTGTCCAGCAATGGAAGGTCCTGGCTATGGGACAATTGCTCTCTTATGCATTAGTATGGTCATCACCATCATCACCATCATCACCATCATCCCTATCATCCCCATCGTCACTATCACCATCATCATCATCACCATCACCATCATCATCACCATCCCCACTTTATAGGTATGGATATTACGACTAAAACAAGTTAATTAACTCACCCCATATCACATTGCTCATTTAAAAAGCCACTTCTGGCTGGGCGTGGTGGCTCAGACCTGTAATCCCAGAATCCTGGGAGGCCAAGGCAGGAGGATCGCTTGATCCCAGGAGTTTGAGGTTGCAGTGAGCTATGATGATGCCACTGCACTCTAGCCAGGGTGACTGAGCAAGACACTGTCTCAAAATCAAATAAAGAATAAACAAAAAGCCACTTCCAACACTGCCACTCTATTTAATTTTCAACTATCCAAGAAGCTATCTCTTTTCTCCTCTCTCCTTGACTGGAGTGACAGGAAGGTGAGTTGGGGGTCTAACCTGAGGTCTTCCTTTGCTGCTTCTCCCTTGGAGCAATTGGTAAGATTGTGGGTTTTGATATTAAACAAACTCTTTAGGGTCCAATCCTCAGTTCTGCTTACCAGTCACACAACCTAGGGCCGGTTACTTAGCCCCTCCAATCCTCAGCTGCTCCCCTGTAAGGCAGGGTTCATGAGAAGCAATTTCTCCTGGAGTTTATTTGTGGATCAACTGAGCTAAGGCACATACACCACCACTGAGGTGCCAATGCACAGTAAACACACAATACATGTTAGCTAATTAGTAACCACCTTTAGCACGCTGAGCACTGTAAGGATACAGTGCAAGATGGTCCCTGTCCACAGAGCTTACGATCTAGCTGCAAAGCTGCCTTCTTTGCCCACCTCAAATGACTGAGGGTCAAAACCCTTTGTGGGGGGTGCATAAGATGGCAGTCTCCAGGGGAATGAATTTCCATCCCAGATATTCAACTTCCAAATGTAGCCCTCCTACACTGAATCTTCCTGAAAACACCTACAGCAGAGACTCCCCTCCAAGATTGCTCTCTCCCACTTCACAAAAAAGTCACACTTTTTCTCACCCACCCAGAATCTCACTGTGCTTTTCACATCCTTAGCCCCAGATGTGAAAACCTCCGGGGCACCAAATAAAAGAGCACTTTTGAGACATTGGTGTATGGGGTGAGAAAATAAGTGACTCCATTTACTTTTTGCACGTCATGTGATTTTTCAATTCTTTGCTTTCCACAAAATTGCAAGATTGTTAGAAATAATTTTGGATGATAGATCATGGTATAGTTTGGGGCTCAAAAGGTTTAGAAGAAAGTTAAAGAATTATATAATTGGTAGAACAAAATGTCTTCCTTCTCCCATCCTCTTATTTATGTGAGCAAAGTTGTTCAGTATTTACAGCTGTAAAAATACAAAAGAGCAAAACATATGCTGAGTCCTGTCTCATTCAAGCAATACCAATATTTGCTCACACACACCTGACCTAGTGTGTCAGTTGCAGCCATCTCATGAAGACACATTTCTATTCTTAAAATTTTAAGTATTTATTTATCAAAATGTATTTGTTATTTTGATCAGTAGCATATTAATAATCATAGAAATAATTCAATCCAGAAGAAGTGTGTTCACGTTTAGGGACTTATGATCACAGAAAATAAAACTTAATGTTATAAAAATATCTGTGGGCCGGGCGCGGTGGCTCACGCCTGTAATCCTAGCACTCTGGGAGGCTGAGGCGAGAGGATTGCTCGAGGTCAGGAGTTCGAGACCAGCCTAAGCAAGAGCGAGACCCCGTCTCTACTAAAAAAAAATAATAATAGAAAGAAATTATCTGAACAACTAAAAATATTAATAGAAAAATTAGCTGGGCATGGTGGCGCATACCTGTAGTCCCAGCGACTCAGGAGGTTGAGGCAGGAGGATTGTTTAAGCCCAGGAGTTTGAGGTTGCTGTGAGCTAGGCTGACGCCATGGCACTCTAGTCAGGACAAAAGAGCAA
The DNA here is from genome assembly GCF_041146395.1 of Eulemur rufifrons. Taxonomy (NCBI): domain Eukaryota; kingdom Metazoa; phylum Chordata; class Mammalia; order Primates; family Lemuridae; genus Eulemur; species Eulemur rufifrons. Next base: position 81,645,186 of record NC_091011.1, on the reverse strand, counting down.
GACTCTGTCTCAAAAAAAAAAAAAAAAAAAATTGTGTTGCTGAGAAGTATGAGAGGATGATCACTAAAACACTTCTAAAGGCAAAATCAGGATAAAATTATTCAGCAGGAAGTGGCACAGAACAAATGGGTTCAAAGAGAAAAGTGATATAAAGTTTCAAACTTTAAAAGAAGTTATATTTGCATTTTTAATGAATGATGGTAGGTATCAAGTCATAAAAGTATTTAGATTATATTGAATACATTTTAAAAAGTAATATAACAGTTTTGTTTTTAAATGAAAATATTTTATATATGTTGGAAATTATCTTTTGCAATTATTTTGATTTGTTTCAAAAATGTTCATAAGTGAACTTAAAAATGTGCTACAAGACACATCGTTTTTCCAAATTGTTTTAACTAAAAGAAGGTAAAGTCTACTGAGGTGGATCCTGGTCATCTTTTCCAAAGAAACTATCTATAAATTTACACAACCAACTCTTCCGCTCTCTTCCCTTCTTCCTCTGGTATGCAAGAATCGTAGCTCCTATCAGTGACAAGGAGGGTCTGGGAGACTTTAGATTCCAGAAGGATGGGAATAAAAATTATCTAAAACAGCCTAGAAATTCTGGAAAAATATAGCAAAAAATATTTTAAGTGTATAGCTAGTTGAGCTCCTAAGAAAAGGTAAGGGGGGATTCCCAGGTGCTGGAAACCAAGTAGGAACTGAAATCCGTGGTGGTGGGGGTTGAGCTGTCTCTACTGCTGCCCCAGTTAAATCTGAGCTGTACATCTCAGTAAACAGGAGCTTCCTATACCCAAGTGTAGGAAATGAGACTTTGTGTAGTGCAACGTGGGACGCTGGCCCTAAGATCCCTTCATAAAGCCAGAACTCTCAAAGAGATGCAACCTTAATAGAACAGGTGGATTAGAGTAATTCATTCACTAATACAGGGAGACTGCAAGAAAATTCATCTGTTCCTTCCTGGTTCATCAAAGAAGTCTCCCCTGAGAATTCTGAACATAAGATTTATGACTCAGAAGGGTTTGGGGTTGGAATTACACTACCTGTGAATCTGGGAACCCCGAAGTAGAGAAATTAACATAAAATCGGTACCGTGGCAAGAGACAACGCAGGAAACCCAGAAGCAGCAAATGCAGAGCAACCCTGAAGGTACATGCTGTGCATAACCACAGGGGGAGCCCCACAGAAGGTGGGGGATCAAAAGCCAAAACTGCAATCCAAAATTCTAAGGAAATATGTACCGGGAGAGTCAGCAGACAAAACGAACAGGAGATTAGAAATCCAAAAATTTCAGGTAAAGGAAAAGTTCACAGAAACTATAAAACAAGAATATTTAAAATAATTAGACACAAAAGAAATAATTAGAAGTACAAAGGGGACTCACAGCGTGAAATAAGAATGAGCTGTTTGGGGAAAGATTTCAGACTCCGGCTGGAAAGACGGGAGATGCCTGTACTCTGCCTTCTTTCTGGCAACTCTTAGGCCCCCGGTCAGAGGGAGCCCTGGAAGCCACGTTGCCAAAAGCCTGTTCGTGCTGTGTAGACACCAAGGTGCATCGACAGGCTGCCTCCAGGAGCACGTCCCTGTCCCCCACCTCAGAGCAAAGCCCAGATCAGTCCCATGACCTTTCAGCAGTGCCCCCCTGGAGTGGCCTCTGTTGTTTGCGGAGCCAGTAAGAAAATCAGCTGGTGTCGTTTTGCCTTGTTTTCAAGGTCAATTGCGGACACAGATTCGTTTTAAGCAGAGAGAGCCACAGTGCCCAGCCGGCAAGACACCAAGACTCAAAAACTATTCCGCAGTGCGGAGTCTGCAGAGAAACATGGTAGACTTTCTGGATGGTCAGACAGGAAGCCGTCTTGGGGCTCATCTTCTTAAACCTTTGTTTTCCCTGAAAGGAAACACTTTCAGGGAAAGAAGTAACTTTCACCCAGCTCTACCCCACGTTTGTGAAAGAGATGGGATTCTGACTCCCTTTTTCCAGCTCAGAGTCCCAGCACGGCTGGCTGAGCGGAAGCCTGTGAGCACGGCCAGCCCTGTCTGCCTCCTCCCTGGGGTGGAGCCCCCGCTCCTCAGTGCAGCCATCTAAGGGGGCACCCCTGCAATGGGGCATGGGGTGAAATGGGCAGTAGGCAAAAGGGGTTTCCCTTATTAGTTGACATTATAACCCTGCACGGGAGTAGAATTATATGAGAATTTTGTTGTTGTTGTTGTTGTTTTGTTTGATGGTTTATTTGATGGTTTGTTTTTGGCTTTGGTTTTGTTTTGTTTTGTTTTGTTTTTTGAGATAGGATCTCACTCTGTCTCCTGGGCTAGAGTGCAGTGGCATCATCACAGCTCACTGCAACTTCAAACCCCTGGGTTCAAGCGACCCTCCTGCCTCAGCCTCCCAAGTAGCTGGGACTACAGGTGCACACCACCACACCTGGCTAATTTTTCTACTTGTTGTAGAGATGGGGGTCTTGCTCTTGCTTAGGCTGGTCTCAAACTCCTGGCCTCAAGCAGTCCTCCTGCCTCAGCCTCCCAAAGTGTTGGGATTACAGGTGCAAGCCACATCAGCCAGCTGAGAATTTTATTTTTGTGTGTTTTTCAAATATACTGTCTTCAAGGGGAGATCTGATAAATTTTGCTGAGAAGACTATACTTCAAGTTGCATTCTAGTAAAAGAATTCATCTCTAATGGTGAAACTTTAACCAAGTACATCCTAGGGACAGGAAGAGACAAGGGAGAGATTTGAGCACCCTCCCTCCATGCCTCAGCCCACACTTAGACCCCGTGTGTAGCCTTTCAGTGAGCTCGCTCTGGCTAAAGACCCAAAGGGAGGGCTGGAAAGGAAAGAAATGGGACTAATCCATGCTGAGAAGAGCCAGCCAGGCAGCCTGCAGCAATTCCACAGAAGATCTGGGAAGAAACTAGGCTAATTTAGGCTCCGAACGTGACTCGGAGCCACCAGAAGCAGCTCTTACCCTGCTCACCCCACCTTGTGCCCTGCCTGTCATTGACTCCTCCAGGTCCCTTCAAAAAGCTTTTGCCAGCACGACAGGACCTATTGGCTCCCAAGTAAGGGAGCAGCTCCTCTTCCCACGGTGACGTTTCTGTGTGGGCTTGTTAATCGTCCATTTAAACATGCCACAAAGCATTGCAAAGAAAAAAAAAAAAAGACAGTAAGGCTTGTTCCCTGGGGACCCTGCTGCCAACAAGGGTGGGCCTTCCCACCTGAGGAAGCGGGTGGGTGTGAACTGGACCAGAGGTGGGCCCCACCCTACGCAAAGGATCTGGGGGCTCCAGAGGGAATTTCACTGAACCCTCAGGTCAGCTGGCCTGGAATTAAATTTGAAGGACAATGACATGGGACTGAAGGACAGTCGTTCCCCTAACAAGAGCAGATGCACCACCATGGTTAGCAGCATGGGCTCTGGCATAGGACAGACCTGGGTCCCGCTCTGCCACTTTCTGCTCATGTGACCTCAGGTAAATTACTCAGCCTCTCCAAACCCCGGTTCCTCATCTATAAAACAGGTTAATAACAGCCACCCCAGAGTTACCGTGGGGATTAAATGAGAAAGTGCATATAAAGTGCCCAGTTCCGTGTCTGCAGATACTTGATAAATGCTATTCCCCTCACTCCCCTTCCCCACAGGCCAGGCACCAGTGAAGAGTTAAAGAGTAAAAAGGGTGGCTGCAGAGAAAAGTTACTTGCAGAGGGAAACCCCTGCAGACCCACATGAGGACTGGACCAGACGGATCAAAGAAGGAACAGTGACAGGGCTGAACAAAGCCTTACTCATTTCATTTTAGGGGTGTAGAGTCTTGGAGCCCAGAGATCCTTTGGTTCCCCTTCTCCTGAAACCTTTCTTCCACCCAGGTGTGTCTGCGTCTTTCTGCAAACTGAGCTACCGGGTGCCTAGACCAGTGTCAACCAAGTCAGAAGCTCCTGACTCAGCCTCTGCTCCACCCCTGCAGGAGATACCCGCGCCTTTTACCAAAATCTTGCCTGAATCCTGACCGCTGGCTGCCCAAGCCCCTGGTCTGGGCCCCTGATCCTGCTTTCGCTCCTATACCTGTACCTCAGGGGAGGGAGGAGGCGTCAGAGAGGGCCATGGAGGGGACTGGGATGGTGAATTTTATGTGTCAACTTGGCTAGGCCAAGGCACCCAGATGTTTTATTAAACATTATTCTAGATGTTTCTGCGAAGGTACTTTTTAGATGAGATTAACTTTTAAATCAGCAGACTTTGAGTAAAGCTGAAGAGCCTCCGTAACATGGGCAGGCATCAACCAATGAACTTGAAGCCTTGAACAGAACAAAGACCGACTTCCTTCAACCAAGAAGGAATTCTGCCCGCAGATGGCCTTTGGATTCGAGCGGCAACTTTTCCCTGGGTCACCAGCCTCCCAGCCTGTCCTGAAGATTTCGAATTTACCAGCTTCCACAATTATGTGAGTCAATTCCTTAAGATAGACAGACAGACACGCACACACATACACACACACATCCTGTTCTTTGTTTCTCTGGAGTACCCTGAATAACACAAGGATTACCTGCCGATAGACAAGGTGAGGCAAGATGAGTATCACAGCTTGCAAAATTTTTCTTTTTCTTTCATTGTTAAACCCTGCATAGGCAATTTCTGCCTTTTGCCACCATGCATTTTATCCTTAGGTCAGGTTATGTTGCTCTTGGCCAAAGACGGCTTTGAGACAAATGCATTCCTGGAAACCACATTGTAAATCCCATTGTCATAAAGCAAATTGAGCTTTCCCAGGGAAACAATGTCACAGTGAATAATAACAGTAGGAATAATACCCTGCACTTGCACAGAACTTTGTAGTTCACAAAGGACTTTCACATACACTGTTGCACTTACTCCTGGAAGGTAGGCGATACCTTCTCTTCTTGTACAGAAGAAATTGAGGCACAAAGAAATGCTTTGCTAAGGTCACATGGCTAATGAGACCCAGCTGGGACTCAGTCCTAGTTCAGTGGACTTCGCAACTTCTCCTGAACCACGAAAGGTCTCAGCTTCAACTGAATCACACACACAATGAAAAGTGGAGCAAATGCAAAGATTCCAGAACTCCAGGCCTCCACAGTTATTTAAAATGATAAGATCTCGCTCTTAAGTCACAAAAAGCAGGCAAATGGACTTAATGATTACTCAAGAGACCCTGAACTATAAGGCAGACATACAGTGCGTAAATAACCAGCTCTACCCACTACAGAGCTGCTTACTTAAAATTATTGTGCTTTGCCACCATCCATGCTAAACACTTAAAGAGCCACCACCCACCCTGCTGAATGAAACACAAAACTTCACAGGGACCACCTGAATCTATGCACTTTTTCCAGCCCCTCATTAATGCCCTTTTTGTTACTTTGATTTTCCTGAAAATGAAATTAAAATTCATAAACAGTGTAGCTTGTGTCTGGCCAGGGTGGGATGGGCAGAGGCCGACGTCTGATGAGGGCTGGACTGTAGGGAAGAGGGGGGCGGGGGGAGCTGGGAGCCTGGGGAAGGGCCCAGCAGACCTGGAGGGAGCAAGAGTTCCATCTCTCCTCCCTCAGCCCAGCGCCATCTCTGCAGGGCTGCTTTGCTGGCTACAGGACCTGTCTGGCTTCCTTGTCTGTCACCTCCCACCACCACCACCGTCCCCTTGCCAGTCCCCTTGTGTCTCTGCAGATTCAGCCAGGGCCCAAGCTCTGGGGGGCATCCTGTGCCTGGCGGACAAGAAGTAAAGGGGACCTTCCAGGGACACAGCGTCAGGTCAGCCTTGCCACCTGTCACTTCCTGCCTTGTTCCATTGCCCACCTCCCTCTATAGGCTTCACACTGTCCCCACATGGAAGAGATGGCTGTGATAACTAGCTTGTTCCTCTGGTTCCCCCAGACCTGGAGTTTGGGGCTCCCACTGCCTACCTGAGCCTGCAGTGGCCCTGGGCTGGCATTCAGCTTCCTGCATAGAGCAGCAGCCGAGTGGACCAGGACTCCAGCTCATCCCTGCTTCTGCTCCTGGGGCCGCCCAGGCTCTCTGTACTCCCAGCTCCGGACGGCCGTCCTGAAGCTAACTGCCCGTGGAGACACGCCAGTAACCCATCAGCACCCCTCAGGCCACTGGGATCCCCACGCTGGGCCTCCCTCCAGCCTCAGCTCCCTGTGACTTGAGAGCTTGTTTGGAGGTTCTAGCAGGGGAGCACAGCTACTCGCATACTCTTGACCCAAGAATGGTCCTCCTCTGTCGGGGAAGGTCATCCTCTTCAACTGAGCACAGCAGGCAGCTTCGGGAGGGACGGACATGGAGCGGTGAGGGAGGAAAGGGACACCCACCCAGCCAGCCAGATCAGCCGAATCAACCCTGGCGATCAATGGGGTGACAGATGTCGCAGTCAGATCACCCTCACATCCTCCCTGTGACTTGCAAGGGTTGCTGACATCATCCCAGGAGCCAGGGAAGGAGCCTTTTGTCCCACAAATCGTGCTCTGAGGGCACCCGGCAGTGACTCGGGGAAGCAGCAAGAAGGGAGGAAGAGGGAACTCCAGTGGCTGGAGCTACAGAAAGCCTAAAGAGTGTGAGCACAAAAACTAGATTTAAACCGCTGTCCCCAATCCAGGACCAACAGCCACGGGAACAGAGCTGCTGGTCTCTCAAACGGCCTCAGATTTCCATCCTTGAGGTCCACATGAATTTCCTACATATTAGCATATGGATCAGGAAACTTGGTGCCTAGGGAAGATGGTGACCTGTGTGACTTCCCTCCATCCCTGGGCCATGAGGGAAGGTCTGGGATTAGCTCAATGTGTACCTCGGAAATCAGAAAGGTGCATGCAAGGACTGACCACCATCAAGGCATGAAGCACACTGACTAAGAGCGTTGCTTTGTAGCAACACCCCAGAGGAGAGTCGGGGTGCCTTATAGCAGCTTGTCTGCATTGTGCATTGCTAACAGTGAAGTTGATGATTTGCACCTGGTCTCAGTGAACCCCCCAGAGGACTCTGCTGTGGGGGGTGGTCATGTAAGGAGAATATGCCTGCATGACAATGGGGTATAAGAACCAGGACTGAGACTCCCATTTTGGGCTCCAGTGTTCTGCGCACACATCGGTGGTTCCTGAAGTGAAAGAACCCTCTTGCCCTGGCCCTTAGAGAGGGAGGCGGTAGAAGCGTGGGCCTGGCCTCTCCAGACCTCCAGCTGCGAGGCACCCTTTGGCTGTGATGATACCCCTGCTTTGATATTGCTGCTATACTGTATTCTTTCCCTGTAATAAATTACAGATTTGTAAGCACTGCCATTTTGAACCTCTGAGCCTTCTTTAGTAATTGAACCCTATTTCGCTGCTATTGGTAGTGCATCCCCACTGGTTTGTTTGGGTTTGTTTTTAGAGACCGGGTCTTGCTTTGTCTCCCAGGCTAGAGTGCAGTGGCATAATCATAGCTCACTGCAACCTCAAACTCCCGGGCTCAAGCGACCCTCCTGCCTCAGCCTCCTGAGTAGCTGAGACTAAGGTGCACCAACATGCCCAGCTAATTTTTTTTTCCCCCTGGCTGGTCTGGAACTCCTGGCCTCAAGTGATCCTCCCACCTTGGCCTCTCAAGGTGCTGGGATTACAGGTGTGAGCCACCGCACCCAGCCCATCCCCACTGTTATGGGTTGAATTGTGTTCTCCAAAAATGTATGTGTTGAAGTCTTAACCCCCGGTACCTCAGAATGTGGCTTTATTTGGAAATAAGGTCACTGCAGATGTAAGTAGTTAAGATGAGTCATACCGGAGTAGCATGACCCCTCATCCGATATGACTTATAAAAGGGGGAACACAGGGAGAACATGTGACAGTCGGAGTCAAGCTGCTACAAACCAGGAACACCAGAAGCTTGGCAAAAGGTCTGGAACAGATCCTTCCCTGGTGCCTTCAGAGGGAGTACGACCCTGCCAACACCTTGATCTCGGAACTAGAAAGCCTCCAAAGGAGTGTCTCTTGTTGAAGCCGCCCAGCTTGCGGCACTGCGTTGCGGCACGTTAGCAAACGAACGTATGTGCTGCAGAGCTTTACTCTCTCCCTCTCCTGTCTGCAGCAACTGCTGCCGTCAACTCCGGAGTCCCTAGGGGTCCCCCTCACCACCCTCCACATAGAACCTGCAAGTTTACCTCACTTCTCTCCATGCAAATATGTTCTCTTTTTAGCCAAAGGTATTGCCACCTACTCACAGGGTAGGGATGGTTTGTCACAGCATGGGGGATCGTTTGCACAGAGCCCAGGCATACTCTGCTCTCCCAAGAGGACGTGCTGGGCAGTTTCAGAATCCCAGAGTGTCAGACAAGGAGGGAGTGTCAGCCAGGGAAATTGAGGACCAGGGTTCATTGTCCCAGGATCACACATGTAGCTCGTTAAGATCAGGTTATAACAGCCCAGGAGTTCTGACTCTCAACCCAGTGCTCTTTTTATCTGCTCAATCTCAGGTTTGTTCCCAGGGTTGACGTATCACCAGCTGCTCTAAAGGGTATCTGTCTTGCTCCTTAAAAGTTAATTTTGTTTAGAATAGGGACCTTGATTGAGTCATCTTGTAACCCCTTTGGGCCTTCAGTGTGTAGGTGTTTAATAAATGTTTTAACTGGGTTGATCAGAAGATCCCTTTCTGTTCAAAGCTAGCAGATCTATAAGGGAATAAACATCTAGGCCCGTGTTTCTCAAAGTGTTCCCGGGGGAACCCTTGCATGACTTAGTTTTAAGTGAAGTGTCCCCAGCCTCCAGGGCAGACCACTGACCCAGAGTTTCTGGTGGTGAGGCTGGGGGAAAATAAAGCCCCAGGTGATGCTTCATGCAGCTAAAGCCACCATTCTCAACCTTGGTGCACATGGGAATCGCCCACCTGGACAGCTTTGACAAGTACAGATGCCTGGATCCCATCGCAGAGTAGAATTAATTGGGGTGTAGCCTGGGGACTGGGGATATTTAATAACTCCCAGGTGGTTCTCTGTGCAGGCAAGACTGAACCCACTAAAGCTTTATCACATTTCAGCCTCTTGGATAAAGAATAAGATAACCAACTTGTCCGTTTGCCTGGTACTTCTCCAGTTTGTTGTTTGTTTATTTGTTTTGTTTTTTTGAGACAGGGTCTTGCTCTGTCATCCAGGGGCTAGAGTGCTGTGCAGTCTTCATAGCTCACTGCAGCTTCAAACTCCTGGGCTCAAGTGATCCTCCTGCCTCAGCCTCTATCATGCCCAGATAATTTTTGTATTTTTTGTAGAGAGAGGGTCTCACTCTTGCTCAGGCTGGTCTTGAACTCCTGGCCCTAAGCAGTCCTCTGCCTCAGCCTCCCAAAGTGCTAGGACTACAGGCATGAGCCACCACACTCGGCCTTGGCCCGGTTTTAAAACTCAAAGTTCCATGTCCCAGGAACCCCATTGGTCCTGGAAAAACCAAGACTGTTGGTCACCCTAATAAAGAATGATATCTACATGCAATTAAGGATCAACAGGGCACAAACATGCTGTTAAGAATGAAGCAAAGGACGAGGTGCTGTGGCTCATGCCTGTAATCCTAGCACTCTGGGAGGCCAAGACAGGAGGATTGGTTGAGGTCAGGAGTTCCAAACGAGCCTCAGCAACAGCGAGACCCCATCTCTACTAAAAATATAAAGAAATAAGCCGAACAACTAAAAATAGAAAAAAGTAGCTGGGTGTGGTGGCGCATGCCTATAGTCCCAGCTACTCGGGAGGCTGAGGCAGGAGGATCGCTTGAGCCTAAGAGTTGGGGGTTGCTGTGAGCTAGGCTGATGCCACAGCACTCTAGCCCAGCAACAGAGCAAGACTCTGTCTCAAAACAAACCAAAAAATAAGAACGAAGCAAAGGCTTAGCCTAATGTTTCCCAGGTGGGCCTCCTCCCCACCCCATCCCAACTCCGGCTTTCTCTGCTCTCTGCTCCTTCCCTGCACAGGGCCCGCAGGGAATTGCAGTTTTGCTGCAGGGTGGTGGCCGCCCCTGCAGCTCTAGTCCTGATTTCCTGATAATTCCGAAAGCATTTCCACCTTGGCCCAAAGTTTCTGTTTCCTGTTCCCTCCCACACTATTTTTAGGTCCAGCAGACATTTCCTGCCCTGGCCTGTCCCACCCACCTAGCATCTGATACCCGGAGCATGCAGGGTGGGCCTGCAGGATGGAGCATGGCATCCCTGGGACCCTGGAGTCCAGGGGAGCAGGTTAGGGCCCAGCAGGTGGTCCCCCCAGGCTGAGTTGCTTTATTTATTTACTTTGTAAGCTTTTAAAATAGCTCATTTCCTTTTCCTTAGGCCTGGCTGTACCTAAGCTCCCTGTATCTTTTTGCATCTGTCCCCAGCCCTGAAGGCAGTCAAGGCCGACATGGTGTTGTATTGGCTGGGTCTGCTGCAACTCACCAGGAACAGAGAGCAAAGTTTCAGGCCTACAGTTCTGTCTGTAGCCTCTGTTTTTCAAACACTTCCTGTGTGTCAGGCACTGTTCTTGTCTCATTAAAGCTCACGGTAATCTCATGAGGTGGCAAAAATCTCCATTTCCCATGTGAGGAACTGGAAGCTCAGAGAGGTAAACAATTTACCCCAGGGCACAGTGGCAGAGCCTCCCCAGGCCCAGTCTGACCAGCTGAAAGCCTCTATGCCAGCATTGCTCAACTTTTTTTTTTTTTTTTTTTGTAATTGCCCCACTAAGGAGCCTTTTTAGACATTTTCCCTAATGCTGCCTCCTCATGAAAAAAATTTTTTTTTCCCGAGACAGAGTCTCACTCTGTTGCCCAGGCTAGAGTGCCGTGCCGTCAGCCTAGCTCACAGCAACCTCAAACTCTTAGGCTCAAGCAATCTTCCTGCCTCAGCCTCCCGAGTAGCTGGGACTACAGGTGCCACCATGCCCGGCTAATTTTTTCTATATATTTTTAGTTGTCCAGTTAATTTCTTTCTATTTTTTAGTAGAGATGGGGTCTCGCTCTTGCTCAGGCTGGTCTCAAACTCCTGACCTTGAGTGATCCTCCCGCCTCGGCCTCCCAGAGGGCTACGATTACAGGTGTGAGCCACCATGCCCGGCTCCTCATGAAATTTTAATGTCACAGATATATCTATATCTGTTTATGGACTGGATATATGTCTGTGCTTTATACATTAAAAAAAATAAGATGTTTTTACTCTTCAAGAACCAGTTTTGTGCCCTTTGGGGTGATAGCATCCCTGTGGACAATGCCTGCAGGATTTGAAGTCTGACTGATTTTTCTCTCTTTGCATGGGATGCAGGTGGAGAGGAAGAATGGGTAGAACCATAAAGACATGTTTCCCAAACTGGTGTTGCCCAGAACACTAGTGTGGAGAGCGGGTTCCCCAAAAAGGGCCTTATGGCCAAATGCACCTGGAAAGTGCTGAATGCAACAGCCCACCTCTTGGAAAGTCATTTTATCAAAATATCTCAGTAGCTACTTTTTAAAAACCTTGAAATATTTTTACACCAACATATTCTAATTTTAGTTGACCACAGAATTAATATCTCTGCTTTTTCTCTTCTCTTCTTCTTTCTCTGCATTTGAAATTGAATGTTGTAAATTAATACGATCCATTACTTTGAGCTCATGTTTACAGAACACACTTTTGGAAATGCTGCCATAAATATAGGGTTGCTTTGTTTCCTGAAGTGAATGAGTCTTTCTAGTGACATTGGCCTGTTTAGGTGAATAAACAGCTTTTTCTGTGATTTGGTCAAACCAGGCCAGTCAGAACGAGAAACTCTGGCCATCAGTGCAGAGAGAACACAGAGAGGCCTCAGCCCACTGCGCTGGATCCCGCCGGGCCCAGGCAGCACGAGTGCAGGAAAAGAAAGATGTTATAATGCGGTCATTAAGCCCTTGCTTACTTAACAAAAATGTATGGCCCATTTACTTTATGCCAGAAAGCGAAGCTGCCACCAGCAGCCCCTGCCGTCTGTATGAAGGCCACTGCTGCCTGGTGACAGCCCACACAGCGGTACTGTCTAGCCCTGGGCCAATGAGCAGAGGCCCCCCTCTACTCTGAGAGCCTCTCTCCCCTGCGAGGCCACCAGCCTGTCACCTTGAAATCCTCTGTCTTGTCTCCACTCTCCTGTCCTGGTCGCTCTCTAGAAAGGGGCTACACACCTGGCTTTCCAATTGCTCTATAGAAATCTGAATCCCGAGACCAGCCCCAGACTCACTGAATTAAAATGTCAGAGCACAGGATGAGTTTTACACAGATGAATCTGATAAGACGCAGGTTTATGTATCGCTACACCACTAAATCCTAGATGCCGCTGTTTCAGAACGCTTTGGGGACCACAGCTTCAGCTCAGGTGGAGACCCCTGCTTTGTTGGAGCAGTAATCCTAAAGTGGCCTCTTGGGGAAACCCAGGAAGAAATCCGTCCCCCTTGGTACAGATGAGGGAGAAGGAAGCGGGGGTGGAGACAAGAAGCTGGGGAGAAGAGAGACAGTCTGAGAAGGGGAGAGGTGCACAGGGACACACTCCTGCAAGAGCAGGCACCCAAGCCACAGCCGCGCAGCGAGACGCCCAGGTGCCCTGCCACTCTCAGCCACCAGGTGGCAGGCGCGGGCCGACCGACCTAACCTGGGGCAGCCGGAAGCAGAGGCGGAGGACACCGCACAGCACACACCTACCACATGAAGGAGCTCAGGAAATTTCACCCCATAATATGATTCCTTGATCAACAGGTGTTGGAAGCGGCTTTCCATCTACCTGCATAGACCAGACGGACCCATCCAAAAACAACTGACTTCCCTTCCCCACCTGTTATCTCAATATATTGCAGAAAAGAAGATCAAGAATGCAACCAGACCTGCCCAAACCATTTCAAACATAATACCTGACTCTCGGGTTAATTTACAAGTCAATCTGTTTCCCCCATCCATTCATCCCCCCAGGTACCCATTCATCCTCCCCAGTAACCATTTATTGTCCTGAAACAGAAGTGTCCACAGTCCCCATCTCCCCCTCCCCTCTCAAAGGAGGGCACAAACATTTCCGGACCACACTGGGACACTGGCCAATCACTCTGAGTGAATGGCGGGGAGGCGAAGTGTCCCATCAACCCCCACACACTACACTACACACACAACATGCACGTACCACACACCCCACAACACACATACACAACACACACAACACACATGCCAATGCAACACACACACCCCACAGCACACACAACATACACACTACACATACAACATGTACACAGCACACACACCACAACACACACACACACCCACACCTGCTCACCAGCCCTCACACCACTTTGGGAGATGCTGGCATTTCTTTTCTCCAGCTTATCTGTCCTCTCCCCTTCTCTCCTCCATATCTGCAAATTCCTGATTTCTCACTATCTTTTCCCAAACACTCCTGCCCCAGTCCTCTATCACACTGTGCTCACCCCAAATGCCACCTGGCCCTTCCCTCCGGCACCCGTTCCTCAGAGGGAGGAGTGAAACCTCCCCCAGCGGGGCACTCTCTGCTCTGTTGAGTGCGTGCTCACCTGCTTTCCCTTTCAACAGTCTCAGTGATCCCACGAGGCAAATATCATTATTGCCACTTTACAAATGAGGAAGCAGAGTCTCGACGAGGTGGGGTCCCTTGCCCGTCCACGGCAGGCAAGACGAGAGGCCAGCTCCCCAAACCCCCAGGGTGTGCCCCGACCGGGCACAGCTGACACCCTGCATGGCGGCCCTACCCCTCTCCTGACACACACCTGTGAAGAAGCCCTGGTGTGATGGAAGGGACAGGAGAGGGGAGCTGAGGTTATGCCCAGAAGAGGCTGGAAAGCCACATCCCAGGAGGCTCGACTAGAGAAGCAAAGGGGGTCCATCTGCATCTCCAGAAGTTTCTCCCTGGGAAAAGAGGAGCTCACAGCCAGAGCTGTTGTGCACAACAGCAAAGGAGACTAAGAAACTGCAATTTAAAGAACGGTCATTTCTACTGAAATTTGTCCTGTGTGTTTTGGACTCAGCCCAGAGAGCCTAGAGAAGGGACAGAGTCCTCAAGCACCCTGGCCACACACAGGGACCTGGGTCTCTGTGGGCCTGAGACCACCGTCCACCATCACTGGCTTCAAGTTGTCTTAAATGCAACCCAAAGTTCCGTTGGAGGCACAGGCATCTGCGTAAATCTTTACTGCGGGGATGTTGGTTTCTTCATCTGCATCCACAGCCCCTGCAAGTGGCTCCGGCAGGGACAGTAAGCAGCAGTGATTAGGGCTAAACACCTAAGACAGGGGCAGGCACGGGATGGGCAGAACAGATGACTCAGACACAGTGCAGGTCCCGGGGCTCGGCCTCTCTCAGGCCACACTCTGCTTTCCAGGAGCCCAGGCCCCCCTGACTTCCTGCCCTGAGCCCCTTGCAGGGTAACCCTCCTTCAGGGAGGCTGTCAGACCTTAGGGCTGTGGATGGCTGCTCCTGGCTTGGGGAGCCTCTCTCAGGCTCAGCCTCCAGCCCAAGGCCAGGACTAGGGCGAGTCAGGCAGGCACCTGGGCACACATGTTCCAGGTGCTCCCTCTCGGGTGGACACTGCACCCCAGGCTCAGGCACTCACCTGGGCACCTTGCTGCCTCTCCCTGGTCCTACCAGCCCGGACCCACAGTGGCCCTTCCACCTTCCCACCCGTTCTCTGCCTCCATCCTCCTCCTCCCCGACGATCTTCACACTTCTGTGTCCTCATCCAAAAAATGGAGATTGCATGAGAACCTCCTAGTAATCAGTATGGAAGATGCTAAAATAGTTCTCAGCATTCAGTGGGCTCTTAATAATGGCCAGCTAGAGCAGAATCAGAACCAAGCCGAACACTCCATCAACAGATGAACTGATAGAGAACATGTGGTGTCTGCACACAATGGAATATCACACAGCTGTGAAAAGGAAGGACATCTTGTCCCATGCCACTACATGGATGAACCTTGAGGTCATTATGCTCCATGAAATAAGCCGGACACAAAGGGACAGATACTGGATGATTCCACTTCTATGAGGATTCCAAAGCTGTCAGACTCATCGTGACAGAAAGTAGCATGGTGGCTGCCAGCAGCTTGTGGGAAGGGGAAAAGGGGAGTTGCCATTTAATGGGTACAGAGTTTTAGTTTTGTGACATGAAAAGTTCTGGAGATCTGTTACACACCAATGTACACATACTTACCACCACTGAATTGCACACTTAAAAATAGTTAGGATGGTAAATTTTATGTTATGTGGTTTTTTTTAACCACAATTAAAAATAAATTAATAATGAAGGAATGAATGAATCTGAGTGAATGGTGGCCCAAGAGAGCACTGGGTTGGAAATCTGAGATGGCGCAGCCAGGAACACCCCTCCCTGCCCTCCCCACAGTTTCACCCAGCTGAGACCAGGTTTCCACGAATAGCCAAGCCAACTTCAAAGGGCAAAGACATCACAAAGACCAAGGGGAGCAGGTGGAAGGGAGTTTGTTTACGTGGTCTTTCTGAGAATTTATGAGTTCACGGTTTGTTGAGCTGAGCTAAAGGCCATTTTCAGCATCAGCTGAGCGAGTCTCTCCTCCCAGGGGCCTCAAACACAGTCCAGCTTCAAACTGCAGGCACCAGCTCAGTGCGGGGTACACGCTGTGGAATGATTGCCTGGAGCCAGGCATCCCTCCCTGTGGAAGCCTGAGGCACACGGCCAGGGCTCCCCAACATTCTTCCAGCTCCACAGTTCCCCAGTGGCCTCTCCCCAGGGAGCAGCAAAGACTGGTGACAGCCAGCAACCTCTGGGGACTGCTTGCTTTCTGCCCACACCCTCCTCCTGAAGTCACTACGTTCAGATGTGAGCACATCACCCGGAGGTTAGGAGAGCAAGTGCCCTGGCAAGGTGGGAGCAGGGTGGACCTGCCAGTGAGACAAGTGATGAGGGCATTTCTGACCCCTTGGGCAAAGAGCCTGTGCCTGAGCTTGGAGCAGCAAGAGCACCATGGCAGCCAGGGCTGCAGCAGGGCTGTCATCAGGGGCAGCCCCGGCGCTGCCCCTTAGAAAGGAAATGCTTCCCAAGTTCATAATACATGGCGGGTTCTCATAACCTCCCTAAAAGGTGGGTGCTCATGTTCCATCTTATGAGGCTCCAAGACACTGACGAGCTTGCCCAAGGCCACACAGCCAAGGAGCGTGGTGGGGACAGGAAGTCAAATTTGCCCCTTAGGTCCCAGCCCCAGCCCCCACCCCACTGACCCCGCATCAGCAGCCAGCCATGGGGTGCAGGGCCCCCACATGGGACCTCACCAATTCGGCTTCCAGACCAGCTCTGCTCAGCCTCGGCACAGAAAGTGTTAAGGTGAGAGGCGCAGCCGCTCCCTGACGCCTGTGCCCTGACTCCCTGCATTGCCCAAACCCTGCTGGCTTCCCAACCAGCCCTGGCCCTTAGTTCTAAACAAACTTTTGAAAACTTTTAATTCTAAATGAACTTTTCCTTCCTGTCTTTCTAGCCTCAGATCACCCCAGGCTTAGGGGAAAGTTGACCTCACACTTTGCAGCCTCGCCTGTTGCCCATTTCTTCTGTTCCAGCTCTGAGCTCTCTGCATTTCTTCCTCTTTCCTTCCCTCCCCGGGCCTCTCCTTGCCAACCCTCGGGATTGTTTTGTCATCCTGCTCGGAGTGTTCCTACTGGGAGCATAGCCACACTCCTGCCGCTGCTTTTCAGGGAAGAAAGACACAAAACCCCACACCAGGCCCACCACAATGAAAGCAGGTGCTTCCTGAGCTGGGAGCGACACCTTGGGGGATGGAGTCAGGTTCAATTGGGGGTGGGGGAGGAGACATTCCTGGGTTTAGGGTTATCTTGAGCTGATTGCACTTAAAAGCAGTTGCTTCACTTCAAAGGAGCTTTTAGGGCTGGCTGTGGGTTCTGTCCACTGAGCAGGAGCAGAAGCCGCCCACAGGCACCACCACACAGAGCAGGGCTGCCAGGGCAGACTCCGTGGCTGTTTACAGGCCTTACTGTGAATCCTGCCTCTTCCCAGCGTGGCCTCTTTTCTGGCAAAGGAAGAAACTGAGGCAGGGGAGGTGGTGCCCAGCCCTCATAGAGTGAGGAAAACTCTGGGCCCCCCTGGGCCTATCTCAGCCCCCCGACAACCCTCCACCAAGTTTCCTGCCTCCCTTGGTGGCTTTCACAGGGCCCAGGCTGCAGGGCACAGAGCTGGCAGAGGGGCTTCCAGGAAGACCCAGCACCAACTGGGAGAGCAGCGCCCCCGAGGGGCCTGGGCTTTGGGCCCATTCTCCAGGGGAAATTAGAAAATGTAATAATGAGCAGCCTTTTGTGAGCTCTCACACCAGACATTTTGCTTTATACGGAGGGCATTAGGGCCTCTAAGCCTCCTGGTCCCCCTGTGAGATAGCTGATACAACCATCTGCAAAAGTAGGAAGTGGATCAACATCATAATTATTAGGGAAATGCAAATCAAAGCCACGATGATTTCATCTCATACCCATTAGGACGGCTACTTAATAAAAACAAAATGACAAGTGTTAGCAAGGATGTGGAGAAATTGGGACCCTTGTGCACTGTTGGTGGGAATGGAAAATGGTGCCACCGCTATGGGAAACAGCATGGCAGTACCTCAAAACACTGGAAAAAAAGGACCACAAGTGATCATATAGCCAACAAGTCATTCTCAGAAGCACGTAAGAAAAGAATCGTGAAAATATACTTGGCTTCAGGTGTTACGTACCAGATTATGCATTATGATCAATAAACGGAGTGAATTTCTTAAAAGCAAAAATAGAATTACTGTATGCTCCAGCAATCCCACTTCTTGGTAATACCTATTTGGAATGGAAAGCAAGGACTCAAACACCCACGTTCTTAGTCGCACAGTTATAATTGCCAAGAGGTGGAAGCAGCCCAAGTGTCCATCAACAGATAAATGGATGAACAAGATGTTGTATATACGCACAATAGAATATTATTCAACCTTAAAAAGGAATGAAATTCTGACACATGCTACAACGTGGACAAGCCTTGAGGACATTCTGCTAAGTGAAATAAGCCAGTCACAAGGCAAACACTGTGTGATTCCACTTATGTGAGATACCTAGAGTCGTCAGATTCATAGAGACAGATAGTAGAACGCTGGTTGCCAGGGGCTGGGGAGAGGGACAGTTAGGGAGTTACTGTTTAATGGGTACAGAGTTTCAGTTTTACAAGATAAAGAGGGACGATGGTGATGGTAGCACAACAATGTGAAAAGGCCCGTGCTTGGCTCTGACAAATTATGACTCGAGGGATCTGGGCAAGGAGGGATGTGGGAACCGATTTCCCTAAGTTACAAGGTGCTCTTTCCCTAAAAGGGGGAGTATTTTTAGCTTCCCAAGCAGCTCCTGAGGCTCTGAGGGTCTCGTTAACACACGAGACAGCTGAGGTGCAGGGAGGAAGGTTCTGAAGGCCCCAGTCACTTCCCAGTGTGGCAGCCCAGGGTCCCCTGTGCCCACCTTGTCTGTAAGCGGGAGTCTGTACTCCAGGATCTGACAGCCTCACAGCTTTACACCTGCTGTTACCCGAGGCCCATCTAGGACTCGTCATCAGCTGCCAGCCCTGACACACCACCTCCCCCCATCTGCCCACAGTGTCAGAACTACATGGGGAGAAGTGACGCTTTCCTTGGCCACCATGATGGTTTACATAAAAATGACCCAATTTCAGTTAGGTGGCTTTGATTAAGCTCCCTGTGTGCTCAGACTCTGGACTGAACATTCATTCTTCTCTAAGCTCAGTGCCTCCAGTGTCTGGGCTGTCCTCACTCTGACCACTGGCCCTCCTGCCATCCCTGTTCTCTGGTTCCTACAATGGCCATCTCTTAAAGGTTGGGATGCCCAACACCCCATCTTCGGCCCTCTGGCCCCTCACCCTACACTGCCCTGGCTTGGAACCTTCCCCTGTTGATGGAGCCCACGCCACGCTGAGCCCTACTCTAGCTCCTGGTCTCCAGGCTCAACAGACCAACTGCCTACAGGACCCCTCCCTGACCCCTGGCTGTCCCACAGACACCTAAACCTAGCTTGACTGACGTGAAAGTAATTATTTCCTTCCCCAAACAGGCTCCCTCTCCTGGGTTCCCTGTCTCCCTTAACAGTCCCATCATCTGGCAGCTGGAGATGCATCCTCTGCCTTCACCCATGCCCAGCTCCCACGGGAGGTCTCAGATGCCATCAGTTCTCTTGCAGCATGTGTCCCCCTCTGTCTTCTCAGCACCCCACCTCCGCGGCCCTCACTCAGGGTTGCGGCGTCTGCTGCCTGGATGACGACAGGGTGTCTCAGCCTCACTGGGAGGTTGTCACTCCATCCTGGGGCTTCATCTCGCAGCTCTGCCTTTAGCCAACCGGGCTGTGATCCTTTGCTGTGGTCGGCTCCACCTCCCGGGAGCCCCTGCATAAGGGCAGGTCCTGCACCTGTGTCCCCAGCTACTCTCACAGTGCTGAGGACGTCCTGCATTCGAGTGTTGATAGAGTTAGATTCTAATCCTTCATGCACTCACTTATTCAGTCAATGAATATTTACTTAAATCCTGCTTTATGCAAAGCACAGTTTTAGGCACGGGGCTGGGGGGAGGGGCAGGGAGGACAGTCGTGATGTGCAAGGATGCTGACCCAGATCTAGAGCTGAGATGTGCACACTCATACCTGGGCCACCTGATGTGTGAGAAGGGCCACGTGGATGCTGCAAAGAGCACAGGGGCCCCCAGAGGGAGACATCCCAGGAGAGTCACTGCCTCCTCCCCAACAACCCAGGTGGCCCACCCGACCCGGCCTGGGAAGGGGCCCGGAGGAGCTATTGCTGAACACCAAGCACCCTCAAGCAGCACTCCAGTCCAATTCGGTCAAAAACGCTTTGGGCACTGCGCTGGAAGCCACCCAGAGCTGCCCCAGCTCCCACTGTCCTTCAGGGTCCAGATCCCATGACCTTTGAGACGGCTCCCCGCCTACCCCAGGCTAGGAGAACTTTCACTCCTTCGAACTCCTATAGTGCTTGCTGCCCTGCCATGTGTAAAACTGTGCCCCAGTGGTTATTTTCTGTCTGTACGTCCTGTTCTTTGTGTCAGTTGGCACCCCAGCAGGAAACAACAGCACACCCCAGCTAGGATAATCTGTAGGAGGGTTTAAAAAATAAAGGACTATTTACAAAGGACAGGTTGGAGAGGAGCCAGGGGAGACAGGGCTATCCCAGGGCCGGCAACCGGGCACCCATCTCTCCCTAGGACAGAAGGGATGGGAGGGGACCCGCACTGCCTCCTGGAAGGACAGGGCAAATGGGACTGCCTGGACCACAGGGAGGGAGCTGGGGGTGAATCTCCAGGCACCCTCTTCCAGCCGCTAATCAGAGCTGCCCACTGGCCAAACCCAGCAGGAAAGCAGAGGTCCAGGGAGGCCCTGCTATCAGTGCCATGCTGAGAGCAGAGCAGGCTGCGGGGGCCCGCAGGGGCAAACAGGTGATGTCTGGCACAATCTCCAAACCTCAGGAAGCTCCTGTGCAGAGGGAGGCATTTCCTCTGGGCCTGGCCCCCTGCCTTGCTCAGAATGTAACCACTGAGGATCTAGTTCTCCCTGGAGTAACTAAGGTAACGATATTCGATATTGGTTCTCAAGCTTGCTCCCAGCCCTCCTCCAGGCCAGACTCGCTCAAAGCAAAGGAGATCTGCAGACAGGGACTAAAAACCTAGCACTCTGGAGAGAGGCCTCCTGAGCTAGAACCTCAGCTCCACCACTTCGTGACTCTAGGTCAGTAAGGCAGCTTCTCTGCACCTGTTTAAAAAACAAAACAAAACTCAGAGAGGTGTGCCTGCCACGTTGCAATGCTCGATGAATACTGTTAAGTGCTGCTGCTGTTTGCTGGAGTCCCGTGGAGCTGCGGATCAATGGGCCTGGCCCCGCGGCTGATCGATCGGCAGGCAGAACTGGCTTTCCTCTCAATCCACTCCCATCATCTTCTCCTCCTCTTCCCACGCCCGTAGCATCTGTCGGGCCAATGTCCTGGACTTTCTGGGCCTGAGAGGTGACAGGAGTTGCAGCTGCTTCCTGCCAGTGCGGCAGCTGATGCAGAGGCTGACGGAGACCTACTGCTGACTAGGGGACCTGTCCACCCAACGCCAGGACGCAGTGCTGGCCAAGCACAGGTATTGGGATTTATAATCTCCGTCCCCTAACTCACCTAGACCCTCCGGATTTTGGCTTTTGCCCCCCAAACTGCCCCAACCTCTGACTGTGGAATCCTGGGTCCACCTGTTCCCTTTCTAGCGGTGCCAAAGTTTCTCTTTCCAAGGCGGAGCAGAGCACGCAGGTTGCAAACATCTAAAGAGGGAGGCTGGGGCAATGGGGTCACTGGAATTCCAGGCTCCCTAGCAACACCATTTGACTCATTCCTCAAGTTGTACCAGGAACCGGGGAGCCCATAAGTCCTCTTGAAGTTTCTCTAAACAGCAGGGTCCCGGGTATGAAGCAGCTCCAGCCGCAGCCCCCGGCTAGGAGCTGGCCAGGGGTGCAAGGGCTTCGAGCTTTATCATCATGTCAACCAGCCAAGCAGCCCAACCTCAGCAGCTCCATAAACAGGGTGCTAAGCGGGGTGGGGGGGTGGGGAGCGGAGAGGATGATGGAAGGCCTTTGCAGCACAGTCAATTAAGAAGGAAGTTAAAAGGGCCATTGTGTTATTCCACTTATGAAAGGAATGCGGCCTGGGGCCGTGGTACCTGCTCTCAGAGGGCAGGCTCTGGCCTGGACAGTGATAAGGAAGCTCTGCCAGTGAGGATCTGTCTCCCAGGAGCACGTAGGGCCCCCAACAGGGAGATCTCCCTCCCCAAACCCCCACAGCAGGTCTCCCAGGCCTCTCTGGCATGTCCCCTTCTGTCTGCTCTGCGTCCTATTCTCCACCCTCTAAGATGTGACCAAGTCGATCTGCTCCCAGACCTGTGCAGCTGTGGTGGTGTGAGCCATGATGTCTGAGTCAACAGGCTACGCTAAGTCAGCATCAGGGCCCATGCCTGTGTTAACGCAGGAGCCTGGGACTGGGCAGGTGCTCGAGGGCTCTGGAGAACGAGCACTCTCAATTGCTGGCTGACACTCAAAATTCCACCCTTCGACATTCATTCCTTCAACTGAAAACCCTGTGTCTTCAGGAGTCCTTGTGCTCCTCCCACCCCCTTCCCTCCAGGTGGTCCACCTTAGCTCACATCTTCTAATAAAAAATATTTATAAACTAATAAAAATGTTTCTTTCTTAAAGCCTGGTAAAGGAAAGTGGCTTGACCCCAACTATTAATATTAATATTAATATAAAAACCTGAATTTAAAGCACCTCGCAATCAAAGCTTTCCAAGCAAAGATGGCTATGATCTCCAAAGTGGCTAAAATTCCAGGCACCAGCAGAAAGCTTAGAAAGAGCTTGGTTGAGAACAAGGAAAGAAAGTACTACCTGAGTCATTAGTACTCTCCTGAGACAGTCCCAGTTAGCTATGTAAATTGATACCAAAAGTTTCAGTTAAGTCATAAACAGTCTGTCCATAGTGAAATATTAAGAACAAGATGGGATGTGGAGGATAAATCCCTGAGTTTTAAGGTTGTTGACATCAGGGAGAACGATCACTCACAAATCCAGAGTGTGCACTCACAAATCCAGAGTGTTCCTTATAAGAGACACAACCACTCCGCTCAGCAGACCACAGACCTGAGCCGGTGGGACATTTCCGACACCCTCGTGGCTGCCCAGAGACCCTCCCGCAGCCAGAAATTTCCTCCTCCAAACAGCCTGAACAACTGCCAAATGCCTTTGCCTGTGCCTGACGGCCAAAGTGCAGAGAGTGGTATTTTTTAATTTAGCTGCTTTTCCGTCTCTTTGTTATTCCCTGTGCCTCATTATCTTGAGAGGCCTTTAATAACTGAGCAGGCCTGGAACATTCCTCCTCGGCTTCTCCCACACGGGCTTCTCCCACTCCGCCGCTGGGAGGAGGACGCTGGAGCTGACGCCGGCCTGCGTGTCTCCCGCTGGGGCCGCTGGCTCGAAGCCCTGGGCAGGAACTGGGAAGAGGAGGTCCTGGGCCCGCGCGCACCCCTCAGCCACAGGAAATGAGACATGAGCAGAAGAGGGGGTCTGCCCACCACCGCCTCCACCCCGCCCTGCACACACGCTTGCACACCCAGGAGGCCTCCAGCCAGCACCGCCTGAGTCACTGTGGCCCATGAGCTGTTGGGTCAGGGGGGTTTCGGGGTGGGAGATGTTCTAGGTTTGCAATACGCCAAATTGGGTGTTTTCTCACAGCTCACTACGGCGCTAGGAACACACCCCAAGGACAGGATATTACTTATTAATATATAAATAGTGAGTCTCCAGCTAGTCAACATCCATGTGGCAACTACAGAACATTCCAGATTATCAAAATGATTCTCAAATCATCCGGTTTGCTGTCACTCCAGGTGGGAAGAAGGGAGGTTGGTGTGGCCAAGGCCTGAGGCACAAGCGCTGTGCTGACAGAGGCCAGAGGTGGAAGCCGGCCCCCACCGAGGGCCCACAGCCCCACACGGAGAGCCCCCACGGGGGACAGGTGTCTCAAAGGAGGGGACACTGGAGCTGAGCCTTGGACTCCACGTGGTGTCTGAGCCCAGGGACAGCAGCCTGAGCCACGTGTGACTGGGAGCGGGTCAGAGCAGCCAGAGAGCAAGAGGCTGGAGAGCTGGTACGCCCAGGAAAGAAAGCAGGGCAGGCCAAAGCGATGTGAATGTCGTGAGGACAGTATGGGTTTCCTTTGCTCTAGAAAACGGATTTCCAACAAGGGCTTCAAAGAAAAGCAACATTCAGATAATGGTTAGAAGCACAGACCCCAGGAGCAGACTGCCCGGTTCAAACCCCAGGTCTACCACTTACTAGGTAGGAGACCATGGAAAAAATACTAAACCTCTCCACACCTCAGTTTTGTCATCTGTAAAATGACATAACATGTTTCATCAATTATAAGATGCATGGTGGGTTTTTGTTGTGTTCTGTTTTTTTTTTTTTTTTAACATTTTAACACATCTAAAATCATCTTAGACTCATTGGCTAGGTGGCCATAATGACATAGGTGTCATTACTTGTATACACATATCAAGAATTGCAGAATCAATGTCAGCCATTTGGAAGAAAATCCACTTTTAAGAACTACTATGTCCGGCCAGGCATGGTGGCTCACTCCTGTAATCCTAGCACTCTGGGAGGCCGAGGCGGGAGGATCCCTCAAGGTCAGGAGTTCGAGACCAGCCTGAGCAAGAGCGAGACCCCGTCTCTACTTAAAATAGAAAGAAATTAGCTGGACAACTAAAAATATATAGAAAAAATTAGCCAGGCATGGTGGCACACACCTGTAGTCCCAGCTACTGGGGAGGCTGAGGCAGGAGGATCACTTGAGCCCAGGAGTTTGAGGTTGCTGTGAGCTAGGCTGATGCCATGGCACTCTAGCCAGGGTGACAGAGTGAGACTCTGTCTCAGAAAAAAAAAAAAAGAAGAAGAAATACTATATTCCTCTTGGTGGCACAGAGAAAACATTATATGGAAAAACACAAGTCTGAGTTATGATGACTCTGAGTCTCAAAATGATTCAGAGGGATGAGACCCTGAAGACGAGGAAGCTTTAAGCATTATCTAGACTAATGTGAAAACTTCTTAGGTATGCACAAAACAGATATATGTTTTGAAAATCCATGTCTAAACAAGTCTAAAAGAGCTCTCTCATGAAACATAAAATAAAAACTCTCCATGATAAGAAAGCATCGTGTCGTTTTTCTTCGTGTTACAAAAATCAGGTGCATCTTACAGTAGTAGGTGGCATCTTAAAATCAATGAGCTATGGTCAGAGCCGCACTTACGTCATCAGATCGTTAGGAGGAGGAAATGGGTTAACAGTTATGAAGTACTTAGAATGGCGCCTGGCACATAACGATCGCAATATGCGTGCTGACAGACAAATGGACTTGACTCGTGCTTTAGAGATGTTCCCAGAAGGGCTGTGCATTAAAGGGGTTGACTGTGGGGACCCAGGGCAGGAGACCCCTGCAGTGACCCGGCAGAGAGATACCGAGAGAGCCCAGGGTGACCATGGCCATGTGGGCAGACAGAAGTGGGCAGACTGGAACTGTTTCTCGATGTGAGGAAGAGAGCGGTGAAAACAGCACCTGAGGTTTCTGCTGGGGCCACAGAATGGTGCTTTCACCTGAGCTGGGGAGCTCGGAGAAGCAGGTGTGGAAAGGAAAATGATGGGCTCAGCGTGGGCCGTGCTGAGCGGGATGTGTGTGGGACATCCAGGTGGAAGTGTCCGGCGAGAAGCTGGAAATCAAGGATCAGAGCTCACCGGACACATCCAAGACTGTGGAAAGAATGAAAGAAGGCAGGGAGGGAAGGGGAGAGGGAGGGTGAGGAGGGGAGAGGAAGGAAGGGAGGCAGGAAGGGAGCTGAACCAGTTCCTGCAGAGGACACATGGCTCACATCACCCCTGGAACACTCACCCCGGTTCTCTTTAACACCTGACTTGTTTGCGTGTTTGTGCGTCTCCCCGACGACACAGGGAGCTGAGGGCAGGGAGATGCAGTGCCAGCTGGCGAGGCTGTTCCGGGAACGTTTGCCGGGTGGGCGTCTCCCACTGAGGTAACGCAGTCTTCGCAGGTGGAAGCCGTATCTTCCGGCTCCTGTGGTCCCCACAGCGCCCCCTCAGTCTGCGCTTGGTGACTACAAAACGAAACTGGAACCAAATGGACCAGGAGGTCCAGGCTCCTTGCCAACATCAGTGCTCAACCAGATAAGGAGGAAAAAAGAGACAAAACAGGAGGCAAGAAGAGAAGGCAGCAAAGAGGAGATGGGTGTGCACAGAAGAGGAGTAGAGAGAGAAGAAAGGCCATTCCGAGGGGCAGCCGTGAGCCCTGACTGCTGTTCCCTGCTTCGACCTCAGCGTCCCCACCCTCCAATCTTGCACAAATCACTCCCCACCTGGGAACCCCGGGCAGCGCTGGAGATGAGAAGAGAGCTCACTGCAGGGCCAATCAACCTCTGTGGCCAGGGGACCTGGAGCCAAGCCCCTCACCTCACTGGGTGGGCCTCAGTTTCCCCTTCTTGCCATGAGGGGCTGGGTGCAGAGCCTCCCCCAGCCAGCAGGGAGAGCTGCTGCACGCTGTGCTGTGCCTCCTTTGTGAGCATCCCCCCACCCCATCCCCGTCCCCATCCCCTATTGTTCGAGACTTTCCTCGTTCTCCCACATGCCCTGTCTCTATTTTTTTTGTGCCCACCACATAGCCCAGGCCCCAGGAACCAGGACTCTGCTGTGCACCACACGGTGGGTCTCAGTCATCGGAGTCGGCGTCTGAGGGTCTCTCCCACGTGTGCCAGGGCAGCCCACCCCGCAGCCCACACCCCGCAGGCATGGCTGTCAGTCCCAGGCCTGTTCCTGTGACCTCCTCATTGTTTGGGGGGAGTCACTGCCCTCTTCAAGGAGAAAGGCTTGGAGGGAAGTCTGGGACCACCCCCTGGCACACACCTTCCACCAACACAGGCTTCCTGAGGAGCCCCTACGCAGCCTCTGAGCTGGGGGGCAAGGGACAGTCAGGGAAGTCGTATGTCACCCACGCTACACCACCACACTCTCTGTGGATGCCGGGGAAGGAATCCAGGCTCGGCTTTTGATCACTGCGCACCCCCTGCCCCCAGGCCCCTGGAGCCATGCTGGCCTGTCCCCCAGCCAACCGCCCCTCCCCACCTGCCGTTGGGCTGGTCACGGGGGCATGCCACCCACCACGCGCAGAGGGAGACGTGTCAAAGCTCCATGGCACGTGCCCCTGCCCTCTGTGCTCTCCCCTTGCCCTCCAGCTGGGAGGGGACAAGACCACCTTATGTCACCAGAGCCAAAAAGGGGGAGACTAAACTAGGAAGGGGACTGGGAGGTCACGGGGAGCCCACAGAGGCCTGGGACCTGAGAGCATGTGATCATGCCTGGAAAATGGTGTCCCTTGGCAACCATGAGTGTCCCCAGAGACCAAGGGGCTTTAGAGGAGGCCCTGAGGCAGAATTTGAGTTGGGACAGACAGGGGACAGGATGTTCACGGGAGGCAGGAGCAGGCTGGGTGGGACAGAGAGACACAGAGCTGCCAAACGCCTCTGTGACCTCAGGTTTTGTAGGGAGGTGGGGGAGCAGTGTGATGGGGAATCTGGGAGTGAAAACCCCAAAAAGGCCCTGAGCTGGATGCCATCGGGGATCCCTGGGGGGCGCGGTTGGCAAGCAGCCCCAGCTTTAGTGATCAGAGTGATAACCTTGGGGGAGACTAGAAGAAAGGAAAGAAAATCAGTGCAGACTTTGGCAATGGATCTCCAGGGCCAGTGAGGGCAGAGGAGGTCACGTGTGGGTTTAGCTCAGGACGTAAGTGCAGGGAAAGCTGATTTTTTTGATACACTTTATATCTTGGTGCTTGGTCTACCCAATGTCAAAGCCCCTATTTCGCCTTGGCTTGCCGGACAGTTCCTTGGATGGTTCCCCAACGTGCCTGCTCCTTCAGGGTGGAGATGTTCTTTTGTTCACCCCTTTTTTCGAGCAGCGTGATAATTAAAAATCTGTGATAACTGGGGCCCGGGTCCCTGACCGTCAGAGCACCTGCCAGCCAGCACACCCACCCCCTGGCCGGCAGCCGGGCTTGCACCCTGCACAGTGCCGGGGGCCCAAGAAATGTTTGCTGCATTGAAATGATGAATGAGCATCAATTTAATGAGGGAAAATATGAGTCAGTTTAGTCAAGCAACTGGTTTGACTCGGGGAAGGAGCTGACTTTCTTCTCTTTGAATGCTGGGCCTAATGAGGGCCGCAGGCTGGCACACGGGGCTTTGAGCAGTAGCACACAGAGGCCACTGCCCCGACACCTGCTGCTTCCTTCACGTGGGTGAGCTGGTCCCAAATGAGGCCGGCCCGAGGGAAGCAGCTGGGCCCCGCTGTGTTTTCAGAACTCAAGATTGCTTCTGGCATCAGCAAATAGCACCAGAAATTTTAATCAGAAAGCGGGGACAAAATAAATAAATAAAAAGAAGCCAGTGACAGCTGCCAGCCGTCACTCTAATGAAAAAAAAATACATGATCCACCACAATCAACTTTCTGCTGTTCCCTGGCTCCCCCTCCACACACACTGCGGGCAACAGGCCACCTGTGTAGGGACAGAGGTCACAGCCCTGGGGGCACAGCCCAGGGCCAGGGAGAGACTGCTCAGCCCAGAGAGCAGGTGGGTTGCACAGATGGATGCAGCCGCGGCACTGGCTCCTCCGCACCCTGCGACACTCCCCTGCCTGCTCCAGTCTCCGTGCTTGTCCTCCGAGCTGCGTGTCCACCTCGGGGCTTCCCAACTTGCTGTTCTTTACCTCTGGGAAAGTCTCCTGCCTCGGTTTCCACTGCCCACTCCTTCCCCGCATTCCAGCAGTGCTCAAATACCACCTCCTCAGATAGGCGCTCTCAAAAATAGCACACGTGCGTCCTGTTCCAACCACTCGTACCATGGTAGCCATCTTCCAGGCACCCCTCTCCGTGTGAGGTTATATTATTTTTACTTGTTTTTACTTGTTTGCTATTTGTTCCCACCTGGCCCTGGACGTCCACGCACACCCTGAGGACAGGGACTGCCTTGCTCGCCGTCCTCTCCCAAGCTGAGCTGCTGCCTGGCCCAGAGTACACTTCCAATAAACATTCACCGAACGAATGAAGTGCTGCTCCTTCCAAGCCAAGAAGACCTGACTGACTTATCTACTGTCGGAGCCTGAGCTGCATTTTCCGACAAAGCGTGAGGTGTAGCATGTCCCCATTCACTCGCACCACAAGGCCACATACTGGAGGGCCACACAGTGGTGACACTAACAGGAATGACCATCACGCTGGCTTTCTGCCGCCAGGCCCTCTGCTGAGTTCTCTGCAGGCGCGAGATCATGTATTTCTCATGATAACCTTAAGCAGTGGGTATTTTTACCCCCACTTAGCAGATGAGAAAACCAAGGCTTGGAGAAGGAACTTAGGTTTCCCAGGACATCACTGAGCTCATCCATGACAGAGCCTGCACTTAACTCACAGCTGTTTGACTCAAAGCTCAGCCACAGAGAAGCTTTTTCTTGGATAAAAGTAGAGCAGTTGAACCATCCCTACTAAAACTACCCATCCTGAAAGCCCACTTGCCCTGTCCCTACTTCCTGGGGGGACACCAGATTGGCCAGGGCAGGGCACTTTTGCCACCTTCCCACCCAAAGCACTGACAATGCTGAAGGAGCTAATGCGACTGTCCTAGCCCCACACCCAAGTTCCCGGATGACCCATCAAAGCCTTTGGGGGCTGGGGGGAGAGGTGGACTAGGAGGGGAGGAAGGGAGAAGGTCGCAGAGGGCAGGCTCCTTTCCGAGTTATTCGGGGCAGGGAGGGGCTTGCTCAGAGCCTCCCCCTTCCCCTGACCCCACAGGCATCGCCTGAGTTATCTCAACCAGAGAAGAAAGCTGTCAGCCCAGGGCAGCTGGACCCATGAGGCCCACAGCCACCCAGGACAATGGGGCGGGGTTTCCAGCAAGGGACAGCAGCGAGATGGGTTTCCAGGCTGGCCAGTGGAGGGCAGAGACTCAGGGCACTAGCAGAGAGACCCACGTGGGCAGGGAGGCTCCGGCTCCAGGACCCCTGAGCTGTGGACTCATTGCCTGTGTCAGGGACAAGTCACTTCTGCTGTGGGCACCTTCGTCTCCTCCTCAAACGGACAGACCCAGCCCCCCACACCCACCTCCAAGGGCTCAGAGGAGGTGAGCAAGGGAGAGGCAGCTCAGAGCCGAAAGAGCCCTCGAGAAAAACTCGGTGTCTCAGCCTTTAAGGGGTTCCTGCACGGTGCTCTGTGGGTGCTTTGCTAGATGTCTTCTCGACTTAACCTTCACAGAGCTCTGTGAAGTAGGTGCTTTTATCGTTCCCGCTTTGCAGATGGGAAAACTAAAGCTCTGAGGGGTTAGGTCACTTGTCCCAGGCACCTCTGGGCTACAATTTGTACATAGACACGCTCTAACTTCTCCTTTACTGTCAACACAGCTAGAGGCCCAGAGCTCTCCAAGAACCTTCCACGGGAAATGAAGATGGCTCTGTTGTCTACAAGGACCACCTCTGGCCCATCCAGGTCCCGGTCAGCATGGGCAGGTTGACAAATGTATGGAGATGCAGCAGTTGCGTGGTCCTCTCCAATACTGGTGTTATACTTTCTGCTTCACATAATCTCTGGTTTCCGGACACCGTGGATGGGCAGGGCCGCCTCCCCGCACACAGCCCCCACAGGGGTGAGGATGCTGGCAATCGGGAGACTGGAATTCCAGCCTCAGCTCTGCTGCCCACCAGCAGCGGGACCCCCATCTGTCGCAGGGCGAGAAGCCTGCCCTCCCCCCTTTAGAGGACCCTGGCAAGGCCCACCTGAGGCCTCCCTGAGACTGTGCACGAACTGCTGAGTTGGTGCACAGAGGGTGAAAAGGAGAACACTGTCGGGGAACGTGAGGAAGGACACGTGGATGTCAGTGCTTGTTCAGCACAGTCCTGCTGGGCCCGTAGAGGCAGAACCGGTCCCCGCGGGAGGCCCCATTCTGCAACAGGAGCTTACGCAGGACACAGACACCTGAGATGGGATCCAGGGCTGAATTCGGGGAGAACAAATTGTGACAGGATCCAAACACAAGTTACACCATCCAGTTCCTTTCCCCTTCCTAGTTCGATCTCCTTGACCATGCAGATAATTCACGTGAACCTTAGAAACCCCAGAACCTCGTGCTAAGCTTACGGCCAGAGAGGTTCAGTGAACACACAGACACTCTACCCTAGGACTGTTAACAACAGAAGGAACAGAATGACCTTCTTGTAAGACAGAGCATGGCGTCTGAGACCTTCATGGGGACAGATTCTGAGGACAGTTGTTGATATTGAAAGTTCGAGTTTGAACACAGCGTTTGGCGGCATCCAGACCAAAGATCCAACTGATTTTTCTAGGTGTGACCCTGGCCCTCCAGCAGACCCTTTGAGGTTCCTGTCAACTCTATTTTTGTCCTCGTGTCTGGGAAAACTGACTAAATTTCCTTTTATTTGGAACCAAGCCCAACTCTGAAGCTGGGTGGATGCAGCCACACTTCCGCACCCGAGTTTCCGTAGGTTTGAAAACAAGGCTGGGTGTTGCAGAGCACAGCTGTGCTAACAAGCAGGGCTCTTATCTGTCCAGCCGAGTCCTGCCGGGGTGTCCCGGAGAGCCATGGCCGGTGACTGAAGAGCCGCCAGCCACACCTAGTGGGGCCAGGGTGGGTGGGAAACGTCAGCCAGAGTCATGAAGGAACTGTCTCATCAGATAAGGGGCTCTGAGAAAGCCTTAGAAAGGACCAGAAGAGTCAGCTCACCAGTGTGAAGGACTCTCCACCCAAAACCACTTCTAGAACCTTCTCCAGAAAGACTGGCCTGATTATCTTCACCCTACCTGAATGACCTCCTTCCTCTGCATTTTCAAAACCCATGTCACACTGTGAGTGTTCCTGTCTCTGTGCACAAGCTCTAGCCCTCTACTCAAGTGTCTAATCCACTAAAAGCCCTTGGAGTCACCCATGTGTCCTCCTTGAAGCTGGTCCCTTTGTCAGCACAGGGGCCTGTCGGCACCTGCCTGGCTGCCTGGGTGGTTCTCAACACTGGCCGGACAGTAGGGCCATCCATGAAATACCCCTGCCACGCGCTTGCTCTAGAGGTTCCAATTCAACTGGTGTGGGATGCACCTCAGGCCTTGATGTTTTTCAAACATGCAGCCAGGGCTGAGGACGTCTCCTCTACCTAACATGCTGACACCAGCTTGGAGCCAACATCCCCTAATTCTAAGGCCTGGCAGGTTGAAACGGGGACCCCAGGAGGGAGGTGGTGGAATCCCCTTACCCAGGCCTCGTTAAAAAGTCGAAGAGATCAACACAGTGAGTCCACCATTGGGCTGGGGCAGCTGGCTCGAGGAAGAGGATCAGCCACTGGGTAGACTCTCCTTTCCAAAGCAGAGGCCGTGACTTCCAGGCAGGGGAGATATCAAAGTATTCATCAGTGGGTGTGGCACGGGCACTGGTTGGTCAGAACACGTCCCTGACATTCAGGACAGATGCCAGCCACACTGGAATGTACCTGCTGAATGCCAGCCCAGCTCTGGGGCTTCTGTACCCACCCTTTAAGACCTACCACAACAGGCACTACTCAACAGCGGCTCAGCAGACATGCTTTTTAAATTTCGAATTCCCCTTTGGAGAGTGTAAAAGCGATACTTGCTCATGGTAGCAAATCCAGGAAAGCATACAAAGGAATCCCAACTCATCCACAATCCACCGTCCAGAGAGCATGTGCACACACACGCACACACACACACACACACACACGCACACACAGGCTCACACACGCACACGCACGCACAGGCTCACACACACGCGAGTGCGCACACACACACACACACGCTCGCACAGGCTCACACACGCACACACATGCACGCACAGGCTCACACACACACAGGCTCACACACACACACATGCACGCACACACAGGCTCACACACGCATGCACACGCACGCACAGGCTCACACACACAGGCTCACACACGCACACGCACGCACAGGCTCACACACACGCGAGTGCGCACACACACACACACACACGCTCGCACAGGCTCACACACGCACACAGACGCTCGCACAGGCTCACACACGCACACACATGCACGCACAGGCTCACACATGCACACACACGCATGCAGTGCCTCTCTCGCCCACCTTCCCAGAAAGCCCGAGTGTGTCTCCCTTTGTTCATCTCTGACAGGTGCCGTCTGTGACCGGCAACCTGTCCCACCTGCAGTCAGGGTATCCAGAAACCTCTCCAGATCACCTTCTGCCACTCTCCCTGAGAAAGTAGGAAAGGGCAGGACATCACAGCCCCGAGGAAGGAGAAAGGGAAGGTGAGTAATCAGGATGGGAGGAGACCCTCCCCTCCCTCAAGAGCAGGCCAAGTCAGAGTTCAAACATTCCTGGAGTGTGAGGAACGGGAGGATACAAAGATATGTCACCTGGTTCCTGCCCTTGAGCACGTCACCATATAGTTAAAGAAAACAGAC
This sequence comes from Eulemur rufifrons, assembly GCF_041146395.1. Lineage (NCBI taxonomy): Eukaryota > Metazoa > Chordata > Mammalia > Primates > Lemuridae > Eulemur > Eulemur rufifrons. The sequence continues at coordinate 81,612,074 of NC_091011.1, read as the reverse complement.
AGCACCCCCGACTACTGAGATTAAATGAGTTAACAATAATGTGTTTAAAATAGTACCTGGAACATAGTAAGTGCCCTGTAAGTGATTGCTGATAATTTTATTCTCATTACCCAGGACATGTGGCACATAAGTGCCAAGAGAGTAAGAAAGACTGAAAAGGGCTCTTTGTTTGGAGGGAGGAAAGATCACCGGGGTTTGGGTGGTCAGGCCTGGTTTCCTGGATCCTGAGAATGGACAAAGACCCAGGCCTGAGCGTTGGAAACGCCCCAGGAACAAAGCCCAGGGTGGGCAGGAATGTGGGTAGGTGGCCCAGCTGGGCCCTGCACACCCCACAACCGGACCGCCTGTGGCTCTCCTCTTCTTTAGGTGTGGTGGGAGGAACCCTGGGCAGGTGTAGAACCTGCAGGCAGTCACGGTGCAGGTTTGCTGGGCTTCTGCTTGCTGGGCTCGGCTCTGGTCCTGCCCGCCAAGGGACAGCTGCGGGCTGCACGCTGAGGGAAATTCCAAGGCGGCCGGGAGGGGAGGATCTGGGAAAGGCCCCCTTGCCTGGGACAGCAGAGGGGTTTTTAAAGTCTGAGTAAGGAGCAGGGAGGAAGAGGAGGCTTTGCAGCCCAGGGAACAGGGATGCAGGCCAGGGCAGGGACGTCTGCTGGGTGATTGGTGTGTAGGGTGACTCTCTCCTGTACCTCCACAAGGGCCCCAGGAAAATCCACACTTCTGCCCAGGGCTTGGGGGTCAGACTTGTATTTAGAGGCTGTAACAAAGTGTTAGCTGACCCCAGGCTGGTATGGGACAGGCACAGGGACTCCCCACAGCGAGAACGTCTCTCTCAGGTTCTTGGAGGCCACTCTTGAAGTCCATGCCAGGCCAGCCTGGCCCGCACCGGGCAAACAGCAGAGGAGGAGGAGCTGAAGGAGCCCCGGGGAGGCCATCGGGCGTGGCTGCCCGGAGGAGGCGGCTCACTCAGGAGGGGTGTCTGTGCAAGGGCCCTCAAAGGGAAACTCGAAATCCCCTCCATGCTGCACACTGTCTTATCGCTGCAGCCACTGGGCAGGGGATCCTGGGAGTAGCGGTGAGCGGGGTGGGCCCCAGCGGTTTCCTTTGATCCATCCTTATCTACCCCAGAGGGCGAGAGGCCCAAGACTCCCAGCTCAGCCCCCTTCCCGGGCCAGGCCTATAATTCACACAGCCCAGCCCGGCCTCCCTTCAGAGGGCTTTGGTGGTGAGAGCACAGTCCCAGTCTGTACCAGCCGTAGCTGCCCCCGCCCCCAGGCCTTGGGATTAGGGCCAGGGGGGCTCCTGCATTCCTCTGGCCCACCTCACCTGCAATCCCCTGTGTGCAGGGGCCTCTCTGCGGGCCAGGCCCAGGCTATGCCCCCGAGGAAGGCTGTGCAGCATTTCAGCGGGGAAGTGAGGAAGTGAGATAGTTTCTCCTCAGGAACCTCAGGCCTTCCTCTCAGACAAGCCCTTTCCCATGGCATCCACTCGCCTTGCCCGGTGACTCAGCCCCAGTGCCAAAGCCAGGAAGCAGCCTCCTCAGCGCCCAGCAGACCTGCCTCCGCCGCCCCAGGAGAGAAAGTGACGGTGGCAGCGGCACCAAGTCACCTTCCTCCCCGCTGGCCATGTCCCCAGCAAGCCTCAGTCTTTCCTGCTCCCAAGAGATAAGTCCTCGGCCCAGATAAGGACAGCCACCTCACCCCTGGCTCTTTGAGGACCAGGCATAGGTCTCTGCTGAGAAAGTCTTCAGGGGAGAGACGCTTCTGGAAGGCTCCTCTCTCCGCAAGACCCATCTTTCTTTTGTCCTTGCCAGGAGAGCCTGTCCTGGCATCAGAGCGGATGTGGGAATCAGAATTCCTGGGCCTTGCCCACTCCACTCTCTGCAGCCACTGCCCCACGTGCCAACCTGAGCATTTAACCTCACAGGGGAGGTGCTGAGGGAAGAGGGGCTGCCCCCACGCCCCCCACTGCAGGCTCCTCCACCGCTGAGGGCTGGAGACTCGGGCAGCTCCACAGCCAAAGAACTGTCTCCCTTGAAGCGCTTCCAGTTAACATTTCCTATCCTGAGAAGATAAACAGTGGGGCTGGTGATGTCAGGGACCACCCAGTGCTTAAAGCCAACAAGGAATGCTCAGGGCTTCCGCTGAGTTGGGTTTGTGATTTGGTGCCATGTTCTCGCCTTCACCACAGCCTTAGGGGGTGAGGAGAGCAGGTATTACTGCCTCTGTTTCACAGAGACATGAGAGGACGGAGACTGGGAAACGTGGCTTGCCCAGATGTCATGGCCACCTCAAGCTCCTGGCCCTTCTCTGAAATGCACACGCTACACAAGGAAGGTCGTCCGGCTCGGTGCTCTCTGGCACACTGGGATTATGGACACAGGAGAGAAGGGATAGTTGCTCAGTGTAAACCTCGAGAATGGTATAGACCCGAATACTGCACATCTCCCTATGACAACCAGCCGTTCACTCACTCATCAAATGCATATTAAGTACCTATCTTATCCCAAGTACTGTGCAAGTACATTCTAGCCAGAAAAGAGGGACATTAAACAACGAATGTGGGCCGGGCGTGGTGGCTCACACCTGTAATCCTAACACTCTGAGAGACCGAGGTGGGAGGATCGCTTGAGGCCAGGAGTTCGAGACCAGCTGGAACAAGAGTGAGACCCTGTCTCTAAAAAAATAGAAAAATCAGTGGACATTGTGGCGCACACCTATGGTCCCAGCTACTCAGGAGGCTGAGGCAGGAGGATCGCTTGAGCCCAGGAGTTTGAGGTTGTAGTGAGCTACAATGATGCCACTGTACTTTAGCCTGGGTGACAGAGCAAGACCCTGTCTCAAAACAAAAACAAAAAAAACAACTAATGATAACAAAGCCTGTGCTGTGGGAATCTGGTCTAGGAGCCAGGGAAGGAAGGATTCCTGGTAAAAGTGCAACTAGGAATACAACAAAGGACCTTCAAATGTGTTGGTGACATTCTCTTCATTGAGCAAGGTCATTCACACATGGGTATGAACCGTGCTCTTGAACAGACAAGGTCTGTGCCTGACCACAGAAGAGGCAGAGCTGGAGGGCAGAGGGAGAAACGAACTCGGTGCTCTGGACCACAGGAGTGTGGGCATTGGTAGAACAGGGATGGTCAGGAAATGTCAAAAGCAAGGCAAGAGGGTCTGTAGGTCTCTGCTTGCTGAAGGTAAGGCAAGTACCTTCCTCTGCCCCCCCCCTTGCAGCCCTGAGATTCAAAGAAGAGGTTGTAGAACTGCAGGGGGCTTCCCCCAGCCCCAGGTCCCTGGCTTGGCTCTCGGTCCTGAGAACCTTCCAAACACAGAGCCTGGGCACTGCAGCGTGACATCGCTGTGGTCTGGAGCACGGGCCGGGATGCATGCATCCACTCACGAAGTGTGAGGGACCCAGCCCTTGCTAAGTGCTGGGGCATAGCTGCAGCAGACGGACTCATGCCATTCAAGTCTCAGAGGCAAGCTCAGAACAGGCACACAAACACTGAACTGATGGAGTTCAGGTTGTCATAAGCACTGCCAGGAAAAGCAGAGCAGGGTAATGGGTAGCTGGGGTGGCTAAGGAGACCTCCTTCACCCTCCTCATCCTCTCCTGGGCTAAGCTGTGGGGATTGCCAGCAGGGAGAGAGCCAAGGGACAGGCAGGGGAGGGTGGGGAGAAAAGAGAAGGAAGGGGACGGGGAAGGGAGAAAGAGGTTCAGGAGTGGGGGGGGGCACGGAAAGGCCTGGGGGTCCTGGCAATGGCACGGGTGGCCTTACCTGTGGTCAGCTGAGCCCTGTTGGGGCCAAAAGTGGCTGGTGGCCAGGGCCCTGGCTTTGTCCTTTCCTCCACCCCCAGTCCCATCCCCAGGGGCCTCCTCGGCACCCTCTTTCCACCCTGAGCTTGGGAGGGTCCCTGGGCAGGGCCCCAGGGGAGGCCCCAAGATGACCTGGTTGGGAAGATTTATCTGCCTCTGGTAGAAGACTGAAAGCACAACAGCATTTTCCCTGAAAATCCAGTGGCCCCGACGCAGCTGCCATGTTGGGAGGCTGGGCACGCAAGGCCTCCAGGACTGCGCCCCTGCTCTGCAGCCTGCCGGTCAACGCGCAAAGGAAAACCGAGCCCCAGGGAGTGAGCACATCCCCACTGCCACCACCACTGCCACCACATGACAGTGACACAGCAACAGCCCCCAGCCTGGGGCCGAGAGAGCAGACCCTGAGGAGGGCTGAGGCAGGGCTGCTGTGGAAACAGGAGGCCAGATGGGGGGTGGTGGCCGACGAGGAGAAACTCCATCAGTTCTGCTTGGTGACAAACCGCTCCCTCCCTGAAGGCCACTGCTCAGTCTCTCCCTCTCAATAGCCAAGCCAACCCCTCGCCCACAAAGTCTATCCTTTCTCTTACCTGGATGGGAATATTTGCTCATTTGTTTATCAGCACACATTTATCAAACCATCCATGTGGCAGCTGATACAAAAAAAACAAAACCAGCCTTCCTCAGAGGAGGTCGCGTTCTGCTGGAGCAGATAAGGACAGGAGCATGGAGAGTGCAGGACATACATGCACTTGTGCATACGTGGGCATCCCATGTCCTGGGAACCCCCTCCCCTGGCCTGAGTAGACGGGGACAACTGGTCACTCTATAAAAGAAGCTCAAGAAGAGAGAGGAAGGGATCTGGCCAGTTCATTGACCACCTTCGGTCGGTGAGAGTCGGCTGTAGGTGGACAGGGAGAGGGTGCGCCTATATATGGGGGAGGGAGACCCCTTTCTTTGGAAGCATCACACCCACCATGCCCCCACCCTGTTGCCACCATCCTGATTGCCCCTGGGCCAGGCTGCAGCTCTCCCTCCCCTCTCAGCGACCCCTCAGAAGGGGAAAGCTGGGATTCCACCCCCTTCAACAGACAGAGGCATCTGGCACCCTCCCTTTGGGGTGACATTGGCTCCGTGGAGTCCTGCTTTGGCAAGTCTCCAAGCAGCTGTCTTTAACCCGTTCCTACCCAGCACACCAGCTTACTCCATGCACATACCGACCCCTTCCCTCACATTCTGTGGGCCTCTAGAGCCTCCAACACCCTTAGTGGGGGAGGGAGGGTCAGGTCAGCTTCTGCTAGGGACACTGTGACTCTTGGCGTGTCCCCTCTGAGAAGAGACCTCGGAGCCCCTCCCCTGCAGGGTCGAAGGGGCTGCAATGTTGATCTACCGATGCCACACGTCGGCCAGACCCCACGCCTGCCAGTGAGCCACAGGCACGCTCAATGCTGCCTCTGTTGCGAGGCTCCTCGTGAAAAGCCCGTGTTGTGGCTCCCAGCTCCAGCGAGGTCTTCAGTACAAGGTCTCCATTCATGCCACGTTCGCCCTTTTTGGGCCGCACAGGCAGCCCTTGCTCCCCAAGGAGAGCTGCCCGGGTGCAGGGTGGATCTTCCCCTCGGCTCCCAGAGAGGCCAAGACACAGGCTGCCTGGACTCCCTCTCCCCGCCCAGTGCCACCTTCTGTCCGCCTCCTGGAAATCCGGAGCAGCAGGGTCCAGGGGGGCACACCAGCCTGCGGGTCTCTGGGGAGCCGGCGTGCCCCTCTGCCAAGTCACCCAAGCTGCCGACTGCCATGAAATGTCAAAGAGAGGACATGCACAAACAAAGCACACAGAAGAAACGTTTTTCCTCTTGTAACGAGCTGACAAAAAAAAAAAGAGCTGTCTGAAAGACATCTATCTCTAGGGACTGAATGGAGACTCAGTTCTGAGGAATGGGGCTGCTGACAGGGACCTTATCAGGCCAGAGCGATAGCTGATGGGCTTTGTGAAGCCCACGCAGTTTGGTGAGTCCGGTACCATCTGCAGATCGTTCATGTCCCCGGTGGGAGAATACAGCAGCGATTTTCAAACTTGAATGTGTGTCAGAATTGTCTGCAGGGCTTACTAAAACACAGGCTGCTGGGCCCGCCCCAGAGTTAGTGCTTCACTAGGACTAGGATGGAGCCCATTAATCTGCATTCCTCACAGGTTCCCAAGTGCTGGTCAGGGGACCTCACCTGGAGAACCACTGGTGTAGGGTCTCCCCTGACCTCACGGAGCTTACAAATCGTTGGAGATAACCAATGTACACCTGAGTTCCCAGAGACAGTTCCAAAGCACAAAGTGCCAATGAGTGCAATGCAGACTGAACACACAGAACTTCGTGGGTGGGAGCACCAGAAAAAAGAGGAAGACGCTGGGCATCTGCTATGATCCTGTCATTCCACACGGTCAGCGTAAGCCCCAGAAGGTGGTAGTCGTTTTCCCCGTTCCCATTTCACAGCCGAGAAAAAAGAGGCGCAAAGGTCCACCGCCCAAGGGTTGGCAGCTAACGGAGTGCAAGCCACACCGGGTGCTGGGGCCAGGTCACCTGACACCGAGGGGAAGTGGGGTTTGTCACAGAAGCTTCCTAGAGGAAAATGGACTCAAGCTGGGTGGTCGCTTCGAAGAATGGGATGAGCAGTGAAGAAGGAAGGGATAGGAGGTTTGTGAAGTGTCAGATTGGCACAGGATAGGGGCCGACGAGGGGGTGAATGAGAAGCGTGTTGGGCATGGGCGGCCTTGTTGAAGGGCCACCGGGGTGAGTTGTACAGACTGGGAGGAGGGGACCCTGATTGCTGCGGGGTCTTGTGTACCACATCAAGACCCCTGAGCCAAGCACAGTGGCCGGAGGGTGCTCCTCTGGGGTCTGAAGTTGGCAATGGCACCACTAAGCCAGTGCTTGAGGAAAAGTGTTCTGTTGGCCCGGGCCTGCCGGAGGAGGAGGAGCCTGAGGCGAGTCTACCAAGGAGGGAGGTGATTTCTGTAATACTGCCACGTGATAACTGGAACAGCCCAGTTATTATTACTACCAACTCCTCCCCCGAAGATTATCTACCAGTTGTCATCTTTGCTGCTTTTGCTCACCCTTTGAGGGGTCAGAACCCAGTGTCCTGCAGAGAAAGGAGGGCAAGTTAGGGTTAAATAAACTACACGGTGAGGGCCAGCAGACGTGAGCCCACACTGCCAGGGGCCCGCGATACAGCAGTGTCACTCTCTGTCTCTTCAAGATGCCTTGCAGTGAGACTTCTCGGGCTCTTTCCCAGTCTTTCTCCAGTCCTTATGATGTCATGGAAGCTTATTCCCTTTTGTTCGGCCTCCAAAGGGGAAGGAGAGCAAAAGAACCCTGGGCCAGGGAGGGCTCCCCTTGAAGGCCGTCCTCCGAAAGTGAAAATGTTCCCACTGTCCTGGAGGAGGTGGGGCGCTTCCGCTCCGCAACCTGCCATCCCAGCAGCTGCTCCCGCACTGCCCTGTGCAAACGTCCCCGGGTGTACTGGGACAACCATACGCAGCCCCCTCGGCCATCCGATTCACAGAAGTATCTTCTTACGCGAGGACAAGTGCATGGGCCGAGCGAGGAGACGCCTGATTTCATTTCTCCTCAGATACAAGCTTTTAGCGAGTGGGCAGCAAGCCAGGCTGGCCCGGGGGGAGACGCCGCCATCCCCATCCCCATCCCCATCCCCATCCGCGGCTGGAGCAGAGCCAGAGGGGTGGGGGATGCGGCCCGAAGGAGGCACTTTGGAAATTCCTCACATTTTTTGGCCTTTGTCTCTGGGCATTGAGATGGAGACCCACATTTTACTCCGCTGAGAGCTCCCAGTCTTCCTTTGCATTCAAAAGGAAGATCCCAGAAGGGAGCTGAAAGAATTCCATGGCTTTTCTTTATCTCCAAGACCAACTGAGTCATTTGGGGGTAGGCGGTCAGTGAGGAGATTTGGCTCTTTGGCTCTTTGGCCTCTGCATTTCCCTCTCTCCCCTCTAGCCCAGCCCCAGGGCCAGGTCCTAAGGGATGCAAATGTGATGCCCCCTTCTGAGAAAAGCAGCCCATCAGCACTCCCTGGGTTCCCAGGGAGCCTCAAAGACACCTGTGACCAGGTGGACACCACAGGGAGCCAGGACACCTGGGCTGTGACTACTCTGCAAGACCTCAGGCAAACCACCGTGGACTGGGAACCTGCCTTCCTACCACCTCCCAAAGTGGAGAAGAATTGAGTAGTGAGGGCACCAAAGGTGACAAGCAGAGCATGCTCAGTGTAGGAACATGAATAAAAGACAGGGACACCATGGCTAAGTTCCAATCCACCGAGAGGTTAGCCAGAAACCTGCCTTGGCCAGGAATTTCAGATTCCCGCTACCTCTCTGTCAGGCAGGGCATTTGCAGCTGTGAAGGAGGATCCCTCCCTCACCAATCTGAGATCGGTGTTCTGTCCATCCATTCCAGGGGAATCATTCCCCTCTCTCCCACCAGATGCCACTTTGCATTCAAATCAACTGGTTCACTGACAACTCGGGGAGGAGGGGAGCCAGAGCCTCCACACAGCGACTAACTGGCAGCCTGACCCTGAATACCACCCTTTGACTTTCCCCTCTCCCTCCCTCCCTGAGGCCGGAACTCAAATCACCTGCACTCACCAGGGCTGATGTTTTCCATTGCTTTTCTATTACTGAGAAGGGGGTCACCTGAGCCACCTTATCCCCTCTGTGACCAAACTGAAGTGTTCATCCAGAGCCGACAGGAGGAGAGATGCTACAGAAAACGAAGCAGAATGTCTTGGACAGTTCCCCAGTACCCTCCCTGCAACCCCTCTCAGAGACCCTTGTTCATAGTGTCAGGATTTGTCCCCATCCCCAGAGTAGATCCTCCTTAAAGAGGTAAAAAGAAAACTGGCCTAAGTTGAGGGGCTGCAGCCCTCAGTAAATGAGTTGGTCAGGGCACTTAACTTATTGCAGGACCTCAGGAAAATCACTTAGGTTTTCTCTTCTGAAAAAAGAGAGGGTCAGACTAGACAACTTCTGAGATTCCTTCCAGACGTAACTGCCTAGGGCTCAAGTGTTAGCCCCACGTCTCACCACAGAGACAACTTATCCATTCCTTCTTCGGCTGTTCAGGTGATGGCCCTGCCCCGGGGGACTCCTGTGAGTGGCCGCAGGGTCCAAACCACGGACAGACGACAGCCACCCTTCTGTGCAACATGGGTCCCTGACCAGTGTCACAGCACTGTGAGGAAAGCCCCTTGGAGGGCCTCTGCCCAGTGTTCCCTGAGGAGGGGGCCTCTTCTGAGTGCTGGGGCCACAGCCTAAACAGACGCTTAAAATTTACCTGCGTTTTGGCAACTTCTCCAAAAGCATTTCTACTGCTGGTTTTGGGGTTTTGGTTTTTGCTTTTCAACTTTAAGGAACACTTTTCCCTACGAAAATGGATTATATTGACTAGCCTCAGTCCCTGCTTTCCTAAGTTGAGCTCAGCAACTCCTTTACAGTGAAACCCTGAGCATCAGAAAAAGGGCCTCTTTCTTCTTTTTGTGCTAGATGGCCTCAGCTTCCTGTACCAAGGGACGATGAAGTGTTCACTTCTACCAGAGTAGCTACACTTGAGCTGCAAGCTTTGTTTAGTTCTCTGCTTGTTTTTTTTTTTTTTTTTTAAGAATTCTTTGGTAGTTTATTATAAAATTAAGCATGCACTTTCAACCCAACAATTTTTCATCAAGTGAAAATTTATGTAAATTATGGTAACATAATACTATGTAGTCAAAAAAGGAATGAACTATAGATACACACTACATGGATCAGTGATTATCCATAATGTAATGTGGAGTGTAAGTAGCCAGATGCACATACTTTATTTAATCAGAGTACTAGCCACTTGTATGCACTGCAAATTTTTTCCAGTTTATGCTTTTGAAATTAATTTTCTTTCCAGTATTGTTTTTGTATAACCTAAACTTTTGTACCCCCATAATAAGCTGAAATAAAATAAAATAAAATAAAAGTTTATCTATAATTATAAAAAAAAGAAAGACAAGGCATAGATAATAAGAAATGAAGTGCAAATGACTGTTAAATATAACAAAATAAGCATTTCAATTAATGGTTTCTATGAAATGGAAAGGAGAAATTATTAAAGAAATGAAAATTGAATGACACAAGAGAAAGAGAACGAAAGTGGGGGAAGAAAATAGCATGATTTGTTCAAGAAAACAAAGAGTTAGTGCTCCAAATGATCGAGAAAGGTATCGGGGACATAAAGAGACAAAAATAATAATAATGATGGGTGAATTATTTGCTAAAATGCTCTACTCATTGATGATTATATTGCCTTCTAATGCCACTATTAAATTAGTTCTCCCTTTTTCTTAACACTTTTTAACTTCACACCTTCTCTAGACATTAATAATTTATTAAGTGGCTTTATTATTTTCTCTCACTGTTAGAATATAAGTTTTACAAGGGCAAAGATCTTTCTTTGGTTTGCCAATACATTCCAAGTATGTTTGAGTGTGCCCAACTTTCTGTGCATTAAATAACTTTTTGTTGAACGAATGCCTGAATAAATAGGGAGAGAAATTGATCACAATAATAAAATTAATTAATAAATCCATTAATTTTAATGTGAAAGGCAATTATAAAATCAAAATAAATATTAACACCACATTTGGTATTTCTTTTTTTTCTTTTTTTTCTTTATGAATTACATTAGGTTATTTGTTTGTTTGTTTGTTTTTTTTCATCTTATTGTTATGGGGGATACAGAATTGCAGGTTACATACGTTGCCCAGTTCTCTGCTTGTTTCGGTGGATGTGAGTGTTCCCTGCATGTGTCTCTCCATACGTGTCTTTATCTGTGTGTCTCTGTGTCTCTGTCTTTATCTTTCTGGCTCTCTGTGTATCTCTCTGCATATGTGCCTCTCTGTGTCTCTTGGAGCCTCCATCACTGCCTCTCAGTGTGTCTGTCCAGGTGTGTGTCGAAGCGTTTGTCTCCCTGTCTGCACAGATCTCTCTAGGTCTGTGTACAGATGTTTCTGCTAACCCAATAGAATCATCCTATTTTCTCTGTTCATTCACTGCCAAACTTCAAGTTTTTCTGTAGGTAACCAGTGGTGGCTTGGTCCCCAGGGGCAGCTCTGTTTTCAACCTGTGCCCTTCTGGAGGCAGCCCTCCAAAAACACAAGTGCAACACTAGACAATGGTGAGTGATGACCATTTTCTCGTCAAAACCGCAATGGGGTTTTGGTCTAGATCCAGTTGCTCATTGCACAAAGATCCAGTTATTAACACAATGAGGATTGCCAAGGAAGAAAGGAATTTTCCTCAAATCTGTTTCCCCAACTAAGGGATATCATGGGCTTTTAAAGGAGGGGCCGTGTGCCTTGGGGTAAATCGAGGTGTATCTCACAAGGGGCTACCTGCATTGGGGGCAGGTTGGGGGGATGGTAGATCTTGTTGTCAGGAAGTCTGCCCTGGGGACCTCAGAATCACAGCTCCTTTGTCTTGCAGAAAATCTATTATTTCAGTCCGGGGTGTGTTGGCTCAAGCCTGCAATCCCAGCACTTTGGGATGCTGAGGCCGAAGGATCGATCACTTGAGACCGGGAGTTCAAGTCCATCATTTCTGGGTAAAAACTCAAAGGGTCAAGTAGTTAGTTAAGGGAGAGGATTATAAAAAACATACAGGGGTTCATGGAGCCAGTTACAATTTCACCAAAGTCTCCATAGGATCTCGGTGCTCATCTGCATCCCAGTCCCTGCCTGGCAGGGCCACAGGGCACAACGGGCTTCTGATAGAGCCTGTTAAGTGGTGCCTGGCTGGGATCCTGAAACACCTCCTCGTCCTCAAACCACATCCATCCTGCAGGAGGCCGGCGCTCTGCCCTTCCTGGTCCCTTGGCACCCAGCCCTCATTTCGAGAGCCTTGTTGCCTGTTTCCGTGTGTTATACATGCGGGTTAGGTGTGCTGCTCGGTCGGGTCTCTGGTACCCTTCCTCAAGTTACAATCTGTGAGGCTGAGGCCCTGAGGGAGGTTTAAGTCAATTCTCGGCTGACAGATTTGAGGTTGGAGGGAAAAACATCACCGAGAGGCTTTCTTTCCTCTCCCATCATGTCCTTCTCAGATCCTCACACAAGGACAGTTCTTCCCCCGGTACCGAGTCAAAAGAAACCCTGAATCTCTGTCCTTGAGCAGCAGGGGCCATCCGCCAGCACCCACTATTCTGTTGGGTCCCATGAGTCCCCTTCCCCCAGTGTGTGCTCTGCTCTGGCTGGGCCATGCTGTTAGAGGGGAGTGAAACTGGAGAAGAATGTGTGGAAGTTTGTGGCTTTCATCTCTTAAACAAATAGCAAATTCCTCCGGGCTGCCGGTGCTGGAATTAAACAATGATGTGTTCAGGGAGGCTCTAAGGCGTTACCTTAGCAACGCCCAGGCTGTTTTCAGGCAAGATCTAGTTAAAGAGGAAAGAGAACAAAAATAATAAAGGGACGGGTCTGGATGGGGTCCAGGAATGGGGGTCTTTTGGCTGAATGTGTGTGTTTTGTGTTGGGATGTGTTTGCAGATCTCCTTTCTGCTAAGTTTCCTCTGGGCTCCCCTGTGCCTCTCACTGTTGGCGAGGTGGGCTCACTGGAATACTAATGGAGGCTACGAAAAGAGAGCATGCTAAGCGGGGGACGGGTTAGATCGGAAAAGATGTCACAGCTGGGACTACCTAAGTGGGAAGTGACACGCATGAAGCCTGCTAGACTGGCTTATCAAATCATAAAGGTCATGGAAGTCTCCTCAAAAGTGACCAATGCTTGGGCCTAAGGCAGGGCAGAGGCCTGCATGGTAGAAATCTGTCAGACCTTGCTAGTCACTGTGTGGTCCACGGGCCAGCAACAGAGGCATCTCCTGGGAGCTTAACAGAGATGCAGAATGCCAGGCCGCTGCCCCAGGCCTACTGAAGCAGGCCCACTGCATTTTGACAAGACCTCCAGGTGATGTATTTAGTTTGAGATGCACCTAGCAGGACCCTGTCCCTGTCTCTCCCAGTTTTCTGCAAATGTATCCCAATCTTTCCAGGGTCAAGTGGACTACTGAAGTAAGGTGGCGATCCCATACAAAAACAAGCAGATTCAGTTTGCTGATAATGCATTTTTGGTATATTTGTTTCTTAACATTGATTTTTTGTGGTGATGATGACAAAGATGATCCCGATGGTGAAGATGACATTTGACACTGTTATGGGTTGAATTGTGACCCTGAAAAAAAAGATATTCAAGTCCTGGCCCTCAGGACCTCTGAATGTGACCTTATTTGGAAATAGGATCTTTGCAGATGTAATCAAGTTAAGAGAAAGTCATTAGGTTGGGACCTCATGCATTGACTCTCCTTATAAGAAGAGAGAAATTTGGACACAGACACACAGGGAGAATGCCATGTGATGATGGAGGCCGAGACTGGGGTGATGGTGTCACAGCCATGGAATGCCAAGGATTGACGACAGCTGCCAGAACCTAGGAGGGAGGCACGGAACGGATTCTCTCTTGGAGCCCCCGAGAAGGGGCCAACCCTGCCGACACCTGGATTTCAGGCTTCTGGCCTTCAGAACTGTGAAACAATATACTTTTGTTGTGTGGAGCCACCCAGTTTATGGTGCTTTGTTACCGCAATCCTAGGAAACTAATAGATACCTGCTATCTAAAGGCACTGTCACGTAGTCTCTTGCCAAAGCAGAAGCAGAGAGGCATGTTATTCTGCTTTACAAACAAGAAAGCCCCTTTATCACTCTGAGAGGTCACAATGTAATGGTCCTAAGGCCACTGGCTGAGGAGGTATGAAGCTGGGCCTGTGGGGAGGGGCTCACACGCAATGGATATGGGCCTGCTGGGCAGCCTGTGCACGTGTCCCTCAGCAGCCACCCTGGCGGTGTCACCGCCCCCACAGACACTGGTTGTCACAGGGCACATCCCCTCTGAGGTGAAGGTCCTACCGCCAGCTCCACCATCTACATCATGTGGGCTCAGGCGACAGCAGCAGCGTGTGTTCTGCAAAACCAGACATAACCTAAGTATGCAGCCTACGTGTTATCCGGAAGTTCCAATTTGAGTTGTCAAATGGCAGCTCCTTCATAGTGACACCTTCCCCCAACCCCCCAGGACCTGTTTTGTTTTCCTCTTAACATTTAACACCATGCACGATGCTCCTGCTTTGATTTAATTACTGTATATTTCCTGTCTCCCTTACTAGAATGTAAATTCTGGTCCCCAGAAAAAAGCCTTGTCCATGACAGGACCTCAATAAACACGGGGAAGAAAACCAGTTAAAATACGAGGGCATTCGTATGTAACGAAACCTTAGGCAGCCACTGAGAAAGAGGAGTTGGGTCCAAGTGCAGTCCATGGAAAGATGGCCGTGATATTACTGAGGTCCAGGAGCAATCTGAAGGGTCATACACATTGTACGATTCTGTTTTTGAAATGTGGATATACAAATATCCTTGGGTTTTTTTGTGTGTATATACATATACATGCAAATATATGTGTACATATACGTATGTATACATATGTGTATAGATATGTACATATATGGGAGGGATGATACACACAGCTAACTGCTACCAGGGGCCCCTCCCGGATGCGGCCACGGAGGGGAGCCTGCTATGAGCCTGCAGCCTGGGACCGGGGCCAGGCTGAAGGAGGCAAGGCACGAGGCCAGTGCCTTGAAGAGACAGAAAATTTGCCAAAGTCAGGAAAGGGACATGCAGGAGGGAGACCAAGGACAAATTCTCCTCTGTCGCTCTTTGCCCAAGGGTGGGCCAACTAGGTCCCAGGGCCGGGGAGACTCTCTTGTCCTTTCTTCCACCCGTCTGCGGTTCAGCTGTGTGTGCCCAGGCAGGGTGGCAGCTTGCGGGACTCAACAGGGAGAACAGCCCTTCTGCCCTTCCTAGTCACCATGGACCCCTCTCCCCAGGGACTTTTAGGCTTTTTGCTAAAAATCAACAAAGGAAGTGATGACTGGTAGGTGGGAGGGTAGGTCTGGTGGGTGGGTCAGGATGGGCAGAAGAATGTAACTAGAGGGTTAGCTGGGAAGACCAGTCCGGCAGACATCAGGCTCATCTTCCCGTCCTCCATGTCCAAGGCAAAGGGTCACACACCCCCAGACACAGACCAGGGCTGGGGAGAAGGTGGTGTCTCTTGGCCTCTCCCCACCACAGAGGAGAAGCAGGGATCTCTGCCCCCAGGACACTGCAGGGTGACAGGGGCTTTTTTTTTTTTTTTTTTTGAGACAGAGCCTCGCTCTGTTGCCCATGTTCAAGTGCCGTGGCGTCAGCCTAGCTCACAGCAACCTCAAACTCCTGGGCTCAAGCAATCCTCCTGTCTCAGCCTCCCGAGTAGCTGGGACTACAGGCATGCACCACCATGCCCGGCTAATTTTTTCTATATTTAAATATAGAATTAAATATAGAATTTTTTCTATATTCTATATAGAAAATATATATATTTTAGCTGTCCAGATAATTTCTTTCTATTTTTAGTAGAGACAGGCTCTTGCTCTTGCTCAGGCTGGTCTCAAACTCCTGACCTTGAGCGATCCTCCCACCTCGGCCTCCCAGAGTGCTAGGATTACAGGCGTGAGCCACTGCGCCCGGCCCTACAGGGGCATTTTAAAGTCCCACACAAGCTCGCCGACCCACGGCCAGCTACCTTATAGAGGGATGGTCCTGCCCTTCAACCTCCCCCCTCGTCCCACTCCCAAAGTGGCTACTCTTTGTAAAGGCACCTCCCACAAGTTTCTTCCACGTGGCCAAACTGCTAGTCATTATGCAGGCCCGGGTTTCTTGCTCCTGGGCCTTCGTTAAGCCTCCAGAGGATTTTTCCGCCTAAAGGGCCCCTCGCTGCTCCTGGGTCTCCCTGGGCCAGCAGCAGATGGGCGCTGCCCGCTTCTGCTGCACAGGGAGAGCTCTGTCCCCTGCCGGCTCCAGCCTGGGTTCTGCTTTCGGATCTGCTGCCCTGAGTCCCTAAGCTCTCAGCCTCAATGTCCCGATCAGCGAAGCAGGTAGAGCAGGTTTTTGGCAGGATTCAAGGCAATGGTGCATGTGGAGAACCCGTCCTGGTGCCCGGAACGTAAAGGTGCTCAGTAAAAGGCGGGTTGTTATCAGTGTGTGTGCTCTGTCTCCAGCAGCAATCTGGGCACTGTGGTGGAAACAAAGATCAAGGAACTAAGGTGCCTGCCTACCAGGAGCCAGCCTCTGCTTGGAGAAGTGAGACGCATGCGGGAAGAGAGATGTCTGAGACTACGTGGGACGTGTCGGTAGTAACAACGCCAGCTGCGCCCTGGCCTCACGCGCTCTCACCACCCTTCCCCGGCCCTGGCTGCAGCACCTGGCTTTGCCACCTGCCACCTGACAGCACCTCCCCTCGGCTGCACCTGTGACCATCTTGCTCCTGCCCCAGGGCTCCTCTGTGACCAGGATGTGCAGTCTCGACACTCACATATGTGATGGGATAAACGTTGGCCCACGGGGATGTGAGCTGCTGGATAAGTCGTGTCCCTTCCATTCTTCCTGGGGACAGTCCTGAGCCCCATTCCGTGTACTCTCCAGAGTCCCCGAGCAGGATGGAGCCCGGCTGCACACAGCAGCAACCAGCCTACAAATGCATCCTCAGACTGGCTTCCCTCCTTCCGGGCTCACTCTCTCCAGTCCCCTGCTCCTGTCCTTTGGGATCGCTTCCCAAAACGAACCACCTGGAGCCAGCTCCCTGCTCCAGCCTTCATTCCCAGCAGGAGCTGGGGCTAAGACAGCAGTGCAGTGGCTCAGGGCACAGGCTCTGGCTTTGGTCTGTGAGCCCGGCAGGGGTTTCCCCTCTCCCTAGCAGGAGTAGCACCTGTTCACCTAGTCTGAGGGTTGCTGTGAAGCTCAGCTGAGAGAGGTGGTTGAGCATAGAGGTTGAGAACACAGTTTCTGGAGCCAGACTCCCTGATTCTTCAACTCATTACCCGCATGACCGTGGAGAAGTTACTTACTCTCTTTGTGCCTCAGTTTCCTCATATGGAACATGGAGGTGGTAATAGTAGTACCAACTGCATAGGGTTGCTATGAGGATGAAGTGAGTTAGTGCATGTAAGTATTTAAAACAGTCTCTGCCTATTAAGATTGTGTCTGCAAAGCTCTTTGCATGCCTGTCACTCTGGAAAATACTCAATCCAGACAAAAATATAAGGTTGTCGGCTGTGGTGGTGCATGCCTATAGTCCCAGCTACTGGGGAGGCTGAGGCAGGAGGATCGCTTGAGCCCAGGAGTTAGAGGCTGCGATTGAGCCTGTGATTAGCCACCGTACTCCAGCTGGAGCAGCATAGTGAGACTGTCTTCCAAAAAACAAAACAACTATATATATAAAATGTATATGGTGTTAGATCAAGATAATGTAGAATAATATTTTTGTAACTTAGAAACTGGAAAGGACATCCTAAAACTTTAAAAGGACACACCAAAAGTTTTCAAAAATTGAGTTTGATTACATCAAAATAAAGGATGTATAGCTAATGATGGATACCATGAGCAAAATTAATAGACAGATGGGAGAAACCACTGCAGGTCTGAGACCAACACAGACTTTTTCTGGTTCTAGATGTACTGTAGCATCTACAATATGTAAAGGAGTCCTAGAAATCAACAAGGAGAGGGCAGCAGCCCAAGAGAAAATGAGCAAAGATGGGGACAGACGATCTAGGTAATGAGCACGTGAAGAGGTGCTCAGCGGTCAGTGACAGGAGAAACGGGAGTTGGGAGTCAGGCGGTGCCACCATTCTGCAGCGCTAGGTGACAGTTCTCGGCACACTCAGTTCTTTAGCTGCTGGGTACCCAGCCAAGACATTCCCTCCCAGCCCCATGAGGGCCGTGCCCTGGACGCTCACCACAGCGTTCTCTCTGGTGGAGTCAGCAGTCCGAGGCCGTGAACTCTTCTGGGGGTTTCAATTGATTCAACCTCTGACGCTGAGTTTAAAAAACGCTTCATAAGTATTTGCTGTCATTACTGCAGCCTAATCAGGAGGAAAGAAAAACCCAAGCTGGGGTGGGACAGTAGGAAGAGATAAAGGACAAGAACGAACCAGGCAGTGATTGGATTTAGGGAGTGAGGAATAAGAGAGCCGAGGAAGGCCCATTGGGGGCAGGTGGGTGGCAGTGTTCTCCCCACAGGGCTGGAGGCTGCCAGCTCTGTCCCCAGGAGCTGTCAACAGCCTGCGGTGCTGGTCCGTGTGCTCCACTCACACCGTGAGCACACACACCACACACCACACACACACACACACACACACACACCACACACACACACACACACTCTTCCACATATACTCACTCCACAGCACACACACACATACACACATACACCACACATACAAACACACACCACACACTACACACACAGTCTTCCACATATACTCACTCCACAGCACACACACACACACATACACCACACACCGCACCACACACCACACACACACACACACACTCTTCCACATATACTCACTCCACAGCACACACACACATACACACATACACCACACATACAAACACACACCACACACTACACACACAGTCTTCCACATATACTCACTCCACAGCACACACACACATACACACATACACCACACACACAAACACACACCACACACTACACACACAGTCTTCCACATATACTCACTCCACAGCACACACACACACATACACCACACACCACATACACACACACACACACATACACCACACACCGCACCACACACCACATGCACACTGCATCACACTCACACCACACACACACTTACATGCACACTTACACGTATTGCACCGCGTACACCACGCACACACACTTATACTGCACCCCCCCCCCCCACACACACACACTGCACCACACTCGAGTTGTGCCTCCAGCACACGTAGGCACTGACTCGTGAACAACCTGAAAGGACAAAATGTAAAAGGCCTTCGGTCTCTGGTGCTACTGTTGGGCATTCAGACCCCAAATAAGGTTTGGATCTCCTGGATTTGGGGAGACCTCAGGGAACGCCATCTCCCTTCCCGTCAGGATCCCAGGACTTCTCCCGGCCACTCGCGACAGGCCGGGGCCAGGGACTGCCCTCCCCAGCTGGAGCCCTGGCTCCCTCGGTCCCGCCCCACCCTCCCACTCCCCCTCTGACGCACTTTGGCACCTTCCTGTCTCAGAGGGCCCTGTCCCCAAAGGGCCCTCTCCTGCCTTTCCGCTGGATAAGCACAGGTTATCTGTCTATCTGCTGGCCACTGGCCTGTTTATCTTCTTAGGGCTTTCTTCCTGAAATAGCTGGGGCTTATCTGAGCTGAGTGCCTGACAGCCACCCAGCCCCTCCCGGGAGAGTGGCCGCTCATCCCTGGCAGTCCTTCCTCCTCCAGCCCATGCCCGAATTCCACATGTTCATAGGCCAAGCTGTGGCCCTTCCCCGGGAGGCCCCGCACCTCCACCTCCATCGGGTCCCCCAACTGCCACGCGTGCCCAGAAGAGCACCCAGAGGCTTCTTCTCCTCTCCCCTCTCAGAGAGGTGGTCAGGGCTGGTGAGCTGGCGGCGCCCTTCCACCCTGCTCTAATCCGGCTCGGGGTGGCTCACCACTCTCCTTGCAAGTCCAGTTGCCCTTGAAGCTGTCAGACCCAAAGCCAAGCTCATCCTCCACCTATTCCCGACCCTCGACCTCTCCCACGTTGCCTCCATTTGTGCAGTCATGCCCAAACTTTCCTGCTCCAGAGTGAAACCTCAATCACCTTTCTGTGCCCTTGCTGCCACAGCAGTGCCTCTTACCAGCACCACTGCCAAGCCCAGGCCCCCTGCCCTTCCAGGCCACAGTCTCTGACAGCCTTCGCCCGGGCTCTGGGATTCCAAGCCTCCCACACTCAGCTGCCAGAAATATAGACTTCAACTATCATTTCACCCTGGCACTGCCCTGCTCAAGAACTTTCCATGGCTCCCTGTTTCTGGCCGTATCAAATCTGAACATGTTTGTCTGGCCCTCAAGTTGCACCTCCACTTATTTGACATCATATGCCATGACTCCAACAGGTACTGCCCCTGCAGCCCCCACATAAGCGTGCTTTCTGGGGCCTCCATGCCTTGGCCCAAGCTGGCCCCCTGACCAGGAACACCCTTCAGTATCTCCTCCACTCAAGACCTCCTCTCCCTCCAAGTTCCAGTTTTGTTAAGTCTACTTCGCTGCCTTCCTGTCATTCATTTATGCAGCCAATTTTAATTGAGCACTTACTATGGACCAACACGGCAGCTGCTCCCACACTCACCAGGCTCCCCACTGAGCTCCAGCAGCAGGAGGAAACTTCCACCACACTGTGCACAGCATCCTCGGAGGTCTTACAGTGTCACATTACCGGTTTGTGGCCCTCCCACCTTTTCGTAAGCTCCTTGAAGGCAACAACCTTGCCTCCGACATCTGTAGCCACCCCCTGCCCCCATGGCCCTGGCTCCTAGACCTGTGAGCTTCACAAATCACAGGCTATTGCTTTTGTTTGTTTGTTTTGATTGTTTTGATTGATTGAGCTCTCTGGTTGTTGGTTGGAGAAGTTATCCTGAGTCTCCTCTCACAAGACCAAGCCTCAGACATTCTCCTGACTTTTTGCTCCCAGAAGCTCGACTCTGTGGGTACACAGTGTTCCCGACACTAAACGCCCCCTACTCTTGGGCAGGGAAGTCCTTGACTCTCGAGGAGCTAGGTTGGCTGGGGCATCTGCAGCGCTGGGCAGAAGCAGGAAGTGAATGAGTCGAAGACACAGACACCCGCACCCCATGGTCTCACAGCTCCTACGGTGACGCCTAGCTTCAGTCCCCTACCCCTGGGACTCTGCCCTGCCCCTTCCCTCTTAGAGCCGGGCTTCTTTGGGAGAGAAGTACAACCTGACTTTTCCACTGCTCAGCCCTGCGACCCTCCAGCCACTTCCATAAAAAGCCATTGCTGCCTGGACGGGAGAGAGAGAATTTTTCCAAAGGATGTGTGTGTGTATTGTTGGGAGCAGCAAGCATTTCGGTGAACCCCGGGTCACGGCACAGCCTGACAAATGGCAGGAAGTTCGGGACTTGGACTTGACATTTTTTGCACAAAGGCCCATAGCCCAGCCAGGTGAGCTGGGCCTGGGGACGGACACAGGGGCCACCGCCCGACACTTCCTGCCCTTTGTCAACTCATGTGACAGTCTTCCCGGCACTCCAAATGGCCTTTCTTTCGTGGCGGACTCCTGTACTTTATTTATGGAGAAGAGGTCCTCAATATAGAAACGGGCGGGCCAGGAGTCGGCAGCAGGATGTGGGAATGCAGACTGGCAGGGTGCCCGCCACCAGGGCAGGATCGCCGAATTAGAGAATGTGGTCATGGACACCAATAATAAGCCTGTCTGGTATTTATATACCTGCCAAGATGTTCCGCACACCCCCCCGGCACGTTTCAGGGAATCACAGCCTGCCCTGCACCAGCCCTCCCGGTGGCCCTGCCCGTGGGCTCTTGTGGCCTGGTCTGCCTTCACCTGACTGTGAGCCAGGTGGCCTGTCCAACCGTCAAAGGCAGTGTGCGCCCCGTGAAGGAAGGGACCATTTCTTTCTACCATAGGAAAACCTTTGTCCCAGCCTCCTCAAGGTCAGTCTCTGCTTCCAGATGGCTGGAGTGTGTGTCTGTGGGCAATGGTGCACCTGGGACCCCTTTATGTTCCTAATCTTTTCTTATTATCATTATGTATGGTGAAATTCCTTCTAAAGGGAACCACACATATTCCTGCTGTCTCAGATAGAAGATGTAGAGCAGAATTCGAGCTTTGGTTGGACATTCAGGGTCTCAGTTATGAGTCCTGTGCGGAGCTGCAGAAAGAACCCTGACCAGGTGGGTCCAAGATCTGGGCTCCATTCCTCACGCCACCCAGCCAGCTGTGTGACCCGGAGCAAGTTCCTTCACCTCTCTGGCTTGCAGGGCTTAGCCTGATGACATGTACTGTTCATCTTAATTCTCGTGTTCTGTGATTCCACAGTTTGTTGTGTACCATATGGTCACACAGTGATGTCAATACAAAAGTTATTGAGGTACATGAGACCATTTGTCCTCCATATGAAGTCATAGTGGACTTTTTGAATTTTCGTAACTGTTTTTGGTAGATTTCCTTCTCTCCTACCTTGTTTTTAGGTTAATTTTAGATCACTGTGTATGGATCCATCCATAGTAGCAACACTCTTTCAAGTTTTTGACTCCTTACTCTGTTAGAACTATGTGCAAAGTAAGAGTGAATAGGTCCAGAGCAAACATACAAATGCACGCATTGATGGGTGTACTTGTGGCATATGTCTGACTAATCAATGACTTTTTTTCCCTTCCTAATTCTTGACCCTATTCTAGAGAGATGAAGTTGTCAGAAAGCCAAGATCAGAGCAGTGATGTCCTACTGTATCTTTTTCATATATTTCTATCATGCCTTTATGGAACATAGTAGGAATTTAATAAATGGTTGTTGAATGGGATAACCTCCTTTTCTACTCAAAAACTCACCCAGAATAAAATTCTGCCTCATCTAAGTTTATTTCTGAGCAAAGGTGTGAGGTATGAAGCTGGCCAGGCCTGCGTGCTTGGCAGGACAAAACCCTGGTCCTCTGCCCTCTTCCTGCAAAACAGAACACTCCCCTCCCCTCCTCTCAGCCTCTTTCTCCCTCTTACATGGAGCCCGAGGCTTCTATTTCTATGGAAGAAAAGGAATGGGGCATTAATTAGATACCTGCTTCCTCAGAGTGCGATTTGGAAGCCTAGACACTTGTAGAGGCCACAAGGAGACATTTCAGGAAGGTGATGCACAAAAGATAATAATTAACATTTGCATAGACTCAGAAATTTACAGAGCACTTCCACATGCTATAATATATCTCACTTAATCAGTTCTCCAGTCCTGAGGTGGTAGTGCCCATGTATGGCAGACCAGACAGGGCTGAGTTATTTTCCAGGATAAATTTTCCAGCCAGGGCTTTCCCGGTGTATCTAACCATCTCAGCTGGAGGGAAGCCAGGCAGTGAGAGTTGGCATGGGGGGGGTCATCTCCTTCCAAGGGGGCAAGGACAGAGTTCGAGTGGGGAGGGAACACAAGGGGGAGGCAGGACGGAGTGATCTCAGGGTGGGTCTGGAGGAAGACCTGAGCTTCCTTGTTAGAATGAGGTAGGTAGTAGAGGATTCCTGCTCATTCATTTGCTGTCAGAAGGCGCCGGAAAGAACCTGGGATTTGGGATCAGAAGATCTGAGCTGGACCGTGACTCTGGCAGCCTTAACTTTCTGAAGTTCAGTTTCTTGGAAAAACTTAAACGCTCTAAGTTCCCAGTCAACTCCCTCCTCTGCAAAAGGAGAATGGTCACAACAATAATACGCAACAAAACAACAGTAATGCCACAGCAGCAGCAATCAAACTCCCTCTCACTCCTACTGTGAGGATCAAGTCAGTCCACACACGTGGAAATGCTCCTATGACACAAACCACAATATTTTGCCAGCTTGTCCCTGTCTTCCCTCATTCCACAGATATTAATTGAGCACCTACTATGCTCTGGGCCCTGAGTTAGGCCCTGAGGGCTTGATGATGAAAGAAAAAGAAAGGTGTCCATGGTGCTGGGCCTCATGGATCCATCTGCATTACTCCTTTATGACCCTAGCTTTGGTCCCACTAGGCCATGGAGCAGGGTGGGCCACCTCCTTAGGCGTCCATGTCATTATGGGTATAACCATTGATGTAAGAATTACGTGGCTTAATTTGTATGAAACATCTACATGTAACACAGTAGATGCCGGCCACAGCAGCAACACTCCACAATTGTTAGCTCTTTCTCCAAAAGTGCCTTTCATGGACATGCCTGTCTCTGAGCAGGAAGACTCAGTCACTGGCTAAAATGGCGCCCCATGCTCAGTGCCGACGGCTAAGGAGGTTCCAGGCTCTGCTTCTTGATGGGCCTCTGAACTCCGAAGCGTCCATTCCATCTTGGCCATGAGCTTTGCCCTCCAAATAGACTGACTGCAAGCTCCTAGAAGGCGGGGGCTCACTCAGCCAGCCTGATTCTCCTCCCCTGGCTCCCGCTCCCCCATGGAGTGCCCCGGAAGGGACAGGCAAGCTGTCCGCTCTCAGTAAATCGGTGAGAATTAGCTCACAGCCCTAGTTCTATGGACTTCCTTTCTGGCTCACCACTGAAGTGTGAAGGGCTCTGCCAGCGTGGCACGGAAGGGTCAGGAAGTGCCTCTGACAGTCACGGTTAAGGAAGGATAATTTAATAGCCTTAGAACAGTCGCTACTCTGTTTACCCAGACAAAGCAGTGCAGGGGTGAAAAAGAGCCACGAAGGCTATAAACTGGACACTGTTCCCTGGCTCCCTGCTCCAGCCTGTAGGGCCACGATGCTCAACGCCCCGAGTGTCCCACTAGGACACAGTTCTCCAGTCTGGACACCAACATTCTGCCCTCCTGCCATGGTTCTCGGCTCAGATGGCACCTCTGCGCTAATGAAGAAAGGGCACCACGTGTTCTGGGCAGGCCAGGCCCACACCAGGGCACAGCCCACCTCCCCGTGCACGGCGCCCTCCAGGTTCCTGCAGCAATGGCTGCGGAGGCCTGCGGCCTACTCCCTGTCCCTGATGGGGCTGTTGGCCATTGCAGCCTGGGCCACTGACCCCACCATGACCTCTGGCTGCCCAGTGGAGATGTTACTCAAGCGTCTCTTTTTGTTTCTGTTTTCCCCGATTCAGCCCCCTCGGTGTGGGAGCTGGGCCACAGGACAGCCTCGGAAACAGACACCTTCTGGCCTCAGAACTGAATCTTCTTTCTGCCCTTGGCCCGTTGTTCTAGAACCTAAGCAACGTTCATGACTCTCTTATTCCTTAGGATGAATTCTCTGCCAAGAGGCCCCTGAACTCTCCACGCAGGCAAAGGCCTCGTCCCTGTGATAGACCTGAGTCCCAGTGGAAACACAGCCTGGCTTTGAGGCACAGAGCCGTCCGCAGAGTCGCACAGAGCTGCGGGCTGACTGCCCTTCCAGGCCTGACACCCTCTTGTGGGGGCCCTGGTGAGCCCCTCCAGTCACAGGCCCTCCTGTGGCCACCCACTTCATCCTTTACTCTGCTTTCACTGGTGGAAAGCTCCTTCCACAAATCTTCAGCCACTCCTATGTCCCAGACCCGGCCCTCGGCTCTGAGGACAAGCCAGACCCGGTCCCTGCTCACGTGGCACTTGAGTTTGAGTGGGGGTGGCAGAGGATACATTGCAAAGAGTATATAAAGTGTGATGCCATGGTTTCAGACAATGCAAAGTGCCACGAAGAGCACAGAGCGTGACACCGGGTCTGAGGATGCCATCTGGGAGGCAGAGAGTGCCCTGAGGCCTCTCTGAGGACCAAGGGGACACCATGGGAGGGGGAGAGGAGGGGCTCCGAGGGCAGAGGAGTGAGAAGAGGATGGCCGGTGGGGCTGGAGCAGGCGTTCCAGAGTGGGCCTTGGGGTAGTCGAGGGTGAAGGAAAGAAATGGGGACTCAGTCCTCGCTTTGAAAGGGATCTTTTGGGGGCAAAAGCTGCCCCCCCTCCACCAGCAACACAAACCTGCTGTCACCCCCAACTCCCTCATGTGCAAGCACCTCTCACCTCCGACATGCTGATCCTCTGCCCAGCATGCCCTTCCACTCCTTCCCCCTGGCAAACTCCTATTTAACCCCCGAGATCCAGCTCAAAAGTTCCCTCCTCTGAGAGGCTTTCCCGGCCTCCTGCCAGTAGGCGGAGGTCCTTCCATCCGTGGACACTTCCATCACGTGTGCTTCTCCCGCTGCACTGCCCTGGCCTTGCCTCTCCCACTGTGTGGCTCAGTGCATTGGTTTCCTAGGGCTGCTGTGACAGAGTACGCTGCCTTACACTGGGTGGCTCCGCACAGCGGAAACTGATTGTCTCACAGGTCTGGGGGCCGGAAGCCTGAAGTCAGCGTGCTGGCCATGTTGGCTCTCTCTTTGGTTTCTAGGGGAGAATCTCTTCCATGCCACTAGCTTCTGGTGACAGCTGGCAATCCTTGGCATTCCTTGGCTTGTAGACACATCACCCTCACTGCTGCCTCTGTCTTCACATGGCTGTCTTTTCCCTGTGTGTGTCTCTGTGTCTTCACGTGGCATTATCCTCTCTGCGTCTTCTCCTCTTCTTACAAGGACACCAGTCATATGGAATTAAGGGTCTACCTTACTCTGGTGTGACCTCATCCTAATTACATCTGCAACGATGCTTTTTCCTATAAGGTCACATTCCAAGATACTAGGAATTAGGACTTCAACATACACCTTTCTGGGGGCACAATTCAATTCATTACACTTGGGTAAGTTTAAACTGTTTCCTCTTCTCTAAAACAGGGACAATGAAAGTATCTTCCTTCTAATATGAACATTAAATGAACTAATAGGTATCTAACGCTTAGCCTGTTACATAATAAACATTCAAAAAGCTAGCTGCTACCATTGCCAACGTTAGTAACTGGCCAAGCCACTAGGAGTTCTTCTAGGGAGGGATATTTTTCTTTTTCTTTTTAATCTCCACTGTCTAGCACAAAGTTAGTGCTCAAAACTTTTTGCTGTATGAATGAGCAGCTGCCATTTTGAGGGCAATGTTAAGATTAAAGGAGTGATTTTGAACATCCATTTCTTTCAAAAAAAAATTATTGGGAGAAGAATTAGGCTATGGTTTAAATTTCTTGGACAAGTTTTTAATGAGCTCTGGACTCCTAAAAAAACCTCTCAAAAGTTATTAAATTATGAAATAAAAAATGTCTCCAAATCATTGTCTCTAAAATCTTCAAATTATTTTCAAAATGCTATGAAGGGCAGGGAGAATTATTAATTAATCTTTTAATTAATGCTTAACACAAGCGATATCTCAGTCTTGGGGAAAATTTGTGAGACAGCAATGTTGTATTTTTTATGTGCTGCATGTACATTTCATGGTTCATTGGGGCCTTTTGTGATGTCCATTTCTTAAAAGCTTCAGAGCACATATTTATTATTTTAAGTGGTTATAAAGGTTTATAGCTCTTTGCTCTTCTGACATCTCCAGTCACATCTGTGTTTTTTGATGCCAAGTCCTTATGTCAGAATGTAACCTCCAACTGCGGCATGATTTCTATAGAGAAAAATAGAATTTGGTTTACAATTACTCACTTTCTGATTCGTTTCCAGGGGCACGAAGTAGAGAAAAGCAATTAATTGTCCTTTAAAACTTAATTCCACCCCAGTCCTCTACGTTACCTCTCTATTCCCCACCCCTGTCCCAGCCCAGCCTCTGAATGAAGTGAAAGAGGACCTGTCTCAACCCATCCTAAGTGGGAGATCTTTGCAGACAGGGTTCAAGGTTTCTGTTATGCTCATCGGGTGGGTCCAGTTGCCAACAAAGCATGTGCACATCATGAGCTTATTAAGTGCTGGCTTTTTTTTTTTTTTTTTTGAGACAGAGTCTCACTCTGTTGCCCAGGCTAGAGTGAGTGCCGTGGCGTCAGCCTAGCTCACAGCAACCTCAAACTCCTGAGCTCAAGGGATCCTCCTGTCTCAGCCTCCCGAGTAGTTGGGACTACAGGCATGCACCACCATGCCCGGCTAATTTTTTCTATATATATTTTTTAGCTGTCCATATAATTTCTTTCTATTTTTAGTAGAGATGGGGTCTCGCTCTTGCTCAGGCTGGTCTCGAACTCCTGAGCTCAAACGATCCGCCCACCTCGGCCTCCCAGAGTGCTAGGATTACAGGCGTGAGCCACCGCGCCCGGCCAAGTGCTGGCTTTTAATTGATGGCCTGTTACATTACTGAATATTTCCTGCCAAAGTCAATCCATAAAATGCACATATAAAATATATTTTATATATTTATAGCTAAAAATGCTATGTGTTTTTTCTGGCATATGCAGAAAATATCTCTGGAAGAATTCAAAAGCAACTACTAACGTTGGTTGTCTTTGGGGAGGGGAATGAGTAGCTAAGGGACGGGATGAGGACAGTAGTCATTATGTCTCATTTATACTTTTTGAATCACGTGAATTACTGCCTCCCTTAGTCTGTTTGTGCTGCTCTAACAAAATACCTTAGGCTAGGTCATGTATAAGTAATAGAAATTTGTTTCTCACAGTTCTGGGGGCCGGGAAGTCCAAGATCACAGTGCCAGCCGATGCCTCGTCTGGCAAGGGCTGGCTCTCTGTTTCATAGACGGCACCTTCTTGCTGGGTCCTCACATAGCAGAAGGACCACAAAAGAAGAGGGAGGTAGTTCTCAGAAGCCTGTGTGTGAGGCACTAATCCCATCCAGGAGGGTGGAGCCCTCATGACCTAATCACCTCCAGAGGCCCCACTTTCTAATACCATCACCTTGGTGGTGAGGTTTCAGCGCATGAGCTTTGGAGGGACCCATATGTTTAAACCACAGCACTACCTATTCTGATAAATGTTTAAGAAGATCCATGTCCCTAATCAATATCTAGATAATACATTTTTTGCCCTGGCTGATATATCATTTCATAAAGCCTTAAGCTATGTGTCTCAAGTCATACACATATAACTCCCTAGTTAGATCCTAAACTCCTAAAAGTCTGGTATCATACTTTCTCTCTCTCTTTTTTTTTTTTTTTTTTTTTGAGACAGGGTCTCACTCTGTCACTTGGGCTGGAGTGTGGTGGTATCATCATAGCTCATTTCACCTCAGGCAATCCTCCTGCCTCAGCCTCCCCAGGTAGCTGGGACTACAAGTGCCTGCCACCACACCCAGCTTATTTACTTTTTTTTTTTTTTTTTGGTAGATATGGGGATCTTGCTATGTTGCCCAGGCTGGTCTTAAACTCCTGGATTTACACAATCCTCCTGCCTTGGCTTCCCAAAGTGCTGGGATTACAGGTGTGAGCCACTGCGCCTGGACTCATTCATTGTCTGTCCTCCAGGATCTCAACTAAGTGTGATGCTCACCCTGGTCTCCAGAATCACTTGTGGCAGAATCTACTGCCGTATGTGTTCATCATGATTTCAATCAGCGAGCGTTCGTGGAGCCGCTTCTAGGAGTTGGGGAGCCAGCGATGGCCATAAGGCAACACCCTCCCTCTACTGCAGGAGAAGGGGCAGGGGGGACAGGATTATGGCCACATTTGCCACAGTGTGGCAAGAGCTCCAAGGGTGATATAGATAACATGCCACAGGGGAGAAAAATTCACAAAATAGGCCTCACGGCTGGGGCATTTTCGAGCTGTGCCTTGAAGAACAAAGAGGATTCTCAGGGAGAAAAATGTTCTCACTTGAAGGGTGCAGTTCTTCAAATGTCTGTGGCAGAGCCGACTGCCTGGTTTTGAAGCCCAGCTCTGCCCCTTACTACCTGTATGGCTTTAAGCAAGTTATTTACCCCATCGGGGCTCAGTTTGCTTATCTGTAAAATAGGCACACAATAGTCCTTTCCTCATAGGTCTGTTGTGAAAATAAGTAAGATAATACTCGTGATGCACTTCAAATAGGGTCTGGCACAAAGTAAGTGCTCAGCAAACAGTAGCTATGATTATCCGACTTACCTGACACATGAAGAAGAAAATATCTCCAAAGACTAAATTCAAGATTTACAATCTGTACAGGCAATTCCAGGCTCACTGACTTTCTGTGGCCCAAGAAGTACCTCATTCTATGTACTCGGTGTGTTACTGTTTCCATGTAAAATCTCGCTGCCTTGGGTTGATTTTGGGTTTCACAAGTGGAGAGGAAAATGCAGATGGGTCATGGGAGGAAAGCGAAGAGGCGCTGGGCTGGGGTGGTCCACGGTGTGGCAACCTGGGGTTTGGGAACGTGCTGGGCACTGGCGGCAGACAGGAAGCCTCAGAGCCTCACTTCTGTGTCTGCAGGGACAGGCTGCAACTGCGGGACTCAATAGTTGCGCAGACAATGCAGCCTTTTGATCCTGCAGGAGGCAGTTGCTGTTGGGAAAGCAATGAGCTCCTCAGTCCTCAAGGGCGGAGGGGTGGGAGTGCGCTCTTTGGTCCGGAGGTCCCCAGGGAGACATTTTGTTTTTGGAGACAGAGTCTTGCTCTGTTGCCTGGGCTAGAGTGCCGTGGCGTCAGCCTAGCTCACAGCAACCTCAAACTCCTGGGTTTAGCAATCCTTCTGCCTCAGCCTCCCGAGTCGCTGGGACTACAGGCATGCGCCACCATGTCTGGCTCATTTTTTCTATATATTTTTAGTTGTCCAGATAATTTCTTTCTTTCTTTCTTTTTTTTTTGTAGAGACAGGGTCTCGCTCTTGCTCAGGCTGGTCTCTAACTCCTGACCTCGAGCGATCCTCCCACCTTGGCCTCCCAGAGTGCTAGGATTACAGGCATGAGTCACCGTGCCTGGCCCCCCAGGAGACATTTTAACGAATGTCAGGCCTTCTAAAGAGTCTGAATTATCTTTCCCAGTAAGTTTGCAGTCTAGACAGAAGAACCTGGGTATAAGAACTCTTTGGGCAGGGTGACTGACTGTTAGTCCTTCCTAAGAGGTGAGGGAAGCTGTAGGAATTCACCCTCCTGACATTCCCGTGAAAGGGATGGCTGCTGCCCCGTTTAGAATAACCTAAGTGCAGTCCCACCTTGGGACAGAGGAACCCCCCCCCCCCCCCCCCCCCCCCCCCCCCCCCCGCCGCTGGATCTTGGACCTTGGACCCTCCCACATCGTCACTATCTCTAGGTCTAGAGCGTTGTAATGGGACTCAAGTAAATAGCACAAAGAGGGTGTGCAGAAATCATCCCCAATGGTTTAATGTTTTAAAACAGCAACATTCATTCTTTTTTTTTTTTTTTTGAGACAGAGTCTGTCTTTGTCACCCTGGCTAGAGTGCAGTGGCACAATCATAGCTCACTGCAACCTCAAACTCCTGGGCTCAAGTGATCCTCTTGCTTCAGTCTCCCGAGTAGCTGTCACTACAGGTGTGCACCACCACGCCTGGCTAATTTTTCTATTTTTAGTAGAGACGAGGTCTTGCTCTTTCTCAGGCTGGTCTTGAACTATCGAGCTCAAGCAATTCTCCAACCTTGGACTCCTAGAGTGCTAGGATTACAGGTGTGAGCCACCTCACCCGGCCTTAAAACAGCAAGATCCTTGAGGCGCTCTATGGCACAAGATGGCGTTTCCATCCCTGACATTAAGATGACTTGCCCTAGTCAGTATTAGATATCTAGCTGTGTGAAGCCCATCAGAGACTGTGATAAAACAATAAGAATATAAACATAGGAATAGGCTACAGCTACAAAGAATGTTTATTTTTCGAAGCTCTTCAACAAGTTTTGTCTCCAATTTCAAATTGCCTCTGAAAAGGACTGTTACAGCAAGTGTTAACAGCGGGTGGTCCCCAGGACAAACCGAGTGGCACACGGAGAGTCGGAGAATCAAGGTTTATTTGCCGGCAGACTCAGAGGGGTCTTGCCACCAAATTCTGAGCTCCGTCGGCCAGATTTTCCCACTTTTATTACGTTGGGGTGGTCTGAGGGGTGGGGTCTCAGGTGGCTGAACTGGGTAATAGGTTAGTGTTATGTTGATGAGGGTCTTCTGAGGGGTGTGGTCTCAGGTGGTAATAGGTTAGTCACATGCTGCTCCACTTCCCCCCCCCCCCCCCCCCCCCCCCCCCCCCGTGAAGTCCCTACGCCTCCCCAAACACCCAGATCCCCCCTCAGGAGCCTTCCCTGACCTCCCTGGGGCGATCTGGGCTGTCCTGCTCTCTGCTTCCCTCAGGCCTGCCCACGCCATTTGTCACAGCCCCTACCACACATCAGCCATGTTTGTGGCCAGGTGTTGCATTCTCAGCATGGTGCGCAGACCCTGGCACACTCTGCCTGTTAGAGTCGATGTCGTTGAATAATAACACACAAGGGCATGACTCTGGGGAGAGGTGCCCAACTTGAGCCCCAGCAGATATTCATAGAACTGCACAACTCAGCAGAGATAAAGCCCAACCTTGGAGATAAAATCCGACCACTTCATCTATTCAGCCTTCATGCACTAAGTACCTTCTTGGGGTCAGGCACCACCATACTGGGCACCAGAGTCCAAGATGAATTATGCACTGCTCTGGCCCTCACGGAACTCAGAGGTCAGTGGTTAGAAAGCCCAGGTAGGAGCATCCCTGGCTCCTTGTGAGCAGGCACTGTGGCCTCAGGATGGGTGAATATATGCACTCCTCTTGTTGGGGACATGGGGGAGGCTCTG
Organism: Eulemur rufifrons; assembly: GCF_041146395.1. Lineage (NCBI taxonomy): Eukaryota > Metazoa > Chordata > Mammalia > Primates > Lemuridae > Eulemur > Eulemur rufifrons. The sequence goes on along the minus strand of NC_091011.1, from coordinate 81,580,026 downwards.
TCTCACCATAGATGTTGTGAATGGGAACAAAGTCATTCAGGATGAGGATCAAGAGGACTTGCACTTAGGGATGTGGTCAGCAGCATCGCCAGTTTGCACTTGGGGCTGAGGATTATGACCCCTAACATTGACAGCCAGGGGCCGTGGAAAGATTCCCAACCTTGTGCCACAGGTGCCCGTGTAATATGTCCCAGCTGGCAGGCAAGTCTGCATTCCGAGTCTGCATCCAGAGAACTACATCTGTGTCAGTATCTGCATGTACGATGTGACACGCTGTTCTGGGTGGTCTGAGGAAGTAGAAGATGAATAATAAAGACCCCATGTCTCCTAGGGGAGCTAATACATGGACACAAATAAGCAAAATGCAACAAATCCTGGAGGGATTGTGGAATAGCATCTATAAAATGCTTTGAGTTTCGACTCAAAGCTCAAGTGTTCTGGGCCAGTGGGCTCACCAGTTGGAGCACAGTACTAAATGGGGCCAAGGGCACAGGCCAAGTACCTGAAAACAGCTCTTGTCACTGACTACGGGTGACTCCTGAACCCAGCTGGCCACATTCTGGAAAGCCCCGTTGTGCACAAATTGGAGGGGCCCGTTGGATCCTGGGGAGAGTCCAGCCCCATTCTGACTTTGCTGTGTCTTCCCTAAGCCCAGATGTCTGCTCTCCTTTTAATTCTGCATGACCTGGTAACGGGACCCATCCCAAATCATGTGAATTTAAAATGCCCCGAGCTTCAAAATATGTGCTGCTCTCCCTTTACGAAGTTAACATGATCATTTCTGAGTGTTTAGAGAAATTGATTCACTGAGTGCAAAAACACGGCTTAAATCAGACAGCATGCTATACAATTTTTTAAATCCCAGTTTTTAAAAAGTATCGCTTGGTTTCAGAAGAGAAACAGCCTTTTGTTGACGTGGATGTCAGGGGAACAGTACTAAAAAAACATCAAAGATAGTCACACACACATATCCTAGGGTATTCATAGGGAACACCCTCTGTCTTTCCCATATGCGGCGTGGAAAACGGGGCCAGAATGATCCTGCAGAAACTTCCTGATGAAAACAGCCCCGTCAGCCCTTCCCAAGCTTGGAGCCGGCTGCTGAGTAACCCCAGCCAGAGCCGCAGCGCTCGGTTCCTGGCTCCACCGACGCGGTGCCCTGCAGGCGGTGCCTGCCTGCGGCCAACCAGACCGGCTCACAGACTCACTGTCCCCCGGAGTGACTAGGTCCTGGGGACAACCCTTCTACCCAGCCCCAGATTAGCAAACTAGGAGCCTCAAGAGCCAAATTCACGACAACCCCCACCCGCACCTCTGGGGCCAGCTAGTCCCCTCCCCTTCCCCCTCCCCCCATCCCGGCGGGAGGCTGTGCCGCCTCTGCAGGAAGCTCTAGGGTCTGCATCTCCCCAAGCAGCTTTTGGGAAAAAAAAAAAAAAAAAAAAAAAAAAAAAAAAAAGGCGGGGACCTTCTTTGTTCTTCAGCAGGTAAAGTCAGTTTATGGAATTCGGAATTCTCCAACACCCACGCCCACCCCAAGTGTGCAACTTGCTCTTATCCTCACGTTGAGGGTGGGCTGCTTCATTCACTGGCACTTTATGTGTTCCTGGCCCCAGGCTAGGTGCTCTCCCAGCAACCCTCTGAGGAGGTGCTATATCCCTATTTTACTGATGAAAACAACTGAGGCACAAGAGAATAACTTGCCCCGGGTCTTACAACTAATAGATTGGCACAGCTAGGTTTTGAGTCCAAGTCCTACATCTTTATTGCTGTTCTTTACGTAGCAAGAATAAGAATAACAATTAGTCCTTCGTAAGCAATTGCTCCACGCCGGGCACTGTGCAAAGCATTTCTGCAGATTACTCTCAGAGGCAGGCCTGCCACTTACCAGTTGTGTGATCTTCAGCAAGTTTCTTAACCTCTTTTTGACTCAATTTCCCTGTCTGCAAAATGAGGCTGAAAATATGGTTGTTGGAAAGAGTAAATAAATTAATATATGCAAAGCACTTAGAACACAGACTGACATATATTAAGCCCTGACAATTTTGTCTTTTTTTCCTTCAAAACCATCATCTCTATTTCACCGGTGAGAAACCTAGGCTTGGAGCGGTTAAGCAACGCATTGGTCCAGACTGCCCAGGGCACGCCCTGCACAGAGCCGCTCAGAAGTTGTGCGGGATGCGGGCCCGCCGGCAGGTGAGCTGCGCTGGGCGGGTGGGAGACGTGCTTCTCGGGCGTAGCTGCCGACGCGCTGCAGCCGGGAGGCCTCAGATGGTCACCTGCCAACACGGAAGCCTGGAGGTCCGCGCGCTCCGGACCTCGCTGCACCCTCTGCGAAGCGCTGGTGCGGAGACGCCTGTGGGGGACACCTGTGCACGGGGGCGGGCTGCCCCGCGGGAGCCTGGCGCCCGCGCACACGCACTCACCCCCCTGGCGCGGGGCCGCAGCCCAGAGCCCGGCGCCCGCCCGCGCTCCCCCTCCCGCCGCGCTCCGGGGCGGAGTTTCCTTCTCTGCTCATTGTTCGCGACCCAGCGCCCGCCCAGCCCCGGCCCCGCCCGGCCCGGCTGCCGCCGCCGCGGGCGCGCTCCTGGGGGAGGGGAGAGGAGGGGGAGGGGAGAGGAGGGGGAGGGGGCGGGGGCCGGCGCGGACGGGACGGGAGTCGCCGCAGCTGCCAGCGGGGCCGCAGCCGCGCAGACGCCGCCCAGGACGCAGCCACCACCACTGCTCTGCCGCTGGCTCCGCGCCCCAGCCCGGCTCTGCGGCAGCTGCAGGGAGGAAGGGCCGCCGGAGCGCGACTCGGGAGTCCCGGGCCACCGCAGGGCCGCCGGAGCCACCGCCAGGCCTCCCCGAACGGCGCCCACGCTCCCACCACCCGGACGCACGCACGGACCTTCCACCAGCCCCGCAGCCACCTGCTCCCGGCCCCGAGGCGAGGACACGATGCACTCCGCGCTGGCGCTCTTGACGCTGCTGCTGCTGCTGCGGCCGCCACCGTCGCTCTCCCAGACTGGTGAGTGGCCGCCGGCGCTCTGCCGGGACCCCCACCGTGCCCGTGCGCCCCCCGCCAGCCTGGGCTGTAGGGAAACCCGGTGCGCCGCGTGGTCCGACCCGGAGCGGCCACTCTATAGTTGGGGCCACACGCGGAGCCCTGACCTTGCATCATCCACGCCCCCTCCAAACTCCACAACGCTGCAGGTGCCGGGCCCGAGCGTGGATTAGTCCCGGGCGTCCCCTCGGGAGGAGTGGGCGGTGGATTGTGTCGGGGCAGACAGGGGCGCGCCAGCGGTGAATGGGTTTGCTGGGTTTGCGGGGCGAGACAAGGGAAACTTAGTGCACCGTGAGGCTCTGTGCTTCCGCGGGACCCCCAGGGTCTGATTACGCATTTTCTTCGTGTTGGGAGGAATGAGGGACGGTATTGTGTGGTCGTTAATTCCAGGCAAAGCGGAGGCTGGAAGCTCATGAGGAAGTCCCTGAAGCAGGTGACAAGCCTCTGTAACGGCCCATGCGGGCGATGTGCTTGCCTTTTGCAGAGAGGGTTTCCCAAGCAATGTGTGCCGGCGAAACCAGCCCGTGCTGGGGCAGATAGAAGGCAGAAGTGGACCTTCCACAGTCTAGAGTCCCCTGGCTGGGTGGGGGTCCTACCACCATGTCACCAGAGGAACAGATCCCGTCTCAGTGTATGGTCAGGAGACCCCCCCACCCCCCACCCCTTTGTACAAACGGGAACTAATATCTCAGGAGACAGGATGGGCTGCATCTTAGACACGCAGTAGAAACTGCACCTGTCTCTCATGAAACAGAGAGCTGAGCCTTAGAAACACCCCCTTCATGCTCCTTCTAAAGGTGAAATGTTACTACGTTTCTTTTGGGAGACAGGCGGTGTCTGCAAACCCAACCAGAGAAGGTGTCCTAAAGCCCCTAGGACAGGGTTGTCTCAGCCCCAGGCGGGAGTCGCAGTTCTTAGTCTTGTCTACCTGAGCACGTGTCTGCAGGGAGAAAGAGCAGAGGTGGTGCTCCCACCTTAGGGCAGGGAGGACTGCAGTGACAACCCGGACAGGGAAGGGACTCTGTTGCTGTCTGATGCTGGTGGCTTGGGACTGGACTCTCAGGGTGAGATGGGATGGCAGTACAGTCTCCTCTGCACCACAGGAACCTTTGGTGGTGGGCAGAGGTTGGCACCCAGAGAGCATGCAGGCTGGGGCATCCTCCGGTGGCTCTTCTCCACCTGCCTGACCTGAAAGAGAAGGGCAGCCACTGGGGGAAGGGTATGTGCCCCCGAGGAGGGGCCCCAGCATGAGGAACAGTGGGGGCAGCTTTGAGGATGGCAGTCACCACAGATTTGCCCAGCGTGGGGTGGGGGTGGAGGAGATGCTGGGGGGTGGAGGCTCTACCCCATCCTGCTCTTGGGGCAGTGGACTTCAGGGTGGTCCTTCGCAGGCAACCTTTTCTGGAGGAGCCTCTTAGCACCGCCCAGAAGGGAGACAGGCTGTGTCAGGAAAGGGGGGTTAGTTCCCAGTGCTTCTGAGCTTAAGAGGCTGAGCCACCCTTTCTTTGAGGAGAGGGTGGGGGCTATGGGAAAAGACCCCCACTGCCTGCCCTAAGGGGAGATGCTCTGGAGCCCCCAGTGGGGAAAGCTCCAACCCCAGATCACTGTTGGCTTCAAGGCTGGGAGTGTCTTTCCAGGCACCTGGGCACTGCCCAGAAACCATGTCTCTTCCACGAACCCCTCCCCAAGCGTAACACAGGGCATGGCACATGGTGGGAGCTTGATACGTGGTAAACAAAAAGGACCATAACCCAGCTCCTGCCTGAAACAGCAAGTCCCTTGGCTGTCCTGAGCCCCGCCTGCTGCTATTACAATAGGCAGTAACATGGGAGCGCAAAGTGGCAAGGAGAGCCTCATGGTGGTGGTGATGAAGATGATTTGCATACGTTGGGGCCAGAAAAGGCTGAGGGTGCAAGTTTAGCATTTAGTAGCTGTGGCAAATTGCACACCCTCCTCTAGGGACTCAGGAAGGCCAGCTTCATCTCTGCTGTTCTGAAGGTGTGGCCGGCAGCCTGGGCTGCTGTCATTAGGAATGGCATCCCCCCACCCCCGCCAAACACCGGAGTTCTGTCATTTGATTCAAAGCAACATAAGTTTGTAGCTTCAGTCTCCGTAACAAAGGAATTATCCCCAGACAGGTCCTCCCTGCCCGCTCTCCCCAGTTTACCTTCTACTAGGGCGGCTGGTGCAGTCTACAGCATCAAAAGCATTAAACCGAGGGGCCCAGCAGTACATGAAATACCTTTTCAGTGCCTTTTAGTTTTATAACTATTTGGCTGAACCACATGGCAGATCATACCTCTGAGCTTCAATTTCCTTATCTGTGAGATAGAATAAAAGTGCAGAAGGGACCCCTAGTGCCACCAGGAGAAGGGTTCTGGAGTTCTGTGTTCCCTCAGCTGCCGAAAGACAGGCTGATTCAGTGCTATCAGTCTGATAGAGTCATTCGATTGGTGAACTCTGAGTGAGAGAAAGACGGCTTGGTGTGGTGGAAACACTCAGATTGGGTCAGACAGACCTGTGTGACGAGGACAAGATAGGGAACTTCTTCGAGCCTCAGTTTCCCCATCTGTAAAATGATGACAGCCCTACCTTGCAGGTTACTTTGAAGATGAGAGATAACACATGTCATGGGCTTGGCCTTGCGCCCAGCTCAGGATCAGCGCTCAAGGAAGAGCCATGATGATTGATAAAGTGCATGTATTAAGCACCTGGTCATTTCAGGGCACCCCCAGCATTGTGGGTGTCAGCAGGTGTCTAACAGTGCAAACTGAAGCCCCAGCGCCACTCGGTGGGGATGTGTGTGTAAAAGAGCATAAGGTTTGGAAGACGTGGTCTGAGGAAAGCTTCCTGCAGGAGGGGGGCGTTTCACATGGGGATTTTTAAATAAAAAGGGTCGGCAATTCCTAGTGTGGCTGAGGCTCAGTGACTTGCGGAGAGTAGGGGGACGTGCAGATTAGGGACTGGGGGTTCTTGAGAGGGGGTCAGTGAACTGCAGGAAGCCTTTGGAGAGGAGAGGAGCTCTCAGAACTGGAGAGAAAGTTCTGTGGGATGGGGTAGGGGTCCACGGGTGCTTCTAGCATGGTGCTGCTTGGGACAGGACTCTGAGGCAGGAGTGAGCAGGACTTTGGGGGTTGGGAGCCGACTTGTCCCAAAGGCTTGATGTAGCAGTGTGACCAGGGGCTGAGGAGGGGCCTGGTATGCCCGGGACAGCCCTCAGGGGCTTGGCCTAGGCCTAGGCACAGGCACAGAGGTTGCCTCAACCTCCCTTTTCCTTAGGAAACCATGTTTGAAGGGGGAGCTCCTGCTGGTGGGGGCTTTGACACTACTGCCGTTAGGAAGCTGGAAGGGGCAGGGGACTCCGTGTGGTTGGGATTCCCCTGGGCAGGGAGTGTGGAGAGCCAGCTCCTACCCATCCTCAGGCACAGGTGCCACCTCTGCTGAGAAGCCTTCCCTGGTTTCCTAGTTGGAGCCAGGGCGTGTTCTGTGGTCTGTGTGTGTACCTCCTCCAGCATGCAGTGAGCCCCTCAAGGGCAGGCCGGCAACATAGCCACTGCCACCTCCAGGGCCCAGCGCATGGCTGGCACTGAGCATTTGCTGGGGACGTTTTGTCTGGACTGCTGAACTGAGGGGACTGGCCCTGGCCTGGGCTTCTGGGTCTCTGGAGGTGGGGCTCCCAGGCTACTTTGCATCCTGGGCAGGGATGTCTGGCCAGTAGGCTCTTTCTCCAGCAGCCAGAGCTGGTGGGAGCAGCTGCTGAGGGTCGGGGCTTCTGGGCTTGGGATCCTGGGTCGGTGGCTGCTGTGACACTGGTGGCCTCAGTGAGGGTGGCAGTGAGGATGGCTCAGCGCTAAGTTCAAAGCCCTCCACTCCTAAGGGAAGTGGGAGGAGCGCTCTCTGCAGCTCACCGGACTTCTTGGGAGGGGATTTAGATGCTCCCTGGCCCAGGAGGGGGCTGTTTCTTCCCATCCTTCCAGGCAGACGCCATGGAGCCCTCTTCAGGGCTGCGGAATGCAAGCATTGGCCCTAGCCAAGTGGAAGCTCCTCCTGCACAACCGGAGAATGTCGACGCTGCTCTGCCCACCCTCCCCAGCAGCCCTCAGCTCTGGGCTCATTTCCTATTTGTGCCCACTGGGTACCCTGCAGGGCAGGGAGCTCAGCTGTTGGGGTTTCCTGTCACGTCTTGTTCCCAGGAACATGGGTGAAGCTGGACGGGTCTCTCATCATGTGTCCTGTCTGCTTTATGGGGCTGTTGGAGAGCAAATGAGGTAGCAGATCTGGGCTGTGACTCTTCAGGCCACACAAGCCAAACACTGTCGGTATTCTCTGTAAGGAAACCTGCACAAAGCCTGCATTACAAGGAACCTCTTCATATTTGCAGTAGCATTTACTGCAAGATTCCTTCAAGTAGGCAGCTCGCTGGCTATTCAAAATGGCAGTCAGTTGGCAAAAGATAATTTCCACACCACTTCTAAAGAACCCAGAAAATCACAGGACACAGAATTCTAGAGCTGGGAGCTTTCTGGAAACCGTCTACTGCAGCCCAGTCATTTCTCAGATGGCGAGTGCAGACCAGGGAGAGGAGCTCACTCACCCAGGTTCCTAGTGATGCCCAGCGATGGCCTCCCAGGAGAGGCTTGTGCAAGCACGTGTGTGCACCCATAGGTGCTGGGAATGGAACTCTGCCCTTCCATGCTGATTCTCTCCTGGTAATTGGGGAAACTCAGTAAGATTCCTTTAAAAATGGTTTTATGAAGGTGACAGATCTATCCTGTGCCCAAATCTCTCTCCCCACTCCTCCACCATCATGGTAAATTGAAGTTCCTGAGGGCTCCCTGAGTACCGAGTCCCAGCATTGGCCACCGTGCATTGTGACTGTATATGTCTGTGTCTCCCACTGCCTGTGAGCTCCCGTAGTGTCCACAGCCTCCAGCCTGCAACTGGAACCAGTAGGTGGTTAAGAGATGCTTGTGGGACGACTGGCTGCCCAAATGCGGTGACCCCACTGCAGCTTCAGCAGTGGCCGCTCCCCATGTCGCCCTTATCCCAAGCTCTTGTGTTGTCTCTGAGCCCTGGCCCCATCCTGGACCCCTGTAGCAGTGGCCAGCACAGACTCGCAGCTAATGCTGGCCACCAGGCCACCTCCCTCCTCCCCACCCCTTTCCCCGACCCACACCACCACCACCACCACCCCCACCCCCCTCTCTTCCTCTGTAGCCTTATCCCCCTCAGGTCAGCCACCTTACACTTCCCTAGGGCCAGGGCGCAGGGTGGCACCCCGTCCGCCAATTGTCATGGCCGGAAGGCTGCGTGCCTCAGCCCAGGGGGAAGAGAATTCCAAGGAGTGGCCAAGCGAGGCTTGCCATCCCGCCCTGGGTTGGGGTGCAGGGGGCGCTCCCAGAGCCAGGTCCCTGGAGACACATGGGCTAACCAGGAAGGAGCCCAAGCTTCCAGCCACCTGACCCTGGCCAGGGTAGAAGGGACAGTGGCAAGGCAGGGCCTGGAGGGGAGGGCACTTTGTAACTACAAATACATTGGCTGTGTGTGAGGCTGAAGGCATGACCCCTTCTTACCTGAAATTCCCAGAGCTGTGTCCAAGGGCCAGGCCCCTGGGTCTCCAGCCAATCTGATTCCTGTGCTAACCTACTCCTAACATGCTCATGGGGGCCACAGAGCCCTTCGGCTAGGGTGGCATGCCTTTGGATAGCCTGTATCTCCCAGACCATTCCAGAGAGGGGAAACTGAGGCACAGACATAGGACTTGCAATAGATCACACAATCAGCTCCTCTCCCAAATATCCTTATTTCCTTCAGTTCTCTTGAATGCCGCCTTCTCAGAGAGGACTTCTGGGGCTGTCCTGTGTAAGACATCCCCCACCTCTGGCTCACTCTCATTCCCCTACTTAGCACTATTTTCTCCATCGCACTCACAGCTGACATGTATTCATTGCTTTCTTTGTCTCTCCTCCATTAGACTGTAACTTCCTTGAGGGCAGGGACTTAATGTTATCAGAGCTGTAGCCACACACCTAGAATAGTATCTGGCATATGGTAGCTGTCCAATAAATATTTGCTGAATGAATGAGTGAATGAGTCACTTGCAGAGCTGGCTTAGAACTCAACGTCTTGTCTGCCAGGCTGTGCTCGCCACCTGCAAGGTTCCTAACCTGATTCCAGACAGAGGGAGGTAGACAGCAGGTGGGAGTTGGCCCCGGGTCGTGGGGGATCTGTCACGTGGGCATGAGAAGGGAGCAGGAGGGCCACGGGAGGCACAGCAGCCTCGTGTCTCCTGTGCCATCCCCCACCCAAAGGGTCCTTCAGCTGAGGAGGGGGCTTCTGTTGGTTAGAACTTGATTTGGCCGTTCATGTCAACAAAAAGGAGTGAACTAAACAAGATAGGAGTTCTGTCTGTCACATCGCAGACGTTCTTAGGGCTGATGTGGTGGTTCTGTCATCATTCACATGCCACCTCATGGTCCAAGATGGCTACTGGGGTTCCAGCCATCAGGAAGAAGGAAGGGACAGGAAGGACAAAGCTCCTCTTTTGAGTGTGCCTCCCAGAAACCGCACAGGACACTTTCAGTTATGTTTCTGTTGAACAGAATTTAGTTGTGTGGCCACACCTAGCTGCAAGGGAAGCAGGAAAGAATACTTTCCTTAAGGAAGAGTAATTTTATTTCAGGCACCCAGATGCCTAACCAAAAATCAGTGTTTGATTATAAAGAAGCAGCAGAAAATGGATATTGGAGTAGGTGACTAGCAAATGCTACTGCAGAGTTGGTCCCTGAGAACCTTGGGCTTCTTTCTCTGTGACCACCCTCTGTCCTCACCTCGCTGGCTGGGTCAGCTTTGCCTCTGAATGAGTGAAACACGAGTGTTGTCCTACAGTGTCCTCTGTGGCCCAAGGAAGTGCCCTGGGGACCCCCTCTGAGCTGGGTCTCGGCCACTGGGCTCCCCCACTGGCGTCCGGATGGGGAAGAAGTGTTTCTGTGCCCCATCCTCTCCTCACCTCACGGGGTTCAGGACGGTGGGGGGGAGATACTCCATGAACACTTTCTTCTTCAAGGCCCTTCCCCAGGAACCGGGCTCTTTCTCATTTAGTCACTGCCCTTCCCTACAACCCTGTTACTTGGGGTTGGGGCCCCAGTTCAGAGGGGGGGATTAGTTGCAGACAGTCCCAGATGAGAGTGGCCATTGGGGGCTGAGCTAAGGGGCTCAGATGCCTTCCCCCACCTTCCTGGTTTCCACTGGGTGCTTCTCAGCCCAGCCGTCGGGGGGCAGTGCCCTACGCTTTGAGTCAAAACAGGCTTTCCTGAATCCACCTGCACCCTGACCCTGGCAGCCCCCGAGCTGGTGATGTGGTGGGCATTGTTAAATGCACCTATGTGCAGGGAGGCACGTAGGTGACAATCTGACAACTGTGACTAACACAAGCCAGGGAAAGGAATATTTCCTCACAAAGATGAGAAGTAGAAGATAGGAAGGGAAGGTGGAGAGCACTCATACATCTGCTTTTGGCTTTCTGTACAGTAAGCTCAGGTGGGCATTGCTGTGTGCCTCAGTTTACCAACTGGCAAATCAGAGCTAGCACTATATGGGGTTTTTGTTTTTACTTTTATACTCCCTAAAGCAAGCTGTCTACCAAACTGTGTCCAAAAAGAACACAAGTAGTACTCAAGATTTTAATAGTCATGCTCTCCACAAATGTTTGATAAATGAATAAATTTCCATTCTTGGAAGGTCAATACATACTATTATCTTTTATTTTTATTTTTTAGACAGGGTCTTGTTCTGTCACCCAGGCTAGAGTGCAGTGGCATCATCACAGCTCTCTGCAACCTCAAACTTGTGGGCTCACGCATCCTCCTGCCTCAGCCTCCCAAGTAGCTGGGACTACAGGCACACGCCACCACACCCGGCTAATTTTTCTAGAGACAGGGTCTTGCTCTTGCTCAGGCTGGTCTTGAACACCTGGCTTCAAGTGATCCTCCCACCTCGGTGTCCCAGAGTGCTAGGATTACAGGCGTGAGCCACCGCCTCTGGCCTCCGTATTATGATCTTATGTGCTTCAAAATGTCCCCTGAGTAGGATTATTTACTACCTTCGTTTAACCCAGTGATTCCTAAATATGTAGTTTAGCCATGAAACCATTTCCCTCTCTCCTTCCTTTTTTTTAGTGGAACATCTGTTAACATCTTTTGAAACACTAGTGTTCCTCCAGGACATTTTGGGGGAATACTGATGTGAAAAGGTAGAGTGACCAACTCTCCCAGGTTCCCCAGGATTAACAGGTTATTCTGGGATGTGGGACTTTCAGTACTAAACCCAGTGCTATGCAAAGACCAAGCTGGAAGAGCATCAGCTATAGAATAGAAGCACACAGAGCCTGTGTCTAGGAGCTGCTGAGCAAGACCTTGTTACGATGAAGATGAGCCTTAGAGAGCCTCCCTCCTTAGGGGGTCTGTAGGAAGCCCATTCGAGGTTGGGGCCAATTTGAAAGCTGCCTGTACCAGGGTCCTTTGGGAACAAGGTACATTCAGGGCTGGCGGCCCCTCACAGCTGTTCATGGTGTTGCTTCCCAGACAGAAGTTGGAGGCGCTATTAGAAGAGGATGGGCGTGTGTGTTTCTGATGTTCAAGCTTTCTGCTGCGATGGGGGTACCTGTTACTTGCCGGTTGCTCCTGGCTGCTGCGTTGCGTCCCTCATCCTGACAGCGTCATGGTTCTGCTTTAAGTTCAGTCTGAGTCCTGGCTTGGAGAAAGGGGTTCCAAATGGCCTGTGAGCCAGCCCTGCCTCAGTGCTCGCCGACAGCTCGGAGAAGCAGGGCTTGCTGCGTGCGTGGGTCTTGTCCACCGGCACGCCGGCAGTTCCTGGGAGTCGGCCAAACGGTGGCCAAGGGGGTTGTGTGCTTGTTTGTTGAGCCACCAGCTTGTATGTGCTTTCCAAGCTGCAGCTGGCACCCAGGGGGGGACAGTGAGCTGTCAGCGCCCCTTGCTCAGGCAGCTGCAGCCCTGCACCCCAGCCCTAGGGGGCGCTGCAAGCAGCCCTGCTGCCTCCTTCCCCCAGGCCTGTGCTGACAGCCCACTGCCCAGCTCATCCCGCCTCTGCCCAGGCCCCCAGGGGACCCCCCCGAGGTTGCTTATCATCCTGAGGCCACCCTGGTTTCTGTTTCTCCATGGCCGGGGCACCACAGAGCTTGTGCTGAGACCACCGGCTGCTGGGGAGGGGCAGGGTGGGAGCGCACCTCTCGCTCCCCCTCAGCGTCCTAGGGAGGTTGCACTTGGGCAGGGAACTTCTCTGCCTTTACTCACGGGACGAGGCTGGAAGTCTGCATCTGTTCACACACAAGCACATCTCCGAACACGGATGCGATTGCACGCCAGGGCCTGTTAGTTAAGCTGTGGGTGTGCGATGTGTGTACAGCGTGGCGGCAGGCATGGAGAAGCAGCCCGGGAGGGTCTGTCTGAGTTGGGTGTGGAGCCTAAGGAACAGGGAGTAAAAGAAAACAGGTTTGCAAAAGGAGATGTTCTGTGCAGACACTCAAGACTGGGAGTCCTCCCTGTGGGCCTCAGTTTCCCCCTCTGTGAGTGAGGGGTGGCCCAGCAGCTCTCGAGGGCCTTCCTGTTTAGTATTTCCGTGGTCTGAAAGGCCTGACTTACCTGATGATTTCAGCCCCAGAACTGTTGGCCTAATGGGCCTGGGCAGGGGCCCCACTGGACAGCATGGATGCTCTGAGTCACTGGGGTGGCTGCAGTTGGCTGCTGGGACAGCCAGTGAAACTGTGGATTCCTGGGTAATGTGAGGGGGCACAGGCACCTGTCCTGTGGTGCCTGGGGGGCTCCTGGGGTCTTGCTGGCTGAGACTCTCTCTCTCTGGAGGTCAGATGTCTCCTGCACTGTCCAGCGGCCGGGCCGGGAAGCAGCAGCTGTAGCCGGGCGTACACAGCACTTGTGCCCTGCAGGATAGGAGCTGCCCCTGGAATTGGACCACAGGGTTCTAGACACCAACCAGGGTGTGACCTGGAGCCTGGTACTCTGTCTGCTTGCGCAGCTCTCCCTTGTTGGGCTGGGATCAAGTGACAGCCAGGGTCCCTCTAAGTTCTGTCATTATGACCCCAGGTTGCCGAGGAAAGTGATGGGAACATGATGCCTGTGTGGTTTTAAAGAGCAGGGAACATCCCAGCCACTGGTCCCAGAGCGTGGAGCACCGAGTCACAGCTGGCCCTGGCTGCTCACTGCCTCCCCAGCCCCTGCTGCCCGGCCTGAGGGGCGGCATCGGCTCCCTCCTGTGCATCTTTAGGCCTCTGTCATCACCATGCCAGCGGAGACCAGGCTGTAGGGGAAGACACACAACAGCTCCTAGGACCAGGATCTCTGCGGTCCTGTGGCCTGGCTTGTGCCCCCCACCCCTCCCCAAGCAGCTGTGCTAGTGCCAAGCTCCAGAGGGAGGGAGTCTCTGACTGGTACTGGACCCACTTTCCAGATGGGGAATCCAAGGCAAGAGGATGGCGGTGACTTACTCAGAGTCAGAGTCGTGTCTCCAGGTCCCACTTTAGATTTGTGTTCTGGGCGTGGGAGTTGGGCTTCTGCACCCAGCTTGCAGGGTAGCAAGTCTGGAAATGCAGTAAAAGGGCAGAGGGAGAGGGGGGACTGAGCATGTGAGGGCCAGGGGGCAGGCGACGGTGCCTGCCCTTCCTCCACCCCTCTCTGACCTCAGAGTCAATCTTGTGTGATCTGAGCAAACTTGACCCCTTTCCTGACCTGTGAAGTTTCAGAGGGAAACATTTCATTTTACTCTGTGTCTTGGGAAAAAAGCTGTGAGATCACCGTGTGCGTGTGTGTGTGTGTGTGTGTGTGTTTGCTGTGGTCACTCCTCCTGCCCCCGGCCCCTGCCCCAATGTCATGAAACCTCCTCGACACTTGGAGGGGCGAATTTTCAGCTGTTTGGACACCTGGCTCCTAGTGGGGCTGGCTCCGGGCTTCTTGCTTCACTTCCCCAGGCGGCGCCCGGAGGAAACCCGGCTTCCTTGCTGAGCTCCAGCGTCTCCAACACAGGGAGGGCCACAGCGACTTGGCTTTGTTTAAAAGGAACCTGGCCTTTAAGTCTCCCCGTAGGCCCTGGCAGGGGACTAGGGAGCTGGCCTTCAATTGTTTAGTTATATCCATTTACTCGGTTTGTTTGTTCTTTTTAAGCAACACCCTCACCCCCGACCCCAACCTCCATCCCACTCCCTGCCTGAAAGCCACGGGTCCCTTGTCTTCCAACGCAGAAGAAATTCAGGTTTTGTGCTCTGCGGGGGGTAGCCGTGCTTTTCCTCCACCTCTGGGGGCCACGGGGAGAGCAGGGTGATAGAGTTTCAGCTTCGTTTCCCCTGCTTTGCAGGGCAAGTGGGCGGCAGTTGAGAGCCTCAGCCACCCCGCCCCACCCCGCACACATGGATTTAGCCGGGACGTGGATTACTCTGCAGCAAGGACGCAGGTGTTATTCCTGGAAGGGGAGCATCCTCTCCAGGACGGAACACAAAGAGTTTGGAAATTTGGAAAGCTACACTTGCTGCCTTAACCTTCAGCTTCCACCAGGCGGAAGCCTGTCATTCCCTGGGAAATTCACCCAGGGAACTTTCTCCCTCCGTTCCCAGAGGCGACTCTGGTTTCAGAGGTGACTGTCCCACAGCCATGGATGTGGGACTTCCCTCTGGCTTCGGGCCCTTGTTTGTTTTCGGCCAGGAGTGGAGACTGGTCCCTGGCGTAGGCTGCTGAGAAACCTGTACACATCTGGTTATTTTCACGGCCTCTGGGGGTGAGGGGACGGGGGAAGGCGGCGTGGGAATGACAATGTGCTCCCTCAGAAAAATATTTACCAAGGTTGTTTTTGAACTTACTGCTAGGGGAAAAACTGAGTGCCAAATGTGCTCACGCTCTAGCTCTGGAAGTGTGTGTGTGTGCAGGGATGCATAGCAGGTGCTCCCGGGAGGAGGGAGAGGGCCGGTTGAAAAGCGCTCAGGAGTGTGCAGACCCCGTGTGATGCACGTCGTGGGAGGGAGTAGAGTCCTCTTGTTCCGAGACAGCTGGACTAAAATCTGGCTCCCTGACCCGGGCGTGTGGCCTTCCCTGGTCTAGTCTGAGTCTCCTTCTGTGCAAGGTACATGATAAAGGCACTGCCTCAGACGGGGCTGAGGGACACAAAAGAGATCACACCCATAAGGAACTTAGCGCAGCGTCCGTCCGGCCAATATGGCAAGGCCCCAGGAAATGCCGGCTGTTCTATTTCAGAGTGATGATAGTAAACTGCTTTTGGGAGGCATATATCCCATAGGTGGATTGACGGAAAATTCCATCATGTGAGCAAAGTAGCATCTCCGTACCTCTGCCCACGGTCTTGGAGCTTTCACGGTGTCACAGGACACGCAACACCCGGACTGGGCACAGGCGCTCGTGTTCCTTGCTCACAGTAGGACGTCGGCAGGGCTGGCTGAGCCTGGCTGACTCATCCTCCAGCCCTGCCCTCAGTAAGGACTCTCTCTGTAGTTTTAGAATATTATAACATTTTCCCCAAGGCTTATACATTTAAAAAAAAAATGTTCATTTTGTCCCAAGGTAGGTATTTCTCTCTCCCTTGACAGGCGAGGAAACCAAGCTCACAAAGGCACCCAGGTCTCCATTCGCAGAGCTGTGGAGGCTGTGTATACATCACAGATGTGGTTATTGAAATGGATCTTAAAGACAGGGTGAAGGGCACTCTGCCACCTCCTGCAGGTGCTGTCCTCTTGTTGTGACCTTTCTTGGCAGCCGGGTGTCAGCCCTGTCCCCGCCCTCGCCCGCCTGCTGGCAGCTGTGCACGGTCAGACCGATGGGGATTCACATGGTCTGCAGCAGGCGAAGGGATTAGGAGGCCCTGGGGAGGGTATTGTTTTAAGGAGGTTAGTCCGCTCTTTCCAGCTCAGGAAGAGCCCAGCCCCTTCCTTGGGCAGGCTGGCGGTCCCTGGACAAAGCCACCAGGGATCAATGTGCGGACACCCCGGACACCCCTCATGTTGTATCAGGAACAGCAAGGACAGGCGGTGGGCCCAGGATAGGAGCGGCAACGGGGCCTCTGCACTGATGAGAGGGAGAGGAACTGGGAGGGCGGTGGCTTGGCTCTGCCCCAGGTAGCAGCAGGGGCGGGAACCTTTGGTGGCATTATCGATCGAAATCCGGGCTCTCCTCTTACCTGTGCCTTCAGCCACAGACTATAATAATGCATGATCCAAAGAATGCACTTAGGAGCTTCCTGCAGAGGTCCAGTTTTGTTAGGGGGTAGAGGTGGGGCTGGGGTTCTGCCCTCTGACCTCCACCTGCAGGCGGGGAGCGTCACCACCTCTGGGCCTGATGTGCTTTAGATGGGATTGCAGAGGTAATCCATCCCTGCCGCTCTCTGCCGCTTTCTGCGTTGTGTAGAAACAGGGAAATGGAGGCCCCCATGGCTGGCGTGCCAGGGAGGGAGTCAGAGCAAAGCTGCTCCCCACAAAGCACTCTTCCCTCTGCACCTGCCACTCTGTTTCTTCCAGGCTCTGGGGACAGGAAGCCCAGTCAGGGAGAGGGTCTGGGACACAGAGCTGAGTGGGACAGCCTAAGGGTCTGTCTGGGTGTGGATCATGGTGGCTCGGGCTGAGCTGCTCACATTGGAGCCAGCCCCCGGTTCATCTCCCTCCCACATTGTGCAGGACCACGACAATGGGCCTGTCCAGCCTCGACACAAGCCTGATTGAAGTGCGTACATGTGTTCCCCAAAGACGTGGACTGCAATGTTCACGCAGCCCTATTCATAACAGCCCTAAACTGGAAGCCACCCAAATGCCCATCAGCAGTAGAATGGATAAATAAATGGTGGCGTGTTCACACAATAGAATACTGTAATGAGGATGAACAGTCTACAACTACATACCACAAGAAGGATGAATTGCACAAACGAAATGCTGAGTGAATGAAGCCAGACCCAAAGCGTAAAGACTGTGTGATGCCATCGATAGAAAATTCAAAAACAGGCAAAACTAGCCCATGATATTTTAAGTCAGAATAGTGGTGACACTTGGGGATGGAGAGAGAACACAGGATGGGCTTCTGAGACGTGGTGTCCTGCTTTGAGATCTGGTGCTCCTGACGGGGTGTGTGTTCACCAATGACAGTTCATCAAGCTGTACACGCTAGTGATATGTGCCGGTGTTGATTGTAATTCTTCAATGAAACATTTTTAAAAATAAAGGGGGAATGGGCTATTCTCTGAGAACCTCCTGACTGAGCACAGTAGGACTTACCGTAACCTTGGGACAGTAACACTCTAGGCAGAGAATGCAGGTGCTGCCCTGGGAGAGAAGCTGACCGGAAGCAGACAGCCCCCCTGAGAAAAAGGGAAAACCCAGTGAGGGGCATTGACCTGCTGCATCTGCTGGTCAACTTCTTCCCAGGCCTGATGCCAGCTGTCACTGGCCAGAGTGTGGCCAGCACCAGTCAGCACCATCTTGGAACACACTTATCAGGGGTCCAGTGGGGGTGGGAGCTGTGCAGGTGCCAGGGATGGAAGGAGAGTGGCCAGGGTGCCTCCCACGAGGGGCCTCAGCCGCTGCCCACTGAGGAGTGACGACACTAGCAACTGGTACCAGCCACACCAAGAGGGGAGGCAGCTCTGCAAAGGCCCAGCTCGCCACACTCCCCCTCTGGTGTCTGCTATTGGACTGTGGAAGGTTAAGATTTTAAAATTTATTCTTTCTTTTCAATTGGCTTTTTGAATAGCCAGCAGTCTAGGTGTTTCCCTTTGTCATGTGAGTTGCCGATACTTCTTCCCAGTTTGTCATCACGCGGCTTGGTTTCTAATCGTAGGCTGGTACACGTGGCGCTTGTTGGGCTTTTTAGGAAAATCACAGAATAGCGTCCACAGCTGGATACAAGCATAGGCTTCTCCCTCTGGAGGGATCTGAGACATCAGAGGGAGGCAAACAACTGCTTGGCCAGCCGTATTTGTAAATAAAGTTTTATTGGAACACAGCTGTGCCCATATGTACAGGTTGTCTACAGTTGCCTTTGGGCCCATGAGTAGTAGCGGCAAAGACTATGGCTCACAAGCCCTAAAATATTTACTCTGGCCCTTGCAGAAAAAGTTTGCTGGCCCCTGTTAGGCACAACTGTGTCCGAGTGTCATTCTGTACGTGGAAGGGTGTTCTATACACCCTTCTTCCCACACTGGGTGCCGTGGAGAGGAAGCTGCCCCAGTCAGACTGGTGACCTTTCTTCAATTCAGTTGCTCCACTTTTTTTTTTTTTTTAAAGAGACAGGATCTTGCTCCGTCATCCAGACTAGAGTATAGTGGTGTGATCCTAGCTCACTGAAGCCTCAAACTCCTGGGCTTAAGTGATCCTCCTGCCTCAGCCTCCCAAGTAGCTGGGACTACAGGCATGTGCCACCACGCCCAACTAATTTTTCAATTTTGTACAGACGGGGTCCTGCTGTATTGCCCAGGCTGGTCTTGAACTCCTGGGCTCAAGCAGTCCTCCCACCTCAGCCTCCCAAAGTGCTGGGATTACAGATGTGAGCTATCATGCCCAGCCTGCTTCAGTTTTTTTTTTTTACTGTCCAATATACACAACATAAACGTTACCACCTGAGCGGTTTTTAGATGCACAGTTCAGTGGCATTAAGTACATTCATGTTGTAATGCAGCCGTCGCCACTATCCACCTGCAGATGATTTTCATCCTCCCAGGCTGAAACTCCGCACCCATGAAACACTAACTCCCCGTTCTCTGCCTCCAGTGTCTCTACTCTCAAAATGGGGTTAATAACTCATACCTCATGTCCTTTTGAGAGTTAAGGGAGATACCAAATAAAAGCTCCTGGCCCTCCACTGATGGGCAATATCTTTCAATATGTTCAAGTTCACTGCCTTCTTCCTCCAGAGTCACACTTACCAGACTCTTCCTTCCACACCCATCAGGACCGAGGACAGACAGACGGACAGACGGACAGGGACAGAGGCAGAGGTGGTTGAGCTTCACTTCCCTGAACAGGAGCCCAGGCCCGAGAGGAAGGGCGCAGTCAGCGGAGCCCAGCCCGCCTCACGTAGCTCTCACAGATGGAGGCTGCTGGCCTGTCCCTGCCAGGACTGGGGTGTGGGGTCGCTGACAGGGCACAGCTTGAGGCTGGTGGCAGGAGAGCCCCTGCCTCCTTCTCTGAGGGGTGAGGAGACTCTTCCTGGAGCCGGGCCCCACCCAGGCCTCGGTTTCCACCTCCCTCCCCAGGCAGGTTAGGTTCAGGCTCAGCCCATGTCTGGGTCTTCTCTTGACCACAGCCGCCCGGGGCTGCCGTCCTCCCCTCCCCACGTCAGCCAAGCCTCGTGGGAGCCTGGGAGAAGAGCCCAGTGGGCCTGGGTGAGCCCGCGTGCACCCTCCCATTGTCACGGCCTGAGCGGTGGGAGCCCCGGAGAGGGGGTGGGGTGGTCTGCAAGGCTCTGTAATAGGCAAGAGGAGGGCGGGGCGCCTTCCCCTCCCCTGGGCACAGCTGACATTAATTGAGCGCTTTCTGTGTGCATGCACTGCTCTAAGTACTTAATGGTATGAGTTCGTTACTATCATCACCCTCTTCCCTACTTTTGGCAGATGGGGAAACTGAGGAACAGAGAGATGAGACACTTGTGTTGAGACACCTGGCTGGCCACACAGCTGGTGTGCAGGCCGGAAGCCAGGTGGCCGGGCTCCCCGGTGCCTGCTCTTACTTAGGCCCCGTCCTGCGTGACTTCAGTGGAGGAGTCACCGGGCAGGGGCCTGGGCAGACGGGAGCCGAGCCAAGTATCCTTGGGTGCTGTGCCGTGTCCCCAGGGGTAGGGGACAGGAAGGAATGAGGAATGGCCTGCCTGAGGAGGACGTGTGTGAGCCAGGGCTGCTTCTAGGTCTTCTGGCTGTGGTGCCCCAAGTGAAGGCTGCCTGTCCCCGTCACAGGTGTGGGACATCCCCACGTTGGACAGTGGCAGCTCTCTCCTGCCCAGGGAACAGGCAGACAGGGCCCCACCCCGGGGGGCGGGTGCCGGCCAGGCCAGCTGAAACAAGCTGATAAGGGCGGAACAATTCCAGATTTGAAGAATGCCCGGAATTATCTGACCTAAGGGGGCAGCTCTGGGCCCCTCTGGGAGAGGCCAGGCCAAGGAGCCAGCCCTGGCGACCCTCCTGGGGCCCTGTCCTGCTGTCCTGAGGCAGAGTCTCACCCCGGAGCCAACAGAGCTGCCAGGGCCCCAGGCAAGGGACAGGGCGGGCGGAACATGACCAGACTGTGGCCGCACTTGTCTACCTGACACTCAGCTGTGGGGGGACGAGGCAGGTCGGGGTCCCTGCCCTTCCTGCTGTTTCTATTCTTGTTATTTACCTCCGCGGGTCCTGTCATAGTCGGCTCCAGCTTTTGTGATAGTGGAACAAAATACCGTCGTCGTCGACTGGGCGTTCTAAACAACAGACGTTTATTTCTCCCAGTTCTGGAGGCCGGAGGGCCTCAGGATGCCAGCGCGGTGGGTCCTGGTGCGGGTCTGCGTCCCGGCTTCCGGACACTGCCTTCTGGTGTGACCCCACAGGGTGGGGAGAGGAAGCTGTGGTGTCTCTTTGTCTTCTGAGAAGGACGCTAATCCCATCACGGGGCCCCACCCTCATGACCTCATGGGAACATAATGACCTCCCAAAGACCCCTAAAGCCATCCCACTGGTGCTGAAGGATACAGCACAGGAATCTGGGGAGGACACAGTCCCTGACAGCCCTTGTGCCAAGCAAGTTGAGCAGCCCCATTTCGGGGGCCCTTGGCCCAAGCAGGGGACCAGCTAGAGGGGTCCAGAGAACAACCCTGGGGCTCATCCTCCCACTTTCCAGATGGGGACCTGTGCAGACTGAAAACTGCCCCCACCCAAGGTATGCAAGTCAGCTCTCTGGAACCCGTGATTATTACCTTATTTGGACAAAGGGGCTTTGCAGATATCATTCGAGGGAGGACTTTGAGATGAGAGCATCCCGGGCTACGTGGGTGGGCCCTAAATCCAATGACAAGTGTCCTTACCAGAGACACGGGAAGGGGGCCGTGTGACCATGGAGGCTGAGATTGGAACGGGGCTGCTGCAAGCCAAGGAGGGCCAAGGGCGTCCAGAGCCAGGAGGGGCAAGGCATGGACTTTCCCTCAGAGCCTGCGCAGTGGGTGCGGCCCTGCGCCAGCCTGAGTTCAGGCTTCTGGAAGCCTGGAAGAACCGTGGAGGATGCACTTCTGTTGTGTCAGGCCTCTGGTAGTTTGCCATGGCAGCCACAGGAACCTGATTCAGGACCCAGGGCAGGGCCCTGCCCATACCTACTAAGGGTGCCCAGGGCCAGGCTGGTGAGGGTGGCTCTGTTGTCACAGCCAGAGCAGGCCTATCTGAGGACACAGTGTCATGCTCAGGAGTATACATCCTAAGAGACCTTAGAAATCATCTGGCCCATTTCACAGGCTTGGGGGGCCGAGGCAGACCCTGGACGAGAAGGCTGAGGTCTCTCATCCCAGCCTGTGTGTGTCCCCTTGTCGTACCAGTCCAGAGGGACATCAGCTCATCTTGCCTGGTCTCTGCCCATCACTGTGCCCCCTTGGAGCTTTTGGTTTTATTTCTGTGGAGATAAGTCGGGGGTGGTGGCTGGGGGGTAACAAGGGAGGGAGGGTGGACACTGCTGTCCAGGCCTGGAGCCTCCCGTTCCATCGCCTTCCTGGCCTCCTTGCACACGCCCTCTTCCTGGGGCATTCTTTCGCGTTTCCTTTCCCGCTATTAATAGTCGGGAGCCAGTCCTGGGTCTGGAAGTGGCCAGGAACAGAGGAAGCAGGCCCTCCTTGAAGGCTGGAGCAGCCTTCTCCTCCCACTCCCGCCCCTGCCCCCTGAGGCCCTGGCAGCTTCAGCGCTGCTGTCTGCTGACCTCTCCGGCCCTGTCCATCGCTCACTGGAGACTCCCACTCTGTCCCCTGCATCTCGATGTGTGTCATCATTCTCAGTGACGTCAGTGCTCACTGGGATAAACAATGGCCTCTGTTTGTCGACCGTTTCCCATCCCTACTTCATTCGGTGGTTCCCATTTCACACTATAAACTTCATGGCCATCGCAAACTGCACCATCTCCGAGATCTCGGCGTTTCCCCCGGGGTCCCCCTCTCTACCCTCACACTCACTTGCTCAGGTACAGCCACACCATGGTGCTGGCACGCAAGGCAGCCAGTCCAATAACCTTCCTCCCTGCCTGTCAGCCCCCATCTGGCTTGATCCACCCTACATGTCACTAACCCATCACTATAATCCCTACCTCACAAACAGCCCCAAATCCTCTGCAAAGCCCCGTTCCCAGGTAAGCCTTTGCCTCCACTTTTTCCTGCCTCCGTAGGCCCAAGCAGCCGAACGTCGTTAGAGCACATTCGGGCTGATTGGATTCATTTTAAATTCATGAATCAGGCCTCAGTGTGGCACCGAATCCTGCTTGGCAAGCACGTTTCACTTCTAGGATGGTGGTCCTCAAGGTGTGGTCCTTGGGGCAGCAGCATCGGCATCCTTGGGGAGCTGGTTAGAAATGCACATTGTCTACTCCAGCCCTGCCACACCGGGAAGTCTGGGGCTAGGCCCAGCACGCCGAGGTTAGCCAGCCCTCCCGGCGATCCTGGTGCCTGCTGAAGTTTGAGAACCTCTTTTCTTGTAGGTTCCCGTTCCCGAGATAAGCATTTCACACTTGCCCCTCAAACCTCCCACATAACCTCTCCTCCTCTTTTTCTGTCTCTATCACTGCAGCTGATTTCCTCAAGACTTCACTGAGAAAATCGAAGCCATCAACGTAAACTCTTCCCATTACCAAAATTACAGCAGTACTTACACCTCCATCCATCTTCTTCCTTCCCGCGTCACGGATGGAAGTGTCTGACCGTCTAACGAAGGCCAGGTCCTCCGCGGGCTCTGGGTCAGCACAGGGGCATCCCCTTCTGCAGCCCGAGGACCCTCTGAAATAGCAGACAGGGAACACACTCCCAAAGAAAGCATTCTCACCAGCTCGAGCAACATCTGCCTTCAAAAAACAAACCAAAACAGAACTTTCTTAACCATACCAGCGCCTTCCAGCTGCTGCCGTATTTCTCTGGTCTCTAACATTTGATAAAGAGTTGCCCACATCTACAAGCTCACTTTCCTACCACTCATTCCCTCTTCACTCAGCCCGAGTCAGGCTTCCACCTGCGCGGTGGCCGTTGCGACTGCACGATGAGGCTGCCAATCACGGCATTCGGCGCCATCAGCCACTCCTTCCTTAAAAAAAAAAAGCAAACAAAAGCAGAGGCCCCTGTTGCATCTCCTTGTTTCCACCTAGATGTAACTATTATCCTAAAGTTAGTGTTAAATTTTCTGTAAAATTTTAGTATTAATAATTTTTATGTTTCTATCTCTAAAAACATTGCAAAGTTTTGCTGATATTTGACCCCTATAAATGGAATCATTACAGTGTTCTTATTCTCGCTTTTATTGTTCACTGTCAGTTTTTAGATTAATGCTAATACACGTAGATGGAGTTCACTCATTTTCAGCACCGTATAGTATTCCAGTACACGAATGTCACCGTAACTTATTTATCCATACTACTGTTGACAAACATTTGCACGTTACCTGTATGGGGCCAATATACAAATACTCTTGGGGCATTCTTATAAAATGGCATCATGATGCACACATGTGTGTATCTTCCTACGGGAAACACTTAGTGGTACAATTGGAAGTTGTGGATTGAAGGACACGCACACGTCTAACTTTACTTGGTAATGCCGTACTATTTTCCAAAGTGTGTGTGCCAATTTATACCCTTCCACATTCTTGCTACCACTTGCTGTCTGACTTTAAAATTTTTGCCAATCTGATGGGTATGAAATAATTCCTTATTTTATTTTGCATTTCCCTAATTACTAACAGTTTTAGTATTTGTACTATTTTTGTACTTTATAATGTATTTGTACATTATTTGTACTATTTTTTTTTTCTGTGAAATACCTGTTTAATTATTTTGTCTGTTTTTCTATTGGGTTGTTTTCTTATATATAGAAGTTTTAGGGGAGAATATAGTATCTTGGAATCGCACAATAAGGATGATTTGTTTCTTCTCCCCCATTTATTTATTTATTCATTTAGTTATCAGAATAGATTCATGGATATTTATTTTATTCTTTAGGTTCCAAGCCAATATTTTTTGTTTTGTTGCTCAAATTGTTCCAGGTGTGGCCATTGCGAGCTCTTTGAGGTCGTTCCCTCTTTCAGGTTGGTTCCTATGATTTTTGAACTGCCTACTTTTTTTTGTTTTTTTTTGTTTTTTTAGCACTTCTTTATTTTCTGGCATTACAAGATGTTCCAGTTCCAGGCTCATCTTGCATTTTCCCTACATCAGCACTGGAATCAAGCCATTTCTCCAAGGAGCCCTGGTTCATTTTACTAGAGAATGGTATTAGAAGCCAAAATCTGGATGCTGGGTGTACTCCCTGCTGCTAGTTTGTCCCTACTTCTAGATGCCCTGAGTGGACAGAGCTAGGAAATATACATTTGTGTGCTAACTATGTATGTACGCATTATCTATATTAATTGTCTGTTAAAACACGAGTTCACACTGACGTCTCTGCCTCTAATCAAGCATCACAGGATTCATTAAGCCTCCTCTCCACCCCCCTTTCTCATTTGTAAGTTCTTTCTCCAACAGTGAGAAGCCTGGCTCACGTTATCTATAATTTGTTTAATTATTTGTTCAGTCCTAGTATACATGTAAAGTAGGTTTGAAATTGATATGCCATACCCTTGTGGGAAACAATTTTACCACTTAAAATATGCTGTTTATATACAGTTCTTTTTGTTAGAATATCCAGCCAAAAAACTATTTTCCAAAGTCACTTAGGTCAACTCTAATTCCCCACCCCTTTCAGTGAGGTTGTTATACATTTGTAATATAAGTAAGTTTATTTTTGTAGTCTCCATCACATCCTGGGATTTCCTAAACATCCCATTAAGTAAAGTTAATTCTTGGCAGTATACAGTTCCATGGGTTTCAACAAATGCAGAGAGTCTTGTGGACTCTTGTGCATCATCCCAGTACCGTATACTAATAGTTCTCTTGTCCTAAAAATAATCATGTATAGAGTAGAGGGGTCACCACCACCCCCTTCTCTCAACCTCTGGTAACCACTGATCTGTTTCTATCCCTATAGTTTTGCCTTTTCTGTAATATCATATAAATGGAATCAAACACTATGAGGCCTTTTGGCTTCTTTCACTTAGGAAAATGTATTTAGGATTCATCCATGCTGTTATGTGAATCTAATAGTAATAGTTCATTCCTTTTTATTGCTGAGTAGTCATTGTATGGATGTACCACAGTGTGTTTATCCATTCACTTCTTGAAGGATATCTTGGTGGTTTCCAGTTTTGGGTGATTATAAATAAAACTGCGTATAGGTTTTTGTGTGACCACAAGTTTTCATTTCTGTTGGGCAAATAACTAAGAATGGAATTGCTGGGTCCATATGGTAATTGCATGTGTAACTTTAAAAGAAAGTGCTAAATGGTTTTCCAAACTGGCTTTACCATTTTGCATTTCCACCAGCAATGCATGAGAGTTCTTGTCTAGCATTTGGTTTTGTAAGTTTGTTTATTATTAGCTATTATGATAGGCATTGCACTGTATTAATAGCTTTAATTTACATTTGCCTAATGATGTTGAGCACCTTTTTATATGCTTATTAGCCATCTGCGTGTCTTCTTTGGCAATTTTTCCTTGTAGACCTTTTGCCCATTTAAAAAAATTGGGTTGTCTTTTTATTGTTGAGTATTAAGAGGTTTTGTTTCTTTTTCTGTTTCTTTTTTTCTCCTTTCCTCTCCTCTCCTCTCCTCTCCCTCTTTTCTTCTCTTTTTTTCCAACTGGCTAGGACTTCCAGCACAATGTTCAATAGCAGTGGGAGGAGAGTACACCCTTGCTTTGCTCCTAAACTTTGGGGCAGAGCATCAGTCTCTCCCCATTAAGTATTATGTTAGCTGTAGGTTTATTTGAAGATATCACTTATTAGGTAAAGAGAAGTTCGCTTGTATTGCTGGTTTGCTGAGAGGTTTTTTTTTTTTTCTTAAATCGTAAATGGATGTTGAATTTTGTCAAATGATTTTTCTTTTTTTTTTTTATTTCATCTTATTGTTATGGGGGATACAGAATTGCAGGTTACATACGTTGCTCATGTACCGCCTTTCCCCCCAAGTCAGAGCTCCAGGCGTGTCCGTTCCCCAGGTAGTGCGCGTTGCACCCATCATGTAGGTATCTGTCCCTCCCCCCCACCCCTCCTTCCCGAGTCAGCACCTTCAAGTGTTACCATTAATTTTTCTGCATATATTAAGATCATGTAGTTTTTCTTTGTTAATGCAGGTTCTGTTCCTCCTGCCCGGGACACTCTTCCTCCCACTCCACACAGTGTTCTCTTCGTTATCCCTCAGGCCTCTGCATAAAGGTCACCTTGGAGGCGCCTTTCCTTACCTGTCCTTAGATAGCCCCTCCCCCGCTTGCTCTGCCTCGCTCCCTTGTTCACTCCCCCCAGAG
The DNA here is from genome assembly GCF_041146395.1 of Eulemur rufifrons. NCBI lineage: Eukaryota > Metazoa > Chordata > Mammalia > Primates > Lemuridae > Eulemur > Eulemur rufifrons. The sequence goes on along the minus strand of NC_091011.1, from coordinate 81,553,378 downwards.
GTGACCAGAATTTGACATGTACTTGTTCCGTCCACTTGTCTAGTCTCTGTGTCCCCCACCAGAGGGTAAGCTCCCCGAGGGTGTGGATTCGGGGTGTTCAGCATTGTATCTCTGGGGCCCGACACAGATACTCTTCCCTCCATCAACACGTCATTAAGCAAACGACTAAAAGGCCTTCCTGCCCTGCGCCGTGTCCGGTTAAGCCAGCCGCTAACAGTTCCGGCACTCTGCTTTCCTCCTTGGCACCGCTCACAGTGGTCCCGGAATAACAGTCTGTGTAACTTCAGTTTATTGCCGGTTTCTCCTTGTAGGTTTATAACTTCCACGAGCACAGAGGCCGTGTCTTCTTTTGCTTATGCTCAGAACGGGGCCAGGGCAGTTCCGTAATCATCAGTCTGTGGGATCTTCCGCCACGTGCCTGGGTGGCCGGTTCCGTGGGGGCGCACTGGGAAACGTGGGGGTGTGCGTGGGGCCGGAGGGGGGACGAGGGATGCGCTGCGGCCTCCGTGTGCAGTGGGACTCGCGGGCCTGGGCTTCCCCTCGTGCAGCAGTTCCCTGGACTTGCCCTGCTTCCCTCCAGGCTTCCCTTCTAGAGGTGTCTTGAACCCCAGAAAAACCTGGACACATCAAGGACTCAGACCTTGGGCAAGGCAGACGGCAGGGCTGGAGCAAGGCCTCTGCATGCCGGGTGGAGCTGGAGCAGTGCGGAGAGGAAAGCTCTTAGCTGATACCCTAACTTGATTCTGTGTTGTCTTTTTGCAAACAGTAACCACGTCCAGTGGGAACTCAGCTGCCACCACAAAGGCAACGGCCACCAGCCAGCAAGGCGCAGCTTTAGTACCTACTAACTCGTCAGTGACTTCAAAGATAGTCCAGCAAAGCACAGTTCAACCTTCCAGTGGCACAAGGACAACAGCATCCCTGGTCAAGGAAAACACCCTTACAGTGTCCGGCAGCTCAGCGGGGACCCTACCTAAGCAAGCCTCAAGCACAGTGGCCACTGTGAACTCGACCAGCCCCACCACGACAGCTGCTGGTGGCTCGGCGGGCGTTAAAGATTCGGCCGGCACTACCCTCGCACCATCCACGGTCTCAGCTAAGCCTGGAGCCGCGAGCGGCCAGGGTGGAACTCAGCGTACAGCTGCACCTGGAGACCGAAGCACACACACAGTTTCTACAGGCGCCACCACCGCTAAGGAAGAACGTCAGACGACCTCGCAACCTACAGATCCGGTCACCGCCACACAAGCCACTCCTCCTCTTCCTCGGGCCATGCCAACAAGCTCTCCCAAATTGACTGACACCACTTCGGAGTCCCCAGAGAGCTCTTCCAAGGGACAACACCATCTTCCCACAGCTTCAGGTAGTTCGGGCACTACGACTGGCCCTGGCCTCACCGTCACGCCCCACGGGACGCCTGCCACACTGTGTAAGTCATGCTTTGGGCTTTTTTCAGTTCAAGAAGAAACTTTGCAATGTTTACATCCTATAGCGTTGCTGAGCTGGAAGATGGAGATTTATGCCAAGGGTTAAATATTGTGGATATACTCTGCCTTCATTCTCTTCCGCTTCCCATTTCAGTGATGGGCAGAGGTCTACTGAGGGGCGAGGCTGGGTGCTGACGGTGGCAGGGTACTAAGTCCTCCAGGACAGCTTCCCTGACCCGTGTGATGGCAGCCTGCGATAAGAAACACAGTTTAATTTTACACCATGGTGCAGAACACACATGTGATGTATACACCATTGAAACAGAAGTTTCATAGATAGGATTTACTATATGTTATACTTCCTGATATTTTCTATAGTTATTTTTAAGTGTTGGTCCTAACCTAGTAAATTAACTTCCAAATCTGATGGCTCCTGAGCCCCAAGACCGTGACCCCTCTCAGATCGATTGACCCGGATTTCTGGGCGTGAGGCTGAGACTGAACCCGGAGGGGAGGGACTGCCGTGCCAGAAGAGGGTGGCACGTGCTGTGGTAAGAGCCAGGGCTCCGAGTTGGGTAAACCTGGGTTCAAATCTCTGCTCTGCCACTTAATGGCACGTGACCCTGGGCAAATCCCTGAGCACCTCTGAGCCTCAGTGTCCTTGTTCATAAACTAGGGATAATGATGGTTCCTCCCTCATAGGGTTGTGGTGAGGATGAAGCAGGAAAGTACCTTTGCAGCCCGTAGTCCATCGCAGGAAGTGCACAGTGAGTGTTGGCTGTCACTGTGGGCATCATTGTCGTTGCCGTGACTTCCTTTGCCAGGTCCTTACACTGGCTCATCCAGTCTGACCCATCCTGCAAAATGTTCCAGGGTCCACTTTGTCCATCTCCACGGGGGATAAGACCAAAGGACCTGAGAAAACTATTAGAACAAGAAAAGATTGTCCTTTTCTCTCAAGGGTGCGCTCGTCTTTTCTCATCTCCTGTTTTCCCAATGACAGCGCCGGCGGTTATCACACAAGGAACCCAACAGACCCCCAGCCAGATGCCAGCCGTCCCCACAGACTCTTCCACCGAGGCGACGCCGCAGCACACGAGCCAGGCACCGGGAACTGCGACCACGACTCCCATCGGGAAACCCACGAGCCCTGTCTCCGAGTTGCCTACAACTGCCCCCCAAGGCCCCAGCACACCTTCTCCCAGCTCGGCTTTTGGGAAGAACAGGGTAATTTCAGCAAGGGTGGGACGAATAAGAGAGTCCAGACTTGGTAGAAGGGCCTCCAAGAAAGGTCTTTCTGTTCTTCCCTCCAACCCAGGGCCCCTGGCTGGGGCCGTGGGCAGCAGTCTCCATTCGCCCCTCTCTCTCCCTGGCTTTGCCCGACGCCAGCTTAGACAGCTGGGCAGCCAGGACGCCGGGCTCTGGGACTGGCCAGCCACACCCCAGCTTGCCCTGAACTCCTTCCTTTCTGGGTCACCCACCCAGGCGGGTAGGAAGGGTCAAAGATTCCCTTACTCTTAGCCTGAACCTTAATCTCAGTGGCTTCTTCCAGATAAAGTGCGATCCTCCTGAAAAACTGAGTGAGAACCTGCTTGTCCTGAACCTCACGAGAACCAGCCTCTGTGTGAGTACCTCGCCCATCAGAGCCTGCCCTGGCCTCCACTCTGGCCTCCACAACAACACCCAGGTGCAGGCTCGCAGCAGGGTGCCGAGGGAGCAGGGGAATGAGTGAGCGGGGTCTCTGCTCTCCTGCCCTCTTTTCTTCCTGGTAGGAAGCGGCCCCTTCCCAGCTCAGAGAGGGCAAACCGAGGTTCAGACTTCTCTAAGTCAGGCCATACCCACAGGACTGCCCAGCGCAGGGAAGCACCCCGGTCTCCCCGGCTTCCACTGTGTGACTGTCCCAGTGGTCTGAGTGGGGAGACCTGCTTCTGGTTCCTGGTTTTCCCTAGCTCTGGGGGTGACTTTGGTAAGTTGCTCTCTTTGGGCTCCAGGGTCTCAGTTGAAAAGGAGAGGTGTCTGCCTAACTTTCCCTGCTCTAGTCTGTGGCTTCACATTTCCTGGTGCAGGGACTGAGCGCCTCAGTGGAAGAACAGAGTGGGGAGACCCTCCCTCTAACCTGAGGAGTTGGTGGGACGGGTGGGAGAGGGAGAATAGGGCCCAGGTACGCCAGGAGCCACGGCCAGCAGCTGCTCCCCTGGTGGGTTGTGTGTCAGCATGTGTGTGAGCACATCTGTGTGACAGAAGGAGCAGCATGTGAGCAACCTCCACACTGGCAGTCGCCCTGGGGCCAAGACCTGGAGGGATGACTGACTCGCTGCTGCCCTCTCCTGGTCAGTGCTGGGTTTTGCAGCCACCCCTGGGAACTAGAACAGGTTTCTGTAGGATGGAGAACTTACTTGGGCTTTGGACACTTCAGTGCCACCTGCATTTTCTGCAGTTGTTTTCTTTTGGGTGTCCATTTTGCTGGTATTTTCCAAGTGAGCTTTACAAACACATACATTTAGACCAGAGTTTCAAGAAGGAGCAGTGTTCTGGATTGTGCTTATTGGCCAAGGCAGGAGTTGCAGAGATTGGCCCTGGGGACGGTCAGATGCCTGTCCGGCCTCTCTCCAGGCCCTCTTTTTGGATAAAGCTTGGCAGGCTGTGTGACTGCAAGAAGCGTTTTTTCCCCTTTGCTAGAGGAGGAAGATGGAAAGCCCTGGATCCCCTCCTAGCCTCAGGGTGGGGAATTAGCCTGAGGAAATCCCGGGTGGAAGCCGGGGTGGTTTGTGGGAGTCCGAGGTAAGCCATCCCTAGGGCCCTTTCCTTCCTCTCAGTGCCTTATTCGAGACTCAGGTCAGAGAGACATCCACTGGGGTGCCCCTAGATGGCAGGGAGGGACTAGGGAAAAGCTGCCCATACTTTACTGCCACCCTGGGCCCTAAAGCATGCCAGCCACGTGCCTTCTTCCCAGAGACACGTGAGACCCCCTCCAGGATGCCCCACAGCCCCCTCGTCCGTGGCGCCCTGCGTTCCCTGTGAGCATGAGCTTGGCTTCAGAGACGGAGTCCTAGCCTGGGGGGGGAGGCACAGGTGTTTGAGCTGAGTGCTGCGGCCTTCCCTGCTGAGGTCTCTGAACTGGGCATGAAAGGCTGGGGAGGGTGGGAGTCGCCCCGGCAGTGGGAGGGGTGCTGTGCAGAGCCTCCTTCAGCGCCTTCCAGGGAGAGAGATGGGAAAGGGCAGCCATCCTCAATGAGCTGGGCGGGAGAAAGGTGTCGTGCACGCAGAGACCAGGAAAACGGGGTGCAGGGAATGGCCCATCTGAATGGGGCAGAAACGGCGGGGCTGGCCTAGGAGACACGTGACTTTTGACCCCTGGCAGGCCTGGAGTGGCACGGTTGAGGCTGGGGAGGGGACCGGGTCCAGCAGGGCAACAGCCTTCTCCTGCCCTTAGCCCGAGGGCAGCCCCAGAAGCCTCGGCTGCCATCAGGGTCCCTGAGGCGTCGCCCGTGTGCTCCCACTGCAGGCAGGCAGTCCTCCGGATGAAAAACTGGTCATACTTCTGTGCCGAGCAGCCAAGGCCACTTTCAGCCCGGCTCACGATGAGTGCCACGTAGTGCTGGCACCAGTTCCAGAAAGTGACGTGGTGGCAGTCAAAGAAATCATGATCCAGAGTGAGTTGAGGGCAGGGAGGCTGAGGCCTACGTGGGTGGGATGGTTTGGAGGATGGGGCGGCGGTGCCCTTCGGGTTCCTAAGAGGTGTCAAGCCCACCCCTCCTGGGGCCCCCCAGAGGCACAGCGCCTCCCCTTGGGGCCCCACCCCCGCCGCGTCGCTCTGCGCTCAGCCCCTGAGGCAGCTCTCTCCGTCCTCTCCCACAGCAAACCTCTTTCCCAGGGACATATACGAACAGCTGAAGGACAAATGGGATGACCTCAAAGAGGTGAGTGGGCTCCTCCCGGGGGTGGCACAGACTGGGTGGGGAGCCCGTCCTGGGCAGTGCGGTTTCTCTCTCCACGGAGAGGAAGCCCCTAGCGTGCACGCACCTAGAAGGGAGGAGGGAGAGGGGGCGGTGGGACAGGCGCCAGCAGGCCCCAAGCAGACAAGCTCACGATGAAGGGGGGTTCGGAGAGAGGGGCCCGGAACCTGTTTTCTGCCCCACAACTTTCTCCTTCCTGGCCAGGCGGGAGTCAGTTACATGCAGCTGGGGGACCAGGGACCACCAGAAGAGGCCGAGGACCGCTTCAGCACGCCCCTCATCATCACCATCGTCTGCATGGCGTCCTTCCTGCTCCTCGTTGCGGCCCTCTATGGCTGCTGCCACCAGCGCCTCTCCCAGAGGAAGGACCAGGTGAGCGCTGCCCTCATCATCGCCGCGTTCCGTGGGAGGAAAGCGAGTGGGCCTCGAACCCTCCTGACAGGCAAAGACCCTCCCTCATGGGGAGCGGTAGAGAGGCAGCCTGGGGCGGGCGTGGAGAATGGGCTTTGGAGTCAGCGAGACTTGTTTAAGTCCTGGCTCTGCCCCTCTTATCTGTGTGCCCCTAAGTCAGATAATGTCCTAGAGCTCCAGGTTTCTCACCTGCGTGGCAGGGATGACAGCCACCTCGCAGAGCTGTTCTGAGGACTCACTGATACAAAGGACCTGGGTGTGCCCGTCTAACCAAAACTCCTTTGCCTACCTCACTAGAATTCCCGTCGTTACAGTTCCACCCAGATCCGTGCTTCCCAATCCTGCCTCCCCCTGTGGGGTTTTAGGAAGCCCCCGTGCCGCCGCCTCACACACCGGCGGAGGCAGGATCTCTGGGCTCTCGGTGTGTTAAAGCTGCCCAGGTGGTTCTAACGTGCACCAAGGGTGCGTCTGAGAGAGCGAGCTCTTCTCTTTCCCATAGCTGCCGTCTGCAGCAGGGCTGGCTCTGGGGACTGCCCTCCCCATCCCGCCCAGGCGGACAGAGGGCCCCAGTCCCCTGCCTGGGGTAGGCCACTTTCGTACAGTCCTTCCCTGTTCATTATGACAGGGTGGGACAGGGCCCTGGAGGGGGGTTTGGGGGAAGGAATGGAGGGAAGGAAGGAGCTTAGAGGACTCTGGGCAACAAAGTCCATCTCCACCGACTTCACACATCTGCCACCAGGGCAAAGGGGAGGTGATGGGGAATTTTAGGATTCAGGGCAAATCTTTGTCTCAAACTAGTCTGAGGCAGGCCAGTAGCCAGAATGGCCCCCAGAGCAGCTGGCCCCCACATGTGAGCCATGTGTGCTCCCTGTAGCCAAACTGGGGTTCCTGGGTTAAGGGGTGCCTTAAGGCCATAGCCCTCCACAATTACCCTTTCTGCCTGGGTCGTCTGCCCTACTCCAGCAACGGCTAACAGAGGAGCTGCAGACAGTGGAGAATGGTTACCATGACAACCCCACACTGGAAGTGATGGAGACGTCTTCTGAGATGCAGGAGAAAAAGGTCAACCTTAATGGGGAGCTGGGGGACAGCTGGATCGTCCCTCTGGACAACCTGACCAAGGACGACCTAGAGGAGGAAGACACACACCTCTAATCAGGTCTGCTGGCGCCTCCAGCAGCACCGCAGAGCTCCGGGCCGACCACCCGAAGTGCCACTTGGACAGGGGAAGGGACAGACTGGGGAGGGAGAGTGGACTCTCCTCCGCATCCCCCCGGGGCCTTAATTTTTCCCTTTTCAAGCTGAATAAGTCACATTCTGTCTAGATTCCTCTTGTAGAATAACCCACTAGTGCCTGAGCTCAGTGCTGCTGGAAGGTGAGAGGGGAGACCAAGAGCGAGCCCGTGAGAGACTGCGGCGGTCATCTCGTAGGATCCCTTCAGCTCGCAGGGAGATTACCGAGGCCTGAAGAGGGTAAGGGACTCGCCCAAGGCCACAGAGCCACTTGGTGACAGGACGGAAACAAAGATTCCCTTTGCACCACGTCACACTGCTGTGTTCACTTGTGCCCTCTCTCCAGAGCTGCCCTGGACGGGGGTGAACCCCAGTGGGCGGACGGGCGAGGAGGGGCGCAGGGCCGCACCTGGCGCAGGCGGGTCCCACTACTTGAAAGCACAGGTCCCGTCTCCTGCCCGGCCTCCCGTGCCCTTTATTCCTGCCCTCCCTTCACTCACGTTTTATTCCCATTCCATCCCAGGGCCCCTGGACTAGCCCAGGTCATTCATGACCTTGAACCCCTCATTCTGGATTCCATTTCCTTGCATTTGCTTGGGGAGATTGGGACTCGGCCCACAGGAAACTCCTGTGGGAGCTGGGTCTGCTTAAGGGGCCCACATGCGGGTGCAGAGGGGAGGCTCCTCGCCACAGGCTGGGGGTCCACACGCCCACCACCCCAGGCACTCCTTGCAGGAGCTCCCCAAGGTCTCCTCTGGCCTTCCTCTTCCTCCGGGGACCACACGCTGCAGAAGCTACTGAGAGCAGCTGTCCTGTTTGGTGTTCACTGCTCAGCCCACGGGGGTGAAGGCCCTGAGGCCGAGGGGGAAGGAGAAGTAGCTGTAGGAGAGACCTTCTCTGTGGCCCCACTCAGCAGAGGTGTCTTCACAGACAATCCATTGACACGTCCAGGAAGGACAGGCTTTACTCTCTATTTCATAGGAAACTCAGGGGCTTGTCAAGTTGCTGAGAGTTTTGTTACGTTTGTTTGGTTTTTAATCCAGCCCTCCACTGCCAAAGGCCAAAGCTCAGGTTGTTGGAGACTTTCAGCTGGCCGGTCTCACTGATGCTGGTTCTCCCATGCCCCGGGGAAAGGGAGGCCCAGGACGTGCCGTGCATTTCAAGGTGCATGAGGGGTAGCCTGGGGGACTATTTCCAGTAACTTCTTACTGTCGTGGCGTAGAGCTGGGCCTTACTGTTTCCTCCCTTCCCCAGTGCTGCTGGGGCTGCTGTTCTCCTGAAGCTTCTGGTGGCATCTCAGGGAAACACAAAGCCATGTCTCTTCCCCAGTATGGGGTTTTTGTAGGCTCAGCAGTTAGCTGCCATATAGAAGGCTCCTGAGGACTGGGCGTGGTGAGGTTTAATATGATTTTCTGAAAAGGGGAGTCCTGTGTGGAATTTTGACCTTTGGCCATGGTCTCCACCGTTCCTGGGCATGAACTCCCTGGAATCAACTAGGAAGATGGGCAGAACTGCTTATGGGAAAATTACCATTGCAGGGTAAAAAGTCCCAGCTCTCCAGGGTCCTAGGGGCAGGCTTGGGTCATGATACTTCTGATAAAATGGGCCATCTGCTTTGGAACAGCTTATTTGAAAAGGCGGGGTCGCGGGGAGAAGATCTGAGTCCTTCCCTGTCCTTATCGCCTGTGGCCATTTGTGTCATCGGGGAAGAGGAAAGCCAAGGCTCCAGTCTGGGCCCCAGCGGGTCTCCCAAGCGTCGAGGAGATGCTAGGCTAACCAGGACCCAGCAGCATTTGCCCGGATTCTGTAGCACCTGGAGGTTGGGCAGGATGGAGAACAGTGCCGGTCTGGGGAAAAACAGAAGAAATAGCGTTACACTGGAATGAGGTCTGTTTGCTTCCTTCCTGGCCCGCATTTGGTTCTTTCCACCCTGTGGGCTTCTGTCCCGGCCCCGGTGAGCGAGGCCAGACTGGATTATTAGGCTCTTGCTGACGCTGGGTCACATATCACCAGCCAGGGCTTTGGACAGAGATAGCAAATATGCCTCTGCAGATTGCTCAAAGGCTGCCACCCAAGGTCTCGTAGAGAGAGAGAGAGAGGATGACTGCAAGGACTGGAGAGCAGCAGTTACGCCTCGTCGAGAGGAGAGACTGGCTCTGTCCAAGGAGAACCTCGATAAGGCTTGGGCCAATTCAGAGGTTCTTTCTTTCTGTTCATCCAAATTGCGTTGCCCTAGCCTTTTAGGGCACCTCCAGAAGCCAGTACCTTGCGTCTTGCTCTTGCCCCTACGACACCTGTGTTACGAGGCCATACATACGGCCATGCCTCTGTAAAAGTCATCTTCTTCCCCCATCTTTGCTGGGTTCTAATTGCTGTCAGCTAATTCAGATTCTGGGGCTGAGAAGTCCGAGGAACACCAAGAGCTCAGCATGACTTTAAACAAGTTGTACCAAAGAGAGGTTATGAGCTCTTTATTCCAGTGGCAAACCATGGTTTCCCAAGCTGCACAGAAGGGCAGGAACCTTGAGTCTGCCAACTGGGCGGAACCAAGTGGGAAGCAGGCTGCCTCGTGAGTGGGGAGAGGGGCGGCGGTGCTTGTGAAGGAGGTACAGAATATTCTTTGCATCGTAAGGCAGAATACGGGTTTAATCTAGTCTAGATACCAGATTTTTTCCCCTTCTTCATAAGGAAAGCTAAGTAGAAAGTTTATTTAAACTACTTCTTGAGCTTTATCTTTTTTGACAATATACTGGAGAAACTTTGAAGAACAAGTTCAAACTGATACACATATATGTATTTTTTGATAATGTAAATACAATGGCCATATGTTAATCCACCCTGCACTGCTTTGAGTGAATATACTTTGAAAAAAACACTGTGTTAGCTAAGAGAGATGGCTGTTTTCTTCTCTGAACAGGAATGTAAATGTCTATTGTATTAGAAATGACAAGTTGTTTTTTTTTTTTTAAATGAAAAATGAAATATAACAAGACAGGCTTATGACAAAAGTATTATATTTGTCTTGCAGATTGGGCATTTTTGTTTTAAAATAGGACCCCCACCCTCTCCGCAGCACACCAGCCCCGTCACAGTAAAGGCTGCAGTCGGGATGCACTGGGTGGAAGGCACCACTAGTCATAGAGAAAGGGATTTATAGACCTAGTCCAATCTTTCCCTACAGAAAAACAACCTGAAGCCCAGAAAGATAAAGTGACTTGGCCCAAATCACATGGTTCATGACAGGATTAAAACCTGGGTGCACAGACTGTCCAGTGCCGTGTGCCTCAGGAGGAATCGGTGAGGTAAGCACTGGTACTCATGGCACCAGAATGACACAAAGGACAGAATTCCCTTCCCAAATCTTACCCTAGTAAGGCTAGGGAAGGCATGAAAACAAGAACAGCAATCTCATGGGTCCTTGACATTTCCTCCGAGTCATTCAGGTCTAAGACGCAAATGAACAGTTCTATCTACCAAGAAACACTTTGGCATGAACTTTTATTTATGGGACTTCCACTAGCAGGACTGAGGGTCCAAGGGAACAAGACAGGGGTAGGCAGAGAGGGCAAGAGTAAAACAGTAGCCTAGCTTTTGTCATTGTCACTAGCTGATTCCCTTGGGCCTTCTGAAAACCCAGCACGGAGTGAAAGGAGGGATTGCTATTTGACGTGGGTCACTTTGTTGTTAGTGAATGTCAAACACTTTGCCCAGGAGACTGGGGGAGCATGTGTCTTAGTGGACAGGGGTCTGAAGTACACTGGAATTTACTGAGAAACTTGTTTGTTAAGACTATCGTTAATTATTGCATTTTCTTACAAAACTATATTTTGGAAAATTGTATACCGTTAATTAAAGTGTTTTTGTGTAAATTTGTTCAAGCCCTAGTATTTTTCTCCGACTGACTTAAATTCTCTACTTGGGCATGAGTGTGGACCTGACTGGGACATCAGCTCACGCCCATGAGCACAGCCACCTCTGCTCTTAGTTACCCCCGCTGGACTCTGCAGGCCCAGAGAAGGAGAGCAAAGGAGGGGAGTCACAAAAAAGGAAAAGTGTTATCCTAAAGGTGGTGACAATTCTCCACATTATCTCAGGCTGTCCTAGTCCCTGCATCTAAATGGATCTCATTTCTCCGCAAGACATTGTTTTATAAATGCTTTTACTCTTCCTTCCTCACATACAATCATGAACCACAACCACCAAAACTCCCCAAGGGGGCCGATGACCCCTGATCAGGTATGAAAATGCCGGCAAAAAGACGAAACAAATAAAAATATAAAAAAGAAAGAAGCTTTTTTTTTTTTTTTCCTGGCCCTGTCACTGCCCATAAAAGGATCTGTTCACTTGCCACAAGAGGCTTCTGCCTGTCCTTCCCCCAGGCATGCAGTGGAGCTTAGGGAAAGGATCGCTAGAGATGCTTTGGATTCTCTTCCTCTCCTAGCCTGGCATCATCTACCGCTGGATGTTTCCCGCTGGAAGGGAGCAACTGCATCACTCCCAACTTGCAGAAGGGAAACTGCCGGGTAAATTTGGTTCACTTAGTTGCTAGACAACAGTCTCTTCTATTTGCCTAGCATCTTGTAGGCCACAAACCATTCTCACCTATCTTACAGGAACTACCAGCGCCCCACACAGGGAAATCAGGTGCAGAGATTAAGTAATCTCTGAGGTTATGCAGCCATCCGATGGCAGTACCAGGCCTCAATTCCATCTTTTCGCTCTTTAGTCCCACATTGTTTTCTCAACACATTGAGTTCCAACAACAAAATACATTTCTAGAACGCAACTACCGTTGCAATGTGATTTTCCTTTCATACGGGAGTTCTGAAAGGCAGTTACACCCTGAAGGGAGGGCCGGAGCCGGGCCAGGGGTATTTTGAGGTTAATGTCAAGAGTGTGCCAAGGATACAGAAAGGAGTCCAAGTACCAGGAACTCACATAGGACCCTGGCCATGTTCAAGGTACACTGTTCTAAGAGAGTGACTCACAGTTTATCGTGGGCCACAAATTAGACTAAGACTCCGTTCGCTTCCTGAGTAGGTCACTGACCCTGCTCCCTGCACTGCCGACCGACAGGCACTCAGTTGTCACTTTAAATTTGTTGGGCCTCTTTGTCACTCACAACCTCCCCATCCCATAAGCTCCCTCCCAAACCACATATTTCCTCTGTACCCCAAGGGAAAAAAGTAAAACAAGAATAGGACTGGCCACTATAATTAACACTAGTGACAAACTGAGGTAGCTAGTGTTTTTCAAAGACCTTGGCATTCTGTAGATTTAAAAAAAATCAGTGGGACCCTAGCAAACAGGATCTGCTGCCAGTACTTACTCAACAGAGAAAGTGAGGCAGAGAAGTTGAGACTGCCTAATGCTACACGGAAGTCACTGGTGATCTGGAAATAAAAACCAGGATTCCTGACTCCTGGGCCACCCATACCATGGCCCCAATTCAGAGGGCAGCTGGACAATGTGTGCTAGGGACACTGCCAGGCACCCTAACCTCCCCTCTTGGAGTTTACCAACCGTCAGAACTTACCTGTACAGCACTAGATGGGCCACTTCTACCTAGTTTTTCTCTTTTTCCCTGTAATAAGACTGTCTCTGGCAAGGCTGTAACTGCCTTTGCTTTTCCTGGGTGACAGCCCGCAGGAGGAAAGTCCCCCTTGGGCAGCAGCGAAGCTAGAGTAAGGACAGCAGGATAACTCCAAGCATCATCACCCTCTGCTGCCCCACCCTCCCTACGTCACAGAAAGCCCCAAGTCTCCACTCTCCTCTTCCTTTTCTCCTTCCAAGACGTACAAGACAAAGGAAGCTGTGGGGTAATACATGGTGTTGAGGGAAAGAATAAACGTCATCAACTCGTGTCTAAACTTAACACCAGGACTAGCCCAGACCTCATAAGAGCATCAAAATTTGGCCTTTCCAGTCACACCTTAAAAATCTGAATGGTTAGCGATAAAGAATGTTGCCTTCATTAACAGGGGAAGTTTTTTTGCAATTCCTATAAACTCTGTGGTTGTTATAGGAAGTTACGCAGGGGCACGCATAGCCATTTCCCTCAGAGACGCTTGATTTTCTTCCTTGGACAAGTAGAAGCCCCTCAAGTAGCAACTTGCAATCTCTGTAGGTCTCCACACTCACCTGACCTGGCAGCAGCTGGCAGCTCATCTGTGTTTGGCAGCAAAGCCTTCGTCACTTTGCTGTCTTCCCGCCAGAAGACAGTGACAAACATATCAGGGGCGGTGTCCCACATCTTGATTCTTTTGAGTTAATTCTCTGGAGGATTTACCAAGGAAAGGCCAATTCCTTACCTTATCACTGCACCTCATGCTTTCCTGTTTTGAGAACACAAAGCAATGTTACTTTTGAGCCGCACTCAAAGCACACTCTGGAAATGAAAGCTGCGCAGTAAGGTATGGACTGGATTATTGGATTTGTAAACTGAGAAAACATAATCCCTGTTTTGAATAACATCAGCTGACAACTCACTGCAGAACGCAGGGTCACAAAGCCAAGAAAACATAAACCAGATCAGGGGACGGTGAGGACCGATCTTGTCACCGAGTAAATCTGGGGAGCTCACAACTCAGCCCTAACGATTCAGCACCTTTACCTGGTACATTTCTGTTTTTTCCCAAGGGTTGGCCCTTAGAGTGTCTCTCCCCTCACTGGGGACAGGGACCAGGATTTTTCCAAACTTTGCAACCCTTCTCCATTCTTTCCTGTTACTATCTTTTCTACAATTAATTTTCTATTTCAGTTCAGTTTTCTCCTTCTAGCTCCTAGCCTGCAGACTCGGGAAAACCTGGGAAAACACAAGTCCAAATTTACAAAGCAAACACAATACGGCTGGTCATTAACAGCAGATAGAAAAACATCATTTCATGAAATAAATTATCTGTGTTCTTTAAAAATGGAAACTTCCCCCAGAAATTTTGTGAGCTTGACCAGCACTTGTTTGACTACTGTCTCAGAGGAAAACACTCGAAGGCCCTTCTACAGTGGACTCAACACCTGAGTAAAACTCACCTTTCTGAGGGGAAAAATACAGCAACTGTAAAGGATGCAAACATCTTAAGAGTTGACTTCAAAAGTAGTTTTAATAAACACAAGAGACATCTTGTAGTGTCCATATATAACTTTTTATTAAGAAAATGAACAAAATACATTCTTTCTCCATATGTACATTACATACAACATAATTCTACATCTGCCATTGTTCAGCAGATCACTCATTTCTTTATTCACAAAGTAGTGTTAACACATTTACCAAAACTGGGATCAGAAAATTATTTGTACTAAAAAAAGGAAATCCTAAACCGTCCATACAGACTGGACAAAAGTAAGACAAACCAGAGAGGACCATGAAGGGAGTGGGGAAGACTGCAGAACACAACAGAGCCCAACAGTGACTTGGAACAATTAATGATGTCGGAAGAGACCTGATACCCCAAAGCACTTCTGTTTGAAAGCCTCCTACCTCAAGCCAGCTTTCCAGAGTTCCCTCATGATTTCCACGTAAGATTTAGGGACTTCAGGATACATCCTAACCCCACATTGCCACAGGAGCGGGGCGGGGGGGGGGGGGGGGGCGGTAAAGGAAAGAGCAGAACCAAACAAGGTTGCAGTTTTCTCCTCCACACACTATGGAAAGGAGTCTCATCTGAAATACTATTGAGGTGCAATACTTCTGAATCTTAGTTGATGTGCAGAGAAATATAATTTTTTTGAGAGACATTTGCTTAAGCATGATAAGGAACTCTTGTTTCATGGACTTTGTTCATTTTGTCTGTCTTTCCCTTGCTTTTCTCTGTTTTTCGAGTGTGAGTGTGATTATGGGTGTACAAAGAAGTACATCATAAACAGAAGGCTCCTCATGGTATGAATATCGTCCGTATGCCCATAGCGGTGCATAAGGGCTTAGAAATTCAAATGAGTCTCAGGGACGAAATTCCCAATGCCCTGAGCAAGGCAGCCCCCCTAGCTTCTGGGTAATATCTTATATCCACAGTTCAGGCTTAAAGAGGCATATTGACAGAATTATTTTCAGACTGTCTATCTAGAAAAGGGTAATACTTAAAGGAAAAAAGTAAGGGTGGGGACATATGCTTGCAGCCTGGTCTTTCCTCCGTGTGCTGAAAGATAATGAGAATGTCTACACTAAAAAAAAAAACTTTTTAACTTTTTCTGGTCTTTACCATGTTTGGTAATGGAAAGAAGTCAGGAAAAATAGAGAGTTCTCATAAATTAATTAATAGTGGTTTTCCTTCTTTATACTTAATGATTTCCAAATTTTCTATGATAAACATTTTTATAATTGCAAAAATCAATAAATGTTATAAGATATTTAACATAAATATCATAAAGTTATTTAACATGCTCCAACTTTCAGATGAGCTGGTTGCTATGACACCATGTGTCCAGTCCAGGAGATGTTCTCACCAAGAGCAGTTATCCACAGCATTAATCAACAGGCCTGGAGACACGGATTCTACTGGCTATGGAAGGAGCTGTATCTTTCTTCTCAATCTAGTTTCCAGTCCAACTTTGGTTTTGAGGCTCTATCTTTATTGGAAGGCATCTTAATTTCTGGCCACCGAGTACTTCTAATTTATAAAAGTAAAAGAGTTGGCTTTTCAAAAATTCTAACATCTTTCCCAAGCTGCTTACAAATATGCCATTTTGGAAAGATGGAATACTGTTTGTTCCCAAGACCAAGACAAGAAAAGGAGGTCCACATCTTAGCTTTCCTGTACTCAGAATGCTTCTGAGGCTGAAGACTCAACAGAACATAGTTTTTGTAGTGGTGGCAAGGCAAAAAACCTCTTTAAAAAGAAAATTATATATGTATTTCTCTCTCTCCCTCTCTCTCTCTCTCTCTCTCTCTCTATATATATATATATATAAAATCTCATAAAGAAATCTGCTCACAGGAAAATGTCACATTATTTTGCAACTTCTAAAATGAGCTGAAGACTATACATAAATAAAGGATAATTAATACTATACTAATTTAATTCATTTCAAAAGACATTCCACACAAGTCAAAAAAGTAAACTGGCTTAAAGAATAACACAGTCACAGCATCTCTTGCCCAGGCTAAATGTAATGCTGAGGAAAGGAAATCCACTTTTCTTTTTTTAAATAGATGGTTTACAAGTAAGGAAGAAAATTGTTTACAACCGATCAGTTGCCAAAATCATTTTTCTGAGAAAGGAAAAAAAAAAAAAGTCTCAAGAAGGAGATCAAGTACATGACTTTTTAAAAAATATATCTTATTCCACAGAAGACTACTCATAGTTAACCTTTTGGACTTTGATATACTGTTATCAAATTTGGGGTTGGTTTGACAATTACTTTTGTAGGTCTTGTAACTTTGTATTCAGTGCTTTTGTAAGTATAGCTAATGAGTATATGTAAAATTAAGCCAAGCCTTTACAGAAATAGAAGTGTCCTAGGACTCCTAAAGTAGGTGACTAAAAACATAAAGCCACACACCTTTTCCTCGGTTTTCTGCCTTTCATCTCAACCCCAGCAACTACAAGGCAATGCACTACAACTGTCACTTGCAATCATCTGACAGCACGGCCCTGATGCTGTAAGATCCTTTCCTTTGTCGCAACGGAATTTATAAAGCTGTCAGCTGCAGTGGGATTGAGACTTATTCTAGATACCTTTTAAATTTAATTCATCGCTTTACAGATGTGGAGGAGACTTAAACAATTAAACGAAATTATTAAACACTTCTAATGCCAAGCCCAGAACTCATTTCTTGAAAAAGCAGAGTAAAAAGAGACCCCTGGGATTAGATATAATTAATTTATTTTAAAGCATAGAAACTAATGTCAGTTCAATTCTGTATGGGTTATAAGTTATATGTGAAATGACAATTTTCTTCCTGTTTCAAAGGGCACCAACCAAATGACACTAGCTAAACAGTAACAAAGGCTTTCTTGAGATTTGTTGACAAAGGAGAGAAATAAAGCTCAAAATTGGCTACTTGAGCAATTCCTTAATCATGCACACAGGCCTGTTCAGTATACCACACACACAGTGTTTTTCCTTCCTGCCAATTAATTTGGCATTCATCAAGCATTGAATGAAAATGAAGAATATCTCCTCAGGCTGGTATCTGTGTGGCAGACAGCTCAGATATCTAAACTAGCTGCAGTGAATGCTAGCATCCCAGATGGTACAGAGCCACGGTGCAGCAAGAGCTTAGACTCAATGAACAAGCAAATCCTTTGGGAGCCCCAAAACTGCATGTCAAAATGTTTTACTGCTGGTTTTCCCTCTGGATCCTTACCAAGGAACTGGCTGTATATAAGAAACTGTTCACCTAATTTAAGATCTAGAGCCCATTACACTGGGTTTTCTGTTTTAAGATCTCTAACAGCTATTTGGAAGAAAGGGAGAAAAGTAACTAACCAAGAAATGCTGCTTCCCCAAGACTATTTGGAATAACCAAATATTCTGGAAATATGAGCTTTGAGCCCTTTTGATAGCCTTCTTCCTTCTTCCTAGCACCTCATTAATAAAATTGTTTTAGAGTTAGAAATGAAGAGCTTTCTTTTTCATTTAGATTTGCGGACCTTCTGATTCACGAGCAAAAATCTGTTTTTCCTTCTCTAACATATCCTCATTTTCCTCTCTAGCTCTGTTCCTGAGGTTCAGTACTTCCAAGTCAAAATGGCTTAGATAAGCAAAATAGGACACTGCACACAAATGTTTAATAGTTCACCAAGGCTGTGTGAACAGCAAGGAAAGGGGCGACGTATATCATTTCATAACTGTAAGTGGTATTCGAGAACTGGTCTACTTCCCCACCAAGCTTTCCCATTTTCTGCTATTTACTCTGTAACTCTCAGATAACATCCACACAAAATTCCGTTTTCAAGCAAGCCTGGCAGTGTGTGGGGACATCACAGGATATTAGCAAATCTTCTTTCTAAATGACTCTAATGTAGAAGATAAACTAGAACCACCCTTTGATTTTTGTGTGTTTGTGAGCTGGGATGCCGTTCAAGATCTGTAACTTTAAGAGTCTTTCTGACAGAAAAAGACAAAGAGTGATAGAGTTTCCCATGAGGGCATTTCTCTCTGTACCACTAGGAAATCTAATTTATTCTAACCTCTAATGACTCCTTAGGTTACGGGCTACGGAAGCTACTGTCAGATGATTTTATCACTGCCTATGACCAGATAACTAAGGTTTAGTTATTTGGAATTGGAGCTAAATTCCCATTCTTGAGGGGAAGAGACATTTATAAGGCTGCATTATTTTTATTTTAAGCAAAAAAAGAATACCAGTCATTTCATGGCAACTGAAGATATTCCTAATACTCAATTATATCAGAAGTTGAAAGTCAATTCTTAACACAAATTCCAGCTCCAGCAGGAAACCGATGCTACGCACGGGAGGCAGAACAGGAAAAAAAAAAAAAAGTTAAAAAATTTACACACACACACACACAAAGACAATAGGTAAATGGAAATTCTGGTGGTCTGCTGAATTCCAGGAGCTCTCTTATGAAACCTGTACTTTACCAATAGTTGTAGACAATAGTTCCTAGTGCCAGGAAAAGAAGCCAACACTGGCTTCTGCATTAACGATGCCGCAGCCATTATTGCTATCCCCAAATGAAAATGACTCAGGTATTTTTATAGCAGTATCTGAATGTTATTAATTCTTTAATACTATACAATTCTTAATTTCACTCCTTTCTTGTCGTATACAAGGATAATGGAGCGTGTTTGACTCAGAATGATTCTGACCATGCTCCTAAGCAATGCCACAGAAAATCTAAGAAGTCTAGGGCAAAAAAAGTCAAGAATAAAGTTAAATTAGTGAAGAAAAATAATGAAAACACAATTCACAGTATTTGGTGGGCAGAAGGAAATCAAGGTTTAAAAAATCATGTATAAATAAAATCTCTGAAGATAGCATTTATTGAGGAAAAGAGTATTTGGTGAAGAAATCAATACACTGCAATAATGAGTCCCTTCCCCCTCCAACAAACAATGGCAACATCATTCATCTGAGCTAGTCAGTTCCATATTATTTCAACAAACTTGGAAACTTCTACCTTTAACTGACATACCTCTAGACTAGAAGTTGTGGATAGCTAAGTCATTTCAGCATTAAAACAAATCACAGGAATATATAAGCCACAGTCAAAAACCATAAAAGAATAATATTTGGCTAATAAGGAACACAGAAATCTTTGTGTTAAAGTGCCCAAAGATTTAATCCACAAGTATTGTCATATGCAGACCTTTATGATACTCCTCTAGTAACTCTCAACTTTTTCTGAGGGACCCTGCAAATTCCAGATAACGACTATTTTAGGAATTTAAAACTTGGTTAAAATTCAGGCAAGAATTTCTGTAAAGGAACGAGACTGTACATGAATGAATATGGATTTTTAAGAAAAAAAGGGTTAGGAAGGGTATATTTTTTACAGCTGGATGACTTTGTTTAGAATACATATTGTAATACTCCTCCCTTCCCACAGAAATCACTTCAAACCATAATTCTCAACTGTCGTGCAACATTCAACCAGCGAAGGATTTCACACAACTTTCACTCAGGAAATAATCAAATGACCCACCATTACTCAATAAATTTCATGTAGTGTTAAGAATAATTATAGGGTAACTTCTTCATGTAATTACCATGAAATTGAGTATAATTCCGAGAATAAAATCAGAAACATACTCCTTTCTAAGTGCTTTTTGACCCATTAAGCACCATTCTCAATCTCTCACTAAATGATTAAGTGCCTCGAGCTAGTTTTTGTTTGTGTATTTTAAAACTCTATTTTATTAAATGAAACTGTGTTAATGTAGGGATCAACTGGAATGATAAGCTGCCAACCATTTATATACAATATTTATATTTCAGCCAAGAATGCAGTTTTACAAGCTTAAATCACAGAGCTCTAAACCCAAAAAGCCTTTCTATGATAAGACTGAACTTTCTAATGTTTGCTATCAGTTTTTATGTATTAGACATGGATAGGTCAGTTTTAGTATAAAATGAAAACTAGGTCTGAAAAGATGACCTTGATAAAAATTAATACTGTCAGCTTTAGCACAGAGGTAAGGCAACCAAATCTAAACTCCTTTGCTTGGAACAGAGGGTGATACACTCGTGAATTAATCAAGCTGGCCATCTGAAGTCTCTGTTATCCCACAAAATAAAAATGCTAATATATTTGAGAAGTGTCTTGCAAATCAGATCATTTCTCATGAAGTATAAACACCGAAAATAATATTAGAGATCTAGTTTATTTCTGGTTGAAAATAATAAATTCCACTGGGAAAAAGAGAAATGAGATTGAAGCTAGGGATAATAAAAATGAACAAACTGTATCCCACTTAATTAAGTGTCTAAAGCATTAGCGAGGTGTTTCAATTTGGGACTCACCTAAGCCAGAGTGAAAGATTTTTAAGTAGTGAAGCATACATGGGATGGGCATGATGACTCATGCCTGTGATCTCAGCACCCTGGGAGGCTGAGGTGGGGGGACTGCTTGAGGCCAGGAACATAAGACCAGCCTTGGCAACACACCGAAACCCACATCTCTACAAAAAGCAAACAATTAGCTGAGTGTGGTGGCATGCGCCTATAGTCCCAGCTATTTGGGAGGCTGAGGTAGGAGGACCACCTGAGCCCAGGTGTTTGAGGTTGCAGTGAGCTATAATTGCACCACTGAACTCCAGCCTGGGCAACAGAGACCTTGTCTCTTCAAGGAGAAGAAAAAGAAGATACATACTTGGCTAAACAATGTATCTAAATACCAAATTAGATTATATAAATTATACTGCTGGAATTCTTGGAAATACATACAGCTCCTCACTAAATATATAAATATGTTTCAAGCCTGGGTTCTGATGTCATATGTTATGAGCAATGTGTCAATCTTGGTCATGGATATATGAAGTCCTACATTCTCTGCAGTCATTCCCAGCAGTCTCCCATTAAAGCCCCACGGTACAGATTCTGACTTATCTAGTCAATTACCTCTTCAGTAAGTCCACCTCACTTAGGCAACAGTATGTTCACTATGATTCAATCCCATTTAAACATGGTAGTGAATAAAAAATTCCAGAAACGAAGGGGGAAAATTCCACCTAAATAAAGTGAGGAAAGATGAAATTAAAACAAGCATGCTTTCCAAAAAAAACCAGTAGAGAAGCAATTAGGGAAAAACAAAAATAAAATCACTGAGGTCAAGAACTGAGTTTCCTTCCAAATAATATGGAGTCTGAGGAACTGACGAAAAGAATTACAAAAAAAGCATTTCAAAAATATACAGTGGAGGAAAGTAGAATTTCACTAAGTTAATCCTTTTAAAGTGCCAGAATTCATGGTAAACAAGAGCTTTTAAATTTAGGCAGTCTTATCAAGTTCAAGTTCGTCCCTAAAAACCCTTCTAATTTGTACCTGTCTCCACAAAAGGCTGAAATATCCAATATTGTAGCCTACAAGATTCAACAGGCTACAGTATTAGTGATATTAATATTTTATGTTCTTGACTGTCACTCAGGAATCATTTTATGGAACTGTACAAGTATGTTTAGTCAATTGTTCATTTACTCAACTGTATTTACTCAACTGTATAGTCAATTGGTTATTCTGCAGCTACACAATTTGGTACTTGCTAAATTATATAGTGTACCTTTCACAAGAGAAGCTACAGATCTAATTGCTTAATAAATCACTAATGATTGTTTTGGGATGCTTGGAAGGCCAAGGAGGCCATGATTCAAGCCTAGAACTAGCAAAAACATATTTCTGTCCATTCCCCAAAAGAATTATTAATAAAACCAGGTAACAAAGACAGAGTAAAGAAGACTCTCAAAGTCCCATTCCTATACATGACAATTTTTGAAAGTGCAGGTCAATTTCTTCTTTCTTTGGTGAGGCCTAATTTTACTACTCAATTGCATAAAGTTGTTCACTCTTAAGAGCTACTGGACAGACTGACATTTATTATAGCGAGTATCCTTTCTGCATGGTGGGTATCAGTTGCATACAGCATACATACTGAGTTCCACAGCACCTTGTGGGAAGACATGTACCTCTATCCCCCACAAAAAAACGAAACCATGGAAAAGTCCATCTGCCAAACCTTTCTGTTTCATGAAAAAATATGTGCACCATTATTTTTCCCTTTCTCCATTTAAAAAAGACTGGTTCATGTGCTTAATGAAATAAATACCTGTCAGTTGTATACACTGCTGGACAACCATACACCATTACTCTTCAAAATATCGATATATACAAGCAGATGTGGGAAGCCAATGTATATAAAAATAAATGAAACCGTAGCTCTGCAAACCCACCCTCCCAAATGAAAATGCTACAAAGAGACAGCACAAAGGAGAAATGGGACCCCTGGTTCTGCACAGCTCTACTAGAGGAAAGAATCATTTTCTTCCAAAACTGCTATACACATATCAATGAACATATTATTCACTACTAGATCCCTCCTGCTGGTCATTTTTAAAATGGCTCTTAAAGGTTCTGAACTACAGTCTCCTCAGTTTAAGGTTTCTGTGCCTCAAAGCCAGATGCTATTGTAACATCTACTACAAAATATATCATTATAGAAATATTATATACCAATCTCAGATAGATGCCTGGGTCAATCTCAGGATTCATTTTTCAGTTCTATGGCCACGAGTGCAAACTTGAGTTCTGCCTATTGTTTAATGCAACACAAGACAACACAGACACTAATGTCACTTTAACACACACCAATTGTCCTACGGAACTATATACTTGTTAAGAATGAAGTAAAGAGGTAAACAAGTGACACCACTTACAAGCAGTTGTGTGATGTGAGGTAAAGTGAAATGGGAAGGGAAGAGAAGGAAGAAAGTAAGTCCAAACAACCCAACAACAACAAAATCCAAAATTCTTGTAATGCTGAGTCTGTTAATAGTGCTTGTTTCTCCCAATTAAAAAAAATGAAATAAAAATCAGAAAAGAATAAACTGCCTAAATTTTTCTTTTATACTCATTAATTCGTAAAAGTTAAAGTAAGAAAAAAATATATATGTTTAAATGGAAAGTATACCAATTTCACTTTATTAGCCTAATTTAGGAATAGGATGGGGAGAATGGGGTTGAGGTCAGGTATGAAGGATGAGGGTTGAAATCTGTGATGGTAAAGATCCCTTCAGAATTCTGGTGCAGTCCTCAATCACTGCAGCTCAACTGTCGGTCAACAGAGGTGCAATCCCAAAGACTGAAAGACGACTCCTGTTTTCCATTTCTATGTCCAGTGACTCCTCAGTTACAGTGTGATGAGGTCTACCAGGTTGCCTTTAGGAGGAGTCATGCTGTCAGGAAAGAAATTTACTAAGGTGTCAAAGAGCTGAGTTCTTTGAGCATAGGTGTGATCCACATCCGAAAAGCCTGGTAAAGAGGAGATACAAAGAAACATCCATTGTGTTTAAAATATGAAACAGAAAAACTATATGAGACCAGCAGCAATGTACTATATAACTGAAAAATCAAGTCAGACTTCAAAACCAGATAAACACTACTGATCTGATCCTAGTTCTACTACCTGGCTATGGTATGACCTTAGGTAAATTAATAGCCTTTCTGGCTAAATTTTAGCCTTTCTGTTTCCTCAGCTGTGAATCTGACAATCCTGTTTACTTTATAGGGTTTTTGTGCAGATTCAATGCAACTATGTGACAAGCACCTAGCAAAGAATTGGCACTTTAGTAATTAAATAATATTGATTTCTTTTCTCTTCCTTACAAGGTTTTTCCAATGCTAGTAAGTCCATTGAGGAAATTCCACTCCTTTATTCTGACTTTTTAATGCTTCTGAACCACTAAACTTGTTTTGATAATAAAAATATAATAAAATCAAAATGAAATGGGTCTTTAGAAAGTGGTATAAAATCAAGGCCCTGACAGCCGGAATAGTCTCAGAGAACTGAGTGAAAGCAGAAGTGATTAAGGGAAAGAAATAATGTATGATATGTAAAATGGTACCTGGCATGTAACACTGTACATTTGTGGTACCATGTACGAGGCTCTATGCTAGGCACACATTATATGAGAAATAGAGCAATGAACTATTTTTATCCAGATAAATACTAGAATGTGGGTGACATTCTCAAAAGGTAGGAACTGTTAATTCAAAGGATTTTTTCCTTTTAACCTCTAGTAAACATTTAATTTTCAAGTTCACTTCAGCCAGTGGAATATTCAGTGAGATTCCTCCTTGTTTTAGTCAGCTAGTGTATCGATCCCAGATGCTTCAGATTTCTTATGCACAAATGAAGTATTTAAATGATAAAATAAATTATTTCCTCCACTCCTCAAATGGGTGAGACATGAGAGCCCTATTGAGTGTCAGAAACAGGAATAGAGCCATAAAGAGTTATATATGTCATGATGTTCTGTGCAGACCATTTCAAATAGGACTGATTTTCATTCAACTTAGAATACAGTTTTAGGTCCAATCTGTTTTAGTCTTGTAAAAGAACAGGAATAGAACATAACATTGCCAAAGATACCAGTTTCCTGGAAGGAATATAAACAATGCCTCAAGAACAGTACATTCCTTTTTATTTTTGAAAATGTCATTATCTGAAGTTTGAGGAAAAATGTTTATTCCTTTGAGCTGAGCTTAAGTTTAACAAAGCCTACTATCTTATCATAGAAATGAATGGAAAAAAATGCTTCAAAATATTAACAAAGATTATCTCTGAAGGGTGAGATTATAATCTTTTTGTATTTTATACTTTTCTGAAATTTCCAAATTGTTTTATTTTCAGCTTTTTATTTTGAAAAATTTCAAACCCACAGAAAAGTTTCAATAGTGCAATGCTCATATACCTTTCACTTAGGATGCATCAGTTGTTAACATTTTGCCAAATATGTTCTTGTTGGGGGCGTGTGTGTGTGTGTGTGTGTGTGTGCGCGTGCAAACTCCACTCATAATATTTCTGTGGAACTTTTTAGGAGTAATGTGGACATCTTCACCCCTAAATATTTGAACTCATTTTAGCTGAGAACAAGAACATTCACTTACATAACCACTATGTATTAAATTCAGGAAATTTAATACTGATGTCCTAATTATCTTTTTTATAGTCATTCTTCCTAGTAATCTAAAATCTAATCCAAAATCATACATTACATTTAGTTTTCAAGTCTCTTTAGTCTGAAATAGTTTCTCAGTCTGTCTTTTATGACACTGACATTTCTGAAGAGTAAAGAGCAGTTATGAGTAGAATATGTTAAATTTGGATTGCCTGATTGCTTCTTCTATGCAGTTTGGGCAAGAATACCATAGAAGCGATACCGTGAGTCCTTCTCAGTGCATCGTCTCAGAAGGTATGTGGTATCAGTTTGACCCAATATTGATGATGTTAACTTTGATCATTTGGTTAAGTTTGTGTATATCGACTTTCTCCAATGTAAAGGTACTTTCTACCTTTATAATTAAATAAACTTATCGATGGGAAGATAGTTTGAGATTGTGTAAATATCTTGTTCCCCAACAGACTTGTACCCAATGATTTAGCAATCACTGATGATTCTTGCTGAAACATTATTTATATGATGGTGATTTTCTAACTTTACAATTTCTTCTACAGCTTTCAGTTGACATTCTATTGTAAAGAAGAGCTTTTTCTTCCCCTCCTTCCATTTTATTTGTTTGTATCAGTATGTACTAATGGGTTTGTCTTTTGTTCAATATGTTATACTCATTACAGTCATCATTCATTTTGATACTCATATTGCCCCAGATTTGGCCAGTGAGAGCTCTTTTGAACTGGTTTTCTGTGTCTTTTGAAATGTACCCATTAATTTTGGGGCACTTCCTTACTTTCTGGTACAGCAGGATATCCAAGTTCATCTTTGCACAGCTCTGGAGTCCTAATTCCTTTTAGTAGTAAATGATGATGAGAAGCCAAGATCAGCTGTGCATTAACTGTCAGAGTGTCATTGTTTTTAGACTTATAAATACATACGTATTAGATACGTACTTTTTAAAAATAAAATCACACTTCATGCTTTTATTGCTAATTCCAGTTTTTTAAAAACTTCACAGAATTCTTCCTCTTCTTATCTCATTCCATATCTACTTTCTTCTACCATGAAAACCTTGACTCCCAGCAACATCATAGTATTTACTCATTTGGTCGACTTAAAGCACATACAAAAGGAGTTCTATATTACTATACCCATATCACTACAAACAAAACCTCAAGATCTACCATGATGTGGCTTAATTTGTTAAAAAAATAAAATTAAAAAAAAACCCCTCAAGATCTTTTCTTTTATTGTCTTTAGAAAATACCTAACTTACAGTATATAGTCTAAGCACTGTACTAAAAAGGTTTAGTTCTTTTTTGTGTGGTCATGTTACCAATTTGATAAACAGGTTTGTTTATTCCCATGTGTATTCAACTTTGGGGTTTTTCCTGTCTTTGTTTTATTCTTTATGTTCTAAATTTGTAAAAAATATCATGGTGTGTTATATTTTTAAAAGAAGATATTGATTCTGTTCTCAGATATTGACAGTGCTCAAATGAAGCAAAACCATTTTCATGAGATCAAATATTTAAGAGGGAAGAAAACACTGAGTTTCTACTAAGTGCTAGGTACTTTATGTATGATCACATTTCACTGTCACAAAAACAATGAAGCAGATATCATAAACTTCACTTTCAGATGAGACAATTTAAGGAGATTCAGTAAGTTAATAAAGTCTCACAGCTAGTGAGGAAAGAGATGGAATGTGAACCCATGTCTGTCTGATCCCAAAGCCCCTTTATCTATTAACAACTCATCTTTATTGGGTGCTTAAGTTGTAGGACAATGTGTTAAGTTCATTTTACCCTTAAAAGTACATCTTTTATTTTTATTCTCTATACACCAATGAAGAAATTGAAACTTAAACTATCATTAGATGAATGGCTAAATTACAGTAAATCTGTTATGGAATAATTATGTATCACTTCATAAGAATATATCAGATCTGATTTAGTTTCATAAAATATCTTCAAGCCATATCATTAACTTTTTAAAAATTATGTTGCAGAATGTTCTTACATTATATAATAAATAAAACTAGCACGTACAAAGCTATACATTTATATGAGTGTGTATAAGCATATATACAGTTATCTTGATCATTCACTGATTCCATATTTGTGAATTCGACTAGTCGCTAAAATTAATTGTAACTTCAAAATAAGAGCCTGTAGCATTTCTGTGGTTATTCGCAGACATGTGCAGAACAGTAAAATATGAGTTGCCACACATACTACACACACACACACACACACACCCAGGTTGAACAATGTGATGCTCTGCCTTCTTGCTTTAGCTCCCATAATAAAAACAACTGTCCTTTCCTGGTCTGTTAGGTGCCACATTTTTCACATTTTTGTGCTTTCTGTTGGTGACTTGACTGTTTAAAATGCCCCTAAGTGTAGTGCTGAAGTGCTGTCTAATGTCCCTAAGTGCAAGAAGGCATGTGCCTTACAAAGAAAATATGTTAAATAAGTTTCATTAGGTATGGAGTAGAGTGCTTGCTGCTGACCATGAGCTCAATGTTAATGAATCAACAGTATATATTAAATAAGGAATCTTTAAACAGAAACACACGTAAGACAAGGTAACATACTGATCAACAGATAAAATGTTATGACCAGAGGCTCACAGAAACACAACTCTGTATTTCCCATTTGAGCAACGATTCTGTATTCACTAATTCAGGGTTCCGTGACTTTATTAGAACACAACTACTTTGAATAATGAGAATCAACCTTATATGTCTATGTATACGGGTTTGTGTGTGTGTAAAGATCTACCAGACATGGCAGATATGGGTGATTATACTTGGGGGTAGGGGATACAGATTGAGGGAACTTGTTAAGGAGAATCTTAATCTTTATCTGTAGTCAATGTTTTTTAAAAAATAAATTAAAAAGGAGTAGGGATCTTGGAAACTCATCAACAGTATCACAACAATTTAAATGGCAAAGCTAGGATGAAAAGGTTGTATTGATTCTAAACCTCATGTTCCTAATCACTATGTCTCTCTCACTTTCTTTTCACCATAAAATGGAATGAGGAAGTAACCATGCAGAGTAATGGAAACTGGTAAAGCTCACTGAGAGATAGTAGTTTAGAGAATGAGCTCTGAAGCCATACTGATAGGGTTTGATTCCTGGTTTTGCCACTCACTGGCACTATTCCTGGGCAAGTTACTTTAGTTAGCCTCTCTGTGTCCCAGTTTCTTCATATACAAAAGGGGATCACATAGTAGCTACTTCATAGGGCTACTGTGGGGACTAAACAAGTTATTACAAAGTGCTTAGAATAGCACCTGGGCCCACAGTGAGTGCTCAATAAATATTCATTAGCTATCACTATATCACTACTAGTATGACGGAAGACAATAACTGCTCTAAAAAGAAAGTGACCTGTTAGGAATACTTTTTTTTTTTTAAAGAAACAGGGTCTCACCATGGTACCCAGGCTAGACTCAAACTCTTGTGCTCAAGCGGTCCTCCCATCAGCTTCCTGAGTAGCTGGGACTACAAGCACGCCCCACAGCGACTGGCTAGGAATATACTTTTAACTTAATATCATGCACAGGCTAGCTGGCTTTTCCTATTTATGGGAATAGCAAAAATTCTCATTTGTCTCCTGGCATACAAGTTTTTAAATTTATATTTCCTATTTCTAATACTAAACTTATTTTATATAAAAAGCCCCTGTAAACATG
Source organism: Eulemur rufifrons (assembly GCF_041146395.1). Taxonomy (NCBI): domain Eukaryota; kingdom Metazoa; phylum Chordata; class Mammalia; order Primates; family Lemuridae; genus Eulemur; species Eulemur rufifrons. The sequence continues at coordinate 81,524,570 of NC_091011.1, read as the reverse complement.
CGGCTACAGACAGGAGGCTGAAGAAAGTATCTTGCTGAAATCTAAGTTTGGTGGATATAGCAAAAGTATAAAGGTTAAAAGGCCATAGGCAAATGCTATGAAATTCTTAAGGCCTCTAATTCACAAATACCAACAGAGAGCCAAAACGCACTGTACCTCAGGCATAAAATGTTTTAAACATTTGTCTGAATTCATATTTGCACATCATATTTGGACCTTAAACTTCTACAGAGAGGTGTGAAGACTGAAAAAGGCAACATGCTTTAGAGACCAGATTTTTCCTACTTGTCACATAATTTGCTGAAAATAAGCTTAATTGCTCCAATGTATACTTTGTAGAAATAAGACACGGCTCTTAAAATTAGCAATATGACCGAGTTCAATCTTAAAGTGTCTACAGCCACCAGAAGCTCTAAAATAAAGATCCCCAGAGGTTATTTTTCTCTGAAGTCAATCATTTTTCCAAAACTAAGATAATGCCAGGTGTTTGTAAATCACTTTCCATCTTTTTGATTCTTTAAAGTATTACACATAAGATTAACACTTTAATTCCCACCAAGAAATTAACATACATTGGAGTAATTCTGAAGGGAGTCAGTAGAAAGTCTGGCTGAGGCTTTTTTTTTTGCAGTTTAGAAAATGAAATATTCATCCATACAATGACAGGTAAATAACCCCCATTTTATTTCTATTCTAACTGGCATAAAGACACAACAGTCTGACAAAAAAATTAATGAGAACAAGAATCAGGAACTCTAAATAGACATGAAACTTATGAAAAGTACTTCTTTTTTATAAATAATATTTCAAATTTCTCATTATTAAAATTAGCATACAATTTGAATTTGCTCCTCACCTAAATTCTACACCATTACAAAGATTACATTTTAAGGCAGATAACAATAATAGTACCCTGAATAAAGTATTTACTAAGTGTTTTAGTATGCTAAGTGTTTTCTAGAATTATTTCATTTAATTATCTCAACAATTTCAAGTAAGTACTCCCATGACCTCCATTTTACAGATGAAGACACTGATGATTTGGAAGGTTGAGTAACTTGCTTAAAGTCACTTTTAAAATTAAGCAAGTGGCAGACCTGGTAGTTATTTGAACCTAGGTTCTAACTCTTAACCACTATACTATACTCTAAGCCTCTTAACTACTTAAGCTACACTGCCTGCCTTCAGATAAGGTAGCAAACAATCCCCACAGGCATTTTCCCTTTTTGGAATATTCCCTACTGTGTTTGTATTGTTCTCAGTGTATCTGAGGTTTGTTTAGAATCCAAGTAAAACAAACTGTTCCTGACAAAATATATTAGCTGGCAGTAAATAGCTTAGGGACCAAAGAAAGGAATTAAACTGAAGGTAAAATATTTGCTGACACCACCCTAACATAATTCTTGTTCTAAAGGCTAAAAATAAGTCAGCCAGAGAAATTTATTGGTTCAGAGAATGAGCTAATAAAATAAATAAAAGCAATGGCCCTGGGCTGTGGTATCCATACATAACAAGGCACGCATTCATTCGAACTGACTATCTATGTGCCAGGCTCCCAATTCATGTATCACTATGTCTCTGTTTCAAGTGACAGATTTCAGAAGGGCATAAACTTCCTAAAATAATGCTTATACCTACATTCTCCATCATCGCAGGGTTGTGATTTCTAGTAGCCTGAAGATATGTTTTTTTAAAGGCCTCAAGTGTATGGAATAGGTAAACCATTATCTAAATTCTTAGGAGAACCTATCGGCGTCATGTTTTATACCACTGTGCTCAGCCTAGGCCCGTGGAATCCTACATATTCTGGAGTTAGATTTTAGGACTGGAGTTGCCTTGATCAGTAGGGAAGCCTCAATTACTTGCTATGGAAAAACAAAGGGCAAGACTCCAAGAAACACTGTTATTCTTTCCCATCCCAGTGAAAACCACCAGAATTATATATACTCTTTTCTTCTTTGAGGTATACTTAACCTTTAGGAAGACAAAAGGACAAATAATAAAGAAACTGAACTGGGATCCCAAAGTGTTATTTTATTCCAAAAATAAAGAATAGTATTTATATTACATATACTCAAAAATTTTCAATACTATTACTCAACACTAAGGCAAATAATAGCATCAGCATGAATAGGATTAATATATATTCACTGTGTAACTACATTTTATACTGACAAGAGGAAAGCTGGAAATTCCCACACTTCAAAAGACTGCTATCTTGGTAAAAAACTGAAGCTACCAATAATAAGTTATCCTAATGAAAATATCCTTGAAAATTCATCTGCCTAAATCTAGATTCTGGAACTTCTACAGACTTCCCTACTTTACTACAGTCTAGTTTAAATACTTTAATAATTTGTTAATACTAAATGAGAGCACTACTAAATAAAGACTGATGCCCATATCTGAGGTGTTTGAGAAAAATTTATTTCAACTAGAAGTTATCTTGAACAATTATGATAACAATAAACAAAAATTCTAATTTTTAAGAAAGAGATAATTCATTTTCTCTGCTCCCAAAACATTTATTTCATTACCTACGCCATCACCACTCTTTTGACACCACATTCCACAAAGAACAAACTGAGAGGAAGAACCATTCAACCAACAAGTGTCACCTACCAGAATATCAGTAATACATTCTGTATTTCAAAGCGGTGCTAACAAATTAATTTATTTTGATTGTGCTTCTACTGCCATCTGTTTGCACACTAACACGGCAACTGGTGTAATAGGAATAGCAAACTGATCCATGAACTGAATGACTGGACAGTAACTTTGTAGCAAATTATTAGAAATTTTGCACACTACTCTGAAATTTCATGTGTTCATTCATTTATCTATTTCACCTCATGTTTCATTTAAAAGCAACCAATAATTGAACCTCCCAAATACTAGGGTATTTAGCTAGATAAATTATATTGCAGTACTTACCTAGAGCTGTAAAATCTGAACCAGATTTGAATAGAGCTGACGCTAGGAGCTGAAACTGTTTAAAAAAAAAAAAAGAGAGAAGGCAAATTAATTAGCTGGCTAAGCAGAAAAATAACTTTTACAACTTTGACCATTTATTAGCCACTGTATACTTCTGCACATGTGTTACACAGGTCTATCTGCCAGACAGTGGCAAGAAGAACACATTTAGATTAAGGAATATGTTGATCTTTCTGGAATTATTTTATTACATGTTTATTAAGGAGCAACCATACAATTGAAATTTAAAAAAATTACTCATTTGGGAATCTATCATATATGGACAGACTGGTACCCTGGGCAGTTACTGAATTTTTAGTATATACACACTCTCACCTCAAAAATAAATACATGCCACTGTAAAACACCTGATGTCTCAAAAATGTAAATCAAATGCTGAGAAAAACACATGTACAGACCATTCTTAAATTATAATTTAGATTGGGATCCCGCAATCACGTACAATTGTATTGCTAAAACTCAAAAAGCCTTTTCTAATGGAAATAAGATTGCAATTGTTCATTAGATTCCCAGGCTAGCCAGTTAAAGTTAATTTAAAAGAGACAATGTAACTGAACAATGATGAACTACAATGTGTCCCAAAAGTCACCACACATAAGGAAAATGTTTCCCTATGTATGGTGACTTTTGGGACACCCTGTAGAATAAGCAAAACTATGACAACACTAGCAATTTAACAAATTGGTACAAAATAAAAATTTAGGAGAACTATTTATATTTATCTTGAATGAGGATGCTGGAAAAAAAGCAAGTTAAAGCGATGAGTAAGAGTAGACAAACAGGCTGGGCGCGGTGGCTCACACCTGTAATCCTAGCACTCTGGGAGGCCGAGGTGGGAGGATTGCTTAAGCTCAGGAGTTCGAGACCAGCCTGAGCAAGAGCAAGACCCTGACTGTACTAAAAATAGAAAGAAATTAGCCAAATAACTAAAAAGAGAAACAATTAGCCAGGCATGGTGGTGCGTGCCTATAGTCCCAGCTACCTGGGATGCTGAGGCAGGAGGATCGCTTGAGCCCAGGAGTGGGAGGTTGCTGTGAGCTAGGCTGACGCCACGGCACTCTAGCCCAGGCAAGAGAGTGAGACTGTCTCAAAAAAAAAAAAAAAAAAGAGTAGACAAACAAGTGGAACCTCAATGGAGTTATTTGGCACTTCCCAAGGCTTGAATAGTTGATACCACTAACTCCTCAGAATGTATCATACACCTGTGTTTGCAGCCTTTGAAATTTCAGGTATTAGTCACATTAATATCTGTGAGCCCTGATTAATGGTCCTTTGAAGGTCAGAAATTGGAAAAATATTCCAGAGGTATCTATCTAAGCAAGAGACAGGAAAAAGGGAGACAAAAAGAAGAGTTTCAAAAAAAATGATCTTCATATATTTTGGGTATCAGTCCTCATCAGATATATCTACTGCAAATAATTTAATCTGTAGCTTATCTATTTATTTTTAAAATGTCTTTTAGTGAGTAGAAATTTTAATTTTGTTGAAATACAGTTTATCAAGTTTTTTCTCTTATAATTAGTGCCTTTTGTGTCATATTCAAGAAATCTTTTCCTATCCCAAGGTTGTGAAAATAATCTGTTTTCTTCTCAAACCTTTATTGTTCTGGATTTTAAATTTAAATATGTAACCCATCTTGAATTAATGTTTGTGTAAAGAGTGATATAGGGGTTGAAATATCTAGTTATTTAGTATCATTCATTAAAAATTTTCCTTTCTCCATTGGACTCGGCACCCTAGTGAAATAATCTATTGATCACATATACATGGGTCTATTTCTGGACTCTTCTGTTCTATTAACCTATTTGTCTATCCTTAACCCAGTACCACATTGCCTTGATTACTGTGGCTTTATACAAAGTCCTGCAATCAGGTAATACTAAGACTCCGACTTTGTTTTTCTTGTTTCAAAATTGTTTTGGCTAGTCTAAAACCTTTGCATTTCCACATACATTTTAGAATTAGTGTGTCTATTTGCTTAGCGACAACAAAAACCAAACTTGCCAGAAAATTGACTGAGAATGCATGAAAATAAAGACCAGTGTAGGGAGAAATGTGCAGCTCTAAACAATTTGTAGTCTTTCAATCCATAAATATATCTTTGCATCTATTTAGGTCTTCTTTAATTTCTTACAACAGACACTGCTACACATTTCATATTTTTTGATGCTAATATAAACAGTATGCTTTTAAGTTTTCATTCATTTTAATATTGATCACTGATAGTATAAAAATAATTGCTTTTTTCCCTATTGACCTTGTATTATTCTGTAACCTTGCTAAAATCACTTGTCCTCAATATATTGTTTTATATACTCCATAGGGTTTTGTGTACACAATCATCACTTACAAATACAAACAAATTTACTTTCTCCTTTTCAATCTGTATGCTATTTATTTCTTTTTCTTTCCTTATCGCACTAGCTAGGATTCTTGGTACAATAATAAATAGAGGTATTAACAGCATACATTCTTTCCTTGTCATGAGATGGGGAAAGGGTTTAATATTTCACAATTAAGTGTTATCCTAGCTGTATGTTTTTCACAGATGCTCTTTATGAGATTTAGGAAGTTTCCTTTTATTCCTAGTTCACTAAGAATTTCTATCATGAATGGGTCTGAATTTTATTAGATGCTTGTCTTCACTGATTGAGATAATCTATGGTTTTTCTGCTCCATTCTATTAACATGGTGAATGGTACTGGTTTTCAAATGTTAAACTACTATTCCTAGGATAAACCTCAACTTGGTCATGGTGCATTAACCTTTTAATGTATTGCTGGATTCAATTAGCTAAAATGTTCTCAAGAATTTTACAACTCTGTTCATGAAGGATATTGGTCTATAATTTTCTTTGCTTGTAATGTCTTTGTTGGCATTTTATATCAGAGTCAGACTGACTTCATAAAAAGATTTAGGAAGGGTCTGTCTTCCTTTGATTTTTGATAGTCTACGTAGAATTGGTATTGTTTTCTTCCTTAAATGGCTGATAGAAATTATTGATATATTGGGCCTGGAGTTTCCTCTGTTAGAAAGTTTTTGATTACGAATTCAATCTCTGTAATAGTTATGGGGCTCCCTAAGATTCTTCCATTTCTTCTTGTGTCAGTTTTAGTAAATTATGTCTTTTTAAAAATTTGTCCAAAAATTTGTCAATTTCATCAAGTTGCTAACTTTGTTGATGAAATTTTCATAATATGTACTTACTTTAATGTATTTAGGGGTCTACAGTGATTTCCCCCTTTCATTTGTGATGTTGGTAATTTATGTTTTCACTTTTCTTTCTTGGTAATTCTTGCTATGGGTTTATCAGTTTTATTTATCTTTTCAAAAAAATTACCTTTTTACTTTTTAACTTTTCCCTATTGTTTCTTTCCTATTTCACTAATTTCCTATTTTTTACTTACTTGAGGCTTAATTTGTTCCTTTTTTCTAACTCCTAAGGTAAAAAATACACTTTATTGGCTCCATATACAGAAGGAAGGAGAGAAAACTGTTATTTTAACAATCTGATTAAATAAATGTAATTGTATGTACTGGCCTATGATTTTAACAGATACCAAATGATACTGTAGACCTCTCTCCCAAACTCTAGATTTGAATATCCAACAGTCACCCTGACATCTTGAGTCGGCTGTCTCATGGGTATCTCAAACTGAACATACCCAAAATTAAACTCAAGCCGAGTAAGGAGTCCCCAACTACTGTCACAAACCAGCTCCACCCAGAGCCTTCTTATTTCAGTTGATAGTAACCCCATCTTTCCAGTTTTTCAGGCCAAAGACTTTGGAGTCATTTCTTCAAACTAAGAACTTACATCTAAGCCATCATAAAATTGTGTTGGTTTTACCTTTAAAATATATTGAGAATCTTATCTATTTTATATCTCACCACCCCACTGCTGCTATTTTGGTCTGAGCTACCGTAATTCCTTGCTTAGATTTCTACAACGTCAGGTCTCTCTGCCTCCATCCTCATTCCCCTCTCAGTACAATAATCAAGAGTCATCTCATTTAAAGCAGAACACATTGTTCCTCTGCATAATACCCTGCACTGACTCCTTATTTATTCAGAGTAAAAGCCAAAGTCCTAACAATGGCTTATGAAGCCATTCACAGCCTGTTCTCCAAATCTCTGCTCTTACCCTCTGACCTCATCTCTGACTGCTCTCACCCTTGTTAACTCTACCTCAGCCACCATGGCCTCTTGCTGTTCTACTAAACCACAACAGAATGCTCCCATCCCCAGATCTTTGCTCTAGCCCTCCCTTTGTCAGCAATTATCTTCACCTATATATCTGCTTAGATCACTCGCTCACATCCTTCAAATTTTTGTGCAAATACATTTCTAAATGAGGTCTATAATGATCATCCTAGTTAACACTGCAACTGCCTAATTTTCACCTCTTAGACTTCTGATCTTCCCTTACCCTTTTAATCTTTTTTATTTTTCCATAATACTTATCAAATTCTAATTTATCACATAATTTGCTTATTTAATGTTTATTGTCTTCCTTCACTTGGATGTAAACACCTCCCGGGCAGGGATCTTGTTTGGTTCACTGATATATCCTCCGTGCCTAGAAAACCTGGTATACTGTAGAGAATCAGTACCCATCTGTTAAATGAATGACACCAATACTTTAGAAACTCAGCACAAGTATAATTCATACAAAATGTGCTATATTGGCTGGAAACTTTTTTTTTTAATTCTTTTTCTATTATAGAGTTTTCTCTGAAAATGGTAGAGTTGATTTAAACATCCTTTTCTCAGGCCTTTTTTAAAAAAAAAAAATCACTTTTATGAGGTTTATTAGAAGTTCAGCACCAATTTAGAATCCATGTTATGGAGACTAGAAGAAGCAAGAAGCATTTTTTGGTAATAGTAGGTAGTCAACTGGCATTGTCCTGATAACGGGCACAATGATTGTGATTATGATGATAACAGCAAAAATAAAAAAATCTACAAAAACCTTTTGGTTACTGAGAAAGATATACAATAAAATTTCTGTAAAACATATAAACAGAAAAAAAAAAAGCTACTATAGGAAATGAACAGCACCAAGGACTTTCTCAATGAATGAAATGATTTCCTATAATGAAAGTAAAGATCTATATGGCTCATTGACAAACATTGCAAGCATATATACCGGAACTGTTGACAGAGGAGTTCTTTAAATCTGTTCACACATTTTTAAACAAAATAATCATCTTAAAAGACCAGTAATTCTCATTGTCAGGAGTATTTCCCATTTTTTCTTATGTAAGAGCAGACAGAAGAGAATTTTAGGGCAAGGGTATTATTCTGAAAAAGTTTCTGAGGCGATTCTGATGCTGACATACACATACAATACCATTTTTACTAACTTCTACTGGGGCTAAACAACTCTTGATAGATTAAGCTTTTACAAAATGGAATATAAGTCTGTGGCATACAAAATCGTAAGTTGTTACTATTTTAAAAAGAAGAAAAATAGAAACCAAAATTTAAAAAATGGCTCCATTTGAACTTGAGATACCTCTCTGTCCTAATTTTTCGCATTAGCTTAGCTTTAAGAACAAACTATTTTCTTTGGCCTACTTATAGCTCACACAGCTGAAATTATTTACTTTGAAATATTTTGTTCTGGTTTGGTTTTAAAAAAATAAGGGGAAAATGATTGTTCCTGGATATAGCCACTTTATATAGAATATAGAGAAAAACACAAGGAAATCTATATATAACCCTCAAATATGTGGTCTGACAAAATTAACACTAACGGACTCTTCACAACTATGTACAGTTATAAGTCATAACATTAAACCAAACATATTCTGCTGTTCAGCAAACCTATGATAATTTCCCCTATTTCCAGTAGTATCACAAATTGACTGAAGAGTCAAGGAAAGACAACTAACTTCCCCTTCAGGGGGGTTCTGAAGTGTGTTCTGCTGATTCTCTACTTAACGAAGGGCTGAGTCGGAGCACTGAGTCAGAGAAATAGGACTCTCAGAACACTGAGTCAGAGAAATAGGACTAATTTTTACAGCAGGATAACTACGAAAGAGTATCTCTGTTTTTGTGCTAAGGACATGCGGGCTCTACTGCTTGAAGGCACAATGAACCTGGTACCTGAAAGTCATCTGACATTAAATCTGACACCTGTGTCAATGCTAATGTGAGACAAGCACAGCTTGATATTGCTGTTACAAAGCCAAAGCAAAGCAACAGCTCACACGGGAACAGACTTAAGGGACAGAACTATTAATACATATAATAAACACCAATTACGTTAAGTGGAAGGCAAAATTGACTGCAGTTCAGATGCTGCTAGATGAACAAGGACGGCTGGCAAAAGGATAAAATGACAAAAGGAATCTCAGAAATTAGTGGAAACAGAGGCTATAAAACTGTGAGAATTCATTACAGGCATATTCATACACAGTGGATAAGCAAATAAGGCCTTAAGAGTATGAAATCTTTATAAATAGTTGTTTCTATCCCATGTCATATAATAAAACACGGAAAAAGTAATGATCAGCTTCTGACTTCTCAAGCTGAGGAACTACTGATAAGGAAAGTCTGTAGTCAAGCTATATTGCTACAACATTCATGTAACTAAATAAGGCAGCAAGGATTCTACTCCCACCAACTTCTCACTTTCTCCCTAAAAAAAAAGGTTGTTTTCTTTCTCTCTTGAATGACCTTGACTTGCAACAGAAAAGTTTATATTGAACTATTAAGTAATCCTTAAGTAAAAGAACCATGGGACTATGGAAAAAGAAAAAATTTCTATTTCCTTCCCAAACACAAAACTAATGTCTAAGTTAAAATTTTATACCTGAGAATTTTTTTCTGAATGCAACAAGGGTTTTTTTGTGTGTGATTTGAATCTTATCACATGGAAATATGCCTCTTCAAGTTTGATTTCACCTCCTCTGTGCCATTTTAAAGATTACTGATATCATATTTTCATTTTCCTTTAAACACTCAAAAGCAAAATCAGCAAATATAATTTAGAAAGACATTTAAAAAAATACTCAATTTCTAAAGTTTATTACAACTTTTCTTTACCTCTTTTGTCTCTTCTGGGTCTGAATGATCCACAGTTATATAAAGATCGTTTTGTAAATATTTCAGAGCACTAAGGGGATCCATTTGGGCCTTTTCTTCAAACCTAGAAAATGTAAACAGTAATAATAACTATCTGGGTTATAAGAAAACATCAGAAATGTCTTTCAGACCTGGAGTAAAATACACTGTGTATGAGTTACTCTGGATAGCTTAAAAAAATTGTGTTTAGGAATCAAGAGGTAAGAAATGTAGATAGTGCAGATGTGGAATTCCTGGAGAAGTAAAGGCAATGCCAGGTGATCACAGGCAGTGGTGGTGCTAGAGACGGGGTAAGAGTACTACTTCCTTCCCCTAAAATTATAAGCTAGGACTAACCAACTACAAAACACAGTGAATATGCTAAATTTTTTATATAACAGAACTCCAAAAAAGCCCAATGTGTTTCATGTAAAATAAGCAGAGAGAGACTGAAAATACTGTGTAGATTTGTATATTTTCCAAGGGAGGTGCTTAACAGATACTTTGGAAACTGAAATGAGTATGGTCTCTTTTAATAGGTATCATTAACACTGATTAGATATTTTTAATGAGATGATTTACATGTCTCAGTCAGTAATAACAATAACGGAAATAATAATTGTACCAACCACTTATCAAGCATCTGTAATATGCTAGACACTGTATCAAATATTTTATATATACAACTTCATTTATCCCCACAATGATGCTATGATGATATTTTGTCACCATAAAAAAAAAGAATAGACTTTTTAAATTAAAAGCCAGAGGAAGCTGGGCATGGTGGCTTACACCTGTAATCTGGGAGGCTGAGACAGGGGTATCACCTGAGGCCAGGAGTTTGAGACCAGCCTGGGCAACATAGCAAGACCTTGTCTCTACAGAAAATAAAAGAATTAGCCAGGCGTGGTAGTATGCACATGTAGTTCCAGCTACTTGCGAGGCTAAGACAGGAGGATCACTTGAGCCCAGGAGTTTGAGGTTGCAGTGAGCTATGCACTCTAGATCAGGCAACAGAGAGAAACCCTGTGTTTTAAAAAAAAAAAAAAAAAAACGCCAGAGGAAAGAGTTTATAAGTGAATTCCAATTCTTTACATATAGCACTAAACAATCTCCTTTAATCTCTAATGGGTGTATGGCGAGGAAACTTTTAAAAAGAGCTCAATTTAGCCCTCTCCAACCTCGCTCTTCCTCGGGTGTAAAATACGTGTAATATGTACTTTACCTGGAAGATTTGCTTCAAAGATGCAATAATATAACAAATAACATACACCTTATTTATAATGTATAATTATTTATATTACTGATATCATCAGTGATAGCAGTCATTATTTTCAGATTTTGGTTTTGGTTTCATTTGGCACAATTCAAGTACATGGGCAAAACATTTTATTTAAATGTAAATGTCCATGATGTCATTTTCATGTTTGTGAATCTTGGAAATAAAATGATTTCTAAAGAAAAAAAAAAAAAAAAAAAAAAAAAAAAGAGCTCAATTTAATATTCCAACTACCAGCTGTTATATCCAAAGTAGAAAAAGAGCTAATACTATAATCTCCCCAAATTTGTCCACGAAGTTTAACATTAAGTAAAATACTAAGAAATCAAATTTTTGCAACTTAAATATTAGATGAAGGTACTTCAAGCTTAAATCTTGTTAATAGAGTTCATATCTTGCCATCCAGACAAGGTGAAGATTCAGAACTTTTCCATGTAGATTCCATAAGAAATGCACTAATAATAAAACATAGTAATGCCCCAAACTAGCTTCTGTCATTAATTTATCTCTCAAGCACACCTTATGAAAGCAGAGAAAGGAACAACTAAACATTATATGATAGAAGCACACAAATATAACATATACACACAGACTTTTGTGTACTTATATTCTATATAAAATATATAAATATATTAAATACACAATATGTATATATGTGTATATATACACCCCTGTGCGTGTGTGTGTGTGTGTGTGTGTGTGTGTGTGTTTGGTGGTTAAGTGGTGAGCACTCTGGAGTCAGAATACTCAGGATTAAATCCTGGCTCTATCACTTATGGTTGGGTGACCTTAGATGAATGCCTCTGTTAAAATTAGCTGAGCATGGTGATACGTGCCTGTAGTCCTAGCTACTCAGGAGGCTAAGGCAGGGAGGATTGCTTGAGCCCAGGATTTTAGGGTTGCAGTGAATTGTGATTGGGCCACAGCACTCCAGCCTAGGCAACAGATCAAGACCCTGTCTCTTAAAAAAAAAATCCTCTGTTTTCTTCTTTTATAAAATAGTGATCATGACAGTACCTACTCCACTGACTTACTATGAAAATAAAATGCAGAATCTAGTATCTAGCATACGATAATTGCTCAATAAATGGTAGCTATCACCATCATTAAAGGCTAACCTTCTCCTTCCAAAACAAATTGTTATTATCATCTAATACTATCAGTAACCACTGATAGTAACAAATACTTTTCTACATTTTTTTAGTAGTTTATCACTTGCTAAATTAAAAAGCAAACATGACTCAGGAGACATATATGAAAATGTTTGATTATGTGATTTTTGCAATTAAGTAATAATGTAAAACTACAACCATATTTTGAAGTTATATTTTGAAACATCAAATTATAAAGATATTGTATAGTCAGCTACATCACCACATTCACTGTTAACTCTCAATAGCTTGGGCCTGTGTCAATAATCTAGAGCTAATCTAATTTGTAGTAGTCAGGCCTTGAGTTACTCTGAGGTAAGCACGTCACCTTCACAGAAATTGTTTTTCCATTATTTTAACAGTTGCAAAATTTCACTTGTTCTGTATTTAGAAATTTTTAGCATCAATATCTATCTTTACTTTTTATCTTCCTTTGAAAGAGGAAAGCAAAAATATGTAGAACAACAGGCATTTACAAAATCCACCATCTTCACAGTATTAATACTGCTTTATTACTAAATTTGCAAAAGAAAAAGTCACATCTCCAAGGCTAGGTAATATTAATAGCTGATAATGTTAATTAAAAGTTTTCAATGAATTATTTTTATACCTGTGTTTTCTTATGAGGTACTTGCAATGCCTCAGTAAATAATCTTTTGAAGGTCTACACAACTTCAGTGACCAGAAGTCATCTAATCTCATCTTTGGAGAGCAAGATTTTCCTGGATTTCCACCAAATAAGTAATGAACCTACAATAAACAACATAAAACAGACTTTTAAAAATGAATGCATAATCAAGAAACTACAGAAGCGATAGTAAAATTTCTTTTTCTTTTTTTTTTTTGAGACAGAGTCTCACTTTGTCACCCAGGCTAAAGTGCCATGGCGTCAGCCTAGCTCACAGCAACCTAAAACTCCTGGGCTCAAGTGATTCTCCTGCCTTAACTTCCCAAGTAACTAAGACTATAGGTGCATGCCACCATACCCGGCTAATTTTTCTATTTTCAGTAGAGATGGGGTCTCATTCTTGCTCAGGCTGGTCTTGAACCCCTGACTGAGCTCAAGCAACCCTTCTGCCTCCGTCTCCCAGAGTGCTAGGATTACAGGTGTGAGTCACTGCGCCCAGACACAGTAAAATTTCTTCCTAACAGGTAACTTCCTTAGCCTTATTCATAAAAAAAATTAAAAATTACACTGCATTCTTACCAAAGGCTTCTCTTGATTTTTCTCAAGTTTCCATTTTACTTTAAAGCACGATGGCTACTTTTTAAAATTACATTTTATACTAAAATGAGTTATATTACTACAATTACAATGACAGCGGAAGACATGAAACAAAAGCAATGATAGGAAGAAACTAATCCAAGATATAGTTTGCTGAAGACAACAAATAATGAGGTTTATCAAGTTAATCACACATCAATCATAATACTAAATGATAGCCTTAAAAAAAAACTCTGACATGTTGAATCCATGAAGGTCAACAGTCAAAAGGTCAACTAGAAATTTTAAAAAATTTTGACATCTTAATTTTGCTTTAACCTAAATGCCAAATATTAAATGGCACATATAATTTGTGAAATAACTTAAAAATACTTCATTATTCAATACCAAAAGAGAAATACAAAAGGAATGTGATAATTTCATTAAGTTTTAATGTTATTCTGTACCCATATAAAGCATTAAATTATTTACTGAAATTTTGAAAACATTTCTGTCATTGGTGTTATAGAGTTATTGTCTCTGTCCTATAGATGGAAATTCATCTACCCCTTAAATTGGAAGACTCCAATAGAAAGGGCTTTTATTCACTCCCACAGTATCTTTTACCTAGAGGTCTCAAACTACAGCACAGAATTTAAAAAATCATCCATTGTCTAAACAGTAAGAATCAGGCTCTGTCAGTAATTTACTATATAATCTGAGTCCAATCACTAAAGTACATGTTAAGGGAGAAACAGTTAAAGAAATTACTCTGAATACTTAGTGATATTAAAACTGCAGAATGCAGGACCATTTTCACAAGGCTAATAGAAAAGAGATGTCACTCATCTACAAGAAAAATAAAAAGACTTCCTATCCACTGAGAAAATCTAAAACCAGGAAATTATATACCTGGTTCTTTTCATATCATGTAACAAGGTACAAAATATTGAAAGCTACACGTTGTAGAAACAATAAGCCATGCTATAAATCGATCTATGCAGCTAAGCACCAACCACTGATGATTTTCAAAAAAGGAAAAAGTGCCAAGAATTGTAGACTATGCAAAAATGTTTATTCTCTTAAGGAATTTTAGGGAAAAGTGATAATGGGCATTTGCTACATATGCTATTGAATATATGCTATGTATTATACCTTCTTATTCAAATCTACTTAAAAACAATCAGAAAGGTATAATTGGGGATTCTTTTAGATTGGGGGCCATGGAAAATTACAGGTCAGTAAGCTAGGATACCTTGTGTAGCTCATCATATACAAGCTGATGGGCAAATCTTGGACATGGTTCTTCCTCCTGAAGACTTTTACTTGGATTATCCTTTGCAGCTTGATCATTCTTATAGACACAAGACCTGCAAGACATTGCTTTTAAGGCATTTTATCCTAGAAAATTAGCAGCAAATATAATGTTAATACAACCACAGCATGCAAATTAATTGCCTGTCCGATTACCAACAGAAAAAAAATTATTAATTTGGTCACATCAAATCTTAAAGTTTTAGTCACTCATAAAATAATCTGAATTTGTTAGAACTGAGTTCTGAAATTCTTTTAATGTCCATCAAATACAGCTCACTTAAAACCAACCTACCTTCAGTTATGATATACAAACAACTTACATGAAGGCTCAAATTAAAGGTTGAAGGAGATGCTATCTTGTCTACTTATTCACAGTAAAAAGACTCACAGTAGAGTGCTTTCACTTTGACTATAAATAGAGGTCCTAGTTAGAAAATAATAAATTCCTTAGTTGCAAAGTACTACTCTCCATGGTAATAGTAACTTTGGGGCAATCACAGAATGTTAGAGCTGGATCTAATGTTAGAGCTGAATCCACATTTTCCCAAAGCAAAATGTGCACCAGTTCTGTAAGGGCTCTATGACAAAAGGGTTCTGGTTTGGAAACGCTGAATAATAATGTCCTCTCCCTGCTCTAGTCGAACATCTTCATTTTATCATATAAAAACTAAGACCTGGGGACATTAAAAAAGCACTATTCTCAAGTTCACACATCTACCTGGCAGCAGAACCTAGACTAAAATATAATTCTTTTGACTTCTAGACCAGAAACCGTCTACTAACTAAAAAACATATAGGTAATATACTTTCACTGAACATCACTGTATACAAAGGTACCAATATTTTTTCAATACTGACCTTTAAATGTATGTCACAAATTAACATAAGCCTTCCAATTCTCTCTTCTTTTGAATAAACCAACAACCTCAAATAACTGTTACATTGGGATTACAGCACAGCCAAGAGTTCCTTACCAACTATTCCTCACAATGTCATAAATCCAGAATGAATTTCTGACATTCTCTTCCCTCTTTTCCTTGTCTTTGCTGAGTCCAGATAAAACATGTATTTCATTCAGTTCTGGATCAATAGTTGCTCTCTGTGTAAATCCTGTCATTGGAACTATAAGTTGAAGAAAAAAATTAGATGAAAATATTTACATTATATAGCAGATTAGTACTTACTCTTTAAAACATTAATATATTCTTATTTTGTTCTATATGTCTGCAATACTTCTAACACATTACGTACTTTTTTATTAAACAACAAACAATTGTTCATTGCCTTCTCCTTGCTCTATAATGTAAGCTTCGCAAGGGCAGAGGTTGTTTTGTCCACTATTTTGTTCCCACTGCCTGGCATGTAATAATTATTCAACAATTTGTTGAAAGAATCAATGAATGTCAACTACCAGCTAGAAGGAGCTTTCTTTAGCACTCTGGGTTTTGTGATATGTTTGGAAAGGTCTTCTCCCAATCCTAGATAATTAAAACCAATTAGAATTATAATTTTATTTCTTAAGTATAAAATTTAAGTTCACCCAGAATCTTCTTTGATACACAGAAGTTAAGCAGGGATCCAAATTTTCCTTCTTTTTGATGCCAACTCTTAAGTGATGTAT
This sequence comes from Eulemur rufifrons, assembly GCF_041146395.1. Taxonomy (NCBI): domain Eukaryota; kingdom Metazoa; phylum Chordata; class Mammalia; order Primates; family Lemuridae; genus Eulemur; species Eulemur rufifrons. The sequence continues at coordinate 81,507,933 of NC_091011.1, read as the reverse complement.
CAACGTTATTTCTTGTATGATCTATTTTCCCTCTTATAGTAAATGCCAACTTTGCCAAATATAGTAAATTCTCATATGTATTTGGGGTTATTTTCATACTATCTGTTCTATTCCATTCTACTAATCTGTATCAAATTGTAGCTTTATAAGTATCTGGTAGAGCTGGTACTACTTCATTACCTTTCATTTTCAAAACTGTCTTTAATGTTCTTACATATTCACAGTGGAACTTTAATTCACATTTACACTATCAAATAAACTAAATTTTATACTAAAAATATGAAATATTTTTATAAGCTTGTATGTAGCAAAAACACCCCTGGAAGGATAAAAGGTGGAAATTAGGGAAAGTTATTATTATTAATAATTTTGAGAGGGAAAAGATACATACTCTGTTTTTATCAGAATAATGGCACACCAAATATAAAAGACAGTAAACCAAAAGCAGTGAAGTCTAGTTACATGAAAAATAAGCACTACCATTTCCTAGTTCAGTAATCTGTGTTAGTAACAGCAAATCATTAGCTTCAAAGTCTTCTCTCTATTGCTATTTTGGCTTTACTCAGTTAACTGGTAAAAGTCTGAACGGGCCAAAAACATAAGAACTTGTTATTACATTGATTGTTTTAATGTCAATAAGCACTTCCCAGGGATAAAATAAAAATTAGTAAGATTATACTTTTAAGGTTTTCATGAAAATGTATTTATAGATAAATCAGATCTTGTAGACATAACTCACATAGCCCTCATATGTTAATTTCACAGCCTGATAACAGCAGAAGGGAATGAAATTTAATTGTCAAAATTTTGGAGCTAGAGGAGGCCTTAAGATCAACTGATCCAGTCCCCTCATTTTCAGATGAATAATTAGGTCCATAGAAGTTGTATAATTTTGCCAAAACTGCAGAAGGATGAGTGGCAGACCCAGACGAAGAGAGACCAAGTCTTCTGATTCTCAATTCACTATTCTTTCAATTACACCAATCTGTTACAATGGTTAGAGCAGAATGGAATAAACAATGGCAGATGTGGGAAAATAGAGTCAACAGAATTTAAGGAAAAAAAAACAAGTGAACACAAAACTACAGAACAGGGAACAGGTTGTAAGAGTTCAGTATCACCAATACTTGACTTAGCATTTGGCAGATGCTGAAGGCTCAATATATGTTTCTTAACATGAATGAATACAGATATGAGAAAGTACTCCTATTATAACAGACTGAGTTTCTATAGCAAACTATAAAGCTCTGGTGGTGTGAAAGACCATCTTCTAAACATAAGTTTCAATTAGTGTTAAATACAGAGCTTACATATGGGGAATTTGCTAAACTCCTTGTGTTCACAGTCTTATTGCCAAAAGTTATCCAGAAATAAACTCAAATTTTAGATATGCTGAATTTTGATGTAATTATGTATGTGTTAGACACAATACTAATAAATCCCTTCTTTCTAAGCAGCTGCCAATCCATTGATGTAAATTATAATTTCCTTCTGAGGGGAGCATAAGGTTGTTACACTCTAGTGAAAAAATAAAAGAATTAAAGTTTCTTCAGATGTTCAATCTAAGTTGATACATTTAGATAATTATAAAGAGCAACAATTTAAGATTTTATAGTATCTAACACAACACAAAATTATAAGCAGCAGCAGCAATTTTACTACTAGCCATACCATCTCTAATTGGTGATCTCAATAGTTCAAACAAATTTCTTCTATGATTTCAAACAATCCAATGTGAAACTCACATTGTAAGAGCAGTTTTTAATCAAATAACACACATTACTGAATCATATATAAACAAAATAATTATACATTAAGTCCACCTCAAATTACTGTAATTTACTATAGTAAAAAAGCTCTAGAAGAACTGTTAATAAACAATAAAATGTTTAAATAAGCTACAGAGCATCTACATAATAGATAAAATTGGTATCTTTTCAGAATATTTAATAATGTGGAAATTTAAATAGTATCCTGCCTTCTTAAAAAGACTTTTCATGGCTTACAAAATAAATAATAATCTAGTTTAATCAAAAAAGTAAATGTACCTTTTTGAAGTGAGGTGAAAGTAATTCTGATATTTTTAGAAGATCTAGAGTACTGAAAAGATTGAATGCTCTTTAAGAAATCCTGAATAAAATCTACGTATTTCAGCTGAGCTTTTCACAGGTTTTGAAAAGCACAGTCAGGATTATACTGCCAGATGCATACCTAGAACTGTGTTAATTAAGGCTAGAGCCATATGCTTCAATTCCTAACCTGGGCTTGAGGAGTTAAGAGAAGCATTTTGGGAGACTATGATCTACATGCCAAGGTCTGAGACGTATGCAACACAAGATAGCTAGATTTTGGAGGCGAGAGAAAAGAGTGATTCAGACAGGGAGAATAGCATAGGCAAAAACTCAAAGGCAGGAAAAAGTATGCTATCTATAAAGATTTAATATTCAGTCATCATAGAACAAAGAGTTGGTGGCAAAGAGAGTATAGATACCAAGAATGGGGCTGGAGAACTCAGCTTAGGGCATATCAGAAAGGAGTCTGTGAGTCAGGCTGAGTTAAGACTTAATCCTGAGGGTCAAGACAAACGATTAAAAGATTTTAAGTGAGAAAGAAAAACAATGAGGTGTATATTTTAAAGATATTTTCTTATCTTAATTAGCCCTAATCAAAAGGTAAGGCTGTTAATTTACTTCTTTTTCCTTCCCATGAACAACTATAAGTTCCATAAAGACAGAGCCCTTATTCACAGTTGTATTCCTAGTGCTTAGCTTATTATCTATCACCTAGTAGGTGACCAAAAAATATCTGCTAAATAAATTTTAAGGCATATGGTTCTATTCTTAATTAGTAACACAAAATAGCTGTATTCTGCTTGCAGTGTGGAGAATGGCTTAGGGGGAGGGGTGGCATACACAGGGAAGACTACAAGACAGAGGCCAAAGATGTGATGACAGCCCAAACTAGTACAAGTCAAGCAGCAATGGGAATAGCGAGAAGATAGAGGTAAAACTAACATGACTTGTGACCTGATGTTAACTGGATAGATCAGTGAACTTAAGGGCAGTATTGACAACCTCTTGTGAAAATTAAGACACCCAACAATAACTTAACCTGCCCAAAGTCAGGGGTTAATCTATTTTTACTCATAGAGTAGCCATAAGCAGGGACACTATTTTCCTTAAAATGTAATTTTGATCATTTACAAACGCAGAAATGAATGCTAAGACATTAGGCAATTTGCCTAAGGTTAGTTGACTAAAGACTAAAACAGGCTCTGGAGAGCTACAACAGTGGTTCTCAATCCTGGCCACATATTAGAATCCTCTAGGAGAAAGAAAGGAGACAGGGAGGATAAAGAGGAAAATAGGGAAGGGATTGGGAAGGAAGGAAAAGAAGGAAAAAGAAAGGAAGGAAGAAAGGGAAGGAAGGAGGGAGGGAGAGATGAGGGAAAAAAGAAAGAAAAACAAAAAGAAAATAATCTCAGTTTTGCTCTGATTTGCTAACGGAGCCATTGAGGTTCCTAAATTCAAAGTATAACTGTAACACTTTTAGGTAAGAAAATTTTCCAAGTAGTTCTAACCAGATGCTCAACTCTGCCATAAAAATCTTCAATAAAATACCCATTTACATAAAGCCTTTGAACAATGCATCTCATGGGAATACTGTTAAAATTAACCACCTGGAAAATGCACACTTAGAAAAAAGTGGTATTTTCAAAACTTAAATCAGACCAAGACACTGATAATAAACCTTTTAATAATCTCCTACTTTATTTAGAAAAAAACCCAAACCTCTTCATTTGGACAAGACACTGAATAACCAGACTCTTATCTCTAACCTCATTTCATACCAACTTTGCCCACCCTCAATTTGTACCAGTCTCATCTGTTTCTAGAACACATTAAGTTCTTTTCCTATTTCAAGAACTTTATATTTGCTCTTCTCTCGGTTCTTCAAGTGGTTCTTCCTAATTCTCTACTTCTCATCTTAAATCTGTTTTTTGTTTGGTTTTTTTTTTTTAGATTGAGTCTCAGTCTATCACCCTAGGTAGAGTACAGTAAAGTCATTGTAGTTCACTGCAACCTGGGCTCAAGGGATCCTCCTGCCTCAGCCGCCCAAGTAGCTGGTACTAGAGGCACACGCCACAACGCCCGGCTAATTTTTCTATTTTTAGTAGAGACAGGGTCTCCCTCTTGCTCAGGTTGGTCTCGAACTCCTGAGCTCAAGCGATCCTCTTGTCTTGGCCTCCCAGAGTGCTAGGATTATAGGCATAAGCCACCGTGCCCAGTCCTCATCTTAAATCTTAAAGATTACCTCCTTAGAGATGGTTTCCCAACCTACTCTAACTAAATGGGACTGATGTTACTCATTATTACAGCATCCAATTTATTTTCTTCACAGTACTTAGAACACAACTGCAGGTCTCTCCAGTGAAATGTGAGCTCTGTCAGTGAAGGAATCTTATCACCCAGGTCCACAGCTGAATCCCAAGTACCTAAAGCAACACGTGGCATATAGAAGATAATGAACTATGTGGGGAGGGAGAGGAGAAAAACAAACTCAGATGCCAGTAGGTGATCAACAAATATTAAATTAATAAGTGAACATGTTTGCATTGTGAGAAAAATTCACTATAAATCAAGTCAAAATTGAATAATGCACAGCAAAAATGGTAATTCTGATTTTACAAAAATTGACTATAGAAGTAATCAGGGAATGAATCCACTTGTCTTTTCTACTAATACCTCTGATTCATGGCAATAAAACCATAATAATGAAAAAAATCACCACAATTTAATGTAAAATTTAAAATAAAATATAAAATTGTGTCAAATTTTATACAATAAATAAGTTTTAGAAAGACTAGAAAGAAATACATAAAAATGTCAACAGATAATCTCTGGATGTTTGATACATGTTCTTTTTTGCCTCATTCTGAATTTTTTCAAATTCCCTACAATGAATATATTACTTTTATAATCACAACAAAATTTAATAAAAAGAACAATTACCACACTTCTGTAACGATAGAATAACCACAACTGAAGCATTATAATAATCAATTTTGTAAATTACTACATAATTATAACTCATTTTTAAAATGTTCAAATGATAGTCATTAAAGCCTGCTTATTATATTGAGTTTTTTTTTTTTTACTAGTTCTCTGGCATTATCACTCTTTGCCACTTTTTTCTTTTAAACTTGGAAAGTAATTCCAAATGGTAGAAAGAACTTCTTCTTTGCGTTCAAACTTCTAAATCCTAGCTCTACCACTTTCTAATTGTGTAATGCTGAATATATTAACTTCACTGATGTCAATTTTTCTCATCTTGTAAATGAGAATAATACTATCAATTAAAGATATTCTAGTATATAGGCATATGGTAGGGTCTAAATAAAGAGTAGCTATTATTAACCACCAGAATATTATATTACCTACTAGCTGGACTATAAGCACTTTGAGAGACTTTGATCAGCTTGTTCTGCTGTATGCACTTAGCCAACACTTTGTAGTTTTCAACGCCTATTTATTATATCAATTACTATCTTCACTAACTTTTTCAGGGAGACTTACATTAGGATTGTAAGGCGTGTATTAACTCTTTCCTCCCAGTTATTTTAACGGAAAGTTAGAATAACTCTTAAAAGCCAGAGGAAGTCAAAGATTAAATCATATACCTCTCCACTATCCTATGATAACAGAAAATAAATGAGTAAACAAGACAGACAATTTTACATGGGCCAAGTAATGTTATTAGTTATTTTGGTCCATAGTTCTAAATCATTTGTTTAAGCTGCTGTTAGGTAGGGACCAGGAGGAAGGGGAAACAGGTGTGGAGGCCAGGCGAGGGAGATTCGGTAGAGATACCTTTGCGGCCAATTAGAAGAGGGTAAGAAAACCACAAACCGAAGAGATGGGCCAACCACAGAAACAAACACCTTGGGGCATGCGCACAGAGGAGCTGGCAGAGACCTTAGGTGAACTACCCTCTTGAACATAGTAAAAATCACACCCACCACCGCCATGACAGTTTACAAATGTCCGGTTAAGGGAGGGTCGCCGGTTCCAGGAAATCTCCACTTCTCTTCTCCCCCTCCCAATCAAAATGAATATTCCACCCACCATTTAGCATATACCATAAGATGTAGACATAAAAGCAGAAATGTGTTAAAAACCTAGGATCTTCTCCACTCACAGAGATAGACCTGTTCCCACTCTGGAAGGTATTGTGCTTTAATAAATCTTGCTGTTTATCTTGTTTATTCCTGTTTGGCTTGCTCATTCATTTTGTCGACTCGGGACCAGTAACCATTCTTCAGTAGTGGAACCAAGAACCAGGGACACAACATGAACTTGAACCTGACACTGCTATTTTAGAAATTACCTACTGACATCCTGTTATAGTAGAGGAAGATCCTCCAAACTAAATTTCATCTCAATTTTTGGTTAAATTGATGGTGGGGTTCTTTTTTTGTTTGCTTGCTTTTGTTTTTGAGACAGTGTCTCACTTTCTAGCCTAGGCTAGAGTGCACTGGTGTCATCATAGCTCACTGCAACCTCAAATTCTTGGGCTCAAGCAATCCTCCTGCCTCAGCTTCCTGAGTATCTGAGATTACAGGTGCACACCACCACACCCTGCTAATTGTTCTGTTTTTTTGTAGAGACAGGGTCTTGCTATGTTGCCCAGGCTGGTATCAAATTCCTGGCCTCAAGTGATCCTCCTGCCCTGGCCTCCGAAGTGCTGGGATTACAGATGTGAGCAACCATGCTCCACCTAGTTTTGCATTATTATGATTAGGAAGATATTATCCACTGCAGAGCCAAGAAATTTCCTGTGATAATACTTCCTTTCTTATAAAAATTTTTGCTTTTCCTATTACGTTCCTATCCTTCATCTTTTATAGTAGATGCTATTTACCTATCAACAATTTTTATTTCAAATGCTCAAACATATCTACTGATTCTACTCTTATCTGGAAACCTCATCTTTAGTGAGGAAGAAAGGCCAACTTTCCTATGTCCTCCTGCTCCAATGTGAACTGAATGCTCATTAGGTTTGTTGTGCAGGTGTCATCTGGGATACCCCTTTATTGCTTTTCTGTGTTAGATTCTCTTTTTCCTAGCTCCTATGTTTCCTTTTTTGTTACTCTTACTCCTTTTTATTAGTGTATATGGTGTAGTAATTCCTAAGAAAGCATGCATAAAAGGTCTATCATTTTTAAAATCTTGTGCAGCAGACACTGCTGATTACATGATTTAACAGCCATTTCCAAATCCCTTCCCCCATGCACTACATAAAGACTGGAAAAGCTGAATACTTGTTTTTTAAGACTCTCTTGAAGCCAGGCTTTACAGTTCTAGTCAATGAAATGCAAGTAGAAGCCCACTGGGAGCCTTCTGGGCAAGTTTTGCTTTCTTTCCTTTTTACCTATATAGAATGAAGGCATGATGTTTGACATACGTCAGATAACTTGCCCCCATGAGGCTACAACCTCAGGTTAAACGCAGAACAACAGAAAGATATAAAGAACCCAAAGGCCTTGATGACACTGCTGAATCGCTACATCAGTCCCAGATTGTTTACCCCTGTATTTCTTGTTCTGTGAGAAAAAGAATTCTGTATTTGTTTAAGCCGTTGCTTGTTGGGTTTTCTATTACTTGCAGGCAAACAAGCCCCACTGATAAACCTTGCATATCTGAAAGTAATATTTCTTCCCTTGTTTCATTGTTTTGGCTAGGAATAGAATTTCAGGTTGATGATAATATTCCCTCAAAATTTTTAAGACCCTGTTCCTCCTTATCTTATAGCTTCTAATGTTGCTGAGAATTTCTATATCATTCTAAGTCCTGTTGCTTTGAACGTGACCTTGTTTTGCTCTAGAATCTTTTCTTTATACCTGGTATGTGAAAATGTATAATGCATAATGATGCACCTTCAGGGAGAAAGGGTTTTGTTTGTTTGAAACATTCAATGTAGTGACTTCTGTAGGAGGCCATTTTATAATCTGGAGATCAGTGCTTTTCAATTTGGGGAAATTTTCTGGTATTTGTTTTATAGTCTCATGTCCTCTATTTTCTTTGTTCTCTATTGTTGGGAGAAACTCTTATTAGTTCAATATTGGACTTCCTGGATTCATTTTTTTTTTTAAGATCCTTACTTTCTCCAATTTCCATCTCTATCTCTGTCTACTTTTTAGGAGATTTTCTTTTACTGATTTTACAACTCTTCTACTTTTTTTTATTCTAACAAAATTTATTTCCCAAAAGCTCTTTCTTAGTCTCTGATTTTTCATTGCATTCTATTATTTAAAGCTGTGGTCCCCAACCCCGGGCCTCAGCAAGTACCAGTACCAGTGCCAGTACCATCTGTGGCCTATCAGGAACTGGTCCATGCATCACCACATCTCTGCCTGAGCTCTGCCTCCTTCCCCTCACCCCCACCCTCATGGAAAAACTGGGACTAGCCAACATTTTTTTAGGAACTGGCCGCACAGCAGGAGGTGAGTGGCTGGCGAGGGAGCGAAGCTTCATCTGTATTTACAGCCACTTTCCATGACATCACTGCCTGAGCTCTGCTTCCCCTCTTCCACCACGAAACCAGTCTGTGGTGCCAAAAAGGTCGGGGACTGCTGATTTAAAGGGCACAGTATCTTTTTTCTCTAAGAAAGGCAATCTTGATTATTATTACTTGTGTTCAGTGCATTACTTCAGATTTGTTTTCAGGTTTGTTTTGTTCTTGTCTCTCTCTTTCATTGTAAAGGCCCTAATACAGAAAAATGTTTGACTGTTCATTAAGAGTAAAGAAATAAAAATTAATTAAAAACTGTGTGTATATGGTAGGCAGCACTTAGGGGACTAAGCCGTGAAGCTGCCTCGTCCCCATTGTACTGGGGACGAGGCAGCAAGATCAGCAATTTTATTGGGATGGGGTTGTCTATAATACCAGTATCTGGAGATCTTTTCTCTGGGGCCATACATTTTCTCCAGAGAAGGTGATTCCAATCTTCTGCCTAGAGACATATGCTTGGCATCGCAGGAGCAGGGAATTGGATATAAGTCCCACTATACAGTATACGGGTTTAGTTCCCCTATTTTCTACCCTGTCCTCTCTGCCTCCACAGAGCCTCTATCATTCTGTTTCTCCCAGAGAATAAACCTCTAGCCTCCTGCCCAGTACGAAGAATAAGGGCAGAGTCCTGAGGGTCAAACTACTTCACATGCTGTTTTTCACTACAATGCTACCTGTTGTATTTTTAAGTTTTTCTTCTTAAATATGAACTATTTTAATGGAAAACATCTTTTTTATTGTTTTTGCTTATTTATTTTAGAAAAAGCTTGTATTAATCAATACAACATCCAGGAATAATATCTATGAGACAGGTGTTTTTATCCTTATTTTGCAAAAGAGCCAACAATAAAAAGATCTATTTCATAAATAAGCACTAAAAGGAAAAGCAAGCTGATCTAATTTCTCACCCTACTGCTCAAATTAGCATTTTTAAACCATTAGACCTTAATCAAAGCCACTCTTCTATGTATCGTAACCACAGGCAAAACAACTACTATGAAGGGTAACTACAATTACTGAAACAAGATACTTTTGAGAACGGATGGGGCACTATTAATAACTATGCCAGGGCAATATGCAAACCAGTCACCCTATGACTAGGAGAATAGCTTCTTAGACGCTGAACTTGTAAACTTACAAGGTATTATCAACCACACAAAATTCCCCCCTAGAACAAAGACATACCCTAATATGCTAGTGCCCAATATATAGGTCATTATCATGAAAACAGAAGATGAAAAGGATTAACAAATATAGAATACAACCATTTTTAAGATATCAATTCTTGTAAAGCCTGCCCTCCCACCTTCAGCAAGTACACACACATAAACAATTCCTTTAGAAATTCACATATGGTCTTTCTGCTTGAAGGCAATAGTAATAACACTTCACATATTTTCAAACAGAACTGAATAAGCTGATAGATTTTTCTTCCTTTTACTCAGAATTACTTCAATTAAAGAAATGGAAGAAGGGTGAAAAATGGTTAGAAAGAAAAGAAAATGGGCCATAGTTTTCTACCTAAAGTAGGTTAAGACATGTGAGAAGAAATCACTAAATGCCCTTACCCATCCCAGAGTCTTTCTTGGTGCCATCTGATATTATGTCTACGTGATCAGAGTCCACATCATAACTAAAGAAATCATTCAAATAGGTCTTTGATCGCTGGCCACCAAATACATATAAGCAACGATTTTTCTGAAAAAGAAGAAAAAAAAAGGACAAAGAAGGAGAAAGTTGTCACTTCTGTGAAGAATTCAGAATGAACCTTTAAAATTTAAACCTCTACTGATACAATTTTATTATAGTTCCCATGCAATGGAGTACTATGCTGGAATTAAAAGGAAAGAGGAAGCTCTCTATACACTGCTAAGAGGTGATCTCTAGGATATCCTGTTAAAGAAAAAAGGTGCAGAATAATGTATACAGGTTGCTGCTGCATTTGTGTAGGAAAGGAGAAAAAGGAATATCTGTGTAAGACAGAGAGAGAGAGAGAGAAAGACAGAGATCAGTCACTTCTTTTTTCAAAAACAAAGGAAAGATAAACCCAATAAAAGATAGCTACCTATAGGGGAAGGGAGACAGAGCAGGCAGACAGGGATAAAAACCAGACCTCTCCAAAAGGACCTTATGTTTTGACTTTAGAACCATGTATATCTCTTTATTGCATTAGAAAACAAAATTAACTCAAAATAAAAAAAATCTCTCAAATTTGGGAGGGGGAGGGGAACCAAGTAAAACTATCTGTATATAGAGATATGACCACACAGAGAAGTAGTATTTCTAGTGATTTTAATATGTGCTTTTTGACTACTCATCCCCAGTGGGCTAAATGCTAAATAGAAAAATAATGAGAAAGCAATTTTAAATAGCACTCAGTGACTTTGTTAGCTTTGTTATTGTGAAAACAATTATAGACAAAGCAAGTAATATTGTTCTTATAAAGTGGGATTTTAACCTACTATAAATTTATAACCTGTTATAAATTAAAAGAAATTTAAGAGACATAACAACCAAATTCAAAATATCTTTCCTGAATCCTAACTTAAACAAACCAACTATGAAATGGTATTTTTTAGCATATTAAAAAAAATAAATACAGACTGAGTATTAAATTATATTAAGAAATTGCTTTTGTTTTGGTTGGCTATGATAATGGTATTAAAATTATGTTTTTAAGAAGTCCTTACATCTGTTAGAGCTCTACATTATAGTATTTACAGGTATAATGATGCAATATCCAGAATCTGCTTTAAAATACTCAAGCACAATAAAATTTAACAGTGAACTTAAAAAAGAAACATCAAGGAATGAAATTATAGTGGGCTAGATGTGTGAAAAATGAACAGCAAATCATTGATAACTTTTGAAACTGACAAATGAGTACACATAAATTTATTATTAATTATATTCTTCTATTTTGTAGAGAGAAAAACATGTTTAAAATACATGTTAAAGAACATGTTCAAAATATTCCATAATATTGTTTAAAAGTTGTATTCACAGAAAGAAGACCAAGATTTCATTAAAACATCTGAAAAGGTCAAAGAAAAGTCTGTATGTTGGTTTTGCAATTGTTGATAAATTTTAATTCTAATTCTATAAAATCAATTCTTAATTCTTGTTAATAGAAAATAGCAGAGGGGGAAATACAAAGAGATAAAGAAACTGTTCTATTAATAAAATTGCTAAGAGAAGTCAGCAAGTGGAAAGGCATAAGAAAGGGACATAGCTATAATACCTAGATAAGTAGTAAAATTAGTTATAAGATTGTCTAGATTGGTATTCAGGTAATACCTATTTAGGAATTACTAGGTTGATATGAAGAGTCTCATAATTACCAAATAGTTCATTGTTAAAGGAAATTTTATTTTTCTCTGTCATTGCTACACTAACCATTTATTTCTAAGAAAAAGTTTTGATTTCTTCCTGAACCATAAGATTTCACCACTTCTTTTCCTATAGAGATATACATGACAAAATAACATAATGCAATGTATAGAATATTCTTACTGAGTGGAATAGCATGCAGTGTCCTATCCGAGACTGGATGTCCTCAGGCCCAGCGTTACAGGAGTCCTCTCGAAGAAGTTTCCAGGTTTGACATTGACAGTTGAAAGCAAACAACCCACTGAATTGTGGTTCACTGGCTCTGCTGTCATCTACGCTGCCATTACATGTCAAAATTCTACCACCAAAGGTGTAGATCATATGTTTTTCTGAGTCCATACACATCTATCAGAACAAGGCAACAGATTGAATAGTTTTAGTTTGTTCCTGTTATATGTATTAAAATGAAACCAACATGTTCAGTTTTATAATTTCAAGAAAAACCCAGAACTTTCTCCTTAATGACACTTAAATCCCACCCCTGACTCTCATATGCACACACTGCAATACTGTTCACTGCCCGGCAGAGATTCAGGATGGATTTCTAAACACCTTTTCAGGTTTCCATTCCCAATGAGAGTAAAACATGTTGGGTTAAAGAGCTTTCTGCTTTCTTGAAACTGCATAATTTTTACTGAAATCAACCAATGATAACATGAAATGCTGATTTACACTTAAGAGTGAATACTGATCATACTCTATATGTGAACAGTCATCATAACTTTCTTTTAATCCTCCTTATAAAAAATCCCTTCTATTTTAGGGAAGCATCCTATTAATACTGCTACCATTTAATAAGAAAGCAGATATGCAAATAAGATTGATGCAGCTAACTAAATTCATCTCTTTGCATTTATTTTTACAAAATTTTTCAAATCACAATGTTACAAAATAGTAAAACACACAAACAAAGAGACATTTGGAACAGTCTCCAGATTTACGGTGTAAAGAATTTTTCATCCTTTTAACACAACACTATAAATTTAATTTTCTTTGAACCAAGCTATGCAATTCATGTTCAAATGCCAAGCTTGCTTCTTATATTTTTCTCAACTGAGATTACAGCTTTTCATAAAAATATGCAAGAAAGGAGCCATTTGTCACAAGATAATAAGAATCAAATTCTGTTTCAAAGAATATATAAATACAAGTTGGAAATTAGATGTTGAACACAAGTGGCATTTATATTTAAAGACTAAATTGTATATACAAAACACCTATTTTTTGCTAAAACTAGCCACCATATATGTTCAATTCTCTCCTACCAAATTACTTCTGCTATTTATCTATTTTTATACTTCTAAATAAAAAACTGCTTTACTAATTCTAAAGGTTACTTTAAAAATTGTTATTATTAAAAAGAAAAAATTCTAACATCTCCTAATCTTTACCTACCACTAAAAAGATCCACCTTATTTGCCATTTCCCAGGTTTCTCACAGACTTCCATAAATTAAGATGAAAATCTATTCCCCAAGAATGAAGTTTGGGGAATTGGTTGAAGAATTAAGATGTCAAAGTTTCGTGTCCCTGGCACTCCACAGAAAGTGTTCCTACAAACATCTTTATCTTGGTAGTTCTTCCGAGTATAGCAGTCCAAACCCATTCAAGAAAGGAGTAACATACTGTGTTAGCATGGTAATTCTTTCACATATCTTAACAAACAGGACACAAAACAGAGATGATTTTATTTCTTTGGCTACCTATCCCTAAGCTTGGTTTTTCCCTAGATAAGATATGTAGTTTTGATGAGGGTTAATTATCTAACAATACATTTAAATCACTCTAGGATATTAATGTTATTTATCAGTTTATGGTTTCCTTTTAATTTTTGGTCTCTACTTGTTTGAATTGTTATGTATTGTGATTTTTAATCTCTGAAAAATGTTTCTGAAAAGCTATTGCTTATTAAACTCTGCGTAATAATGTCTTTTCTATCAAAGACTTCGAGAAATTTTTAAAGCCAAAAGGTGGAAGACTATTCATCTACTCTGTTAGTTTATTTAATTTCTAATATCAAATAAATAGTAGATAACACCTACTTTCCAGGAAAAAAAAAATTTTAACGTGAAAGTGCCTTTATCTTACCCTACTGCAGGAACATAAGCTTGGCAAGTGTTCAAAATAAATTTCTCCTCACAAACTTTGAAGATATTTCTATAAAGCCTTCTAAGTAGCCGTGCTGCACAACTACCATCCTCTAACCTCCAAAAATGCCTCATGCCAATCTGATTCTTGCTTACCTACTAGGGTAATCAGTTTTCTCTCTGTGGTAGCATTTAGGATTTTTTTCTTTTTTTTTTTTTTGAGACAGAGTATCACTCTGTTGCCTGGGCTAGAGTGCCGTGGCGTCAGCCTAGCTCACAGCAACCTCAAACTCCTGGGCTCAAGAGATCCTCCTGCCTCAGCCTCCCGAGTAGCTGGGACTACAGGCATGTGCCACCATGCCCGGCTAATTTTTTCTATACATATTTTTAGCTGTCCATATAATTTCTTTCTATTTTTAGTAGAGACGGGGTCTCGCTCTTGCTCAGGCTGGTCTTGAACTCCTGAGCTCAAGCAATCCTCCCACCTCGGCCTCCCAGAGTGCTAGGATTACAGGCGTGAGCCACCGCGCCTGGCTAGGATTTTTTTCTTAATCCTTGCTTCTGAAAATTCATCAAGCAAGTATCTAGGTAGGGAGGAGTTTTTGTCTTTCATCCTGATCTGTACCTGGCGATTCCTTTCAATCTGAAAACTGCGTCTTTCTTCAGCTCAGGGAATTTTCTTCATTTTTACCTTGAGTATTTTTTTGCTTCCATTCTCTCTTTCTAGAACTCCTATTATGTAGATATTGAAACTTCAGGACCTTTTTTTCTGTTTAACTTTTCTCTCATAATTTCAGCTAATTTACTAATTTAGAGGTTGAGTGTGTCCATTCTGCTTTTTAATCACTTTACTAAGAATTTTATTTCACCATCAAAAATTCATTTTTCTAAATATTTCTTTTTCATGGATGCCAATATCCTCTAGAACTTCTGTAAATATATCACTTTAACTTAAAGTTTTCTTCAGTTTACTCTTCTAGTTTTTCTTTAATTCTTAATTTACTGAGTTCAGTACCCCTCTCTCATGGTATTAATTATTTCCAAATCTTTGAATTTTTCCTTTTTTTTGGTCTAGTCCTCTTTGTATCTGAAAATCCCTATTCGTCTGTCTACTGCATATACGGTAGCCCGTTTCAAGGGACTGGGTTGAGAGAAGCAAGACAGGTGCTGTGAAGGGTTATTACACAGCAGCTTCCCTGTGCTCCTTGGCAGGTATTTCTCCACCTTACCAGCCCCAATATCCACACTCAACATTTTACCTGTGGACAATTATCACTGCTAAGTGTTACTCAGTCAAACTGGAACATGCTCTGCTATTCAGTCACTACATGATCATTTAGTGTTTGTCCCAGCTATATTAACTTTGAGATTCAAGTTGTTTCCCAGCCTTTGCTTATAGGTCTTATAGGCTCTGACTTCTTCTGGTTGGATCTGATCCTATTTGTGTTCTACTTTACGAAAATTCCCATAAATTTTTGAGGTTCCCAATGGCATTTTTTTCCCCGACACTATTACTGATGTATTCTTTCATAGGATGGGGGTCTGGAGGCCAGTAAAAGTATATATTCAGCCTGCTAATGATCCAACCTGATCCAGGGAGAAAGTCAATGAGCTGAGATCTTTAATTCTTCAACTGAAGTTTTTCCTGCTACTTCTTGGTTAGCTCACTTTCCACTTTCTAGTAATTTCCTTCAAAAGTGTCTACACTTGAAGGTAAGTTTGGCTAGACATAAAATCTTTGGTTCACGTTGTCTTTTTTTGAGTATCTTCTAGATGTAGTTCTATTGTTTCTTCGCACTGAAAGTAGATGTATCGAAATCTGATACCAGTCTCATTTTAGTTCTTTTATAGGTAACTTGATAATTTTGTCTAGTCGCTAAAAAAGATCTCTTTATCTTCTAAATTCAATGTCACTAATGATATATGTCTTAGAGTTGAATGTCTGGGTTAATTTTCCCTGAATATAGTGTGCCCATTCAATATATGGAGTAAAATCATCTTTCTTAAGTAAAGTTTTCTTGAATTTTATTTATAAGTATTTGTCCTCTTCTATTATTTTGGTTTTCTTCTTTAAAATCTCCAATTATGTGTACATTGGTTTTCCTTTGCCTATCTTCTCTATAATTTTCTGGTTAATCCTTTTTATCTCTTTCTGTTTTATCTTATTCCTGTGCTGTATGATCATTACCTATTCTTCTTTATGCTGCTTATAGATTAGTCTTCATTTCTGAAAGTGGTTGTATGTTTTTCTTTAATTTCTTTCCTGAGTTTTACCAGGTCCAGTTTCACCTGATCCTACTAATTGGCTATCTCATTTGCATTTTTGAATTTATGTTTTATAGTTTTCCTCAGAGTTTTAAGCTTCAAGTCATTTAATTCAAGTTAAAATACTGGGATATAATTTTCAACTGCTTTTGCGTAAAGGCAATTCTTGCTATTTTTCTTTTTCTTTAGAAAACGAGTACTTCTCTACAGATTTGGTGTTTACTGCTTTTTAGTTTTTCATATTTAAGTAAGTTGAACTTCCCTGGACCAGAAAACTTTACAGAGTTCCTATGGAACGGGGATGTTCTTGCCCAAGGTCTATTGCTACTGAATTGAATGGCTTCTTCAAAATATGATGCTTCTGTGAAGTCATGTCTTCTGTAATTCTCTGAATCTCATCTGGTTTATCTCAAGTTTTGAGCTCCCCCAGTTTCTTACTGGCCATTGCAAAAGGAGCCATTGCTCTTGCCTGTCACAGTGTTTCCTTCACTTTTAGAAAACTGTGCTTTTTGATATCTATCACCTCTGGGCTTTTCTGGGCATTTTCCACCTGTTTATTCACTGACTCCCCAAGTAGCTGCCCTGGGTAATCTCTGCCTCATTCCTGACACTTCCCACTACGATGTACCTCTAGGCTTCCTCTGTATTCCCAACTCTCCCCACTACACTGTTGTGGGCCTTAGCACAAGTTCTGGATATTTCTGTTGTTTTTGGCTAAACTTACAAAAAATTGGGAGTTGTGGGTTTTCTCTGTCTCCTGATTTTGCTGAATATGTGGCTTGTGTGTGTGTGTTTTTTTGTTGATTCTCATTGTTCCTAAAAATCACACAAAGCAACAACATGGAAAGCTTGAAAACTAAGCTGCCACTATGTGCTTAAGAAATCCAAAGTCTTTGAATTTTAATTTTTTAATACGTTAAAATCCAAAATGGCAAAATAACTTTTAAACATGTCTTTGTGTCTCTAGCTTTCTCATAATCTTCTCAAATCTGAACATTATGTGTTAAATCCTGAAGTGTCATGAACATCACAAGTGAATTTTGGACTGTCAGGAACGTAAGTGTTAAGTTCTAACCTACAGCTTTATTTGCATGAAATAGAATAGAAAATGATGTTACTTGCACAATGTCACAGAGCTAGTAATGTTAGCTGAATTAGGGCTGAAATCCTCATTCCTTCACCCCAGTGTTCTGCTGTACCATCTAATCAATTGAAAACCAAGCATTATTTAACAGCACTCAGCTTCCAAGGAACATCCTATTGTATCGAAGTCATGGATGCCACATGTAAGAATTCTCTACGTGCTGTAGTCAGACTACTCCTAAGCTATTCTTTTTTCACTTTGTAAAGGAAAAAAAAAAAAAAGACAACATCTTTTGTAAAAGAACTACGTAACCATTTGGGAACAAGAGAATAAATTGTTCCCTAACAATGTTATCTGCTGATGTTTTTAAAAGATCAGAACCAGCGTAACTTTTCTTGAAGTTCTTATTTTCCACATGAACACCACTAAGGACGTTAGCAGAGATGTGCAAAGCTTTGCAGAGTGCAGTTATATAGAGCCAACAGAGGTTCCAAATTCAACTTGGGGAGTTCTTTGAAGACTAATGCTTTTGATTTTCCACCTACTACGTTCTTCTGCAGTCCCCAATCCCGGGGCCACAGACCATCACCAGTCTGTTCCGCGGCCTGTTAGGAACCAGGCCATACAGCAGGAGGTAAGCGGCAGGAGAGGGAGTGAAGCTTCATCTGTATTTACAGCTACTCCCCATCGCTTGCATCACTGCCTGAGCTCTGCTTCCTGTCAGATCAGCGGTGCATTAGATTCTGCATTATGGTGAGTTGTATAATTATTTCATTATATATTACAATGTACTAATAATAGAAATAAAGTGTACAATAAATGTAATGTGCTTGAATCATCCTGAAACCATCCTCCTCCTCTTCTTCCCCTCGTGGAAAAACTGTCTTCCATGAAACTGGTCCCTGGTGCCAAAAAGGTTGGAGAATGCTGAACTTGATAAGTATAACTCACTCCTCTTTTCCTTACTATTCTCCTCTACATGTTAATATAACAATTATACGTTAATATAAAATGGCGAAAGGATACTTTCAAAGCAAAGAATTAACAAAAATCTGTAAAGACACAAATTTGGGTTTTAACTCCTAGCTAGTATTTTACGCCTAAGCTAGACTCTCATAATTCTAGCACCACCTCCCATTGGGGTGGGAAACCTACGGCCTCAAGGCCACATGTGGTCCTCCAGATCTCCAAGTGTGGCCTCTCAACCAAATCCAAACTTCACAGAACAAATCCCTTTACTAAAAGGATTTGTTCTGTAAAATTTGGATTCAGTCAAAAAGCCACACTCAAGGATCCAGAAGGCCACATGTGGCCCCAAGGCTGCAGGTTCCCCACCACTGTGTGAGAAAGTCTTTTCCCCTTCATACTCCAAAAAAACTTGACACAAGTTGAGCCAAGTAAAACTGCCTATAGAATTCAAAGTGGTTACTGTTTTGTTTGACTTACATTGAATTGTTATGGAATAAGTGTTCAAAGACAGATAACAATAATAAAGATAATAGGGATGACAAGAGCTACATGTATGTTAATATTAAATGGCTTACAATATTGCTATGCTAGTCTTGTCTATAACACTATTATATAATGTCTATTGGTACTGAGTCTAAATTTAATCTAGCATATATCAAATTCCTTCCTAGGTTTATAACAAATTTGTCATTAGAAAGTAAACTAAACATATTTCACACTAATTAGAAGAAAAGTTCTAGATTTCAACTTCTCAAACTCATTATAAAGTGATTTTAAATGTCTTCCAGAAATGTAGAATTAAAAATATTAAAAGGACAAGTTGTTACTCTTATGATTTATGAATATTTACCATACTATACTAAAATTTTTATAAATTAACAATTATGTTCTGATATCTTCATATTTTACCCTGAAACAGAAGAAAAAAAATTTAAAGAATAAGTTTATATCTACCAAAACCATAACTATTTTTACTATCTGTCATAGGTATTTATAGTAGAAATAACTATTAATATTAAACAACTCAGCATAACATCTAAAATAAACTCGAAGAGCAAGAATTACTGAATACTAATTAATTCCAGCATATATTTAACTATGCATCAAACCTGATGATCAAACACCAATTTCGGCCCTCCATCAGCAGCAGTATCCTCACTTAGTAACATCCATGTGTTTGTGTCAATGTCGTAGCGATAGAAATCACTTTTCAGAGATTTACTGTTCCTCACAGAGGAATCCAAATAACGCCCCAACGTGTAGATTTGCCTCCGCTGAATGTCAATGCACATTTTATGACATGATCTGGCACTAGGACCATTCTGTAGAGAGGGAAATAAAAAAGATGGAATAAAAAACCAAAATAAATTAAATGCCCTTTTTTGTTACTTTTCATTAAAAGGTTTTTAAGAAATGCAAGTCAATTAATCTGCGTCCAACACTAAGCTTAAATCTCAAAATGGAAAGCAAAAGCAGCCATAAGCAGTAGGAGACACAAATCTTATCTGACAAATGCTTAAAATTTAGCAGGAAAGATGAGATGAACTATTCTGCACCTTATGGCACTCTGTTTATAACATCTACATGGCTTCTATCGTATAGTGCACTGCATCTCAGTCATTTGTGCACAGACTTCAATTCCCTATTACATATCAATCTACTTTAAGACATGTTTGGCCCTGAAAAACATTTTTGTATTTCTCATTAGAATCTAGCACAGAAGAGGTACTGCAAGAATATTAGCATCAGTGAATTTCAAAATTGGAAGAAACATTAATAAAATCTCTAGTTTAATTCTATCCTTTTGAAGATAAGAAAATGTAAGTCCAGAGCGGAAAAGTATCAAGCTAGTGAAAGAAGCAGAATGAGAAATCCAGTCTTTGACTTCATCTATCCTTTACATCATAAAATTGACTCTCCTGATTGAATAAATAGCACAGCTACATCAAATAATTAGGGAACAATATTACGCACAGTATATTATCAATAAAGTTAATAAGTTGAGATTACTTATATCACAGGATTGAATAAAAAGTAAAAAAAAAAAATATTGTAGCATAGCCAAAGAGTTCACAGTGGGGAAAAATAACTTCAATTGGGCAGGGTTTGATTAGTTGAAAGGGGGAAAGGAAAGGGAACTAATGTTTGCTAAAAATCTCCTAAGTTCCACCTTCTGTGAATGTGTGTATGTCTCATCTAATCTTTACAACCACCTTATAAGGAAACATTATGACCACTTCACTGAGCTTAAGATATTTATCCACAGTCACAAAATGAGGAAGATGGCAAATCTACGTCCAAGTGTAACCACAGCCAAAAACTGTGCTCTTTTCACTACTATTTCAGATTATTTTTTCCAGAAGAGAAACAAGACAAAAATATACTTGTTAATATAGTGTATGTGGTTATGACTGAGATGCAGAGTTCCTGCTGCAGAAATAATAGAACTGAAGTTTAGTGGAAACAGGAAGCCTGGTGAATGACTGACAGAGGATTGAATGTGATCTTGTAGGCAATAAAAAAACTACTATAGATTTCTAAACCAAGATATAACATAAAGAAGCAGGGTTATAAGAAGAGTAATCTAGCAGTATTGATTAGATTAAATGAAGGAATATGAGGCAGGAAGAACAGTTTGACAATGAGTGTTATGAATCCAGATATTAAGTTGACTTGAATGTAAACCTTAGGATTCATACTTACTATTATTTTTAAACTTATTTTTAAAAAATTTTGCCAAGGAAAATATTCAGCAGATAAAGTGAAAATTTCACTTAAGAAAGGATTTCCTCCATAATTAAATAATCTCAAAAACAAAGATGGAACAACATATAATAAATCTAAGCCATAATTCCTAAAGTGTAAGATTTGAAATTTTTTTTAATTTGAAATTTTAACAGAATAGAACATCTTACTTTATTTAAATTAACGCATGTACTATTAAAACAATGAGCAGATTAAACCCTAAGCACGAAGGAAAAAAAGGAAATAAAGAAAATAGAAATAAATAGACAACATTTAAAAATATAGAAAATTAACAAAGTTGGTTCTTTGAAAGACTGACAGAATTATAACTAACAAGACTAATTTTTTTTATAGCGGGAGAGAAAATACAAATTGCTAATACCAGAAATGAAAGCAGGATTATCACTACAAAATCTCTAGAAATTAAAAAGAAAATAAGAGACTACTATGAAAAACATAGGTAAAATTTGACAATGAGGACAAAACAGACATATTCCCTGAAAAAATATAACTTTCCAAGATGACATGAGATAAAAGAGGAAAATCTGAAGTCATTATATGTATTGAAAAATTTAATTCATAATTTATAATCTTTCCATAAAGAGAACTCCAGGCCCAGATATCTACACTGGAAAATTTCATCAAGCACTTAAGAAAAAGACAGCATTAATTTTAGACAAAATGTTTCAGAAAATAGAGGAGGAAGAATAACTCTACTTTTTATCTATATTCTCTTGTACTCATAACTTATTTTATGAGGACAACATAACACTGAAACCCAATAACAACACTACAAAGGACAAGGAGGAAGAGCAGCAGGAGGAAAAGGAAGATAAGAGAGAGAAGGGAGAAAGAAAGAGGCAGGAGGTAGAGAAATAATTTACAGGTGGCTAGTACCCTTTATGAGCACAGACATAAAACTAATCTTTAATAAAATATTACCAAATATCAGTAGCAATACATGAAAAGAATATTTTATAACTAAAAGGGGTTTATCTCAGGAATGCAAAGTTGATTTTACATCCGAAAATTAATCAGGATAACTTGCCACATTAACAGAATAAAAAAGAAAAAACATGATTATATCAATACATATAAAGGAAAAACATTTGATAAGATTCAGCACATATTCATGAGAAAAACTCACAGCAATAGAGGAACAGAAAGAACTGCTTCTACCTGATAAAGGTGTAAGAAAATCTGAAATCTAATTTTTCTTAATGGTGACATATTGAGTGCTCTCCTGCTTAGATCTGAAACAAAACAAGAATGTCTTTTCTTACCACTTCTACTTAACATTGCTCTGGAAGTCCAGGTCAGTGCAATAAGAAAAGCAATAAAAAATAAAAAACCAAAAAGTTATGATGGAAAAAAGAATAAAAGAAGTAAAATGACTGCCTACGACATTTTAAAAAATAAAAAAAGAAGCTAACAGGAATAATAAGTGGACTTAGTGAAGTGACACAATACAAAGGCAATACCTAAAAACCAACTGTACTTCTCTACATTACCAGCCAACAAATGGACAATAAAATTTTTTAAATTTCATTTATAATACCACAAAAAAACCCACTGAGATCAATTTAATTAAAATACCCAAGACCTCTAACCTGAAAACTCCAAGAGTGCTGAGAGATAATGACTAAAATAAATGGAGATTAAACTTTGTTCATGGATTAGAAGACTAAATATCATCAAAATAACAATTCTCTCCAAATAGATTTATAGAATCATCACAGTACCCATCATAATCCCAACAGTTTTAGAAACTGACAAGATAATCCAAAAATTTATATAAAAATGTGGAGACCTAGAAAAGCCAAAAAAATTTTGAAAAAGAACAAGACAGTCTTACATTATCTGACCTCATGAATTACTATAAATTAGCTACAGTAATTAAAGGAGTGTCATACTGGTATAAGAAGAGACCAAAATAGAATGAAACAGAATTTAGAGTCCTAAAGGAGACATATACTTATATGATTAACTGATTTTTGGCCAAAGCAAATCAATGGGGAAAGAAGAGGGGAGCAACCGACAGTCTCATACATTGCTGGCAGAAGTATAAAATGGTACAATCACTTTGGGGGAAAAGTTTAGCAGTCTCATTAAAGGATGATAAAAGGGTGAAAGTTTTATGAGTAACTGGATATTTTCATAATCTTAAAATGTCTCCCACAAATTACTTATTAATTATAAAGTGGAGAAATCTAGAAGGTACCTCCTTAATCAAGTGATGAAAGCTAATGTACGAAAAACTGACATAATGTGTCTCCTGATATGATATACTGAGGAGGAGCTGATGTCATCCAGGGATTATTCCTGCTAAAAATGTATAACCTAAATCCAACTCTAAGGAAACATCAGACAAACCCCCAATTGAGGGATTTTCTACAAAATAACTGCCCTGTACTCTTCACAAATATCAAAGTCAAGAAAGAAGAATGATTAGGTAACTATTCCAGACTAAAGACAACTAAAGAAGCATGATACCAAAATGCAATCCATGGTTACAGAATAAATCCTGGGTCAGGGATGGGGAGCTGGAGGGTGACAATGGGATGCCTGTAAAGGACATTATTGAGCAGTATTGCGATGATTGTCTATATCTGAATAGGGACTATGGGTTAGATTAAAGCAGCAGTTCTCAGGATAGTCTGGGGTTGCCAAGGCACTTCGGGGAGTCCATAGGTCAAAGTTATTTTTACAATACTAAGATAAAAATTTGTCTTTTTATTCTCGTTCTCTTATGAGTGTATGTGAAATTTTCTAAAGGCTACATGATTTCTGATACAACAACTAAATGCACAAGCAGATATGAAATCCAGATGCCTTCTATTAAGCCAGACATTAAAGAGATTTAGAAAGCGATAAAACAGTACCACTTGATATATGATAGTTGCTTCAAGAAAAAGCACCTATGCAATTGTTTCAGTTGTGAGCTGGTGTAGTTGCTTTTTCCATGGAACATTATATTTACTTGAAAGAACAACTAATGATCAAAGAGTGCTTATTCAGACATTATGGCAGATGTTTTCTCAAAAACGAGTGAAGAAATCAGCATATCACTTCGAAGGAAAACTGACAGAATTTATTGTCCATGACATAATGCCTGTTTTAAAGCAAAAATTAGAATTTTTGAAAACTTTGGTCTGCCACAATGATCTCAACACCTTTTCAATACTTAAGAAACTTTTCTAATGAAACCAATAGTGTTGGTTTTTGGATACTGTATAATAAAATATGCCAAATATAATAAAAATATTTGGAAGATGTGCATAACTTAGGGAACCAGTATTTTTCAAGTGACCAAAACATGGGTAAAAAAAAAAATCATGCGTAGGTAAAAGACACATTCAAAAAGCAAGACTGACCAATGGATTTTAACGTAACAATACAAAAAGCTGATATGATTTCAGAGTCTATACTGCAACTACCTTTAAGAAACAACCACTTGTCAATTAGGGTTTGGAATCAAAAAAGAACATATACAATCATCTTAAAAGGTGATTAAAATATTACTCTCTTTCCAAAAACACAACTATATGAGGTCCAATTTTCTTCATATATTTGACACAAAATATGTCACAAGACAGTAAATGCAGAAGCAGATATGAGAATCTAGTTGTCTTCCACTGAGCTAGACATTAAGAGATCATGAAAATACAAAACAATGTCACTCTTCTCACTAAAATTTTTAGAAGTTATTTTTAATAAAAATGTTTTATGCCAGCATTTAATAGGTTTATTGTTATTTTAAATTACTTGATAAAAATATTTTTAAAGTTCTCAGTTTTAATTTCTAACACAGTCATTTTCAATAGATATAACCCAAATAAACTAAGAACACTAAAGGGATTTTTTTTTTAAAGTGTAAAGGGATCCTGAAACCAGAAAGTTTGAGAAGCACTAAGATAAGTAATCCAACAAGAAGAGTCATGTGTAATTCCCTTCTACTCTATAATTCCATGAATGAAGTCAGAAACATGTAAGAAAACAAGAGATATGATTTAAAAATATATATAAAAGTAAAGAAAATTTTCCCATCCACCCTTTATGAAAAACTATAATCAAGCCTTTTGTAAGATATCTCTTGCTGTAAATTTCATTTTCATTAATAATCATAGCTTATAGCCACATTAGAAAATACTGAATTTTTATAGTTAGCTTTAAAAAAGAATATAGGAATTGGATTAAGGCTAATAAAAATGGTCTTGTTCATTAGTTGCTTTAAAGAACAATGCATTTATTTTGAACCTACTTGCATATCTACATGAACATTTAAAATAATTATTCTCTGAGCCATTCTCTTAATCTTTCAATCTACTAAATGTGCTATTATATACTAATTTAAGTAGATTAAATTAATCTTGCTTTTTAATTGTATATCATGCTTTTAAAATACATGCCCTCGGGTATCAACCAACAATAACTTGTACTCACTGATATAGAAAATAAAATGAAATATATGAAATACTAAACTGTTCAATTTTCAAAGGAATGAGCATTTATGCTAGCACCATATATTATCATTCAATTCACAGGTAGATCAACAAAAGGTTTTCGGTATCTATACGAAGAAATAATTGATAACTATAATACAATAAATATAATAAACCTGACCTCCAGTACTAAGTCACCACTTTACTTATCTCTACTGACTTCAAAATAGCAGAAACAAAGTGTTCACATCAAAATGAGCTCTATATTTTTCCAGCACTAGTTTTAAAATAACTGATTGCGTTCCAAATATTACTTACAACATATGTATATGGTATGAAAAATAGGATGAACAGTTATCTACCCACGACCAGCTTCAGAAGCAGAACATTAACACTACTTTTGAAATCCTCTCTAAACCCCATCCCCTGCCCCAAAGCTGCCACTCTCCTGAATTTTGTGTGTTATCATTCCCTTGCCTTTTCCCACCATTAACTTTTCATTTAACTTACCCTCATCTATTTACTCACCAAAGAGTAAACATGTGTGTCACATCCTTAAAATACATAAATGCTAAAGAATGTGATTCATGCCTTTAAGGAATTCAGAGTCAAGATAAGGAAACAGGAATATAAATCATTATAGTAACCCATTCAAATACTAAAAGCGGTTAAGTGAGCACACCAAAAGACGCTTTTAATTTTGCTTGAAGATGTCAAGAAAGGCTTCACAGAGAAAGGTGAGTTAGCACTGAGTTTTAAAGAATAAGTACGTATTTACTAGGTAAAAGGTTGGGGGAGATACTCTGTTAATCTCAAACAGGGAAAACAACATTGCCAACAGACATAGGTAAGAAAGTTGAATAATTTCAACAACTATAAGTATGGCTGGCACGGGAAGCCTGGAGACAAGGCTAGAAAGGTAACTGGGGACCAAATCTTGATGAGAAATTTGGAGTTTTTACTCTAAGCAAAAGGAACTGAGGTAAATAAATTGCTTCATTGTTATTTTATTATTGTTGTTCCCCACAATTCCCTATATCTATGCTCTTGGTTACATGAGTAACCAATTGACTCTGGATTTGGTTACATGACTTCTTTTCACCAGTTAAGACAAGAACAAATTTGATGGATTGCTCATGTCCACTTCGCAGCGCTGCCTCTGCCATGAAACCAAGCCCCCAACTAGCCTATGGGAAGGCGAGCAACTACATAGAACAGAGCCAAGTAGTTCCAGCTGAAGCCATCCCAGACCAGCCAACAGGCAGCTGATTCCTAGACAAATGAGCCCAACCAAAACCAAAAGAATGACCCAGCCAACCTGTAGACTCATGAGTAAATAAATGCTTATTACTATATGCCACTGAAGTTTTTTTTTTTTTTTTTGAGACAGAGTGTCGCTTTGTTGCCCTGGCTAGAGTGAGTGCTGTGGCATCAGCCTAGCTCACAGCCACCTCAAACTCCTGGGCTTAAGCGAGCCTACTGCCTCAGCCTCCCGAGTAGCTGGGACTACAGGCATGCGCCACCATGCCCGGCTAATTTTTTCTATATATATTTTAGTTGGCCAGATAATTTCTTTCTATTTTTAGTAGAGACAGGGTCTCGCTCTTGCTCAGGCTGGTCTTGAACTCCTGACCTTGAGCGATCCACCCGCCTCTGCCTCCCAGAGTGCTAGGATTACAGGTGTGAGCCACCATGCCTGGCCGCCACTGAAGTTTTGTGAGTGTTTATAATGTAATAGAATGTAAAAGATAACTGAAACAGCGACTGAAGCCAAAAATAGGGTTTAAGCAGAGGTGTCACAAATACATTTTTTAAAGACTGTGTTGATGAATGAAGAATAGATCTGGGGATTAACAATGGAGACACAAAGTTTAAGAAACCATAAAGCTGAAATTACTGCCAAAAGGAACAGAGAGGAAAAGACATTTGAAATGTCATTTGGATGCTGGAACTGTTGGAAGTTAGGGACTAATTAGATACATTCAGTGATGAAGAGGGAGGATTTAACGATGAATTCTAGGCTTACCGCAAGAGTAATTATGGATGTAATCAACCTAGATTTAAAATAGTTTAGTAGAAATAAGTTAGGTATTTTTTTTTTAGATCTATATTTTTGAGGAAGACAGAAATAATCATTTCAGAAAAAAGTACTTCAATACTGAAAAGGGAAGGCCATTTTTATATACTTTTACCAGGGGTAAGAAAAAGAAATCAGAATTTCAAGATTTTTTTGAAAAAATAAAAACTACCCAAATGATTAAGCCCTGGAACACAGTTCCACATAATAAGAACCCAGTTTCCTAGGATTAAAGATACAGCACCAGATCTTTGGAAATGGCCTTTCTAGATCAAAATCAGTGGGTTTTTACTCCCCTTTTCCTTTGCAGCTTCTACTGTTTTGTTACAGTTTATTTTTCTTCATAATCTGAAACAGCTTAAATGGAGGGTGCAATAAAAAAGTTCTATAAAGATTTGAAAAAATAATAAATGAACTGATACTTGCTTTACCCCAGTGTATAATCATGCACTTGTTTAATTCAAAGCCATAAACTCAGGCCATCTTATTCACTATTCATCCTATTCATGTGTATATGTAGAGACAGACATACACATGCATATATATATATACAATTTTAATTAAAAATAAAATATATATCATTCATGAAAACTGATAAAATAGTGAAACGGTAAGGGGTCAAAATATCAAAAGCATGTTTATCCAGAGAAAATAAAAATAAGATGAACGCTGAAAATAAGAACAGCGGTGACAAGGACATGAGAAAAAATATAGACAGTTATACAGAGTTACATTTCTGGGCTAAAGTAGTTTAAAAACGAAATGATGTAAAAATACCCATTTCTATTATTCCTATAAAATATTAATATTACTAGATGTGTTTCTGTATCAGTAGCTGAAGAGCCAGGTATAGAAGGGGAAATTCAAGAGTACTTAAAACTTGTTTACTACAAATTCTTTTGCTACCACTGCTAATAGATGTTAGAGAAGAATACAATCGTGCAGAAAAAGAAGTGTACACCCACACGCCATTGTAATATAGACGTATGAAAAGTCTGAGAACTTGCCTCTTTCTCAGTGTCTCTAGAGATACATGTCCACTGGTTGTCCTTCACACTGTATGCCCAGAAGTCAGCAAGATCTTGTGTTCCATCCCAGCCACCAAACAAATAAACAGTCTCTATGAAAATCAGAAAAATATGTGTAAAAAAATGAACGTAAGAACAAATATAAGCATAGGCACCCAGACCTAGCCAGTTGTTTCTAAGGTCATTTAAGAAGGTACATCTAAATAAATTTTAAAGTAAGATTTTAAAATTGGTAACTCTCCAAAACATATACTATTCTAGTATTTCCTAAACATGAATGCTGCAGAACCACTATTTTGAGAGATTTATAAACATACAGATAACCAGCAGGCATGTCCCAGGATTCTGAGTCCATAGGTCTCTAGTGGGTAAAAAAAGAGGCTGTAATTTTTAAAAGTATCCCAGATGAATGTGATGTGTAGCCAGTTTAGGAGTTTCTGTTAGGCCATGAAAAGTTTACATTTACCAGCTTCTTAACAATGTAACCACTTTTTAACCACTTGAAGACCTGTGGAGTTTTTTACTCAGATTGTAAAAAACAGAAACCCCAGAGGAATATACAGTATAAAAGTATTATATAATCATAAGTCTTATATATCTAGCTGTTTCTGAAAACACAGAAAGTCACATTAAAGGTGGTTTCTCTCTACTGCAATAACAAAACAATGGTTAAAACTAGCTGTAAGTTAGTTAGCTATCTTAAAAATAAAGTGGTATATAGTTTTGATATTCCCATGGAAACGGGGGGGGGGGGAATTTTTCCAAATATATTGTGGTAGATTTAACTGCTCAGTTAAATCATTCTAGGTATCCAGAATAATTCTAGGTATTTTGAGAATTTGGTTTCTTCGGACTCTGAAATGTCTATTATATTCATGGGCTTTATCACTAAAACACTGACTTCTTGCTCAATGAATAATGAATCTTTACACATAACACTGTGCATCACAGATACTTCTTTAAATAGTGCCTTTTTTTCCTTCAAATATTTTTCCCTTGTGTAATTGTCTTATGTCTACTGGTTACATAAGTCCACCAATTTACTGTTCAAAGTTAAATAAAACACTACAAGAAAACTGTATAAGCAGTCTATTCTCTGACATGCTCTACATCTCTATATATGGTGGCTATCATCTAAGTTTTGTCCCACCATGAAGGGTTACAATTCAAAGTACACTTGGAAATACTGTAATACTATTTAAGAAACCTTTTGCCATTGGTGGAGTTGGGCTGTCTTCCAGAAAACTGGTCATATTTTCATATAGTTTCAAACTCTTACGTAAATTTTCTATGCAAAATGTCTATTCCATCCCTTAATAACCTGTAGAAATCAAGACCATGCTTTACTGCTCTCTGGGTAAGAACAGCCCACTGGAACAGGACTGAGTGCTAGTGCTCACTTTGTGATCAAGTACAGGTCATTTAACTTCCCTGTGTCTTAGTTTTTTCATTTGAAAACTCTCAGTGTTATGAGGTTATTCAGGTATAAGTTACATGAAAACATTCTGAAGGCTGTCAAGCATGAACAGCATTTCTACCTTTAACATGCAGGAAAATAAAAAACTTTGTACTTGCTAAGTACCACAGATAAACAGTATTACCGTATCTTATTACATGTCTAATTCAGTACCTAGGACACTTTTGGCACTGTACAAATGTGAAATACTGGCAATTACTGTAAACTACTGGTAACTGTTATATCTCAGAACTACAAAACAATCCATTATCATCAGTTAAGTAACATTCTATTTCCAAAATGGCACATAGTAATGCCCAGACACATAATTTTACATGAAAAAAAAAATTAAAGAATTTTCATCCTGCTTAAAAATTATTTGCCAAGGCCTCACTATAAGGGTAATTAACCCTGTTAAATTCTGAAGCTGAAGAGGGCGGGGGTGGTGGTCTATAACTAAAATAGCAATAGTAACTGACCTTTTGTTTTATAGTGTTTCTGGGTACCCTCTGGATAAGGTTACCCTGGTTCATTAACTTTAATAACCCTTCCTCTTGGGCTCTGGGTTCTCAATGTTCTTTTTGAAAAGCAGGTCTCTTTGTACGCATAAATTCTCACAGCAAAGAAAACCCACATTTCCACAACAGCCTCATTGATAGCTGAGCAAAATAAAATCTGGCACAGAGTAAGCATCCCAATGGAATTAAGCCAAGATGTCATTCCTATCCATGAAAGCTTTGTGGTCCCAGTTGAAGTGTAATAGTAAAATTAAATGAATCGAATGAAACTGAACATTTTGACGTAGCTGAATGAAAATGTGTAACAAAATTTTAAAATTAAATCATCTAATCATTTAAGTCATTTGAAGATGAATTGTTATCTAGAAACAAACACCAACAAAAGTATTACTTAATGCATAAAGGATATCAAAGACCTTTAAAAATTATGGAAACAGTTGGAGAGAACTGTAGAGAGAAGTAAGGAAGTAGAAAAGAGAAAGGAAAAAGCATTAGTATTTGCAGCAGGGTAGTAGATTGGTTTACTGGAAGTCCATTCTCATGTTTATAGGTTCTATTATTTGTGGACATCCTAGGGTAGTACAATCCTCTTTTAGGAGCAACCCTTTCTCTATATTTTCTCTTAATGGAGCACAGGCTATAGTGACTATGTTTCTCCCAGCATTTAGGGGAATGTTTATTCAATATTTTTTGAGTACTGATCTGAATTGGCAAAGCACGTTAGAGAATAAAATGAAAAAAGGCATAGTCCCTATCCTCAAGGAGTTTACAATCTAGTCAAGAATATAAAACAGGTGCACAGATCACCATAATGAAGGGCAGACTAAGTGTCATAAGAAAGATAAAAAGCACCATGAGTGTTCAAAAAAGGGAAGAGAGTGTATCTGGTTGACAGGATTCAGAAAAGGTTTTGTGGCAACAGTGGTATTTGACCTATGCATTAGAAGGTGGCTTTGTGTTCTGACAGGCAGGATGGGGGGCAGAAAAGACGACTTTTCAAGCACAATAAAAGAATAACAAAAGTTAGAGACAGGAAAAACACATCAAAAGTGTTAAAAGTACTCTGAAGTCAGACAGACCTTGGTTACAATCCTAGCTCTATCATCACAGCCGTTTGACCACCACCAAGTTCCTAATCTGTAAAATGTGATACAGTACCTACCTCATAAAGCCACTGTGAGAATTAAATTAAATAATGCATGTAAAATGGTTAAACTGCGTCATGAATAAACGTATTGTCTGATTTAAAAGAACACATGGGTAGGAGGTGGACACGACAGGCAGTGGTCAGACCATGGAAAGGGTTAAATTAACTTGACTCCATACAGACAGTGGAGAAGCCACAGTAGATTTTAAGCAGAGATGTAACAAGGTAGGGTCTGAACTTGCACCATACAGGACAGAATGAAAAGGAAGAGCCAGGGAATGAGAGGGATTAGATAAGAAGTGGCCAATAATAGCCTATCTTCAAAATGCCAAACAAATTTTATTCTAAAACACTGAATCAATCACCAATCAATCAATCTTTACTCAAGCCACAAAAACTAAATTTCAACCATATTCTTTGGTACAGAATATGTACCAATTTGGTACCAGTTCCAAATAAACCCCAAAGCTACTTACTGCCAGTAGGACCAATATAAACATCTTATATGCACTAAGAATAAGGTAGACATGTTAAAAATAACATGTAAAGACTTCAGTATCTTCATACCATTTGGCACAATGAAACAGGCTTTTTATTTTAAGTGCCCAATTGTACTATCATTCTGCTATGATTTTTAGAAGTAAGACTGCTGACTGCATAATCCTCCACAAGATGGCACACTACATTTGTAATTAAATCAGTTTTTTCACTTTGAAACTGTATAGAATGCATAAACTGACATAGCCTTGCCCAAAATACATGTATCAAAAGAGGCAGAAGAAGGCTTAACAGGCTGGTGAAGGAAGTTGCTTAATACTTAGTTTAATTACACACCAAGAGAAAAACAAATGAAACAGAAAAAAGCAAGGTTTTAAGAAACACAAATTTATCTTCAAGGTAAAAATGAAACCCTGTCAGGACATTCAGATTAAGAGTTTAAATCCTCCTGAAAGTGTAGTTTAGTAAGACCTTAAACTGACCTGAGAACTTGTGAAGACAGGAATAAATTATAAGGGGAAAGACATTTTATATGCTCTTTACTCTTCCCTCCTTAAACCATTCCCTTGAACTATCATCATGACCCAGCAGATTATCAACTGGATTCGTCTGCCTTCTTTTTAGAGCTGTATTCTTACATAAAACTATCTAGAGACTGATCTGTTACTTTCCTTGCTAAAAGGTTGCATTTTATGTCTATGACAATACACTTTGTATTCTTAATTAAGTCTGCATTTCAGAATTCCTTTCTGATAACTGTATGAAAGAAAAAGATGCACATCACTTCAGAAATATGGCCATATGAATACACTTGTAGTAACAAATGTACTCAACAACCAAAACCCACATTTACTCACTTCCAAATATTCGGCTTTGCCTGAGTCTTAATGCCTATTCTAACTGAACCGGGGTAAAAGGGGAAGGTTTGTACTGTAGGTTCTCAAAATGTAATGAGAGTTAGCACTACCAAGAACAGCCAAATACTTCGGACATTTACATTTCTAACTGAACAGACTTCCACAATGAAACAAAGCAGACATGCCTTTTCTCTCTTACTGGTCACTTTATTTTACCCAGAGTTGAAACCCAATTCACAGGTGAAGAATCTTAAGCATAGAGGGTTTACAATCAATAAAACTGACATACAAATCCAGTAGGACAAAATACTACATTCCTGCTCCACCACGGTATAAATGATAGGATTCCCTTAGGATGGAAGAAAGCTTTGAAAATTAAATAGCAAAACTGATGCCACTACATACTTTTTTTAATGGTCACTCTATCCTCAGAGAAGGTAGCAATATGGAAAAAAACTATAGACTAAAAAGGAAAATAAAATTTAAGTATTATTAAAATTTTTAATATCTAAGAAAACAAGGTATATGAAACACTAGGAAGCAAAAATTGCTTTAAAATACAAGGCCACAGGCAAAGCGCGGTGGCTCACACCTGTAATCCCAGCACTTTGGGAGGCTGGAGGATCGCTTGAGGCCAGGAGTTCAAGACCAGCTTGGGCAACATAGCAAGAACTTGTCTCTAGAAAAAACAAAAAAATTAGCCAGGCATGGTGGCATGCACCTGCAGTCACAGCTACTTGGGAGGCTGAGGCAGGAAGATTGCTTGAGCCCAGGAATTCAAGGTTACAGTGAACTATAATTGGGCCCCTGCACTCCAGCCTGGACAACAGAGAGAGATCCTGTCCCTAAAAAAGAAAAAACAAACAAACAAAAAAAGCAAGCCACATTAAATAAACTTATGTGAACTTTATGCAGTTTTATTCTAATGAAGGTATTCTTTATTTTTTGATTTAGGAGTCTCTTTGAGAATCTGAAGATTCTCTTCTCAGAAAAATGTGCAGACAGACAAATATTGCATTTAACTTTGATGAAGAGCCCTTGTTCTAGAAACCTTCAAAATGCACACTTAAAATAATGACTGGGCTTCTTTAAACTATATTTTACTACTTACGTACCAACTTTGTTAAGATGGAACTTCGGGTTCTTCAAACTCTACTTAGAGAAAGTCATTCTTTACTACTAAACCTATATGATCATCATCAGTAAAATTCTTAAATGTATTTTAATATCTTTTTTTAAAAATTTAAGTATATTTATGGTTTCCCTTCCATTCTAAAACACCAATTAGGACAGCGTTTATAAAAGATGAAACAAATATACCAAATTACATTGGTTTTTTTAGAATGTGGGATTATGGGTGAATTATTTTTACCCTCAACACTGCTTTTCAAAATGTTTTAAACTGTTTTTCAAAAATTTTTAAATGGCTTTAAGACATTTCGATAGTAAAATTTTGTCAAGTTATACAAACAAAAACACAAAAGGAAGTTCCTTAGACATAACTAAAATTCTCTTGGCATAATCACTGTATGTTGCATATTAGTATGTTGCATATAAAATGCATGTAACAGATATAATACATACTTTATATATTAAAATATATTATTTCATTTAATTCTTATTCCAATTTAGTTTATTATTCCCATTTTTCAATATAACTAATTCAAGATCAAACAAAAAGTCAGTGGTAGAGCCAGGATTCAATTCCAGGTATGTTAGAGGCACACACCCCTCTTCCCACAAACTCAACACCTAACCACTATATTTGGCTGTCATATCATTAAGATCAGACTAGAAAAGATTCTTTCAAAGATTTATGATAAATACAATGTTTCTGAAGATGAGTGAGATGAACTTAACAGTAGCAGTTAAAAAAGGGCTCTGGTATCTACATGATAAGATAAATACTTATAGTATATGAAAACATGTTAGTAAATCATGCTATTAATAGCCTTATAGCAACAGAAGGATTCTTTTTTTTTTTTTTTTTTTTTGAGACAGAATCTCACTCTGTTGCCCAGGCTAGAGTGAGTGCCGTGGCGTCAGCCTAGCTCACAGCAACCTCAAACTCCTGAGCTCAAGCGATCCTCCTGTCTCAGCCTCCCGAGTAGCTGGGACTACAGGCATGCACCACCATGCCCGGCTAATTTTTTCTATACATATTTTTAGCTGTCCATATAATTTCTTTCTATTTTTAGTAGAGGTGGGGTCTCGCTCTTGCTCAGGCTGGTCTCGAACTCCTGAGCTCAAACGATCCGCCCACCTCGGCCTCCCAGAGTGCTAGGATTACAGGCGTGAGCCACCGCGCCCGGCCTAGAAGGATTCTTATAAAGAAAATCTCAAGGATACACCAGATTCTGCTCTTCTGCCAAATCAAGTTCAGAAAGCACCAACTGTTACTCTAAAGAATGGAAACCTCTATATAATATTTAGTTTTTCTACCTCTGTCCCAAAGTAATGATAACTACAGCTTTAGGAAGCATAGTCTAAATAGTACAAAAGAAGCAGAATCATCAAAATATTTAAATGTTAGACTATAACCAACAAAATATTATGGA
This sequence comes from Eulemur rufifrons, assembly GCF_041146395.1. Lineage (NCBI taxonomy): Eukaryota > Metazoa > Chordata > Mammalia > Primates > Lemuridae > Eulemur > Eulemur rufifrons. Next base: position 81,472,242 of record NC_091011.1, on the reverse strand, counting down.
TACATTTCAAAAAAAATTAGTATATTATAATAAATGACATCATGACATGATCCACTTACCAAGATTTACAGCAATATCTGAGTATAGTTTCCAAGTAAATATTTTTCTTTCCACTCAAAGAAAAATGGATTTTAGAATTTTGATTCAATTCAACAAATATTTAGTGCAAATCTACTCCATACCAAGCTCTGTGGCTATAAAAATAAGTAAGATCCTTGTCCTTCCCTTCTCAATGAGTCCACTGGGACTGAGAAACTGAATAGCCAGGAATGGTATACATAATACCTATACAGTCAGCTCTAAAACAATGTGCGAATTACTGTAGTAGAAATAATAGTTTGAACAAAGAGTTATGTAAATGTAGGAGTAATATTCTGCCTGGATCTATCTCCTGAACCCCAAACTAATATATCCAACTGCTTACTTGACATATCTACTTGGATGTCTAATTGGCATCAACAACTTAACCTGTCTAAAATCAAGTTGCTGAACAACCTAACATATCTGATCATCTGATATCATAACCATCTTAGAGAATGGTTACACCATTTTTCTAATTGCTCAGGTGAAAATCCTAAGTCACCTTTAACTCCTTTTTCTCACACTCCACATCAAATCCATCAGCAAATACTATCAACTCTACAGGACACCTTCAAAATACATCCAAAATCTGATCAATTCCCAACACTACTACTACCACTCTATTATAAGCTAATGCTGTTACCACTTCTCAGATGAGCAATAGCTTCCTAAAAAGGCTCTCTGCTTCTGCCCTTGACCCAATTTGTTTTGTTAAAATGCAAGGTCAGTTCATAGCACTTCTCAAAACCCAGCAATGGCTTCCCATTTCACTCTGAATAAAGGCTAAAGTCCTAAACAAAGACCTAAAAGACCCAACACGATCTGCTCCCCACCACTCCTCATCTGACTTCATCTCCTACGAACTCTCTTCTTCATACACTTTTGACCAAGCAACAAAAAATTTGGGAAAAAGCCAAGAGTGGTAGAAAGGTGACGGCAATATTATTTCAACAATGAATACCACCTATATGGAGTAAGGCATTTTATTTGAAATTTTATTTGAATACTTGCCTCAGCAGTATTTACCACAGACTGTCAAAAATTAAGATAGGTATTTAACCCTTTGAAAAATATAGGTAATGAATCTTCCCAGAAAACTACACAAAGACAAAAATTTTGCACATCATTTCAAGACTATCCTGGGCCTCCTAAAAACCTATTCATGAAGATTCATGAAAGCAAACATAGAATGGTTAGCTGAAACAAAAGATGAGGAATACCAAGGTGTGAAAATTGTTGCACTTTTGAATAGCATCTTTTGGTTTCTTTTGTTTTCTCCTGATCAGAGCAGATTCCTGGATTACCCATACTCACAACCAGAGACCTGTCTAAATTTAAGCTGAACTATAATTTTAGAGTCTTGTTATAGTTCAAAGCTTTTTATATAACTTGTTTGAATCCCAGGGCGTATTTCCTTTTATTTCTCTCTGCTTCTAGACACCTGAATCCTTAGAAGGTGTCTCACTTCTGCCCTACCTCAATTTGAACCCCAAACCTAGCTGCTTCACCAGTGCCTACCAAAAACTAAACAAATAAAAATCCATTCCCAAATCAATTTTACTAGAGAAAACCAAGACTCTGGTGAGGGAAGAAAGGGTCACGTTACAAAATATGATATTCTGCCATCCTGCCAGTTCCACTACCATTATCTCTTTTTCTTGTTCCCTTTCTCTGGTCCAAACAACTAATTTTTCTTAGTATCACAAAAATAGTTCCTTCTACAATAAGGTCTCCTCAACATTTACTTTGTGCCCCAAAGCACCTTCACAAATAAATACAGTTCCCTTCTTAAAAGGAATGCTGGTGAATAAAACTTTCTCCAACTTATAATATTTATCAATCGTAGAAATTTTTAATAATACGTTTTAAAGAAGAAACTTTAGACCACTGGTAATTGCACCACCCAGACATAACTAATGTCGATATTCTGGTATATGTTCTTCTAGTTTTCCCCTCTATGGTCAACAAATGAAAAAGGCATCACCACTCCTATTCCAATTCCCATATCAAGATATCAAAATGGGGATGAGAGGTCTCAGATAGCTCTTCTTTGAAAAGTACTTTTTAAACTTTTTTGAAAAGCAAAGAGAAGAGAGATTCCACACCAAAATGTTTTACAAGCCATCTCTATTACTCATAACAAGGATCACCTGAATCTGGTTAAAAACTTTTGACTTCAGCATTCATGTATAGTTGGTACTGTTTCCACACTATAAGGCAGCAATGGTAGCATACTGAACATCATGAGTACTTGAGTTGAGTCAGGGACAACTTTACATTAAGTGACCACACATGATCATTTAGCTATACTATACTTTCAGTTTTTGGTTTCTTTTAAAGGCTGAAAAATCTACTTCTGTCAGCACTCAGGGGCCTAAAGCACTTAGAACACAAAACAAAATGGCTCTAAATTAAAATTCCTCTAAATTTTCTATGGTAGAAATATTTGCTTAAAAATATATTTCCAAAGTACATCTATTACTTTCTTTCTTTCTTTTTTTTTTTTGAGACAAGAGTCTCACTCTGTTGTTCAGGCTAGAGTGCCGTGGCGTCAGCCTAGCTCACAGCAACCTCAAACTCCTGGGCTCAAGTGATCCTCCTGCCTCAGCCTCCGGAGTAGCTGGGACTACAGGCATGCGCCACCATGCCCGGCTAATTTTTTCTGTGTATATTTTTAGTTGTCCATATAATTTCTTTCTATTTTTAGTAGAGACAGGGTCTCGCTCATTCTCAGGCTGGTCTCGAACTCCTGAGCTCAAACAATCCACCCACCTCGGCCTCCCAGAGTGCTAGGATTACAGGTGTGAGCCACTGCGCCTGGCCTTATTACTTTCTATAAACTAGTTTCAATACTGAAGTGTGGATATAGGCCAATTTTTCTTTACAGACCTTTGCTAACCTCTAATAAATCCTCAGAAGCTATCAAAAAGAGATTACTACTTTAAAGATCCCAACTGGAGTAAAATTCCATCACTGTAATAATCACTCTCATTATGCTTTATTATAATTATTATTTCTAAAGTAAATCAAATAAACTTTATTCAACTCTCTTACTCTCTTTGAAATATTTTTTTAAAGGGAGTAGGGGTAAGTCTCACCACCAAAAGTTTGCTGAAATCCTGCCCTTAATGTGTAAAACAAAGATATTACAGAAAAATATTTAAACCTTTATGACTCCACTGTCAGTATTCCAATCCAAGAATCTCTGACCTGAAAAGTTAGATTTTAATCCTCAATGACATTCCTCATACTAAGTTCTGTCATAACACTTGCCTATCATTTAAATCTTTTTATTTTCCATCTTCAAATTTCATGGATTATAAAAAAGAGGAAAATTTTATTCTCTTTTCTTATGCATGTACTTCACCTATCACATATGGTCCCATCTCCCATAATGATCAACACAGTAAGCACTATGAAACTTCCTCCTGCCCCCAGAAAAGGAGAGATTTAAACATTAAGGTAAACCATATTACTCTCACATTTAAAGAAAGTGTATTTTGCTTAGAAAAGTAAAGGACCTTTTCAAATAAATACTCTCCTTTAGCATATTATTAGCAAAGTTTTAAAAAAAGGGCTTAATATTTTCCTTATAGTACTGAGGGAGAAAAAGAAAGGCATTACAAATTCCACTTCGTTCAAAACAAAAGCTACTGTAGACAGTCTAAACATAAATATTCTTTTTTCATAAATTATTTAATTTTTCTGGATAAAAAATTTGTATATAAATCTGACTCTTTAATAAATAAACATATGGATATTTATTAGACTCTCAGGCAGAAAAAGATTTCTAAGACTCTATTGATGATTCAAGCCTAGGGCAGGAGGGAGTTTGGAGAGAGGGGTCAAGATTAGGAAAGCAAATTCCTATACTTTGAAATGAATGCTTTTCAAAGAGACTGTGATTATACTCTAGAACCAGTTCAGAGATTATCATTCAAATTTAGCAGTTAATTCTAAATGAAAAATTATAATTTTTCTTATTACTTATAAAAATGTTATAAAAATACATTCATGCCAAAAATATTTAGTATCCACATTGTAACAATTTTTATTTGTAACTATTTTTAATATGAGTCTATAAAAGCAATTTTTTTTATTCCTGAAGCACTATGAGTTAGCATAACACTCAACAGAACTGAGTATTACTCTTAAAAAGTATAAAGTATTACTTGGGTGGATACTGGTATTTTGCAATAAAGTTTTCTAAAATCAAATAATAAAACACAATTATCCTAGATTCTTGGTACTATTTGCTTTTCAAGATGCTAATTTGAGACCTATTATAATTTTGGCATTAATCTCTAAATATAATGGTACTTAAGTTGTCCTAGGCTTAGAAACCTAAGAAAAATTTTTGGTACCAAGTTACAGAGTAAAATTTAAAGGCAGCAAAGAAGAACAACTAAAACAAATTATTTATAAAAAGGCTTATGAACAGTGTTTAGTAATTAATGGACTTAACAACACTTAGCTACCTAATATCTTCTCCTCTAAAAATATACCTTAATTCTCTTTTATTCCAATAATTCCTATATTACTGCAATAAAGTATAAATGCACTGAAAATCTAGAAATATTCCCATTTTCCATGAAAATACAACCCACATGCACATGCACACACACACATATAGGGCTGCACACTGCACTTCTTCTAGGTAATCGAATTTATTTGTGCAGCAGCCTTCCCTTTCTCATCTCCCATAGCCTGCTTTAGGTTACACATGTGGTTAATGCTTACTTTCTTTGCTACTTGGTTATAGCTAGGAACATGTAACCTTTTCAATGAATGGAAAGAAGTGCATTCATACTTACCTGAAATTTAAAAATGTATTATCTTTTAAAGACTTTGCTTTCCATTGGCAAGTGTTACTCACCTGTTTGAACATCAATAACCATCTGATGGCCTCCTCTCATTCCTGGCCGGTTATCTTCTCCATCACCTGAAGTAGAAACAATATTTTCTTTTAAAGGAATAACAAAGAACTGCAAATCTGGAGTAACTTCATTCACAGGTCTGTTATGAGTAGTAAAAATAACCCACACTTATTCTTTGAAATTAGTAAGAATAAGTAAAAAGACTCATTAAAAAGAACAATATGACTTAAATCTATGTTTAGAATAACCTTGCTCTTTTTTCCAAATGCTTTTAGGATACTAATGTAATTGGAAGCTATTTTTAATTTATTTATGACCAATGCCATAAATCAGCAAAGACATAGGATATTACCTAAAAACACAAAACAGAGACTGTGATGGTTGAGTGGTTAAGGTGTTGGACTCAGAAAACGTAAAATAAAAATCTCTAAACTAATTGAGTACCAAAGTAAAAGTGGAAAAAATTACCAAATTAGATCTTGGGCCTTTATTCCAGGCATAGTTTATTAGTATAAGAGTTTTAAAGTTCATAAAACTAGTTACTGAAAACTAAGATGCTATCAAGTTTCATATTCATGATAATTTCCTTACTGTAATAATTTTGTGCCAATATTTCAGAAATCAGTTCCAACCTAATTTACCAACTACTTTGAGTATTGACTGAGAAAATATAAGATTTTACTTTACTTCGATTGTTATTATCATCACAGAGCTTTATAAGCACGTTTAAATATAATCAGTGAAACTTTTTAAACTTCTGAAGGAGAAACCTGTTCAATTTATACCTACTTTTACTTTACAACAAATCTTAGATAAATAAATATATAACTTCATTTCAATGGTTCAAGGCTACAGGATTCTAATGTCTTACTTGATATATACCAGAAAGCCTAAGGTTTTCTTCATAACTCTTCCATTAATTGAAATATATTACATCAACTAATAAGTTTTCCTGTATCAGCTTTGTCCCATGTAAAACTGAGAAGAATATCCAATTTTATACTACTTTCACAGGCGTGCTATGAAAATGACTGAAATGTCACTTCTTATATATGGAAAATAAGATGCAAAACTGAAGCTTTTCATTACGGCTGTATTCAGTGGCTAACCATTCAGAAGTTTTTTGCAACTTCTTTCTCCCTTCAACAGATAAATTAAGCCTTCTGGATTTTGCAGCTCATGGCCGGGTGTGGTGGCTCATGCCTATAATCCTAGCACTCTGGGAGGCCGAGGCGGGTGGATTGTTTGAGCTCAGGAGTTCGAGACCAGCCTGAGCAAGAGCAAGACCCCGTTTCTACTAAAAAATAGAAAGAAATCAGTTGGACAACTAAAAATATATAGAAAAAATTAGCCGGGCATGGTGGTGCACACCTGTACTCCCAGCTACTTGGGAGGCTGAGGCAGGAGGATCACTTGAGCCCAGGAGTTTGAGGTTGCTGTGAGCTAGGCTGATGCCACAGCACTCTAGCCCGGGCAACAGAGTGAGAGATTGTCTCAATCAATCAATCAATCAATTGAAAAAATAGATTTTGCAGCTCATTATCATTGAAACTTTGCCCTTTTCCTCTTTCTTCCCCCTCAATGGTCAGTATCACCACTTTCAAGAACAGATTAAGAAAGCACCAAAATAAATTCATTTTCAGTATGTTTGCATTTTATATATTTAATCCATTAGTCCGCAAATACACAACTACAATCTGTTTCCTACAAGTATGTATGTCTTTGAAGAAAATTACCTCATACATGACTCATAAAATAGGAGAATGATGTTTATATAACAGATATTATGGAGGTTCATAAGCAGTTTTCCCCTACATATTAATGTTTAATACTATCAGGAAAAAGCTTTCTCACAATTACAGAGAAGGCCTTAGCAATACATGAAGACCATAAGGAAAAAAGCTGAGTATCCATAGAACTGTCTTTCTTTAATGCAAGTAGTTCCATCAAGGAATTGCTACACTTTCCACCACATTCACTGTCTGGCAGAGCAGTGAGTGCACATGAGGAAGTGACAACCCTCCCCCCCCATATTAAAATAATGGATTAGTGAAGAAGACTATACTTTGGATCAGATTTTAAGTTTTGATGTAAACAGTTTTTATAATCAGCAAATGTCCTCTAGGATCTACATCTCAAAGAAGGAAGCATGAGCCCCAGGACTTAAGGCTCCAAATACATGATGCTCAATATAAATACCTTTAAAGATTTAACTGTACTAGTATTTACTGTTAGAATTATTTACTGTTTAGAATTATTATACTAGTTTTTATTATAGCATCTGGTTATAAAGTTCCATAGATTTAGAATGGATTGTTCCCTTTCTATTTTATTCATAAGCTCTCTTAGCAATTTTGCAGAACTGCAGGTTTTCAGAACACATGTAGGCATTACAACACAGCCTACAATTTTACACAATGTCTCTATAAAAGCAGTTTATGATGAAATTGTGTATAAAACTGCCCAACCTTTTGTTATGCCAGTAAAACAGAAAGGTTTAAAAGAAAATTTAATACATTAAACTAACTCTGCCACCTAGGTCTCCTTTTAAACACCTGTTTTTTTTTAATAGTTACATTCTTATTTATTTATTTATATTGTCAGACTATTAGGGGTGTACAAACATTTTGGTTACATTAATTACTTTTGCACAGTTTGAGTCAAAGTTATAGGTATGTCCATCACCCAGTTAGTGTGCATTGTACCCTTAGGTTAAACACCTATTTTTTACTAACATAGTACTATGACACTGGACCTATCTTCAGAAAACTGAAGACTGAGCTATTAAAGAAAAAGCACCACAACTTAGAAGATATGGCTTACCTTTGGTGCTTTTGGGAATGATTTGACTCCATCGTGGTTTATATTCCTGTTGACTGATATACTGATTGAACAAGCCATCTGCAAATATCAAAGAACGAGAAAGAAATTACACCTTAACCAGCCTACACTTTTAACTACAGACAAAAAATTAAAATGTAGATGCCTATATTAAGAGAAATTAATAATGTCACTAATACAACATCACATCTTCTTAAAATATGCATCACTTCAGTTTCACTTCATTCTACCCCAAATATAAATAGTAAACTATTAGTTGACATAACCACATAAAGAAAATTCTTTAGGGGCAGCTCATATTTAACTTATTATGTTTCTCATCTTTTTTATGCCTATTAAATACAAAGACATTAGTGCACTCAATGGACAAGTATGTGACATTAATAGAGAGTTAAACAGAAACCTTGAAAGAAGCAAAAGGGAGTCATCTGGAAGAAAAAAAATTGTAGGATAATTTAAGGCTGCAAAATAGAAGCAGTAGAAAATAAAATAAAATAGTCTAAATAATCTGAATAAATGTTTATTTCATTGGGAAAAAACACTTGTGTATCTTTTAAAAATCATTTCTAGAAATTAACATAAGTTCGGAAGAAGAAAGGACAATTAAAGATCGGGAGGATTATATTTAACTCCTTTTTGTGGCCTCCCATCACTCGTCTTTATTACAAAATGTTTAATCTTTATGCCCTATGATGAAATGGATTCACTGCATCCCAATCCCTTCCCACCAACAGTGCTTTGTACCAGTATTTTTTGTCACTAGTATACAACAGAACTAGAGAAGAAAACAGGAGCTCCAACAACTTTGGTCTAGATCCTTACAGTATATTTTTCAGGAAAAGATAAAACTAACCCTGTCAAGTGCAAATTCCACTGTTATCCAGTTTTCTTTGAGTACAAATCCATTCAGAGATAAAAGTAAAAACAGCAGTAATAGAACTGTATTTATTGAACACTTACCAAATGTTAGAATCCATGCCGTCTTGTTTATCTCACTTAATTCTAAAAACAACACTATGAACTAGGCATTATCATCTCCATTTTACAGATAGGGAAGGTATATTCTGAGAAACTAAGGAACTTAACCAAAACCACACGAGTCTTAAGTAGTAAGGTTATGACTGAAGTTCTACCCTGCTTTACTTACTCCTGAATCTGTTTCACCAATAATTCTTAATCTACTTCTTAAGAGTAGTTGTTACACTAGTTACTATAATGGTATGGAGACTGTACTCACCACATACATACAATTCTACCCCAAATGATTAATTATCAAGTCCTACTCCCATGCTCATCAATAAAAATTAGTTTAAGAATGGTATGGATCCCAATTCTGGCTAATGAAACATGAATAATCTTCTGGAGAATTTCTAGGCAATGCTTCCTTACCTCTAAACAGGCATACACAGAAGAAAAATCTACTTTTATTCCTCTGAACATTTTCCTATCTGTATGCAATTTAAAGCCAATTTGTAGAGATGTAAGAATGAAGTCAATTCTATAACGATGACAGAAGAAAACAGAGAGAGATGAAGAAAGTGGATCACTGATCAACCAACCATGAAATCTACCTTACCTCTGTTCTTCTTATATGATACAACATTTCCTTACTTGCTAAGCTAGGTTCTCTTTTACGCGCACCCAAATAGATCACAGTTTATAAAGTTACATATACTATAAATTCTGTTATTAGACCGAATTTAAAAGTAAAAATTAGAGTGTTCTCTGTGACTTATAAACTTGCCACAGATCACACAATTTAGAGAAATCTCCCTAATCTCTTTCTTTTCTGGGTAATTATGAAGCTCAGTTGTAACCAACTGTTTCAGCTTTCACATCTTTTCTACTAGCTTTAGCCGGAAACTTCCATCCTATATGTATGCTTGTCAAATATCTTTTTTTGCCTTTGGGACTTTACAAAATTGTTGCAAAAAGACAGTTCCCTTTTAAATTAGCACTCATAACTTGGCATTTACATTTTACTTGTTACAGCAAAAGGAAAAAAAACTGTCACAACTTATTTTAGTGAGTGTTTCTATCATATAATTTACTCCCCCATGGGCTTTGTAATTGATTCTTACCCCATCCAGCCTACTCTGACCAAAGCTCTTCTCCCATTATAAGTGTTGGAAACCTTTTTTTCCAGATAAAATGTTGTGGGGCACCCCTTAATGGCAATGATATAATGATAGTAAAAACATTAATAGTTAATTTAGAATTATATACAAATAAAACATAGCAACTAAATTTATTCTGCTCTGAAAAATGGACATAAAAGTTTTAAAATGCTTTTTAAAAAAATTTAAAGAGAATATAAAAGTATTCAATAAAGACAATGACTTTTGAAATATACATTAATTCTACATAATGGCCGAGGGGGAAAGAAAGAGAAAGAGCAAATGATAGGAATATATAACAAAAACTGAGGGAGATGAGAAAACTTGACTGGAAAAACACAAAGCAAAAATAGGGAAAATTAGAAAAGTAATAAATTTCACATTTTTAATAGTTACCAAATGCCACATCACCTAAGTCTCCCATATTAATTCATTACAAAACTTTTGATAAATCAAGCTCCTTATATGTAAAACTGGAACTTATGAGTTGGATGAGGCCTGAGATTCCTTCTAAATTCTGGGATACTAGGATTCCACCATTGTGAGAACCAGTATATTTACTTGAACTACATGTGTCTGCTTGATCCACCTATGTTCATCTTAGAAAAGTCTCCATCTCTTCTTTTCCCTTAAGCCTTCTGTGACTCTACCTTGAAAGAAAAATGACAAATCCACTGGAGGAAATTCTTCTACGAGCTCCTAAGGCAGCGATCACAGCAACAATTCCAATCAGACGAAGGACCTCATCCCTGATCTTCAAGTCATTTTGAACACTGCAGGTAAAATTAAATTCTCTAATTGCTTCTTCAACCAACCCTTCTAGCCCCACTGTTGCTAACCTAAAAAGCTTACATATATTTTTAAAGTTACATTTGAGTAACTTCTTAGGTTATTACATTTGGCTATCATCACTGGACAGGAAGTAGCAATTATTGGTTCAGGAAACACCTCTGATGAAATTAAATATAAATACGAGGATGTTTCTAGGCAAGTAAGAAGACTATTATAGAAATATGGACAGCGTGGCACTTTCTTAAAATATAGACTTTACTTTAAGACCATACTAACTAACATGATAAATATACTAAAAGTAGGTTTTGCTTCCTCCAGTATAAAAAGCTTGATAGGATGCTTTGATTCCCTAGACTTTTCTATTTAGCAGGCAGGAACTTCTTGTCCTTCTCTGCTATGTTTTTAGTAGAGCAGAAGCCAAAAAACTCTGTACTGTTTACTTCCTTATTTGTCCAACAAATCATCATCAGTGAAGTCAGCAGCAAACTGAACAACCCTGAAAGGAATGCTTATTAACTAACAGTATTCCAGGCAAGTTGAGGAGAACCCATAGTAGTACAAAAAAATATGACTTAGCTCTAAGTTTCAAGTATTGAGTTACTACGAATTTCCCTAAAATCAGTTTCTTTCCAGAGGCAGAAGAGTAAGTTAAGTCTCTGTAGTAATCAAAGTTGCACATAATTTTAATAGCTTCTCTTAACCAAGTGAGTATACTACTAAAAAGATAGTTTTAAAATATGACTATTTTTAGCCTGATAATTACATAAAGTTGCCCATGGTTGTTGTTTTACTTTTCCTTCACAAAATAATATCAAATGCTTAATGATAACCATTTGAAACAAAATAAAAAAACCATAAAATTATGTATGCCACCCTCATCCTATGAGGTTAAAAAAATACAGAAATCTCTCTTAGAAATGGCATGCATACATATATACTTTCACTGGTGGCATTTTAATGGTTTGGTAAGTGATTAATCATCATATATGTTCTATTTGTTTACACTCCAAAGTATACTCTATTTTAAACATACCAATCATTTATTTGCAAGCATCATCATCAGTTACATACCCAATAACAATGTACAAGCCTTAAAGGCAGGTCTGTCAATATATTTAACACAGTAGAGCAGGAAGTAATTCATTTTAAGTTAACTTTAAATTTCTCATCTCAAAGAAATGTACAAGTTACAGGTTCTCTGTTTTCCTTAGTTATAAAATACTCAACCCAATATCTGATAAATATGAGTATCTAATAATAGTAGATGATAACGGTAAGATTAAAATATATGAGAGCAAAGTGTTGAAAAGTCTGTTATTCATTATTTCTTTCTATAAAAGACACACTAAAATTCAATTCCGCATGCTTCATATTGAGCACCTATTCTGTTTTTTGCCACTATGAAAGTTAGTGTAGAAGATCTAAAAAAAAAAAAAGAAAGAAAGAAAGAATATCATTCTATAAGCAAGAGTCCCTTTTTATTTTAAGTAGCAAAACATATCAGACCCTAAATATCCAAGTGAGTGTCATCCTCCAAGTTATCTTGGGAGATTATATACATGTTCAAATATTCACATTTCTTTCAAAGCCACATTACAGGTCACATAAGAAAATCAGCCATTATGTAGCATTTATACCACATAGAAGCTGTTTTCAATATAAATTTCCTTGTTCATTATAATTGTCTACTAATAACATTTTTTGACTATCCAAGCCCCTCTCCCCAAAATTACATTATGAAAGAATAAATACTGGCTATCAACAAAAATACTTTGAGGAAAAGGCCTCTAATACTGAAAGGGAACACTAAAAGATTATTTCTAACATGCCTTAATGCTAGCTAATGTTATCACTCTTAAGTGCAAGATTTCCCAAGATGACAACTTAGATACCTGAGTTCAAGCATATTCATTTTTTTAAAAATGCCATTACATTATGAATCAATCTTACATGAAATAATCCCCTAATCCAAGGAGCTAACAATTTTACAGAGTAAAAAAACAGAAAAAAAATAGAAAGAATAACTAGTATAGGTCTATATTCTTTTTTGAAAAAGTTTTCTATATATACTTGAAATTACCCTAATAAGCAATCTAAGTTTCATACCATTTACAGCTTTTTCAATCAACTCTTCGCAAGCATCAAAATCACCCTTCAACACCAGTTTGTCATGAAGATCTGTTAACATGGGATGTTCCAATGCAATCTTGGTTTTCTTTTGCAGTGATTCAAAAGCCTCTGTATAGTTGTGTTGTCTGAAGTGTTTTAGGCAAAGGCGAATGGCTTCCTGTTCACGGTACTACTAGAACACAAGAGAAAGTATGGAAAGAAGAGATTTGCTTAGTTGTTACTATAGGAAATAATAACAGTGAAAATAATTAATCTAAACTGAGCATTTACTATACACCAAGCACTGTACTAATCCTATTCATTAGGTATCATTATTTCCATCTTTCAAATAGCAAAACTGAAGCTTACCCCATTGTGATAACTTGCCCAAGTACCACAAAGTATGTAGCCAAAAGAGATAAAACCAGACCCAATTCCAGAGCCTGAACTCTGAAGAAAAACAGCAGAACAGATATTTATTAAAGCCCACTTAAGACTGGAAAAATCATTAATTCCCACAACATCCACTAATCACATTACAATGCAGGTACTGAAAGCACAGAGGCCATTAAATAATATACAAACATTATGTTTTTTGGTTTTGGTTTTTAATAATAAGCTATTACTTGAATGACAAGTATTATCAAATGTACACGTATTTCAAATTTACAAACAGGTTTTATGACTCAAAAATCATCATAAAAAGACTATATTGTCATCATTTTCTAAGCCTACGCTACTCATCTATTAAGAAGACATCGCCATTAAACAGAATCCAAAAAGTGGGCATTCAATTTACTGAATTTTTCCCCTAACAGGATAAATGTCAAAAATATAAGCTCATAAAAAAGGATTTTTTTAAAAAAACATCAACTTCAAGAATATGTTCTGGGATTACCTCTAATTTTCTAAGTATATTGCTGCACAAAGAGATGACACAGAAGCATTGCATTATAATCAAACAACAAACAATGATTTACTTATAAGCATTGCCCTTTAATAAAGCAAGCAAATAAAATGATGACTTTCGGAAGATTTATAAGACTTGAAAAACAAATCAGGTGATAGCTAACTGGACTTTTTGACTAATAAAGATTAAACACCTATCCTTCTTTATATGCTACAATTAACTGAGATTTTACCTTACCAAAAAAAATCAAGGATTCTATAGCCATACTAATTTTACATTAATAGTTTCTTAGTCTTGGCCTCTAAAAAAAGACTTATCTCAACTATCTAAGTGTATACAGTTATATAAAACAGTGATATCTTCTAACCAGGTTGACTTTAGGAGTCTCAACCATATCCACACTTTCAATTTTCCATCAGGCTGCAAAACTATCCCACTAAAAACTTACGTCTAAAGTATTTATATCAATATAGGTTAAAAACAAAATTTAAGGTCACGCGGAAACAATAATGTAACAAACAGAATATGGAGCCAAAATGCCTGAGTTTATATACTGGCTCAAGCACTTCACAACTGAGTTACCCTTGGCAAAATACTTAACCTCTCTGTGCTCCATTTCCGCATCTGTAAATTAATGGGGATAATAACTGTACCTATCTCACAGAGTGATAATGACTAAATGAGTTATCAATTGCTTAAAGCTGGCAGACCCTAAATGCTTAATGAATGTTGGCTAATTAATCATTACAATTATTATTCTCCTCAATATCTTAAATTAGAAAATTCTCAGTAAAGACAAGAGATTGACACATTACTCCCTTAACAGGCATTAAACATAGAGTTGGGATTTTAAAATACAACCTACCTTGCTATACCAGTTGAGACAGGGTTGTACTACATCAGGATCATCAATGCCACTAAGTTCAACATACCAGATGCTAAAGTTAAAGCTGGGTCCCCACGACAAGAGTGGAACTTTAAGGAAGAAAAACAACAGAAAGAAAAAAATTACCATAGTTCAAAATAAAATTTTAGCAAAGTAAAATCATAAATAAGCCTATAAAGATTCATTCAACAAATTTTCTGGGATAGCACAGTACTAAGGCTACAGTAGTTAAAAAAAAAACAAAACACATAACCCATGCCATCATGAGGTTTTCTTAGTTAATAAAAACAATGTAAGATAAATTCAAAGTGGTTATATATCTACTCCTAAATAAACACAACCAAAATTAGATGATTTAACAGGTAAATTTTACCAAATCTATAAGCAGCAGATAATTACTATATAATTTAAACTATATCAGACCACAGAAAGAGATCAAAAGATCAATTACTTATCAGTGGTATAACCCTGAAAACAAAAGGATTTTGGCCTTTTGGCCAGAAGAAAAAGGATTTAAGGCCAATTTCAGCTATAAATATATTAAGGGGGAAAAAAAGTTGCAAAAAATTCTATCAGGTTTTCTTTGTAACCAAATAGACTTCATTCCAGGAATGAAAGGATGGTTCAATAATAAGAGCTACGTAATTTATCACCTTAACAAAATAAAAGAAAAAAAATGCTTGATTACTTCAATAGATGCTAAATACAAATTAATAAGATGTATATCCTATTCACTATTTTTTAAAAACCTGTACTATTCAATACTATATGGGAGGTCTTAGCTAGTCCAATAAGAAAAAAAAAGCAAATTAAGAAAAAAATTGTGGCCGGGCGTGGTGGCTCATGCCTGTAATCCTAGCACTCTGGGAGGCCGAGGTGGGCGGATCGTTTGAGCTCAGGAGTTCGAGACCAGCCTGAGCAAGAGCGAGACCCCATCTCTACTAAAAATAGAAAGAAATTATATGGACAGCTAAAAATATATAGAAAAAATTAGCCGGGCATGGTGGTGCATGCCTGTAGTCCCAGCTACTCGGGAGGCTGAGACAGGAGGATCGCTTGAGCTCAGGAGTTTGAGGTTGCTGTGAGCTAGGCTGACGCCACGGCACTTACTCTAGCCTGGGCAACAGAGTGAGACTCTGTCTCAAAAAAAAAAAAAAAAAAAAAAAAGAAAAAAATTGTAACTTAAAGATGAAATAGCTATCTATCTTAAAAATTCAAGAGATTCAATTGAAAAATGTTTTTAAACACGATAAACCTACAAAAATCAACTTTTCCTATGCCTACAATAGTCAATTAGAAAATATAGCAAAAAGTCCAGTTTATAATAGCAATAAAAAGCTAAACATATCTCAGAACAAATTAAACAAAATATACAATATTTGTTTAAGAAAATGTAAAATTTTAGTGAAGAATTAAATAAATGAAACGACAAACCATGTTCTCCTAGATAGAAAAACTCAATGTTGTAAACTTGCCAATTCTCCCCAATTAATTATAAATTTCA
Organism: Eulemur rufifrons; assembly: GCF_041146395.1. Lineage (NCBI taxonomy): Eukaryota > Metazoa > Chordata > Mammalia > Primates > Lemuridae > Eulemur > Eulemur rufifrons. Next base: position 81,456,125 of record NC_091011.1, on the reverse strand, counting down.
TGTAATCTCAATCAAAATCACTATGGTTTATATTCATCTTTTCTTGACATGTAATTGAACAAACTGATCTAAAAAGATAAGTAACACAAGAATATCCAAAATAATAAAAATAATAACACAAGTATACCACAAAGATACAGTAATTATAACTTTGAAATTAGTGAAAGAAAAGGAAAGTAAATCAGCAGAATAGAAGAGAGTATGCAAAAATCTCAAGTACTCAGAGGAATTTAACATATGATAAAGATAACATTGCACATCAATAATGACAGAACAGAGTAGAGGTTTTTAAAGCATGATCCATGGACTCCTGGGGATCTCCACAATCTTTCAGGAGGTCCCATGTGGTTAAAACTATTTTTCATAACACTAGGACCTTGTCAGTCTTTTTATAATACTGACATTGCACTCGTGGTACTAAAGTAATAGTAAGTAAAAATGCTGGCACCTTGGTACCGAAGTAATGGCACTGAAAAGCACTAGCAGTCCGTAATACAGCATAAATTGCACTGTATTCCTCACCACAACACGCTTGAAAGTTAAAAAGAGAGAATTCATTTTTACTGATGATGCAGTAAAAATAAATTTTAATAAACCCCTATCACTCATTAAGTACACACAATATCCTGTATGACGAAAAGGGAAGTACATATAAAGCACTTTTGCCACATAACAAAGCGTAATGGTCATCTCAAGAAGGACTTGTACAATTGTTTGAGTTGTGAGTTAAACTAATTTAATTTCTTTCATGGGATACTGTTTTAATCTTGAAAGAAAAACTGAAAGACAACCTACGGTTATTTAGATTTGTTATTTTCCAGACATTTACTTGTCATTTCAAGGAAAACAACTAATGATACTTGCTGTCAGGGATAAAACTCAAGCTTTCAAGAGAAAATTAGAATTTTGGAAGATTGGTATCTGCCACTGTGAGCTTGACTGCTTCCGAATATTTAGGTTTTCTGAGGAGATCAGAGGTGATACTAATTAATGTGATCTTAAACATTATAAAATGAAATGTTTCAACATTTGGAAGATCTCTATAACTTAGTGAACTGTATTTTCTAAATGAACAATGAAGGATGTTTCAAAATCATGCATGGATGAAAAGTTCAAGACAGGCCAAGGCATTTTAATGTAACAGAGTAAAGTTCACTGATAGGGTTTCAGAGTCAACAAGGCAACTACTTTTAAGAAACTAACACTTGTCAAGTTTTGATAAAGTATCAGAACATGCACAACAGTTGATACCCAGCCTACTGGTTTCCAAGTTCATTGCTCTCTCTGGCATATCAGACTGAATAAGGAAGTAGGATATAGTAGGTCACACACATACTGTCCTATATCATTGTCATCTAAAGGAAGCTGTGTGAATGAAGATAGACACAAGCAGTAGCAACCAGCCATGAGGATGTATGAAGAACTCCTTGGATGTTTAATATGGCTTTCTGTTAAATGTGCAAACAACAAAAATTTGAAAAAGTTTTACAGTAACAAATACTAAATTATCATCATTTTGCTGTTTATTTCTTTATGTAGCAGTGCCATTTAAAAGTGTATCTACTATATCACATAGCAATAACCATCAAGTAGTATAAGAGCCAGAATAAAACAGGATTCAAAACCCAAAGCCCCAATAACGTAAGTCTGTATATGTAACCAGACATATGAGTTTGAGATTTTCAGGTCCAAGTTCAACCAAACTGGGGAGGGGGAAGCTTCCTATTATATCCATTCAAATAATCAAATTCACTTATTAAAACCTTTTAAACATTTGTGTTCTAATGAGATTTCTTCTGTATACTCAATGGTCCAACAGAAATATTTCCAGAATAAAATTAGTTCTAATTTTTAACGTCTTGGAAAAACACACAGGGAGGTAAATTATGAAGTCATCTCACCAAAGGACATCATATATTACAGATGAATGAACAATCTAATTAATTTTCAACAGATTAAAGGAATATGTACAAAATGAGAATGATGTACACTCATTTCAAATTACCAATGATTTTTGGTGGCATTAAAACACTAATAATGCATGTAAGACATACTATGCACAAAATACGTAAGAAATCGAAAAATGAATTAGAGTTCCACACACACATTCTCTGTCCCCTGATAAAAGATGCCTTTGCTCCCACTTCAAATAAAAGGATAAGAAACATCCCATAAGGCTAGCAGTTTATATCCTAGGGTTCAACCACCAGTTTTCCCTACAGTACAATCAGACAAGATCCTTGATTGTTACACCTTTTCATAAAATGGGATACATAAGGCACACAAGGATACTAGGCTGGGACGCCTTCTATTCTGGGATTGCGGAAATCAATACCTCAACACAATGAAACACATTTGCAGCAAATTCAATGTGCTTTGACAATATCACTTGTGAAGCTCTTGTCTAGATGACTAAAAGAGCTATTGCAAGATGCTAGTAATTTTAAGATCAGGTTCTGGAAGATCCTAAAAATTAAGATTAACCACTGTGAAAGAATTTATCTATTCTACTAAAGAATTAATAAGTACACAAAGCACTTAGCACAGTAACTGGCACATACTAAGTGCTCAATAAATGTTAGCCATTATTATTATTATTGGCTATTACTATGTTACTTTTCCTCTTAATAGTAAAATTTTAAAATGTCACTTTTCCACACGTTCTCCTACAGAGCCTCCACACATACCCATGCAGACCATCAGAGCATTCCCTAGACTTAGTACCATCTTAGGGTTCTAAATACTTCTGGGATCCAGAAGGCATGCCACATCCAGCCAGAGCTGAAGCCTCTCTCTAAAGTCCCCACAATGAGCCAGGCTGCAAGTGACTCCTTCACAGAAATCCACAACTCCCCATTTACCAAAACCCAAGACTTCCCCTTGATCTTTCCAAGACTGGGTACTTCATCTACCTTTGCTGATTTCTTCTTACAGCTGTTATCCTGCCTATGAATCAGGACGTAAACCCTCACAGTCATCTGTAACCAATACCCTCCCCCCATTCCGTCTTATGTTCACTCTCCTCTGATCTAATCTCACACTGAGGTTGTCCCTCCCAAACCTTTAACTTGCTCTCTGGAATCCAGTGTCCCAATTAATAACTTTCCTTCTTTGCTAAATTTTCTTTTTACTACTAGGCCTTATTCCAAACCAAGTTTCTTTCTAAGGCTACTCTCCATTTGCACACTAGGTACTGTCAAAGACCTCATTCCAGCATGGGCTCTTTGCTTTTTGGTGTCTTGTGCCCTCTTTGGCTGTTCAGAGAACCTTGTGACACCCCCACCCCAGTTTTAAACATATAAAGGAAAATATGTAGTATTAAACCAATTGCATTGAAATATAGTTATAAAAATAATGAAATAAAATTAACATATAGAAATATATATGCTTAATTACTACATTCAATAACAAGATCTAACGCAGGCCTAATAATTATCATCATTTCAAAGTTGTGATAATATTTGCCACACTGTAATGTGATGGGAAAAATTGGTAACTTCTGTGACAAGTCACAGATACTGCTACTACGGCAAGTTATTGCATGTATTTATAAATGAAGGATATGCTAAATATATAAACGAGAGGTTAGAAAACATAAAGATGTAACTTTTTTCTCAGCAAGTTCATGAAGCCACTGATTTACCCCCAAAAACTCTTGTACAATAAATTAAAAAAGTACACATACAATGTTTGCAGTGAGGCAAGCAGTTTGCTTGGTGCTTTTGAAATTTGAGAAAACAGAAGACAGGGTTACTGTCTCCAAGGATTTTCCAATCTTCCTAAGGAAACAATACTTACATATATCACACATTAAGAGAACTCAACCTTTGGAAGTAGACTTGAGTTTGTTATCCCATCTCCATGTTTTACTACTAATATGGTTTTGGCCAAATCATTTAATCTCTAAACTTCAGTTTCCTCCTCTGTAAAATGAGTACAATACCTATATTGTACTACATCTCTAACACTATAAATGAGTGTTAGGCAGGCACTTGATACATGGTACCTACTATTATTACTAAAGCAATACAAGCACACATCTAGAAGTGTTATGCATATACCAAACGCTATGTCTTTTATCCATCACATACTAGCTATGTAGCTGGGATAGGTCATTTGACTTCTACCCTCTATTTCTGTAATTGAAAAAAGAAAGATTTTTATCTGCCATTATGATGCTCAAATTAGATACCATAGGTGAAAGTACTCACAAAACCATTAAAAACAATAAAAACATAACAAGCTCTAAATAAAGACTGCTGAAATGATATGTTGGTTCAAATTATATTTGTGCATATTCTTTTCCTATAGTACTTAAAATACTACATGTAAGAAGGCATGTAAACCAGAGCTATATGAATACAGGTATAAAAATGCATAAAAAAGACATTCATATGAAAACATTTCCTTCATAAGTATGATCTTAAATGAAAATTCCAAAGACTACCACAGATCCACAAACTAGAAGAGGACTCAAGAAAATGTCTAATATAGCTACCTACCCTATCATTAGACAGAAAAGGAATTATCATCCTTGTTTTATGAAAAAAGCAACTTAAGAAAGGAAAGTAAAATTTACCGGAAGGAGGGCAGCCAATGATATCAATTTAACTATGCTGGTACTCTGGATTATCCATAATAGATTTTAAAGCCTAATCCCTCCCACACAGTAAATATGTGGGCTTATTTTCCTTGTTAATAATTGATGACCAAAGTTACTTTAATTTGGTTTAAGAAAAACTTAGTGAATAAGCTATATTCATTATAAATCAAAATTGTTATAGTTAGATGTCAATGCAGGATTTGGACATTATCTGCCATCTAATTAGTCTTGCTTCTGTTTCCCTCCATTACTGTGAATAACTGAAGGCTGACTATATTTAGAAATTGTATTAATAAACTTGTTTTTTAAATAAAGCAAAGATCTTTCAAACCTATCACTGTACAACGTAGCTGTGAAGTATTCAAACACATTTTTTAAAGACAAATTCTAACAATTTACCCCAACCAGAAAAACATCTGTGCTAAATCACTACCAAAGGAGAACTATACATCACTCAAGTCCTTTATTGAAACGATTTAAGAAAATATGGTGATAAACTAAAAATACTATCCTAACATTCAGGCTTTTAGTTTCACATTTTCCTTGCATTACTTAAAAAAAAAAAACTTATCAAGAGAATGTTGGAAAAGGGTTGAAAAGCAAACAAACTACAGACCAGTACTAGTATCTTTTAACAGAAAAGTCAGAAATATGAAGTTATCTAGTAGTAATATTCTAAATATCAAAGGGGCTCATAAGTGTCTACTATTAATCGGAAAGCTCCAATTAACATTTTGCTTGAATACCATAAGACTAACCCCAGGTCAAGTAAACGACATCATTATGCCATATATATTAAAAGGATGATGGGAGCAATGGGGAGATGCTGGTCAAAGGGTACAAAGTTTCAGTCAGACAGGATAAATAAGTTCTGGAGATCTACTGCACAGCATGGTCACTAAAGTAATAATTTACTGCATACCTGAAAACTGCTAAGAGAGTAGATCTTACATCTTCTCACCACAAAAAAAAAAAAAAAATAAGTATGCGAGGGAATAGATATGTTAATTGGGTTGATTTAATCATTTCACAATGTATACATATGTCAAAAAATCACATTGTATACCATAAATATATATAATCATTATTTGTCAATTTTACTCTAATAAATCTGGAGAAAATTTTTTTAAAAGTATACATACCCCAATACTTGGCAAAAAAGGAAAAAGGAAAAGAGAGACAAAAAAAGGCTGACAGAAAAGGCTGGAAAGGGTTCCAATTTCCACTGCTTATAAATTTGAAATATAAGATCATAAAATTGTTAAAGCTATGCAAGGGTCTTTAGGAACTGGGAAGTTAAATACTGATGAAAATATTACTAGCACATAAAAAGAAATAACCAAGAGTTAAATTCATTCCAAAAAAATTGGTTATTCATAAATTCTTATAAGAAAATGATACAAGTTTCCATGTACAACTATTTATTACAACAGAAAATACAGTTACTACAAAAGAAAGTAACACATTGAACATCCAACTATTCTGAAAATATTTTTCCGTCTGTAAGTAGTCTTTATTAAGACCTCAGATATTCTTTTTGCCCAATAGAACTGCTGACTCATGAAACGAACAGGCCAGCTCTTGACAGATTAACAATGACTATGAAGAATAGTGCTTGTTCCAAAAGAGAAACCATTTCTTTTTTTTTTTCTAAGAATACTATGTTGAGAACCAAAAGAGAAATTATCTCCCTATGTTGAGAACCAAAAGAGAAATTATTTCCCCAAATCAAAATGTAATGTGGGATTCTGGCATTTATTATTATTCTTTGAGGGGTCTGTATCAATTTAGTCCGTATTTTAACACAGTATTTTCAAAGGTTTGCAATATGGATAGAAATTAACAGATTCAAGTCCTCAACTTTCCTACCTTCTAAATAATAAATTCAAAGAAAAACAAAATAATTCAAAAATCACTAATTTTGAAGACCCATTACAAATATTTCAAGCTAAAACACTTTCTAAATAAATACATGCCGTAAGGTAGTATTTTTCAAACAGTGGTTTGCAAAATACTAGTTGGTCATGAAATCAATTTAATGGGTTTGACCAGCATTTCACTAAAAAAATGAAATACAAAAGGACAGAACAGAAAATAACCATAATATATCGCCTTAAGGAATTCATCAGTATTTGGTTTTATAATACTACCACTTTAGTACAACCAATAAACTTTCCATAAAATTAAGGCAATCAAATCACTAGATCCCTCAAAATCCTCTAAGAAAACTTTCAAATGAGAAAATATTTGGAAAAGGCTCCACTTGAAATAACTGTCACTTAGTAATGGATTTATATAAAACAGGAGTCAGCAAACATTTTCTATAAAGGGCCAAACAGTAAATTTTGGGGCTTTGTGGGCTATGTGGTCCCTTGCAACTACTCAATTCTGCCTTTGCAGCACAAAAGCAGACAGACAGCATGTAAGCAAACTGGTATGGAAATGTCGCCTTAACATTTTATTTTAAATAACAGAGGGCCTACAGGATTTGGTCCAAGGGCTGTAGTTTGTTGACTGACAGTATAAGGAATTTATTTCTAGTCCAGAATGCTAAAACCTTACCTATTTTAATGAATCGACAAGGGAACATCTGTTCATCAATTTTGTGCTTCAAGGTGAACGTTTCTTTGTTATAATCGTTCTTTAAGCCACTGTGGGAAAAAAATAAGGCTCTCAAATCTGACCTCATAATTTAGGAAACACACTAAAATACAGATTAACGTCATACTCAGGTTTTAAATTTAAATCAATCCTAAAAATATATGACCAAGACAATATAAACAAGTAGTTGAACACAGGAATATAGGTCAAAACTTGTACATTCAAATCAACTGCATTATAATTATATAGTCTGTATAGAGACTATAATTATATAGTCTCTTAATTATATGAAGGCTAATGAAAAATATACAGTGAATGGAAATGTGTTGACACGACTTAGTGTCCTCAATGTATAACTGAATATGACATAAAATTTTCAAACAGTAAGAAGGAAATTAGAAAACAATTCACGCTCATATCTGACAACTTAAACAAAGCCAAATACTAGAATTTGCCAAAGAATTAAGTTATTTAATTCTGACTGACATACCAATGTTCCTTTTATGGTGCAACAAATTTTCAAGAACTTTACTCTGTTGGTTTAATAGCATGTGCTTTATCCTAAATAAAAATAAACTCATATCACCTCTCTGCTTAAACACCTAGGATTGATGCAAGTATTTATGGGAAAGTCACTTGTCTTCAGGTTGCCTTATGTCCTGAAATACTGTTATGACTTAAATCAAATGCAGTACAGAAGTAATATTTACTTACAGGAAGCATTGTGTTAATGGGACATACCATGTCACAAATATATCCTAAATCTCCATGATTTTATTTGTCCATTCCATTAGCTATCTGATTTTTCATTAGTTGGAGGGCAAATTAACATGTAATCTATGGCTGTTAAATTTACTGAGCCCCTTCCAAGTAGCAGGCACTGTGCTAGGTACAGTCACATATTTTTTCATTTATAGAACCTTCCTCTTTTTAATCTCTAATTTATAGTAAACTCCTATTACTTGTGGATTAGGGTAATCAATCTTAGTGTTGTGGATAGAGCCTGTGTTTTTTATAGCAAAGATTACAGTAAAAATTTTTATTAAAGCTGAAAGTATTTCTAAAGTCATTAACAGTTCAAAAGTACAATTGAAAAAGAAGGAAAAAAAAAACCCCAAAATTTGATTCTTTCTTCTTTGGTAAAAATATTAACTAGTATCTGGTGGTTTAAAAAAAAAAAGCAAACTCAAACCACAGTATCAAAATAAAGCATTAGGAATAGCATAGGAGAAATATTCTTTTCTCCCCTGAAACAAAAAGCAAACCATGCAGATTTAGCTACAAAGAGACTAAACTAAGACTACAGATTGTTTAGAAGACATCTCTTTCCTCCCCATAACCATAACTTACCTAGATAATAGCTCTGTCATATTTTCTTCATTCATTCCACCAAAGACTTTAAATTTCTTCAAATTGCAGACATGAGTTTTCTCATATTTTCCAAATGTGATATTCTGAACTATAGCAGGCCTTTCAAGCTTCAGAATCAAGTACTAAAAAAAGAAATAACCAAATTATATCCTTCTCTGTTTAGAGCAAATAGCTAGACAACCTTAAAAGTTAAAACTTTTGATGGTTAACAGAAAAATGTGTAAGGTCTATCCTGTCCACTCTGCACTAGATTTTTTTAAAAGCTTAAAAACAGTACACAACAGCCTTATAAAGGCTATCACACCATCACCAATTTTCACTCTAGTAGATCCCAGAAACTATATGATCCTGAATAGTATACATGAAGAAGGAAAAAAAGAACTAGTAAAATAACTTCTAATCAAGAATGGTATTTAATAAAAGATATAACTAGACTGTGAATATACAAATAAAACAAGATTAGAATGCAAAAATAATTAATAATACACATTCCCATGGACTATATTTTAACAGCTAAATCAATGTTTAAAACCAGTGATAAAATTTTTAAACCTTGGATTTACTACTCACCTTTGCCAATTTTACAAATTAAAAAACCCAGATCTACTATAGATATGTTTAATATATCTCAAGTTTTCTTACCATACGTTGGATAAAATGGAATCAGTTAAATACGAAACATTTTTACGTTACGCAGACTGTTTTTGATTATAAAAATTAAGGAGGAAATTACTACTGGTTGAATACATGGGGAAAAGCTATTCTGAAAAACAGTTCAGATGATTTGTTGGAGAGATTTCATGCTTCATGGTAATGGGTAATATAGGTGATAAAAATGGTAAGAATAAATTTATCCTATCTCTTATCATGAAAAATTAATTCAAAATGGATCAAAACTGATCTAAAATCAATCCTTTAGGATCAAAGACCTACATGTAAGAGCTAAAACTTTAAAACTCTTAGACAAAAACATAGGGGTAAGTCTTCATGACTTTGGATTTGGCAATGGATTCTTAGATATGACACAAAGTACAAGCAACAAAATATGAAATAAATTGGACTTCATCAAAATTAAAACTTTTCTATCAAAGGGCACTATCAATAAAGTGAAAAGAAAACCTATAGAACAGGAGGACACATTTGCAAATTACATATCTGATAAGAATCTAGTATCCAGAATATATAAATAACTCTTACAACTCAACAACAAAAGGACAAACAACCCAATGTGAAAACAAAGGGTCTCCAAAGAGGATAAACAAATAGCCAACAGGCACATGAAAAGATGCTCATCATCATTAGCCATCAGGAAAATGCAAATCAAAATCACAATGAACAATTACTTTACACATATTAGGATTGCTATAATAGTGATAATAACAAAACACAAAATAACAAGTATTGGCAAAGACGTGGAGAAACTGGAACTCTCAAACATTGTTAATAGGAATCTAAAATTGTACAGACACTGTGGAAAAGAGTTTGGCAATTTCTCAAAAAGTTAAACATAGAATTACTACATTACCAAGAAATTCCACTCCTAGTTATATACCCAAAAGAAGTGGAAAAAAAAAAAAAAAGAAAAAGGATTCAAACAAACACTTATACATGAATACTCATGGCAGTACTATTCATAATAGCCAAAAGGTGAAAGCAAGCCAAATGTCCATCAACTGATCAATGGCCAAACAAAATGTAGTATTTCCATCCAATGGAATACTATTCAGCCATAAAAAGGAAAGCAGTATGGATACACGCTACAACATGGATTAACCTCAAAAACAGGCTAAGTGAAAGAAGTCAGACACAAAAGGTTTTTATAAGATTCCATTTACATGAAATATCCAGAATAAGTAAACGCGCAAAGGCAGAAAGGAGATCACTGGTTGTCAAAAGCTGGGTTGAGATGCGAAAGGAGAGACTCCTTAGTGAGTGTGAGGTTTACTTGCAGGTGATGAAAATATTTGGGAACTAGATAGAGGTAACCGTTGCTCAACACTGTAAATGCAGTAAAACTCACTGAACTATATCTTTTTTTGTTTGTTTGTTTTTGGAGACAGAGTCTCACTCTGTTTCTTTGTTTTTAGAGACAGAGTCTCACTCTGTTGCCCGGGCTAGAGTGCCGTGGCGTCAGCCTAGCTCACAACAACCTCAAACTCCTGGGCTTAAGCAATCCTCCTGCCTCCGCCTCCCAAGTAGCTGGGACTATAGGCATGCGCCACCATGCCCGGCTAATTTTCTTTTTCTCTATATATTTTTAGTTGTCCAGCTAATTTCTTTCTATTTTTAGTAGAGACAGGGTCCGCTCTTGTTCAGGCTGGTCTTGAACTCCTGGCCTCATGCGATCCTCCTGCCTCGGCCTCCCAGAGTACTAGGATTACAGGCGTGAGCTATCGCGCCTGGCCTGAACTATACATTTTTAAATGGTTAATTTTATGTGACTTTTACTTCAAAAAAATGAATTGAATAGAAGAAGAATAATCGAAGCTAACGTTTTCTGAGCACTAACTCCTTATTCAGCACATTGCTCAACCTTTTTTACTTGCATTATCTCATCAGTTGTAGTAAGAGGAGAAGGAGTATTTTAATCATACTAGTTATTCTCTTCATCCTCATTTTACAAATGAAGAAATCTTGGCTTAGAATGGCTAAATAACTTGACTATTGTTACACAGCTAATAAACAGCAGAGCTGAGATTAAAAATCAGTCATCTGCCTCTGGCTTACACTGTTGGTTAGCTGATCCAACCTCCAGTCCCAGCCCAGTTATTCCTAGCCACCTTGTAGCCAAGGGTAGATAAATGAGAAAGTTCTGCTCAATGAAATATAAGCAAAAGTTTGTAATAGGGTAAGTCTCACTTTCTGAAACAAATGCTGCTTCTCCTGCCTTTTTGCTGTTTGAACAGTTACAGCTGCAACAATGACTATGCAACCATGGAGAAAAATGGCCAAGAGAATCTCAGAGATAATAACCATCTGTAAGCCACTCAACTTTCGCCAGCAGCTGCCTATCTCTAGTTTTTTTTCACTTTCAGAGCTACTTTAATCTGTATAAATGCCAGATATATTATTTTAATTGTACATATTTTAGTGTATTTACAATACAGACTTAAAAATACAATACCATCATACACCAGAAAAAAATTAACAGTGGCTCTTTAATGTCATCAAAAATCCTGCCAGTCTTCACAAACCCAGAACTGTCTTATAAAATTTTTTTTTTCAGTTTAACTCTGAATAAGGTTCATGTATTATGATTGGTTAATATATCTCTTAAGTAACTTTTAATCCAGTGGTGTCCCTGAATTTCATTTTTTTCCTCTTTAAATTTTTTGTTGAAGAAACTGGGTTGTTTGTCCTTAAGACTTTCCCACAGTCTGGATGTTGCTGACTGCACCCTCTCCACCCCATGTTTATTTTTTGTAAATCAGTAATTTAATCTTTTCTAGTCTTCTTATGTGGGGAACAACCACCAAAAAACCTACTTATTTAATTTACTGTAATAGGACCTTTTGTTATTTGAAGCTAAAAGCATTCCTGCTGATTCACTGATCCCACAGCCAAAGCTTTAACCACTACTTGATAAAGTCTGTCTAGGTTTATATATCGTTTACACTCTAAGTAGCTACTAAAATTTTTTATTACAGAAATTGCCATAGAAAAATTGAAATTGATATTCTTTTGTCATTAACCTTTTTTTATACCCAATAGGTGTAGTAATGTGACTTTTGGCAATTCAGTTTCCTAAGAATACAGCTGTATACTGAACAGACTATACAGGTAGGTATTCACATCCTTTTATCTTTCTCATTAACTCACACTCCATCCACGCCCTTCTCCTTCCTCTCACTCTCAAATCATCCTTTAAAGTCTCGGTTTAGATGTTGAGTTTACACTCACAATTGCTTTAGTTAGGTACAGTGTTGTAACTGGTAAAAATAGGCCTTTATACAATGTTATACACTATTCATTACCTCAGATATTGTACCCCTAAATCCAACAGAAACCATCTGTTTATACACACATAATTATATTAATAACCAAATAGGATTTTTGTTATTAAAAATAAAATAAAACCTAGAGTCTCTGAAGTAAAATACAATGGTCTGACTGAAACACCTTTTAGATAAATTTTTTAATGTTTTAATCATATTTTAACTTTATTGGTACTTTTTAATTTCTATTTTTCTAACTCTTGAGTATCAATGTATCAATTAAACAGTATTGTTCCATAGCTAAGTAGGCTTCCATTATTTTTAATTTAGAGAAATGACTGTTATAGATTCAGTAATAAAAACTGTAAAAAATAAAATTCATTAAGAATAAACATTTTAGAAGAACTATTTTAGAAGCTAGTTACTGACCTTTAAATTTTATATATATGGGTATTAACAAATAACATAATGAACCACATCTCTTTAACAAAAATGGGAGGGGCACACACAGAAGAGCAAAGAGTTATCACAATGGTTCTTAATTTAGCCACAGAATTAAGCAATGAAAAAAAAATTTTTTAATGTTTGAAACTTGCTCAAAATTTCACCCTAGAGAGGTTTTGAGTATGAAAAACATGGTTTTAAAACTCAGTTTTCATCATATAAATAATTAGTTTACAATAAAGAATAAGGGTGAGATAAAAGAGGAAAATGTGATGGGGGAGCCAGTGGTAGTAGGACTAACTTTAGAGCCTTAGCCAGGACTATCAGTAAAAGTCTTTATGCAGCTTTCATGTGCTATATTTATTCTCTACCAGCACAGATGATCCAGAATTAACAGCAATGTTTTCTCATTAGGTATCAAAATATTTGCCCCCATCACAACAAAAATGGCTTTAATTCTTATTATAAACAACAAATCCTAATTTAAAATGAGACTCAAAAGAGAGATAAAAGCATAAGAAATTCAAGAGAAATTAAAAATCACCTGAATTCCACCATCTTGAAATCACAACTACCACCACCATTTTGAAGAAAATTCAATTTAACCCTATGCACACACTCAGACAGATGCATACTTTATGTTAAATGGAATACCATACATGTGGGTTTTTTTAAATGGGAATAGCTTTTAAAAAGAAAATAGTTGTTTTTTTTTTTTTTTTTGTCCTCTCATCTCTTCTCTTAAATAATCAATGTTAACAATCAGGTATATGCCCATTCATATTTTGATCTGAGTTCATTGTACCAAAACCAAATTTAAACATGTATATGCATACATTTATATGTACACACAAACATATTGGCAAGGGGGGAGGGAGAGTCATTACTCAGGTCAGAATGGGAGGATCTTATTGTAAATGCTTCTCTACATCTTGCTTTTCTCACTTTACAGGGTAAATCTTTCTAACTTAACTGGTATACCACAGTTTATTTTATTTAAATGGCTGGCAATATTCCCTGAAAAATGTATTCTAACATTCTTGTGTAAATAGGTATTCTTTTTCCCCCCAAACTTACATCAGTCAAAAACTGCTATATTAAATATTTATATAACATCTAACATCCTAACATACTGATACTTTTAAAAGGTAGAGTCCTAGGAAGGACCACTAGGTAAAACAAGCATACTTTCCACATTAATAGACCTTGCCAATTACATTTCAAAAAGCCTGTAACAATTCAAATTTTCACCAGGATGTACAGGTACCCTTCTTCCCAAATGCCTGAAGCAATGGGTATTATTATTCCTTTAAATGTTTCCCAGCCTACAGACCAAAAAAGAAAACAACTTGAAAAGCTTGAGAAAATACAAAAAGCAAATACCTGAAGATTCAGAATACTTGAGTGAAAAAAGTAAACTCTGGTGAGAAATGCACACCCACTTGAAAAAGAAGAGGAGCCATGAAACTATAAAATAAGTTCCCACTTCCAAAGCTTTTAGTATAGGGCTCAGTGCACTCTAGAGGAGACACAGCAGCAGCGGCAGGAGCAAATGCAGAAAAACCTACAATATCTCTGGCCTAGGAACCAGGAGAGTAAAGTTGGGAAACCATGAAGGCTGAATAGAGTGGGAGAATCCCAGAAGGGAAAGAACCAGGGAGGGAATCGCCAAACTCTGGCTACCCGAATCTCTGATCTCATATATGCAGAGAACAGACTGAAAGCAGCTGCTAAAGACAAAACACCTAACCTGAGAAAGGAGCTGTCACCCAAGAAGAAAATTACCTGTCTTAACAAAGAAAGCAACACTTGTTGCAGAAAAATAACAGAATCCAGAAGCTCTACAGCTAACATTCACAATGTCCAAGATATAATCCAAAATTACCCAACATATGATGAATCATAAAAATGGAATACATTCTCAAAAGAAATCATTCCTGTCCAATCCCAAACAAACCAGACGTTAGAACAAACAAGGGTTTTAAGGCAACTATTATATATTATAACTATCATCAATGAAGTTAAAATATGTTTTCAGTGAATGAAAACTCAGCAGAGAATCAGAAACAAAAGAAACAAATGAAAATTCTAAAAGTAGAAAAAAAAAAATTTCCTGAAATAAAAGTCACTGGATAGACAACAGCCAAATGGACATGACAGAGGAAACAGGTGAATCTGAAAATAGAGCAACAGAATAAAAGAAAAAAAAAAAAAGGCTGAGAAATTGAACAGGACTCAGGCCAGGTTATATAAATGATTCTGCCTCTTCTGCTCTTCGATCACTTGCCCTAGAGGAAGTCAGCTCCCATGTCATGAGGAAACACACCTTATACAGAGGCCTATGTGGGAAGGAAATGAGGCCTCCTGCCAACAGACAAAAAGGAACTGAAGTCTCCTGCCAAAGGCATGAAAGTAGGTCCTCCAGCCTCAGTCAAGCCTTCAAGTAACTGCCATACTGACTGCAATCTCATGAAAGACCCTGAGCCAGAACCACCCAGCTAAGACACTCAGATCCCTGCCCCTCAGAAACTGTGAAATAATAAATGGCAAAACCTCAATGAGTAGAAAAATAAGGACAAGAACCAAAAATCATTGTTAGCCTATTTAATCTAGCAAAGACTCAGGGAAAACTGAGGAAGTTAAGCAATACAATATAAGATATTGTGGGTGAAAAGCAGAAGTAACTTCTAAGGTTTACTCCATGCCTTTGGGCAGACAAGGTTTTCCTACGGAAAATGAGTTCTATTCCCCTCATGTATACCCTAACATCTATAGTCTTGAGATTTAGAGAGATGTGTTTAGGGATCATTTACTCTGGTACGCCATTCTCAAAAATGCCATATATCCCAACACTTTCGCATACACATACGCAGTTTTCCCTCATTGTGGGAAAGGAAAGGAGTGGCTGAGAGGCTTTGAGTTTGATTTCCACCTTTCTCTAGATAACCTGCACCATTAACTTCCCTGTCTTTTAAGCTGTATATACTAAACATAATTAACATTTCTTACTGACAGTTAGGCACTGTGAACATCAAACGCTATATTCTAATCCAGTGATGCCTTAGATCTGTGTGGTCTAATACATAGCCACTTGCCACATGGGGCTATTTAAATTAATTAAAATAAAATAAAACTTAAAATTCCATTCCTCAGTTGCACTAGCCTCATTTCAAGTGCCCAAGAGCCCTATGTAGTTAGTGACTAGTGCATTATACAGTGCAGATGATAATTGGAGAACAGTGTCCTAAAGACTACTGAAATATACAGGATTATCTATCCTTATACTACAGACCCCACAAATGTTATAATTTTGTTTTTGCTTGCTACTTAGATTTTTCTATCTTTTCTCTTACGACACCTCGTCAGTTGTCACCTTGCTGTTAATCTTTTGCAGCTATGACCCTGCCCCCATGCACCAGTTGATTCCAGTACCTGAAACATGAAGAAATAACTAACCAAACAAAATAACGTTATACCCAAAGTAGATTCTAGGAAAAGCCCTCAGAAATTCTTAATCCTAAAATTTTATCACAACAATCTTTTTTCAGAGGCTTCTTTCTTTCTTTCTTTCTTTCTTTCTTTCTTTCTTTCTTTCTTTCTTTCTTTCTGATTCTCAGACCTGTTGGAGACATGGTAAATGAACTGTTAGTTAAGGAACAGTTGATCCTCATGATTTGTGGATTCCATATTTAAAAACTGGTCCACTCATTAAATTTATTTGTAACCCTCAAATTAACACTCAAGACTTTCACATCCTTCCTGGACATGTGCAGGGTATTAAAAAATTTCAATCACCCAATGCACATGCTCCTAGCTGAGGTCAAAATGGCAGTGTTCTGCCTTCTTGTTTTAGCTCTCACACTATAAATAAGTGTCCTTTTCAAGGTCTATTTAGTGCTACATTCTTCATTCTTGTGTGTTTTCCTTTGGTAATTTTGCTGTTTAAAACAGTCCCCAAGTGTAATGCTGAAGTGCTATCTAGTGCTCCTAAGCACAAGAAGGGCACGGTGTCCCTTACGGAGAAAACACATGCATTAAATAAACTTCATTCTGATAGGAGTATATAGTGCTGTAGGCTTTGAGTTAAATGAAAATAAATTAAATGTATATATTTAATGTATATATGCAATATACCATATATACACACATACATATATATAGTATTAAAGTGTCTTTAAACAGAAACAAACATAAGACAAGGTTACATATTGATTAGTTGATGAAAATGATGTAACCAAAGGCTCACAGGAACCTATCCCTGCATTCTCCAAAGAGCAATGGTTCAGTATTCGCTAATTCACCATTCATGGGAACTTCACAGAATGTAACTACTGTGAAGAACTAGAATCAACTGTACATGAAACCACAATACTTGCCATAGTTTTAGGGCAGAAAAGTAGCTACTATATGCATCCTAATCCTTACAATTACCATATAATCATAAGAACAATTCTGAAGAACTCAAAACAAATATGGAGAAATACAAAGAGTTTCTAACACTCTACGAAATAAGGCTTCTCCTTATTCAAAACTAAATAGAACTAGTTTAGGCCGGGCGCGGTGGCTCACGCCTGTAATCCTAGCACTCTGGGAGGCCGAGGCGGGTGGATCGCTCGAGGTCAGGAGTTCGAGACCAGCCTGAGCAAGAGCGAGACCCCGTCTCTACCAAAAATAGAAAGAAATTATATGGACAACTAAAATATATATATACAAAAAATTAGCCGGGCATGGTGGCGCATGCCTGTAGTCCCAGCTACTAGGGAGGCTGAGGCAGTAGGATCGCTTAAGCCCAGGAGTTTGAGGTTGCTGTGAGCTAGACTGATGCCACGGCACTCACTCTAGCCCGGGCAACAGAGCGAGACTCTGTCTCAAAAAAAAAAAAAAAAACTGGCCGGGCGCGGTGGCTCACGCCTGTAATCCTAGCACTCTGGGAGGCCGAGGCGGGTGGATTGCTCAAGGTCAGGAGTTCGAGACCAGCCTGAGCGAGACCCCGTCTCTACTAAAAATAGAAAGACATTATATGGACACCTAAAAATCTATATAGAAAAAATTAGCCGGGCATAGTGGCGCATGCCTGTAGTCCCAGCTACTCGGGAGGCTGAGGCAGTAGGATCGCTTAAGCCCAGGAGTTTGAGGTTGCTGTGAGCTAAGCTGACGCCACGGCACTCACTCTAGCCTGGGCAACAAAGTGAGACTCTGTCTCAACAACAACAACAAAAAAAAAAAAAAAAAAAAAAACTAAATAGAACTAGTTTATATATCATCAGTACCCTCTTAAGTAGGTCAGGGAGCAGCTTATTATTAGTATAAACTAAAAAAGTGAATAATTTTTTGTATCTGGCATATTATTGGCAACAATTATTTTCTCAGCAATATCTGTCAATAATACTGCCACTCTACATAAAGTATATTACATTACAGAAAGTGTTTTTACAAACATTGTTATTTTATCCTTATAAGTGCAATTTGTATTTTGGGTACTGTATTTTTCATTTTTATTTTATTTTATTTATTTATTTATAATTTCCAGTTCTCTGCCATAATTTTCAATGTTAATTTTCATTTCCTTTTTCCCTTTAACATAGTAAGGGCATTTATTTTAAAACCTGTATCTAAAACCCCCATTATCTGTAAGCCCCGGTATATTTGATAGACACCAAATATGAAAAACTAAAAATAATTAGATGCCTAGGATATTAGCTTCCTACAGAAGAAATGTATCTTCTGCTGCAGGCCTCGTGCCATTCGGAATATTACCAATTCTTGATTATTTTAATTCAGTTTCAAGGACTAAGATAATATGAAACTGAGCTTTAATCCCTATGAAGGCCAGACTATTTCTGGCTCACCCTCACACCTCTTCATGGTCCTAACCCAGAGTAGGAGGAGTCTACCACATACTACACTCCAGGTTCCAGCTTCTAATCTTTATCTCCCTGGCTCCAAGAGTTTATCAAAAGTGTTGTTCAGGTTCTCAACCTCTTCGCACTCCTTTAGGAATTGAGATACTCAGTGGAAACGTGGCACCAAAAATGGTTCTCCTCTCTGGATTCCCATAGAGGGATTTCCATTCTGAATCCCTGTCTGGATTCGGTCTCCTGAATCTTGGCCCCATCACTTTTTACTACTTTGTTTTCAATTCACTACCTTCAAAAATATATTTTTTTCCTGTTCGTTTCTCCCCACCCCCCATTTCATTCCTATATGGTCTTTTCTATATGTCTTCAGTAGGAAGGTTAGTCAAAATTGATTTTTATTATATTTTATTTTCAGAGGTTTTATTTGGTTCTTTTTCAAATCTGCTAGATTACTTTGTAGTCTCCTAATCCTTGCAGATATCTTTTATTTCCTTAAATATGATAAGTAGTTTACTTAATTCTAGTACCTTTTAGTAATTTTAATTCCAGTATCTAAAATTTTTGGCGGGTTTCCACTGTCTACTGTTTTTGCTAGTTCTTAACGTATCTTGTTTCCTGGTATGTTTAGTTGTCTCTGAGTGTATGCCACTCTCTTTGCTTAAATAATGATTTGTGGAGACTAAATGAGGCCTATAAATAAAGGCAACTATCTCCAGAGAAGATCAGCATTTGCTTCTGCTGAGAATCTGAACAGCACTATTCATCCACAATCACTTTAAACTAAAATCATACCTTGAAGTTTCATGGACAGCCAGGTATTGAGAATTTGAGTACCCAATGTGAACAAAGACCAATACACAGCTTTGACTTCTCAGGGATGGGTTTTCTTCTCCATTTTTCCTTCCCCTACTCAGTGCCAATGCAACTCTCCCCACAGTCCCTTGGGAGTGGGGATTTCTTCTGTTTCATCCTTATCCTGATAATGAACCGCTTTAGGGTCCCAACTTTCACAAGCTTTATGTATGTGTATGTATTTTTTTTTAATTTCAGCCCTTTTATGAACTTTTAGATCAAGAATTAGAAATAAGTATTACAGCTCACAACCATTACAAGTGCAAGACTCTTTCTACGTATCTATATATTAAAACTATACCTATTCTTCCCAATGTGGCAGCTTCTCATAAAACTAAGTAAAAATTGCAATTGCTTTCAATTATTTTTTTTTTGACCAGAATGTTGTCAAAAATTCTGGTCAGAATGAGATTGGCCACATGGAACTCCAGTTACATTTGGGTCATAATTATACTAAAGAAAGATGGACTCCATGTTATTATTTCCATGATAAATTAGATCTTCTTAATTTTAAAAACTTCGGATAACTTCTACTCTAGTACTTATTACATCAAGTGTTAATTGATTCAGCCATAGAAGTGATGAGGAAAATGTGATGTAACACTTTCGTAACATTGCCAGTGAGAGTATAAATTATATGGCTACTTTGTAAAACGGTTTTGCATGACTTGATAAAGCTGAATATACACATAACTACTCTTTGATTCAGCAATTCTACTCCAAGGTATATACCCTAAAGAAACTCTTAAATGTGTGTACCAGGAGAAAATATACAAGAATCTTCAAGGTAGCCTGTTTCACAATAGCAAAAAACTGTAAAAAAGCCATAAACCTGTCAACAGCAAAACAGATTAATATAATACATGTTGGCACGTTCATACATAGGAATACTATATAGCAGTGAAAATGAACAAACTACAGTTATATGTAACAACATCAATAACATCATAATGTTAACGAGAAAAAGGAAGTCACAGAAGATTTATAAATGATTGAATCAATTTATATTTATATAAAGTCAAAGCCCAAAAAACTAAATCACAGTATATTTATATATCATAGATATATAAGACAATGCTCAATAAAACATGAAATAATAGTTACTGGAGAAAGGTTAGAGGAGAGATATAACAGGGAGCTCATAAGAGACTTCAAAAGGTTGTGGTCACTTTCCATTTTTAAAGACTATTGATGAGTATAAACAGGTTATTTGTTTCATTCTTTATATTGTATATAAAAATTATGTATTATTTAGACATGTATTTGGCAATAAAACATGTAAATACTATGTGATCCAAACAGGTACGTAAACAACAAAAAATATATATAAAAGGAAAAAATAAGTAGAGACTAGGTTTCCATGAACACTAGAATAAAAAAAAAATAAAGTTAGTTTTGTTTACTCATCTGCTTTACCTATCAGAGCATTAATTTCTTCAAGGATATGGACATAAGTGTGCCTAGTACATAGTAAGCATTAATGCTGAAAGAATGTTATTTTTAAATTCAGACAACCTTAGACACCACTTGTCAGGGAAAAGGAATTTAGTTCATGGTCTTGATGTCATCTAAATATACTATTTTAGTAAAATAACCAATAAATTATATTAAGTTTATTTTCCTCACAAGGCAATCATTGACCCAAAGTTCAATTTACTAACATTTCCTTAAACATTCACAGAATGACTTGAGTATGAATGGAACAGAGGTCACAACCTCTGCTCGCATCATAACAACAGACCCTAATCAGCTCTTCTTAGTTAACATTTTCCTCATAAAGTATCAAGAAATTTAGTTTTAAATTTAAATCATTAGTACTCCAGAAAAAATACAAGTTAGATTTTAAATGTTTCAGTAGACAGAAGTAAAAGTCTATGTTTCATCCCACAATGCATTTCCCTATGAAATAAAAATTCTTCCAAAATTTAAACAAAAAAAGAAGAAATAAAAATTTACCTCACAATCTCACAGACTGAATAAAGTATTAACGGATTCCAGGTAAATGATATCACTTAAATAAGTGCCAATTTAAATGATGACTTCTAAACAGTATCAGAGGCTACATATAATCTTACCTGGGGAGGATAGTTGCTCTCTGAAGACCATCTTGAAGACTGGTCATTTGGTTTATCCACTAAAATGTTCCTGAAATAAAGAAAAGGAGATTGTAGCAATTAATTAAAAGAATAAGTGAACATGAATAGGTAAAAGAAGAATAGTCTACCAGATGCTAAAATTATGAAGTTACAGAATGTTTTGAACTTGAATAAGCATAGGAAATAAAACAGAAGCATCAACACAGAAAGCCTCTAGTATATATAAAATTTTGAAATATGATAAAGGTGGCATTTCCAACAATGGAGAAAAGCAAATATTTTCATAAGGCAACTTGTGGTTAAAAAAAAAAAAAGTTCTACTTCCCATTAAGTGACAAAATGAACTTTAGATATATATATTTATATATATTGAAGAATTTAAGGTAAAAACAAAGCAATAAAATACCTAAAAATAAAAATACCACATATATATACATATGTATTATATTGTATACAGTTATACTATATTGCCACATTCCATAAACATATATATTATACATGCAATATATATAACATACAACATACATAAAATATATATGTAAAGTCAATCTTTGGAGCAAGATAGCCTTTTAAGCACACCATGAAAAGCAGAACTATGGGTGAAAAAAGGAACAGATATAAGTAACTTTACAAGATGGTGCTTTCACTAGAAACTATAAGGCTTAAGACAAACAGAACTATACATAAACACTGCTTAATTTGGTAAAGTTGTTTTTCACAGGGATATGGCTTAATTCTGAAACGCGTTACATGTATACTGCGGTTGAACAAATAAGTAAATGGGCGGCAGATGTGGGAGCCAGGTTGTCTCGCTTCATAGTGGGAAGTTACAGATAACCAAGAGAAGAGAGGTCAGAATGAACCCTGTGGTACTAGATTAGAGTCAGAGACATCAATTGTCTTGCAAGAGGATTGGCCTGTCTCTATTGACCAATCTCAGCTGCTTGATTGCAAGCATCCTCATCATTTCGTCCAGTTGGTTGCAGCAGTCATTCACTGTAATCAACTGACCAGGTTTCATGAAGCTGTAGTAGATAATACCAGCACGAGACCACCAAACAGACACCATTAGTTTTTTCTGAAGAGTATTTGATTTTCGACTGTGTTTCAGGCACTTCATCTTTATCCAACCATTGTGTCAAATGCTTCAGATTGTCAAAAAGACTCCATTTTTCATCACACATAACAATACAAGGTAGAAATGGTTCGTCTTTATGTCATGATAGCAAAGAAAGGCAAGCTTCAAGACGATTTCTCTTCTGATGTTCCTTTAATTCACGTGGAACCCATCTATCCAGCTTCTTTACCTAGCTGATTTGTTTCAAATGGTCCAATATTGTTGGAATGGTAACATCAAACCTTGCTGCTAATTCACGCATAGGTTGAGATGGATTGGCTTCCACTACAGCTTTCAGCTAATCATTATCAACCTCATACTCAGGTTGCCCACATGGCTCATTTTCAAGATTAACATCATCAGAACGGAACTTCTCAAATCATCGACGGACTGTGCGTTCATTAGCCATATCCTTCCCAAACACTTGGTTAATACTTCAACCTGTCTGGCCTGCACTGGTTCTACAACCGAACTCATTTTCGAAAGTAATACGCATTTTTTACTTATTCATGATTTCACAAAAATTGCTTTAAAAAAATGTGAAAGATAATTACAAGCCAAAATATGCATTTGAAAGATTGAGGATGCACCTTCACAATAAAAATAAAACAAAAAGTGTCAAAGTGAAATGTCAAAGATCTCAATTTTAGTACTTAAGGAAATCGGACATTTCATACTTAATAACCTAATACAATTTTTTTCAGCGAAAATTTTAAAATGTCAAAAACATTTCAAATATGCATATCCTTTAAACAAAAATGATGGCAGTAATGACAACAACCATGACAATAACAGAGTCCCAGACACTGTTCTAAGTGCTTTTCATGTATAAACTGTTATCTTCAAAGTATATGGATTAAGAAACTGAGACAGAGAGATAAATTAATTTGCCTAAATACACACACTTCAGATTTGAACCCAAGGCAGTCTGACTACAAAGCCCATGCTCTTGATGACCACACTATATAGCCTCAGAATTATTTCATTGCTTAAAACTTTACCTAAAAAATAATCCAAGGGATATAAATCATCTACATTCATCAAAGCACAATTTATAAATTACAGGTGCTTACGTAATTATATACTCTGCAGCCTAATTTTAACGTCATAGGAAAATCTTCACTACACAGTAAGTAAAGGAGAAAAGTAGTTAACAGAATGTATGCAAAGAATCAAGTGTTGTAATATAATATTCATACACAGGAAGAAAAGACAAAGAACATATACTAAAAGTTGTTAATGTAGTTATCAAGGGTGAGATTACAAGTGTTTTTTTCTTTGTGCTTTTTTGTATTTCTTTAAAATTTTCTAAAATTAACACATATTCCTTTCATAATAAGAAAAATGTATTATTTCCAAGAATAAATTACAAACACAGAATGAAGATATGAACTGTGTTGGAAAAGACTGCAGTATAGTTAAAAGCTAAAGAACAGGATTTTTTTTTTAAATCACAGGGATATGAATGTTATAAAACATGAAAAAAGACTAATACATTTTAACTGTAAATGTATCATAATACATTATGATAAACTGGAACAACAAAAATCACAAAGTATAATAAATTTGGGGAGGGGAAGATAAGATGTCATGTAAATGCGGCAGTTCCTTTATCTTTCACAGTTCCTAGAAAGGAATAATGTTTCTAAAGTTGATAAAATGAAAAAAGAGATTTAAGAGTACTATTTAAAGTTTAAAATTAAACAAAGATAGAAATAACAACATATTATATACTTTCTAAATTATTTGAGACAGAAAATCAACAACAAAAAACCATATAGCAAAAGCAGAAAATAACAGATTAAGTAAACGCAGAAAACATTAAAAACAAAAAATTTTAAATAAAATGGTAATATTAACACCAAGCATCAATACATATAAGTTGCCTAACATAACATAATAAAATATCCTTTGCATTGGGTGAATAAGTAGACACATTAAAATCTACATAAAGGCACACATACAATAACAAGGGGACTCATGACAGATAAAAGATATATAAGACAAATGCAAACTTTGTAAAACTAGGGGAAATATAAGGCAAAAAGTATTAATAACTGGGTGAAAACAATAACTATACAATAATAGAGTTCAAGTGACTATGATGACATAACTTGTGTGTTGTAAAAATGAATCAAATGAAACAAAAATAAAGCAAAACCACAGTAAATATGAAAAGAAATTGATAGAAAAAAATAGGATATTAACCTCTCTCAATACCTGGAAAATTAATAAACAGACAACTGTATAATGTCAAGTAGTGGTAAGGTAGTGATAAGGAATAACAGTATTATGAAGAAAAACAAAGTGAAGGAGAAATAGGCTTGAATGACATGAGGGAGCTAGCCACGTCATAATCTAAAAAATGAGCAGATGGGCTACTAAATGCAAAGTCAAGGGGGGCAAACAGTTACATTATGCTTTCGTCTTATGAATTTTGAAATGTCTATTAGATAGCCCATTGGAGATATGGCAGTTGGATATCTGAAGTTGAACGAAATGCAAGGGAAATACCAGGGCTGAATAAAATATATTCTTTAGAGAAGGCAAGTATATCAATACTATTTAAAGCCATGACACTGAGTGAGATGACTTTAGGGAATGAAACAGAACTACAGAGGAGAAGCTTAAGGACTGATTAAGCTGTTGGGGTCCATGATTTAGGGTGTCCAGAAAAAAAGAATCAAGCAAAGGAGACTGAAGAGGGCCAAAGTTAAAGAAAATGAAAACCTACAAAGTGTGGATACTAAGTGAAGAAAGTATTTTAAGAAGAAAGAAGTGAAAATTTTTGCAAAATGCTGAGAAGACAAGGACTGGGTGATATTCATCTTTATGGGCCTAAATGTTGCCATATACAAGGTACTTAATAAATATTTGATAATGATATGAATAAATAGCACAAAAAAGAAAAAAATTAAAGTGGATCCACTAAAGTATACATTATATTAACCTCACTGTTTACCTGTAACTTAAAGCTCAAACTAAGTCAAAACGAAAATAAAAAAGAAATAAAATACACACCAGAAATGGAGTGAGATAAGCCTAGGGGCATTTGGAAAGATGGAAGCTTAAATATATTCCTGCTGATCTTCAGTCTCAACACAGCAAAATAAGTACCTCTCCTGAGCCCAGCAGGAGACAGAGGCCAAGATCAGAACTTTAAGAATTCTGACAAAACTTAATCCCAAGAGAAGAACCATGAGATCCATGAATACCTCTCTCTCCAAGAGAAAGGCATCAACTTCATAAGCATTGCTATGACAATCTGCTAGTCTCCCTAGCCCATTAGAGTTTCAAGAGAGCTCACCTGCCTTGAAGGTGAGAAGAACCTGCCCTCAGCTGGGGACATCTAGTTGCTGAGAGGCATCCCCTGGTGACCCACAGGGAACTAACAATATGGGAAATGGTATAACAAAAGCCACAAAGACTGCTGAATTGCTAACTATCAGAGGTATGGGAAGTTTTACCAGAAGAGTATACAAAATGACAAGTTTGTATGGGAAAATAAATATATAAAAAGAGCCAAGAAAATATATAAAAGAGAATAGTGAGAGGAAATAATCTCACTTCTAAAAACTTTTTAAAAGAATTATAAAAAATATTTTAATTTAAAAAATATTTTTAAAAAACACCTTAAATCCTCTATAATTAAAAATAGAAAGGCTTGGTATAGGAGTAAACCAACAGCTCAGAGAAACAAATAAAAATCCAGAAATTGAGCCCAGTGTAAATGGAAATTTAATACTAAAGTGATATTTTAATTCAGTGGGAAATGACAGTTCATTTATTAAATGATACCTACACAACTGAATATCCATCAGAAGAAAATAAGCTCACTCTTATCTAATACAAATTAATCCCAGTTAAAGATTTAAACACACATAAAAATCCTAGGGAACAATGTAGAGGCCAATATGTACAACCTAAAGTATTGAGATCTTTTGCCAAGAAACGCAGAATCTGTAAAAGAAAAAATAGCTATCTGATTATATAAAAAGTTTTAAATTTTATATTATAAAATATACCATAAAGAAAAACAGGAGACAAGCAATAGTTTGGGAAAAAAAATGTTTCCAATTCGTATGACCAATAAAGATTTCTAAAATATGAAAAATATTATACTTGACAAGAATAAAATGAACAGAAAGGAAAATGAGCAGAATGCAAGTCACCAAAGAGTCATTCAAATGATCAATAAACAATGACAAAAAAAATCTCAAAATTCTTGTTTTGTTTGTGTCAGGGAAAAAGAAATTAAAACAGTAAGATATCCTTTTTCACCCATGAATTTGATGAAATTAATCGCTAATTATCAGAAAATCAAGGAAAAAGGTGAACAAGTGTATTACTCCAGCCCTTATGGAAAGTTAACTTGTAGTGTCCATTACTATTTAAAATGTATATAGTCTTTCACGTAGCACTCTCATTTCAAAATCTATCCCACAAAAATAAAACCACAGTACATAAGCACATACGTACAGAGATGTTTAATGCAGCATTTTTTGTATAGCAAGGAAATGATTAAATTATAGAACATGTATCATGGGATATTATACTGACATTATAAAGAACTTGGAGGGATTTCTACACTACAAGATACAGAGAAGCATGTATAATTCTATTATTGTTAAAAAGCCCTTTTATATGTGTATATACAATTATATGAACAGGTAGGTTATGGCGTATGATCCAATTTATATCAAATTGTATAAAACAAGTACAAATATGAGCCTAAAATGAGACCAAATATCATTAAGTAATTTTACTTATTTTCTTATATTTGTCTTAATGTCCAGACTTTTGTAATAAACAAGCAGTAAAAATAATTATTGCAGAAAACACATGACAACACATTGCCCACATTTGTGGCAAACTAACTCCATTATCATCAGATGATCAAATCAGGATCAACTTTTGTGTCTTTTTAAAGACATAGAAAAATACAAAAAAGAAGGTAATAAAGGCTTAATGACAGTACATATCTCAAAACATACAGTCAACTCTATACTGTTTTTAATTCTCCCCCCATAATATTCCTTCCATCAACCGATTTCCACTCTCCTCCAAGGCAAATGAGAAACTACTTTAGGGGACTGACGATTAACATCAGCCCCTCAACCAACAGTAAGAGAGCCTATCACCACAGTAGACAAAACACAGTCATTACTATCCTTCCTTGTGTTTTTTCCAAAGACTTATAAAACCTATCATCACTAGTGGTATACACATAGTCTTTCCTTTTTCTAATCCTCAGTACTAAGCAGGAGACATTAACCTCTCATACTGCATACACCAATCATACCAGTTCACCATCCCTGGTTTCTAAAAGGGAAAATATCCCATCCACAGCCTCTGCTGAAGGAACAATCATAGGCAATGATGTTTTGTACCTATGACTTTTCCTTACAACTATCTCAGTGATAGCTAATCTAGGCTATCTCCTATGATAAGAGATGAGATGGGCCAGTATGAAAATAAAATTATAAGACAAAAAATGTATAAGTAAACAGAACCAACAAAACAGAGAACAGATACACAAAGTAAGATTAAGAGATTAAGAGAAAGAACAAAACAGTCAATAATATGATACATATGTAAGAGAGGTAGAAACAGAAGAGAGATATCTTGAGAGACAATGCACACCAGGGAACAGAGAATAGAAACTGATGGCTTTTTAGTTCCAATTGCCAGAAATCTCTGCTTCTGGCAACCAAAACACTCTTCTAAGTACCCCATGGCTTTCATTTATACTATTAATATCACCTAGATAAATAAATAAATAGCAAAGAAAAAAGTTATACAAGACACAATTCAGTACCACAACTATATGAGTCAAATAATAATAAAGAAGATTTATCTACTAGGATTAAATTAAATATCTGCTGTTTTAAAATACATTTAAAATGCAAATAATCACTGAGAACTGGTCACGAAGAACTGAAAAAGGAAAGGGATGAGTTGAGGATTAAAATGGCTTCCTATTTTCATCAGGTTAATTTAATTTTAAAATATACATTTTCATGCCTGCCAATGCTGGACAAAAACTAAAGGTAATAAAAATGAATAACATTTTAAGTCTCTTAGACATAGACTACAAAGCAAGGGTGTTAGTAATTAAATTCTTTTAGAACTATAATATAAAAATTTGTAGTGAAATATATATGGGTAATTGAAAAATGAAAGATAGCTTTAACTTTTTCCTAGTTATATCTCTATTTTTGCATCTTTTCTAATGTACTATATCTATACATACTGCAAATTAAATGTCAGGAACAACTATTAAAATTCATCATGAGAAGATAATTTATTGGACAATTTGGGTTCAAGTCGGCAAATTAAAAATCTTTCTTGATTAAATATGCTCAAACCCTAAGCCTGCTTAGCAATACCTTTCAAATTATTGCTCCTAAGAACACTTAAAAATGAACAGCAGCAATTGGGCAAAAAATGGAGTATTTAACATTTTTTTTCTGATAATGGCTGCTCAGGATACTTACCAGTAAATACAGCCGATTTTAAATTGAAAGGTTTTGATAACTTAAAAGCCACCTCTAATTTTTAAATGAAGAAGAGTCAGTCAAGCAGAGTATTTAAAAGAGTACAGAAGGATTCAATCCTGTATTGATTTTCCTTGGTAGTTTAAAAACACTCTTCTAAAACCAGTGACCTTTTGTTGAGATCTGATAAAATGGATCTAGAAAAGAATCAACTTCTACTGGAAATCACAAGACCTTGGAGCTTGACCACTAACTGGTTAGATAATCCATCACATAATCTCTCAGGATTTGAACTCCTTTACCTGCAGTGTAAAAGGAAAGGCTGAATTCTTTAATCTCAAATTTCTTCCAGCTCTAATCAGGGCAGTTGAATTGCACAACTCTAGGAAGCACCACTGTTAACATTCTACAATTCTATGGAAAGCCTTCATATCTTTCATTCAAGATATCATGTATAATCTTCCTCCTACATAGCTGTCAGTAATAACACAAAATCAACCAATTATAACAGAGTTTCCATTATGTGTGAACACTGCTAGAGTAATACCACCACGGTACAAGAATGGGTATCTGTGTCCAAGGGGATTATAATCTATTTTTAATACATTAAAAATGTACATAACATAAAATGTAGGAGACACAAAAAAGTATACAATAAAAAACTATAATTCAAAATATAAAATAAGGATTGACTCAAATCAATTTTAAATACTACAGCTATAGAAAGTTAGAGTATACTATAAAAATTATAGCTTTCCCCAAAATCACTTATACTTACATACACTGTAGAGCAGTGGTCCCCGACGTTTTTGACGGCCCCAGGGACCGGTTTCATGGAAGGCGAGTGAGGAGAGTGTTCCAGATGATTCAAGTACATTACATTTATTATACAGGCAAACCTCTCTGTTAATGATAATCTGTATTTGCAGCTGCTCCTCAGCACTAGCATCACCGCCTCAGCTCCACCTCAGATCATCAGGCATTAGATTCTCATAAGGAGTGCGCAACCTAGATCCCTCGCATGCAGAGTTTACAGTAGCGTTCATGCTCCTATGAGACCCTAATGCTGTCGCTGATCTGACAGGAGGTGGAGCTGAGGCGGTGATGCCAGTGATGGAGAGCGGCTGTAAACTGCAGATGAAGCTCTGCTGGCTCAGCTTTGCTGGCTTGCCCACCATTCACCTCCTGCTGTGGGGCCTGGTTCCAAACAGGCCGCAGAGCCATACCAGTCCGTGGCCTGGGGGTGGGGGACAGCAGCTGTAGAGGTTTAGATTCACTTCCAAAAACTTCCCAATTTTAAGACAGCAGCATGGTAGTAAGGAAGAAATATGTCATAGTAATGTAATATACTAAAAGGGGAAACTGTTCGGAGGTATATGGGAACTCTCTATACTACCTGCTCATATTTCCATAAATCTAAAACTGTTCTAAAAAATAAAGTCTATAATTTAAAAGAGAGAGAAAAAGCAACTACAGTATATAAAGTAGAAATAAAAATGAAAAACTATCTGTTCATAGAGGACAAAATTACATATCTACAAGATGCCAGAGAATCAATGGGAAAAATATTACAAAAAGAATTTATTTCTAAAAGAAAAAAATCAAGTTAAAACAGAAATTAGAGCCTTCAAACATAAAAGCAAAAAGCAGTTAGAAGATATAATGCAAGAGAAGACCCCCATTTACAATAATAAAATAAAATAGTAAGCATAAACTTAAAAAAGAAATGTACAAAACCTATGAGGAAAATTTTTAAAACAATCCTAAAAGACATGTAGGTAAGCCTGGAAAAAATGCAGACGTATCATGTGCCTACACAGAAAGACCCATCATCATAAAGATGTTAATTCTCCCTATGTTAACTTATAAATTGAATTACATCCAAAAATAAGAACAGTTTTTCCTAAAACCAGACAATAAAAAAAGTTGATGTAGCTCATACAAATAATAAATTTCATATAAAAAAATTAAACAAGTAAACACAGCCATAGAAATCCTGAAAAAGAGCAGAACAGCAATAAGGGAGGACTAGAGTTGCTAGACTCTGCCAGATGTTAAAGCACATTATGAAGTCTCTATAATTAATGTGATAGGGTGCTTATACATGAATAATCAGGGACAAAATAGAAAACACCGAAATAGAGCCAAGTGAATAAAATTTAATAAATGATCAAGATAGCAACACAACTCAGTGGGAGAAATATGAACCTTATCATAAATAATGTTGAAACATACAGCCATTTAGAAATAAAATTAGGTTTGTGCCTCACACTGCACAGCAGGTCAAATTCCAAATGGATCAGAAAACTAAATAAAAACATGTAAGTAGTAGAAGAAAATACAGGTAAATCCTTTACAACCTGAACCTGACAATGAAAAGTCACTCACTAACTACAATTCAAAATCCAGAAAAAATAAAACTTGACACATTCAACTAAACAAAACTACAACTTTCAGAAAGAAAAAAATGAAACTGTCCCTATTTTCAGATGGCATGACTGGCCTATGTAAAAAGTCCCAAGAAATTTACAAAAAAAAAAAAAGAAGCCTAGAACAAGTGAGTTCACCAGTGTCACAGGATACAAAATTAACAAACAGCCAAATGCATTTTTCTACATACTAACAATGAGCATGTGGAACTCAAAATTAAAAGTACAAAATGATTTACAATCGCTTTAAAGGAAATGAAGTAAGGATAAATTTAACAAAACATGTACAGGATAATTTGTATTCTGAAAATTACAAAATGCTGATGAAAAAAGTCAAAGAAGACCTAAATAAATGAAAGACCTATTGTGCTTATGGATTGAAAGACTCAACATAGTAATGATGTCAATTCTCCCAAAATGATCTCCAGATTTAATGCAATTCCTATTAACATCCCAGCAAAATTTCTTTAAAACTAATAGACAAGTTTACTCTAAAATTTATATGGAACAGCAAAGGACCTAGAATAGCCAAAATAATTTTTAAAAATGAGAATAAAATGGGAGTAATCCCTCTACCTAATGTTAGAGCTTACTACATTCTAAAGCTATGGAAATCAACAAAGTATAATATTAGCAGAGGGACAGACACATATCAATGGAACAGAATGGAAAGCCCAAAAAAGACCCACACAAATATGCCCAACTGGTTTTTTTCACAAAGGGGCAAAAGCAATTCAACAAAAGAATAGCCCTTTCAACAAATAGTGCTAGGGCAACTGGACATCCACAGGCAAAAAAAAAAAAAAAAAAATGAACCTTGACCTAAAGCTCACACTTCATGAAAAAACTAATGAATCAAGGATGTAAATGTAAAACATGAAACTTTTTTAAAAAATAGGAGAAAATCTTCAGGGACTAGGACTAGGCAATGAGTTCTTATGTAAAAAGCACAATCCATAAAAGGAAAAATTGAAAACTTTTGGTCTAAGTAAAAACTAAAAAGTTTTTACTTTTTAGTAAAATTAAAATTAAAAACTTTTGGTCTAAGAAAGACCTTGTTAAGGGGATGAAAAAGCAAGCCACAGACTGGGAGAACATATCTGCAAACTACATATGCAACAAAAGACTTACATATAGAATATAAAAAGTACTCTTAACACCCAACAGTGAAAAAAAAGAAAACAATCCAATCAGAAAATAGGCAAGACATGAACACACATTTCACTAAGAGGTTATACAGATGACAAACACATGAGAAGATGTGCAACATTATTGACCACTAGGAAAATCAAACTAAAAGCCACAAACAGATATCATTACACGTGTAGCAAAATAGCTAAAATAAAAAATAGTGATGATAACAAATCTAGCAAGGATTCAGAAAAACTGGATCAGTCATAGGTTGATGGTGGGGATATAAAATGGTATAGCCATTCTAGAAAAGAATATGGCACTTTCTTATCAAACTAACCACTTATCATACAATCCAGCAATTAGATTCTCAAGTATTTATCCCAGGGAAATGAAAACTTATGCTCAAACAAAAACCTGTACACAAATGTTTATAGCAGCTTCATTTCTAATAACCCCAAATTGGGAACAATCTAGATGTCCTTCAATTGGCCAATCGTTAAACAAACTGTGGTATATCAAAATGAATGACATAAATGTTAATTGCTTGTATTTGCAAAAAGATACAATGGACGGATGAACCAAAAGCTAATGAAAGTGGTTACCCACTGTAGAGGTAAAACCATACAAATATTTGACACTATAGAAACAAAGCAGAAACAAACAAAGAAATCCCTAAAAACTGAAAAAACCGAAACAAATGACCCTAACTACACATCAGGTTGGTGACATAACCCACAGAAAATAAAAAATGAATTATTCCAACTAACTTTAGAACACAGCATTTTTTATTATCCTCAGTGGAATACATTCTAAGGAAAAAAAGAACCTGCAAAGAAATGTTAAATTTCACCTGGTAAAAACATTGATGTTATAACTTTACAACTACGTTTTAAACATTTATGTGTACCACACACACATAGATAGGAACAAGAAGCAATTATATTAATGTTGATGTTGTTAGGAAACATTTTTAGCTTAAGAAAAATATAAAAAGTGTAAAATGAAAAGAAGTTATAATTCCATACATCAAATTCTAAATGGAGGGGGTGGGGGGAGGGGATGGGTGCATATCTACATGATGAGTGCGATGTGCACTGTCTAGGGAATGGACACGCTTGAAGTTCAGACTCGGGGGGATGGGGCGGCATGGGCCATATATATAACCTGAACTTTTGTACCCCCATGAGCTGAAATTAAAAAAAAAAATTCTAAATGTAAATAGCAGTATGAATTCATGGTATTTCTTTCTCTTTAAAAAAAAAAAAATCTATCTCCTACCTATAACCCCTAGAAGGGTCTAAAAAAAAAGATAATCTGGTAGCAAGAAGCATTCCTAGTTTCCAACTGTGTACTCCAAACATTATTCCCCCACTAAAGCACGATAAAGGGCATCTTCCCATGCCAAAGCAAGAAAATAAAGAATAGGTGTCACGTCAAAGGAACAGAGGAGCAAAGCCTGAAAGAGCCTCCACTAACCAAAGATGGAACAATCTGGCATCAAAAAGAATGACTACCGAAATTACTTACAACACAATGAATATATAAACAGCCTAATGTTCATAAATGCTTTTCTTTCAAAAAAAAGAAAAGAAAATTAATTAAGACACCTGGAAGTATATACCAACTCAGTATTCTGAAAATTGGTCATTAAAAGGAAAGAATTAAGCATTTATCTTGCTTTTCCAGTAGAACTGTATTTCAGAATAACCAAAAAGCTCTAATGGATAAGGGAAAATCCTATTCAGAAAAAATTACTGCTAATAAATGTAAATGGAATGATAAAATGAGAAAAATTCAATTTTGATATCTCTACTTTAAATAGTTTATTCTAACAATGGTTATCTGTGGATATTAACACCATTAATGTAAGATAGATGGGAAACCTTACAAAAAAGTTGTCACCACCAGATTTTGTGCCTCCTGAAGTGATACAATACAAAGTACGAGGCACCACAGAGAGAACTCTTTAAAAAAAATTGATCCAAAATCTAAGCAAGTCTTTCTATCTAATTTCCCAGTATATATAAAGTATGACAAAGAGGGGAATTAGTTCAACGTGACTACAAAAAAGCAACTGGGCATATCCAGAACATGGAAACCTCTTGAGGACAAATGATCTGGTTTCTTCAACAAATCAATGGATGAACGAAAAACAAGAGGACGGGAAGACTCCTTTTGATAGAATTGTAAAGCGATATGACAAATACGATGAGTATTTGGATCCTGATTCAAACGCACTAACTATAAAAAGACATTTTTTAAGAAAACAGAACATTGCATATCGACTAGGTATTAGTTGTTATTAAAGAATTACTACCGAATCTCTTAAGCAAAATAACGGCATTGTGGTTATAAAAGAAAATGACTCTGGCAGGACAATCCAAAGACAGCCCCAAATGATCTCCACCTCCTAGTATTCACACCCTTGGGCAATCCCATCCCCTTGAATGTGGGCTGGCTTAGTGACTTGTTTCTAACCAAGAGAGTATGGCAAAGGTGATTGGATGTCACTTCTGGGGCGAGGCTTCATAAAACTGTGACTTCTACCTCAATTAGCAGACTCTTTCCCCTGGCTTTGATGAAGCAAAACACCATGTTAGAGACTCCCACATGGCAACCAATTGAGGGCAGCCTCTGGCCAACAGCTTGCAAGAAACTGAATCTTGTCAACAACCATGTGACCTAAGAAGCAGATCCTTCCCTACCCAAGCCTTCAGATGAAAACTACAATCCTAGCCAACACCTAGACTGTAGCCGTAGAGATGTGGTAGAGAGGATCCTTCAAATCTATGCCCAAACTCTTGAGCATCAGAAACTGTAAGATGATAAATGTGTATTTTTAAGTTGCTAAGTTTGTAGTAGTTTGTTATGGAGCAATAGATTATAAAATGCCCTCTTCCTGATGCATACTGAAATATTTAGGAATAAAATAACAGCTTATATTTACTTTAAAATAAACCAAAAGAAAGAAAAAAATGTGGATAACAAATAAAGTTTAAAAATTATAACAAATAGTACCCCACTGTAGTATCTGGTTACCATCATGCAGAGCAAAACTCCAGTCAATGTATTATTACCAAGCACGTGAAAATGTTTAAGCCTGCAGCAATTATCTCTAAGGACTCAAAGCACTTTGGGAATGTATACCTACATACACACACCTGATAAATGAATGGAATGACCACTGGGAAAAGAGAATGGCAACAAAATAAAACAAACATTCCTACACAGAAGAGTAAGATAGGAAACTCTCACTAGCCAAAAATCAAATTAGAAAGCTACCTAATGTGGTTTAGGGTCTCCAAAAAACAGAAAAATAAGCTGAGACATTCATATAAAAGTAGTCCTCATTTACTGAATATCTCAGAAAGCTTCAATTATCAATCTTTTCAGAAATTAAAATGACTAGCCCTTCAGAATATATTTCAAAACTCAGAACTGCCCCTATCTACCTAAAGCAAAGACCATTAAATTTGGACATGATCCAGGAAAAGTTTACTGCTTAGTATATACATTCTTCAATCCTCAGACAAAATACCAGTATATTCACAGAGGGATTAGAAAGATTTAAGAAATCAAACTATTTCTAAGCACCCTCAAAGGCTTCATTTATATGTAAATAATTTTACTAAAATAATCACTATCATCTGATTATATCAAGTTCTGGAAAATCTCTTTGCTGGGCAATAATTTAGCTTAATATGAGCTATAATATGTCTGTGTGTGGTTGTGGGGGTTTCACTTCTTTAAAAAATTATTCTGTAATAACAACTCATTGCTATCCTGTGCCAAAAAGACCCCAAGCATCTAAATTCCTCATTTTGTATGAGGATAAATAAAAGGCTAGAGAAACTAAATGACTAATCTAAAATTACCAATTAATTGGTAGTAAAACTGGGATTAGAGCTCAACTCTCCTGTCCTTGCTCAGTGTTCTCTCTACACCACTGTCTCAATTTTTTCATGTTTACCTTTGCACCAGAGCTAACTTCCCCCCCAACATTAATACAGTAATTTAAGTTATGCTAATGGTGAAAGGTCAAACCAGTATCAGCTAATTCAAATCTGCTTATTTAATGAGAACTCTCCTCTCATCCCCATAACAGCTATCTTTGACCAAGGCCAAACTTCTATGATACACCATTGTTCAAATTCCGTTTCTCAGTGATATGTCAGAGGATCTACATTTTAAAAATATCAAAAATTTCAAAGATCAAATATTACCACAATGGGTACCAACTTCTATAAAAACTTGTTTACCTTGTTTTTGTGCTAGCTTTCTACCAACATCTCTGCATCTATATAAAATTTTTCTGAATGTGTCACTGATTAAAATGGCTATAGTTGTATGCTGGTCTTTTTAAAATTCCACATATGTCTGTTCACATGAAATTCACAAATAAATTCACAAGTAGAACATATTCAATTAATAGCTGGGCAAATTTATTTGGTTTTAATGCCTCCTCATAGATTAATAAAGGATATATGTCATATGGCAAGTCACATTATACATCACTGTAGCACAGAATATAAGTTTGGAGTGCTTTTCTGACTGTTGAAATTACAAGGAACATGAGCAGTTTAGTGATGTAACTTTGAAATTGTTTATTATAGGTAATAACCAACTTTCCTCACTCAACTTTCAGACAACTCACACTTACGTATCTTAAGTGAGCATTTACAGCTCAGCCTTTCCTTTGTTAAATTCAGAATGTTCATCAGCTGATAAACCCATAGTTCAAGTTACTGCACTGATTGCCCTACAAGCCAGCCAACATTTCAGTTTTCAAAGCACTGCCATCTTTATAGTTCAGTGTCCATTACTGCCACTTTTAAAATATTTTATTGCATTGTTCCTATTCTGAATGGAAAATTTAAAAAAACTACTTGTAATATTAATCCATTTGAAACAATGATGGGCATCAGCTGATAAAAAAAGAAAACTTTAGATACTAGATTTAACTAGTTTAAGTATTATATAAATGAAATGCTGAGAAAACAGTTTTAAAAATCACATCAAAAGCTGAAGTATAGGTTTGCCAATTATGGATTTATTGACTTACCTCCTAAATTCACCCTTTTTACCTCCTCTTTGAAAATGAATTTGGGCCTTTTAAGTATTTTTCCTTACCAGCTGGCACAATGTGTTAAGCTTTGTCAATAGAGGGGCAGGAGAGTCATCTCAGGAAATGAGGAGTTTTTAGTAGTTCTTTTGTTTTCCTGTTGGTTCAGTCTTGCTCTGCAGACTCTTGCAGCATATATAGCTTCTGTAGCTCTTAGCTCTTTCCATACAGGTTTCTCTAGCATCAGGCTCCTACAACATATGTGACTTCCTCAATGCTCAGTTCCTGTGCCTGAGCATCTCTCTAGCACCAGGCTCCTACATCAGAATGCACACTAGTTGTGGGTATTTTTGTATCCAGTCTGACATCCAGCAAGGCTTTCAAACTAGTAACTTGAACTAAAACTTTCTTGAGCTCAGAGACATTTCCCTCTATTTTTTTCCTTCCTATTCTATTTTTTCTAATCTCTTTCTAGATCTACTATTAGGTAGAAGGTGCAGGACCACTACATATGGCTGTACTTTGCACTAGAAGATCTCACTGAGGAGTGAAAGCTGAAACCCAGCCTGTGTCCCACTCATCAAGCCCTGCATCCTGGTCAAAAAGTATCTGCTCATTAAACCATGTGTCTTGAAGACGAGAAGGTGGACCTTCTGGACCAAGGTTGGGCCTCCATGTTTAACTTTTCATTAATATTTTCCTTATCTTTTTGTTCTGGTCTAGATCTTTTCTACGTGTATGCATATAACTACAGGAAAAAATATGTGTATATGTAATTATAGAAAAATTATCACTTTTGTGGGATCTTTATCCTACTCTAGTATTTTGGGCCTAGGCCCAAAAGAATAAATTATTTTATAATCTAGGAACATCAGGATCTTTTCAAAGATCCCCAAGTAATTAAAATGTACAAACTGCTGTCAGTTAATGGTACACAAGCCTTTTTGCTCAAGTACTCCCTAATTTTGAAAATCTATGCATGTCCTCATCATTTTTAAATTACAAGCAAAATTTTCCATAGCTTATAATGATTACAAAGGCTGTAATTTCCAGTGCACTTTAAGTACTGTCATTTTCAATAAAGTTGTTATATATGTTCTCTTAAAAGTAGCAAAAGAATAAAAATACCATTGTATATTTAAAAAAACGTACAGGTTCTTTCTATATAGTCAAAATTTTACATTGTTTGTTTCTCCTTAAACTTCTCTCACAGAATTTTACCTAATGTGATATACTTTTATGCAGAAAGGTCTTTTATTTTTCACTCTATATGACTTCTCTAGGAAAAAGGAGTATAACTTTAGATTAAACGTTTTGGCTTTGATCACAAGATTCTAAGTGACTTAAAAAATTTATTTTTTTTGATACTATTATCAATATGGTAAGTATACTACTGACTAAAACAATATAAATATAGTATAAATTTTGACAGATAATGATTAAATATAAAGTAAAATGGTATTTGAAATGATTCTTAAAACATGAGGAGTGAGATGCACTGGCTCATGCCTGTAATCCTAGCAACTCAGGAGGCTGAGGCAGGAGCACTACTTGAGTCCAGGAGTTTGAGGCCAGTATGGGCAACATAGTGAGACCTCATCTCTAAAAATACAAACAAAAAAATTAGTCGGGCGTGGTGGTACATGCCTGTAGTCCCAGCTATTTGGGAGGCTGAAGAAGGAGGATCACTTGAGCCCAGGAGTTTGAGTAAGCTAGAGAAAAGAAAATGTCATTAAGAGATATTCATTCATTCATTAAATGGAAGTGTATCATCATAAAGGTTTTCAGCTCCATCATCTTCATGTTGAGTAGGCTAAGGGAAAATTGGTCTTACTGTCTCAGGCTCAGGGGTTGCAGAAGTAGAAGATAATCCACATATAAGTGGACTCACAAATTCAGACCCATATTGCTCAAGGGTCCACTGTATTTATGTTCCACCATTTTCCCACCAGATAGCAGAAACGGGTAGTTCAGGTGTCAAATGCAAAATGAAGGAAAATACTGAGTAAGACACCAAAGAAATCTGGGGCTCAAGTCCTACATTATACATTAATATAACCACGAGGAACTCATAGGTCTACAAAATATACCAGTTTATTCCAAAAGAACACAGAAAGATTTCTGCTTGAGGACTATGACAGAATGGTCTGTAGTAACCCACCAATCCCTCTTAGAACTAGAAAAGCTATATAAAATGGGAGGGGAAAGTTCCTAAGGTATCAGAGACTTTCTGAGGCAGCTAAAACTTGAGGTGCCAAGGAACTCACTGAAGGAGGCCTCACATTCTGTGCAGCTTTCCCTTTCAGGAAATGCCACCTACTTCTTTAATGGCACAGGGCAAGGGGCTGGGAAGCCAGTCACTAGGGGGCGGAGAAGTCAGCAACACTGACTTGAAATGAACAATTTCATGGAGGTAGGGGGACAAAAGTTGGTGACACCCAGAACTTGAGGAGTCAAGATCCCATAGTAAAGAGACGCACAGAAAAACAAATCTAACACTGTGTACCCATTCTCCCCTTGAGGCATTTGTCAATTTTTAAACTGTATGTAGCAAGAGGCTAAAAAGCCAGCAGAAAGCAACTTTCATGTTGCTGGAGAGATAAAAGCTGGAAAAGCCCTAGAAATATTGGATCTCCCAATTGAGATCCCTGGAAAGCTACCAAGTTGGGACAAACTGGAAGCAGAAGCAGCTTTATAAAGCCTAAAACCCCACCTCAAGTCAGCTCAGTCCTTCCAAGCTCAGTTGAAGTGATCTGTATCTATTCTATCTGCCTGCCAGATGTGTGAATTTATGGGTGAATCCTTTCTGGAAGATACATAATTTGTAATTATAATTGGTAATTATATCTAAAAATCTGCATATAATGTCTGGCACTCAATCAAAAGTTGCCTACTAATAACTACTATATTATATTAACATATATTATACTAACAATAAATAATAGAATATATAATAATTTAGTATGTAATTAGCAAATACTAATACATAAATATTATATTAACTATTATTATTTGGCATAACAAAAAAACAAAAGGAAAAAGATGATGGAAATAGACTATAGGTGATCCAGATATTGGAGTTTTCAGACACAGACTGTAATGTTATTTAATTAATATGTTCAAGAAAATAGATGACAACAGAAATTTTCACCAGAGAATGAGGATCTATTTTAAAAGAGAGAAACAAATGAAAATTCTAGAACTAAAAAATACCATAACTGAAATAAAGAAAACAATAGATGGGGTTAAAGGCAGGTTTAACATAGTTAAATAGAGATTTAGTGAACTGGAACAGAGGCAAATAAAACCTACCCTGAGTGGAGTAGGGAGAGGAAAATAAATATAGAAAAGACAGAAAAAAAGCATAAGAGACATATGGAACTTGACAAAAAGTATAATATACATTTAATTGAAGTCACAGAGGAAAGGCGAAAAAAATGGGGCAGAAATGATATTTTAAGAAATGTCAGAATTTTTTCAGAACTTATCAGAGTCATGCCACAGATCTAAGAGGTACCAGAAATCCCAGAGTAAATACAAAGAAAACCATTCTTGGGTACATCATTATAAAGCTGTTGAAACTTAAAGACAAAGAAAGTCCTAAAGGCAACTGAACAAGAAAGTCACATCACCTTCAAAGAAGCAACAATAAGCCTGACAGCTCATTTTGCAACAAAAACAATAGAAAACAGAAGACAATGAACTGAGATCTTTAAAGTGCTTTAAGAAAATAACAGGTAACATAGAATCCTACAGTTAGTTAAAATATCCTTCGAAGATGAAAATAAATACATCTCAAGCAAGCAAAAACTAAGAATTCAATACCAGCAAATTCCTCAAAAGGAAGTCTTCAGGCAGAGGAAAAAATAATCTGAAAATGGAAACATGGAAATGCAAGAGGAAATGAAGAAAAATAGACTGGGTAAATCTAAATGATTATTCACAGTACAAAATAAAGTCTGTGGACTTAAACGCAGAATTAAAATGCATGACAATGACAACATAAAAGCAGGAGAGTGGTATTATAGTGTTCTAGGATCCTAACAAAACTGAGATACAGTTTGTAAAAATCCAAATGTGGCATGCAACTCTAATATACCATACGGGTACTTGTGGTAATCTAGGATAATTGCCAAAAAAAAAAAGAAGAGCAAAAGAATACATAACAAGCTAACAGAAAGGGAGGAATATAATAATGTTTTCTAAAACACTTGATTAATCCAAAAGAAGGCAAGACAAAGACAAAATAAAACATAGAAACCAGTAGGACAAACAGGAAACAATAAAGTAACAAATGTCAACCCAAATTTATCAATAATTATATTAACTGTTAGTGAGCTGAATATACTTCAGATTTAATTAAAATCAAGCAACAAAAATCTATATGTTAACAAGAAACAGATCTCAAATACAGAAATACAAGACAATTAAAAGTAAAAGGAGGGGAAAGTTATATCATATAAATAGTAAATAAATATGTAAAATAAAGCAGATACAGCTATACTAAGTAGACTTTAAGGCCAGAGACAAGAAGCATTACTACAGATAAAAAGAGACATGTTACAACAATAAAAGGGCCAATTTACCAGAAAGATATAACAAGTTTAAGTTTGTATGTGCCTAGTTACATGACTTCAAAATATATAAAGCAAATAGTTGAGTTCCTTACATAGCTAAAAGGAGAAATACACAAATCTACAATCATAGTGGGATACATTTAACACTTAATCTCAAAGCACCTCTCTGTAATGAATAGTAAAAAAATAGGCAAAAGAAACTCAGTAAGGATATAGAAGATTTAAACAACACAATTCACAAACTTGACCTTATGAACGTACATAGAAGACAGCACGTAACAGCCAGAATACAGTCTTTTCAAGGTACATGAACATTTATCAAAATGCACAGCCATAAAACAAATCTCAGTGAAAATTTGAAATCATAGTATGTTCTCTAACTATAGTGAAATTAAGAAATCAGTAACAACAACAAAAAAAAACATAGAAAATCCCAAAATATTCAAAAACTAAGCAATGTACTTGTACACAGGTCAAAGAATAAACTAAAATAAAATCTGGAAAACATTTTAAATTGAATGATAATGAACATATAATATACCAAAACTTATGAGACACAGCTAAACTGTGCTTAGAGGAAGCTCTACAGCCTTACATGCATATATTAGAACTAAACACATCCTAATTTTCCAATCCCTATTATTAATTGCTAATTCAAAATGTAAGTTATGTTAGGGTACTTCACTCTGCTTAGCTGCCATTCAACACCTTTTGTAAGGACAGATTTATGTTAGACTACTTAAATTATTACTATACAAAGACTATAAATGATATTTTCTTTTTTCTAGTGCATGTTTT
Organism: Eulemur rufifrons; assembly: GCF_041146395.1. Lineage (NCBI taxonomy): Eukaryota > Metazoa > Chordata > Mammalia > Primates > Lemuridae > Eulemur > Eulemur rufifrons. The sequence continues at coordinate 81,412,751 of NC_091011.1, read as the reverse complement.
TTAAACATGGATGAATCTTAATAGATAACATTTATTTCATCATAATCAAATGCCATTAAATAAACTGTATCCTTGTTTACCTACAGTATAAATACATATGTTAATAGTAGTTTATAGAACGTTACTTTGAATTCATGGATTTTTATAAAAATTCATAACAAGTCATGAAGTTCACATTAAAAAGTAACAAAAACAAACAAACAAAAAACTCTCTAAAAGAAACATCTCCCCAATGTGCAAAGATGTTAGAACCTATTACTTTAAAAAAAAAAGTCCCCCATATTAATAGATTTTTATGCTTCTGGACTTCTCAGAGCCTTATCTGACCACAGAACCCTTTAATCTCAGGAACAAGTCATTCACAGAATATGCCCTGGGAAATACTGTGGTAGAGAACATATCCGTATCAACTTTCCTAAGACTTACCCTAAAAAGAACTAGCAATTTTATAAAATTTCTGCTCCAAAGTCCCTTATCACAGATTTTGATGACCAGTATTATAAATAAGCAGTAATCAGAGATCTCTAAATTCTCTGCTCATTCTTTGAAACATTTAATAGATATCAAAATATCTATAAACAGCTATATCTCTAAAATTAACGTCTAAAAAATCTCTCATATTTCCAACGATGGTATTCAAATGACTGAAAAACAGCAAAGTCAGATGGCTATGAAAAGCTGAAATGTATCTCATTCATGTAAAGTATCACAAAGTCCCTGTATCAGGCCCAAAAATCATTTATTAAAAGCCTAATATATTTACCTAAAAGTTATTATAATGCAAATAATAGAGACATTTGATCATCTGCCAAAAAAAAAAAAAAAAGCTTTTTACATAATATAAAACCTTCCAGCATCTGATCAAGATAAAAACTATTTCTACTTAAGAGGAAACTGATGATGCTCAGAAAAGAAACATAACTTGCCAAAAGTCACAAATATCTAATTCTAGGAGATAGCTCTGCACACTCAAATTCTAGTCCTCCATAAATCTAGTCCATCCCCATACATCCTGAGTATCTTTATTTTTCTAAAGTTCTAAGATTCCCAGACTGAAAACCAGAACTTTCTACGGCCAGTAAGATTCCCAAGCTCAGTTTAAGGGGGGAGAGAGAAAGGGAGGAAAAGAAAGGGCACGACAGTCCCCTATCTCCAGGAAGGTAAATGCCTCCAAACTAATGGTTCAAAACTTCAGGGTTGCAGATGTCTATGGAATTACTGTAATGAGTCCTCAAATCCATATGTACAACAATCATTATCCACAGACCAAATACATAATAAATCTCATAAGTATGTTCTAGTTATGATCGTGCCAACGCATTCCAGCCTGGGCAACAGAGAGTGAGACCATGTAGAAAGAAAGGACAGGAGGAAGAGGAAGAGGGAGAGGAGAGAGGAGAGAGGAAAAGGGAGAAGGGAGAAGGGAGATGGGAGAGAGGGGAGGGGAGGAAAAAAAGCAAAAAAGCATCTTATATATAAGAGGTGTTCAATAAATTGTAGGTAGCATCATTATTAGCTATAACAATAAACATTATAGGGGTTAGAAGTTTAGAAAATATTTTTACATATAAGAGTATATGTAATTCTATGAATTATTTAAATAACTATATTTATCTTAAATCCCAAATTAGGTATAAATTCCAGAAGAAAGTAAAATACAGGCAAACTTTTAAGCACACTGAAAAATAAAAGACCATTTTGTTAGTTTCAAAGTAAAAATGGGTTATCTATAACTAGATCTGCTTTAACATTTTTAAGGTCCAAATAAATCTGAAAGAGTTAAATGGGGAAATGTTTTTTTCTGCCTTTGGAAGAAGGAATAAAATATTCCACATCCTTGGAAAGAAAAGAGTTCGAAATTTTTCTATTTTTTTCATGACTTCACAACTAAAAGGTAAGTGCCTTTAATAGAACTCTTTCAAATCTCTGATTTTCTGTACTATATTTTCGTGTAGAAGCAGTAAAACCCTATAGTTAAGACCAGAGACTGTAGAGCCAGACTGCCTTGGTTCAACTCCTGGCTCCATCTAATGCATGATCTTAGCCAAATTTTAACCTTTTCATGCCTGTGTCCTCATCTGGAAAATAGAAATTCCTCATAGGATTATTGAAAGGATTAAATGAGTTAATATACTTAAAGTGTTCATAAAACAGCCTAGCACATGGAAGGCACATTATAAGCGTTTATTATTTTTGTTATTGTTTTATTATTGTCACCTCACCTGCATAGAAGATCTAGGTCAATAAAGATATGCTACTTTGTGGACAATTTCAACAAACGGCTTTACCTAAAATGAGACCTGTTCAGGAAGTACCTTAAAATGAATTCCACTGCCAGTAAAAATATAGCAATTGCTGCTAAAGGGGATTTTCCGTCAAAGGTAAGCAAAGTCAATCCATTCCTTACATCTGTCATACACAAAATTATAGTATCTTTATGTACTAACAGAAGTTCAGAACCAAGAGCATTACAATTTAGGCATGGCACATACAAACCCAGCAAACAAAATTCTCCAATTCAAGCTCCATAATGCTCAACTATATTCCTTCAAAGAAAAAAGTTCAGATTACTCTTCTGTTGTAATAGTTTATGCTATAAAATATAAACTATACTGCATCTGTCAACAGAATGTCATAAGGATTAAATAAGATAAAGTAAATGAAAGTTATATAGCTATTAAATACTATTTTGTGACTGTACTTGAGAAAATCATAGCAATGGATTTCTACAATTTCAAACAGTTGCCTTCTAACTAAAAAACTAGTGTTCTTCTCACTTTAAATTAGGGTCCAGGATAAGACAACACAAGTCAGATTAAAGTTGCCATCCCACTACATCATTTACTGCTCGAAATGTACTTGTCCTTAAAATGTCTCTACAACAGATAACTCAGATGGTACTTCTGATTTCCATGTCTTACCCCTACACCAGAAGATTAAGAAGTAACAACCTGGAAATAAGCTAATTCAACACCAGAAAAATATCCCTAAACTTATCAGATCAATCAATACCACCCCAATTCCCAATTGTCTGTGATTGTAACCTGGGTACAGAAAAACATTAAACATCTTCAGATTCAAGAACATGTAAAGCCAGAAAATCAAAGGTCAAGTAGCCAGGGCCACATTTCAATTCCAGCTGATGGCTAGATGTTTACCCAGCTCACTTCCAAATTAAAAGTTGGGTTCCAGGATCAATCAGGGATATGGCCATACAGCAGTTTTATCAATAGGCCACACAGGCCAGATCAGACCACAGGTCACTTGGCACCCTTCACTGAGCCAGATCCTACTGAATGCCTGACTGCCAACACTTGATCAGATGAATAAAATGATCGACTGGCAGTCAAGACAGTTAGATTCTTCTAGTTAGTTACAGCTCCATTTTGAAATTCTTCTTGATTTTGACTGGAGAAATCAAATTTGGGAAAATGTGAAGAATTTTTGAAATACAGATGGAAAACTTATTTGAGTATGCTTTACGGATCTAGTCACTTTATTTGCTTAGCAAAATAAAAATATATTATTTATTAACTTGTTGGTAAAATTGTTTCTGGGCCTATGACATGATGGACAGGGCGACAACTATCACTGTCAGGATTTGCACAGATCTTAAACCTTTACTTAATTTCTCCATCTGCATGTAAAACTAGAGTTAGCTCTGCTCCTCCTGGCAAAGATAAACCAAAGATAAGCAAAATACTGTTACAGAAAAGTACTTCCAGTATTTCAGAAGGGATCTGCCAGAGAAAAACATATGTTATAATAGTAATGCAGAGGAACTATTTTAACAGCTAAATCGAGGATCCAGACCATGCCAGTGTCGGAAGTCAAATTCATTAAAGCCAGATTTTTCTGCCTCTGTTTTGAGTTTCTGGGTTTGGAAACGCAACCCAGAAACTAGTGTATGCCTATGCAAATCGATCTTCTAACAAGACGTAATATACTGAAGTTCTTCTGTGATGTCCCTCTTTCCCACTCCCTTTTTCAGAACTTCCAGCCCGAAAAGATACCTGCCAATCCTAAAACTTCTCCCCACTTGTCGGGATTCAGACGGATTCCACAACTTCTCAGCCTTGCGTGACTTCTACCGCTCCTCTAGGAGCTAATCACTTTTAATGACCCCACTCAGGAATAGTCACTCCTCTTCTCAGCTTTATTTACACTTTGTCCCGGCAGCAACCGACTGAACCGCCCCCCTCGGACAACCTAAGACAACCTGAGCAGTCTGCCCGCGGGTCGGGCCCCGAAAGCTCCAACTCCTGCCGGAACTCCCTAAGCCTCCAGCCCCCCAAATCCTCCTCAACCTCCCCTAAATCCCGGGCGCAGCACCTCTGGGCTCTCAGTCCTCCTACGCGCGCCGGGGTCCCGCCACACACCTCGCTTCTGCCCCCTGGGCTCGCTCTCGGGACCCTAACTCCTTCCTGAACTAGGGCGAACAACGCTCTCGGCCGCTGAACTGAGACTCCGGAGGCCGCGCGTCCCCCTCACCAGGCCCCGCCTGGGCCTCTCGGCTCAGCTGCCCTCCATTGCACCCCTGGCCCAGCCGTGCTTACACCAAAGAGTGGAGCAGCATGAGCTCAGGGCCTGGCACTTACTCGGGAAGGTAGGTGGAGGAGAAGGAGCTCCATTTGTGCAGCGCATAGGGCAAAAGCCGGCACTCCGGCGCCGCAGCTACAGCCCCGCCAGCCGCCATCTTGTCAGCACCGTAGCGGCCGCCACCGACCGCCGGCCGGGCCGGGAGGAGGGAAGGGGGCGTGGCCTGCTCTTAAAGGGGCCGTGGCCCCCATCTTACCCCCGCGGTACAGGGCCAAGGCGCTCGTGGCTCCACGGTCTTCGGGGTTCCCACGCTGCTCCCTCCTTGATGAACTGACCGAAACTGGGTCTGAGGTGCGAGCACTTGCGAGGCTTTTCCGTGGGGCTTGGAGGAGAATGGCGCAAAGGACTTTTCTTACAAACAGAGGAAAGGAAAAAGCCAAGAATATTATGAAAAGAAAGAAATTGTAGCTATGGACCAGGAAGGAAAAATGAGAAGACCAACTTGAAAAGGGACGTTTATGCAGCTTTGGAAACCACCGCCGTGGCCAATTTATAACTCCTTTCAGGAACAGCATTGAAGGGAATTGGAGTGCAGTAGCTAATGTCCTTTCCTTCTGGTGTTGTCCTGCTTTTAAATGTCTTGTCCCCGCCTTCCAGAATCAGATGGAGAAAGGAAAAGAAAATGCTCGTGTATCCTTGGACCCTTTTCAGTTTTCGGTCTGTGATGCCCTTCATTGTAAGTATTTTTTGTGAGCTCTCTCCTACTAATCTTGTGGTGTTGGTTTGCTCAGGAATGACATTCACCCACAGACCAGGAAGTCCTGAGTTGGGAAGCTATGAATCATCATTTTTCCAGTTGGTAAATTTGCTCACTTTTAACTTTGACAGAAATTTAGCCCAAAAGTTCAGAGACAGATAAGAGACAGATAGGTTTGAGAAAAAGACCATTCCTTCTTCATAGAGGGAATAGCAGCCCTTGTGTTCTGAAAACTATACGGGCATCATAACAGCTTCTTGTCACAAAAGGAACACTTGGTCTAAATATCTGGCAGCTTTAGATAATGCTCCCATCAAGTACCTGTCTGTCAAAGTGATGCTTATTTATTCATTGGCTTAGCCAATGCAATTGCCAAAGTGTGCATTACTCATTATCTGAAAGGTTAGGCTCCTCAAAAGCCTGGACAGTGTCATCATCTCCACCTGAAGAATGGAAAACCTCTCAGCGAATGACCAAGGGAGTCAAAACACCTCAATAATTGTATTCTCTTCCCATTCTAATCCTTAACCTGCCCAAAATTCTTCCAATCCTTTCCTGACTTTCTGTTTCTATTGGGGCAAAATTTAGCAGTGGCCTCCACTAGAATATCAAATCAACAACCCCAAATAGAAAGGCCATAAGTATGATGACCTTTAAAATTACATGTGCTCTGGAGGCTGAGACCTGAGGATCACTTGAGCCCAGGAGTTGGAGGCTGCAGTGAGCTATGATCGTACCCCTGCACTTCAGCCTGATCAACAGGGTAAAACCCTGCCTCAAAAACAAACCAACAAAAAAAAATTACATGTGTTTATATGTCACAGCAGGTTGGAAAAGTATTTGTTCTTTGAAGGAGTGCTGTAACCCCAGTGACTTGAGTTGGGGAACTGCCAGAGCCAGTGGGAGGGGGCAAAGCAATGTTAGTCCCAGATATGATTACTGGTTGTCTCTGGAGAAAAGAGATACTTTAAAGGGAAGATGATTAAGGTAGTGACTCACTTCAATTAATTTGGTCCCAAATTTGTTATTAATAATTTCACTTCTTACCTTAATGTAAATCCTTGTTCTTTTCCAGACATAGTCATGGTTCCTAAACAGTCCTTTTTAAAAACACAAATAAACCAGTTCTTCTTAAGCTTAAAATCTTTCAGTGACTTTCCGTTCCCTTCTAAACTTTAACAGAGGCTCTTCATAACCTGCCCTGACTGTCTCTCCATCACGTGTGCGCTCATTCTCTCTCTTTCTCTCTCATCTTTCTCCTTTACACTCTTAACATCAGTCACACTAAATTAGCACACTGCATTGGCTCCTATAGGTTCTGGGTTCTCTCTAGCCTCCAAGGCGTACTAAGCCAGGCCTGAAATATTCTCCCCCACACTTCCCCTGGCTAACTCCCTGCTCATTCTTTGGACTATTTTGTCCTGGAAATTCCTTCCTCATCACCTGTTCGGGGATTAGGTGACATTTTCTTCATTTCCCTTAGCACTCTGAGTTCCCCTCCTTATCTTAACAAATATGACAATATAATTTCTTCTTTATTTTTTGTTCTTTCTCCGTACATGGTAGCTCCCATAAAGGTAGGAGTCATGCATACCTTGTTCACAGCTGTATTCTTAGTCCTGCTGTTAGGTCTAGCACATAGTAGATGCTCAATAAATATTTATTGAAAACAAACGAATTGTGCTAAAAGAGAACTTGAATTAGAGACTTTTGCACTGTAAAGGAAAAAGAATGCCATAACGTCTCAGGCTGCAAACCTGTATCCTTGAGGTACGATTGCCACAAAGAATGTAAAGATCCAGGATAGCATAGCTTTCCTACAGCACAAATTTTATAAATTATAAAATAATTTTAAGCATTCCTATTATATTAGCATAAATAAAGATGGCTATATAATGATGCTGAGCTGAAAATTTGTATAAATATTAAGATAAAATAGAAGACTAAAGAAATCTCAAAATCTGCAGGAGACAGCTGGTAGGTAGACCCTTAGATCTCCTAGGAGCACCTTAGCTCTCCGCTGCCTTGGGGACATGGCGTTAGGTGATGGTATCCTTATCTGAAGGACTTACAGGGAAGGCCTGGAAACTGTCAGCAGCCATATAGTCTCACTAGTTCCTTGTTACTTCAAAGATTGGGACAGTGATGGCTTCATGGAAAAATGAACAATGGATCATCATTTTTCAGGGATCAACAGCAGCTATGGTGACCTAGTCATCTTATTATTCACCAGAAGCAATCATCTTTCACTCTCCGATGCCTTTTCAATATGTGTCTCATATTAAATACTTCCCAGAGAGAGAAAGAGTAACTGATTATGTTTGGTTTGTCGCTATCTACTATCTTTTCCTGCAAGAAAAGTTTTCAGAGATGCTGTGATATCCGAGGCCCTGTCCTACATGCCAGAGAGACAGGGGGACAAGGACCCTGCTTCATAGAGCTTACATTCTAGTGGGGCAACATATAATAGATATAATAGATAAGTTGACTAGATAAGTTTAGCCTGTGCTAAGAAGAAACTAAACCAGGGTAATTTTTATTTTTTAGAGATGGTCTTGCTCTGTCACATAGGCTAGAGTGGAGTGGCATGATCATAGCTCATCGTAATCTCCAACTCCCAGGCTCAAGCGATCTTCCTGGCCCAGCCTCCAGAGTAGCTAAGATTGTAGATGTGCGCCACCATGCCTGGCTAATTTTTTTATTTTTTGTAGAAACATGGTCTCACTATGTTGCCCAGGCTGGTCACAAACTCCTGGCCTCAAATGATACTCCTACCTCAGCCTCCTGAAGTGCTGGGATTATAGGCATGTGCCGCCGCACCTGGCCTAAACCAGGGTAATTTTTAGATTTGAATGGTAAAGAAAACTTCTCTAAGAAGGTAATATTCGAGCTAATACCTATACAATGAGAAAAAGCCAGCCATGCAAAGGCTGGATAAAAAGAATTCTAGGCAGAGAGTGGGACCTTGACTGATACAATGACTTATCCAAGGAGATATAGCTAGTCAGTGACAGGGCCAGAATCTCTTTGGTTCAAAAGCCCAACCTGTTTGATCGCATCATACTTCTTCTCAAATGAGTTGATATATGGGAAGAGACATAGTAAACCGTAAAGTTTGTTCAAATGTAAGATATTGTCAAGTAATAATAATAAAGGCCACCAGAGTTAAAAAGCAAAACAAACATAGCTGAGTTTATTTTCAGGCAAAGGAACACAGCTGTTGGCTGAGGGCAAAAAGCATGTATTTTTAATTATTAGGAAGGGTTTCATGGTTGTTTCACTAATTAAGAATGTCTTAGTCTGTCCATGCTTCTATACCAAAGTAACTGAGACTGGGTAAAAAGAACAGAAGTTTATTTCTCACAGTGGCTGTGAGATCTTGGCTGGGAGTCCATGATCAAGGCACCAGCAGGTTGGATGTCTGGTGAGGGCCTGGTCTCCCTGCATCCAAGATGGCACCTCGTTGCTGTGTCCTCACATGGTAGAAAGGATGGATGGCAAACATGGGGCCTAGCTAGCTTTCTCCAGTCCTTTTTTAAGGTTACTAATTCCATTCATGAGGGCAGAGCCCTCATAGCCTAATCTCCTCTTAAAGGCCCCACCTCTTAATGCAATTGCATTGGGGATTAAGTTTCAAGATGAATTTTGGAGGGGGTACAAACATTCAAACTATAGCAAAGGATTAAAAACAAACACTCTAAATAAGGCAGAGTAAATCCATAGCTCTGTATGTGATTGGTTAAAACAAGATCCATATTTCATTGGTCAGGAAAAAAAACTCTTCAAAGAAGTCCTGGAAGGGTTTTGCTTTAGATTACCAGGATTACTCAAAATTCGTGGTTTCTTTAACAGCTTTAGTTAGGACAGTTGAAACACAGCACAGAATTCAATGTGCTGTCTCCTAGGCAAGCTCTGCCGTAAATAAAAAAAATTCCCTTTACGATATTATTATGCAACAGATGAAGAAACTGATATCCAAATATGTTAGCCGTCATGTCTGAGGTCATTTACAACTGGGCTATTTACAAATCTGAACCTAGGGCCCAAGTCTGTAATTCTCAGTCGCTTTTTTCCTAATGTACTTAATGGGAAATTTTTGAGGCCTACACGTACATTATCCTTTAAATCCTCTATGACTAGCACATATCAAGAAGTATTTCCTGAATTGAATCTCTAAGTTCCTCTTGAATTTCTTCTCACTGCTTTATGTTTTAAAAGTAAATAAAAAAAAGTTTTCTTAGGGATCAAATGTAAATCAGAAGACTAGAAAGAATTATAGGCATAGGGGCTGTTTACCCAGTTTTTGGTCAGTAAACAAGAAAATCACCATGTGGATTAGAAGAGTGAACTTGCCCCAATATAATTCCCATTGAACATTCTTTTGTTTATTTATTTTTTTAACATGGATAATGTTTTTTTTTAATTTCTTTGGAAATTTTTTTTTAATTTCAGAATATTATGGGGGTACAAACATTTAGGTTCCATATATTGCCTTTGCACCCCCAAGTCAGAGCTACACGTGCCCATCCCCTAGAGAGTGCACACCTCACCCATTAGGTGTAAATATACCCATTTCCTCCTCCCCACCCAGCTGCCCAACACCGATGAGTGTTACTTTCATATGTGCACATGAGTGTCGATCAATTAGTACCAATTTGATGGTAAGTATATGTGGTGCTTGTTTTTCCATCCCATTGAACATTGCTTGCATACCAGGAACTTACAAGCACTATCTCAATTAATCCTCACTATAATCCTGCAAGTAAATGGAGACTCATGGAGGTTCAGAATCCCCAAACTCATACGTGTTTTCTCTGTCATATAATTCTCAATTGTATGCATTCCTAACATCACCCCAGGATCCAGGATTCAGAAGGCCAAGAGAAAGAATCTCTGATGTATTCCTAAAACTAACAGTTCTGCCTCAATCTTATTTCTCTTCTCTCATGGTTCCCTTATTAAGTCATTTCAACTTTGTTATTGTTGTTTGAAATCATTTCTTTAAGCATAACATTGCCAAAAGGGCCACATGAAAAGCAAAGAATACCAATGCTCTGTTTGCTGAGTAAGGGGATATCCATTTTATTTTCTAAGATAATGGAATTTCAGTCCTGCCCCAGTGGGGCCTTTGCCCAAATCACAGATGAACACGGAGACTAGCTTCAGGTATGAAGCTAAGGTCTGTCTTCTCCCAGGAGGTGGCAGCAGCTGCAGCCTCAGCCTCAGCCTGCTGGAGAAATCAGACAGAAGTCATCTGTTTTCCTGTTGGCATCCGAACCTAGAAATTCCTGGTTCCAGAGACCACTTCATCTCTTCCTTGGTTTGCTGAGTCTGGTTGGAGCTGGGGCATAGGGAGTGCAGGAGCTGGCAATGATTCCTCTTTATAAGTGCCTAGTTTTTTTGTAAACACTTTGGTCTGAGCTGTGACCTTGAAGCGTGTGTGAAGGAGGTTCAGGAAGTCTCTGGCCAGGGAAAAAGAGCTTCAAAAGGAAACAAACCGTAACTGAAACACTTACCTCTCTACAAGCGTAAGTCCAGAGACTCCAGCTCACAGTTTGGTGCCATACAAAGAATACAGATTTCTTGACCTGGCTTCCTAGCTACCAGCCAGCTGACCTTGTCATTGAACCTGTCAGCTGCAATTTCCTCACCCACCCAGTGTGGCTTAGGTGATCTTAAACTACCTGGTAATTCTTAAATTATGAGTTACTGCACTTTTCTGGACTAAGTAGGGCTGAGCCTTCACCCTTTCAGAATGTTAAAAATCTCAGACACAACAAAGCACTACTGGTTCCAAGTTAATCCCAGTTGAGCACATATCCTGGTTTGGCAAACACGGCCAGCTGCATAGGAGGTGGGCAGGAATCCCAGGAAACGTCTGAGCGCAACACAGCTATGGATGAACTGTCAACTGCTGGGGGTTGCTTTGCAAATTACCACATCTAAACGAAACTGACAAAATGCTATTTCAAAAAAGCAATTAACACTGATTCCTGGTGTATTTGGAACCAACAGGCCTTTGGGGAAGAGTGAAATTGGCTCAGAAAAAGGGTGTCCCAGCCCTCTGAGTAGAAATGTTTGTAGTTAAGGAGATTCTTAAGTCAAGCTCTTTCTGTACTTTTCTCCCATTGCCACAGTCAGGGGGTCAGCCTGGTCTTTGTGAAGGAGACAGAACCAGTTCCTCTCATTTTCCTCCTGCTTCAGCTTGCTCCTACCCATGTAGCTTGGGTTAAACTTACATCCATTTATCCTGCAAGCGTTTATTGGGCACCTGCCATGTGCCAGGAGCTGGGAATACACCTCACCATCAAGGATCTCAATCCAGTAGTCAGACACTAAATGAATTCATACCCATAGAGCATTCAGAAAGGGTTAGCATGTAAAATATAAAGTATAATTATAGTGGTGCTAGTGGTGGCAACAGTAATATTATCTCCCTAAGACCACAGGCCAAACATCATATTTCCTAATGAAAGCTACCCTAGAATATGGTAGAATCATCTATAGAGAATCCCAAACTCCTACAGGTCTTGGCTCCTGTGAGTCTGCCAAAGCCATGCCCTTTCTAGTTCACATGAAAATCGTCATGTTAGAATCCTGTTCTGGATTGGGAAGCTTTGGCTCCAGAAAGCCACCATCAATGGAAATATGTATATATTACCTGGCGAAGGATTGGGCTGGCAGGACAGCTTGCTCTACCTTTTCCCCTTCAGAACATTAGCACAGGTAATAGGCCCCTTAATAAGTTTCAGTTTTACTGTAACAGAGGGAACTGGGGAATGACAGAGACAGGAGAGCATGGTGATGACAAGTTCTAGATGGCTCCAGATCCAACTTGGAGAAGAGGTCAGAGATCAAGGAAACACTGGGCTGTCCTTTGTGACAAGGATGAGCTGAGCTGTAGAATACAACAACTGAGCAGAAAAGCAAACCGTGTCTCCTGGTTCCCCCACATCTCAGAGGAGGTCAACTGAAGGTTGCCTTCAAAGAGACACCAGATTTTCTCATAATGTTGAAATCAAGTCAGATCATTTCTCAAATGCCAATTTTTATAGAGACTGTCCTTATAACGTTGATCATTTTGATTTTGTTCCTGTATACTTCCAAATGATCTCCTTTTCCCCTCAACTCCACAACCAATTTATACGTATGCCAGGTACTAAATATATAGCACAAGGGCGGAGAACTTCTGGCCTTTGTTTTAATTTTATCCAACTATTGTTCAGGTCACTGCTCTCATAGCCCCCAAATAACCAGCATTATAATGGGATTCAAAGTGAAACTTAAGCATGGTTCTCAGCCTTGGCTGCATCCTGGAATCACATGGAGAACTTCTAAAAATCCCCACACCACATCCCAAACCAACCAGTTACATACTAGGGGTGGGGCGTAGGCATCAGATTTTTTTTAAGTTCCTTAAAAGATATCTATGTACAGCCAAGGTTGAGATTTCCCTACCTTAAGTCTTAGAATAATGGGAGGCAGGAAGCTGCTAGTCACTGACAGCCAAGCTTGCCTCCTCCCTTTGGACCTTCTCCTGAGAAGTCAGCATGAACAAGCCAGGTGCTGCAGCGGTAGCCAGCTTGGACATCCATCTTGTAAGGTTTCCATTTCCTCCTTCCCACCTTATTAACGAGGTCTACAATTAAAATGATTTGAGTATGTAGAGTTAGGAACAGTTATGAACAGAGTTATGAACACTATTCAAAAAGAATTGGTCACAGGTGGTGATGGTATAAATGCCACGCTCTAGAGATCCCAAATTCATCTTAAAGACAAACACAAATGCTATTTTTTTAATCCTCCAAACTACTCAGTGTTTTCCCTCTTCTCTTTCTTTACCCATTTTTCTCTTCCCCTTTCCTCTCTCTTCCTACCATCTCCTTCCCTGCTCTTCGTTCCCACCACTGTCATTCCTATTCCTCTTATCCCTTGTCTATTTCGCTGCCCCTCCACGCCTCCCTGTTCCTTCCGCATCTGTCTCACTTTCTTTCACTCCCTGCTCTCTCCCCCTTTCCCGCAACACACAGCTCTTTTCTATTTCATCATCTTTCCCACCTGCAGCTCCTTAATTGGCTATAATATGGAGCAAAAGCATTTAGATATTTATAATTATTAAATAAGATACTTTCTTAATTTTAAAAGCAAATAAGTACTGAAAATATTATATTTCTCCCTCCAAGGAGAAAAAAAAACTTGCTGATAGTTATCATTCCTTAAATACTAACTATAATAATTGTCTTTCTTATAACTCCCCGTATAGGCCCTTAGATTACTTTTTTCACGTAGTTCATTGACCCTCAATAGAAATATGGTTCTCTGTTCATCAATAATCCTGACAAGAGCAGCTGATATCAATCAAAAAGAGAAACAAGCTAAAAACAGTAGTTGAGTATATACACCCTGAATTGCATATTCAGTTGCAAAATCATCATCATTATTATTGTAATTACAGAGGGGAGGCACTTCAATAATTGTTCAAAGTGTCTTCTTGAGGAAATAACTAAATCAGGGCCAGCTGTCACAAGCCAGACGACGATAATGATCCCCGTATGTGCATCTTCAGTATTCACAGAGACTCTACAATAACAAATTTATACATTCACCTAATGTCTTTAACCAATCTAAAAAATAATAAACCTATAATCGGATTCGGTGTCTCACTTGATAGTTGACCTGTCTTTTTAAACAGTGTCCCTGAATAACCTTGGAATCATAAACCACCAAACAAAAATTGCATCAATTTAATAACAAACTAGGGTGGGTGGCCCAGCGTCCACCTGCGACCCGATGGCAACAAATCTAGGAGTATACGGGTAGAATGGAAGCCAGGTAGGTAGATCAGCAGACAACTAAAAAATTTAGGAGAAACATCCACAAAGATAGACATGTTTTATTGACTTGAAAATTGTAAACAAATGGGAACTGTGAGCGAAGAGGGAAGGCCTTGTTTTTCGTTTGTGAAATCAGCCAAAAGTATTTGAGATTTTCTCTTCCCAAGATACAGCTGTGAAATGACTAATGAGAATTGTGTGAGCCTGCACCAGGAACTGAATGTGCCACTTCACCAAGAACAAAAAAAAAATGTTCCCCTGATAGAGGCTGTCCTCTCAGATTAATACCTTGGGTGCTTTAAAGAGAACCAGCCAAATACAAATAGAGTGCATTTGTAAAGAGCAAGAATCATCCAAGCACCTTGGCAAGGCCAGGCGCAGTGGCTCACACCTGTAATCCTAGCACTTTGATGAGACTGAGGTGGGAGGAATTCTTGAGGCCAGGAGTTCAAGACCAGCTTAGGAAATAGCAAGACCCTCCCACGCCCTACAAAAAATTTAAAAAATTAGCTGGGCAGGGTAGCATGGGCCTATAGTCCCAGCTGCTTGGGAGGCTGAGGCAAGAGGATCACTTGAGCCCAGGAGTTGGAGGCTGCAGTGAGCTATCATGATGCCACTGCACTTCAGCCTCAATGACAGAGCAAGACCCTGTCTCAATAAATAAATAAATAAATAAATAAATAAAAAGTACCTTGACCAATTTTTTTCATATCTCAGTTTACATCTTAATTTTCATGTTCCTAAAAAAACTCCAGAGAGAGGGAAAGAAAGAAAAGGAGAAAGAAAATGTCCAATCACATTTTTTCCTTGCTGGGCTACTTTGGCTTTCTAATAGGAGTCTTGCTGAAGGCTGGGCTTAAGTCACTTAAAAAAAAGTGAGTGAACGACCCAGGACTGCTTAAGGAAGTTGGTCACTGCTCTAATCCAACTTTCCTAGGTTCTAAAACTCATACTTCTAGTTGCAATGGCTCATAGTCTGCATATTTGCATCTCCAGCTAAAAACAATTTACCCCACACGTAACCTTGGCTTGTTTCAGTTATGAAAATGTTTTCTACAAAAGTATCAGAAGGTCCACTGATTGACATTTTGAAAGTTGTTTCAAGGCACAATCTGTGTCTTTTTTTTTTTTTTTCATTGTAAAAGTAAGACATGACCATAACAAAAATAGTCATTCTTTAGTACATACAGGGGATTGGTCCCCAGACCCCTATGTATCCCAAAATCCGCACAGACTCAGGTCCTTCAGTTGGCCCTGTGAAACCTGAGAAAAGTTGACCCTCCACATACTCAGGCTTCACATCCTGCAAATACTGTAGTTTTGATCCTCATTTGATTGAAAAAGAAATTTGCATGTAAGTGGACCCACACAGTTCAAATCCCGTCTTGTTCAAGGGTCGACTGTAAATTAAAAGAATCTCCTTCCCACTCTTATTGCAAGGTAAGTGCTGTTAATTACTTCTTATGTATTTTTTCCATACAAAGATATGTAAAATATATACTGCATTTTTACACAGAGCAGATCACATACAGTGTGCTATACCTTAGTTTATTCATTTAAAATATACTGGAAATATTTCCTTGTCAGTACATGTAGATCTTTTAATCATTGGATGTGCCATAAATTTATTTAACCATTGCTCAGTCAATTAACAGTTAAGTAATTTTTGCTTATACGGTTATTATAAATGTTTCCATGAATATCTTTATTCTCATGTCATTGGGAACTTGTACAACTCTATCTATAGGATAAATTCCTTTCAATGACATTGCTAAGTCAAAATATACATACATTTAAGATTGGGTTAGATGTTCCCAAATTGTAATCTCAAAAAAGTTGTTCCTTCGTATTTCTATCAACAGCATAAGTTCCATCATAAGTTTGCCTAAACTAAGTTTTACTGAATTTTAAACTTTGTGTCACTCATAGGTATGGTATCATGTTGTTGTTTTGATTCGCATTTGTCTAAGTACTAATGAAGTTAAGCATTTTTTTCGAAGTGGTTTTTGCCATTCTTATTTCCTTTATGAAATATTTGTTTATATTTTTTGCCCGTTTTCTTGGTCACTTTTTTCCTCTTAAAAAAACTATAAGATCTCTTAGTAAAATAAAGAAATAAGCACTTTTTCTGTTGGATTGCAAATAATTTTTTCTACTGTGCCATTTGTCTTTGGCTCTGTTTATGGTGTTTGCTTGTTGGTGTTGTCATCATTTTTGTTTTTACCATATAAAAGTTTTTAAGGTTTTACACGAATGCCTTTATCAGCATTTTCCTTCGGTTTCTGAGTTTTGCCTTATGTTTTAAATGTTAGCTCTCTTGCAAGATGGGTGCCTTTGCAGTTGCCCCTTTAACGCACAGGGCTTGATTTGAATTTCACTGTCACATGGTACAGGTTAAGAAGCTAGATTTCCCTGTGGAAAGAGAAAATGTACAAAGGCAGGGTCACTAAGAGCAGGGAAGGCACAGAGACCTCATCCTCCCATTGTCCCCTGGGTGACCTGCTAGCCTCACAGAATGGTTTATGTTCCAGGGAAGGGAACTCTGTCTCTCTTTTGGTCTCTTTTTTGTATACAGCAAGTGTGAAAGCAGCCTTACCAGTGAAAAGAATAATCAGACTATTTTGGCACCAGGCAACCTGGATTTTGGTACCAGCTGTTTACCAGAGTTGTCTGGGAAACACATACAATCTGCCCAACGCCTAAACTTTTGGTCCCATGGGATGTTACACAAGGGAAAGGAAGACAGTGGAGTCCCATGGGAACATGAACTTGTGTACAGTTCCTCAGGCTGGGAGAAGCCCCCTTCCTCAGTCCTAGCCCACCACACCTGGTCTGAGCTAGTTCATGGTCCAGGCAACACAGAATGAGCCCCCAGATTCATGTACAGCGAGCCTGCTCCTCCTATCAAGTTAGTTAATAAGGACTCACGCAGTAAAGATACAATTAACTCTTTTCCCCTCAACTTTTTATTTTGAAAAATTTCAAACCCACAAAGGTCAAAAGAATGGTACAATAAATGCCCTGATACGTTTTTATCTACTGAAGCATTTGAAAGTAAATTGAATACGTCATGACAATTCACTTAAAATAATTCAGCGTACATCTTCCAAAAATAAGGGCATTCTCGTTACATAACTACAACATCATTTTCAGGCCTGGGAAAATTAACAATGATTGAATAATATCTTTAAGTTCATCTTCAAATTTCTTCATTTGTCCCAAATGTCTTTTATAGAGATCTTTTTTTCTTTGATCCAAGATCTTAATAAGTTCCATACATTGCATTTGATTCTGTTTCTCTAGCACAGGGCCCCAAGGTGGACATTTAGCAATGTCTGGAAACATTTTTGATTGTCATGACTCGGGGTGCTACTGGCATTTAGTGGATAGAGACCAGAGATTCCTGCTAAATATCCAGCAGTTACAGGCCAGCCCCCCACAACAAAGAATTAGCTGGTCTAAAATGTCAATTGGTGCCTAAGTTGAAAACTCCTGTTCTGGTCTGTCTAGAACAGTTCCCCATTTTGTTTATTTGTTTGTTTTTCATGACACTGACTCTTTTGTAGCATCTAGGCCAGTTGTTTTATAGAATGTCTCACACCATAAATTTTTCTGATTCTTTCATCATGACTAGTTTGCATTTAAACTAATGGCAAGAATATTATTAAATACATAGATGACTGTCATAGTTAGCTATTGCTGCATAACAAAACATCCCAAAATTCGGTGGCATAATATTAAGAACCACTGGCTAGGTAGTTTTGCTGCTCTGGTCTGGGCTGGGCTGAGCTAATTTTGGCTGGACTTGTTCATGCATCCCAAGTCATTGGGTAAATTGAATAGGAGCTGATCAGTCTGGACTGACCTCAGCTGGGATGGGTAGGCTCAGTGCCATTAGTCTGTCACACTTAGCAGGCTAGCCCTGGCCTGTTCTCATGGAAGAGGCAGGGTCTGAAAGAGCATAGAATTGTCTATTAAGGTGTAGGCTTAGAACTGGCACTCTGTCACTTCAGCTGCATCATTTTGGCAAAAGCAAGTAACAAAGCCAGCCCAGAGTTAAGTGGTAGAGAAATAAACTCCACCTCCTATTGCAATCAGTCTATCAAAGGGGTTTTGTGTACTTCTTACTGCATCACATCAGGAGGTACACAGGTCAGGTTGTCCTACTATTAGTGATGTTAAGTTCGATACTTGGTTAAGTGGTAACTAACAAATATCTCCTTTGGAAAGCTCTATCTGTTTTATACGTGGAGTGATAATGTGGTGCACTGTGTCAATCCTGTTCCCCATTGTATTGGTTTCCTAGGGCTATGGTAACAAAGTACTCACAAATTAGGTGGCTTAAAAACAGGAATTTATTGTCTAGAGGCTGGAAGTATGAAAATAATGTATTGGCAGGGCTACGCTCCCTCTGAAACCTGTAGAGGAAAATCCTTCCTTGACTCTTCCAGCTTCTAGTAGCCCTCGGCGTTCCTTGGCATGCAGCAGCAGGACTTCAATTTGGCCTCCATCTTCATGTGGTGTTACCCCTGTGTTTCTGGGTCTTCACATGGTATCATGCGGATACCAGTCATACTGGATTAGGAGCCCACCCTACTCCAGTATGACCTCATCTTGACTAATTATAACAACCCTGTTTCCAAATAAGGGCACATACTGGGGTACAGGGGATTAGGACTTAAACATATCTTTTTTGGAGGACAGAATTCAACCCCTGATACCAACAACCTTTCACTCAATGGTTTTATCACCCACTCATGATCCTTGGGGATGGCAAAGCAGTGTTTTTCTTAAGCATCATCATTTTCTCAACATTTATTAGCTGGCATTTTTCAGTGAAGAAGAGGGTTTTGTTTTCCTATTTTTCCCCCTTTTCTCCTCCTTTCTTCCCCATCCCCCACTTTTTAATCACTTTGAATGCACGGCTTTTGCCTTGTGTACAACCATC
Source organism: Eulemur rufifrons (assembly GCF_041146395.1). Classification (NCBI taxonomy): domain Eukaryota; kingdom Metazoa; phylum Chordata; class Mammalia; order Primates; family Lemuridae; genus Eulemur; species Eulemur rufifrons. The sequence continues at coordinate 81,393,673 of NC_091011.1, read as the reverse complement.
ATTTTTATACAGCCATACAAACATGTTTGTGATCAAATTGTCTCAAATGTGACTAGTGAGTCTTCAAGGTCAACTCTTAATGAAAGAAAGCACAAATCAGTTTTTTAAACTTTTTGAAAAATTAAATTTCTCTCTCTCTTTTTTTAAAATATTACTATTCCGACTAACCCACCTCTATAATACCTATTTCTGTCATCCAGCTGAGTCAGGACTCTTGTCTTTCTCCCTGGAGAGGCTACGTGATTGTTCCTTACGGGACAAGTCTCATCTTCATCCCTAAAGCACGGCCATAATGAAAGCTGTCATTTATTGTATATTTTGATTTTTATGTATTTAATTGTCACAACCACTCTGTACATAAGTAGTGTTACTACATATTACAAATGAGAAACCTGAGGCTTAAAATGAGATACAAGAAAAAGCACGGATTTTGGAAACTGAAGGTTTGAATCCTGGCTTTATTGCCTACTAGGTGTGTGATTTGGGGCCTATGTAGCCCTTGGTTTGTTTATCTGTACTATGGTGATGATGACATTTGCCTCACAAATTTGAGCCTAGCAGTTTACCTGACCCAGAGGCAGTGCTATTATTTCTTTTCTTTCTATGTCCTGATGACCACTTCTAGGTCATGCTGGATAAATCACTGTGCCACAGAATACACCAGCCATTAATTGGAAGTTGATCTATCTCATCAATTCAGAGTATGTTCATTAAGAATTAAAGACAGTTTGACCTAAGTTTCAGCTAAAGTTTACTTTTAAGTATCTTTGGGGGAAAAGACACAGTTTGCTAATCAATTTATTAAAATAAACAATGTTGTGGGAGGGAGAACACATCCATTCAACTCCACAGAGTAACTTCTGGGAAGATCTTTAGCATTTCCATGCACATTGGGAAGCTCATTTGCAAATCTATCTTCAAAACAGACTCCAGCTTTGTTCACCTGTAAACTGTGTGTTCATTCAGTCCACAAATAGTACTGAGTGCCAACTGTGTCCCATGCAATGTTCTAGGCACCCTGGGACACATCAGAGAACAAAACAAATATCCCTGCCCTTGTTTCCCTTCTAGTTGGGGGAGACAGGTGAAAAACAAATACATTTGCAAATTACATAGATTATTACAAGTAAGTTAAGTGATAATGAGAAACTAAATGAAGCAAGGGGTATACAGAGGATGGCAATTGTAAATAGGGTTGTCATCATTTAAAAGGTGACATTTGAGCAAAGACTTGAAAGAGGTGAGGAAATTGGCCACGTATGCATCCATCTGGCAGAACAACAAACACAAAGGCTGGGCAGGGGTGCGCTGGGCCTGCTGGAGGCACAGCAAGGAGGCCCGTGCGGCTGCAATGTAGTGAATGAGAGGAAGTATTTTATTTACTTAACAAACACTTGAATAGCCCTTAGTAGTAGTACTATTTTAAGCACTTAAAAAATATTACTAATTCTCCCAACAGCTCTATGCAGGTCGATACTGATTTTCTCTTTTCCAGATGAGGAAACTGAGGCATAGGCAGGTTGAAAAATGGCCCCCAAATCACGTAGCTTTCATGCAATAGAGCTGGGAGTGGAACTCAGGTAGTCTGTCTCCTAGTGATCCATGCTGTTAAGCACCAAGGTGTGAGGGGTTAACAGTGCTGCTTTCTTGGGGCTTACATAAAGTGTCAGTAGCCTGTAGGGGACCACCGGCCTCTAGTGGGGCTCCATGACCTCAAGTGTGGGGTGATCCTGAGGCAACCACCCTGGAGAAAAACCAGAGGAGTCAGGCTTGAGCAACTCGCCCTGCTCAAGGAACATTTAGGAACAGCACAGGAAGAGTCTGTCTGGAGAAAAGAAGGTTTGGGAAGATTACACAATCATCTAAGAATGGTGTTAATTATCATAATAGCCATAATTTATTTAGCATTTATGCCTAGCATCATGCTAAATGCTTTACAGGCAGGAGCTGTCTAGCATCATCATCCCCTGGATATGGATAAGGAAACTAAGGCTTAGAGGGATTAAGTAAGTTTTCCAGTGTGACTTAAACAGAGCTCTGTCTGTCTCCAAAGCTACTCATTATTCTATGCTGTCTAGGAATATAACCCTACATGGTATGTGAATTATTATTCCTTCTGTAAAAACCCTCAAAATATTCTTTCTAGAGTGGTTCAAGTTCTGAACTTCCACCTGCCTGTTGGACGTAACTGCAGGTTTCAGCCCTAACCTTTCTTCTGTTCTGTGTGTCAGACGCATATTATGTGCCTCATCAGATTCTCTCTCCATCATCCCTCAAATCCTCATTTGCTTACTCTGCCTACAGCTGACTGGCCTTGTTTGGGCACACGTAGTCCTGCTACCTAGGGCTGGGGCTTATTTGCCACTTTCCCAACCTGGCCTCCCCCTTGACTGCCACTGAGCAACTGTGGAGCGTTGGATGTGGCCTGGAGAGACTAACACTGGGAACAGCCAACATGACCCCTGAGGAAAGTAATCCCTGATGGGGTGAATTCTGATCACTGAGAAACAGGAGAGGGGAAGTAACCAAGGAGATCGATTCCTTTTCCTTTCTCCTTCCAGGAACTTACCTGAGGCCTGTTTTAGCCATATAGACTGTCTGGAGATATTCCACATGGCCCCACAGGTGTACCTGTTATCTCTTTGCACATGGGTGAAGCATCATCTCTCATTGCTTCCCGTCTTTCTCTGTCTCTCTTTCATTTTTTCTCTCAATCCTACTGCCCTGGGACTGCATTTCCTAAATAAAACTGCATTAATTCTTGGTTTGAATTCTATTTTTCTAGAAACATGGGGTAAGATATCCAGGATCTATTTCTCTCAATGGAACCACCACTTCTTAAATTCTCTTGGCTCAAAGCCAAACTTCCAAGAGTGTCTTCCAAAAGATAATAATAGCTGATAATAGTATTGTCAATGTTATCCATATACCTGATAGAATTTGTATATTACCCCTCAAAAAAGTGTAGTTTGTTTGGAAGAAAATAAAAACAATTTAAAAGGTTGTTGGAGCTAAAAAGATTCTGAACCAGTAGCTCAAAACTAGACTCAGTCCTAAAGCCACTCACTTCCTGAGTGTCTCACCACAAGCTTTTCCCTTCCTTCCCAGACCTGCCACGGTTGGGTCCCCATTATTCTCACTGAGTGTTATAATAGCTTCCTAATTGGTCTTTCTGTTTTCACATTTTCCTGCTCCAAATCTAATCTAAATACCATTGCCATCAGGTAAATGGTCCTAAAACGGATTCTATCTTGCTCTCCCATGTTCAAAAAACCTTTAGTAACTTCTCACTGCCCATAGAATAATGTCTAAAGTTCCTTGAAAACTGGTCTTGGGTGACTCTACGACAATAGCCAAAGCCTGGCACTCAGGGCCCTCCACAAACTGTCCTTTCCTGCATTTCCAGCTTGAACACCAACTCTAGTGTTTCTCTATTTATATTAGACCACCACGAATCTGGGCTGCTTGCTTTTTCCTAAACACGAGTTGTGCTCTTCTGGGATCACCACGCTTCTGCTACCGAACTGGATAGCAAACGTGCTTGTGGGCTTCGATACCCGCCCCTCCCCGCTTGCTGCCGGCGTCAGGAGGCCCGCCACACCCGTAGCCCTCTTCTAGGGGTTTCTAGTAGACGGGACACCACATTATTATGCATTAACATATTCTGCCATCCCAAACAAAGCCCTTTAGGTCGGGGGGGGGGGCGGTGGCGGGGGCCTAGGGCATCAAAACTAGGCCGATGCGACGTGGAGAAGGCTCAGCAGGCGGATCTGAATACGGAATGCGGGATGCGGGAGGCGGCAGCTAGAAGCGGGCAGGAGCGAAGAGACACAGAGGGAAGGAAGACAGCTGATGTCACATGGCAGCAGAAAGCATGAGGCAATAGAAGCTGCGAGACAGAGAAGAGAATAGAAAGTACCGAGCAGCACGGCCCAGAGGCAGAGTCGCAGTAATAGCAGATGATTAGAGGACAAAGCGGCAGACACTGACTGCGGAGGGGCCCGCAGATGACCCGGTTGCCACGGCCGCGTCGTGTGCTGAATCACCGCCCCGGTCCCCACGGTCAGTACTTAAACCTGGATTGAGGTCACCTGAGTATGTCTCTGTTCTGGAAATTACATTTTTTGCTTCTTGGAACCTCTTGTCAGGGACGATCATGGCAGGAAACCGAAGGCACATTCAGCTGGGAGTTTGAAAATCGTCTGATGAATTCGATATTTACGAGGATGTGGGGAGGGATGTGGGAACTTAAGAGGATACGGAGGCACCCGAGGACCAGCAACAGGGGAGGCCCAGGGCTGACGAGAAAGGGAAGGAAATGGTTTTATCAGAGTCCGGAAAGAGCTGGAACCGGGAAGGGGCATAGCTACTGCCAAAACCATGCGGCCGAAGCAGGGAGGAAGGGAGAAGAAACACCCCACCTCTCCCTCTCCTGCCCTCCCATACCCACTGGGGTTTCCCACTGGCCACACCGGGCAGGAAGCAGAGGACAGTGGGGAGCAGGTGATATAGTCTGAGGGGAACAGCCCCGTGGGGCACAGCAGGGCAGAGAAGGGTACAGGCTATAGTGGGCTGAATGATATCCCCCTTTCCCCACAAAAAATGTGTCCACAGGCCAGGCACAGTAGCTCACGCCTGCAATCCTAGCACTTTGGGAAGCCGATGCAGGAGGATTGCTTGAGGCCAGGAGTTCGAGACCAGCCTGGGCAACACTGCAAGACCCCATCTCTAAAAAAAATTTAAAAATTAGCCAGGCATAGTGGTATGTGCCTGTAGACCCAGCTACTGAGGAGGCTGAGGCAGGAGGATCGCTTGAGCCCAGGAGTTTGAGGTTGCAGTGAGCTATGATCTTGCCACTGTACTCTAGCCAAAGTGACAGAGTAAGACCCTGTCTCAAAAAAAAAAAAAAAAAAATTAAAAAATTAAAAAAAAAATTAAAAAAAAAAGTCCAGAGCCTAATCTCTGAAACCTGAGAACATTACATTATGTGGCTAAAGATGTGATTACGTTCAGGATCTTGAGAGGAGGAGCTTATCCTAGATTACAGAGCTGGACCCTAAATGCAATCACAGGTATCATTTTGTCTCTTTTTCCATTTTTTTTAAGTTTCAAAATATTATGAGAGTACAAATGTTTTTGGTTACATGGATTGCTTTTGTAATGCTTGAGCCAGGGCTATAAATGTGTCCATTACCCAGATAGTGTTCACTATACCCATTAGGTAGGTTTTTGTCCACACCCTCCTCCCCCTTCCCACGTGTATCCTTATAAGAGAGAAGCAGAAGAAATGTTAGAGACAGGGGGAGGAGGCAATGTGATCATGGAGGCAGAGACTAGAACCAAGTGGCCACGAGCCAAGGAAATCCTTGGGTCACCAGACGCTGGAAGCAGAAGGAACAGAGTCTCCCCCAGAGCCTTCAGAAGGAGCGCGGCCTGGCCAAAACCTTGATTTCAACCTCTGGCCTCCAGAATTGTGAGAAAATCAAATTCTGTTGTTTTAAGCCACCCAGTTTGTAGTAATTTGTTACAGCAGTCACAGGAAACCAGCTCAGAGGCCAAATGGAGAGTAACCAGCACAAAATCTATTCGTCTCAAATGACATGATGATGTCCCCAGTTGCTTCGGCTGCACGTCTCTTGCCTACCTTTTGAATTTTCTTTGGTTCGTCTTTCACTGTGTATGCTCATACACTTCACATTACATGCTCCCAAGTTATAGTTAATTTTGCACAGAAATATCGTTTCATCCAGATAAGATTATGGCGTTCTCCTTCAGAACAAGAACCTTGTCTTGTACATCTTTGTATCTGATAAAAATCTCAGCACAGTACTTTGAACAGAGTGGACATTCTGTAATTGGTAAATGAGAAAGAAAGCTTCCATTTGTCCCTCTGCAAATGGAAAATAACAATTTCCACTGACTTGCCTTTCAGAGATAATGATGGCAGTATTCCCCGGAAACAACTTCTGTACCTGTAACAGAATGACATATCTGAAACACCCATTCCTGCTGGGGCAATTCCTCAGGAAAAAACCAAACCAAAACAACATTTAGTTTTAGCACGTCCTCCATTCCATGTGGAGCTGAAACTGCTTGCAGTTCACCCCAAGGAGAAAAAGGCAGGGGATAATTAAGAAAATATAAGAGCTGAGCACTGGTGTTTTCTCGGAAACTTTGATTCATTCAGCAAATATTTATCAGAGAACTACTATGTGAAAATATAGATGGTGAGGACACACACACACAGACACACACACACACAGAATAAGGCTTGATCCCAAGTCAGTAATTGTCTCACAATATGATGAATGCTTTTTATAAGAGCAAAATGGTATGGGGACCAGAAAGAAAGGAATGATTATCTCTATTGATGGGAGTTTCACCAAAAAAAAAAAAAAAAAAAAAAAAAACCAAAAAAAAGAAGTCACAGTCAAGCTGGTCTCTTAGGACTTCATCAGGCACAGGCGAAGTCAAGAGAGTTCCAGGACCAGGAGAAATCGCTTTGCCTGAGCTGTTGCCAAGCAAACCACACCCTCAGCTCAGCCCTGTTGTATCCACAAAGGCCTATTTTTATTCATTATCCTCATAGCTACTCTTTAAGAGAAGAAAAGACCGCTGACTACTTCCGTATTTTGCATCCAGGTATTTTATATGCTAAAGAAAGGAGATTATCGGGAGGGAGAGTTAGAAGTTGATGTCTGAAAAGTCCAAGAATGACGAGTCCAGATAGCCATCCAAAATTGAGTTAAAAATGGAAACTCTTACCTTTGCTGAACTTCTGGCTCATTTCTGAAAACATGAGGTAGGCTATCCTGTGAGAGTATGTGGGATCAGGGCATTTACAGCTCAGAGCACCCCCTTTCCTCCCCGCCCCATGCCAGGAGGCACTTCTCTGTGGCAAACACTCCTAGAGTGGGAATTACGGCCCAGGCCCTTTTTCCTCCCCTAGCTGACCTTCAGCTTGCTCTTCGGGGAGCAGCTCCGTCCAGGGCACGCCCAACTTCTCTCCCAGGCCAGCCCTGCTAGGCCTCTGAGACCAGAGCCGTGCTGCTTATGAGTGGAAGGAAAACACTCTTGGGAAGACAGCCAGGAGCAAGGGAAGGACTGGCCAAAATCCACTGAGGGGCACAGGGTTCTCCATCGTCAACCTGTAATTTCCACTGAAAAATGGGGAAGCCAGGACACCAGAATCGCAGCCTCAGAGTATGCATCACTTGTCCTTGTTTTCTCAGGAAGCCTCTACCTTCCAGCCCTTGCCAGGAAGCCGGCGGCATTTTCATGAAGCAGTAATAACAAGGACAGAGCGTTCTAGCCTGCTGGAGCCTGCTGGCTGGTCACTCTTTCCACAGCCTTTTGTTTTCATGCATCATTCCCCTCACTTGCTTCTCAGATTCCTCAGGGCTTTGAAAAAGCCACAAATGCTCCACACAGTGACACCACCCAGCGGGCTGGCAGACATCGCTGACATGCACCCTGCCCTAAGCGACCGCACGTATGCAAGCCCTGACAGCTGACACCCGACACCCAGCCATGAGCCCGGTAAAAGGCAAGACAGCTTCCCAAAAGGGCCCACCCCTATCAGCCTAGCTGGCAAAGGTGGGACTACAGATTAAGGACAGCCCAGTGCACTGATAAGTCACATACTGCTGGTTTATTCAAAGTGCATCTACAAGGTACGTAGGGCAGCGGTACTTCTCCACCCTTTCCTCAAAGATCTAAATGCAGCCAACATAGACACTACCAACAAAGCACCAGAGCAGTCTCACTGTGCCAGTTCAAATATCAATAGATTACAGTGTATAGACATGCATACGTGGAGCAGATGCTCTTAGCCTTTAGTTGTGTTTCAGAATCACCTGTAGCCCATTTCAAACCACAATCCAGAGCTACCCTATCGGAATCTATGAAAATAGGGCCTAGATATGTATATTTAAAAAAATAACTTGGCAGTGTTGGTTATAATATGGAACAAGAGGGCTGGCATGGTGGCTCATGCCTGTAATCCTAGCACTTTGGGAGGCCAAGGCAGGAGGATCACTTGAGGCCAGGAGTTTGAGACCAGCCTGAGCAAGAACGAGACCCCATCTCTCTGAAAAATAGAAAAACTAGCCAACTGTGGTGGCGTGCGCCTGTAGTCCCAGCCACTGAGGAAACTGAAGTGGGAAGATTGCTTGAGCCCAGGAGTTTGAGGTGGCAGTGAGCTATGATGAGGACACTGCACTCCAGTGTAGGCAACCCTGTCTCAAAAAAAAAAAAAAAAAAAGAATGTGGAACAAGACATATTCTCATATATCATTGATGAGATATATAAAACTTGGTTTGGCTACTGTGGAGAGTAAACTGGAAAGCAACCTAGCAAAGTTGAAAATGTGCATATCCTATTCCCTAGCAATTTTTGTTCTAGATATATCCCCTAGAAGAACTCTTACGTGTGTGTCCAAGGAAACGTACACAAGGACATGATTTACATCATGATTTGGAATAGCAAAAACTAGACATAACAAATATCCACCCACAGAAGACTAGATCCTAGAATATTTAAACAATGGAATACTACATTGCAGTATTATATAGTATAATATTACTATATTATAAAGAATGGATTAGGTCTGTAAGTATCACATGGATAAATCGAAAAATCATGATGTTGAGAAAAAATCAAGCTGCAGAAAAATGTGTACACTATTTCTATACATGTTTAAACATTCAAAACATATTGTGCAGTAAAACTATAAAAGCTGTAAGGATCCCCACCAGCTTCAAGAGATTGGTTACCTCGAGGGAAGGATGAGATGGAAGGGCCTTCTCTTGTAACTAAAATGTTTTATGTATTTTTTTAAAAAAAAGTCCTAAGCAAATCTGGCAAGCTGTTATTATTGATTAAATCTGAATAGTGGATCCATGTCCCACAGCTGACTCTGAAGGTAACGGTCATCCACAGCAGAAGGATCTTTTGAGAGCCTTAGGATTCTCGATTACAGGAAATAAAAGTCTGATCTATATGGTGAGCCACCCCCGTAGACACATATGACACTAAGGAGTCCTCTCCATCATGCATGCACGTGGAGATGCTTGTCATTATGGAGTGTTGCACAAGTCCCCTCACCCTCTCTTACCCAGGTGCCCTCCTTGTGACCTCCTGGGTTTCTGAGCATCCTAAACAGAGTGGAATGAAGATAGGCATTGGTCCATATATGGATGTCATTGTTACAATCATACCCAGAAATTTCCAAACCTGGCTGAAAATCAGATAAACTTTCAATGCAGTTGTCCATGCCCCACATTCTGAGTATATGATACAGTGGATGAGAGGTGAGACTCTGGAATCTATATTTTTAAAAGGGTTCCCAAGAGATTCTGATGATCAACCAGGTTTAAGAAATGATACCTAACCACGGTTATGTCCTATTCACGTTTTCCAAGAAGGCGGATAGGGAGAGAAATGGGAGGAAAAGAAGCAAGAAAATTAAGAGGAAAAAGAGGAGGAAGGAAGGAAGGAGGGCGAGAGGGAGGCTCCAAACGCACCTCAAATCCTTCCTACTCTATTTTTCCTAGACCTCTCCACCCTTGTATTCTCTCTTTGTCCCCTGAACTTTGCTAGATCTCTAATAATCTGTAGCATTCATTTGGCAGTTATGCACTTCCCTGTAACTTGCTGTAATGGACTACTGTTTACTCAATAGTTTTCTGTCTTATTTCTTGAATTAGGCTAAACACTTCTTCAGGACAAAGACCGTATCTTGTTCATATTTGCATTTCTATAGTGCCTAACACAATACCTCACACAGAGTAAGCAATAAAGCATCATGATTAAGAATATAAGGCAAAACAAGCTCAGAAATATGGCAGGATACAAGATCAATATGCAAAAAATCAATTGTATTTCTGCACATTAGCAATGAACAATCTGAAAATGAAATCCAATGCGATGCCTCTCAAAATCCCAACTATTTTTTTATTTTGAAGAAATTGACAAGCTGATCATACTATTCATATGGAAATGCAACCCAGAATAGCTGAAACAATCTTAAAGAGGAAAAACAAAGTTGGAAGATGCACATTTTCCGATTTCAAACCCTACAATAAAACTATAGTAATCAAAACATAAGGCATAAGGATATACATATAGATCCATGGAATAGAATTGAGAATCCAGAAATAAACCCTCACATTTATGATCAATTGAATTTTTAACAAGGGTGCCAAGACAATTCAATGGGGAAAGTTTTTTCAACAAATGGTGCTGGGATAACTGGATATCTGCAAAAGAAAGAAGTTGGATTGTCCTTCACACCATATAAAAAAAAATTAACTCAAAATGGATCAAGACCTAAATGTAAGAATTAAGATTAAAAAACTCCTAAAAGAAAACAAAAATAAATCTTTATGACCTTGGATTTGGCAATAGTTTCTTAGATATATCACCAAAAGCAGAAGCAACAAAAGAAAAAAATAGATAAATTAGACTTCGAAAGTAAAAACTTTTGTGCTTCCAAGAATACCATTGAGAAAGTGAAAAGACAACCCACAGAATGAGAGAAAAAATCTTCTCAAATCATAAATCTGACAAGGGTCTTATATCCAGAATATTGTTTTAAAAACCTATTACAGGCCGGGCGCGGTGGCTCACGCCTGTAATCCTAGCACTCTGGGAGGCCGAGGCAGGTGGATCGCTCGAGGTCAGGAGTTCGAGACCAGCCTGAGCAAGAGTGAGACCCCGTCTCTACTAAAAATAGAAAGAAATTATATGGACAACTAAAATATATATATACAAAAAATTAGCCGGGCATGGTGGTGCATGCCTGTAGTCCCAGCTACTCAGGAGGCTGAGGCAGGAGGATCGCTTGAGCCCAGGAGTTTGAGGTTGCTGTGAGCTAGGCTGAAGCCACGGCACTCAATCTAGCCCGGGCAACAGAGTGAGACTCTGTCTCAAAAAAAAAAAAAAAAAAAAAAAAAACCTATTACAACTCAATAATAAAAAGACAAATAACTCAGTTAAAACATGGGCAAGGAATTTAAATAAACATTCCTCCAATATAAACAAATGGCCACTATGCACATGAAGAGATACTCAACATCATTAGTCATTAGGGAAATGCAAGTCAAAACCATAATGAGACACCCCTTCACACCCACAAGGATGCTATCATAAAAACAGCCAAGAACAAGTATTGTTAAGGATATGGAGAAATTGGAGCCCTGATATATTGCTGGTGAGCATGTATTAATAAAATGGTGGCAGTACTTTGGAAAACAGTTTGGTGCTTCCTCGAAATGCTAAACATATAGTTACCAAATCACACAGCAATTCCACTCATCAGCATATATACCAAGAAAAATGAAAACATATGTCCACACAAAAACTTGTACATGAATGTTCACAGTAGTATTTGTATATAATGGCCAAAAAGTGAAAACAATTAAAAAACAATGATGTACTCACACATGGTACAGTATGGATGAACCTTGAAAACATCATGTGCATAAAGGAAGCTGGTCTCAAAGGATCACATATTGTATGATTCCATTTATATGAAATGTCCAGAAGAGGCAAACCCATAGAGCCAAAAGTAGGTTAGTGGCTGCCTGGGGCTGGTAGTCGGTGTGAGGGTGGGGGGCAGGAATGGGGAATGGTTGCTGATGAGTAAAGGGTTTCTTTTGGGGGTGTTGAAAATGTTCTACAATTAGATAATTGTAATGATTGCACAGTTTTGTGAATGTAGAAAAAAAATTAACTGGACATTTTAATTGGGTGATTTTTCATGGCATATGAAATATGCCATATGAAATATGAAATATATCTCAATAAAGCTGTAAAAGAAATTTTAAAAATATAACCCAGTTTTGAATTCTAGCTCAGTCCATTACTGTTGTTGAATATACCAAGCCCATTCCTTGCATTTGTTGTTTCCCAAGTCTGCACTGTTGGCTTCTTCCCAATTTAGGTCTAAATGCCTCACACAGTGTTGCACAGTGTCTTTCCACTCCTGTCAATCACTGTCAATTACCCTATTTTAGTTTTCTCACAGCATTAATCACTATCTGAAATCATCTTGTTTCTTAGTTTACTAGTTTCCTATTTGCCTTTCCTGTAGAGTAATAAGCTCTGTGAGAATCATCTTAGTCACTACTGTATCCTTATGTCCAAAACAGTGTCTGTCTGGCACACAGTAAACATTCAATAAGATTTGTTGATATTGATGAATGGAAGCTGGCCAATCTCCAGGCATCACTTAATCTCCCTAAATCTTCATTTCCTAGCTATAAAACGGCATAATAATAATACATATGGCATATATGTATTATAATGGCATAATGGCATAATAATAATTACACTTAATCCGTAGGATTGTTTTGAGGATTGAATAACATGAGCATGCAAAAACATAGTTCATAGCAGTCAATAAATGTTAATAGTAATTATTGTTATTATGACCACCACCACTACTACTCTATAATTAAAATGGTCCAGATGAGGACAATAAGCACCTGAACTAAGGTATTAGTGCAAAAAGAATGCCTGGGTCCCATCTTCAAGGCTGGACAAACTTTGCATTCGAGGCCCTTAGAATCTGGTCCTTCCTTAAACTAATTCAATAAATAAGAGCTACAGTGATTATTGGGATCACCTGGATTATAAAGAAGGGGAAACAATGAAAATTAAAGAAGGAAAAGGAGGGCAAAAGAAAGACTAAAGAAAATTGGCCTAAAAAGAAGAGAAAAGGAAAGAATGGCAAGATCTTGTATCTATTGATCATGATCCATTAACATTTTTCCCTTTCTTATTTATTTTTACTGATACGTACTAGATGTACATATTTTCAGGGCACATGTGATAATTTAATACACTCATATAATTTGTACAATTAATTATGGTAAACTACAGTCAGCCTACTGATCTATCAAACACTAGGTCCTATTTCTTCTATCTAATTGTATATTTGTAACCATTCATCAATCTCTCTTCTTCCCCCTCCCCACTCCATTAACGTTTTATCCACTTATTAAATATTCCACAGAATTTAGTGAGCTTTCCTTTAGTACAAGCACAGTAGCCACTTGATATTTGGCTCTTCCTCAGTGACTTAAAAGATCCATGTCATGAAGTCAATGAAGCATAAACGCGAACCACACCGGGAGTGAGGCCAGTGTGTGGAAGCAGGTCATGCAGCTTGGGAGTGACTTTTACCTGCCAATCAGCATGCACATCAAGGCTTGCCACGTTTGTAGTAACCCCAATTAAAAGTCAAACAGAGTCACTGAAAGGTATCCTCTACTATCTTTTGTGAAAGAAATGATATGCTATAGTGCCATATCAATCAGGAAAGTTATGGTTATGTTGCAAAAACAAATCCCCCCCAGAATCTCAGGGGCTGTATATCTCGTTCATGCTCCTTGTCCATTTTATGTCAGCCGTTAACACTGCTCCAGTTCATCCTCACTCCGAGACCCAGGCTGATGGGGCAGCTCTTATCTGAAACATCACTGGTTGTCGTGGAGAGAAAAGAAAAATGATGAGCCACACTCTGCCCCAAATCAACACACATCACTTCTACCCACATTTCACTGACTAAAGCAGCAAGGTGAGGAGGTTAATCATCCAGTAGAGAGACGCACTGGAAGGAGGAAACCTGGAATGTTTGGAGAATAATGAACTTACCACAAGTTGTAGTCACTAATTTGAGAACTTGGGAAAAAAAAAATGCCTGAAGGGTTCTCTCTTAAATTTCAATAATGCCTCACACTTTTTTCAGTAGGGAGAAAAAATAAGCACATATGTAATGGGGTTACAAATACAATATACGAAATTATCATATATAAGAAAATATGCAATACACTCTAGAATCCAGACATAAGAAAAATATAAATAAAGGAGCAGAAGGTCTTTGAGAAGTCTAGCTTGTCTCTTGGACCTCTGCAGATTCTTCCTAGCTCTCCTGGGCACTCCAGACACAGGGCAGTTCCACTGATTTCTCCAGGAACTGAAGCATCCTGTCTTTTAGAAAGTTGGACAGTTGTGCGGTTAATAACTGGTTGAATGCCGAGAAAGGACAGACTCCTGCTAGAGGCTGGGCAGCTGTGACTTACAGTAGTGATGTCACTGTATTTCTAGGAGATGTAGTCTTTGTTTACTAGTATGTTTTATGACTACTTTTTTCCCCAAATCTAGAGCCCCCAACCACTCATGGCTTCTTTAAAGGTGTCATGGTTGTCCTGGGCTGGATGGTGTCCCTCCCCAGTCCCCAATTCCTATGTTGAAATCCTAACCTCCAGTAACTCAGAATGTAATCGCTATGGAGATAAGATCTTTAAAGGGGTAATTAAGTTCAAATGAGGCCTTCAGATGGGCCCTAATCCAATGTAATTGTTGTCCTTATAATAAGAGGAAATTTGGACACTCAGAGAGACACCAGAGCTGTGCACACACACAGGAGTGACCACGTGAGGACACAGCAAGAAGGCAGCTACATGCAACCCGAGCAGAGAGGCCTCAGAAGAAACCAAACCCACCAACACTTTGATTTCTAGCATGTTTCCGGATGTCTGGAAATCCCGAGTATGTGTCCTCCTGTCTAGAACAGGTCTCTGAACCCCGATCCTCCCTTCAGACCTCTAAGCCCTGATTCTGAACTTAGGCTTTTCTTTCTGGATCCATGTGCCCACCGCTCTTTCTCTACCAATGACTCAAGCCCACCTCTCCCTCCCCTCCCACACCTTTTCCCCAACCTTTTGTAGTCTGAGGCTGCCCTCAGCTGCCCTCTGGCACCTGTGTCCTCCAGGCGCAGGGTGCTGAAAAGTGACAGGCATAAAATGAAGGGGAGGGGACAGGAGAAGCAGGTATTGGGGGAAATGCTTCTGAGTTTTGTTCCCCGTGGAGGCTTGACACTCCTGGCTTCCGCTACGCTTCCTCTTGTTCCTCCTCTTTAGAGGGGTGACTGAATCTGATCAGAGGATTTGTGCAGACCACACAGGGCGCGCTCAGCCTGGCACCCCCTTTCTTCCTCCCAGGTATGTGCCTGTGCACCGTAAGCATGTCACCTTGCCCTGCTTGTCCCAGCCCAATCTCCACTCCCAGAGTGGGAAGGCCTGTCCTGGGCAAACGTTACTTGTGACGGGATAAATAAGTCTACCTAAGAGTGCAACTCCTGCAGCTGTACCGTTAGCTCTCATGATAAACATCCTTTATCAGTAATCGAGGTGGTTATGGACTGAATAACAACCCCTCAAATTTATATGATGATATCCTACCCCTCAAAGGTGATGGTATTAGCAGGTGAGGTTTGGGGAGGTGATTAGTCATGAGGGGGGAGCCCTCATGAATGGGATTAGTGCCTTCATAAAAGGGACCCGGGGAGCTCTACTATGCGAGGATACAGCAGAAGTTGACAGTCTGCAACCAGAAGAGGATCCTTACCAGCACCCGCCCATGCTGGCACCCTGATCTTGGACTTCCAGCCTCCAGGACTGTGAGAAAGAAATTTCTGTTATTTATGAGCCAGCCAGTCTATGGTACTTTATTACAGCGGCTTGAACTGACTAAGACAAAGGTGATATTCTGGTCTCCATCTGCTTACTGTTTGGTCTCATTTCTCATCGTGACCAGAACCAGAGATGGAAGTAGGAATGCTATCAATGGGGCCTTCTCAGAGGCCAAAATTTAAGGGACAACTCTGTGCCTAGCACTAAGAAAGGAGTTTTACATATGTTAGCTTATTTAATCCCTCTAACCACCCCCAGTGCTGTGCATTATTTCCCCACGTCACATATAAGGAAACTGAGGCTCAGAGAAGTTAAGAAACTTGCCCAAGTTCTCACAGCTAGTGAGTAGCAGATCTCTAATTTCAAAGCCCAAGCACTTTCCACTGCTTAAGAGTGTGTCTTTGAGTGCCACCAAGACATTCCTCAGGGAGTATTCTCGTCTTGGTTAATGCCTCGTCCTAACCAACTAAGCTGACAATCAAGTGACATGCAAGGAGCAAGGTGATTATAAAATTCTAGACCCAAAAACCTCAAGAAATCTCTTTTTCCCCAGAGTTCTTGGAGGAGACTTTGAACAAATGACCTCTCTTGCTCCCCAGCTTATGCTCTGGCATCCCTGGTTGTACAATTCAATGATACCCAGTCCTACTTAAGTAAGACCACATGTCACATTTCTCTGAGACTGGCCTCGGCTCAGTTGCCCCTTCACTCCCACTTGCTATTAAAAAACAAATGTGTGCCCTATTGCTTGGGTGGCACAAAGTGTGAAATAATTATAATGCATAATCGATCAGCTTAACAATATATGAAAACCAGAAGTCAAGAATTGATGAACGGGCCGGGCGCGGTGGCTCACGCCTGTAATCCTAGCACTCTGGGAGGCCGAGGCGGGTGGATTGCTCAAGGTCAGGAGTTCGAGACCAGCCTGAGCGAGACCCCGTCTCTACTAAAAATAGAAAGACATTATATGGACACCTAAAAATCTATATAGAAAAAATTAGCCGGGCATAGTGGCGCATGCCTGTAGTCCCAGCTACTCGGGAGGCTGAGGCAGTAGGATCGCTTAAGCCCAGGAGTTTGAGGTTGCTGTGAGCTAAGCTGACGCCACGGCACTCACTCTAGCCTGGGCAACAAAGTGAGACTCTGTCTCAACAAAAAAAAAAAAAAAAAAAAAGAATTGATGAACGGAAAATGATATGAAAATGTCAGCCATAGGTGGCTGACCCTTAAAACAGACAAGCTGCAGGAGATGTTCTGCTCTGAGCCCTGAAGGATGGTCAGCTGGCCAGCCGACCCACAGCCGCTCTGAGTGAGCCAACAAACTCCCCAGATGCCAAGGGACCAGGCAGGGCTTCCAGGAGCTCAAACCACTGTTACTTTCTTTTCATCTTTCCAACAAAAACTCAGAAAGTGCAAGGGCACCCCACAGGCCACTAAGCACATTCCCGATTGTCCTCCAGGGAAATTGAATGCTGAAAAACGGACCTTCTCCAAAATAGTGGTGCAAGCCAGATGAGGAATTACAGAAAAGACAGCCTTCCATGGAAAATACCCTGGCTCCAAATCCCCAATGTCTTCATTAGGGAACTGAAACCACAGGCTACACCAGCTGGTCTCAACTGCTTTGAAGTGCTATGGCGTGGTGGAAAGAGCAATGCTGTAGGGCTGACAATAAGGGACGAGCCTTCCAGGCCCCAGCTCTGCCAAGCTCTAGCTGGGTTATCTTGGCAAAGGTACTTCACTCCTCTGGGGCTCACTTTCCTCATTTGTCAAATAAGGTTTGACCAGACTATGATGCCTTCTGGTTCTAAAATCCTTTATTGTTCATTTTTGGATTAGCATTTGACATTTGAGGAAAATGAAAGCAAGTTCTTGGGTGTTATGCTTTGCAGAGACCTTGCAATTCCAGTGATCATGCCTCTCTCCTTTTCATATTCTTCATTGGCTTCCCTTCCTCCACAAGATTAAGCCCAAATTCTCCAGCATGGCATTCAAGGTTCTTTGTGATTGGCCCATGCCTACCTATCTGGACACCCTCCCCTCACTCCCACCGGCCACATATTCCCATCAATCACATATTTTATGCTCTGGCAGTACTGGACTACTTGTACTTCCTCATAATACCCTTACTGCAATATCAAATATTTATTGAGTATGTACTCTCTGTTAGACACTCACATTTGTAAACCTTTGCATATACTGTTCACTTTCACTTTGCTTGGAATGCCTTGTGTTAATTAGGGTAGAGCTTGCTGCCATAACAGACAAGCTATAAAATATCAGTAGATTAACACAATATAAGTTTTTTTTCTTGGCCATGTGACAGTTCAGTGTGGCAAGCAGCCTTCTACCCAGGGTCCTTCTATTGTGAGGCTCTGCCAGCCTCTCAGCTCCAGCATCCTTCACTCCAGAGCTGGCATACCAGAGAAGGCAGCAAAGGCACCCCTTCTTTACCTGGCCCCAAAATGACCCACATCACTTCTGCTCACATTCCATTAATGAGAACTGGTCACCTGGCTCTACTGAGATGTACGGGGCATTGGAAGTTGGTTTGGTCACTTTCCATAAAAATGTTGCACTGTGGAAAGAGAGCACAAATCTTGGACGGTCAACCAGCCATCTCATGCCCTTCCTCAACTTGTCTACTTGGCAAAGGCTTATTCACCCTTGAAACCTCCGTCCAAGTGCAAGACTTCCCTCGTGAAGTCTTCCCTGACCTAAGTAGGCAGATTTAGGTCCTCCTTTTCTTTGGCCCACTGCACTTTGCATGTTTCTCCATTATGACATTTGTCACAGTACACTGTGTGGTTTACATGCCAGTCTGCTCGATTGGACTATAATTCTTGAGGGCAGAAATCTTGCCTAAAGTGATTAAGTATTCTGAAAGTTTAGCATAGTGGCTGGTAAGTAGTAGTTTTGCAACAATATTGAATAAATGAATGAATATTACGAGTGAATGAAAGAATCAATGAATGATTACCCTAAGGAAAACAAGCTAGTTTTTAGAGAGGAACAAAGACCCCAGCTAAAAGAAAATAAATTGGTGATTCAAGGTCATCCAAGATGTTAAAAAGGAAATAAGCTTCCCATATAAATGTTACAATTATAATTAATATTTTATATTATTATTTATTTACAGTCTGTTTTTCCCATTAGGTCCATGAGGGTAGGAACCTCACATCTACTGTTCTTTGCTCTGACTCCAGCACCCAGCACACTGTCTGGCACATAGTAGGTACTCAATAAATATTTTGGAATGAATCAATGGATAAGGGAATGAATAAATACATGAATGAAGACCACACCCTTGGTCCCATTGCCATATAAGTGCATGACTTGGATTATAAGAGGAAGGCGTGGCTGGACCAGTGGAATGTTACCACCATAACTAGGAAAACAGCACAGAGTGCACGTCAGGACCTTACTTACCGCCACTACCCTGCACAGCCCATGGCAGCATCCTCTTTATATGGGAGGAGGAACAAATGTTATTTGAGGAAGCTAAAATCTCAATGGGAAAGCTAGCCTGGGAGTAAATAAGGACAAATGGATGTCTCTAAAATGGTTGGACTATGAAATAGCCTCTGTAAATTGGTTAATGAGAGAAATAGGAAGAAAGACTGCAGACAAAAAGAGTCACAACTGTGAAAAATACATTGATTGTGAAAAGATAAAAACATTTTAAAAATTGTTTTGAAGAGGTATTGCAATGAACTGAATGTTTATGTATCCTCAAAATGCATATGTTGAAACCTAACCCCCAAGGTGATGGAATTAGGAGGCGGGGCCTTGATTAGGTGGTGAGGGCGAACCCCCATGAATGGGGGGTGGGGCCCCCATTGCATTGGCAGTTTACAATCAACATCTCTGCATGGGCTTGGTCCAGGTATCATGAAACTCTGGAAAGTCCTACATATGATCTAGTTAAGTTCCAGTGTGGACTGTCTTGTGGTGACAGTGAAGTTGATGCTGATGTTGACAGATAGACTTTTTCCAGAAACCAAGCAAAGACATTAATGGTAGGTCTGACAGTGACTAAGTTAATTGAAAATAGGATAGTGCCTTTATTGCAAACACCCTTGGTGATAGACAAGAACAGGATTCTCTGCCTGCTCTGAAGAGCTCTCTGTCTGTCCTCGTGGCAGAAACTGCTGTGAGCTGGGCACACGGCTAGACTATATTTTCTAGCTGCTCTTGAAGTTGGCCAGGACCATTGACCGAGTTTGGTCAAAGCAATGTGAACGTGATGGGTGCCAGTGGCAGGTGTGATCCATAAAAATCCTCCTGTGCAGTTCGCTGCAGGCTCCTTCCCACTGGCTGGATGGAAAGGACTCTGGGAACCTTGAGGAAAACAGAGTCACAAGTTGGAAGAAACCTATGTCCTTGAATTATTGCACAGAATCGATCACCATGTTCCACAGACCTCCTCCCCTACCAATCCATGTTGGACGGTGACAAGAACAGTCCACTTTTACTGAGTCAAACTATTGAGATTTTGAGGTCACTTTAAAATAACAATTAGCCTGTTCTGACTAATACAACCCTATTTCCCAACTTTCCTCTTGGTCATAAGTAGAAAGAGAGTCTACAGTAAATTTCTGGAATCTCAGTACATGGTTTTGGAGGATCTAGATAAAAGAAGGTATCAGCAACCAAGCTGTGAATATTACATCCAGCAGGGTTCTGGAGTGAGTTTTAAAGCCTTAGAAATTCCCACGGAGCTGAAGTATGCATGCTAGCCTCTGCTTATCTAACTGTCCCCTCTGGACATTTTTACACTCTTGGGAGAACAGTGAGTAACCGTCTCCAAACTAGTTCTCGTGTGAACTCCCAACACAGCCTATTTGATTTAATATGTTCAGGGTCTAGACAAATTATACCACATTTAAACCTGTTTTGCTTTTGCTTTTGTCTGCTAAACATGGTGATTAAGAAGAAGAAAAAATAAATTGGTAAGCAACTTTGTGTTTAGAGGTATATTTTTTTCTAAATGATTATAAAATGTTGTGGTTGAACACAGTACTGATGGACAATTATGGGGGACCCAGACCCTGTGGCAAAAATGAGGTCTTTGGGTGCCTGCCTGAAGATGTTATTGGGAAACTATTGTTTACTTACCAGACTTTAAAAATTAAATCCTTCTTCAAGTAGCCTCTGGGTGTTAAGGACAATAAATAAAGATGTGCCGACTGAAAACATTTAAAAAACAACTTATTGCAGACTTCAAAATAATAAGGGATGAATTCACTTTAAAACAGAATATTCCAAATTTATCTGACTGGCCCAACAAAGCACCCTCTCAAAGTGCTGGGATTACAAGCAAAATCCGGAATCTGGCAGGATACAGTGGCTCATGCCTGTAATCCCAGCACTTTGAGAGGCCGAGGCAGGAGGATCCGTTGAAGCCAAGAGTTCAAGACCAGCCTAGGTGACAGATCCTGTCTCTACAAAAAAAAAAAAAAAATTTTTTTAATTTAAAAAAATTTAAATTTAGCCTGGTGTGGTGGTGCATGCCTTTGGTCCCAGTTACTTGGGAGGCTGAGGCAGGAGGATTGCTTGAATGCAGGAGTTCAAGGCTGCAGTGAGCTACGGTCTTGCCACTGCCCTCCAGCCTGGCAAAAGAGCAAGACTCCATCTCTTAAAAAAAAAATAAAAAGTTGGAATCTACAGATCAACTCTCTAAAGATGCTCCACTGATATGGTTTGGTTGTCCCCTCCAAATCTCAAGTTGAAACTTGATCCCTATTGTTGGAGGTGGGGCCTGCTGGGAGGTGTTTGGATCATGGGGGCAGATCCCACATGAATGGCTTAGTGATGAGTGAGCTCTTGCTCTATTAGTTCACACGAGAGTGGGTTTAAAAGAGCGTGGGACCTCTCCTCCTCTCCCTTGCTCCCTCTCTCGCCATATGACATGCCTGTCCCCTTTCACCTTCCGTCATGAGTGGAGGCTTCCTGAGGCCCTCATCAGAAGCAGATGCCGGCATCAGGCTTCTTGTACAGCCTGTAGAACCATGAGCCAGTTAAACCTCTTTTCTTTACAAATCACCCAGCCTCAGGTATTCCTTCATAGCAATGCAAAACAGACTAAGGCATCCAGCAAATGAAATTTAGCAGGGGCCTGGGACCAGAGCTCTAAAAAATGCTAAATAGCTTCTGTCAGTTGTAAACCTGGGCCCATTAATGGAAAGGTGACAACTCATCATCTTATCTTGATAGTGTCTAGAGAGAGAGGAACTCTGAGATGGTCAGGGCCCAGGTGGAAGGAGGAGGTAAGAAATCTAGCAGAAAGTCTTATTTCTTAGAAGAGCCTCTGTGGGGCTGAAAGGGTATCCCATTAGGACAGTAATTTTCTCTTCGGAAAAAAATTATATTGCCTCATTTTCAAGGGGTTTAAACGAAGCCCTGATATCCTCTAACTTTCCTCCTCTCTTCCATAAACTTCATCTTCTATACCTTTTTCCAAGATACTCCATTTCTTTTACTTCCTACCTAAAATCCCAAGTCTCCATAATCAGTTAGGTAGCCGGGAGCAGACCTGGTACTTCCTGAAGTTCATCCCCAAAGCTATGTCAAAATCACATAGGAATCAAGCAGAGGAACAGAGGGGCTTAAGGAAATGTCACTAGGACATTAGTTCCATCAGTTCCCATGTGGGACTTCCTTGTGCATCTCCTAGTCAGAGCCCTTGGATTTGACAGAAGTTCTGCAGGGAGAGGGGCCAGGAAAAGTTATGTTATGGGATTGCTTCCCAGCCTCTTCTCTCAATGATCAGATTCATTTTCCCCCAAGAGCTGTATGCTTTGAAAAAAATTTATCTACCAGATCCATTATATTTATAAAGAAAAAATTAAATATTTATTACATACTAGGTATTGTATTGATGAGTACTTTACACACATTATCTAGAATCCTTCCAAGCCTGCAAAATAGAAATCATTAGCCCCATTTTACAGACAAATAAACTGAGGTTAAGAAAGGTCAAGTAAATTGCTCACATCTTATTGCCAGAAACAAAATTCTGCCACCTCCACATCCACATTCCCTCCAGTATACTCTCTTTGTTCTATAGACAACACACACAACCAATCAGAACCTCTTCCTAGCATGAGATGCAGTCTTCACAATGAGCGGGTGTGGCACGATGCTCTCCCACCTTCCAGCCCTCACTGTTCCAAAAAAGGAAATAAACTTTCCATTGTTTTAGTCAACTTGTTCAGGCCTTAGTGTGGGTAAATATATAATATCTTCCAGCTTTTGTGAAGAACTCGATTCCATGACTATACCTATAGAACTCTGAGCGCCTAGAAAACCGGACTAGAAACTGCAGCCGCCAGTTCAAAACCAGTGGAAGCTGGGCAGGGGGAATTCAGAACACAGACCCAGGCATGGCCCCTCCTCCGCGGGGATTCTTCCACTCCTTTGTTCTGTTGCATTGTTCAGCGACAGACCATGGCTGATGTGAAGCAGGAGAATCCTTCTGGAGCACAGCATTTGGTAGTCAGGCTAGCGGGAGTCACTGAAGCGTGGCAGGCTAGGCTACTGAGTGGCAAAGGAAGGGAAGGAAAAAGAAGAGTGGGTGGGTGGAGAGAGGGACAAGGAGCAAGGCAGAAGAAGGAAGTAGGAGAGAAGAAGAAAAGAAGCAAGGTGTGTATAAAGAGGAGGAAGAAAAGAAGAGAAAAGGAAAAAGATGGATGACCCTTGACCCTATTTGGGCTTGTAAACCACTGTGGGGTCTTTGTTACCAAACATATAGTAACCCCCAGTGGAGGGGAAAGGCAAGCGCGCCTAGGTCCCCGGGGACTGCTTTTGTTGAAAAATTATTTCTTGAAAGGGACTTTTGCCCTCTCTCGTACTCCACTAGTAGCTTTGAAGCCAGAATTACAGAATAAGTGGAAAAACGGTGTATTACAAATTCCATTTGCAAAAACTGTTAGTCTAGTATCCTAAGGTTAATTCTGTCCTGCTAGGCAGAAAATTTCACAACTTCCCTACCAGAAAAGCAAAATAACAAAAACAAAAATGAACACAAAAAACAAACAATAAAATTAAAAAAAAAAAACCCTCTGGGGATTCAGAAATACTTTGGGCAGAGTTTAACTGACAGGGGTATTTCATTGCTGTAAAACAAAAGTGTTTACATGGAAATTAAAAATAACTCATTTTCCTTAGAAACCCAAATTCTTAGTTTTAATAATGAAAAATTTTAACTTAGTTTCTTATGTTTTCACTGGATATGTTATTCAATTTATAGTAGCCAAAAGACAAGAAGAGGTAAACATCGGACAAAGAGAACAGATGCACACATTTTCCTTACTCTGAAATTTAAATAGTACTCAAGAAACATCTGAAGATCTGTTTATTCTCCATCCAAAACAAATGCTCTTCCTTAATTTTTTATTCTGGAACCTAAAGTGATTGTTGGGAGCAGGAGGAGGAGTGGAGGGTGGAGAGGGAGTTGTTTTAAAATGCCATAAAAGATTCTTCTGAATCTGAATTCCCCAAATGTTCTGACTGTCTTAGTAAGTGTTAGCAAAAATATCTATTTGTCTATGGTTAAATTCTGGGAAAATTACCAATTTCGGAGTACTTTCTTTGTGGGCCCAGAGAAAAAATAGTCTCTGCTAGACCTCATATTCCAGAAATTTCTGCTCTGACTGACCACCCTTGGAGATAAACTTGAACTCCTGCATCTACTCCATAAAGAAGCAAAAGCCTTAGTCTTTATCCTCTTATCCGTTACAGGATAGAGGCTGTATCCTAGATGCCAGGCAATTTCTCAGAGCCCCTTTAATGGAACATTGTAAGTAGGGACAATCATTTTTAAAAAGTGCAAGTAGTTAAATCCTCATTTTTAAAAGGCTACTTTTTAAACAGGCTGTCATCACCTTAACCCAGTGATCAATGTTAGCCCCCATAGACAGTGGGACAGCCAGACATCACATACCGCCTAACACGACACAGAGGGAAGTGCAGCGTTACCTGTGAAGAATACTACCCAAACGTTTGGTTCTCATCAAGGCTTAGGTCTAACTTCCAGTTTACAAGAAATGCAGAGAACAGAAGAACAAGTTTAATAACACCACGAGGAAGCAACCAGACAAATATAGAACGTAGGACATTCTGTAGAACAATTAGCCCAGAACCATCAAGAAGTCAATGTCATGAAAATAAAATGCATGTGAGTGTGGACAGAAGAGACAGTTCCAGATGAAGAGCCTTAAGACACATAATAACCAACTGAAATATGTGGATCTTGTTTGAATTAACCAGAATGAAAAGACGTATTGGGAGGAGGGAGAAGTGGAGAGTTATTCTTAATGGGTGTAGAGTTTCTGTTTGGAGTAATGAAAAAGTCTGGAAGCAGATCCTGGTGATGGTTGCACGACATTGTGAATGTACTTAATGCCACTGAATTGTACACTTAAAAATGGCTAAAATGATAAAGTTTACATAATGTATATTTTACCACAATAAAAAAAGACATTTTGGGGACAAATATGAAAAATTTTAATGTGGATGAGTATTTAATGCTATTGAAAAATTATGTGACTCTTACTAAGCGAGATAATAGGATTGTTTACTTCACAAAAATGAGCTTAATTTTTACAGATGAGTGTTGAAGTATTTAGGGGTGAATATATATATATATACATATATATATATCTCAATCACTAACTTTACTTCTGAAAATGAGAAAAGAAAAAGGAAGATGAAGACCATAGGCAAAATGTCAGCACTCATTTGATATAGGTGATAGACACCAGGTTTCCATTAAACTGTTTTTTCTCCTTTTCTATATTAGAATTATGCAAGGGAGAGGGGCATCTTGAACACACCCCTGTCTGTATGAGCTAACCTGCACATGGAGTTCTAAATTGGAAACAGGAGTTTCCCTGAGGTGACGCTCTCTGGAAGGCCAGACTTTCTAGGAGTAAGAGGGGGAAGGCACAGGTAAGTGTTGGCATCACAGCCATGTAAGTCTAACAGAGATGTTACATATTAAAAAAAAAATCCAAAAAGAAAGCTCAAAAGAATGGAGGAAAAGGTTCAACACGAGGCCAGAGTGCACACAGCACTCAGCTCTCAGCTAGCGCTGGCTCCCCACCTACCACATCCTCCCTCGAGGTTTCAGCTGCTTCATCACACTGCAAGGCCAGACTGTTGCGTTTCTGGGAGCTAAACAGAGGGTAAAGGGACTATTTTCATCAAAGGCACCCTGTAGATCATTTCCCTTTTACAAATCAATGCACCAGAAACAAGTCACTAGGTTGTGCCTTTTCTAGACGATTATGAAGTTCATCTCCATCCTTACTCTTTTTCATGAATAGACATTTAGTGTAGCCTGACTAGAAATGAGCTCAGAAGAGAAGGGGAGAAAAGGGGGGAATGACCGCACAATGCACTAATAAAGTACAGTTTTGAGAATGTATATGGACGGCTTCCTCTACCCAAAATATCTGATAATGTCTTCAAAGCACTTCTTTTATACCAACAATTGTAACCTTGCTATGCAACACAAGTTGCTTTAATAATTCTGCAATTTCCTTCCAGGTTAAAATCTTACTTGGAAATCTTGAAATGCGCAGCTTCCTCTAATGGATCTTTGATTTGCAAGGAACTGCAAAGCATTCCTATTCACTGGGGCATTCTGCTCGGGTTTGGTTTCACCCTATCTTCTCCGCTACCTGCATCTTTATTTCTCTGCCAGGAATATTCCTCCCAACAAAAGAGCATCTCAGGAGAGGAACATCTACTCTTCTCTTTACCCCGTCCTTCCTACTCTGTAGGAGAAGACAATACTACCTGATTGCAGGCACAGGGCCACATTTATAGTGAGTAGGGCCACTGGGTGTTAAAAGATCACACACGCCAGTGTAACTTTCTCTCTGGTATCGTCCTCTCTACTTTATTGATGCTGAAATGGTAAACTAAGCACCCAGGACTTTTCACCATGTGGGAAAAGGAGATCTCCTCTCCTCCCCTCCTCTTCCCTCCACTACTTTTCTCTCCCTCCCCTCCCCTCCCTCTCCTCTCCCTCCTCCTTTTAGGTGGTCTCCATGTTAAGAGGGCATTTCTCTGACATGAGATAAAGTTGAGCCATTTGGTTCTCATCTGTTCTCTCAAATGCTCTTGCTTGTTCTCTTATCTTTACACTTCGTGGAGTTTGGTAAAACTGTGATTCAGGTTTGGGCTTAGGGCAAGGAAAAATGCCCCATAAATCTTCAATCTTGGCTATGAGGTCCAGGCCAGCTTATCAGTGAGCTCTGTATTTACATTTTAGGCACAACCTAAATTTAGGCATCTCATAAGTTTTGGTATGTTTTGCTTTCATTTTCATTCATCTTTTTTTTTTTTTTTTTTGAGACATAGTCTTGCTCTGTCACCCTGGCTAGAGTGTAGTGGCATCATCAGAGCTTACTGCAACCTCAAACTCCTGGGCTCCAGTGATTCTTTTTCCTCAGCCTCCTGAGTAGCTGGGACTACAGGTGCATGCCACCATGCCCAGCTAATTTTTCTATTTTTAGTAGAGACGGGGTCTCACTCTTGCTCAGGCTGGTCTCAAATTCTTGACCTCAAGGAATCCTCCTGCCTCAGCCTCCCAAAGTGCTAGGATTACAGACATGAGCCACCGTGCCCTGCTTGCATTTTCATTCATCGTAAAAGTATTTTCTAGTACTTTAAATACTTTGAAAAAATTTCCTTTGTAATTTCTTCTTTGATCTATTGGTTATTTAGAAGGGTATTGTACACAAATACACAAATACAAGTCCTATGTATTTGTGTATTTTTCAAATTTCCTTGTCTTATTGATTGTGATTTTATGCCACTGTAGTCAGAAGTCATGCTTTGTATAAGTTCAAATATTTTAAATTTATTGAGTTATGTTCTATAACTTAGAATATAGTCTATCCTGGAGAACAGTCCGTATTCACTTGAGAAGAATGTATTTTCTATTGTTGTTGGTTGCAGGATTTTATAGATATCTGTTAGGTTTAGTTGGTTTACAATGTTGTTACAAACCCAACAGTACACTGTTATAATTATTACTCAGTATGATTTTATGAAGATGAGAAAAGAAAGCAAGTATATATTCACAGAGTTTGTTATACCAACTTTCTTATTTAACATTTCTCGTTCTTTTCATTTGTTCCTGTGGGTCCAAGTTACCATCTCATGTCATTTCTTACTCTAATACAGCTTTGCTCCCATCCCCCTCCTTTATGCTGTCATTGTCAAATGTATTATTTTATACAATTGCTTTTTAAACAATTTAAGAGAAGAAAGAAGAAGAAATATGCATTTATACTGTCTTTTACAATGATGTAATTACATTTAGTAGTACTCTTTGTTCTTTTACATGGGTTTGAATTGCTGGCTGGCATCACTTGTGTTCCACCTGAAGAACTTGTTTCTTTTAAGATCAGTAGTCTAGCAATCAATCCTCTTAGATTTTCTTTAGCTTGAAATGCCTTTATTTCATCTTTGGTTTTTGAAAGATAGTTTTACTGGATATAAGATTCTTAGTTGACAGGTTTTTATTTTCCTTCTAGCATTTCAAATATGCCATACCAATGCCTTCTGGTTTCTGAGACATCAGATGTTAATCTTATTTGGGTTCAGTTGTACATTATGAGTTTTGTTTTTTCTTGCTGCTTTCAAGATTTTCTCATTATTTTTCTCCTTCAACATTTTTACCCCCATGTGTTTGAGTGTGGCTCTCTGTGTGTTTCTTGTACTTGGAGTTAGTTGAACTTCTTGGATGTGAACATTAATGTATTTCATCAAGTTTCAGAAGTTTTCAGCCATTATTTCTTCAAATATTTTTTCTGCTCTTCTCTCTCCTCTATCTCCTCTCATTCTGGTAATCCCATTATGTATATGTTGGCATGCTTAGTGGTATCCCACATTTCTTTCTTGTCTCTGTTCTTGAGATCAAATAATCTCTATCTTTGAATTTGCTAATTCTTTCTTCTGCCAGTTCAAATCTACTATTGAGCCCCTCTAATTAATATTTCTTTTCAGTTATTGCACTTTTCAACTCCAGAATTTCTATTAGATTCCTTTTTTAAAAAAAAATTCTCTTTATTGGTAATGTATTTAATGAGGCATTGTCATCATCCTTTCCTTTACTTCTTTAAGCATTGTTCCTTTAATTCTTTGAACATACTTATAATAGCTGCTTTGAAGTCACTGTCTTGCTAAGTCTGATATCTGGGCCTTCTTGTAGGCAGTTTCCATTGACTACTTTTTTCCCCTGTGTGGGGGTTACATCATACTTCCTTTTTCTTTGCAAGTCTCATAATTTATTTTTGTTGAAAACAGGACATTTTAAATAATATATTGTACCAACTCTGAATGCTGATTCTCCCAACCTAGTACTGATTTCTTTAGTGACTTGGCTAGATTATTTTAGTGAAGTCTATTTTCCCAAAGTGTGAAATATCTGATGTTGCTCCTCAAAAGGTGCAGGCTTGGTTATATGCATAGTCACCCTGGGGTGACAGTGATTTTAGCAAAGCTCTTTTTGACTGTCTCTATCTCTGCTCTCTCTGTTAATTTGTCTGCTTCTGTTAGTGATCCCTAGCTATTAGGCTCCACTAGTTGTCACCTAATCATGCTATTGTTTTCAACAATGCCTTAGGGCATAAGTTGCTCCACAGTATAATCTAATTAAATGTACACTTTTGTAGGGGAGGTTTTTGAGGTCAGTCTTTGAGATTTATTCTGACCCTAGGAGGGCTCTTCTTAGCTGTCTCTTTCTCTGGTTCTCGCTGGTAACCCAGCCAGCCTATAGTTTAGCTTGTTGCTCTCATTGCACTACCAGCTTCCTCTTAATTGCTTTTCACCAAAATTTTCACTGTTTTCAAGAACTCCCTTCAGCTTGAACTTCTTCATGCTCTGTTCTGAATAAAGTCAGTTCCCTTTGGAAGAACTTCAGACTGCTATGTTCTTGTCACCTGCCTCTTCCCTTGGACAATATCTCTGCAATTTTGCTCTGGAACTGGGGGCAGGGACAGTGACCCACTTCTGTTGGAGTGATGCCTCTGCTTTATAAGCAGGGCACTGGGTGGAGCAGTAGTCTCTGGTCTTGTTGGCTTGCATCTTCCTTTGTGGAACCTCTGCCCTGCATGCAAGTGGGGAGTGAGGATAATTAGGGCCCCAGTTTTATCAGCCGACTTCATCTGGAGGAGAACTTCTGCCCTATGGGTGGGAGCTTGGTGTTAGGATGGAGACTCCTACCTCTTGTCTGCACTTGCCTGGAATTTAGCCTCTGCAACACGGAGCTAGGGGTGGAGGAATGAGAAATGTTGGTGGCCTACTTCTCCCAGGGAGATACTGTAGTCTGACTGGTAGCCAGGGGAAGAGGGCTATACCTCTTGGCTCTGCCCACTCAGGTTGGAGCTTCCATTACATTGACCTACTTGGAGTGGGGCGGGGGGCACGTTGGAGGGAACAGTTTGTGGTTCAAATATCACATTCAGACTGTTTTTCCCAAGATTTGGTAGATTTTCCTGTATGAATGTTTCTTCATTTTTTGTATGCCCTTAGGACAATTTCCAGAGACTTTAAATGGTTGTTTTAAAAACAATTTTCACCAGTATGGTTGTTTCACTGGCTCTGGGTCTGTGGAGCTCCTCATACCACCATCCTGGATATCATCTCCTAATAGCATCTTTTTTTTTTTTTTTTTTTTTTTTGTTGTTGAGACAGAGTCTCACTTTGTTGCCCAGGCTAGAGTGAGTGCCGTGGCGTCAGCTTAGCTCACAGCAACCTCAGACTCCTCGGCTTAAGTGATCCTACTGCCTCAGCCTCCCAAGTAGCTGGGACTACAGGCATGCGCCACTATGCCCGGCTAATTTTTTTTTTTTATATAGATTTTTAGTTGTCCATATAATGTCTTTCTATTTTTAGTAGAGACGGGGTCTCGCTCAGGCTGGTCTCGAACTCCTGACCTTGAGCGATCCACCCGCCTCGGCCTCCCAGAGTGCTAGGATTACAGACGTGAGCCACCGCGCCCGGCCCTAATAGCATCTTAATAGCACCAAACGTTTTCTTGACTGCTAACAACATTTGTCTTGAGCTTCTATCCAAAGTTTGGGTTCTGATGAAAAACCAGCGCACTATTAGAACTAAACTAGAGGTGAATTTGGAGATAAAGGTGCTGACCGATCACCCCAATAATGTGAAAACTTTATAGAGAGGCTCTGAGCACCATCTCCCTTGTGCATCCCAAGCACAGAATACAACAGGTGCTGATCAAAATAAAACACTAGACTAGGTATCAGAGGACAAAGGTACTAACTCTTAGCTCTCTCCCTGGTTTTCTGGATGACGAGCCAGCCAAACTCCTCTGAGCTCCAGTTCCCAGGAATAGTATATTGTGTTAAAGTATTTGTCTCACTGTGGTCCCCCAAACAGGGCAGGTGGTTTAGATTGTGTTTATAGTGGAGCAATTTTCACTAAATCAACCCCATTCCTTTTCCTTCCTCCTGTCCTTTGTGACTGACCCTGTGCATCTGTGAGGTACCTGTCTGGGTTTGGGGGGTTATTGCTGTTTTGGATTTGTGAACTTCAGACTGAGCCTTGGCCTATAAGCACCACGTTCAACACCTTGAACTTGTTGCATGAGGAAACAAAGTCACAAAGGCTTGTCCCTACCCTCACTAAATGTTTTTTTTTTTATTTCAGCATATTACAGGGGTACAAATGTTTAAGTTACATATTAAATGTTTTAATATGTGAAAGAAAGAGGAGTAGGACATTTGGAATTTCAGCTTCTGATCTTCCAGTCATGGTCTACTGTTCTAAGCCAGAATGATATCTTATCCTCCCCAGGCACTACTGTTTTTGGTTACTTAAAATGAAGTTGGTTTCCAGACAATTCATCCCACAGTTATGCCCATCTACCTGTGGAACTAAGGGTGTCTACAGCAGGATCTTTATGAGGGCCTGTGGCCCCGACTTAGTATTTACTGACTTCTCAATAAACACTCCCATCAGCCATTTGAATACCTTGGCGATCAAGGTTAATACGTCCCACCAGTCATTAAGGTGGTTAAAGTCAATCTCCTTCCAGAGATTAGGTTTAACAAGCTCAGCCACAGGACAAGAACTCTTTGGCCAAAAAAAAAAAAAAAAAATTCAGGCCTGAATTGAGAGCAACTGACCAAACCAAGATCAATCCAGGTTTCTCACTTATAGCAGCCAAAACATCCTCCTGCTTGGCAGGCCAAGTTGTTGGATTTGAATTGCTGACTGGGGTCACTTGCGTGCTACCCAAAGAGCTGTTTCTTGTAAGCTCAGTAATGAATTCTCTCAGATTTCCTTTAGCTTAGAATGCTTTTATTTCACAATAAAGTTGTTTAAAGTCTTTGGAGCCCAGTGGGGAGCTTAATGGTTATTGAGTTTTTGTTTTGGATGATGGTAAAGTTTTGGAAACAGATAATGGTGATGGTTATATAAGATTGTGAATATACTTAATGTCACTGAATTGTGCTTAAAAATGGTCAAAATGGCAAACTTCATTTATGTCTATTTTACCAGACGTGTGCATGCACACGCGAACACACACACACACACACACACACACACAGTCGGGGCCCAATTGCTGCTGGCTCTCTGTCCGAATGTTCCTCAAATTGCTTAATAACAACATCCAATCTGGGGCTTTGCCAGCATCTGAGTTTTCTGAAGAGCTTCAAAAGTTTCCTGTGTATTACTGCCATTAGTATAGCAAATGAAAAAGAGTTAACTTCCAAGGTCGCTACCTGTTTCTCCAGAAACCTGGAAGTGATGTATAGCTACGTAGAGTCCGGGGGTGTAGTGTGTGTATATGTGGCATTAGCCTGAGTTGGTATCCGCTTTCCTGTGCCCTTGTTAAGTGGTACCTGAAATAACTAGCAGGATCATTAAGTGGCTTACCCCAATCCTTCTCAGTTGTTAGACTTAATCTAGAATTAGGATGCTACAACCCCCAATTAACTGCCAATAGTTTTAACATCCTTTTCTGATTGACTCTGTCCTTTTCCTGTTTATCTGTTAGCCCGCCACAGCCTCGTGACCCAAGGCTCTGGAATGGATCAGCCGTCCCACTCGCTCCCTCCTGCCCACACCGCATCTCCATGGCAACAGCTAGTCAGGCCCTGCTTGGCTGCAGGTACCGAAGACCTCTCATCTGCAGCCTCGATCCTGCACCAGTCAGTCTTAACAAGCCAGCCAGTATGTTAGGAGCCTCATCCTCTGTAGCCAACGGGGTCTAGAACTGCCATCAAGCCTCCTTTGGGGTACACCGGGGGAGTACCTGTCTCCACTGGGTTGCCGTGACATTCAGACTGATATTCAGGCGAATGGAAAGGTTTCTGCCATGGGTTCCTACTTCAGCCTGAACTCATCATCTCCCCCCATCTCCTCCCACCCACCAAAGATGAAGCCATTCCGAGTTCGGCAGACCCCACCTGTGGCTGATTGCCACAGTCAGTTGGGGCAAGTCCTGTGCATCTCTCAAACTGTTCTTTTTCTGCGTCCCTGTTGCCTCTGCTATAGGTCAGGCCACATAATTTCCTTTTTCTGTGACTGCAAGATCCTCCAAATGGGTCCTTGTACCTCCCTGCTTGCTTTCCTTGCATCCAATCTCCACATTACAACCACTGAGAAAATGTCATCAAAAAGCAGACCTGCTCATGCCCTTCAAAAGCCATAGAAAGTCAGTAACTGGTTCCCGTGTCCTCAGGATAGATTTCAGACTCCCTAGCATGCCACGTGAGATCACACCTTTATAATCAGACCTCTGCTCCCCTCCCAGCCATCATCTCTTGCCTCCCACCCCCTGCACATTCTGACCTCAGCCCTACCAATTTCATTTACGTCCCCAAGGAGCCCTGTGCTCCTTCTAGCCTCTGTGACCTGGAACTGCTGCCTCCTCCACCTGCAGTGTCCTGTCCCCTCTCCTTGTGCAAAAGCCTCTCCGATCTTGAGTGAAGGGCCTTCTCTAAGTTCTCCTAAGCTTCCTGTGCATATCCCCTTTCTGCTAAACTGTCAGCTCCTCGAGGGCAGGGACTGTGCCAGCCTCCAGCTAAGTGCCTAGTGTAGTCACTCAAATATCTGTTGTATAAGTGAAAGAAAGAATGAAAACTAAGCCTCTGGAAATAAAAATGTCACCAATGCTGATTTAAAGTATCCTTTTCCAGAGTCTTCTTTTGTTGGGTGCAAATCATCCACCAACTGTGAGTTTGCTACACAGCCAAAGCATTGCGACTTGGACTGCTGGCCACTGTCCTTGGGGGCACTTCTACAAATGGGTCAGTTGCCCTAGCTCACCTCTGGCTATTCCTGTTGCCTTCTTTTCGTTAGTCACCAGGGAGGTCCTTGCAGGCCTCATGGATGAACCCATGTGGCCTCTGTCAGCAGCTGGAGAGCCATTCCTAAGAGCTGAGATAGTGAGTCAGCCCTCCCCCCTGTGCCCAGGGAAGATTCCTTTCTCACTGCTTGTGCAACTTCACTCAGGCTGTGTTTTCCTTAGCAGAGTCCAAGATTTGGAATCACAGTAAGAGAAAACGGCAGGTAATTTCAGGAATGGATAAAACTTGTTTCTCCAGGAGAGGGTTTTTTTGGGGGGGAGTCGTGGTGCGGGAATTGGTAAGTGGCCTGTGTTCACAGAGAAGTAAATAAATAAATAAAAGGACGACTTGAATGTATAAGGACCCTTGTTCCCAAGAGTGCAATGGATTATCTGGGAAAGCAGCTAGAACAAGGGCAGGTGCCCACCCACACGGGTACATGGTGTGGTATTAAAGACCATTCGGCCTTCAGCCCTGTTCCATTCACTTTTTCCTAAATCAACCTATCTCTCGTCTTCCAGAAATGAGAAGCCAACCAAATTTTCACTGTGGACCTGGATGGGATGAGAAAAGAATGAATTTTGTTTCAAACCGAGTTCCCTTGCTACCAGTGTAAGGTTTACACAGATGGGGAAGAATGGGGCTCTAGGTGGAAGAGGTAGCAATGCAAAGGCACAATCTCACTTTCCCCCTTGCAGTAAGTAAACAAAAGATCCATTAAATGAGAAAATGTATGTGAAAGCACTTGGCGTGCTTGGCAAATGGAGAGAGTCAATAATATTGACTGTTTTGTTTTATCTATGCTCAGTATTGGGATCCATAAGGCATATTTGTGTGTAGGAAGAATAACAGGGCTACCAAGCAGGTGTAGGGGTGTATTCTCTACTTGGGTGATAGTTAAAATTTTGCCATTAGAGATTCTTTCCTTTGACTCAATTAAAAAGCAAATACCAATTAGAGGCAAAACATTGCCTTTAGACATTTCTGTTTTACTGTTAATGGATGATTCTATTCCTTTTTTGTTTTTTACAGGCAGTAGTGGAAAGAACTTAAAGGCATTAAACATCATAAATGGGAGAAATGTACAAATTTTCTATTTCTTAAAGCTAACTTGAAAGCCTGTCAGTCCAAATGGAAATACTACTACTCTTACAACTTCTATTATAGAAATAAATAATCTTAACAAGTTTCTAATAGAGATGAGACACCAAATGTAGAAACCAAAGAACAACCTGGTCATTTGCCTCAGTGCGGAGGCAGTTTCATAATTGGACACGTTAGGAGTGGTAGAAGATCTTGTCTGTTGACAACTTTGAAAGTGGCAGTTGAGGAGACAAAAGGTAAACAGAAATCATAAGCATGTTTACATATATACAGCTCTTAATAGGTGGCTTTGAACTCTACTTCATTTACGTTAACACAACCCAAAACTAGAACTCAGAGTACTTGTTAAGTGCTCAATAAATGTTTGTTGAAACAAAACCAAACAAAAAACAGAACAAAACAAAACTGGTACTTGTCAACACTAGTCAGTTTTGTCCCACAATAGGGTCAATAAAACTGTCAGATGAATACAAGCTCTGAAAATGAACCAACCACGTCCTGTATGTGTTCCACCCTAGCCCACGTGGACTGTCAACAGTTCCTTGAGATGTGTCATCTTTACTACCTCCATCTACAGGTAAAGAAAGAAACCATGTCACCACAGGGAAAGGGGCTTGCTCAGATTAGCAAGAAAATTATTGTTAGCCCAGAGTCTAAGATTCTAAACTCCAAAATTAATAGCTAAAGTAAAAAGACGCAAAACATCTTATTGGGGGATTTTGCTTAGTATTTTAATCAAGAGCTGTCACAACTCAATAATTAAAAGGCAAAAGCTCCAAAAGAAAAATCAGCAAAGGACATGAACTAACAGATCCTAAAAGGAGATCTCTGTCACAATCAAAGGAATACTGTATTTTTAACTAGTTTCTCCCTAAAATGTGAGTGCAGAGCTTTCTGGCAAGATGGCCCAGACTAGATCTTATAGCCAAGGTTGAAGATATATGGCCCCTTTTCCCTGTCCCAACCCCAAACTGGAATCTTGTAATTTTAACATCCCCCTACACACCCACTGGGGGGTAAAGACACAAGAAAGCCCAGGGCATTTGGAGGAACAGGTCAGCTTTGCCTGGGCCTCACAGACAAACATCAGCAGCTGAGGAGGCAGGGTGCAGGGGCAGCCTCATGGAGCCCGTGGTCCCTGATGTCCCCTGGGCCAAGTCAAACCTTGTCTACTTTGCTGCTTTGAGTAGCAAGAGCCCCATAGTCTTGCTACTCAAAGTATGGTCCCTGTGCCAGCCGCATAGACATCTAGGAGCTTACAGAAATGCAGAATCTCAGGCTCTCACCCCAGGCCTCTGGAGCCAAATCCCAGGTGGCCCCAGAAGTGCAGCCCTAGGGCACCTGGCTAAGGCTTCACTCACTGCAGGTGCTCGATAAATGTCTGCTGATTGAACAAAACAGTGGACAGGATGATCTCCCGGGTCCCTTCAAAACTAAATCATGGGACTTAATGAAAACCGTCACTACTCAGGTGAGTAAAGTACAATCGTGCGTCACTTAATGACAGGGACACGTTCCGAGAAATGCATCCTTAGGTGATTTCATTGTTGTTCGAACATCACAGAGCGTACTTAGACCTAGATGGTGAGCCTACTGCACACCTACGCTGTACGCTGCAGCCTGCTGTTCCTAGGCTACAGACCTATGCAGCATGTTCCTGTGCCGAATATAACACAGCAAGGCAAATTATAACAAATAGTGTTTGTGTATCAGAACATATCTAAACATATAAAAGGGATGGTCAAAACACAGTAAATCTTACGGGACCACCCCCAAACCTGCAGTCAGTCGGCTGACTAAAACGTCGTTATGTGGGGCATGGCTGCATCACCCATTTTACAAAGGGTTTGAAGTGAGATTAGAATGAATAACAGTGCTTTGGTACTGATATTTTCAAAAGTGGCTTCAGAGTTTCTTATTAGGATCATGTCACTGGGCTTCTTTATATGCCCAGGAGGCACCAACGAGGTCTAAATCCTCGCTCATCCTTTCCAGTCCACCTCTCACGAAAAGGAAAGCACCGGGGACCTAAAATCGAACGAGGAGGCATGAGAACAACAGGGCTGACAAGGCTGGAGGAAAGGCCCACCAATGTAAGGACATTGCTCTTTCCCCCGCCTTTTGACAGAGCAAAACCCACGGCGTTCAGCCTGCGCTATTTGGGCACATGTGTGGAGCGGCTGGGGAGGTGGGAAAAGAAGGACTAGGAAGAGAAAAGAAGACGCCAAGCATCAAGGACCCCCATGCTGTCCTATGAACGGACACAGGCAGAGATGCCACTTCTGGCCACTAAAGTCCTTTTGAGGCAACTGTGTGCTGCCATCATCATCATCATCATCATCACTTTAATTCTACATGCTGTCTGCCAGCCTCTTTACTGAGCAGAGCAGCTTAGTGGCGACCAGGCTTCTAGCTTCAAGGTTGCCCACAGCCCTTAGGTTGCCAGAAAATCAGTTACAAGCAGGGAGACAAAAGCGATCTAGAGGATGGAGAGGCATTCTGAGTTCCGCTAATGATGAGGTGACTCACGGGCTGACTCAGACGAAGGAACGAGAAGCCTGGGAGAGGGGAGGCGGTGGGGTGCAGACCTTAAAGGAGTCCTGCTGAAATGTTCACATAGGAACTAGGAGGCCAGGGACACGGTGTTATTTAGAGAACTGCCTGCAGCTCTGGCGTTGGAGGGAGGAGCGGATTCTGAAAACAGAGGGAGAAAATTGCATTTGAGGCCAGAAGCTGAGTTGTGAATCTGTAGCCTTCTGTACTTTGAGAAATGCGTAGCATTCGCTAGTGACACTGGCGTGCTCTTTGGCAAATCTCAGAATATTAACTTAATAGGCATTAATTGTCTTCAGAGCCCTGGGAGTAGAGGTAAATCGGGTACCACTCTCTACTTGTCTAATAAACTCAATTAGAAAAATGGGCCTCTTTTGACTTACTTTAGTATTTTATTTTATTTATTTTGTTGTTGAGACAGAGTCTCACTCTGTTGCCCAGGGTAATAGAGTGCCGTGGCATCAGCCTAGCTCACAGCAACCTCAGTCTCCTGGGCTCAAGCAATCCTTCTGTTTCAGCCTCTCGAGTAGCTGGGACTACAGGCATGCACCACCACGCCTGGCTAATTTTTTCTATTTTTAGTAGAGACAGGGTCTCACTCTTGCTCAGGGTGGTCTTGAACTTCTGAGCTCAAGCGATCCTCAAGCCTCGAATTCCCAGAGTGCTAGGATTACAGGCGCGAGCCACCACGCCCGGCCTTTCTTTAGTATTTTACATTTGGATAAGCTTGTGATCCACCTTGTAATTATAGACATACTTTTTAAAAAATTAAACACATAACTGAGGCATTTTCTCTCTTGTTAATGGCTACTTGGGGTTTTGAGTTTGGAGATTTCAGGGTCACACATCGTTACGAAGGTTGGTAACTGCACGGTCTTATAAGGACTGTACTGAAATGATATGACTGTCTCCCCGCCGCCACACACTGTACCTAGGCTCCCTGAAGAGCATGTAGGTATGAGATGGCTGGACACAGGTATAAACCACTTGAGTGACACAGTTTTTCTCCATGTGCTAAATAGCCCACACACAGATCAAATTCATAGCCTTAACCCATTTAGACAACATAAAAACCAACAGAGCTATCTAAAAATAATTTTGGTTGATCACATATGTATAGGTAATTTGGTGACTATTGTCTCAAACGTACTTCCCTAGAGTGGTTCCATGGCTGTGGAAAGGCATGGCTTCTTGGGCAGGTGGGCCATTTGTGAGCTTTCATGGAGATAAAAGATACTTTGCTCCAAAAGTAAGTGTTTCAGCTTTGCCTGTCCTCAACAGACCACAACAGCAGTTGGCCATGTTTGTTTCAGCCTTGGCCAACTAGTTTTCCATTACCACCAGGTTTGCCGTATTTAATCTTGGGTGTTTTGAAACATTATTGATCCCAGTGTGTCTGATAATTGCAAAAGCAATGAGAATGCTGAATGTCCTGTTGACAATAGGTTTATGATTATGATGAAAATAAGAGATTAACAGATCGAATGTGGTAGGAAAAATTCCTGATGTTGCATGTGGTAAGAGATGGATCATTAGTCAATAGGGGTGATTCTGAAAGACAAAGGAGGTTCAAAACATGTGAAAAATGCTGGCTGGGTCTACACGATGAACAGCAATCAGCAAGAAAGGAGGAAAAGTAATCCAAGAAATGGAAACAATTTTGAGTGTATGATTAGAGAACTGGCATCAACTTTGAATGCCTATGATCCAACTATTAATTCAAGTGAGAGCTAAAATTATGTTCAAGCATTTAAAAGCTAGGTGTGGTGAAAGTTCTCATTCTGAAACCTTTGCTGAACACCAGAGATGGTTCCACAGATTCAAGACCTGTTAGCTCTACACACACTTAACTCTCAATGGGGGTCGCTAAGGAGTTCTTTATGACACTTGGCAGAGCTCATTAAGGGATGCCTTGACTGATTTGTATGAACTGGTCTATTTTGGATAAAGTGGCCCACTAGAATGGATATTAGCAAGAAGTAGAGAGTTCTGCCTAGTTTTAAATCTTTGAAGCACCAATGTATCTTTCTAAGCTTAAATCACTCTTATCCAGTTTGTCTTACTAACAGTCTTTCAGAATCCACCTATTTGTAAGGTGTATATACTTTTCTGTATATTGTTTTGAATCATGCTTGTTTACTTAAGATTTTCCTTTAGCTCTTAGCTAGTTCTTTAATGACAGCTGATATCCTATTTCCTTCCTGCGTCATTTGATCCACCTTTCACTGAACTCATAAGAATGTTGATATTAATATTTGCCATAAATTATGTTTCTCTGAATATTTTATTAGGATAAATTAGTAGAATGAAATTAAAGGTCACAGTGCATGAATGTGTTTAAAGTGCTAATATATTTCCAAATTTACTTCTGAAGTGGTTTTGCCAATTATTAATATCTCTATCAGAAAAATATCAATATTCCTATTTCCATATGCCTTTGTTGATACTAGATGCCATTTTTCTTTTACTTTCATTTTGGGGAGAAAAGAATTTTTAATGTTTATTTGATTGTTATTGACATCTCTATGATTTTTAGTTTATGTCCTTTGCCAATATTTCTATATGGGTATTTGCCTTTTAATTATTGATTTGTAATAGCACTTTATATATTAAGGAGAGTCTCTCTTCCCCCCAATTTTTCATTACCCTTTTAACTTTATTTATAGTGTCCACCATTGTTTTTTCATCTCTGCAGCTGAGATAATATCAGACCCAATTAATTCATGTGTCTTATGGGAAGACTAAATGAGGAAATATTTGTAAAAATGCTACAGTACAGGGGTTTTTGTTTTTTAATCACATACTTCCAATGATGATGCTACCCAGAAATCAAGAGGGTTGGTCTGCACATCTAATATGAATTTGTAGACAATTTAACTCTTATTCTTGGCTCTAGCAATCTCTTATAAAACAAAAAGTTAATTTAAACATTTTGTATCATAGTTATTAGGAACGTTATAAAAATAAACAAAGATTGGCTATAGAAGCACTCTGAGATTTTTGGATGATTTCACATAAAACCAATCTGTTGCATTATTATTCTTTTCCTTTCTTTTGAAAACTCTAATTAATCCAGTACAGGCTGATTATAACAGAAAAGGCAACCATATTTGTGACTATTTTTACCTCAGGCTGGTAAGTTATGCGCTGCTCACCTTCCCAAATAGTCCTAGTCTCATCCTTTCTTTGTTTGAAAACAACAAGAGGTCAGTCTGTGAAAAATTCTTCTCCAATAGAAAGAAATGTTTTTAAAAATTATATATTTTAAGCTCGGCGTGGTGGCTCATGCTTGTAATCCTAGCACTTTGGGAGGCCAAGGTGGGAAAATTATTTGAGGCCAGGAGCTTGGAGACCATCCTGGACAATAGCAAGACCCTTTCTCTAAAAAAAAATAAAACTAAACTAAAAAACAAATACATATATATACATATATACACACACACACACACACACACACACAAATAAGCTGGGCATGGTGGCATGTGCCTGTACTCTGAGGCTGAGGCAGGAGGATCGCTTGAGCCCAGGAGTTTGAGGTTGCAGTGAGCTTTGATGGCCACTGCACTCCAGCCCAGGCAACAGAGTGAGACCCTGCCTCTAAAAAAATTAAAAATTATATATTTTTAGAAATAAATAATAACACAATATTTAAAGGCATCCATGAAGTCTGGCTCCCACTGATATCTCTGTCCTCCCTCCGCCCCCCACTCTGGTCTCCATGGTTTCTTGGGCATCCTCCCAGTGTCATCATATATGCAAGCAAATACATATAGCTATTATTATTTCCCTTTTCATATGCAAAAGTGGCATACTCTGTTCTCTATCTCGCTTTTTTTCAAGTTAACAATATATCTTGAGTAGAAGACCTTCAACGGAAAGACAGTTAATGTAAACATAGGACATCATGACACCGGCATTAAACAAGAAGATTTTCAAATTCCTTTCTCACCATACATAAGAATGGTAAGTATACGGGGTAACACATATGTAGCTAACTAGCTTGATGTAGCCATTCCACAATGTATGCATATATTAAAACATCATGTTGTACACCATAAATATATATGATTTGTATTAGTCAATTAAGAAAATAAAGAAAAGAAAAGGACATTGTAAAAATACATAAATGGAGCACACACATCCCCCCCCCCCAATTCCTGTCATGGTTCTGCCACCATAATCATAGAATCTTGACGTTGGATGGTGTGGTGAAAGGTTTGCTAGTCAGGTATCAAAACCTCGTTCCTCTTTTTGCTAAGAAAACAGCTAGACTGCATTTAAGCCTCCCTCGAGTTTAGATGTGGTCATGTGACTGAATTTTAGTGGATAGAATGTGAGCAGAGTTTACATGTAACACCTCTAGGTCCAGCCCATAAAAACCTCACCACACAGCCGTCGGTGTTCTCTCCCTGTGTGTCAGCAGGATGTCAATGCCCAGAGCGGCCCCGCAAGCCATGCGTTGAAGACGGCAGAGTCACAAGATGGAAGGGCCTGGTTCCCTGAATTACCACTTGGGAGAGAGCCACCACCATGAGAAACACTCAGTTTGGACGTTCTATGAGTGAGAAATAAATTTCCTATCATGGTTGACCCATGAGACACTTTTAGGTTTGATTATCACAGCAGCTAGTATTGCCTTAATTACCAAAGCAACCTCAGAGTCCCTCTAGCCCAAAGTCTCTCTGTCCGGTGCATAAATATCTTCCTCAGCATTCTAGACTTCTGGTCATCTTATCCCCTAAGTGATCACACAACCTCCAATGGACTTAGGATATCCTTGCAGAAAGTGGCTGTGCTAGTCATCATTGTGTCTTCAGTGCCTCGCATGGGCTCAACAAATGTTTTTGGGTAAATGCATGAATAACTGAACACCTCCAGAGATAAAGAATTAATTCACGACCATACCAGTCAGTTTAACATACTTCAAGCAGCTTGAGTTATTAGAAAATGACTGATATGGAGTTCAAATTCATCACCCTTTAACTTGTACCCATTTAGGATTGCCCTTTGCGAGTACACAAAATAAGTCCAAGCCCTCTTTAAGACAGCCCTTCAATTATTTCACAATAGCCTCTCGCATCCCTTCCATGACAAATCCTCTGGTCTCCAGGCTAAATAGTTTTAATATTTGTCAATTGTTCTTCTTAGATTATAGTTACTAGAACTCTTATCACCCTCTGGGCACACTCAGGTTTGTCACTGTTTCCTGCTCAATGGGTACTCAGGACAAAACATTATACTCTTGGCACACACTGATCAGCCTTTGATGGGACCAACTGCCCCTCCTAGTCAGGACTCCACACTTTAATTAATGCAGCTTAATATTTTAATTGTCTTTGAGGTGGCCATATCACCTGGTGACTCATTTTAAGCTTGTGATCAAGTTTCGTACCTCTTCTCTGTCTTCTTCCCTGGCTCCAACATACACACCAATTCACGGTGTGACCTTGGAAAAATCACTTCACTTCTCTGAGCCTCGTTTCTCACGTGAAAGATGAGGTGGTTGGATCAGATGATTTTTGAGATATTTTTCCCATTCTAATATTCTTTGAGTCTAAAGCAGGAATTTCCGAGAGCACTCACGTTGCACTTTGATGTAGAATCCCCCACTCCTAGCAGTATGGGAGTGTAAATCTTCCCAGAAACATTAAACTCATCAAACAACATGAAACTGCATCGGTCATTTTCCTCAGCTGTATTAAACTTGTATCCACAGATAACTGGATACTGTGTGATAAATTGTGTATATACACTAAGGCCAGTGGATTATATTGGACTGCAGTGGTCAAGAAAAGAGAAAGTCAGACATAGGCAAAAACAAACAAACAAACAAAAAAACAATGAGAGCACAGGGAACCAGGGCTTTGTTTTCTGTAAAGATACTGTCCATCACTTTTTTAACCCAAGGGATAGTGACCATCAGAAAGGAGACATACAATTCATTCAACAAAAATCCTGTTTTGATGTGTTGTCAATGTCCTCATGCCATTTCACA
The DNA here is from genome assembly GCF_041146395.1 of Eulemur rufifrons. Taxonomy (NCBI): domain Eukaryota; kingdom Metazoa; phylum Chordata; class Mammalia; order Primates; family Lemuridae; genus Eulemur; species Eulemur rufifrons. The sequence goes on along the minus strand of NC_091011.1, from coordinate 81,350,203 downwards.
CACTGTACAATCATACAAACAAACAAACAAACAAAAAACTCTCAGTCATTGGGCAAATAAATGGTGTTTGTGGGGAGAATCATATCACGTCTCCGTATCTCTTGCCCTTGGTCAATTTCTCATAAAGCAGACATTTTACATGTTTTTAGCTGGTTAATTTCTCCTGGTATTTCTGCCTGACAGCCCTCAATCCATCCCTAGCAGGTTGGATCCACCTCCCACCCTAGCCTAAGATTCTACAAATTATTATTTGACCTCCTTTGAAAAACTCATTGCCAGCTTTATAACCCGATCTGGGCACACTCCCCATCGGGCCTGCATTTCCTGTGGATGATGCATTGGTTTCCTAGGTGACAGTGGGAAGGAACAGACCTGTTAGCTTGTGGCTTCTGACTCACTCACTGAAATGGACGTCACAGAATCGTGGCAGAACAAATGGATTCTGATAATAAGCATGTGCTTAGGTAGCAGCGGGGCACTAACGGTTAAAACAATCCCATTGTACCAGCTCTCCCTCCTGCAAAGCAAGCCAACAGACCGACATCAATATCCGATGTGAAAAAACAAACAACAGATTTGAAACCTCTCTGAACTCCCAGTCATATGTAAGTTCCCAGCAGAGTCCTGTTCACCTCCCCAATATTTTGCTCCTTTCCCTGCAAAATTTCCTTTTCCTTTCTGGAATGTAGAAATACCAGGGTTCTCTAAAGAAATGTTATATGGAGGCTGAAAAGAGGGAGAGATGGAAATAAGTCAAAAACTCACCGAAAGTCTGCTTACAAAGGTGACAGCTGCTTTTGAACTTTCACATTTGTTCCCTGAGAGGGGAAAGTAAACTCACAGTGGACTAAACAATCATCAGAGCCCAGAATGGAAAATATATTCTGCTGAGCAATTAATCTTTAGAAAAGTTGGATTTCATGAAACCTGGAGACAGTCTCTCTCTCTCTCTCTCTCTCTCTCTCTCTGTCACACACACACACACACACACACACACACAGAACGACTGAGATTATCTTTCTAGCTACCTCTTTTTGTATCAACTGATTGCAGCCATGTACAAGTCAAAGGAGACTACCTGGAATAAAAAACAGAAGAGTTCCTTTGTCCTTCATGTCTGAACCAGTGAAGACTGAATGGATTCTTTAGATTCTTTAATTCCTTAAATGCCAAGCAAACCTAAAGGTTCCCTACTGGAGATAATGCATCTTGTTTTCCACTGGGCCTTGAGGGATGCTTTAAATAGCATCAGCAAGCATCCGAATGAATTAGACAGCAAATGTAGGTTAGCTTTATTTAGACAGATAAAGACAAGCAGAGAAAGTTGTCTGGTTCAAGGGCAGTGCAGCCTGACATGACAGCATTTCTCAGAGGAGGGGAAATTGCTTTGGGAGAGGGAGATATTTTGGGCAAAGAGCAAAGTTTCTTGATCTCCAGGGAAAGTGATGCTAAGTTCTTCAGTATGGAAGAGCAGGAATTAAGAATGGCATGCCACTCATTGAAGGAAAGAGCTGTAGATTTAAAACGTAAAACAAAACTTAGCATCTTGAAGATCGCACACCAGCTTTTCTCTCTCCCATTCCTTGGGAACTCCAGCAGAAAGGACAAGTTTCCCAGAACGTAAGCTGGGCTAGAGGGTTTCTGCAACTCCTCTGGAGTGAGACTTGAGATCCTCAGCAAATTCTGAGTCAAGAAACACATGCACATAAAGGGCCCCTGGAGATGTGGAAGCCCAGAAAGGAGGGAAACTGGCAAATTTGGGCACATTCACTCATTAAACAAAAATGCAAACACTTGAAAAGAAAATTGTAACTGATGGGTTTGGTTTATTTTTTCCCCCTCTCCCTCTGCCTCCTTTCTTACCTTATTTTCCGAAAATAAAATAAAAATGTTTTCTTTTTTATTAAAAAAAAATGCTTCTTTCTATACCTTATCTGAAAACAAATGCCTTATGGAAGGCAGTTGGTCTAGAAAAAATATAACTCTGGGGGGTTTTCTGTTTTGTTTTTGCTGTGATGTTTATGGCTTCTCTAATTTTTTGCTGGTTTTTCCTCGGTTGACAAAAGCCAAATGATATTCGATATCTAAAGTTCAGCCTCTTGTAGCCTCATTAATAATTAGTTTAAAAAGAGAAAAAATTTCAATTAGTAGATTTAAAGTATTTGAGTAAATTATAATTGTAAATGTTTAATAATTTTGTGAGTAGACCCATTTATACCTAATACCTTCTTATGTTCGTAAAGTAATAATGAATTTAGATTTGTTTTAAAAAGTGTTTTAAAAAGATCAAAAACTTCGTTTTGCATAGATTTTCATTTCTCCCCAAAACTAATTTTTCAGATATTTTCTTTTTCTAAGGGTTTTATAACTTCTGAAAATTATATATCTTTATATATCACCAAGACAATGTCATAGAGATAAAATATGTCATAATCCTGTCATGAAGCAAAATGTAAAACTTCGTTTGAATTAGGCATTTATGGCACTTTCTTTGCACTTATCATCTGTTCACCCATTTCATTCACCCCTTCCTTCAACAGTTATGTACTGAGTACCCACCGCATGCAGATAAAGTGAGCGTCACACATACTTTTTCCCTTTCTTCACCGCTGGCTGCTTTTCTTTCCCTAATCAATTCCTCTCCACTCTGTGCACCCCAAACTCCCTCTCTAGTTCCCTGGTTGATACACTAGAGTAGGTACTAAAAATCTATTCACTTGAGAAGTACGGCTTTTCACTTTAACAAAAGCACACAAAACTTCCCTAGTTCACTGCCCAAAACTCAATATTCTTTTAACTATTTGTGAGACTGGCAAATCAGTTAATCATCTGAAGCCATTATAATTCTAAGGAGGTGATGGAAAGACAATCACTATAATTATAAAGTAATAGATTCAAAAGACTTATCTGAGACCTCAAGGCCACGCTTATTCCAGTACTATATTAACATTTTATAAACCCCCCTCACCTAAAGCCAGTCCTATAAAATCTTGACGTGTATAGTTATAAGAATCTAATCAAAAGGAAAACTGACACCCCCCCCCACTCTGTTTTCGGTAGAGGAACTAACATTTCTACATAAACTGAAATGAAAGCACTTAATAACATCCCTGGGATCTGTATTTTTTGCTCTGATATCTTCAATCACTTCACAATTAGAGTATCTCTTTATTAGAATTTCTCAATTTGTGCTAATAATTAGGAGACCTTTTACATGCTCTTCAATAAGTCAGTTTCAGAACTTGGTTTTAATATTTTTAAGTGCTGGAGCAAAAACTTTTATATGGAGGTAGAAAGCAAAGTTACAATTAATCACGGATCCAAATAAATAAAATACAATGTATGTAACTTTAAAAAATTATAGCAATTTTTTTGTTTGTGTTTTTCTGTGGTCTTCATGTTTGCTGCACTAAATATTATGATTTCAGGAATTTTATAACTCTGTAAAGAAGAAAATACTGTAATAGCATTTGACTAGGTAAAATAAGAATCACATTTTATTTTTATTTTGTGACATTTGTGGTTCTTCAGCATGACATTGGCATTCTTCCTCTTCTGATGCAACTTCCTTCTCTGTTTCATTTTGTTTTGGTTGAGGCTGTTTCAGTCTTTCAGCTTGTCTGCGAGGTTCTGAGCTGTCACTTTGTTTTCTGACTATCCACTTCTGTTTTCTGTGGCAACACCTACATGCAAACATCTCGCCGCCCATCCAAATGGACACACACCCACACGCGCTCAGACTCATACACACACAGGCACAGATCTGCATGCACGAGCACGCACACACGCACAGCCTCCGCGCTTCCGTCCTCCCGCAGAGAGCTCAAACCCCTCCAGCTGTTTTCTGGCCCTGGCCACAAAGGCGGCCGCAGAGTTTCTAATGTCAGTTCTGTGATCGGAACCAGCACTAATACAAGCAGCTGCTTCCAAGGAAGCACTTACGTCACCCAGACCAAGGAGAAGACAGCTGTGCAGGTTCAAGATGGTAGAGCCAGATGCTTCAGGCCACGTGTCGTGATCAGAGGAGAAGGAACAAGAGCTGGGGTTCTACCTGAAGAGCTTTGTCCCAACTGTCTGTTGACAGCCATGTACTGGTATTTCCAGTCCCATCTCTCTCTGAAGCTGTCCCTGACATGCCACTGTTCCCCCACTCTGCACTCCCACGGTCCTTGTTTAGTGAGATGCTTATCTCCCCCACCCCAATAAGCCCATTAGATTGAAAACTTAGAGGTCCCCACTCTGTCACCCAGGCTGGCATGCAGTGGCACGATCACAGCTCCTTGCTGCCTTGAACTCCTGGGCTAGACTGCAAACTTTTAAAGGCACGGACCTTGGCTGATGCATCTTTTATCTTAGCACCTGGCGCATCGCAGGCATTCAGTCAACGTTCAGTGGACGAATGGAATCCACTGCTCCCCTCCCGTGGGGAAAACAGAGAGTGATTTTGGTGGAGGGGGAAAGAGAAAGGTGTCTCTTCTCCTCTTTAAAGTTACATGGGGAGTGAAGAGACTACCTCACCTCGTGGACTCCGTGTGACAGTGCCTCAGCCACAAACAGAGCGGCTGCCTCCTCCTCATCCCACCGCTGGGATTTCTTCTAGTGACCAATAAATAAGTCCAATCCTACTGACGAAATAAGCCTTTGAAAAACTTGCAGCGCAAATGAGAAGAAACTGTTATAGCAAGGAAGGTCGTGTGAGTAATGCGAAAATGTGGCACATGTCTTTTAAATTGATTAATAAGACTCATGTCGCAGAGTACAATGTTTCAACATTTAAAATGTTTTAGCATCAAGAGAGGGTACGGATGAGATGGAACTGCGTGAGGCTCTTTACTGACATGATCTCATTTTAATCCTCACAAAAACCATAAAAGAGATATTATTGTCTTCACTTTACAGATGAAGAAAGTGAGGCTCAGAAAGGATAAGAATTAAGAAGTCCTAATACCAATACTCAGCAGAGCTTAGATTTGAACCCCAATCTGCCTGTCTCCAAAATCCTTTCTCCATTCCTCTTGATCCCTCCCAAGAGCTACTTTTAAAATGTTGACATCAACTTTTCAGAGAGGTTGAAAAATAAAGATTGAATATTTATTGAGCAATGATGATGGGCCACACCTGAGGCTGGGGAACATAGAACAGAATAGAATAAAGCATCCTGTGCTCCAAGAGCTAAGTACCGGGTGCAGGAAGCTGCTGCGTAGACACAGGCTGAGTAGCAGACAATGATGTAAGGGTCACCGTGAAGAGGATCGTCTTGCATTTGAGGACTAAGGGAAGGAGGGGTTGGTTCTTGTTGTGCAAAGAGGGCAAGGAAAGTTTCGCTGAACACTGGGAGATGGTTCCGAGAAGATGCTGAGCAGAGCAGGGAAGGAGGCCCAGGGGTCAGGACACAGCAGAGGAAGGGAACAGGTCACAGGAGCTGGGTAAAAAAGTTCACGGGAGTCCAGTGTATGGCTGGAATAGCGGAAGGTGAAGATGGGTTGGGGGCAGACCATAGAAGGCTTTGAATAAGAGTCTGAATTTGAAATGGGGAATTACTGAAGGTTCTTGAGTAGGGGAAGGCAAAGACCCAACCAAATCCTTGACTAAAACATCCCAAATTATTGCTGAATCCATCCTGACACCAGATCACAAGTACACAAAGTACATAAAGCAGAAAAATATAGAAAATCAATATTCTTAATCAAGACTCAAAAAAAAAGGCCCACTTACTTATGAAAAAAAAAAAAAAAAAAAAAAAAAAAAACACAGCAAATGAAGGGATATATCCTGAAAGCACAACTCGAGCCTGGCCTGCCCTCTTCCTTCTGCAGTGGCCAGGAACGGGCCCATTCTCATGACTCACAAGACAACCCCCATCAACCCAAAGACCTGGGGCAAGAAATGCAATCCCCTCCTCCCCCCAGAGAAAAAAATTCCAGCCGGGGAAATGACAATTCCCTTCCCTTCCTTCCTATTCAGAAGCCAGATCATGAAGTTTGCTAAACTCTTCTCTCACCTCAATACGCCAGACAAACATGCTAGAATGGGAACTGGATCCTGATGGCTTAATTGAGTTAAAAAGAAAAGTGCAGATCCTCTAAAAGCCTCTCAATGGTCTCAGAGAGGCTCTCACGGCTCTGAAAGCCCCGTAGCGTTTCTCAATTCCTTGGTTAGGGAGGAGCAGAATGATTTTCCTAGCACAGAATTCAAAAGCTCTGGAAGTCAGCAGTTCTGAAAGACTGCAGAAAGGTCTTGTTTACATTTTTCTCTTGGGCTGAAACCCATCTATTTAAACTTTAACCAGAGGCAATTATGAAACCATGGTGAGCCAGAGATGGCAGCCTGCACAAGACAGGGAGACAGATGCCAACAGTCTGGCATTGAGGGAGGAAAGAGAGAGGAATATTCTGAGAAAGGGGCCAAGGAGGAAAAACAAAGAAAGTTTTGGAAGCAAAAGGTGTCACCTTGGCAGCTGGTCTTCATCGGTGCAGGGGGAAAGTGGGGGGGGGGGGGGCGGGCAGGGGGAGGTGAGGAGGGAGGGCTGGGCTGCCACCAGCCCACCAGTCCAAAAGTCCCACCCCGTCACAGACGACTGCTATAGCACCACTGTTTACACCCTTTTTCCCCTCTTGGGTCAAAAGTGCATTAACCCAGAGACTCAGCAGCCAGGAGAGGCCGGCCTGGAGCAGACACACCCAGCCTGCCCGGACACAGGCCCTCTTCCTCGAAGACCAAGCCTCCTCTTCAATTCAGGTTTTCCCAGCAAAGACCTGCTACAGAGACGTGCTGAGCAGCCCAGTGACGTCCGAGGAAATACCCCACTTGACAGAGGACCCTACTCTAGTTGCTGACAAACTGAACAAGTTAGCATGCCCTGGTCTGGCTCCTAGAGTTTGGTGAATCCTAAGAACAAGCTCAGGAGAGACAGCGGTTGCTCCAAAGTGAATGCTTTTATTCTGGATCTAAGGATGCCCGCGGACCTGACACTGACATTGGGGCCGGTTTTAGAAGCATATACAAAATGTGAGATCCACAGGACGTGGACTGCTATGGACTGAATGTTTGTGTCCCCCCCAGATACATATGTTGAAAATCTAACCCGCAAGGTGATGGTATTGGGCGTGGAGACTTTGAGAGGGGATTAGGTCATACGGGCTCCGATTAGTGCCCTTATAAAAGAGACCCCAGGGAGCTGCCTTCCTTCCTTCCACCATGTGAGGGGACACAGTGAGAAGATGCCATCCATGAGCCAGAAGGTGGGCCCTCACCAGACCCCAAATCTGCCGTGCCTTGATCATGGACCTCCCAGACTCCAAAACTGGAAGAATAAATTTCTTATGTTTATAAGACACACAGTGTATGGTACCTTGTTGCAGCATCCTGAATAGACTAAGACACCCGCTCCCCCAATCTCTCCATGTCAAGGGGCCTGACATTCTAGCCCTTGATATTCACTCCTTTAAGTTTTCAAACTTTTTGGTGTTGGTGTCCCTATTAAAATGCAAATGCCATGTATAGAGGAGAGGCCATAACTCAGATGTGATCAGCTAATTTCCTAGCAAAAATTTACTTTCTACCAGTTCTAGCCAGCTTAGCAGCATCAGGGCCCTGTGGGGAGAAGATCCAGGTAAAGCGTTTTGGAGATGGGGAATAGGCAGAGGCTTTGAGATTTACGAGCAGGAAGCTGGCAGGAGCCGTGGAAGAGGCGGAGACAAATCTCTCTGTATAGCAATGAGGGCTGGTCCTCCAACCCAAGTCAGAGTTTGTGCAGGGAGCAGAAACCCAAGTTCACTCTAACTTTCTGTAAACTCTTCTTCTCTGCTAACCAGTTGTTACTAGAGAAAATCATTTGGGGCACAACCAGAGGGACACGTGGAAAGTCAGAGGATTGGAAGAGCACCCTGGGACATTCAGGGCCATGGCCGTGAACTTCCAGGGCAAGGAGGCCAAGGTCATGGGCTTCTCTCCAGACCAGTTTGCTACCCTCACCAGAAGATCTGTCCTACAGCTCTGAACTGCTCTCCTGACCCCAGCCAACCATCTAAAAAATTCATGATCCTGCTCCCAATGTGAGGATGACTTTCCTGCAAACTCACCTTGATGGGTGAAGGATCCCAAGGTAATGTCCTGGCTTATGTGGGGGCAGGGCGCTTCATATGAGGAAGATAGCACAGTGTTTGAAATTTTGTTTCTTAAAGTTTGCAAGGGTAGAATTTGCTTCCTTGTGCTTTGATCTCTGGAGAGAAAGAAGGTCAGATTCTGATGTCTTCTGTGGGATGAAGCCTGTGGACACACCACTGCCTGTGGATATCCCAAGAAGTTTCAGAGGGATACACACATCACCCAACACCCAACAGAGGGTGTTATACCTTGCAGAAGATATTGTGTAAAATCAGGCATGAAATCTCCAAAGGAAATCTGGGAGACTAGCTAAGCTAGAGAGGCAGCATAGTGCAGTGGTGAAAAGCATCAATTCAGGAGCCATACTGTGTGCTTATTAGCTGTGTGACCTTGAGCAAGTCACTTAGCCTCTCTGGGCCTTAGTTTTCTCATCCATAAAATTCAGACGATAGTAGTTCCCAGCTCATAGGGTTGTTGTAAAGATTAAATGAGTTAATATTTAAAGGATTAAATGAGCTGATATTTAAAAGCACCTAGAAAAGTGTCTGCCACATAGCAAGAACTATTTAGGTGTCACATTTCAAATGTAATATAATCCAATCTCCAGGTCTGGAAACCTCAGTGGGGTCTATGATCGAGCCAGTCTCCTAAGAAGGTCTTCGATTGGTTCTGGTCTGCACTTACCCTCCCACCAGCATGAGGAGCTAGAAAGATGCCTTGAGACCTCTCTCTTCCGGCGCTAGGCAAGGCACTTCTGTTCTACTCGGAATCTTAGCAATGTGCACGTCCAGGGCCAAGGCCGGGCCAGAACCAACCACTGGGAGCACTGCCCAGCGCCTGGACCAGAAATAGGACTCCCTCAGGGCCTTGTCCGGCTCTGTGTCTGCTGTCACTAAATGCTGCACCTACCTGTCCATCATGAATACCGTGCACCGAGCCAGGGTGACGGAACACAAGGAAAAGCCACAATTAATTGAGAAAGGTGGGAAAAGCAGAGAAACAGGCAGGTGGCAGGAAGCAGGAAGGAGCCCCGCAAGAGGAAACCAAACACACAAGGAATGAAGTAGACAAGCTGAAGGAAGTACAAGGAAACTTTTTTTTTTTTTTTTGGTCTCTCTATTTTTGGCCAAGGGAAAAAAACAAACACAAGAGAATAAAGGCAGCGACTAGCATCAGACAGCCTGGGGAGGAACAAAGGCAAGCCGCATAGCTGCAAATACGTGCTGATTCCTCACCCTCCCTCCCGTGCGGGGCTGACCCAGGCCGCGCAGCCATGTGCTCCGTGGCCTGGTCAGGATTCATTTCACTGTCTTCCTCCCACTTGGTTTTTTTTTTTTTCCTTACAAAGTCTGTGGCAATTCTGTTTTGGGAAGTAGAAATAGTATCTATCTTTAGGCAAGTTAAAGCCAAAAGAGCTCAGATAAGCATAACTGAGAAGTAAAGAATAGTTGGTGTGACCAGGACAAATATCAAATCACAAATATTCGAAATTCTTCCCCTCTGTGCCCTGAGGAGAGAAGTGCCTTTGTTTGCGGAATTGGCTCCCAGAACTACTTGGCCTTCGTCCCGTTGCACAGGAGGTTGGCTGGGGAGGAAGAGCCAAAGAAGGCAAAATATTCGTCCGGGGCCTACCATGTACCAGGCATTCTGCTCCATGCTAGAAATGCAAGACTGAACACAGCAGGCCTGTCCTCAGGAAGCTAACACTTTGACATTAAAAAAAATTCTAGTAAAAATACATCCAACATGAAATCTACTATCTTAACTATTTTTAAGTGTACAGTTCATTGGTGTTAAGTATGTTCACACTGTTGTACAACTAATCTCCAGGAATTTTACATCTTGAAAAACTGAAGCTCTATATCCACGAAACAACTCCCAGTTCCCTCCCACCCAGCCCCAGCAGCTACTACTATTCTACCTTCTATCACTGCGAATTGACTACTTTAGATACCTCATAGAAGTGGAATCACACAGTATTTATCTTTTTTTGACTGACTTATTTCACTTAGCATGAAGTCCTCAAGGTTTATCTATGTTGTGGCATGTGCCAGAATTTCTTTCCTTTTTAAGGCTGCATAATATTTCATCATATACATACTGTATACTGCATTTTGTTTACCCATTCATCCGTCAGTGGACACTTAGTAGGCACTAAGTAGGGCACATAGTAGGCACTCAACAAACATCTGTTGAACAAAATAATTTCTTTTTATACTTCTTAGTCACTACTACTGCAGCTGGCTGTTTTGCATATTTTAATAAATAAGTTTTGCAATTTTAATGAATGCTATTTTGATTGTATTTACATGCTACGCTAGTTTATATAAGAGCATTAGTACAAAAAATATCTAAATCTCAAATCAAAATTCACTTTCTAGATGAAATATCAATGACAATTTCTTCCCACTGGCTTTGCTTAAAATCAGCTCTCGTTCCTCTTATTCCTTTCCTTCTTTTCCTTTCTCTTCCTCAAACAAGGGTACTGCATGGATCCAGTACCAGAACACCCAGTAGGGCCTCCTAGCTCATGGGACATCCTGTTGAATTGTTGAATAAAGCCAGGCATGAGCCCAGAGTTTGGTTTGCTTAGCTCAAAAACTTTCCTTGAGGGTTGTTTTGTACGAGGCAAATAATGAACAAGGCACAGCCCTGTCTCTGGAGGAACTCGGTCTTGTGGCTGTGTCTGGTTATTCTTGGCTGCAATTAAGTAAGAGGCCTCAGTTTTCTCAGATGCGGAAAACAGTATTTACCTCCGTTCCCCATGTCCAGATGACAAACAGGACACAACTATAGCGTTTACAAAACATGAGGACCTGAAAGACATTGTGAAAATTCTGAGCAGTACTGTATTTGATGATAATTACTACATGAAGTATCAACAGTGGTAGATGCTAGTTCTGTAATCCTTTACAAAATAGATGTTGGGATCATCATATGATTTCTGGTCAAGGTAGCATTGTTGTACCTAAACCTTTGAAGCACTTGCTCAGCTCCAAACACAAAGCAATGGTTATTGAAATGTAAAAGAGAAAAATTTAAAGACACAGTTGTCCTAAAATATAAACTTTTCTATGGACCAGGAATGCAAAGCAATGAATGGAGCTAAAGACATGGGCCTGTTGGGCTCCAGGTCTGATAGGAGGCAGAAGATGCTAGAATGGGGCTTCTGTGGGGTAAGGGAGACTAAAAGTGATCTACAATGGAGGGTGGGAGTGGGTAGTAAGCCAGGTGGACAGCTTGAACCTGTGGGCTGGACTAAGAGCCCCTAGTCCACACACACAAACTGGCCTGCTGGTGGTCCTACATGAAAGAACCATAGGGTAGGAAGAAAGAGCAGAGGACAGGACATTGGATCAAGCAACCACAGGCCTTCATGACTGAATCTATGGCCTCTCCATCTTCACAGGAGGGGAAAAGGAAAGATAAACTCTCCTTATTTGGATGATTAATTGCCTATGAAGAAAATCAAACAGACTATATGAAAACAATTTTAGAACTAAAAAGACAGTTCAACAAGGTTGACTGGCATAAGATCGATATACAAAATTCCACTGTAACCCTATATCTCGGTATTTATCATATATAATATTTAATAGCAAACAAAAGATACCATACTTAATAGCAATAAACAATATAATGTCTAGGAAAAAAATCACATATTACATGGATTTCTGCATATGAAGTATTTTTATGGAAAACATTAAAGAAGATTTGAATAAATGTGGACATATACTATATTCATGAGTTGGAATATTTATGATTGTAAAGATGTCAAGTTCTCCCAAAGTTAACATTTAATTTCAACGCAAACCCAATTTTAAAAATCTCAACCTGATTATGGAACATGGAACAATGATGACAAAATTTATGTAAATAAGTAAAGGGTCAAAATTTTTTTTCTTTTTTTATTTTCCTTTTTCTTTTTGAGACAGAGTCTCACTCTGTTGCCTGGGTTAGAGTGCTGTGGGGTCAGCCTAGCTCACAGCAACCTCAAACTCCTGGGCTCAAGCAATCCTCCTGCCTTAGCCTCCCAAGTAGCTGGGAGTACAGGTGCGTGCCACCACGCCTGGCTAATTTTTTCTATTTTAGTAGAGATGGGTTCTCACTCTTGCTCAGGGTGGTCTTGAACTCCTGACCTCGAGTGATTCTCCCGCCCTGGCCTCCCGGAATGCTAGGATTACAAGAGTGAGCTACCATGCCCGGCCAGTAGAGTCAAAAATTTTTATAGTAGGTGAAGATGCCTTTGGCTACAAGTAATGGAATATACAACTTAAAGTGGCTTAAGCAATGAGGTTTATTATGTCAGATTACAAGATGTCCAGTGGTACATGGCTCCAATATTGGTTAATTCAACAGCACAATGACATCATGGGAACCTAGGACCTTTTCATCTTTCTGCTTAGCCATTCATTCTCTGTGTGCTGGTTGGTAGCTTATCCCCTCAGGTTGGCAAAATGGCTGCCACAGTAGCAGACATCACATTTTCTTCCAATTTCATACAAAGATAGGAAGGGCAAGTCTTTTTCTTATGCACCTTTTTAAGTGAGAGGAAAAATTACCCATCCCATCTCATCCCAACTCTTGTACAATTCCACTTAGGTCTCATTGGCAAGACATACAACACAAGCCCATGCCCAAACCAACCCCAGTGGAATGGAATTACCATAATGGCCTTAGTCCCATGCACTATGGGATATGGGCCATGGACATCGGAAAACAATTGAGGTTTAGTTAGAGAGGAGAAAAAGATAACATCTGCTGATTGGATAACCAAGAACAATAACCAAGGCAATTTTGGAAAAAAAAAAATAGTAAGTCAGGGGGTTTTCACTACCAAATATCAAAATTTAAAACCAGAGGTGGCATAACAAACCGGGAGTAAAAAGATGAACTATTTAATAAATATTTTCTTGAATAGTTATATATGTACTTCCTATTTGTTATTATTCCATCACAATAAGTTGGTTGAAAGACCTAAATGTAAACAATAAAATTTTATACTTCCAAAAAAAAATATATAAGACATTATCTTTATATCTTTGGGATAGGGAAGAATTTGTTAAATAAAGCATAAAACATAAAGGAAAGATGGATACATTTTACCACCTTAAAATAAAAAGATCATCAACAAAGTGCAAAGACAAGCTTAGACTGAGAGAAGATATTTTGCCAAACATAAGGCCATTAAAGTATCAGTATTCAAAAATCATAAAGAACTCCTACAAAGTGAAAACAAAAATAAACAACTACAAAGAAAAACTGGCCAAGGATACAATCAGGCAATTCACAGAAGAGAAACCCTAATGGCCAATAGCCATATGAGAAAATTGTCAGTCTCACTAGACATTAAACCAAAATGAAATCAAACAATAAAAAGTTACCACTTCATACCTATAAATTGGCAAACATTCTAAATTCTGAAATGTCAAAAGTTAGCAAGATGTGGAGAAACAGAACTTTTGGAAAGCAAAATAATAACACATATTAATATAAATCCTAAGACCCATATCTCTTCTCTCAAGTATGTTGTCTAGATTAGTGATTCTCAACCTAGGGTGATTTTGTTCTTCAGGGAGCATTTGGCAATGTTTGAAGACATGCTTGGTTGTCACACTTAGCGGGGCAGGGAGAGGTGCTCCCATAGGTATCTAGTGGGTAGAGGTGAGGATGCTGCTCAACATCCTATCCCACAACAAAGAACTATCCAGTCCAACATGTGAATAATCCAAGGTTGAGCAACTCTGGCCTAGCAAAACTCACATGATGTGCACCAGGAGACTGGTATTTAAATGTTAATTGCATCATTGCTTCTTATAGCAAACAACAACAACAAACTTAAAACAATCTTCACATCCCTAAAGCAAGAGAAAAGGATAAGTAACGGTGTATATTCAAACAAGAAAATAATATACAACAATTATAAGTAATGAGTTAGTTCTTCGGGTTGCAACATGACTAAATCTAAAAAATAACAATGAATAAAAAGCATGGCAGAATGTCGCATACAGCATACTATAGTATTCCTTTATACTTCACGAACATAAAACAATACTATATATTGTTTACAAATATATAAAGCATAAAAGCATGTATGGGAATGATTCATGGCAAAATCCAGATAATGGTTACTTTTGGGAAAAGAGGGAATGAGAAAAATAAGGAGATCAAGGGTAGGTAGGGGCTTCAAATGTGTCATAAGACTTTTTACAAACAAACCCACCCTAAAGCAGGTAAGTCAAATATTAAGATCTGTTAAGGTGGGTGTTTTATAGACAGATGTTTGTTAAACTATTTTTTATGTTTTCTGTTTGCTTGAAATACTTTATAATGAAAATGGTTTGGGGCCAGGTGTGGAGGCTCACACCTGTAATCCTAGCACTTTGGGAGGCCGAGGCAGGAGGACTGCTTGAGCCCAGGAGACCAGCCTGAGCAAGAGCAAGATGCTGTCTCTACAAAAAACAGAAAAATTAGCCAGCATGGTGGCGACAGGTGGTGCACATCTGTATTCTTGTAGTCCCAGCCACTCAGGAGGCTGAGGCAAGAGGATCGCTTGAACCCAGGAGTTCGAGGTTGCAGTGAGCTATGACAAGGCCACTGCACTCCAGTCTGGGTGACAGAGTGAGACTCTGTCTCAAAAAAAAATGGTTTGAAATATTTTGTTATGAAAATGTTTTTAAATATTTTAAGAGCTGCATTTGCAAGAATGAGTATTCCTTATGTGTCTCAGTTGGTGTGTGTGTCGGGGGGCGGGGAGCCAGTGTTTCCAGAAGGAATGGTGCCACTCCAAAGGAAGTTAGAGAAGGGAAAAGTGACCCATGGGTAAAGAACAGTCTATTTATTTAAAGACCCTCTCCCAGGGATTCTTGGCAGGAAGAGAACTGGCTTTCCCCGCGGCACGATGATTGGTAGGCTAAACCTCTGTCCATGGTCCTATCCCTTTGCCTCAAAACAGCCTTAGAGGAATTCAGAGGGAGGTTCAAATTTGCCTTGTAGGAAGGCATTGAAGTATTCTAGATAGAGCTGAGAAACTGAGAGAAGAAGAAATATTGTGAATACAGCAGGTCTTGAGTATTTGGAAAGAAGTTCCTACTGTCTACAGTAGACGCCAACAGGAGGAAGAGACCCTGCTAGACAGCCATTCTTCGTAGTGATGAGCATCTTCTATTGGTGGAGTGAGCTCTGTCTGCACTAAGGCCTGCTTGGTAAGAATGATACTGTCATCTCCCTGGCATTTCATATTTTAAACAAAACACTTTCTCATTCCTAATGCTTTTCCTCATTTCTTTCCAACACTCCTGTAAGACCAGTCAATATTCATCTCCACTTTTTCAGAGATGAGGAGAAACTAGCAGAGCCTCTCCAAAGATTCAGAATCTTTCAATTAGCCAGTATTTTGACCTAAGCCACTGGGGATAAATAAACAGTGAAAGTAACTCAACTGAGAAAGATCTTTTATGGGCACCCCAGAGTAATCGCCCATCTTTTTAAGAGAAAAAACATTTCTTGCGATCCCAGGAGGTATCTGGCACTACACAAAGTGATATGAGCATGAGAGTGCAGAACATAATGTTTGGGAACATACTGTTCCTCCGGGGACTTAAAAATTAATGCAGATCCAAAACTGTTAAAAAAAAAAAAAATACAAGGGTTGATTGTAACAAATTATGGAAAGGCAAAATGAAAGGTGCAGGGGCAAAATCCCCAAGCATCGTGGTCAGCTAGGGAGCACAAAAGCAGAGTATAATAAGCCAATT
The DNA here is from genome assembly GCF_041146395.1 of Eulemur rufifrons. Lineage (NCBI taxonomy): Eukaryota > Metazoa > Chordata > Mammalia > Primates > Lemuridae > Eulemur > Eulemur rufifrons. Next base: position 81,334,340 of record NC_091011.1, on the reverse strand, counting down.
AACCTTAGGAGAACACAGTCTCGCGGTATGGGCAGAATACAAGATACCTCTCCTGTGGAGGCAATTTTGCAGATTCGGTTACTTGTCCACACACAAAAAAATCAATAGCTGTTGCTGATGGGCCACTGGCAAAAAAAAAAAAAATTGTTTTCTGTAGATGGAGTCCAAACCATCCTGCATATAATAAAGTATTTAGGAATAAGTGGGTTGGCAAACTTTTAATGTATAAAACTGGAGACCTAGTTCTGGATAACAACTCTAATGGAAATAGGTGCAATTGAGTTTGTAGATGCCGATTTTTATCAGCAACCAGAAAGTGTGCTAAAAGCTCAATCTGGCCTACTTTAAGTTTCCTGGGTAAGTTCGTGGGGAATTTTCACTAGGCTATTTGTTATATGTCAAAAGAGGAAATACAGCAGGATGTGAACACTGTGATATACAGGTAAGAAGGTATCTTTATAGAAATATATACCCTAGCCTAGGACAATGTCGTCCCACTACAGTGATGGAACATACTCAGAAATGCAGGGACCTACCTGTTCCTCAGACTGAGCTTCCTCTGCCACTCCAGATTTGCTGTATTTCCTGTTTTAACAAACTCAATCCCACTAACCCATCCATAGCAGGGGAGTCAGGCCCATATATTGATTCTAATCTGGTCTCCCTCACGGCCACTGCAACTTCATTCACTTTTATACTTATTTTTTTCATGTTTTCTAATATTATAGTCATAGGCTAAGATTTAAAAGGCCTAGGAATTTTTATTCCACTGGAGAAGGGAAGAAAGTTAGACGGTCACTTCCACGTGAATATCTAATAGACAGCTCAAACTTAACATGGTCAAAAGAGAATTCTTGACTCTTTCCCTTAAACTTCTATAATAAATAACAAGAGGCTTAAACAAATAGAGTTCTACTTTTTTCATTAGCAAGATGTTTGGCAATAGATGATTGCTGGTAGTGGTTCAGCAGCCCTAGTGTACTACGGAGGACTCCAGTTTTTTTTCTACTTCACTATCCTTAACATAGTGGTCTTTAATCCTCATGCCTTTTATCAGAAGATGACTGCCACAGTTCCAGCTGTTGTGATGGTGTTCCAGACACCATCTATCTCCAGTGGCTATCACTTACGTCTCATTAGCCAGAAATAAGTCACCCCTAGCAGCAAAGGAGATGGGGAAATTCAGTATCTAGCAAAAGGGAATGGGATTACTAAGATTGAATTACACCAATCATGATTTATCACTTCAGGCTGGACATATTGTCATCCTAAACAAAGTCAGGGCTCTGTTAGCAAGGAGAAAGAAAGGAACAGTTATTGGGGAGGAACTATCAGGGTCTGCTGCATTTTTTATTCCCACCCTGCCTGCCTCACTCAATGGCATCACCCACTCAGTGCCCAGGCGCATAATAGAGGACGTGTCTCTGATTTTTTTTCTTTTTCTTACATCTTGCATACAAACCATCAGAAAGCCCTGTTGACTCTGCCTTCCATACGTACCCCACACCCTCCATGCTCCTCATCCTCACTGCTACTATTCTAGTCCAAGCCACCATCATTTGTCTGAATTACTGCAATTGCTTCCTAACGATGTCTGGACTTCCACCCTTGCTCTCTACAATTCATTGCCCAAACAGAAAAGCACTGCCTTGTTTAAAATCTCTGTATGGCTTCCATCTCACTTAAAATCCAAATTCCTTCCCATCTTAGAAAACTTTGAACCGTCTGTTCTCTCCATTTAGAATGTTCTTCATTCTGATCTTTTCACGACCAGCTCCTCATGTCATTGAGATCACTGCTCAAATGTCACATTTTCAGAGAGGTCTTCCCTGGCCACCCAGCCTGGTCATCTACCACTTCCCCCTGTTTTATCTCTCAGCATTGCCATCGCTGTCTAACACTCATCATATTTACCTATACAGTGTCGTGTAATGAAATGTAAGTACGTCCTTATTTTCCAACTATCTTATACCGGAACATAAGCACCAGGAAAGCAGGGACCTCATGTCTTGTGTTCGCTGCAGCAGTCCTAGCACCCGGATAAAAGCACGTGGTAGGTTCTCATCAAATAGCTCTAAATGAATAAATAAATGAAGGGAAAGGTTTTTAAGTGGAAATTTTAGGAATAAAAACAACATCTGTAACATGTTATCAGCATCCTTAGAGTTACTCTTTATAGAGCAAAATCACTTAGTTAAAGAATATAAAATGTGTTTTGCTTTAAGACATCACAATGAATAAGCAACATTAATTTCCTTCACCCTACGTCTTTCCTCCTCTGTCTTCCTTTCCAAAGCTAAACACAGCACTTGTACTCTGAATCGAGGCTCTTTCAATGCCGTTATTGAGTGCCTTCTTCACAGACTTCTTCCTCTCTGCCTAATAATATGAATAGCATTTTCTCACCATTTTCTGAAGGTCTGAGATAATTTAAAAGAAACATTTGGGGAGTGTCCTCCTCCCCTCCATTTTTGGCCAGGATTTCAAAAAGGGGAAAAACCCAATGTTCTCGGAAGCAGTGAGAAATATTTAGCCTCTGAAACGGTCTGCCTTTTTCTCAGGTTTTCACAGTTCTATATGTGTTCTTTCCAAAGGCTAAAACCATCTTTCCTCCCTTAACCATAATTCTAGATTTTTCGTCAGCCTGTCCTTCAGGTAAGATGATAAAATCAGAGAAATGAACAGGCCATCCTCCTTCATCTCCCTTGCTATGGTCCTCTCAGCCTTTTCTGTACCTTTCCAATCCTGCAGGGACCCTCTGTAGGCCCAGCCTTCTGGATCAGTGGCCAGCTGGGCCCAGCATGCATTGCAGACCTTGGCACATCTGGCAGGCCACGGCACGTTGAAATTGTGCAGCGAAACGTTTGGGAAGTTCAGATTCACAGCAGGGGCACAGCACCCGTGTGATGCTGACCTAGCATGCTCCAAAATGCCCTATGTTTAGAAACATCCTCCAATATTGTTCATAAATAAAACTTCTGGACTTGCCCATAAAAAATAACAAAAGGGGCTGGGCAAGGTGGCTCTTGCCTCTAATCCTAGCACTTTGGGAGGCTAAGGTGGGAGGATTGCTTGAGGCTAGGAGTTTGAGACCAGCCTGAGCAAGAGTGAGACCCCGTCTCTACAAAAAAATAGAAAGATTAGCTGGATGCGGTGGCCTGTACCTGTAGTCTCAGTTACTCAGGAGGCTGAGGCAGGAGGATCACTTGAGCCCAGGAGCTTGAGGATGCAGTGAGCTATGATGACACCATTGCACTCTAGCCTGGGTGACAGAACGAGACCCTGTCTCCACAAACAAACAAACGAAAGGATTCCCATCGACAAAGATCTTAGTGACTATATTAAAAACAGGAATAAATTCCTCCTCTGTACTCACCGAAATCTCAGCCTCAGTCCCTTCCTCACCTGCCATCGCCATCTCCTCCACCACACACACCCACGCCCGCCCAAGCCTGGACTTTACCTCTCAGACATCCACAGATCCTTGAAACACACGTCCCAAATCAGCCTGGGCAACATTTTAAATCATGCATTAGCAGAAAATGTGGAGGTAGGTGTTCACTCTCAAAATATGCATATTAAGAAATAAACCAGACATATATATTTAAAAACAAAAAAGAGAGTAAGATAAAAACTCAAATTCTTTGGTTTAATACTGCTGGGAGTCTGTCTCTAGATCGTATCTCAGGTTAACCGGGTGACTCTATTTCCTTACGGGAGGCAGAATTCTTAGGATGGCTGCCCAAGATTCCCATCCCCTGGGTTATTCAGTCAAACAGTAATCTAGGTACTGCTGTAATGGGATTTTGCAGATGTATTAATATAATGGTTTAAAATTCACGGTCCGAAACCACAATTACTTTTGCACCAACCTAATCATTTAAATCCCAAATCCGTTTACTGGTGAGTCCTTTAAAAAGAAGAATTTTCCTCAACTGGAGGCAGAAGAGGAAGTCAAAGAGATTCCAAAGGTGAGAAAGATTCAAGTGTAATTTGCTGGCCTTGAGGATGCAGAAAATCACATGAGAAGGAATGTTCCAGGCCTCTAGGAGCAGCCAATGGCTCCCAGCCGACAGCTAGAAAGAAAAAGGGACCTCAGTGCTACCGTCACGGGGACTGGACTGGGTTCCACCACCATCTGAAGGGGTCCGGAAGGGATTCTTCCCCGGAGCCTGCAGGTAAGAATACAGCCCGATTCATACCTACATTTCTGCCTTAGGGGGCCCTAAGCAGAGAACCCATCTAAGCCCACCTAAACTTCCTAAACTTCTGACCTACAGAACTACAGAACTTACAGAATAAATGAAATGTTATTCTAACTCCCTCAATTTGTGGTAATTTGTTACACACCAGTAGAGAACTAATATATCCCTTCAGTTTTCACATGGCTAAATAAAGGTAATAAAGATCTGGCTATGCCCAAGAAGCACTCAGAAAACAAATATTAATAAGATTTAATTAATTTGTTTTTAATCTCAAAAGAAATACATTAAGTTATTTCCAAATGCCGTGATTTTTAATTAATTATAATACCATTGTGGTTCAATCCAGGAAAATTAGACTCCTTAATCCTAGTTAGGTTTGTTTTCTCCGACTCATGGCAGTTGCAGGCCAGGGCTGAGAAGCCCCATCATACTTGTTTAGAGCGTGGAATTGTTGCTTCAAGGGGACACGATTTAACCTGCAGCTTTCTCAATTCACAAAACAATGTGCTGCATTTTACTGATGCTCTGCTGGACATTGTATTCCACGTCAAATATAGGGATTTGAGTTTTTTCGTTTGTTCTTTTGTTATATATTTCCCTTTCTAAAAAACTTGACCTTCACCTTGGAAAAATATGTTGAAATCTGGCAACCTATTTCTGATCTTGAGAAAATTATGAGAGAAGTAGCAAAAGATCATCATCCCTGTTTTAATAAAATCAATCATGGAGATAACAGAAAACTCCAGAGCAGGGCAAGAACGTTCTGACGACATAACCATCCCCTACGTAAACCGACACATGAATGGCGCTGAGCCTGTTAACCCACATTTCTCCTCTGGAGAATGATAGGTAACCAGGGAGTACTCTGATGAGCTCAGTCTGAGACCAGATCTAGTTTAAACAAAGTGATCTAGGGAAAAGGAAGAAGAAGGTAGCAGTTAAGTAAGCAAGAGGTTGTATACAGGGTGAGAACATTCCAATGTAGGAAGTAGACTTTATATATAGGTTGAGGAGATGGAAGAAGTATAGCTTGGTAGATAAAAGCTGTATCGACCTCAGCAAGTGACTTAAATTCCCTGAGCCTCAGTTTTCTCATGTCTAAATCAGGATAGTTTAGGGCCTGCGACATGGTGCCCTCAAGGGATGATGGCTGTGTTAGGATCAGACAATCTCATGTTCCCTCCTTGGTCCCAGAATCCTGGGTAATCATCCCTGTTCTAATGGATGCTAATAGCCTTGCTGGCTAGACCTAAGCATCTTGTTCAAAGCAAAAGACACAGGCCAGGGTTCAGGCCAGAAATCTATTGCAAACACTCCCTCAGAGCAGGGAGAGACAGAGAGTGTGGATGGCTATGAGACGCTGACTCCCCAGGCAGGAGCTGGGTACTGCCACAGAAGGAAGAGCCTACGGGCAGATATCCACAAATAAAATCTCTTTCTAAAACAATCCAATTTTTGGCCCAATCAGTTGACAAAGACTTGGCCATTGAAGACCATATTTTTCCAACATGGTCCATTTTCTTGGCTTTCCTAAGTTATTAATTATGACCATGTTTTCCCAAATGTGGAAATTCCCCTTGCGCAGATGCTGCCGCTGCTGGCCAGCCCTCCTTTCCTGAGAAGTCACCACAGCACAAAAATATTTTTGTTTTCCCCAAATGCCCACAGGGAAAATTTCCTCACTCTTTTTTCCCCTTCTCCCTTAAAGGCCTCTGGCAATTTCCAGGAATCTAAGTAAACCAGAATTACTTAGATCACCAAAGACATGATAAAAAAGAATTTGAACTTAAATTTAATATTATTTAAACCAATCCTAAGAGTTCCTTTTAATAAACAAAGGCATTACCACTGAAATCAAAATATCTTTCATTCCTGTCTAAAAGGACAGCTCTCAGATTTGGGAGCTTAAATTATAAACAGTGATGCCCAAAGCGATTAGTGTTTTATCTAGACCAAACAGTATTACGTGAAACATGCTCCGTACATGGTCAAGCCCTATACAAATGTAGGCGTTTGGCACCAAAGTGGGTATAGTATATAGTACAGATAATTATTCAAGTCATAAAAATTTGTTAGATGATTTACCCCAGTTACCTTATTCATCTTGGGTTTACCAAGGTGCCTTGTGCAGGACTGACAACAGTGAAGGTTCTCCAGAGATATTTTGTTCTTTGCAGAACATTCATCAAGAAGCATTTCTGTGCCAGAAACTAAATTTAGTTGGTGGGGAAGAGGTGGTGAAGTGATGAATCAGACTAGGTCTCTGCCCTCAAGGTCTTTAAAATCTAGTAAAGAAGGCATGATATACACACTAGCTCAGTGGTTCTCAACCAGGGGCAAAAAACCATCCCCTCACCTAGGGACATTTGGCAATGTCTGGAGATATTTTTGATTATCAGAACTGTAAGTAGGGGTGCTACTGGTATCTAATGGAAAGAGGCAAAGGATGCTGCTAAACATCCTATAATGCACAGGACAGCCCCCCACAACAAAGAATTATTTGATTCAAAATGTCAATAGTGCCAAGGTTGAGAAACCCTGAACTAGCTGCGTTTGAACTAGCTATGTTAGCTAGAATAAACCATTGGTTGATTGATTGGTTATTGAATTGATTGATTGGTGCTGGTCCGCCTGGTAAATGACTTTCATCCTAAGACCCCAGTCATTTTGAATTTGTGCCTGTAACCCATTATAACTGTTAGGTATCTTTTGAATAAATGAGTATATTTAGACAAGTGCTGAATAAAGCATGAGATAAAGTGTCACTAGGCAAAATGAATGATAATTTAGAGGGAATTGTTAACTCAAGAGGACAGAATTTTTCTAGCATGATGCCAAGCATATAGTAACTGCTCAGTGAACATGAATGGAACATAGTCAGATAAATTAGCAACACTCATTTGCCTAAAGCTTAAAGAAGAATCACATCATTAAAGCAGTCCTAGTAGTAGCCTCCTTCTTGGAAGTACTTTCACTATAGACTTCTGGAATTGCATATTGTACCCTGAAGGGATACAACTATGTATTTTCATATTATATTATTTAAATTTTGAATTCATATTGGTCCTTTCCCCAATATGCCTAATTAGTGAATGCTAATGAAGCTTGAAATTTTGCACAGTAAAAACTTGAGGACAACTTCATTTAGGGAAGAAGGAAGTAGTATTTTGAAATAAGCCCTTAACTCCTTTACATACAATGTGGCTCCTCTTTAAATACAATTACAGTAAAACAAAGCAGCGGTGGCACTGACTTCCACCTACTGCTTGATGTGCATAAGCATCAATAGGAAGAGAAAGGTTCGGTGCCATCTTCGGTTAAGGATCAATTAAAAGTGGAATTGTATCTTTAAATTAGAACATGTCAATGGAAAAATAGAATTTAATTTATTAAAATTATTTACATTTTTTTTTCCAGGAAAAACAGGAGGTCTAATGTTCTAGTGCTTATGAAATAAAGAGCTATTATCACATGGAAAATCTGATTTTTGATTAAGTAATTGGATTCAATTGGGATATACAGGTTACCAAGGAAATCTTGTCTTTCTTCTCCCAACTTTTTGACCTGCATTTTCTCAATGTATGTTGGTGAGTAAGTCAGGAAATGGCATCTAATTTTGTATGAGTATTAGTCAAATGTAAGTGGGAGTGGGGAGCTACCATTCACGTTTTAAATAGAAATAACTGTGATAATCTGCCATTTGGGGACTCAATACTAATGTCTCCTGAATTTAACACAGATAATGGAGACCATAATGTTCTCGATTTTTGCAACAGAAAGGAGCAAACTTTCCTTTGAGTTTAAAAATATCCAGTTACATTTTTGCCCAACAATGAGTTTAATGAAGTTCATTTAGGAGCAGAGGAGGGGGAATATTACTCTTTCCTTTTCATAAAAAAATAATTAAATTAATAAAAATTACTTCACCTAAGCAAGAGAAAGACTCTTATGGAAGGAGTTTCTGAATAAATAAATGGGGTTAAAAGTGACACATTAGGAAAGTTAAAAGAATAAAATTTGGCTCAGGGAAACACTTGGTATACTCAGAAAAAAAGGTATCACTAGTCAAAATGGGCCCTTCTTACTACTGTCTACCTTTACTTATAATGAAAAGAGACCTTTCTTCTTCTCAAAGGGAAGTAGGTTTGGCTAAGAAAGGATAATATTCTTAGGTGAATGTTGAAATGGAGAATTTTGGTTGAAGAGTGTGTCTTAACATCTGTTGTGATGAGTATGAATTTGTCCAGAGGATCAGGGAGAATCTCCCATACCAGGAACAATGTGATTTCCATCATCTTGGAACCCTACAGGGTTGTGCTCCTGCCACAGCCTTTCTGACCTACTGCTTCACCTCTGCAAAGACCCAGGGCAAAATGACTGTTCTATCCCCTGGGAAGACTGAGGTGTTTAGAGTCTGCCCCGCCATCTTCCCTCCCCTTCCCCATGGATAGCTATTCTCATGTGAATGAAACATACTGCCTACGTATGAAAGTATGAATTGGCACAAATCTGTGCATTCAAAGAGCCATAAGTAGACGGTTTTGCTGGAGTATGTGCTGCAAAAGAAAGAATGGTAGAAATGTGGGCAGCAGAAGAAAAATAAGTGGAAGTTATTTTTCCAACTTTAAAGTGCTAGACAAAATTTTCAGTTTTCATATCATTTACTATTCCAGTGGTGATGTTCAAAATATTTAATAACTGACATAGCACAGGCAACGCCCAGCCAAAATAGATGTCCAACGAACCAGAATGGACACTGGCCATAAACTACAATGGCCAATTTAATACGTACCAGCTAAACATCAACCCTAATTATTTTACATGGTCATGAGAATCAGTATCAAGTTAATTTGTAAACTGAAAAGTGCTAGGGAAACATCTTATTATAATACGTTTTAGATGCAGCTGAACTAAGGTTTAGATCATGGATGTATAGAAGAAAATAAAAATGCGATACTTCCTATTAACTCATTCTTATAATTAGTTATGGACTAAGAATTCCAATTAATCCCTTTTCTCATAACTTTGTAGATGAAATAGACATTTTAAAGTCAGGTTTTGGGTCTCACAATTAGAACACCATCAATAAGACTATGCTTAGTTGCCCAATTGTAAGTCACTTTAAAAAATTCTAAAATATCTTTTATTTCCACGTCCGGAATGATATTCCCCTAACATTTATGATGGTTATTTTTAGGTGGTGGGATGGAGGGTGGTTTTTGTTTTCTTCTTTGTACTCTTTTTGTTGTTTGAATTTTTACAGTTCATTAAAATAACAATCATTAAAAACTTCTCCATTCTATTACTTGGCCAAAATTATAGTCCACAGTCTTCTACTCTATTAGCTAATTGATTTTCCAAATTTGCTTTTCAAAAACTTGACCCCACTTCTTTCATTACAACTCATTTTGAAAGAATCTCTCATACAGCCAATGTGAAAAGTCAGGGTATCTGACTGTTTCCACAGGGCATACTGCCTTTGAAAATGTTTCCTTTTGCTATTTTTGTTCTTTATGTTGTCACATATAGTTGTTTCAGAATACTGCTGAACTCCCCAAATTCTTCTGAAGATATATCCTAATATGTAAACTTTAGGTAACTTGGGAACACATTGCTCAACTTAGATAGTATTTGTGAATGTTGGAATATTGTTTAAGACAGGGTTCCTAGATAAGATAATCTCAGAAATTTTCTTTTGTTGTTGTCCAGGTGTCAGAGTGACAAAGGGGGATAAAATAGGAAGAGACTCGGACAATATGGTGGTATTGAGGCTTGTACATTCTTTACATAATTTTCCCTTTTTGGGTCTGGCCCTCAGGGTGTGATGTCACCATGCGACAAGGAAATGTTCTATGTGTCTTTTCGCCAAGTGATTCAGCCTCATCGAATTCCTCTCATACCATAAGGGGTTATGTTTACCTGAGTCTGGGTCTTGGATCAGTAACAGAAATTTGAAAATAGCTGATTTTTTAAAGGGGGGTAGGATTAGGAATCATTCACATTTTTTCTCTTTGGCGTTGTGGTTATAATGCTATTTAATATTTGTGCTCTACCCACCCATCTATCAGTATTAAAGTGGTAAATAGTAGGACAGTTTTTATCAGTGAGAAACCTTAAGGTCAGGCTGGAGACTATTAGGTGTGCTCTAAAGAGACACATCCATTAAAAGGAAACTCGACTAAGGTGACATCTCAAGTTCATCTTTAAACCCTGTGCTCTGAAGTGTACCCTCTAATCTTGTGGTGATCACCATGGTGAAAGGACAGGAGACTCTTTTGGCCCCTTCCTCACTTTGTCTTGAATCTGCAGCCTCTGTGAGGGTGCCAGCTCTGAGCATTAAACAGAAAAGGATGGGGTGGGTGGGAAAGTGCTCCTAGGAGACTCGGAGCTGTCCAGCAGTCAAGGGAGCTGCACACAATGGGATCCAGCTAGTGGGACTTGTCATGGCATTTGGCACAGGGCTTCAGCTGGCCGTTCCTGACCAGGAAGAAGGGTGCATGTGCATGCATGCATAGAGAAGTATGTGCTTACCAGCCCCACCCCAAGGGGATTCTTCCGGCTTTATAGGTTGCTTTTCATTTTAAATGGAGTCAACAATCTTCTAAATTATGTAGGGAAAAAAAGAGAGAAAGTAATAATATGCAGGAAAAGATGGAAGGAGAAGAGTTGAAAAGGAAGGAAGGCAAAAATAGCACTATTACACTTTACAGTCTTTTTGTTTGTTAAGTTCAAGCTACTCAGCAAACACACACACACTGTATGTAAGCATGCCCTATAAGTAGAAGATTCAAGTCTATAGCAGCTTCATTATTTCATATTTTGCCATCAGTAATACCAACATTTTAGCACGTCATTTTGAAAAAAATGAATGTGTCAAGTATTAGCTTACAAAGGCGTCACAGAGTGTACAACTAAAAAAATTAAAAATTAAAAAGGGTCAGGCGTGGTGGCTCACGTTTGTAATCCTGGTAGTCTGGGAGGCCAAGGCAGGAGGATCTCTTGAACTCAGGTGTTCAAGACCAGCCTGAATAAGAGTGAGACCTGGTCTCTACTAAAAATAGAAAAAATTAGACAGGTGTGGTGGCACGTGCCTGTAGTCTCAGCTACTCAGGAGGCTGAGGCAGGAGGATCACTTGAGCCCAGGAGTTTGAGGTTGCAGTGAGCTATGATGATGCCACTGCACTCTAGTTGGGGCGACAGAGCGAGACTCTGTCTCCAAAAAAATAAATAAATAAATAAAAAGTAAATTTGGCCTAAAAATGTTGCTCAGTCTTTTTCCCTTGCAAGTGTCAGATGTATCACTATGATGAGTACTCACTTGATTGAAGTTCTGGAGAAAGATATAAAAATCTTTAAGCATGTTTATACAGGTTTATAAGCACCTGGCTACCTAGCCATATTTTCTTGTATTTCCTTCTGAAAGGATGAAACAATGTTTCCACAGAGATCGTAGATTTGAGAAGAGGAAGGGAATTTGGGGACACAGCTCATCCAGCATCCATGTGCTAAGAAATTAAATAGTAACCCAATTTTATACTTCAAACAACTGAATGCAGAGAGTCTAAGTGCTATGTAATAATTTTTAAAAATTAAAAAATTTTACAAATTTAAAAATAAAATTTAATTTAAAAAATTTATATTTAAAATTAATAAAAATTTATGTATTCATTATAGAAAATTTGAGATTAAAATACACACAAAAAAGAAAATTAGAATTATTCTGGTGAAACCATTGTTAACATCGTCTCCCAAAATACATCTATGTGGTCACATACATATTTCATGTTCAATATTTCTTTGAAATGGAAAAAAAGGCAAAGTAAAAGAATTAAAGAGTTGTTGGTCCATCTTTTCCAAAATGGGAATTATCGTCCACATATGTTAATTATCTTCCTTAACATGTCTCCTCTATTCTTGGGCCCAATCTGATGATAAATTGTAAATGGGGTGCCTGATCTCTTATTTGAAAAATGGCACTAGTGTTGTAGACAATTCCTTACCTTTCTTTTCCAGAATAGAGACCCAAGAAATTGTAAAAGAAGTATAATACTGCAAAATAGCTTTATTTTTGTGAGATAACATTAGAGGTCCCCATGTTGACAGCTGCAGTCAGTCACATGCTTAATAGAACAAAGAGCCCTACAAAGAAAGAAGTTAACTTTAGCTTTGAAAATCCTTTTATCCTCCATGATTTTGATGCCTTTAAATTTGTCACCTGAATGCGATATTAACATAATCGTCTGCATTTCAGCTAATGAATGCACCTGCTTCTAAGACTTTATTTTAGCAGTTTTAATGAGCTCTTCAAAAGAGTTTGCCTGGACTTACTGCACTGCTAGAGAAATAGCAGCTGTAAGCAACTAACAACACATTCAGTATTTGAATCAAGCTCTGTGAAGCTGTTAAACTTGAGAAGGAGTATCTATCCATCTGTTTGTGATAAGGGACATGAAGCTGCGATGTATCTGTGGCATTTGGAAAAGAGCACTCGAGTAAGTGGCCCTGGCCAAAGACAACTATTCCCTGCTTGACCACGCATATGGATCTCAGACACTTTATTTAAATGAAGTCCCAGTTTTCTCATCTATATAATAATGGTATCTATTTATAAGCTTGTGGTGAGGATTAAATGTCTCACCTGTTATGAGAGCTCATTAACATTAGATTTTATTATAATTATGATGTCTCTTATTAAGAAGATGTGACTTTTTACAAAAGGCCACACATTGTATGAATCCATTTATATGAAATGGCCAGAATAGGTAAATCCATGGAGACAGAGGTAGATTGGTGGTTGCCAGGAGCTGGAGGGGGAATTAGAAGCAACTGCTTAATGGATGTGAGGTTTCCTTTTGGGATGATGAAAATGTTTTGGAACTAGACACGAGTGGTAGTTGCACAATGTTGTGAATATACGAAACGGTAACTGAATTATTCAATTTAAAGTAAGTAATATTATGTTATGTGAATTTCACCTCAATAATAAGAGAAAGCACACCTTAAAAAATGTGACCTTTGATGGATCAAATAAATTCTATTTGATTGGCTGTAGGCTGTAAGACGGTTCTTAGGTGAATAATTGCTCATCAAGACCCATAGTAAGGAAAAAACCAAACTGATCTCTTTTAACTAAGTCATCAGAAAGACTGTTTCACTGCTGAATCATACCTTGACACTATAGTGAAGAGTTTTGAAAGGGAAGACATTAGCCAATCTCTAGAAGTCCAAATCTCTAAACAATTCTGTAGGCCATTTAGAATTTTTCAAAATTCCGTAGATGTTAGCATACTGGGATACCTATTTATTTCTAATATATTTTAATACTTTTTATTATATAATCAAATTAATTTCATGCTTGTTACACTCTGATTTCAACATCACATTTTCACGATTGTAATCTCCCTCTTCCCTTCCTATGTTCCTCTGTGTACTTTAATTCTAAAAGTATTAATAAGTAGTAATAACCCACTCAGAACTCAACTGAATGGAAAACAAAGAATGGGACAGATGTTGCTTTAAAAATACACACAGCAAATACATTACAGATCCATCGGAAGTAACATCCTGGAATAAAGATGCCACAGATTTTGGTCTTTCTCTCTCTATATATAAAATAGGTAGCACAAAGGTGAGATACCTGTAAAGAAAATGGAAAATTCTCCAATTCCCTTTTATTTTATTTCAGTGACAGTGAGACAAATATTCTGGCTAGGGAAGAAGTAATTTATTCTCTGGACTCTTCCCTTTCACATCATTCTGGTCAATGGTCCTCCTTCAATACTTGGAGCTAGTTCATTGGTGCTTCACTACGTGCCATAATGCTTGAGAATCAGGAATCAGGACCAGCTTAGGAATCTTCAACCAACTTGATGCAACGGGTTTTCTCTACAAAGGCATCCAACTTGCCCCCAACTTTCATATGCTGGAGTAGGCAGCCTTCTGGCAACTGCTTGTCTTCCCACATTTCAACAGATCCACCTTACCTAGACTTGCCTAGAGCATCTCTCCAGAAGACAGTGGGTTCTACTCTTAGACTTTAGCTTTGTAACCTGAGAAAGCAATGCCAAGGGAGCTCACCTCCAGCTGCCCTTAGGCAGTGTTTTGCTACGGAAGGGGAGCTGATGATCTCATACTGACGAGGACCTCATACTGAGGAGGACCTGTTGTCTGCGGCCTGGCTACTCACAGTGTGGTCCTCAGAAGGGCAACACCAGCATCACCTGGGAGCCAGTTCCAAGTACAGAGTCTCAGGGCCCACTCCAGAATCCGAATCTGCATTTTAGCAAGATTCCCAGGTGATTTGGATGCACGGTTAGGTTTAAGCAACAGTGGTCTAAAGGGTCTCCCCGACTTGCTTTGTCCAGCAACAGAAATCAACATGTCCTGTTCCCAAGTTGTATCCATCCACCTTTCACTTCCATTCTCTACACAGACTTCTCTGCAGTGCTCCAGGACAAACTATCTCTGTTTTGGATGAGTTCCCAACCAGTGGGTCTTATAGCAATCTGCATTTCTATGATTTGGGTGGTCAAACGTGTACACAGCACAGCCTCCCACTAGCCAAACCGTATTCATTCCCCTCCAAGTCATCTTGCCCTCCCTATTCCCACACCTATAGTGTTACCATGTTCATAAATTATTGTTAAAGAAGGAAATTACCAAAAGAAAAAAAAATAGTCTCTATAAACCTGCATAGTTTAGAGCTAAAGAATATGTTAAAATTTTCCATCGTGGAAATTTCCCAGCTACTGGGCTCTTTAGATTTTTTTTTTTTTTTTTTTTCAGAGCTGCAAGCAAAGAATGGAAATTTCCAATTGCAGCATCAAGGGCTGCTGTTCTGCTGACTGTCTTGCTCAGCCGGGGTCATCTGCTTCTGTAAGACATCAAGGAATGCCAAGGTAGGTCTGAGAGAACACATACACTTCCTTTGCAGGAAGGAAGGAATTTCTTAGTGCTGCCTCCAAGCTGTGATGAGGGGAGGGGCAGGAGAGGTAACACACCCACTCCACCCACCTGAACATGAATCTTGTTGAGCGTTACCACCTAACAGCAGCTTATCCCACCTGACATCCTTCCAGGGGCAGCTGGCTGGCAGGTTTTTTGTTTGTTAAGAAATCCCTAAGGTGGTGGGAGATCAGAGGGAGGAAGGGAACCAACATTTGTTGAAGTCTACTCTTCTAAGTAATCCACCAGGTATTTCCTATAGGTCACATCATTTAACCTTGTCACCGCTAACCTTTATTACCTTTAACCTTGTGACCTGCCCAAGGTTAACTTCTGATTTTCTGTACCCAGATTTTGGAAGCACCATTTGTTCTTTCTGAGACAGTCCTACTATCCCCACCCCTCCCATAAACTAGTCATTTGCAAGCATCCTGAAGGTTTTGTCTCCACCTCTTCAATAATATCAACAGCTCTGTTCCCTTTCACTGTGTCTAAGTTGAAAGATATTTCCATTCACAGCTGGTCCTGATGTCTGAGTCAACAGGCATCTAATAGTTCCCTAAATTCCATCATGTTCCTCCCCACTCACTACTGCTGCTACTACAGAAGTCTGATACTGGCAGCTCCACGGAAGTCCAAGCGTAAAGCATTGGCTTCTTGCAAACAAAGCCAAGGATCCTGACTGTCTCTAGGTCAGAAAGAACATTCTCAAACCTAACCTGTGTGGTTTTGTCTGGGTAATTTGGGAGTTCTGTTTTTGCTCCTGCTTTTTTTTGTTTGTTTTAGATTTTGGGGGGATTCTGAAATACTTTAAGAAGCAAGAACTATCTATGTTTATTCTCTTCTTATTGACAGCCCCATAGTACCAGGAAAAGAACAGCTAAGGAGGTCTTCTGACATCACTGTAGCTATTTATACTTAACATTATTTACTGAGGCAAGTTTGGTAATGGTGAAGATTTTCTGGCAATAAATTTAAATCATCACATGGCTAGTGAGTTCAAAAAAAGTATCCCTTATCTGCCCTTTCAATCACACCCTTATCCATAGATAGCAATGTCATCTTTGAATACAGTGACCAATTTTAACACCACCTGATAATGAAAGCGGTAGGGAATGGGAATTGTTGGCAAGAGCTGGTGTCTCAAAGGTTAACGTTTCATTTAGTCATTAGTTACTTCTGTGATAATTTTCATTATTCCCTTAACCCATGCAAAGTGAGTCTGATTCCCTGGGGAAATTCATCAAGTGTTATTTGAACATGGGTCTGGTTCCCCTACAATATGTACCCTATTTCTGATAGGCTTCTTTGCACTCCTCTGCCTTTGTCATTAGCTAGAGAATCGCAGTCCTCGTAGTTGAAGACACTGATGATTCATATCTGTGGGTGGGGCTGAATAGACTAACGTAGGATGAATATTTCTTTCCACTTGAGACCACAGACATGATTTTGTAAAAATTGTGGTTGGAATACATGCTGTTTTAGGACATGACTACTGACTGCTTGTGATTTCAAACACGGCCTGATTCTGTCCTTGTTTCCCCACCCCTTCCAATGTCACTTTCCAGCTCCTTCCATCATGAGTTGGAGTCTACCTCCCCAGCCTTTGAATCTTGGCCGGCCTTTTGACTTGCTTTGGCTGCTAGAAAGTAACCGAAGTACCAGTGTGCCAGTTCCATGCCTAAGCCTCAGGTGTGCACTTCCACTTTCTCTCTGGAAGCTGTCACTGCCACGTGAACAAGTCCAGGCTAGCCTGCTGTAGGATGAGAGATCACGTGGAGTAGAGACGAGCTGTCCCAGCTGAGGCCGTCCTGGACCAGCTCCAAGCTCACATAACAGCTTATCACGCATGCGTAAGCAAGCCCACCAAGATCAGCTGGCCCTCCCCAAATCTGCTGAACTACTCAGCCAACTCGCTCGTGAGAAATAGTAAATGGTAGCTGTTTTACCCACTAAACTTTCAGATGATTTGTTATGAAGCAATAGGTAACTAATACAGATGACCATTCCCTTTTTTAATTTTTTTTCTCTGATGGCCAGGAAGCTCAGAGCCAAATTTGAAAGTCAATCACAGAATCTATGTTCATTTATTCATGTTTATCGCATTCTTTATGACTAACATATTTGCAATCTTCTCTCTCCTTAATAGTGAATTTTCAAACTTCAATAACCTATTGTTTGCCATGATTGTTCTAAACCAACTCAATTCCCTGTTTTAAACATTTGGGTGGTTTTTACTGATCAGATTAGAAGAGATGAATCTAGAGTAAAGACTGGCAAACATTTTCTGTAAAGGTCCGGACAATAACTATTTTAGGCTTTGCAGGCCATATAGTCTCCGTCACAACTACTAATGCTACTGTTGTAGCGCTAAAGCACCATAGACAACATGTAAACAAATGAGCATGGCTGTGTTCCAATAAAACTTAAATACAAAAACAGTTGTGGACCGGATTTGGCTCTCGGGCCACAGTTTGCTGACCTCTCATATACAGCAATATGTTACTATGCAAAAATGTCTTCACCTACACTATGATCCCATCAGCTTTATTGTAATTCATCTCAATTACTTGCAAAAAAACAGATAAATTAAGTGAATTTACTTGCTCTAGCAGAAGACAAAAAGGGGCTGACTATAAGCAATGCCGACAAGTACTACGCTAAACATCTTAAAACCCTCTAGCCGCTTAGTCCGTGCCTGGTTGTTTAGTTGAACGCTAAAGCCCAGAGTGACACAGGCAATGTCTCAATTGTTCTGTCTCATTTCACAGCTTCTAATCTCAAACACTCATTTAACAAATGCATGCTGTATGTCACAATGAGGATGGTGCTCCAGTCCTACTTTGCCTACTTGGAGTTCCCTGGATGTATTGTGCTATTTCACGCCTCTCTAACTCTGCACACAATGTTCCTTCTGCCTAGAACACACTTAGCCCTCTTCTCTTACTGGCTAACGCCTACTCACTGATCAAAACTAAGCTCAATGATACTGCCTCTTGGAAGACTTCCCTGAGTGCACCTCCACCTCCTCACCCCCAACCTCCAGCCTGCACACTCAATCTCGGCATTTATTCTGCTAAACTGATAATGAAAATAGCTAATGCTTATATGGTACCAGGCACTTCCTATGTGCCATACACTGTTATAGATGGTCATTTAATTGAAATTATTAGTATGCTTGCCTGTTTCCTCAAGCCAGTCATACATTCAGAAACATTTATTGAGCACTTTCCAACTGTTGTGCTAGGCAAAAACGATAAATCATCTAGTAACTTACAGACTCTATGCCCACTGAGGGCACATCCTGCATCTT
The DNA here is from genome assembly GCF_041146395.1 of Eulemur rufifrons. Lineage (NCBI taxonomy): Eukaryota > Metazoa > Chordata > Mammalia > Primates > Lemuridae > Eulemur > Eulemur rufifrons. The sequence goes on along the minus strand of NC_091011.1, from coordinate 81,315,878 downwards.
ACTGGTCTTTACCTCTCATGCCTAGCAGTGTCCAGAGCCAAGATTTTAAATTAATATTAGAAGAACAAATGAAAACAGCTAACACTTACAGAGTATAGAACGTGTGCTGGGTGGGCCACATTCCAAGCTCTTTACATGTCTAAACTCTTTTAATCCTCATAACACCTTTATTGGGTAGCTGGCATAATTATCACCATTTCACATATGGGAAAGTGAAGCCATGAGAATTTTTAGGTAACTTTCCAAGGTCACACAGCTAGTACGTGACAGAGCTGGTTCCAGAGTCCATGTTCACAACCACTGGATGAAATGGAAGCTTGGATGACTCCGCATAAATTCATTTCTATTTCTGGAAAAGTAATGCAAAGGAGGCATCTCTGAGGATGTGAGTGGTCCAGTGGTGGTGGTGACGTGCTGGGGCTTAGGAGTCAAACGGAGTCATGCTCACGTGTACACTCAAGTGCTCAGTGTAAGCGAGCAGTGCTGTTGCCGTGTTGACAGCACCTGCAAGGAACACTCTCACGTTTCTCACAGAGCATTACGGTTGCACTCTGAACTCCAGTCTGATTTTTCCCACCACCTTCCCCTCCTCTCGGGTGGCATGCATCAGTGTTTGGGAGCAACTCCAGCACAGCTTCTTCCAGCATGTGTCTGCTGTTTTAACTCTTCCCTGGTGGCAAGCAGGATTATATGGTAGATCTGTTGATGCTGGCCTAGTCCACTGGACACTTTAGCAAATTAGCATTTTGAAGAAGACTACATAGGAATGTCCATAATGCAGGTGAATCTGCCTGGGCCTGTGAATTGTTAAAAAGCATTGTTGCCATTCATTCACCGAAGGCTTTGGAAGTCCCCATGGGGCCTTCCAGGCAATATGCCACTCGGTGGGAAAGACAAAAAGACAGGGGCAGACAGAGACTACTAGCCTGCAGCTGTCTCTGAGGACAGTCTTACTCTGCTGAAAGAAGAAAGAACAAATATTTGGAATAGAATGCTATTTCTGAAACAGACATAGATTTGGAGAATTTTAGGTTTGAGCATTAGGACATTAGAAAATAAAGCCAGGGGCAGTGGTGTGCATCTTAGACCCGGCTACTCTGGCGGCTCAGGCGGGAGGCTCTAGTGTGCTATGATTGTGCCTATGAATAGCTACTGCACTCCAGCCTGGGCAACATAGTGAGACCCCCATCTCTAAAAAAAAAAAAATTAAAAGAAAAAGCAAGAAAAGAAAAGCAATCACAGAGTTCCTGCAGACCCTTCGTCTAGGGTCCCTCTGAGTACAGAACAAATGTGTCCATTCTCCCACCTCTAGGCAGTTTTCTTTAAAAAAAAAATTGGATTGTTTTTCTTTACTCCCTTTGCAAATTAGATAAATAGCAGGAAGAGAAGAGGCAATTTCCTTGGAGGCCTCCACTGATGGTTTAGAGGACCCAACGATGTACCAGGGCCAGGACTAGCTCCCACAAGCTCCCAGTTCTCAGTCTGAGGCACAGCAGAGGCCAATAAGAATTCAAGGATTCAGGAATTGGCTCTTAGGGCCGGGGACGTAGTGACTCACTCCTGTAATTCTAGCACTCTGGGAGGCTGAGGCAGGAGGATCGCTTGAGGTCAAGAGTTCAAGATCAGCCTGAGCAAAAACAAGACCCTGTCTTTACTAAAAGTAGAAAAATTAGCCAGGCATGGTGGCATGCGCCTGTAGGCCCAGCTACGGGGGAGGCTGAGGCAGGAAGATTGCTTGAGCCCAGGAGTTTCAGGTTATAGTGAGCTATGATGATGCCACTACACTCTACCCAGGGTGACAGAGCAAGACTCTGTCTCAAAAAAAAAAAAAAAAAAAAGAAAGAAAGAAAAGAAAGAAAGTCACTGTAGAGCTGTGCATGGTTATGCTTGTTGGCTTTCCTCCTGGTCAAGAATTAATCATGGGACTTCTCTAGGAAAACACTGACTGCCTAGCTGGGAAATTTCAGAAACATTCAGCTGGCCACGATTCTTGGGCACCTACATATTTTTCAGGGAATTGGGTAGAATTTACACAATGAAAATAATCCAGTTGTTACTGTATGTATAGCCTGTTTCATACAGTTTTAACATAATAATTCTCTGCTTGTTTTATTATAAAAACGTGTATTCTGCCATCGAGATCAGAAACTCCCTGAGAGCAAGGATTATGTCTTCACTGCTTTGGACCCCTCCCCAGCACCACACCCAGACTGAAGGAGTGCAGTGCTGGTGGTTGGGGAGGAATGATCACAGGACAGGGTGTTTGGAGACTGGGTACCTCCAGTGCTCCCTGCCCCCTCAAACTGAGCACAGGTCTTCAGGAAGCACTGTTGTCTCAGAGATGCATTTCCTCATCTTTAGATTGCCTCTTTTACTTCACAGGTTTTGGGAGGATCAAATAAGATAATGCATGTGAAAGTATTTTGTAAACCAAGATTTGCTAGCAACTGAAATATAAGAAATCATCAGAAGAGGCAGTAAATATCTGATCGATTTTTAATGATAAGGTATTTGAAAGGTGGTCTTACTAATAACCTATCTAACAGAGGAAAAGAAACTATCTAACAAAAAGTAAAAAAAAACAAAAAACAAAAAACCACAACACAACTACCTACTTTGTTTTGTTTAATTAAAACACCTATGGTCTAACTTGTTATCTCTAAGACTTCGTTTTCTCAGCCTTGAAGAGCCCTAAGCGGAAAGCAGGGGTACTAACTCCCCACTTCAGTTCTCACCAGCACCAAGTTTCAAGGACTCAGATAACCCAGCTTCACGGAGAAAAGAAAAATAAAAAACACCTACAACAGCTTTGCAGCTGCTTCTGTTATCAGTCTGCTGAAACGGGGAAAAAAGCCATTTTTACCCTTTAAAAACACCAAACAACTTTCCTCAGCTGCCCAACACTACCCTCTACCCTTTCTTCAGTGCTGTGGCCACACACTCTGTCTCTCTCTCTCTCCTTCTCAGAAAAAGAAATAAACTTTTACTTATGTATGTCCTAATCATTGTGTAAAACATCTTTCTCAGCCTGCGTGCAGACTTTACACCCTAACAGTATTGTCTTCCTCTTCTACATCCTTTGAGGGCTTTATTTTTCAGGATTTAATTTTATTTGAGTAGCAAAGCCACCCCACATCTTCCTGATATTGTGTGAAATGTCCCCTAGTGCATTTCACCCACAGTTACCTTAACATTTGATTGAAATCTAAGCAAAGCAACCAAAAATGTCACAAAGCATGCCACGGTCACGTTGACCACACAGGACGTAAATGTGTACGTAACCAGTAAAATGAAACTCACACTACATATACACTAATGCATTTTAATGTTCAAGCCTGATAACATGCTTATTCATAGATATTTTTCTATAATAATTTTGTCTTCAATGCATGTGTACCCATTACAGTTTCAGAGCCTTTCTTGTGCTGTATCAGTCCACTCAAACTGAACCCTAGCGAGGATTATGTATGTTTCTGTATTCTAGCACGTAGTTGGCACAAGAGAGTGGCAGATCATCGCTCTAATCTCAGATCAGCTGAGAAGAAAATAGAAGACATGGCAGCTTATATGGGGAATTTCACAAGGAGGTGACACTGTAAAACAGACTCTTCAGTCTCTATTTGTTCTTAGCAAAGAAGACAATCCCTCTGTAGTAACAGAATTCTATATGATACATTACAAAAATCCTTCAAACACAGTTATTTGTCAAAATGCCTCCAGGAGGTACAGAATTTAGTCTCAGGGTTTCTTCTCACTTAACTGGGGGGAAAATGGAGTCACTAAGAGACAAAATAAGTTGTATATTCCAGGGATTCATTTATATAAACTCCTGGTTCCCCATCTGGTTCTCCGGGTCCAAATAACATGACAGTAAAAATAACTAGAGTACCGAGGGCTTGACTGTGGTAAGTATTGTCTTCTCTTACTGAAACTTTTCAAATTTAGTATTTTCAAATGCTATTCATGAAAGCTATGAGAGTCTGTTTTTTCCAAGTTCAATCACAGAGTGTCAGCCTGTATTCAGGTATGAAGATTTTGTTAATGTATTCATTCCAGACTGGTCTTGAACTCCACCGATGAACATTTTTATGATGTTCTTTTTTATGGGGGCTTTTTACATCATAGAGGAATCTCTTCTTTCAGAATTAACCAATCCAGAACAGTTTTAGAAAACATTACTTATTTTCTTTTAATAACTGTTTGTTATAGAATGGTCTCAAACATACACAAAGGAAGAAAGAAGGGTAAAAATGAACCCAACTGCCAACCTTATGACCCTACCCTATAGCAACAAACAGCCAATCCTATGAAGCCTCATTCTTAATGGACATTAGTAGGCAGTAAAATGAAACTCACACTATATATACACTAATACATTTTAATGTTCAAGCCTGATAACATGCTTATTCATACATATTTTTCTATAATAATTTTATCTTCATCAGACACTTTTCCTTCTCACTCTCAAATCTCTCCCACTACTCTTGGGGCTGAAGTGAGGTCAAGCCCTTTTCACAATTAATACTAGAGGGAAAATACTTAAGAAGAGGAGGAAGTGGTAGATTTAAAAATAATTAATTAATTGATTAATTATTCTCTTCCTATGACACCAGGCCCTGTCCTCTTTGCCCAAAGAGTTGTAGGAAAATAGTGATGATGCAAACAGAGGTGCTTCTGGCAGCAGAACTGACTCTTTGTTCCTTTGCTCCAGGAATGTATGTTGAGCAGCAGATACTGTAAGGAGCTCACTGCTACTAAAGGGGAGAGAGAACACGGGAGACAGATAGTGTAACCCAAATGTTTCAAGGTGGAGAGTTTCCTGTACATTATAGGTTACTTGTTAATTTATTATATATTTACATATATGTACATTTTTGCAGAGTACAAAGAGTTTGCTGTGTACAATTATCATTCTAAGATTTATGAAAATGCATGCCAGTTTGTAGCCAAATCATACCCATAACGGATCTAAAGTAATAATTTTTAAGAAAGAAGTAAATCAGGCTGAGCACAGTGGCCTACACCTACGATTGATCTCAGCATTTTGGGAGGCTGAGGTGGGAAGATAGCTTGATCCTAGGGTTTAAGACCAGCCTGGACAACATAGCGAGACCCCGTTGCTAGAAAAAATAAAAAAATTAGCTGAGCGTGGTGGCATGTGCCTGTAGTCCCAGCTACTCAGGAGGCTGAGGCAGGAGGATCTCTTGAGCCCAGGAGTTTGAGGTTGTAGTGAGCTATGATGATGCCACTGCACTCTAGCCTGGGCAACAGAATGAGACCCTGTCTCAGAAAAAAAGACAAAAGAAAGAAGTAAATCAGAATAATGAAGTTGGGTAGAAGTTATACAGCTTTAATAAAAACTTCAGTTTCTTCTTTTATATTTGTTCCCCATGGTACAAACAGCAACATTCCTACATAAATGGTAACACTTGTACCATTTGCTTAATTTTAGGATCTGTGATTGTTCTTGGGAACAAGTGTCCTGCTGTGGCCTGAAGGGGAAGGTATAATTTGGTGCCAGATGCAAGAATAAAGGCTTCTTTCAGAAACAATATATTCATGTAAATGTAAAACTATCAAAAAAGGATCAATAATTTCACTAAGTAATCTAGATCTTTATTTCATATGCAAGTTCCTTAAAGAGCTATAACACACCTTGCAGAACTCCAGTTTTCCACGGAAAAAGGTTTTAAAACTTCTTTTAAAATAAATGCAATGAAGAAAGCAAGCCACGGAGCATACTATGGTGTTACTCCTTGTCACTATTTGCGTCATCACCCGTGATCACGTATTTTGCATTCAGTAAAGAGGCAGAAAAGCGTAAGGATGAATACTGATCCTCCCATGTGGACTTTGGAATTCTAGAACAAGAGCTGTCCTTTTCCCTTCGACAGGCAGGGCCTAAGAGGAATCTGGGAAGTGCTGCCACGGCAGCGCAGTCAAGGTGCGGCTGATTTCCAGCTCTGCTTCACAGAGTCGGTGAGATACTTGTTGTTGCCTACACGTGAGGTTGAAGGAATGGAAATAAATTTCCTTAATTATTATTGGCACCAATGACTTTATTTATTATTTCTCTGTTAAAGAAATAGATTGCATTTCTTGCTCAGTATGTTCACAACTTATCTCTGACATACAGGGATGTTTGGTCAGAAAAAGGCATTTATCGAAGAGAAGTAAGCACTTCATGGGAAACTTTCTACTTAACAGAAGGGGACATGCCTTTAAAAAAAAATAATCAGGTCGGTAAACCTAAGCAAAGGGGGGAAAAGGAAATAGCAATGAACTACAATGAATAGTAAAAATAAAATAAAAATAAATATATCAGTTATGAGTATAAATTTGAATGAGTTGCATCTCCCTGTCTAAAGACAAACTTTTAGATTGGGCTGAAAAAAAAAAAACACAAATAAAAATTAACCTATGTATAAGGAACTCACTTCAAAGAAGGTGACTATGAAAGTTTGGAAATAAATGGGCAGATATATGTCAGGCAAACCCCAAAGCAGGAGTGGTAATATTCATATCAAATACTTCAAGGCAAAAAGCATTCAATAGGAATGAGAGGATAGAATGATTAAAGGTACTGTGGCAGAGACTGCAAGATGCAGACACAATGTCCATTCCCCTTCATTCTTGCTAACAAGAATAAATAAATAACCTCAATTAAATTTGGGGCAGCAATGTGTCCAGATTTTTTAAAAGTTAATTTTTCCATTTCTTTTTACAGTTAGGAGTGAACAATAAGTTGTAAGCATAGGTTAATGGATGAGGCCTGCTGAAATCTAATTCAGCTGGAAATGACTCCTTTATATCTATCTCTCTTTCCTCCTTCCTGTCTGGAATATGTAGGTGATGGCCGGAGCTGCAGGAGCCATCTTGTAACCATGACTTGGAGAATGAGCACTACATATTAAAGATGGCAGAAAGGAAAACAGAAGAAGCCTGCATTCCAGATGGGCATGGAGCCACTCTACCAGCCTTGGACTTCCTGTCTCCAAACATCTTTTATATTTGAGAAGAATACAGTTTTATTTTGTTAAGTCATTATTATTTTGGTATCCTTTTATATGCAGCCAGCCCAATTTCCTGTGGCACAAATATAAACATGAAAAAGTTATAACAGTTGTCAGCTATTATGCACTAAGAAACATAGCACAAAATTTAAAAAACCAAAAGACAAGGAAGGAGCAATTGACGAGATGACAACCATAGTGGTAGATTTAATATACTCCTTTCAGATCTGGTAGAACATGAAGTCAAAAACAAGCAAGAATATAGAAGCCTATAATAATCTAAAGTTTATTCTATACACATGTATATATGAGTATATGTGTGATTAAACAGTATAAAAACATACATATATACCTTACAAAAAGAGAATATGCAATCTTTTACATGTGTATGGAACATTTACAAAATCAATCACATACATGGCCATAAAAGATTGCAGTGTAGGGTAAAGAAGAAAGTGTTGGAAACAGTCTGTTCTACAGCTTGCTGGCAAAATGACTTAATCTTGCTGAGCTTTGTTTCCTTATCTACAGAGTAGGGATCAAAGTCGCCAGAAATTTTATCTTTCATAATTATTACTATCCCTCCAAGCCTAACATTTTCCAGACTGAAGCCCGTGTACCTACGTAAAGCTGCTAGGGCTGCATGTCACCAGCGCTATGTGGAGTTGCTGGGCCATCGGATGGCTGTCACCATGTCACACGGGGAGGGCCAGCAGCAGGCTAGAAGGTTAGCATTTCTCAGATTGGCCTCCACTGAACAGTGAACACAAGGCTGTCTACCACAGAATTCAAGAGCACCAAAAGAATGTTAAATGGATGAATTGTTACTTGCAGGAAAAGAAACAGGCACCATGTTTCCAATTATTCTTCATTTCAGACAACAACTAGCTGTTTCCGCTGGCTGGCACAGTCGCTGAATGGGGCGCACTATTGAGTAAACCCTGCTGCAGAAGGATGAATGTGGGCCAGTGAATTTTTTTGACACAGTCCCAGCTTTATTTTTGCTTATTGCTGGCAAGCTAATATGAGGGACAGTAGGAAACAATTGACAAAAACTTCGTAAATAAGGCTTAAAGGATGAGAAATCTTTATGGCTCCCCAAAATACAAACTTTTTGTACTAACAGGGATTGTTTGTGATGTATGGTAGAACTTTTAAATTTAGCTGTTGGTTAGAAAAAGAAAAACACTACTGAACATCTTCCAAAGAAAACCCCACAAACTAAAATATTACTATCACAAAAGCAAAATATGGTATTGTTTACAACATTTAAAAGTAGGTAAAGAAAAGATAGATTTTCACAAACAAGTACTTTAATATGTGAAAATCTGCCAGTCTATCAAGAATACTAGTAATTGCATATTTTAACAAATTATTATTTCATATAAGTAAATTATAAATATGTAGGATAGGTTATAAATTATAAGTATTCAATAGATTTATATATACTTTTAATAAAATTAACTTTAATAAAAATATTAGGTACACTAAAGAATTAAAAGTTTTATCCCTGTACTTGGAGGGAAAGCAGAAATAAACTGAATATAGTCACCTCCGAAACTCATTTTAGGGTCACAAACCCAGGACAAAGTGACTGACGGCAGCTGGGAATAAATGGGGTACGGTTGCTTTGCTTTCGGTGATCTCTAACAACATCAGAGTCGTATTTGTGTTTTTATATTTTTGTACGTTTCATCTCAAACACGTTAATGTACAGATAGATAAACTGAGGGTCATGGGAGTGTTTTTTGTTTGTTTTGCTTTGTTTTTTGGTCCAAAACATTTCCTAAATCTCTGTGTGTTCCTAATTTTTCTTAGCATTATCTTAGGGTATCAATTCTTCACCAATTCCTACCCCTTCCTCCCCTTTAAAAAATTTTGTGTGATTACAAAATCAGCTCCCACCTTTCTGCTTAGAATGACCTTCTCAGTAACTTCTGCACACAGACATATCCTTCCCTCGTCTTTGCTTAAGCCGTTGTCATGCACAGAAGATCCATCTTCTTTTCACGTGTAGGAGAACATCAAACTCAGGAAGAAGTTTCTTCCAGCTAATTTCTACCTATCCATCCATCCATTTCCCATTTATCAGGGAGGGAGATGGAGAGAGCAGGAGAGACAGAGAGAGATGGAGGAGAGAGCAGAGAGACAGAGAACAGGTTTGCCCCATCGGAACTGTCCTGCAAGCTTAGATTCCATACTTGCTCTTCTTCTGTAACCCTATTGATTAGCGCAGCGCTATCAACACTACATAAATGTTTTTTATTCAACTTGGCAGATAACAGTAAATATTTACTAGATTGAATTATCAATTCTCACCAAGATCGGTGTTAAGAACTACATTAAAATGATTAGGAGGTTTTTTTTTTTTTTAGAGGATCTTTTTTTTTATTCCAAAACTTGTAATGGTGAAACACGTATGAGTCTGTCTGATCATGTAAGGCACGCGATCATCTCGCATTCCTGCCCTCTCTCAACACGCGGAGGTCAGAGGCCTCAGCCGCCCTCATGCGCATGATGGAAAGAGATGCCACCGAGTAATTTTAAAGGATAAAGAAGGATTAAGAAGAACAGAGAAAAGGTCCTGAGGAAAATGCAACCTACAATATCAGGAATCTCTCTTTCCACAAAATTTTTAAAGCCTGTTTGAATCTTTCTTGTTCCTTGTCATTAATATTTGTTTTCCAGTTACCAGGCAAGGAAACTAAGTTTTAGGGTGTTTGTTTGTTTGTTTTTGTTTTTGTTTTTTTTTGCCTATTAAGAGTTCCATCTGCCTGTCTGAAAAAGGACACACAGCATGGGATGGGGAGGAAACCGTGGGGTGAGGGATAAATGGGGATGAAACTTCCTTAAAGTTTGAAGATGGAAAGTGAAAACTGAAAACCAAATTCAATTGTCAGTTTCTTCCTCAAAGAGCACTTATGGTTACAAGACAATTTGCAGTAGATGAAGACAATGTTTTTATAAACCTAACTCCTATCATCATTTTGGGACTCTGATGTGTTCCTCTTCCACTTGTTGGTCCGTAAAGAAATTCATCTCAGCCAGAATCCAATCATTTACAATGAGTCAGCAGGCACGGCTGGAGCTTCCACTAGCGATAGCATTTTTTCTCATATTAGGTTTAATGTTTCCTCCAAGATTGGCTTATAGGCCAGTGACTTCCCCACCCCCAGGTAGCTGTAGATTTTTGTTCTATTGTGTCTGTTGTATGAATGTGTGTGTATGTACAAGATATAGTATGTACATATGTAGTGTTTGAAACAATGCTATAATTATAAACACACATTTAAAGAAAATATTGATGTCAATCTACCCAAGGAAAGGACAAATTAAAACAAATACCATGTTACAGAATACATCTGATTTTCATTTTTTAAAATGAAGTAATCTTTACTCAACTTTTACAATTTGACTGAGTCATTTCTCATATGCTGGGGATAGAAATCTCCCTCATCCATTTGAGTCATTCATCATAGATGTCAAATGTTACACAGAGATTTATAGAGGAATTAACACTGTGGATCAATGGTAAGTGGCTGCTCCCCACTCACATCTGACAGCATTTCTATTTTTCGGTGTTTCCTGAAAAGTCAAACAACAAGTTTGCTAAATCAGAACCTTTCTTGCTGCAATTACTATAGGGACATTTCTACGGTCTTTCATGGTGTGCAAGATAAGTAGATTTGAATTCATATTATCTAACTTTGCTGCGTTTTCAAGTATGCTCTCTGGCAAATAAATTCTTGTGTAGACAGGTTAATCTACCCCAAACCAACCCTTCCAAGGCTCCTCATTGCTCTGGTCAAAGGCGAAAGGCTTCTAGGCCTGGCACTCACAGCTCTTCTCCAACTGGCCCCAGCCTACCCACTACTGTGTCCCTTCTGTGCTGGTCCCACTGGTCCACTCCCTGTTCCTCAAACTCACCCTGGACATCTCCACCTTCAGGCATTTACTCAAGCTGTTCTTCTCACCTAAAATACCCTCTTCCTTTTGCTCTACAAGACCAAGTACTACCCGTTGTTTGTTACTTTTGTATTTCTTTCTTCTTCCTGTTTTTTTGGGTTTTTTTTTTTTTTTTTTTTGAGACAACATCTCACTCTGTCATCTAGGCTAGAGTGTAGTGGCTTCATCATAGCTCACTGCAACTTCAAATTCCTGGGCTCAAGTGATCCTCCTGCCTCAACCTCCCAAGTGGCTTGGGATTTCAGGAACACCACCATGCCTGTCTCATTTTTTAAAACTTTTTTGGAGAGATAGGCCTTGCTACATTGCTCAGGCTGGTCTTGAACTCCTGGCCTCAAGCGATCCTCCCACCTTGGCCTTCCAAAGTGTGAGGATTACAGGTGTGGGTCACCACACCGAGCTCTAATTTTGTATTTCTTAATTATACAAAATAACACATGAATACATTCTCTTTAGAAAAATATTCAAACAATATAGAAGTATATGTACAGCAAAAACTGAAAGTCCCTGTGAATTCGAGCCCTTCCCTGTCCTTTCCCACCACCTGCCAACTGCACTCTTGTCCTCCGAATTTGCTAGGGATCCTTCTGACTCTTTTCCTCTTCATTTAATGTACCTGCATTTCAGGGTTTTGGTTTGGTTTTTAGGTAAGTGGGGTTATGCATACACTCTGTTCTATGGCTAGCTTCCTCCTCTTCAAGACCTACATTATTAATAAATTTCCTCTCTCCTCTGAAGCCTCTGTCATCATTTCAGCATCCAATGACCTCCTCCCCCATTGCTCTGCCTTGCATTTCAAATGCTTGGTATCCATGGTACTCTATTGGCTTCTGATTCATCTCTTTATGATATTGGGTAGTTTACTTTTTTATTCGTGAATGTCTTATCACTGGAATGTGAAATCTTTAAAGGCAAGAACATTATCTCGATCTTTTGCAGTGCTTAGAACTACGTTATGCACAAAACAGGTATTTGACATGATTTTATTGAATAAGTGAACTTCAGGCTTCCCATTTCCTGATCTCAAGTGGGAAAGCTCTGCTCAAATGGAGGAAAAAATTAAAATGTACTATGTGGAAGTATTTTAGAGTTTTCCTGGCCTCTCCTAAGAATTCTCCCAATCTGTTCTACGTTATGGGTTGGTGGCTTTCTACATCAGCTGAGAAATGCGGCAACTTTGTGACAAGGCAGAGACCCCAGGCAAAACTTTTCTTCTCTGTTTTGTCAGACCAAGGACAGCTCCACCAATTACAAACCCTCAGAGATGATATCGTCTTAGAATGAGAGAGGTTTACAGTGCAGGCTGCTGGGAGAAAGAGTTGTGGGGAAAACTATAGCACACGCTATCCAAGGGAAACCCACTCTCTCAGACGCTTTAGACTTCTAAAATTTCAACTCTCTGAACCAATTTTCCAATGGAATTAGTCACGGGCATAACAGCCACAGTAATTCAAAAGGCCTTTCATTTTTCTTTTTAACTTAACAGCTGTAAAGTTGAATTTGACATTCCTTTAGAAATGTTATTTTCTCAGCCTCAAAGAGAAGGCAAAACAGCCAATGACATATCTTGTGTTTTATTTTAAATACTCTCTCTAGAACAAGTTACTTAATCTTTCTATGCCTCAGTTTCTTTATCTTATATAATATAAATAAATTATGTATTTTATCTTATCTATATAAATTATGTCATTTTATAGTGAGCATGACATTTGTGCCTACTTTATTGGATTATATCATTTTATGATGAGTATGACATTTGTGCCTACTTTATTGGATTCTGAGCATTCAAATGAGAGAATCAAGTGCAGTGTGCAGCAAAGCCTGGCTCATAGTAAGTTCTCAAAAATGTTAGCTAGGATGAGGGTGACCACATTACGGCTTTGGACATCTACGTTAGGAACTGAAAGGGTTTTCTAATGTGACTTTAGTCACAGAAGGCACACCAAGAACACTGTTGAGCTATTATATTGAACATTATGAACAATATTTCTTGGGAAATTCTATTCAATTCTTTCATTCCCCTTACAACGAATTTCTTTAGAATCTTTATTAAACTGACTATTGTTGAAATAAATGGGTTATTAAATGGAAAATCTCTTTATATGAAAAATTTCCTGTGATATAGTATTAGTCATAACTAGACTGTACATTCATTCTTTTCAACACCTTACATGTCTTCTATTAATAGTCTCAATTCTCAAGTCTGATTAATCAATTGAAAGGACCTAACCTAATATATAATAACTAAGGATTTTTGCTTTATCAAAAAAAGTTGTTGTTTGTCCCCAAAAAGAGCTTCTGAATCCTTCAAATGAGGCCATTAATCAAAACAGATAAAATTAATTTTAGCTAATAAATAAATATTTAGAATACTACAGATAACCAAAATAGTTAAAATATTTCAAATTGTGAGCTTTAGGGTCTCTAATGGTTATTGAGACTCCGTGGAAATACATAGAGAAAATCTGAAGCAATAAGCTGGTTAATTCAGACATGAAGACACTTGACATCAATTGATTATGAGTTTCAGGTTGAAATATTCAGTTATTCAATTGTTTACTTCACTCGGGCAATGTCTATATAATAAATTAACTTAGGCTGTTTTAATAATTGATGTGTGTTTATTCAGTGTAGCAGCTAAGGGCATAGGACTTTAAGGTCAGAAAATGAGGGTTGAAATTTCAATTTGGTAACTTCCCATGTAAGTGAACTTGGGCAAATTGTTTAACCTCTCTAAGCCTCAGTTACCTCATTCCTAAAATGTAACACTTATTTTGCTGGCTTGTAAGGACAAAATGAGGTAATATACATAAAGAGCTTAACTAACACTTACTAGGTAGACATTGAATTAATTTTTTTTCTTTTTAAAGTTATTATCAGCCATGATAATAAACAAGTGAATACATACTATGTCAGACGGTGATTACGTGCTATAGAGAACAGCAAAGTAGGAACCATAAATCTGCAGTCCCCAACCCCCAGGCTGCAGACTGGTACCAGTCCATGGCCTGTTGGGAACTGGGCTGCACTTCAGGAGCTGAGCTGTGGGAGAGGGAGCAAAACTTCATCTGTATTTACAGCCATTCCGCATAGCTCGCATCACTGCCTGAGCTCCACCTCCTGTCGGATCAGCAGTGGCATTAGAGTCTGCATTATAATGAGTTGTGTAATTATTTCATTATATATTACAATGTAATAATAATAGAAATAAAGTACACAATAAATGTAATGTGCTTGAATCATCCCAAAACCATCCCCCCCCACATCTGTGGAAAAATTGTCTTCCATGAAACTGGTCCCTGGTGCCAAAAAGGTTGGGGACCACTGCACTAAATGTCTACCAATAGGGGAAGGATTAGCTAGAATAAAAAAATAGAAGGAGCCATCAATAAGGTGGTTTAACCTCAACCTATGCACATAGATGTTGTCAAGGTGCATGGGGCAAGTTGTGCTTTTAAAGTCTTCATTGTTTCATGATTACAATCGTCTTAACCAGGAGGACACAGCTTAAAATTATACAGGGAAGTAGCCAAGAGGAAGGAGTCAGGAATGAGGATATGGGGAAACTGACATGTAGGGCACTAATGAGCAGTAGGGCCAGCCATTGGTGTCAATGGTCCTCAGTCCTAAAGGCACGTTCCATCAGCCTGGAAACTCACACTTAACACTAATACTTGACAATGCAGTGGACGGTGATTGAGTTATAGCAGCAGTTTTTTTTTTTTTTGAGTATTTTTTTTAATTGATTATTTTTTAAAAATCAAATAACCACATTACAGAAAGGATATAACCTAAATAGAGAAAATCTAAAAGATTTAGAAAAAAATAAGCCATCTATAATTCTGTTAGCCTGTTGCATTTAATGTCAGCATTTGGGTTAATTTCCTTCTAGTCTTTTTGTGTGTGTACTTAAGGGTAACTGAGATCATATTGGATACGGCTGTGGATCCTGTTCTTTTAAAACTAACATTATCTCACAAGCATTTCCCTTGTTGCTAACCAGCTTTTCATAACTATCCTCTTAACAAGTGAATAATATATCATTAAGTAAATGAACAGTAATTTACTTAATTTAACTATCTCCTTATATTGTTAGATGTTTAGAATCTTCCCAACTTCTTGATATTATAAATATCACGTTAGTATACATTTTCCTGCATATTTTACATTATCTTCTTAGAATTGACTTTCAGCATTTCCAAAACATATAATGTTCCTGAACATGAACATTTTATGACTCTTCGTACTTACTGCCAAATCACTTTCCTAAAGGAATTATGTCAATGCCCAGTCCCAAAAATGATGTCTGAGAGTAACAAACCTCATTGTACCCTTGAAAACATTGGATCATTTCACCACTTTATTTTTTTACAGCGTCAGTTTCCAGGCTGTGATAATGAGCAAGTAAACACATAGTATCACCTAGTATGACTCCTGGGAATCAGCACCGTGGGGCAGGAAGGTGGGGACCGGGAAAGGGGTAAAGGGTTGGTGCTGCTGTTTATATAGGATGATCAGGAAAGGCCTTTCTGAAAAGGTCTGAGAACTGCCTGAGCAAAGAGGGCTTCAGGCTGAGAAAACACCAAGAAAGGCCCTCTAAGGCAGATCCACGTTGGGCAGCCATTGGGGAAAGTGCCCCTTGCAAAGAGGGGGCATGGAAGGAAGAGTTTGGAGGGTCGGTGGCCTCCAGGACATGTGAGGCCCACCGGTTATTGTAAGGATTTTTCTTTTACTCCGAGGAAGATTGAAGGGTTTTGAGCAGGGGGGAGTCAGCGATTGGCTTGTGTTTTATATGATTCCATTAGCTGATGTGCTCAGAGTTGACTAAATATACTCAAAACCAAACTCAGCCTCTTTCCCGCCAAACCTCCTACATTCTCAGCATCTCCGTCCTCTGACTCACCAATGCTCAAAACCTCAGCCATCTTTTACATCTCAAAAGCAATTGTCACCAAGCCCTGTCAAGTCTCTGTCCAAAATGTCTCTGGCATCCGCTTTCTCTGTTCGTTCCCATGGCCCAGAGCCCACTAGAACAGTTTTCCAACTCATCCCCCCAGCCCTCCGTCCTTCCGCTCACCACGCCTCTACCCAGCAAAGCTGGTCGTTCATGGGCCTGCTGATTACCTTTCCTGTCTCCCTGCTCCCCACCACTAAGAAGGCACAAATTCTTCAGACTGGAATTCAAGCCCTACCACAATTTGATTGTGATCTGATGGTCAAAACTTATCTCCTATTATTATTCAGAAGTAACTGTGCCTTCCTGTCTAACAAGTTTCTTGAACCAGCTCTGCACATTCTTACTGTACACCTTTGCTTCTTTGTCTCTCCTTCCTGCACTGTCTGTTTAAAACACCCTTGTCTCCCAGCCCCATGCAGAGATCCTACCTACTTCTCAGACCACCCCAAATACCGTCGTCCTCATGAAGCCACCCCCAATCTCCCTGGCTGGAATTATGCTTCTGCGCTCCCAGAAGTTCTATTCCATCACTCACACATTCTGTGTCATATCATACCATAGTTTTGTGACTAAGCTTTCTTTCCTACTAGGTGATAGGTTCCTTGAGGATTTCTGTCTTCTTTGTCTTTGTAGCTCCTATAGCATTTATTGCAATGCTTTAAACATAGTAGGTATCCAAGGAATGTTGGTCAAACTAAAATTCCCCAAGGCCTTGTTGCTAATTTGTTCTTGAAACAAAATAGAATCAAGTCATCTGATTTCTAGCTCCATATACCTTTCCCAACACCACTCTGTCTTTCTGACTTCTTCTTTCTACAGTTCATTGTCATCGCATCTGAACATTTGAAACTACTACGGAATTTTAAGGAAGAATGACTAAATAAAAAACAAATGCTGGAACGTATTTTCCATGTAGCTATTTAAGCCAAATGAATTTAGAGCTACTAAAAATTTGACTCTGAATTTTAAAAAATAGTAACAAACAACAACCACCAAAAAAAATAAATAAATAAACCCATAGCACATACATGTCTAGAAACTCTTTAGCTTCTCAGAGTTTGATTTTGAGTTGCACTTAATCTTACAGGAGTAAAGTTCCCATATTTCTTGGTATATTGTAAATTTGTAGCATAGGGGGAAAAAATAAAAAAGAAATAAGTGTGGTTTTTTGCTTAACGGTTCTCAGCAACATTTCTAGCCCTGAAGAATAGGAGAGGGTTTAAACACTTGGGAATGAGGCCTTGTGGCAAAGCTCAACTCTCACTTATTCCAGTCCTCCGCTGGCCTTCCCCAACTTGGAAAAATAGCTCAAGGAGCTAGTGTTCTAAACTGAGCTTCCTCTTTGGTATTTGAAATTAAATAAGTAAATTATACTCATGATACATGTTAAACACAAGAATTTGTAAAATGCAAATAAAATTAAGTCATGGCATTTAAAAAAATAGTACCAGCTAGCATTAATGTTGCATACATGAGGATTCTTTGTGACTGAAGAACACTAATGCCCTTAGGAAAAGGAAGACTTGACTGAGTTAAAACATATATTTTAGAGAATGGTTTAACATTTTAGAGAATGGTTTCTCTCCTTCCCAGTTTTGCCTGTCCTCTCTGCTGTCACTTAGAAGAGGGCAGGATTGCTGTGAAGAATGTCCTACTAACGTTTTCACAAATTCAAATGAAATGGAATGAAATTAAAACCCGCTACAGGAAAAAAAAAAAAAAAAGGATGAAACTGAAGCACTAATTCATCTCACTCTACTCCACCTCATTGTGAGTGTGACAGCAGAGGCTAACCTGTGAATCTGATGTGAATTGTATCAGAATCATAGAAATGAGAGCAAGCTCTGAAGCATTTTCAGCTACCTTCTATCTTCGGTGGGTGAGCCCCAAACCCCAAAGAAAGAATTAGTATTTCAGAAACTCTCTGATAGGCAATTTCCCCCAACTACAACCTAAATTCTACCTTACAGAATTGCACAGACAAGTTTGCTTGTGCTCTACAATAGAGATGTGAAAACAGCTGTTTGCCAGAGCTTATGATCATAAGCATTTCTGTAGTACACGGGTTACATTTCTGCACGACAGGGGAGACAGTGAGAGTAACGGATAAGAATTCAGCGTCGGAGACAGACGGATTTGTGCTTAAGCCGCAGCTGTATGATCACAGCAATTGACTTAAGCTCTCTAAGCCTCAATTTCCTCACCTAAAATGTGGGGATGATAATACTGTCCAGCTGATCACATTACTGTGTGGAATAGTCTAGAACCAGCGCTGGCCAATAGAAATGGAATGCAAGCCACAATGTGACCCGCGTATGTCGTTTAAATTTTTCGAATTAAAAAGCTTCTGCACAGCCAAAGAAACAGTCATGAGAGTAAACAGACAACCTACAGAATGGGAAAAAATGTTTGCATGCTACACACCCGATAAAGGACTGATAATAAGAATCTATTTAGAACTCAGGAAAATCAGTAAGAAAAAAATCAAACAACCCTATCAAAAAGTGGGCAGAGGACATGAATAGAAATTTTTCAAAAGAAGATATAAGAATGGCTAACAAACATATGAAAAAATGCTCAACATCTCTAATCATCAGGGAAATGCAAATCAAAACCACAACGAGATATCACTTAACTCCAGTGAGAATGGCCTTTATCAAAAAGTCCCCAAACAATACATGTTGGCGTGGATGCAGAGAGACAGGAACACTCATACACTGCTGGTGGGACTGCAAACTAGTGCAACCCCTGTGGAAAGCAATATGGAGATACCTTAAACAGATTCAAGTAGACCTACCATTCTATCCAGCAACCCATTATTGGGCATCTACCCAAAAGAACAAAAGTCATTCTATAAAAAAGACACCTACACCCGAATGTTTACAGCAGCACAATTCACAATTGCAAAGATGTGGAAACAACCCAAATGCCCATTAATACATGAGTGGATTAGTAAAATGTGGTATATGTATACCATGGAGTATTACTCAGCTGTAAGAAATAACCGTGATATAGAATCTCTCTCTTTTGTTCTCCTAGAGAGAGTTGGAACCCATTCTACTAAGTGAAGTATGCCAAGAATGGAAAAATAAGCACCACATGTACTCACCAGCAAATTGGTTTCCCCGATCATCACCTAAGTGCACATTTGGGAATAACACCAATTGGGGGTCTGACAGATGTTGGGGGTGAGGGGAGGGGATGGGTGTATACCTACATAATGAGTGCGATGTGCACTGTCTGGGGAATGGACACGCTTGAAGCTCTGACTCAGGGGGATGGGGGGGGTGGGCAATATACATAACCTAAATTTTTGTACCCCCACAATAAGCTGAAATAAAAAATAATAATAAGAATAAATAAATAAATTGGCCGGGCGCGGTGGCTCACGCCTGTAATCCTAGCACTCTGGGAGGCCGAGGCGGGTGGATCGCTTGAGGTCAGGAGTTCGAGACCAGCCTGAGCAAGAGTGAGACCCCCGTCTCTACTAAAAATAGAAAGAAATTATATGGACAGCTAAAATATATATATACAAAAAAATTAGCCGGGCATGGTGGCGCATGCCTGTAGTCCCAGCTACTCGGGAGGCTGAGGCAGGAGGATCGCTTGAGCCCAGGAGTTTGAGGTTGCTGTGAGCTAGGCTGATGCCACGGCACTCACTCTAGCCTGGGCAACAGAGTGAGACTCTGTCTCAAAAAAAAAAAAAAAAAAAGAATAAATAAATAAATAAATTTTTCGAGTAGCCCATTAAGAAAAGTAAAAAGAAACAGGTGAAATTAATTTTTGTACTATGTTTTTACTTAACTCGATGTGTCCAAAACATCATTTCTACATGTAAAAAATGTTAGTGAGATATTTTACATTCTTTATTTTATGCTAAGTCATCAAAGTCCAATGTGTATTTTACACATATAGGTTGAATATCCCTTATTTGAAATGCTTGGGATCAGAAGTGTTTTGGATTTTGAATTTTTTCAGCTCTTGGAATGTTTGCATATATATAATGAGATTTCTTGGGACCCAAGTCTAAAAATGAAAGTCATTTATGTTTCATATGTACCTATACACATAGGCTGAAGGTAATTATATATATATATATATATATATATATTTTTTTTTTTTTTTTTGCTCTGCCGCCCAGGCTGGAGTACAGTGGCAATCATCCTGCCTCAGCCTCCCAAGTAGCTAGGACTACAGGTGTGCATTACCATGCCTAGCTAATTTTTCTATTTTTCTGGCAAACTGGGTCACACTATGTTGCCCAGGATGATCTCGAACTCCTGGCTACAAGGGATCCTCCCACTTGGTCTCTCAAAGTGCTGGCATTATGGGTATAAGCCAGTGTGCCCAACCCTTCTATATAATATTTTAAATAATTTTTGCACAAAACAAAGTTGTATTGAACCATCAGAAAGCAAAGGTGTCACCATCTCAGCCACCCATGTGGACAATCTATGGTTGTTTGGCATCATCACCATTCCTGACTCTGAATTCATATGCTACCAATAAGCAATCATTTTATTATACTTATTCACACATAAGTACTTAACAGTAAAAAATATGACATACCATTAATACAGTGAAAAAATAATGTGTGCAGGGTAACTAAGTGGCACAGTGGCATCCCCAGGATACCTGCATCAGCTGTTAGACGACCGCAGGAACAAACAGTGGCAGGCTTCGGTCTCTGCCTATGGTGCCATTTGTAGTGTCATGTCAGTGCCCAAAAAGTTTTGGATTTTGGAGCATTTTGAATTTCAAACTTTCGGATTAGGGACGCTCAACCTGTACAGCATATCTTAATTCAGCCTAACCACATTTCAAGTGCTAAATAGCCACATGTAACCAGTGGCTACCATATCGGAGAGTATGGGTCTAGGGAAAAGGCTGTGAAGCATTTAGCATTATGCTAGGCATAGAGAATTCTAAAAAATTATCATTAATATTATCCTTAAGGGACTACTCACTTCTCTAGACTGACTCTGTCTACGATGCTCTTAGAAGTACCTGGAGAGGCTGGGTTGCTCAAGCCTGAGCCCACTAGTTACTTTAAGGGCAATTTCCTCCTAGTCATTCCCCATCTATTATATGGAGGGGACCACAGAAGTGGCCCCAGTGGGGTCTGCATGGAGATTATATACACTCAATGCCAGTGATCTTCAGTGCACGGACTTATGAAACCCCAAGAAGGAGGTGGCACCACTAATATGTCCCCTTCTCATATACATAGGCCAAAATAGGACATTTGCTAAAGCAACCGCTTGTTCCTATGTTTTTCCCTCTCCACATACTGAGTTGCTTAGCAATACATTGTGATCAAAAGTTGATTTGTTGAGTTAAAAGTAGAGTTACCATACAACTGAACAATTCCACTAGGTATATACCCTAGAGAATTGTAACACAGATATTCACACAAAAGCCTGTACACAGATGTACACAGCAGCATTATTTATAATAGCCAGGAAGTGGAAACAACCCAAACACACATCAACTGATGAACAGAGAAACAAAATGTAGTGTATTCATACAGTGGAATATTATTTAGCCACAACAAGGAATGAAGGACTGATTCACACTACGACACAGATGAAAACATTATGCTAAGTGAAAGAAGCCAGTCACAGAAGGCCACATATTGCATGATGCCATTTATATGAATGTTCACAACGAGCAAATCCATAGAGACAGGAAATAGGTTGGTGTTGCCAAGAGAGAAGCAAGAATGACTCTAATGGGTACGAGTTTTCTTTGTGGGATGGTGGCCGTGTATGGAACTGAGCCCGGGCTCCGGAGCCAGACATCCTAGGATAAAGTCTGGATCTTACTACTCACTAGTTTTGTGACTTTGGGCAACTTCCGTCTTCTGTGCCTCAGTTTCCCTTTACAATGAGAATGATAAGAGTCCCCACTCGGGGCAGTTGTGAGGTTTAAGAGAGTTTTAACATATGGAAAGTGCTCAGAAGAGCGCCCGGCTTGTGACATACTTTTTTAAACTTCATTTTCTTTGTCCACTTATCATGGAGGGACACTTAGGTTGTGTGACAGATACTTTATAAGTAACCCTGGTCACTTGGAGCCCTGTCCTTGCTTGTTTCTGTTCGTAGCATTTATTCTAACCTCCTCCCTGATAATGTGCTCATGTATCTTGTTTGTGGCCCATGAACCCCTACTAGAAGGCAGAGATCTTATCGGCCCGTTTGCTGCTCAATCCTAGGCACCTCAAACACAGGAGGCACCCCATCACGTTTTCTCAATGAGCGAGCAAACAGGGGGCCCTTCTGGCCGGCGGCACTGGGGAACCGGGAGGAGAGTGAGATGTACCTCTCACCCAAGACCCTTTTGTACCATTCTTATATTTTACCACATGCTTAGGTCCTTTTAATAAGAATGAAAAGTGACAAATAAAATACAGGAACTAAAAGAATACTTGGGCCTGAGGGAGAGGCCAGTAGCACAAAATAGTGAGACTTCAGGCATCAGTGCTCAGACAAGGGTTCTAGAGGAGCGTGAGGATGACGTTGCAGGCCACCTTGAGACTTTTAACCCCTGAGGACAAAGTGAAATGACACCTCAGAAATGGCACTCGGTCCCAGTGTTGAAGCACAATGTGTACACAGAGTAACAAGAAGTCTTATTAAGATCTTTTATATTGTGCAATATGTGTCCTGTCCTTACGGGCGCAATGAGAAAATTTTCCATGGCAAAGGGCCTGTTTCCAGGCACAGTAAGCAGAAGAGCTTGCAGAGGGCTGTCTTCCCACTTCCGCCCTGCAGCATGGCTAGGCAGGTGGCCACCGTGCACGGGATTCCTTGGGCGGGGACAGAAGGTCTGTCTCCATGGCCTGCTAATAGTGCCCTTCCTCATTCCCTAATAGGCCATCTGGAAGCCTAATAAAGATTACAGGATCCTGAAGAAGAGCACTGGACTTCAAATGAACTGTTCTGTAAACTTACTCCAATGAGTCTGGGTTAAAACTCTCCTCTAAGTTGTCTTTGGGGTCTCCCCATCTCTCTTTCCTCTCTCCTGCTCTAATACCTCTCTGCTCTCTCCTGCTAAGAAAAAAACAACTGATGAGTCACTAGCCCCTTGGGGCTATCCCTTTCAGGAGTTTTTGCATTAAAAAGAGGTCAATAAGGAGAAAAAGAAATAATAATGGTGATGTTAATACTAATGACAACAGTTATCAGTTATTGAATATTTACTGTGTGCCAGGTATTCTACTAAAAAATGGGTATAATTTATCTTATTTAGTCCTTCAACAACCTTGTGAGGTAGATATTATCATACTGTAATAGATGGGAAATGAAAAATTATAAAGTTAGCAAGTAGCAGAAGAGGGGTTTAGAAGAACCATCTCTAAAAATGTTTGCTCCAAGGAATTCCATCACAGAATTCACATGAATGAATTTCCAAGGTGGAAACCTGACCCTGTAGGGAGAGAGCTGGGGAGAGTCAGACACCCATAGCAGCCCTCAGTAGCAATGACATTGACAATCGAGGCTTGAAACGTCAAACAGCTCACTGTGTCTATGACTGCCTACCTAGGTTCAAATCCTGAGTCTGACACTGTCGAGATTACTTGGGGCAAGTCACATAACCTTTCTGTGCTTGGGATTATTGTTAGAATTCCGTGAGATAATACAAATAAAGTGCTTACAACAGTGCCTATAAATATATATGCGAGGCATTCAGATGCTATATACAGATGCTCCTCTACTTACAACCATGTTATGTCCTGATAAACCCACCATAGTTTGAAAATATCCTAAGTCAAAAATGTGCTGGGCATGATGGCTCGCACCTGTAATCCCAGCCACTCGGGAGGCTGAGGCTGGAGGATCACTTGAGGCCAGGAGTTCCAGACCACCCTGGGCAACACAGCAAGACTCCATCTCTTAAAAATATGCATTTAATGCACCTAACCTACTGCATGTCAGTATACCTTAAACATGCTCAGAACACGTTCAATACAGTATTCAACAAATTATATGAGACAATCAACACTTTATTATAAAATAGGCTTTGTGTTAGATGATTTGGCCCAGCATCTCAAGAGAGTAATGTGCTGTATATTGCTAGCCCAGGAAAAGATAAAAATTCAAAATTTAAAATTTGACTTATGGTTCCTACTGAATGCATATCATTTTCACACCATCATAAAGTTGAAAAAATGGAAATAGAACCATTGTTAAGTCAGGGGCTGTCTGTATTTCGATTACTATAAATCTCTACTAAGTATTACTTATTTCTAGCTTCCCAAATAACACAAGTGCTCTTTTACCTGATTTTATAATGTAGTTGTCGATCCATTTTCTATAGAATTTTCATTGAAAAGATGACATAATAGAATTTTGAAGGTAGACACATTTCCCTAATGCAACATTTATTTTTATTTTTGCATATTGCCTTCAAGTTTTCATAAATCTAAGCTACAAGGAGAGGACACTGTACTGAATCAGGGTTTGGGTCTTTGTTAACACTTTTACAAAGTAGCCGTTTGACTTTAGTGAAGTTATATAACTGCTCTTGGCCTTAGTTTTCCAAAGTATAAAATGAAGGGATGAGACCAGATGATTTCTAAGATACCTCTAGCTCTAACAGGCAATGATTTTGTCTATAATCTACTTGTTTTGGGCTTTCATAATATTCATAGGGAACTATATATATAAGGTACTTGTAAAACAATGTTTACAAAGCTATTAATGGTTAACTTCCTAAAATATGTCTGGGAAATAGTTTCACATATAATGAGTTCTGCAAAGGTAAGGTTACAATTTTAAAATCCCAGGAATTTCAAAGATAGCTACTAAAATTACCAAAAAGCTATAAAAATTTGTATCTTACTACATTCATGATATATATACCTTTACAACTAAAGCATTAACAATTCAAATCATTAATTATAAGCAATACATTAAGTTTGACAAGGGCAATCTAATGTTTGTGGCTACATAGTTATTAATTCATAATGTAAATATAAAAATGTTATATCTATAATTTTTATATCATGTTATTAATTTTTAAAGTTTCTCTATAAGACAATCAAAGAGGGAGAAAAATAAAGGAACAGTTCTACACTGACAATCAGATTGGCAGTGTAAAGGTCTAAAATGCCTATAACCATTAATGCAGGAATCAGTCACTGTTCCCCCCATTGCCACTTGGCATGTAGCCTGGTATAACCTTTCCAGAAGTGATCTGACAATACTGAGCAAGAGCTTAAATATGTTCCTCCCCTCCAGTTGGGTAACCCCACTTATAGAAATTTGTATTAATACTAAGGAAATAACATATGCACAAATGCTTTGTCACAGCATTATATATAAGTGTAAAGAACTGAAACAATCTAAATGGCAAGAAATAGAAGAATAGCTAACTAACTGATGCTGCACATATATTAAATACACGTATGTATAAATACATGATATATGTTTATTGATGTATATGTGTGTAGATATTTTTTCTGCCTCAGCCAGATCATAACATAGATAACAGGGGTGCTCATTGCTATTGGCTTAGTTATTGTTTCCAGGTTTATCAGTAAACAGAGGAGCTAGGAAATATATACATATACGTATACATCATAAGTTTATATCAATAACTTCCAATTCAAATCCAGGACTACAGGACTTTTGCCTAACTTCTTCTATTTTACATCTATATTCCCTTCCTCCCATGCTGAGAATCCTGATTGTTAAGGACGCCAAGCATGACAGGATTAGGATATCCCACAGTTATTTGCTTATCTCATATAACCCAGAATAGCAGTATCAATACTACCACTAAAAATATGAATACCAAAAAGTGTTAAAAAGTGTTCTTGCTGTTCTTTTTATCCTTAGGAGATATCCAATGAGGAATATGTAGTCAAATTAGTATGTTTTAAAGTCACTTGAAATAGTTTTCTGTATTCTATTAATTGGATATACAGCATCATTTTTTTAAAAAATTAAGAATTGCATTTTTAAAAATTAATATTTTTATAATTATGTAAAACATTGACATGATTTCAAAGTCAAATCTACAAAACAAGGTAAATTCAAAGAAGTCTAATTTCTATCCCTATCTCCTCCACTTTGTTCCCTCCCCCTTTTATAGGTAACTATTATTTTGTGAGGTTTATCCTCCCATTGTTTGTTTTTTAACATGAGCAAATATGTTTACACACATAGGTATGTGTGTATGCATGCATGTATGTATATGTATATTAACATACATATATATCCATTCTTACATATATGTTGGCATCCTAGACTCACTTTTCTCCCCATTTTTTTTTTACTTATATCCTAGAGATCAATCCATAATAAGTATATCTAAAGGTTCCTAATTCCATTTTACAGCTGCACAGACTCCATTGTGTGGGTGTACCACGGTCCTCTATTAATGGACATTTGGGGTGTTTCTAGTCTTTTGCTGTTATAAATAGTTTCTGTCCTATGGTTTTGTATTATATTTATATATTCTCACATCTTAAATATAAATAGATTTTTACTATGTGGAAATATACAAGATGAGCCTAAACCCATCTTATATCAAATAGTAGGAGAACCATCAAAAACTACTAGGGTTACGGCAGAAGAAGTCAAGAGCCAATTTGAAGATGTTACCACAGCCCTAATAAAGATAATTTGATCATTAATAAGAATAATAAATGATATGTACTGAAACACATTAAATGTTTCAATTAATGAGTTTAAAATGATAAGTAAAAAACAGAAACAAAAGCTACTTAAAATAACAAGACAAAACAAACACCATTGGCACAGGCCAGAAAATCAACTCAAGGAATAATAAAAGTAAAATATCACCGTATCTGCAATCCTTAATGAACTAATAGATCTAAGTCTACATCACAAAAGAAGACATTATTAGACATTATGCACCTCCTAATGGCAAAACACTCCACTACCTATGAGGCAGTATTGCAAAAAAATAAAAAGTAAAATAAAAATAAATCCACATTTAAGAAAGCCTATAGAGGGTTATAAGATATACAGAGGACAGAGAGACATATTAAACTGTACTATGGAAATGCAATCAGAAAAATTCAGTCTGTGGGAAGTTCTACAGGACAAACAGCTTAGTTTCTTCAACAATTAAATTGCAAGGAAAAAAATGATAGAGTGGTAACCTGGTAACCTATATATTAGAAGAGATTTAAGAGACATATAAACCAATGTCAGTATGTTAGCCTTATTTGGATCCTGCTTCAAACAAACTATAAAAATAAGTTATGACATTTATGAGACAAGTGAAACTTTGAACACTGACTACTTCATGCTATTAAAACTATCAATTAATTTAGATGTGACCATGGTTATGTTTTTAAAAAGCCCTTATCTTTTAAAGAACCACAATAAAATATTTATGGATCAAATGATACAATATCTGAAATTTGCTTCAAAATAAAATGAGTGGGGAGAGGAAGAGGATATTGATGGGCTAGCTGTGGGTTCATAGGTAGACAAGATTTATTATGCTCTCTGCCTGTTTTTCTTTATGTTTTAAATTTTCTGTAATAAAACATAAATATGAACTTATATATAATGGATATTTTGGTATGTGTAGGTGTGTGTACATGTATGTGTTTGTGTGTGTATAAAAACACCCACTATAAGAAAATACAACAAAATGTTAATGGTGATTATCTCTGGGTGATAGAATTATGATTTGGTGATTTTTATTTTCTTCTTTTTACTCTATTGGATATTCTACATTTTTTATACTGCACATGTATTCTTTTTAATAAGCAAAAAGTTTTTTAAAAAGCCAAATATTTCTATTGTTTAACAATGCCATTTTTACAATTCAACTATAATTCATTTCTGATGCAGTGAATAAAGTAACTATGCATAATACTTTTTAAATAAAATTGGACAAGGCTAATTATTTAATATTTAATTATATTTAGTTTTGATTGAGTACAGATAATAGTTTATGAAAATATAGCTCTAAAGTAAAGTTTAAGGTTTGGAAATTCTGTCATTTGGTGTAATAGAATAATCTTAAATTTATAGCTTAGGAGTAAATAGTTAAGTTTTTCCTCCTCCTTACATAACACAAAACAACAGATCCAGTTTGGCACAAACTTTCTCCTCCAAAGTCACCTTTGTGCTGAAATCCAGCACCTCAGGTTTCGGGCAAGTAGCTTGCAGATGAGAACAGAGTTCTTAGCAAATTTTTCTTATAATTTTACTAAAATGTTAGTTCCTGGCAACTTGGGAGAGTCCTTTTTTCATAGTTAAGTGGGTCAGAGGGAACGCTTCCCCTTCCTACTTTCTGATATGCAGAGGGAGCCAGCAGTTATCAAATTAAACCACCCCTTTGTATCACTGAAATAAATGTAAGGCCACAACAGTAGATACAATTAAAGAAAAGGGGAGTTAATGAATATATTTAGTATGCTAATATTTAATACAAAATACTAAATGGTTTGTTGTTCAATTATGAGAAAATTAGTTCTTTAAGATTAATACAATTTTTAAAAACAAACATAAAAATAAGAATATTTTGTAATTATACATATCATTATTTAAATGTTCTGTAATCAGATAACTGTTCCTTCTTTATTTATTTTGAAATAGACATTTTATTTATTTAATTTTCCTTCTTCCATTTGTTCATATGTCATTTTCTCCTCAATAAACCATGGTTGGCTCCTGTTACGAAATATATTAACAGATTATCATTGAGTTACCTTTTTGTTCTAAATGTAGGCTTTAAAGCAAAATCATAGGTAGATGTAGTTATGCATTTGGAAGGGAAACGGTCCCACAAATGGCTAGAGGCAGATAATGTCAATTTGGATCCATTTGTCCATTTGAGTTTCCATGGATTGTTCTTTGCTTCACACAAATTCAGTCTATACTTGCAATTATGTTCCAGGCCTTGTGCTAAGTATTTTCATATCTAATCCCAATTATTTAGTATGATAACCCTGCAAAATAGTTATTTTATTATTTTTATTTATTATATATATTTTTAGAAACAGAGTCTTGCTCTGTCATCCAGGCTGGAGTGTAGTGATACAATCTTAGCTCACTACAGCCTTGGACTCCTGGGCTGAAGTGATCCTCCTGCCTCAGGCTCCTGAGTAGCTGTTATTACAGGCACACACCACCACACCCAGCTGATTTTTTAAAAATTTTTTGCAGGGGTGGGGTCTTGCTATGTTGCCCAGGGTGGTCTGGAACTCCTGGCCTCAAGCAATCCTCCTCCCTCAGTCTCCCAAAGTACTGGGATTATATACATGAGCTACTGTATCCAACTGAAATAGTTATTTTAGAGAAAGGTTAAATTGCTTTCTCAAAGTCACATAATAATCCAGTTACCAAATCTTGTGTTATAACTTTTAAGTTACGAACAATGATGATTGAGAACATTTGTAACAGTCTTTGGTGCCTAGTACTGAGCCTTTTACTAGAAAATATGTCAAATCAGTTCAAGGGCTGATATCCTTCTATCTACCTGGTTGCAAAAACAGGACACTCCCCTTCCCCACACAAGGAAGATGTGCAGGAGGTACGAAGTGACTAGATATCACAGCAAAGATGGGGCCAGCTGGGGTGCAGCATGCTCTCTCTCATGCAGAAACCAACTAAAAGTATCAAGGAGAAGGGAGAAGGCAATCTGTTCCTCACAGCAGCAAAGCAGTACTAGCCAGTCAGCCTTGGTCTTTTAACAAACTTAAGAAGGGTCAGACATCTTTAAGCAGTGTTTTGATTTGGTGACCAACAAACTAAAAGTCAACTGGGAAAGTTGATTCCTGACATATATCTAATAAGGGTCACTTGTTTCATCCCAGTAAACTCAAGTTTAAGAATTAAAAACCTCAACTTTAGTAAATTACATGTCTGAAATACTGAGAGTTCTAATTAGACATACATCCCAAATGCCAGCCGAGCCTACTCTATTCATTTACTCATAGCTTTATGAAAAACTGTTTGGGATGTGGTTTTTTATAAAGCAATTTACCTTCAGGCTTAAACTATGGAATATGTGAGAAAATTTTCTAACTTTTGTTGAGATGAAAAGGAAAATATGTTTAGGAGAACATGGCTACTGGGTAACTCAAGAATAATTGATCTAAGAAACTTGAAATTTCACATGCTAAATCCAATTATAAATTTCAAATATAATTTCCAAAATATACCCTTGTTCTAGCTGCTAATACTACAGAATAATCATCTTGATGGGGATCGACTGGGCATCAAATTAACTATTCCTATAACGTTGCACTACAGTTACTGCAAAGAACGTTTATTTGTGGAGACATAAAGACAGGTTACACAATACCTTGTAAGTAGACTTGAACTAAAGGATATTAGAAATAAATAGGAACAACAAAAATAAAACATGACTAAACTAACTCTTCTGCCATCATCAAAACAAATGTTTCCAAGGACTTGAACCCAAGAAAATAGAAATCCACAAACACAAAGGCCTTGCAAGATAATCAGTTGAATCTACTAAGTCTCCATAAATAACAAAACACCAAAAACCAAACAAAACCAAAAAAACCCACCTGCTTTGATGGAAAGAATGCCAAAGAACATTGACATTTTCTGCCCCACCACCTACTACAGAAATCCCAGCCTACAGCTGATGTTAAAATTGCCAAATCTTCAAAAATTATGGGAGATGGCTATCTTAAAAACACAATAGCTTTGATTGCATAGGTCATGTCCACATTAGTGTAAGTAGTAATCATTGAGGAAAGGCTAATCTACTTCATTCATGTTAAAAACTAATTCTTTCTCTGTTAGATTTGCCATGGAACCAGCCTAACTTAATTATTAAGGCACAATAATGTTGGATTGAACTATTTTTCAATCCAGGAATTTTTTTTTAATGGAGACAAAGCTTGGACAATTTAAGCAATTGTGTGCTTTATTTCTCCTTTTCTATATCTCTATTCTTGCTGATAGATAGTTATTGAATTTAAGTTGTTTCATTCTTAATGTCTTACATCTTCTTTTTAGAAAAATTTCAACCAGATTTCAAAAGGCTGCAGGGTAAGTGGTGATGGCTAGTTCCAACGAGTGATGAGTCATGCTCCCTAGAGTCCAGAGTGCTGACCCGGAGACCAAAAGGACAAATTCTGGCTGCCCTGAAAAATGTGTGTACCTAAAACATAGAAAATCTAAAGCTTGTACCACGATGCTTGTCAGTGGTTGTGTTAATGCACATTATAGATTTCACCAGACCTTTCCCAAAACAACACAGATGCACAGACTACACACCCATCCTTGTGTCCACATCACCATTTCTTCTCATTTGGATACAGTATCTGCTAAAAAGCAAGGTCACTTGAAAGAAAACTAAACTCGAAGTCAGAGTCCAAATGTGTGAGTTCTATCTCTTCAGGGGACTAGTGACGGCAATTTAGTTCAGTGGGTCAGTCTATGTCTGCTAAAGTGAGCCTGTGCAGGTACGAATCCCGGTTTTCTACTTCCTGTCTATGCGACTCCAGGCAAGTTATTTAAACTTTGTGCCTTGGTTTTCTTATTTGTAAAATGGTGATGATATCAATAACGACCTTATAGAATTATTGCAAGGATTAAAAGTCCTAAATGGTTTAGAACAGTCTCAGATATCCTAAGCACTCAATAAATGTCAGCAATTATTATTACTAGCTGGGGACCTCACCTAATCTCTATGAGACTTTATTTCATCTTCTGTACAAGAAGGGGTCACCATCTCATCTTTATGAAGATGAATAAACTCCAATAACATAACATGTGGAAGTTATTTTTAAAACATAGTCAAGTATTAGTAGTAATTCCACTTCAACCAAGTGGAATTAGTTCCTTTCTGCTCTGTGCTTCCATAATACTTAACACACACACACACACACACACCCCTGCTCTAGCACTTGTCACATTGTGTCATGAGGATTTGCTTACCTGTCCACCACCCCTACTAACAGAGCATCCTCTGAATTACTTCTGCATCCTCAGCACATTGGACATACCTGGCACAGAACTGGTACTCTATAAATATTTGTTTAAATGAATGTCATCCAAACAATCAGGCAGGAATTCTCAAGGTCTTTCTCAGGAATGCTGGCTCATCACTTTTGCCAAGTGTCTTCAGTAGACCACCCACAAATGTACTTGTTTTTCTTCAGGTGCAATATATTGAGATTCTCTATTTCAGATGCAGCCAGTCATGTACGGTTCCATCTGTTCATTCTTTTCCCTTAATGATTATTGAGCACCTACTATGGTGTCAGGCCCCATATAGTTCACCACAAGTGGCAAATGCCTAGACTAATTTAGTCCCTGCATACTAGATAGACAAGGAACCTATTTACTATAGAGTCATCTTCCCTTTGAGATAATAAACTCCTTGGTTTGATTACTTCATTACAGTGACAGAATCTCAGGGTGGGAAAGAATGGTTCTTTAGAAGTAAAGGTCTCTATAGAATAATAATTAAGGTTAGGGATCTGCCTGCCTGGGTTCAAATCCTAGATCTGCCTTGTACCAAAATATAAGACCTTGAGCCAGTGACTTAATCCCTCTAAGACTTACTTTCCTCGTCTGTAAGATGGAGCTACTAGGATTGGTGTGTTACTAATAGAAATGACAACCACATTAATCACTTACTATGGTGCTTGCCATACGGTACGCACTCAGTATGTGTTTGCTATTTTGATCAATCCTACTCTCTCCTCTCCCTCAGTGTTTGGACTTCCATCATAAATGTATCCAGCAAAGGGAGCACAGCAGCCCAGCCTCTGGGCACCATGTAACCAGGGTCAGGGAATTTACTACCTCCAGTGGTTGTCCATTTGATTTTTAAGCAAATCTAATTGTTGCTAAATTCTAGTGGGTTGAAATATACACACTTACATCTTCCACTCACTGGTCCTCAATCTGTCATTCAGGATTATACAGAAGAAACCGAAATTCCCCTCTGCAGGCTAGCCCCCAAACTTCAGAAGGTGGCTCTGTAAGCTAGTTATTACCCTCTCCTTCACACACCCACACACAACATTAGATCCTTTTGTTATTTCTGAATAACATTGTTTACCAGATCCCTGATTATCCTTTTTACTCTTCTGAAATAATCTTCTGTTTATCAATGTCTCACAAAAGAGAACAAATGTGGTCTGATCACCAGTGAGTACTAGAGAACTAGTTCCCCTCTTGAACACTATATTTCTATTAATACAACAAAAGATTGATTCTTTGCGGAAGACGCATCACACTGCGTTGAGTCATCCTCTACTTACAATCAACAGGAGGCTCTTAATCTTCCTGATGTGCGCAGTTGTGAGCCGCCCCCACCCTGTACTTGTGCAATTGGATTTGGAGAGCTTTGAGTACTTTAGATTTGTACCCATTAAACTTTATATTGTTAGATGTGATTCATTATTACATTTTGTCAGGATTTGGAGGCAGGGAATCCTGACTGTATCCTCCAATTTATTTGTTATCCTTTCTAGTGTGTGTCATCTGTAAATTTGTTCACACGCCATCAATGTTATCATCTTAGTCATCAATTAAAGTGTTAAGGGGGGCAGGGCTGCAAACCAGACTCTTATGAGATCCCAAAAGACCTCGGTATGCATCAGCCTCTTAAGAAAACAACAATAACAACTTTTAAAAGACACCATTCATCATCCAATCAACAAATATTTATTGAGTGCCTTCTATGCACCAGTTACTGTTGCAACTGCTGAGCAAAAAACATCCCTGCCCTTGTGAAGCTTACATTTTAGAAGGGGAAATAGATAGTAAACAAATAACACTAAGTGTTATGAAAAACAAAATCAGGTAAGGGGCTAGAGACATCTGGCAGTGGGGCTAGGGTGGGTTGCCTGTATGTGGTGTGGCTAAAGCAGAGTTGGTTTTGAATGTTGATTGCACTGCTCATGTCCTGCGTTCCTCATGGGCATTGGCCCAAAGGTGTCCCAGAGTGGGCAGCAAGTCTTTCTGATTTCTCAAAATCCACTTTTCTCTATGCAGAGTCACATTAGAAACAAATCAATAGAGTAATGATGAAGAATTTAAATAGCCGTGAAACAAAAAAGAAAATTTGGAAGGATATAATTCCTCAGAAGACTCCACAACATTTCTTTGTATGCATAGGACATTTATGCACTGTGAGAACAACTAGACTGGCCTGGAAGCCAACCACATTTCCTGATGAAGATGCCAGAGAGAGGAAACTATTAATAAATGAGAAGAAAACTGAAAAACTAACACTTACCTTATTCCAATCCCCATGTTCTCAAGTACGGAGTGAGTTATGCATCCAGTAGTTTAGGAAGAGTCAGGAGGATAATGCTTGGTTGATCCCAAAACGTGGCTCGGAGAGTCTGGATATTGAACTCTAGAAAAGAAGCCCATAAAGGATAGATTTGAAATCTACCTCTGTTAATTACTCTCACTCTCAGCACATGATTCTAATGTTGATACAGTCTTCCAAATATCTTTAATCTTTTTTATTTTTATGTTTTTTGGAGACAGGTTCTCACTATACACAGCCTGGCCTCACACTCCTGGGCTCAAGCGATCCCCCTGCCCCAGACTCCCAATAAGTTGGGAGTATGGCATGCACCACTGAGCCCAGCAATATTTTTACTCTTTAAATCCCTCCGATGTTAGAGGGACTTGGCAAATCTTTGTTTAGTAAAATACTAATTGCTTCTTCTGTCTGGAAATTTATTTTATATTTTCACCGTGATACTTTTGACATTCATATTCATTCATTCATTCATTCATTGAGCACCTATTTTGTACCAAATACTTAGCTGGTGTTAGGAACACAAATCTCAATAGGATAAATATGGTCCCTGCTTACAAGGACCTCACAGTAGAAGGCAAGATAGAACAGGAAAGCCGGCTCTTACAAAGTAGTGTTATGAAGAGAAAAGTACCAAGAGCTCTAGGGGGTCACTTAACCCAGACTTTGGGAGAATTGGAAGTTAGTTACTTCTACACAGAGACTGACAAGGCGTGAAGGGGTTAGTCAAATAAAGAGGTAGGGAGTCTATTTCAGGTGTAGGGCATGACATGCAAGTTCTGGAGGTAAGAGAAATGAGTATGCCTGCTGTTCTGTATACTGAGGCAGAGGCTACCGGTCAGAGTGGACAGAGATGAGACTGGAGAGGTAAGGAAGGCAGAAATATGCCAAAATTCACAAGCTGTGTTATAGAGGAGGTGGAATCTACTGAAATTGGTGATTGATTAAATGTTGGAGTTTTGAAGAGGGGGAAGTTAGGACTGAGGATCGGGCTTTTTTTTTTTTTTTTTTTTGAGACAGAGTCTCGCTTTGTTGCCTGGGCTAGAGTGAGTGCCGTGGCGTCAGCCTAGCTCACAGCAACCTCAAACTCCTGGGGTCAAGCGATCCTACCACCTCAGCCTCCCGAGTAGCTGGGACTACAGGCATGTGCCACCATGCCCGGCTAATTTTTTCTATATATATTTTAGTTGGCCAGATAATTTCTTTCTATTTTTAGTAGAGACGGGGGTCTCACTCGTGCTCAGGCTGGTCTCGAACTCCTGACCTTGAGCGATCCACCTGCCTCGGCCTCCCAGAGTGCTAGGATTACAGGCGTGAGCCACCGCGCCCGGCCAGGATCGGGCTTTTGACTTGAACAACTGGGTGGATGGTGATGTCATTCACTAAGACGGCAAAAATACAAATACAAAATCGAGAAGATTTGGGGGAGAAGGTGATGATTTCAGCCTTGGACATGTTTGGTTTGTGATGCCTGGGGAACACTGACAGAGCAATGGCAAGCAGTTTGATCTAGAAGTTTGAGGATACATGTTTAGGAGTCAACGGTACACGACAGACAACAAGAGACTCCACAGGGATGAGTGAGACACCCCAGGAGAGTGTGCAGGGGCAGAGAAAACGGCCCAGGAGAGCACCCAGAGGACCACCAAAGCTTAAAGGAAGGGCAGAGAATGGATCCCTGGAAAAAAAAAAAAAAAAGGAGCGTGAGAAGGTGCAGCCAGAGAGATGGTAGGGACACACTAAGTGTGAGGTATCCAGAGGATGAGGAAAAGCATGTTTCAAGAAGTAGGTTGTGATTAACAACGGCAGATGCTATCAAGAGATCAAGTAAGAAAAAGACTGAGAAGCAGCCATGAGGTGAGCACCAAGGAGATATTTGACCGGTTCGGAAAAGATCTGGATTAGCAGAGGCAGAAGTGATGTCACAGTGAATTGAGGAGGAAATGGAACCAACGATTGTAGACAGCTGTTTCAAAAAGTTTGCCTTATGAGTGGAAGATGCATCCCTAAACTTCCTTCCCAGAGGGAGGGGAGGGGGCCACCATTAGGCTCACCTTAAAGGATCTTTGAGGTCCCCTACCACCTTCACATCAGCGCAGCTGACCTCATGGCAATGCTCTTGGGGGACATGGCCTGTGTGTTGGACAGCGGACTTGGCCAAGACTGTGGAGCAAACCAGATCTGCCCTTTGCATTCTCCTCCTGACTCTTCCTCGACACCTGCTCCTGTCACTAGGCCTCTGAGGTCCACACAGGCTCCTGGACCAAGGCCCACGGTCAGGCATGAATGTACACCTGACCTCTCTGAGCAGCCCCACCAATGAGACGACCCACACAGGGACAAATCTGGCCTCACAAAATTGTCACACTGTCATTGTCTCCCACCTATTGTCCAGGCTTATGTATTGAGACCAGTCAGAGGGAACGGAGAGGCGTTTGGTCACCTTGGAGTCTGGAACAAGCAGCTGGCCCCGCAGCTGGCTGGGCAGCTATCCAAGCAGGGGGCCTATCTGAGAGCAAAGTCCAGGAGCCAAAATAAATGGGTCAGGTGGAAAACAGATGACCATAACTGCAAGCAGTGCTGAAGGTTGGTCCTAGGGAGTGAAGGTGAGCTGTGACATAATGAATGTTTGAAACTGATAGTGTCCATCCAAGAGGGGAGGGATGGGGGCAGTCCAAGATCAGGGACCAAAGAACCAGAAATGGGCTGAAGCTATTATACATATACAGAGGCCAGCCACAATTAGGCTGTACAGATGGGTACATCACCACCAGCTGTTACCCTGAATCCTCCCACGGTGCTGTTTCATTTCTCAGGCCTTTATGATGTGAAGTGAAGTTTCTAACATTCACAACAATCTTCAAACCTTATTTTCACCACCTCTCTCCTGCCATCATAACCCTGCATTCCAAGAAGATAAGAAAGCTCTGGCCTGGGGAGTGCCAGTGAGGGGCACATAGACCTCAGCAGTGACTAACCTGAAAGGGCTGCAGGAATAGCTATCCCTATGCTAAGAACCAGGAGTGGAAGTAAAGGCCTGACCCAGTTAATGTAGGTCCTAAATCAGTAAGAAAACTAGCTGCATGGCTTGATTAGTGGAGACCTTATTTCTAAAGTGCAATCATTCCCGGATACCTAGGTTCTCTAAAATTCCCACGAAGATGGAACTGAAAGGCTTAACTGTCTTCAGTTTGTGATTAGAATACAGAGAGGAGATAAAGGACAATGGTCAACACCACATATAAATACATTGTTTTTACCTACCCACAGACAGGCTAAGCTGCACAAACTGAGTTTTCAGCTGAAGATTTTTTTTTCATTTCACTTAAGTCAATAATCACTTACCCACTGAATATGTCATCTAATTTTCATTTAATGGGATTAAAAAGGAAAAACTAAATAATAATACCTCATTTGTGTATAATGCTTATCTTTCAAAGACATCGGCGTAACCCATTTTAGACTATCTAATTTATAATAACAACACCTTCCTAACTTAAATACTAGTAACGGCTATTATCACTTTAAAATTACTCATCCAAGAAACCAAGGTGCATGGGAATGAAATGACTGGTTCAATGTAACTTTCACATTAGAGGTGCCATAGCTGGTTTATTTTTAACTTTTTTTATGAAAAATAAAAAACATTTAATAATGAGACCATGCTTCAGATAAACATATTTATTAAGGTGTACCTTGCCCTAAAATTTTATTACTAACATGAAAAATATCTTGCTTAAAAGAAATAACACAAACCAAAATGTTCATGCATTCCACAGATCAAATCTCTCTCACAAATCTAGATCTCACCAATCACACTCTGGTTTCTCTTCAGATCGTATAAATCTTTCACCTTTTACCAGATCTCACCAATCAATTCCTACTACCCAACTCTGCTTTTCATCAGCACAGAGCTCATAATCTTGTGCCACATACGGTACAAGTCAATTGCGTGATCACAGCCCTCTCCATATGCATTATGTTGCACTGATCTTGTCATCTCATTTGGGTTTGGAAAGTACCATTATAGAGACAAATTCTGCATATATGTAAAGTCATTGATATACTTCTTATTAGCATCAATTTGGGGGCAACATTTCTCTGATCTTTTCATGTATTCATTCACGCATTCATTCATTCACACTCTAATTCATGCATCTATTCGAAAAATATTGATAGTGTGCCCCAAATATACAAGCACTATTCTAGATGCAAAGGATAAAAACAGGAATAAGGAAAAATCATGGACTTCCAGAAACTCACAGTCCAATGAGAGAGCCAGAAGTGTAAACAACTGTAGTTCATTGTGGTAGGCGTAGAGATGGAGCGACATACAACAATGGTTTGGGAAGCACGGAGAGGGAACCTCTGTCTGAGTGGGTGCGGAATGCCTCCTGGAGAAGGTACTCCCAGAGCTAAGCATGCCAGGGAGAAGGGGGTTTGGGTATTCCACGTACAGGGAA
Organism: Eulemur rufifrons; assembly: GCF_041146395.1. Taxonomy (NCBI): domain Eukaryota; kingdom Metazoa; phylum Chordata; class Mammalia; order Primates; family Lemuridae; genus Eulemur; species Eulemur rufifrons. The sequence goes on along the minus strand of NC_091011.1, from coordinate 81,277,221 downwards.
CAGCACAGGCAAAGGCACAAATAAGAGCGTACAATGCGTTTGGAGAACTACAGGAAACATGAGATGACAGGAGGTTCTTTCATTCATGTATGTCTGGTTCTATTTCACAATCCAGGCTCTGGATGTCCCTATAAATGATCCTATAAAGGGAAATGTATTGTCCTCAGCCATGTAACTAAAAACACATTCTGTATGGGATCTATCCCAAAAACCCTTCTGAAACTTTGACTATTTGAGGAATATCGCATAGGTTCAAGATAGCACAAAATCAAGCTTGTACCTGGTCTACCCAGGTTTGTATTCTCCATATTTCATTACTGTTCTACGCGAGGGGGGAACACGTATGAACAGCCTACTTACTCATCAAATCTAGGTGATCACATAGCCCATTTCTATTATTATTTCAATATAAAATTTTTATATAGGAATACTTCGAAATACAGCATTTTCAAATACACTGCATTGGATGGGTCAGGTTTTTCCTGTTCACCTCTTCCTCGCTATTCAGAGTTGGTGCTTGCTGCCTGGCTCCCACAAGGATGAGAGCCAGCCCCACACACAGCCAGCGGTGTTAGGAAATAGTCTCTCAAAATCTACCTCCAAGTCTCTGCAAGTCTCAGCTCTTCCCTGAGGCCCCTCAGGGAAATCCCAAGGTCCATAAAGGCCTTTATGAACTGGGCCAGGAGGCAACAAAGTGCAGGCACAACAGACCTCACACAGAACCCTCCCTAGACTAACCCTACTGCCTTGGTAATCCTACTCTGGATTCCCTTTTCACTTAAGAAAAGCTTTGCACTCTGAAATGACATCCTTGTTTCTACTCGGAAACTTTCAGAGACTCTAAGAGTTCAAAATAACTCATTTATCTATTTTGGTTCCTGACCAATCATGGAATCCTCTCTAAGACGTCATTTCTTCATTTATCCAACTTTCACCAATCCAACAAGCATCTACTTCCTGGTTTCTGCGTATTTCTTAAAGCAAATCCAATCAGCCTTTTGCCCTATTATTCCACTGAAAACACGCCTGTGAATGTCGCAATGACCTCAATGATGTCAACTCCAGTGGTCAACGCTCGGTCTTCATCTTACCCTCTCAGCAGCCTCTCACCACCAATGATCACCCCCTTCTAACTGAAACACTTTCCACACTTGCTCCCATCACACCACGCTGGCTTTACCCCTACCCTATTGTTTGTTCCTTCTCGGTCTCTCGGTCTGAGTCTTTCCCAGTCTCTAAATGTTGGAAGTCCCCTTGGGCTTGTCCCTCACCAATCGCCCACCCAGGTCATTGCCCTGACGTGTCCCTGAACTCCTGACTTGGAAGTGGAAGAGGGTTTCTTTTCCCAGAGCTGCTGGAGTTTGGGCTGGGCATTGAAGGGGGAGAAGAATTGGCTGCAGGGAGAAGAGTAGCTTTGTTGTAAGGGGAATCGGATGAGAAAAGGCACAAAGATGTGGAGAGGAAAACTGTGTTCCAAGAATAGAGAGAAGTCTGGTGTGGGCAGGAAATGACTGCTAAGGTAGGCTGTAGCTATATTGCAAAGACCCTCAATTATAGCTAAGGAATCTGCACTTTATACTGAAGACAGTAAATAATTATCAGAGGCTCTTACAGAGGGGAAAGATATACTCATTCCTATTTTAAAAAATAAATAAAAATTTCAGTGGCAAGATGAAGGCTGAGCTAGAATAAGAGGAGACCAGAGCCAGGAAAGCCAATTAGAAGGTCACCGTAATAGTCTAAAGAAGGGATTAAGGTCTGAATCACCATAGCAGCAGTGGGGTGAACGGTAGTAACAAATCCAAGGGGGATTTGGAAGTAGCACTGAGGACATAGTTATCGATTAGATAGAGGTTTGGGAGTAAGGGAGACAGGTCAACATTGAAGTGCAATGACATTAAGCTAAAGGCAAGACAGAGAGCAAGCGCTGAGGGGATGATAAGTAGCGTGTGAAGCTTGCAGTGATTGTACGATGTCCAGTGCAAATGAATGACAGACAGCTCTGCAGCTCACGAGAGAGGTTGGGACAGGTTCCAAATGTTCAGAAGTCTGTACAGGTTCAGAAGTCTGTGCCCAGTGGTAGCTCAGCCCTCATAATGGATAGGATATCCTGGGGTAGGCAAACAGCGAGAAGAGGACCAATCGTGGAACCCTGGAAAAAAAGCAGGGGGCAGCTGTCAGAGGAGAAGCAGCCTGGGGAGCAGATTGTAAGGGAGCAGTCAGAGAGGGAACGCGAGAGCTGAACAGGAGGAGGTCTGTCTGCAAGGGAAGGGAAAAGAAACCTTCAAAGAGGAAATGACCAACAGTTCTCCCTAGGGTCCGACCTGGGCTAAGATAAGGCTCAGTAATGAGAAGACCTGATGATGAGCACCATTTCTGGAGAGTTAGAAGTCAGATTGGAATGGACTGAGTGAAGACTCCTCTTTGAAGCCGGCTAGGAGGGAAGCAGGTAATGGCTGGGAAGAAGGTGGAGTTGGGCAAGGCGTCAGGATTTTTTATGGCATGGTAGTCTGGAGCACAGCAGTGGCCATCTGGCTTCTGCTGAGACATCTCTTGTGAGCTTACGACCCGACAAGACAACCTCTTGAGTTTTCGCACAGCAACACACCCAATTCGGTTCAACATGTATTTGTTGAGTGCAAGACATGGTCATGTTTTGGTTTTTCATTTATTGGCCCAAATCTGCCTCCTTCCAACCACAGCTCTGTCCTCTGGAGCCACACACCATATAAGCATTTTTCCCCCCCATATAACAGCCCTTTGGCTAACTGAAGATGCTTTTCAGCCGCCTCTAGGATTTTCTTATTTGTTTCACCTTTGGGAAATAATCCAATCTTTATGTGTGTATACATGCGTGTATGTATTTTGTTACCAGCTGGCTGCTGTCCTCTGGATATCCATAGTCTGTCAAAGTCCATTTTAAAAAGTGACACTCAGAATTAGTGGCAATTCTCTCCCATCTGGTATAAGCAGTGTACAAACCAGCAGGAGCATTCTCTCCCTTTTCCAGGACACAGTTCTTCTGTTAATGCCACCTGAGAGTGTACGAGTGTTCCGACAGCCACTGCTGACTTGTGGCGCGTCACAATCTAGCCAGATCCTGAGATCTTTTTGCACTTGAAATGTTGATAAAGTAGGTCTCCCTTTTTAAAGCCAATTGCAGGATTTTACATTTTTTTCTAACTAAATATTGTATTTTTACATTTGATTTTATGAGCCAGGAGTGAAAAAAGGAAATGTTTGGAAGGCAGACAGATCTAGATTCGAATTCTGGTTTTATTATGTAGAACCTGAATGCATCATGTGATCTCTCTGCATCTCCACTTGCTGATCAGTGAAAATAGGATGACCCTTTCTCCATTGCAAAGTGTTCCTGTGGCTGAAACAAGGGCAGTATGATCCCTAATATACGTGCTAACAAATGTTGGTTTCCTTGTCTTCCTTTTCTTCCATTCTCTCACCTTTGTACCCTTAGCAGAAGTACGCCTTTTAAGTCACTGCTCAAGATTAATAAATCTTTCTTTTAATGGAAAGAAAAAACAAGTTGAGCATAACAGGAGCCAAGGACCAAAAGAAGATACTTTAGCATAATAGTTAAGCATATGGGTTCTGAAACCAGACTTCCCGTGACTGAATCTGTGCTCCTCTAATTACTAGCTATCTAACTGGAAACAAGTTAACACACTATCCTGAGCCCTGATTTACTCATCTGTAAAATGGGAATGATAGCAGTACCTGTTTCTGCAGCTGCTGGGGAAGATTCACAGAGTTGACAAATGGAAAATACTTCTGCACCAAACCTTGCACACTGTAAGTACTCAGTAAGTGGTATTATTATTACCACTTAGAAACCTTCAGGTAAATAATGTCCTAGTAATCCATACTTTTTTGTATAATTATTTCATCTATTAATAATACTGTATAATATTGTCCACCAGGATCCCATGAAAACCTTTGTCCGATGCCAGGTATTACAACTATGCCTCTAATCTTCAGAACTAGTAACCTTATCTCAAAAATACCAAACCGGTTATAGGCTCTCAGGCAAATCACTTGACACATTCGGCCTCAGGCTCTACTTCTGTGTAATGGGAATGAAAATAATATTGACCTCAGAGGTCCAGCATAAGGATTACATGACAGTGCATAGGGAGAATAAGGAAATATTAATAATAGTAGTCTGGAGTACTTAACTAAGTGACCCATGTTGGCTCTTGTTGATACCAACTTTCTTTTCCTAAGCAAACTAAGCCTATCAGTCTAGAGGTTCTGGAATCCACAATTTCCCTTCTAAAAACTGGCAAAGTTGCATAAGCCCAGGCACGTGGTACTGCTCCCATTCTCAGTATTCCTCAGAGCATGACTATAATCATACCTGGAAGTTTTTTGTATCCCTGGATATAGTTTATATGGATCAGAAGATTTGAATCTCATTTAAATTTGAAGCTCATCTAAATTTAAATTTAAATCTCATTTAAATTGACTCTCTCATCATTCACCTTGAGCTCCCATTTCATCTTAAATTTCTTTTTTATCCTGACTATAAAAACATGCATGTTAGCTGGGTACAGTGGCTCACGCCTGCAATCCTAGCACTTTGGGAGGCCACGTGGGGAGGATCGCTTGAGCCCAGGAGTTTGAGGTTGCAGTGAGCTGTTGACGACACCATTGTACTCTAGATTGGGCAATAGAGCGAGACCCTGTCTCAAACGAAACAAAACAAAACAAAAATGTGTATCTATTGAAGTGGATTTAGAATATACAGAAATCACAAAAAAAATAAAATCAATTGTGATTCCACTACCGAGATATTACTATTAATATTTTTCTGTGTAACTGTTCAGTCTTTTCTTCTGTGAAAATACATTTAAAAATAAATGACCATCATTTACTGATGTCGTGACATCTTCCGATGTCACGACATCTTCCATAACCTGCTTTCTATCTGATGCATAGATTTCATCATAAGAATATACCCCAATTTATGGAATAATTCTTTTTGGACATTTAGGTTATCTCCAAGTATTCAATATTATAAAGAATGGTGCACTAAACATTCTTCTATATTGAATTTTCTGGGTGTTTCTGGTTATTTTCTTAGGAGAAAGTCTTAAGAATGAAATTATGGTTAAATGGTTTGCGAATGTTAAGGTTTTTAACACACAATGCCAAATTGCTCTCTAGACTGCTGTACCAATTTATACTCCCAATATGGTATGAGTGTGCTTATTTCCCTGCATCTTTGTCCATGCAAGATACCATTTTAAAATTCTTGACAATTTGCTAGGCACATAGGCATCTGGCTTTTACTTTAATTTGTATTTTCTTCAATTACTAGTGAGACTAGACCTTTTTCATTTTCATTGATCAGTTGAATTCCTTTTTTTCTTTTTTTGCCTTTTTATGTTATTTACTCATTCTTCTTTTGAGATGTGTCTTTTTTTGTGTGCAAGAGCTCTTTATATATTAAGGATACTACTCTCTGTCTCATATATATATGTATAGAGAGTTATAGAATCTTTCATGTATCTTTTAATTTGTGCTGTTTTAGCTACATAAGTTAAAAAGTTCTAAGTAGTCAAATACATCAATATTTTCTTTCTTTCTCTCTCCTCTTTTTTTTTTTTTTTTTTTCCTAGAGATGGGATCTGGTTTGTTGCCCAAGCTAGAATCGAACTCCTGGGCTCAAGCAATGCTCTTGCCTCAGCCTCCCAAGAACAATGTTTTTATTTTATAAATCATAAACTATTGCTTGTTCACTCCTGAAGGCCTTTACAACCCTGAGGTCAAGAAATGCTTACACCACTTACATCTTTTCAGCACATATTACTTCTTTTCCATGGGTCATTTTTTCACATTTAACTCTTTAATCTTTCTGAAATGTATTCTTTTCCTTCTTAGCCATGTTTTTTTCACCTTTTTGAATCATAGAGGATGCTTGGCTTCAAGAAACAGAAATTCTAATTCATACTGGCTTAAACAACAAAACAGAATTTATTGGCTTCCATAAGTGAAAACTTCAAAGGCTTCAGGCTAGGTTTGGTCAGGTGGCTCACATGATATGCACAGGACCTGACAGTTTCCTCTTTATTTCTTTGCTTTACTCCCTGGTGACAGTGCCATTCTCAATTGACTCCCCCCCACCCGTGGTCCTGAGACGGTGGCCAAGAATTCCCAGATGTACCTGTTTCTGCATTCACTTCCAGAAGGAAAGTGTCTTTGGCCTAGCACTCCAGCAAAAGTCCTGACATTCTCTTTGATGGGAGTGATGCGGGTCACATGCCTATACCTGAGTCAGACACTGGGGACAAAGAGATGACATTCAGTGACAGGCCACAGGGAGATAAAAGTGGAGTCAGCTTTCCCAGAACCTCATGGCTGCCCCAGAGGAAGAAGCAGCTGGGAAGGGGGGACCACAGGTGAGGACAGCTAAGGTAAGGGCTGTATCTTTCAGTATCAGGATCATTGTTTGTAATAACAAATTACAAATTCTCTGCCACTGGAAAACTCATTTGTTTTACCACTATTAACGTGGTAGATACTAGAGTTAAAATCACGAAAAGACATGGCCTTTTCCCTTTATGTTCAAGCTGCATATGGACAACTTGGGCACGTCACAGTTTCTAGAGGTCTGATCATATGTGGTTGGAACAATTTTTTTCATGGCCAACTGATCTACAGGTTCTCTGAATTTCTTCTTTAATACGGGTTCCATAGACCTAGTAGAAATAGACCACAGCTCCAACTATCCCCTGAATTTATTCTGGTGAAGTTTCTTGCCCCTGGCTACCTGCTCTCTGGTTACTTATTTGGACTGTTCCTTGTCCTTTTTTTTTTTTTTTTCTTAAACTCAGGGTCTTGCCTATATTGCTTCACAATGTCTTTTCCTGATCTGTGATTCCCAGACCTGTATCTTGATCTAAATACCTTCTCAGATGAGCTTTTGATGGGGTCATTCCAAGCTAAATAAGTTGGACCCTAGAGGATCACGCCTTTAAGTCAATCGCTTAAATGACTCCAAAGAGGCAAGACACAGTGGTACACATACACTATGCTCCAGGCACACTTCAAAACATCCTGCCCAGAGCAAGCCATTACCATCTGACCACACCTTAGCCACTGTTCTGAGTAGGTTCATAGCAGTTCCTTTATCTCTTTCTGCATCTTGCCATGCCTGGTCTTTTCAATACACATCTCCTGTCTTCATTCCAGCTCTGTCTGTGATGAGACACCTGCTCAGTCACTTGGCTTTTGTGGGTCAGTAATGGTCTCTCTTTACCCTTCTTAGAAGGTTTTCACCAGTTTTCCTTTCTTGTCCTGTCTCTAGTGTTTGGTACTCTCCTCTTCTTCCATAGTGCTCATCCACTCTCCCCTGCCTGCTCCATAGAGCAATATGCTTCTCCATGTGGCCTTCAAACTCCTTTCTGACTCTTTCCTACCTTTTGCTGGTCACTGGTAACACTGCCACTTCCAGGACACAAAGTGGAACCCCCGTCTGCCAGGTGTGATTAACAGTGGCAGAGCTAAGTGAATAAAATTGACTGTTTCCTCTATTCTAAAACCAACTTATGGTAGGATCCACCACCATTTAATGACTGTTTTGAGAGCTCTCCCCAAAAATACTATCATGTTAAACACACCTATTGAAGAGACATTCTGATTTTAGAAATATTAAAAATGTGGGGGTGGGGAATCTGAACCTTAGAATCTAGGAAGTGCTGTCGTTGAATGATTCTGTTTTTCAGTTAACTATTCATATTTGACAGTTTGCACCATTCAATAGCACTACCTCTTCTTCATTATTATTCTTTACTATAAACATAAGCATAACAAATAGAAAAAAAAAACAGTCATTGTCTTCAATACTTTTCCTAGACCCCAGCTGTCTCTGTGCATTAGGTTCTCTGGCATTATTCTCACAGCTCTGAGCCCTCCTCTCAGAGATAGGGAGATAGGGTCACTCTCTGTTGCACCCAGGTTGGAGTGCAGCGGCACGATGACAGCTCACTGAGCCTCAAACTCCTGGGCTCAAGTAATCCTTCCACCTCAGCCTCCAGGGAGCCCTTCTTTTTGGAGGAGGCCTTATTATATACCCCTTCTGCCTTTTATACATGTCCTTTAAATATATGAGCTTATACGAACACTTCCTGAGCAACTACATTGATCTTTTTAGATGTTCCCCTTTTCTTCATTGAAATCACTGATGTTATAAGATTATACATTGTAATTTCATTCCTACCGAGCTTTATTTCCTAGTTCCTGGCCAGACCGATTCTTGTGTCCATATTTTCTTTTAACTTGCTGGTCTTCTTCGTGTCAGGTTAGCAAGTGCAGAATTGCCTTCTCTGGCTATTACAAGTTCAAGGATGCCTTGGTCACTTATTGTAAGTTGTTGTCACTTCCATTTCCTCAACATATTCTTCTTAGCTGGTTAGAATTTAGCATAGACTAGTACCTCTTCAATAAAAAATTAGTTTATATTTAAGTCATGCCAACCTTACTTGATGCTTACTTTTCAGTGGAATGAGATTGTCAGCAGGTGTCAGATAAATTTAAGTTTTCTGTTACCCCTATATCATGCCCCTGTGCCAATAATTTTGTCATTTGTATTGGGAAAGTATTATTGATGTTGCCATAACAGGATCACAAGGCATGCTAGAACGAGTTGGCAAGACATGACCAGTGGAGAGAGGGCATGAGCTAAGACTGGGGTGGGGGATACTCCCCAAGACACAGGTTGTGAAGACAGAAACCAGCCTGGATTAGGGCTGCTGTGCAGACCTGGTGTCTTATACCAACAAAAAGTTTAGGAAGCTATTGATACCAAGCAGTCCAGCCTTACTCCAGCAGAGGGTTACTGAGGAAGAGTAAGGCACATGTGTCCCACGGTTTAAGGAGCTCACAGCAGGGGTGTACGCACCAGAATACAGCCCCCTGGGGAGGAGGACTGGTCAGAGCTAAGCTAAACAAGATATCAGGGTCATGGTAAAGTAGGGCAGGGTCCCACATCTAGAAGAGCCTGGGATACAAGGCAGAGTGACCCAGGGCTGAAGGGTGGAGGGCAGAGGGTGGAAGCCCAGAATTGGGTGGAGGGGCATGGAGGTATAACATTGGGGATCTGCAGATGACTGAGGCCCCACAGCTGACCTGACTGGAGGCTGGGGAGCTAGAGCTATAAGTAGAGCTCTCAGATAATCCAGCAGCTGGCTTCTCGGAAAGACAATGGCAAGGTGCCTTGTTGTATGCTCCTATGACAATGTCACTTCTGCTTTTATTTTCACCCAAATGTTCTCTACCAGGTGCCAACTCTCAGGTTGGTGGGTTTCCATATGCGTCCATGACTTCTTGACTTACAAGGTTATGCTGCCTTGCCTTTGATTGTGTGTTTTCTTGGGACAAATTATATACCTTCATATCGCCATTGAGCAACAACAGCTACCATTTACTGATCGCTTACCATGTCCCAGGCACCATGCTAGCTGATTTACATACACTATCTTATTTAATTCCCACCACCTCCTTGAGAGGTAGGTAGCATTATCCCCATTTTAAAAAGAGGAAACTGCAGCTTACGTGGTTTATGTAATCAGCCCAAGGTCAAACAGCTGGGATGCAAAAGAGCTCAGACTTAAACTTAGTTTTTGTGACTGCCCATCTGTTGCTTTAAATGACTACACTTATACTTTTATACTGTGGTATACCTGGATAATTCTCACTGAACTTTTGGCCACTACATTTTTCATCTACTTATCTACCTACCTATCTATCCATTACTTATTCTCTTTTATCTCTAACTCCATGATACTCAGTATTATACTATGTAAGAAGTAGATCATTAATATGTATGCACTTACTGAATGAATTAATGCATTTTTAGAATGTGATTAGAATTATTGTGTCCTCTCTTGGTTTGGTGTTTGTAAAGTCAAGTAGTAAGAATTCTTCAGTTTGCTCTATAAAAATACTACATTCATGCACATGTACGAGGACAAAAGGGAGCAAATTGTTCAAAGAATACTGAACTGAGGGGATATACTTTATTGCCAAATATGTCAGATGTAGGCAAATGCATGTATATCTGCAAGTATATTTGAGAAGCTAAAATAAAGATAAAGGAACATACATGAAACCAATTATTTTCTTCAGAAGTCCAAATCTGAAAATCTTTTTCATGGCCGGGCGCGGTGGCTCACGCCTGTAATCCTAGCACTCTGGGAGGCCGAGGTGGGCGGATCGTTTGAGCTCAGGAGTTCGAGACCACCCTGAGCAAGAGCGAGACCCCATCTCTACTAAAAAAAAAATAGAAAGAAATTATATGGACAGCTAAAAATATATATAGAAAAAATTAGCCGGGCATGGTGGTGCATGCCTGTAGTCCCAGCTACTCGGGAGGCTGAGACAGGAGGATCCCTTGAGCTCAGGAGTTTGAGGTTGCTGTGAGCTAGGCTGACGCCATGGCACTCACTCTAGCCTGGGCAACAGAGTGAGACTCTGTCTCAAAAAAAAAAAAAAAAAATGAAATGAAAATCTTTTTCATGACATGATCATATTTGTCTGATCAGAGGTTGCCAAATTACTTGCCCAAAAGCCAAATGCAGTCCACACCCAGCTTTTGTACTGCCTGTGAGCTAAGAATACTTTTCACATTTTTAAATGATTGGAAAAAATCAAAAGAAGAATAGTTCGTGACATGTAAAAATTATATGAAACTTAAATATCAGTGTCCATAAATAAAGTTTTATTGGAACACAGCCATGTTCATTCATTTAAGCATTGTCTATAGCTGCTTTTGCACTACCGTGGCAGAACTGAGTAGTTGGGACAGAGACTATAGGGACAGGAAAGCCTAAAACATTTCTTATCTGGACTTTTAAAGAAAAAGTTTGCTGACCTTTGGTAGAACTAAATAATACAGGATGTCATAACATTTTTAATATTGCTTAAACTACATCTATTATTTTATTTTCTAAAATTTCTAATTCAAGGACTCTCTCTTTTGTTATGTAGAAGATATCCATGTTCTCAGAACAAAGTCAAACACGTTCTCCTTTGATACTCTGTACAGTCTCCCTGATAGCAGCAACATTTTTATGCAGAAACAATAACAGACTAAGAAGCTGATGGTTTCCCTAAGAGGTTGGAAGTCTCTTCCTGCCAGAAGTCATCTTTCCCTATGACGGGAAACTGGGGCTGGGCGGCCCTAGGAGTGGTTACAGTGCATCACATCACTGTGGTGGCACCGAAATGGCTTCTGCAGCTTCCATCAACTGATTCCGGGTGATGTGATGGAGTCAGATAGACGAGGAAAAGAAAATTGCTCTTTTTGTCATCACCCAGGACCTAAATAAAGATAAAATGACTCAGACTAACCAGACATAGGTGAATATTACTTATCAAAATGTCTTGCAGAGGCATTTAACATGACAACAATGTAGTTCTGTGACAGCCCAATCACTGTGTTAGCTCCAGAGTAAAACAAAGGGAGCAGAACCTCCTTGTCTCCTAAGATCAAGTGTGGTTGACGCTACACTTCAAGGGAATCTGCTTATTTATTTATTTTTTAAGACTCAAATGTAAATTCTACTGTCTTTCTATATCTCTGTCGTTCCCTCTGTGTGCCTTTGTGTCTCTCTCTTTTTCTCCAATTTAACAAAAGCTTACTGACCATTTATTATGTGTGAGGCGCAGAGCAAGCCCCGGTGACACAAAAATAAATACAATAATCCTCACTCTCAAGGAGCTCATGTGAGAAACAAGTTAAAATAATCTTCCTTGGCCTTTTGGCAGTGGCAGTATGGAACAACAAGCCGATCCTCCTTAGCACATTCTTCTCTTGGTTTCTTTGGCCCCAGAGTCTCCTGGTTTTATTTCTCTGGTTTCTGATTCTTCGTCTCTACTGCCAGCTCTTTCTTTTCTTTCCAATTTCTAAATGGTCAGAGTTGAGTCCTGGGCCCACTTTTCTTTTGATTCTATCTACCCTCCCTAGGCAATCTTCTTTCAAATTTATAAATCCAGTTCCAGCAGCTCTTCTGGGCTTTAGACCCGCCCATGCCTGCAAGTCTGCAGGGGACATCTTCACTTAGAGTATCTGGTCTTTCCCTGCAATTCTGTCCCAGCATTCTCCATCTTGGCCACTGACACCTCTGCTCCTGCATCCGATCTTGGAAGAACTCTCAAGTCAACCATGACCATGTGACTCCCTCTCCATAACTCACTATTTCCAATCAATTGTCAGGTTCTTTCAAATAACTCTTGACTTTCATCCTTTCTCTCCCTGAGGTTGCCACCGCCTTAATCTGGGCAACCATCATCGCTCACAAGAACCACTGAAATCCCCTCTTACCTGGTGTCCCCCATCCGCTCATCCCCTGCTCTATTTCATCTTGCCAGGGATAATGTTTTTCAGACCAAAAAATGTAAATAGCCTCTTAAAAGGAAATGCAATGTTAGCAAAATACACATGTGGTTCTTCATCTTCACTTTTTTAACTTAGTAATGTATCAGGAAGGTCTTTTCACATCAGTATGCCTAGAATTGCCTCACAAATTTTAACAGCTGCCTCCCTTTCACTTGTATAACTCTACCGTAACTTATTTAACCACTTTTTTATTGATGGCTGTTTTCAGTCTTTAACTACCACTATAAATGATGCTTCAGTGAAGGTCCTAGACGAATCACCCGTCAATATATTTGTGAGTATATCTATTGGATAAATAGCTAAAAGTAGAATTAACAGGTCAAAGGCTTTTGTACATTTAAAAATTGAGTAAGTGAGGCCATATTGCCCTTCACAGTTGTACCAACTTCCACTCCCACTGACAGTATAAGAAAGTGCCTGCTTCCCAGTCTGGCTAGCCAAGTATGTTATTAATTTTTTTTTTTTTTTTTTGTCAACCTGGAATGTAAAAAATAGATCTTACTGCAGTTGTAAGGAGCATGTCTCTTGTAAGAAACGGGAGTATTTTTACATATTTTAAGATCCATTTTATTTTATTTATGTATTTATTTGGAGGCTAGAGTGCAATGGTGTCATCATAGCTCACTGCAGCCTCAAACTGCTGGGCTTAAGAGATCCTCCTGCCTCAGCCTCCTGAGTAGCTGGGACTACAGGCATTGAGCCACCACATCCAGCTAATTTTTCTATCTTTTATAGAGATGGGGCCTCACTCTTGCTCAAGCTGGTCTCAAACTCCTGACCTCAACCAATCCTCCTATCTTGGTCTCTCAGAGTGCTAGGATTACAGGCCACTGCGCCTGGCCCATTTGTATTTCTTTGACTGCAATCTGCTTGTTATATCCTTTTGTCCAGTGTTTCAGAGTTTTTTATGCTTTTCTTATCGATTTGTAGGCGCATTTTGATTCTTCTTAAATAATCTAATTTCCAGACTCTATCAGATATCCTGGTATTTTTAAAAAGTCATAATTTAGTAAATTTTTTATTCTAATAATAAGTAATCATCAAGGGCTAACCCCATTACAGGGGAGCCCATAGGCAGAGGTTATGAATTGACTCACAGAAGTCCCAATTCCTGAAAATAGATTGGTAAGACCGTCTGATGCTGATACTCACACTATTGCATTTCATTTTCCTAACAGCCCTGTGAGGTGTGTAGTCTCATTAACCACAAAGTGAAGCTCAGAGAATGTGAATGCCCAGGGTCACACAGCTAGGAACTCTTCCACTGCTCAAATCTTAAAAGCCTAGTAACCTGTGACCACTGACCAGTCCTCAATCACACCAGACTCCGATTCTTGATGTTTCTAATTTCTATTAATCTGTTGCTCTTCTCTTTTTCCTTCTATAAATGTCCAATGGACATTTTTAAGTGCCTACAATGTGCCAGGAATCCTCATGGGGTTTACATTTTAGAGGGGTTCTCTCAACCATCAGCAACAAAAACAAATAGTAATAAAGTTATACTACTATGAAACAAATACATAGCATTGTTAGAAAGGTAGACAGAGAGGGATCCTTCAGGTGGAGAGGTTAGGAAGGGCCTCTTAGAGGAGGTGACATTTAAACAAAGATCAAAATGACCAAAGAGTATTCCAAGGAAATGTATGGGCCAAGCCCTTTAAAACAAGAGCAAATTCAACGTGCTTGAAAAATAGAGAAAAGGCCAGTGTGGCTGCAGTGGTGGAGAGCGATGGGAGATGAGGTCACAGAGGTGGTCTGGAAGGCTACAGAGGGCTTTGTCCGCCAGCAGAGGAGTCTGGACTCTATCCCAAGTGCAATCAGCAGATATGGAGGCATTCTAAGAGGAGAAGCCATATGATCTGATATGCGTCTTATGATTTGTGTAACTCTAGCTGTGCTGTGGAAAATGGGGACAAGAGCGGAAGCAGGAAAGCCATTTAGAAAGCCATTACAGGAGCACAGAAGAAAGATGATGGTGGTTTGTAGAAGGATGGTAGCAGTGGAAACAGAAAGAGGCATTTTGGAAATGTTTTAGAGGTAGAATTGACCTGAATGCCTCATGGATTGGATGTGAAAACTGAGGGAAAGAGAAGAATCAAGAATGTCTACATGCTTTCTGGCTTGAGCAATTGGTGATGCCATTTAATTTGAGGAAGGCTAGAAGAATCAAGAATTCTACATTACTGTAGTAGTTCCTTCTTTCCCTAAGTAACCTTAACCTCACAGGCCATGAATTTAACTCTTCTCTTCCCAATACTTTTATTTTCCTTCCCTACTTGCCCTTCTTATCTAAAAGTCCTTCTTATCTAAAAGAACTTCCTCTACTTCCGTCCTCTCCTCAACCCACTGCAATTTGGTTACTATACCCATTTTACTATACACTCCTTCTTGCCAAACACACCAATGACCTCCTTGTTGCTAAATGCAAGGACATATCAGTCCCCATTTTTCTTGACCTCCTCTGGTATTTAATACTGTTGATATTTCCTCCCTTGGCTCCTCTGAAACTGCTAGCGCCTGGTCCTCCTTCCTCTCTGGGTATTCTTCCCCTGTATCTTTCTTTCCTTACCTTTCAAATGTTGGCATTTTTTCAGGGTTCCATAGGAGGCCTCTTTTCTTTCTCTACACCTTCTCTCTTGGGGATTTCATCTACTTCCATGAACTATCACTTATTCTGATGACTCCAGAATAGGTCTCTCTTCTAGTTCTAGACCTCCCTGTTCAATTGTGTAGTAGCCAGCTTCACTTTGATATCCCATGGATACTTCAAAGCTAACACGTTTAAAATTAAACTAATCACCTTCCCTCCACAACCTGCTTTTCCTCCTGAGGTCCCCATCTAGCCGAATGTTATCATCGTCCCATTTACCTAAGCCATAAATCTCCTCTCATTATCTCCTGCAGACATAATCAATAATCGCATTCGGTTGGTTCTAGGTCCTTAATATTTTTTGAGTCTTTCCGTTTCCATTCTTACTACCTTAGTTTAGACACCCATCATTTCTTTGCTATAATGCTAAAACAAAACAACCTCCTAACTAGTCTCTTCTGCTTACAGCGTTACTCACACTAATAAATTCTCCAAACAGGAGTGATCTTTCTAAAATGGACACCTGATCACTTCACTATGCTCCTTAAACTTCATCAATGGCTCTCCATTGGCCTTAGAATAAGTTCAAACATCTTAGGAAAACAGACAAGCCTTTTCACAATACAAGATCATGCTAATCTTTCTGGATGTCCTTCAGGATGTCTGCCCTGCATTCACACAATGTATTTACCGAGAACCTACTTGCTGGGCACTGGCCTTCACCCTCAACTCTCTGGGCACAGCTTTTTACCTCGAGGTCTTTACACAGTCTTTTTTTTTTTTTTGCCTGGAATCCCTTTCCCTTTAACCTGCCCACTTGTCTGGCTTACCTTTACTTATCCTTCAGAATTCATCTCAAGATTCATCTTGTGTGTTTGGTCAGTGACCCTGAATATGCCCAGTCAAGGTTTTTATGAGCTCCCCTGTCGATATCATCTCACTGTTGTGTGATCAACTGTGTACTCATCTGTCTCCTCATTATACTCTAACGTCCTTTAGAGTAGGGACTGTGTTATATCCATCTTTGTATACCTAGCACAGTACCTGACACACAGCAGGCACTCAATAATGAATTAAGTGGCAGAGTTGGGTTTCAAAGTCAGGTCTTTTCTCTCCAGCACAAATCTCATATTTCTTCATGCTACTTCTTAATATCTTGAATCTGAAAAATTCTAAAATCTGAGCTAGTTCTATTTTTGCCTATCACTAATTAAAATATAGGCAAATTGATTGTTAGTTCCATGAGGATTCAGTTGATAATTTATTTCTTGTATAACCCTTCCTCCATCATTTCACCACTTTGATAATCAGAGTACTTTGGGTTAACTACATCTAAAATGAATGAAAGGCCGGTGTGGTGATATGCACCTGTAGTCCCTGCCACTCAGGAGGCTGAGGTGGGAGGATCGCTTAAGCCCAGGGTTTCAAGGTCAACTGGGCAACACAGGAAGACCCCATCTCTAAATAAATAAATAAAAGGACTGAAAGGCCTTTCTCTACACTTTTATATCCTTTTGTATCTCTTATCCTGTTGCTTCCACAAACACCACCAAGGGAAGTCCATAAGGAACAAGGTAGATTTTATTTGTGTGGCAACTGACACTAAGAAGTGATGCATCAACAGCAAATCATTTCCCATCATTTCCCCCATGCTCTCTATGGACAGTATTATAGGTTCAGTGCTAAAATTTAACATTGCAAAGTCCAGCTAAAATTGAAATTTTTATGTAGCGAGTTCAATTTATTACAGAATTTTGTAAATGGAAGGAACCTTAGAGATCCTTTAGTCCAGCACTTTCATTTAAGCTTCCGTGAGGAAACTAACATGAGAAGACCTATAATGGCTCACCCAAGGTCACACCGTCTATAGGAGAAGTGGGAGCAAATTTCCTGATGTTCTGTCAGCTGATCTTTCCTCAGTGCCATATATATACCCTTTTCTAAGGGCTTTATTTTCCATCTAAACAAATTAACTACATCAGAATCCACCAGTATTTATATCATGCTTATCTTTATGATATTGTCTTGTGATAGCCTTGTTACAAAGAGGAAGGAACAGGGGAAAAAAATGTCTCTTCCAGGGATATAGAGGAATTGGTAAAAGAGACAATTAGTACACAAACTGATGGAGCTTCCTAATTGTAGTGCAGCCATGTAATCACACTGTGTTCTCCGAGTGCCTCAATGCGAACCCAAGCTGATTTGTCCTTCCTGGGCCTGGATTCCATTCAAGTCTATGCCTTACTTAGTCTAAATGATTTTCCCAGCTTCAGTGTGTATTTTTTGCACTTCATTTTAGAAATATCATACTTAAATCTACTCTCTGCTTGAGTTTGTTTTAGTTCTGATGCTGAGGAATGAAGATTCTGGGTGAAAAAAAATAAGATGCTGGCTTTTTCTATGCTTTACACTTCAAGAATGGTTTTCTCAAATGACCACTGGCAGTCTACTTTATTCCTCAAATGATGACGTTTTCCACAGGAATTAGAATTTAATTGGGATAATTTGTTTTCAACGGAAAGCAAGGATTTCTTTCCAAGAGGATCAGTTTGATAATGTTTTACCAGCTATTGCTACGAGACCAAATATAAACCAGTTCTGAGAAACAGGAAGTGAACCTGACTGGTCTAGGCTGAGTGTCCCTGGCAGTGACGCAAATACAGAAATCAAATTAGGAAAACAAGATATGTGGGTGTGAGGCCATCGATAATAATCCAGGATGCTACAACATAAGCAAGAATGCCTCTAACTCAATGCCATTCATTTTAATAACACTCTGAGCAGTTTGATTTCCACGTAACACGCAGTGATTAGTGAGCAGGATGAGCTTGAGTTCCTTAGCAACAGCATGTGCTTTTGAGACAGTCATTAGCCTTTCAGTTAATCCCGTCACCCCCTTCTCAATGTATGACTGACATAAAAAAAATTATGTTTCAGAAAGTGCTTTGAAATTTCTAGGAGTGAAATGAAAAGGAATAATAATAAAAAAAACTTGTCTGGCGAATCGCACTCAGGTGAAAGAAGTAATGTTCCTATGTGCCCAGCCTGTCCCTCCATTCCCCTGCTCTCAGCTGTAAGTTTCTGCATCCCCCGTGGGCAAAGGTCAACGCAGGTGAAATTGCTCAGAGTTTAAGGCAGTCTCATCCAACGTGAGCAGTATTGCAATGTCTCTCAGAACTACAGCTGTGGAGGGGTGAGGAGTGGGGTGGGCATCTTGTGTGGTGGGAAGGCTGACAGCGGGGTCAGCTGGGAGGTAATATAACACATAGTTTTCTTTCTCCTTTAAGCCGATGAATTACCCTGGTCAAAGGAGCCTGGGGAAGGAGGGTGGTGAGGAGAATGGAGCTCTTCTTCCTATTGATTGTTTAATTGCACCCGAGGTTGTTTGTCCAAGGCCACTGGCCAAAAGAATTATTTTCGTGCTAAAGTGAGGTTGGGCAGGTTTCCCATCCCCTTTCCTAGTTTTAAACAAGACAACCCAGACAGCACTGCAAGGCGATAGGAATATACTGTAGGTTGGCTTTCGCTATTCAGCTGCACCCTAAAGCGCCAGGGTGGATGGGATGTTGTTTCTCAAACCCTGAATCATTACCTCCATCTCTGCCCTGGGTTCGGGATGCACAACTCTACCCTCTGTGCTGCCTGGGTCAAGTGCAGGGCGTCATTCGAATAGTAATTATTGCTGCGTTTGGCTGGTCATCCCTATTATGGCCTGGGTCCCTTTCAGCTGGACACTGGGCTCCTTCAGTTTGGCAGAGGTGACTCCTAGGGCCCCCCGCGGTCCCACCTAACCCCCCTGCGCGCTCCCTTCCCAAGGCGACCACCTGCGCCGCCCCACTTACCATCTGCCCCGCGGGGAGGGCCCCCCGGGCTAGCGGAGCCCTCCCTGCTCCCGGGCGGCTCTGAGGGAGCTCGGTGTTTGCCTCCAGCCCTTCGCTACCGGAGGATCAGGTTCCTCCCCTCCTCCCCCTCCAGCTCCGGCGGCCGCCGCCGCCGCCGCCGCCGCCGCCTTCTTGCATGACACAGCAGAACCGCAGCTGCTGCAGCAAGTCCAAGCCATCCGCCCAGGAAGCGCCGCAACCGGGGCTCGGGAGGGGCGGAGGGGGCGAGGCAGGGGCCACAGCCCAGGGGGATTCTTGGCCCCACTGTGCACCACACACTTCCTTCCCAGCCCAGGGGCACGCGAACAAACTGAGGCTAACGCTGACCAGGCCGAGCCGTGGAGGAATGCTGGGCTTGGCGGCAGAAGGGATGGGACCCGAGAGAAGGGTGTGAAGGAGACCCCAGTAAGGGGCAGAACATTTCAGGTAAAGAAAGGTAAGAAGAGGCCCAGAAGTCAAAGGCCAGACTGTGAAGGAGATTAAAGGAGGTCAAAGAGCGGTAAGGAGGTGGAGTTGCCGAGGACAGAGACTGAGTGGGGAGAGGGGTGGGCTGGGGGAGTGCGGAGCAGTTGCAGGGGAAGGAGGCCTTTGGGGAGGCCCGAGCTGTGCCCCCACGCAGAAAAAGGGCTGAATCTGGAGGCAAGGGCTGAAAAGAGGAAAGGGAGGAAAGAATGAGGCATGAGATATGAAGGTAAAACTTCGGGGACATACAGAATTAAAAGGGATGGAGTGGAGATCATTCATCATGGTTGATGAGATAAACTGATGAGGTGGAAAGAGATACAGTCAAGGCAAGGCCAAAAGTAACAGTGATCTTCCATGCCACTCTTTAGTTTCCTGCGAAGTTTTTTTTTTCATAATTCCGCCAATCCAAACAGTTTTTCTTGTCAAATGGAAAAGCATGAGCAAAACACAGAAATAGCTATCTAGCTTAGATTTCCAGAATAAAGTCTCCATATCTATAGAAACTTTAAGGCAGAGATTTGGGATTTGAGGTACAAACTCCTAAGGGGGATGTGAGTCAGTAATACAGAGAGCACTCAGAACTGTTAGTTTCCACACAGCACTGGACTTGAGTAAGTCTTTCAAAGTGTTTGTTAAATGCTTCAGTTAAATGCTAGAAATGATGACAAAATTAGTGGTTCGAAAATATCATTAACATGCACATGCTTTTCCCTTTCTCTAGATATACACACGTATATAACTTCTATACATATGTGTGTGTATATATAATTTCTACTGTCTAGCACGTACAGTATGGTTAAGGGATAAATATGTTTTTCTGATTATTTTATTTCCCACCAAACACACTCCACACATTTTATAGCAGACTGCACTTTTTTTGGTCACCATTTGAAAGAACGTAGTCAGAAAGGTAAAGCAAAAACTGCCACTTTGGTTTTGTTTGTACCTTCCAGGTCAAATCTTCATACCTCACTTCCTGACACAAACAAGTTTTTACTGTTGTCAGCAACAAAGCCCCAATATAGCTGCGGAAGAGAAAAACTGCATTGCATTTTGCCTCCTGCAAGCATCATCAACAGTTACTGGAGGAATGTAATTCCAGAAAGCTTGAAAGCTGTGGTGATGGTAATTATGTATCAAATGCCTGATTCTATTTCTATTATTGTTTTGTCATTTCTGTTCCACCAGCGATCTGACTGAACTCGCAGAGGGACAAAACCCGGTTTTTCTTTTTGACTTTGTACAATTTAATCAGGCCTGATAGAAAACTCACAGCTCTCGGGGGAAACTAAGTAGGAGCCACGAAATGTCATTTTAACAGAGCGTGGGTTTTGTGACTGTAGGAAAGGATTTAAGGACGCTCCTTCTGTTCGGCTTCCCAGGCAGGGAGCACGGGCTCCACGCACGCACAGACGCCACAGCTCCCGGATGCTGTGGCTCCCTCATCGGGGCTTCTGCAGCGCCACAAGCCCCTTCGGGATGCTTCGAGGGGCTCCCGGTGGGTGGTGGTACAAACGCTGCTACGGCCGCCGCCGCCAGTCCTGCTGCTGTTGTTGCTGCTGCTGCAGTCACGTGGGAGCCCCTTTAAGTTTCCATAGAGAGGCCTCTCCGGTGTCACATGATGGACATGATATAATGAAACAACATTGTGAGAGGAAAGCATTAGGGGAGCCCACGGCTACAAAAACAAGTGAGTGAGAAGAGGTGGGAGGAAGAGAAACTACGCCACCTCCCCTGCAGCCGGGCGCACGCAGCAGCCTGGCGTGACAAGTGGGCGACGCCTGGGGGCAGGGAGCCGGGGGTCCTCAGCCCTGGCCCGGGAACCCCGCCGCCCACCGCGCAGAGAACAACTTTTCGCCGGCAGCCGCGGCCAGCACGGCACCTGTCTCCGGAGTCTCCATCGCTCCTCGTGATAATCCAAGGGAGATTCTCGAAGAATATGCTGTACAAATCTACATGCGCATCATTTTCCCCCTCGCGTCGCGCTCGGGAGGAAGGGACGAGAAGAGGATCTAAGCGGCGAGTGTTCGCCCAGAGGTAAGTTGCGTAGGGTGGGGAGAGCCGGGCTGGCAGGACTTGGGGACGGGAATTCTGTTCTCTGTTGCGATCTCTGGGGTGCAGACGGCGTCCCCTCACTCCCGGTGAGGCAGATCGCTCGCTCGTCAGTCCGAAATATCTCCCCCGCGGACTCCGCCATCCCCTTTTCGCACGCCCCGCGTTCCCACCCTCGGACTCCCGGTTGCTCGCCGCCCCCCGGGGGGCGGTGGTCTCCGGTTCCCGGCCAGGCTGCTCCGAAGGCGGGCGAGGGAAGGTAGGGCTGTTGCGTGAAACGGGCATGTCGAAGCTATTTCGCCATGTTTGTGTTGCTAAGAGCACTTTTTTCCCCTTTGAGGTGGCTTGATGCCACATGGCTCCTCCGGAGCTGCTGCCGGGTTGAGAGAGAGTATTTTTTTTTTTTCAATGTCCGCATTCCAGCTAATGTTGCGCAGATAAAATTCAAACTTGAGGTAAACAGAAGAAGAGGAGGAGGAGGAGGGAAGGGAGGGGAGGGAGGGGGGACTGTTTCCATTTCGAGATCCCACCTCTTCCCTCCTCGGAGCCCAACATCCCGAACCTAGAGACAACTCTCGCCCTTCTCCCACGTCCCCCACCTTTGCTGTCAACAAGAAATAAGGGCGGGGTGGGGGCTGCTCATTAGAAAGGACGCGGTGTCTTGGTTCTGAACGGGAAAAAGCAACTCGCTGGAACTCAGGCCTCTGGCCCCGTCCCTCTTTTCCGCCGCGAGGGACGCAGGATATCTTGGTTAGCTCCGGAGACCGGGACGCGAGGGTACAGCGCGCCGGGTGGGGCCGGGTTGCCTGTCCCCTCTCACTCTTCTGACTTTAGGATAGCAGAGAGTGTCGCTTCCAGCCCACCCCAGGCGCAGGTTTCCAGAAGGCGGGGTGGGTGGGGCTCCAGAGCTCCAAAGGCAGGTTACCTAGCAGGTGTGTGGGGTGGGCATTTCTATTTGGTAAGTCTGTTGCATTTGGTAGGAGGACGTGGGGAGTCTTACAGCGAGTGTAGGGGGTGGAGCTGCGTCTTCTGTTTTCTTTTTCTGTTTTTCCCCCCGAATTAGGGAGAAAAATCAAGACGTCCCCCCACCTTCCACGTTTTAAATGTCTGCTTCAGCTCGCAGCTAGGCGGTTGGGTGAGTGGCGGTGCTAAGGGTGAGGGGTGAGCTTCGTCATGTGCAAAACCGGAGGCTTCTGACAGCTCGGAGCCATGTCCCCGCCCCCCCGCCCCAGGCGGAAGGTGTGGGTTGGGTGGTCCGAGAAGGGTGACGTCCGAGGCGGGGTGGGACAGGCTCGGGATCCCTCGGAGCGCGAGGGCCCGCAGCCCTGCTCGCCGGGGATCGCCGTGTCGGGGAGGCGGCGGCCACGTGAGGGGTCTGCGGAAGCGCCGGAGCTGAAGGCTGGGGGCGAAGTGCGTAGCAGAGTCGTGACGGGGGCTGACACGCAGCAGCCGGGGGCGGCGGGCCGGGGCGCGCGGGGAGCCCGGCGCCTCCCACGCAGGGCCGGCGTTCCGGGCGGCGGGAGGGTGCGCACTCGCCGGCCGGCTCCCGGGAGACCGTTTCCGGGCGCGGGCGGGGCCGGGGTGGTAAACAGGGTGGCGCCCTCTGCCCTCCCGCCCCCGGCTTGCCCGGGCGCGCGGCCGGCGGCGCCCGGGGCGGCGGAGGCGCGGCCGCGGCGCCGGGCAGCGGCGGCGGGGGCGCGCCCGCTCCCCGCCGCCCCCGCGCGCGGCCGCCGCCGCCCGGCCCGCCTCCTCTGTTTTTGTTTTGGTGGAGCCCGCGTGCAGCTGGCGCGTGTCGAGTCACGTGCCGTGGGCGGGAGGGGGCCGGGGTACGGGCGGCCAGGGCGCGGCGCCCGCGGGGGTGTGGAGGAGAGGGCGAGGGGGCGTGTGTCCCGACGAGCCCGGCCGCGCGGGTGCCGGGCACTGGCTTGTGGGATTGGTCGGAGTTGATCCTCGGTGAGCAGCGCTGGGGTTCATCGTCCCAGCATCTCGGTGAGCTTCGTCCTCCGGGCCGGAGAGCCTGTCTGCGCTGATTTGCTCAGAACTCCGACGGACCTTACAGGTGATGTGTGTATCACTGGACGTATGGAGATCTATATGTGGACCTATATCTGGCTACACGTTATAATTAACTGGAGAACTTTGAAAATAATTCGATTCCCAGCCCCGGCCCAGACCCATTGAACCCAAATCCAGATAGGACCAAAACATAGTATATTTTAAAAAACCCTCCTAAGTGATTCTGATGCACAGTGAGGAGTGAGAACTTAATAGGGGGAACCAGCTTGATGGAATAGTTGTGAAATCTTGTTTAGGGACGCAGTTAAAATAGCTAACTCTTACTGGTCTGTCACTAGATGGGATCGCTGTGTGCCAGGCACTGTGACTATGCAGACGTGGATATACTCCATAACCACTGTTATCCCCATTTTACATTTGCTGCAACTGAAACTCAGGAGATGAAGGGAGAGTTGATCCGGGAGGACTACCCTGGCTAGTATCCAGGGAGGCTGATTCTAGAACCCCAACTTTCAATTATTAGTGTGCTGTGTTGAAAATGTGCTTTTACCTAAGGGCCGCACGTCTGTGTGAATAGGAGTAGTAATATGTTTGCCAAGGACCAGCGAGTTTGTGAACGTATATTTTGTCTGGAAAGTTTTGCTCGTATTAAAGGGAGGAAAATCTCCTGGTGAGTCCTTTACAGCCTGTAGGCCATCTTTTCAAGAAGTTTATTGTGCAGAGAGGAAAGACAGGATTCCAGTAAATTAGAACAGGTTCCCTGGAAGTTTTTTATTTTGTTTTTGTTTTGAGACTGGAACATACATGTAAAATGAAGGGAAGGGTCTCCAGAAAATGCAGATATTTCTCACGTATTTACCCGAGCAGCCTCGGAAGTCTTTTATGTTGCTGGACACAATACAGGTATGGTGGCCACAGGCAGGATGTACCCAGAAGTACGATGCAGTATACAGAGTAGCAGAACTGCCATGGAAATTGTGGAGGACGAAAACTTCTCTAGTCTGGAGTACAGAAACTTTGCTTTACATTTCCCTTCTCTTGATTTGTTTCATTAGTTTCCTGGTCATATAAACTCTTGGTGGGAACATTTAAATGTGAGGGTAACCTATTTGTTTTGAAAACGTGTTCATTGATATCTTAAGATTATTCCAACTGAAACTCACAGTAGACAGACGTTTCTTTTTGAAAACAGGATTGCAATTTACAATGTTTTTGTGACCACCATGTACTATTAAGTGGTACTATGTTACAAAGAACTTCCTGCTAATGATTGCTGTCAAATATTGTTAGCAGTACGGCACTTGTGGGTATATTACTTACCAAGTTTTCGGGATTGGTTTTCATATTACTTGGAGTTTTGGTGAAGAAAGTTTATAGACACACCTAGGCCAACCTGTCATAAACGTTTCTGTGGTCATATGTGGAAATAATTGTAGCCCCCTCTCCCTCCTTCCATTATCCACCCCCATCCCTGTTACCACCAAAGGCATTTTCTCCAGCATTTGGAGTTCCTTTGCACAGCTCTGCGTAGTTTGCTATTCTGCTTCTTGGATACCTCCTTCAGGAAATTGTCTCTGCTTTCTCCTCAGAAACCATTTAAAAATACCCTTCCTGTGTCATCTCTATGTCTTACACGTTTGTCTTAATTGCATTTATCATAGCATGTATCATATTGTATTTATTAAATGTTGAGTACTCCTACTAAATTGGGCTCTTCAAAGGTAGGATTGCTTATTTTTAACCTATCATTGGCACACAGTAAGCACTTAATTTATTGCATTGGTCCCATTTACTTCCCTTTGAGTTGTATCATCTGTGTTGGTGTTTGCCTGTATCATCCATCTTCATTTGGAACTGTCCTCACCACTTTCTCTGCTATTAGCTACTAGGCAAAAAGCACAGCTTAAAAGTACTGCAAGACAAAACTTACACAGAAAATACAGGATACTACTAATATACTCTTGTAAAAGGGGCAGGAAGGAAGGGGCATAGTGTACTCAGTTTTTCACTTATTTCCCAGTTTAATCCTTCACTGGCCAATTGGACAATGTGAATTTTCTTGGTTACTAATATTCACTGGGAGAATGTTCAATGTGTTAGCACTTTTCAGCTTATTTGGAAAGGAAAAACTGGCACCGCATTACCAGTGGACGTACTTTTGTGTACCATAGCACAGATGCTTTATCACATTTCATTACACTCTAATTTTCAGATTCAGTATTACAGAGGTATTTGTAGAACAGCACTGTCCTGTAGAGCTTCCTGAGATGATAGAAGTGATTTATAAAACTGCGCTCTCCAGTATGGTAGCCACTAGCCATTCTTCAGCACTTTAAATACGGCCAGTATGACTGAGGAACTGAATTTCTAATTGATTTAAACGTAAATAGCCGCTAGTGGCTACTGTATTGGACAGCAGTTACAGAGGATTTGATTATGTTTCAGTCTATTTGACAGGTCAACATTTAAGCTAAGGCATTCTGCCTTTAAAAGAAAAATCTTGAGTCATCTTCTAGGGTTTAACACCGTGCTTCCCATTTGCAGGTTATAAGGTACTTACTGGGTGATATTTTTGACCTATGTGAGGTCTTCATATTACAGAGCATTTGTTTGTGTGTTCTGTGAGCTTTTCACGTAGTTCACGTGTTCTCCCTTTTTCAGGAGCAGAGTGGAGAGATTATGAGTAATTATGATTACAACTAATTATTTACAAATGGATGTGAGCCTTTGGCATATAAACTAATTGAAAGTCCCGCAAGTTTAATCGATACTTTCCTAAGAAGTATTGTGAGGGGCTGGGACTGTTCGTTTTGCTGACTGTTGTATCTCCAGTGTCTAGTATAGTGCTTGACCTAAGTTTCTGTTCCGAGAAACAGTGGTCATAAATAGTTGTTGAATAAACGAATGTTTAAATAATTTAAGCCCTCTCATTTAGCTTCAGAGGGTAAAAGGGCCTTGTGGATCTGAAGAGAAGTAACCAGTAACTACTCTGACTTTGCAGTTTTTCCCAGGAATGCAGTCTCTCCAGGGGCATCATTGTTAACTCAGTGACTTTGATTTCTTTCCTGTATGATATGTAGCGGGATTGTTGTACTTATTTGATGACAGGTTGAAAAAGTCACAAGAAGATTTGGTGCTCAGGTCATACAGATGAGTTGGAAGTATAAATCAAATTGAAGGAGTTGTTTCTATTGCTTTGTGTATTCGTCCGTGGTACTTCCTCAGGGGAAATAAAATCATGCACTCAACTACATTAGTTAGAAAATTTGGTTTGTAAAATCAAGGTGATTGTATATGTTAATAGAGTCTGAAAAAAGGACTGAAAATATTATCTTTAGTATGGCATGACATTGATGAAACAACTTCAATATGAGAAACAGGAATGGAAACATTTCTTTAGCCTTTAAATCTCAGTCTGTGGTAATCTTAACACTCAAGTTATAAACTTCTCAAAGAGGGTATTTGAAAGGTAAATAGAAACAGATGTTTAATTGTGTAGATAACCACTGCTAGACCTTGAAATATTTATATAAAAAGGTATGAGACACATCAAATATCTGTTTAGAACAAGTGCCCTAAGGCTGAAGATAGTGGAATTTATTTCATGTGGTAGATTTTATATTGGGGGGTTGATGATGCAGCTGAATATGTGGTTTAGTTCTTTTACAAGATGATATGCAGTCTGCTGTCTATACTGTACATCAGACTTAACCTACTTTCTGTTACGTGTGGCTGGATTTTAGGCTTGTCTTCAAGCACAACAGCTTGTTCATAGGATAGATGCTGTCTTCCTATCATTCTACCACTACATGTTACACACGTGAAAACTAATCTTAGTATAGAGTAAGTAAAACACAGCTGGAAATACAAATCTGTTGTCTAAAAAACAAAGTCATTGAATATATTTCAAGATAAAATGTGAAGTCTTGAGGGGACCTTTTAAGCAATTACGAGTCCATTAGTCTTTTTCTGATACCTTTGGTGTGAACCTTTTGGGTGGGGCAAAAAAAAAAAAAGTAAACAAAACACCCAAACCCCAAACAATCAACCATATATTCCATCAACTCCTGCTGTTGCCCTTGAAACCAAACCAAAACAAAACCATAACAAGGCAAAACCCACCACTGCTAATAGCAACATAAGTTAACACAACCAACCAACCAACCAAAAAAAAAAACTGTGAGATCTGAGTTGCTGCTTTGTGGAGAGGTCAATCATGTGAAGTTTTTTTAGGTATTAAATGTAAATTAACTGTAAAAAATTATACCTGCCTGTGTATAGTAATGAGTAATGGTATTAGAATTAATGTCTCAGAAGATCAAGATGTATTTTTGCCTAGAAGATCCTATGAGATTACTTGTATTCAGGTATATAGTTTAAGATTTGTTTTGAAGGTTACTGGGAATTGTTTGTAATGACCATAGTCACTCACTTGATATGAGAATTTAAGGAAGTTACTGGGTTCATTTCTTTCTCATCAATGGAGTGATTCGATTGGGTCTGTGGTTCTCAAACTGTAATGTGCATCAGAATCACCGAGGGCTTGTTAGTGGACCCAATAATGTGCTTTCCTCACCAGTTTCCAGGTAATGCTGACATTGCTGGTCAGAGGGCCACACTTTGAGAACAGTTGGATTAGACTGTCTCTTCTAAAGCACTGCGATTCTTTGCCTGTTTTTTCCCCCTTTTCACGTTGCAGCAGCTATCATTGCTTGATTTCTCCAACATGACGTCATTAGAAATTGCTGTATTGAAACTGAGTTTTAAAAGTTTAAAATGGATTAAAATTCATTTTGTTTTGAGAGTTTCTTGAGGATTCCATATATTTTCCAAAAACCTTTGGGTCTGTTAAAACTCAGATTGGGTATTCTTACTTAACTAAACTCCAGTTATTGATAAAATATATTGAAATATTTCTGACATTATTAAATGACAAAACTATTTGCTACTCCTTAAACGTAAATGTTGTATTAACTCTAGCCAAGTGCCTTTAGCCATTTATATCTATATCTATACATATATTTATCAAAATAAGAGACAGGAATTTCCATAGGTTGCCCAGGTTGGCCTTGAACTCCTGGGCTCAAGCGATCCTACCGTGCCTGGGACTACAGGCATGTGCCATCTCGCCCCGTCTCATATTATGTAATTGGGGCCTCAGTAAATAAAATGATCTTTATGAGACATAGTTTTTTTTTCTTCTAGACAAAATTCCATGGATTTGGGTCCATAGCAGATGATGATATCGTTAGTTTGGCTGTCCTCTGAAGGTAGCTGCCTCATGGCAGGTGATGCTCATCAGGGGGATTATGGGTAAGTCAGGGCACAGTCATCCCCTATTTTGAGGACCTTGGGGAACAGTGGTGGCTCTGCAGTTTCTGAATGAGGGAACTGGGGCTGGAATCCAGTAGGAATGGGGCAGGGATACTAGGAGACTTAAAGCCTAGTGCGTAGTAAGCACAGCGCTCTTACTTAAGGTGTATGTTTATTGGGGCCCGTGGTGGGGAGGGGTCTTGGGGAAGTGTTGGTAGTCATTCTAAGGCATCCTAAGAGGGCAGGTGGTGCTCTGGAAGCGTTCCAGGTTAAACCTCACTCCCAGGGGCCCAGAGTCTGATGGACTCAACGTCTGAGGTGAGTTGAAGTGAGGTTTGACAATATATTCTAATGTGAATGAATTTATTGGAGAGGAAAGAAAAGTAAGACTTTGGGGAAAAATATGCGGGTATATAATTTTATCTGAAAGCAGGGAAATAGAACAAACAGGTGAGTGGGGAATGGGAAGATAAAAAGGAAAAGTTCTAAGTTTTTAAATTAACTGTGTCATATTAACTACTTAACAGCACAGACGCCTTTGTTAGAAAATAATAAATTAATGAGGTTTCCTTTTCATTTCTGGTGAATACTTCACAATATCACCAGATGCTATTATTTGGCATATCAAATGCTATTCCAGAGTTAAGCCCAGAATTCATGCAGTGCCTACATTTTTAGATTGCTTTATGATCGTTAACCTGTTTAAATCAAGTTTCTGGAAGGCACACCTGATGCTCATGACGGCATGCTTTATGGATTAGGAAAGAAGTCATATGTGTAGCTCAGGCCACAAAGCTGGGCTGAGGCCATGAGAAATCCCTGCTTTTCACATCTACTGATTTTAGTTTTAGCTTCAAATTCTGTATTTTCTAACTGCTTTTATAAAATGGTTGGACCTTAAAATCTTAGAGTTGATTTAGCATCCGTATAATTGATTTTCGACTGTATTTCATGGGCATGACCCTAGATTTTGATCTACTCTATTTCTTTGAAAAGAACTACATGTGATTTGCTACCCAGATCTGCACTCATTTCTTGACTCAAATACATGTCTGTGACATAATCTTTGTAACTAAATCTGTGAGACTGTCTTGAATTCTTCAGACTTGACAGTTTGAGGCTGGGGCTGGCAGTCTGTGTGACAAGAGTGCTGGGGACCACCCATGAGCCAGTTGTTAGGGGCTGCTGTGTGCTCCCCTCCCCCAACCTGTCCTGGGCTGTGTCCCTCCCCGCTTGCTCAAAGCTTTAAAAAGCCTTCTGTGCTTTAGAGAGTTAAGATGTTAGGACACTTGGTATTTTTTCTAGTATTTAATAAGAGGAGCACTTAAGTGGCAACGTCTGTGTTTGCCTTCTCACATCTCTTTAGGGTGCTTTCCTCAATCTCTCACAGCTGGGCAACCAGCTTCCCATGCTGACTTCTGGATGGCCAAAGCCCCCATATGGATTTCCTCCACATTGTCCTCCTCTTCCTTTCTCTGTCACATGTTCTCTTTTATTCATTCGTTCATTCATTTATTTGAGACAGAGTCTCGTTCTGTCACCCAGGCTAGAGTATAGTGTCATCATCATAGCTCACTGCAACCTCAAGCTCCTGGGCTCCAGCAATCCTCCTGCCTTGGCCTCCGGAGAAGCTGGGACTACAGGCACATGCAACCACGCCTGGCTAATTTTTTTCTTTTTTTTTTTTTGTAGAGACAGGGTCTCGCTCTTGCTCAGGCTGGTCTTGAACTCCTGAGCTCAGGCAGTCCTCCCACCTTGCCTCGGCCTCCCAGAGTGCTAGGATTATAGGCATGAGCCACCGCGCCCCTCTAGAAGTTGTCTTTCTGTGCTGTGGCTGATCTTACTTAGTTTGGTGGAGAGTACTGAGGTAGAATAGTGTTGGATACTGGGTTATATGCTTTGCAGTAGTTCCACTGGATTCTGGTTCCAAATAGCTATGGAACCCTGGGAGAGTGGAGTCTCTGTACTCATCTGTAAATTGAGAGTTGGATGGAGAGAGGTCTTATTGGCCCCAAAATGCTGTAATTGAGCTTATACAGTGATATGGTTGTAGACTCCCCCCCCCCCCCCAGGAGAACTTTAGCATTTTAAAAGATACCTGTTAATCAAGACTGATCTCAGTGTTTGGGGTGATACTTTTGAGTCCCTGGGGGAGAAGATCTAGGACTCCTTAAATTAAATTGCTTGCAGTGTGGCTGGCCTTCTTTCTCCTTGAGGAGTTAGGGATGAGTCTCGAGGGCAAGCTTCTCTGTATTGTGCTATATGTACTTGAGAAGACCTAAAAATTGAGCCTGAACATCCAAGTTTGGAAAGGCTGCTGATGTGGGTGTGGAAGATCTGCTGCTTTTCATCTCCGTGCAGGAGGCAGTGGGCTTCTAAAGACGTCTTTCCAGTGATGGTATAAATACCAGTAAAGGAGTTTCTGGGAGCCTGCTCTATTAATTCTTGTATAACTCATTAAAAAAAAATGCAACCTCGGATCTTTCTCTTGTGAAATCGTACATGGCCTGTGACCTTGAGTGCTTGTGTCCTATTTCTCAGGGAATTTTTGTTAGTACTGAATCTTTTGTTATGCTCACAACTACAGCAAGCTACTTATCTGTCCATTGTCAAGGCCACTGATAATTGTTTTGCTTTCTGCTTTTATATTGACGTATCATGCATTCATTGCACATTTTATTTTTTAAAAATCTGTGGTTATCTTCTTTGTTTCTTTATGTTTCCAGAGAGATTAATTATTGCTATGCTAAAAACACTTATTTAGTCCCCTTTGTCCATAGTATCTCTCATTTTTTTTTAGCCTTTCCTATTTTTTAGCTTTTCAAAATTTTGTAATACTCACTTTTTATGGGTTCTGTTCAAAAATAATTTGTGATGACTCTTCAATTTTTAGCATTTATTGCCTGAAAATGCAGGTATTTGATAGCAAGTGAAAAGCAGTTTTTTAAAAATGCCATTCATAACCTTTCTTTGGATTTTATTTTTGAAATGTTTGGTTTATTTTATGACTTTTGGTTAGTTTGTGAAAAGTTATTGTGCTTATGTGTTTGTACACTTCTCCTATTTTCATGGAAAAAGATATCAAAATCCCCCTTCTATTTTAAGATTCTTTGTGCTACTAATTTAATTTTTCTGAGAAAGGAACGTAGGGGTTTTCTCTTTGCCATATATCTTTGTTACTACCCAGGGTGCAGTTTGTAACAAGGACTTTATAAGCTTAATGCATCCGTACTCTATTTATCATTTCATATCATTTGAAAAGTAGTTTCAGGATAATGTGTTTTAAAAAAATAATAATTCGGGATTTAAATAGCAGAAATACCCAATCAACAGAATTGCTCTGAAATTTTAAAAATGATCATCCGTGAGAGAAATCATGCCTTGTAATAAGAGTGTTTGCTTTTGCATGTAGGACAGGTGGTGGCCTGCTGTCCTGGGCTCATTCTATGTCCAAGTGGTCCCAGCCCCTTCCCCAGAAAGGGGTCTTGCATTGTGGAGGGAAACCAGAGTGGCCCCAAGAATCAACTGGACATGCACGCGTTCTGAATGCATTGGTGGTGGTTTTTGGAGGGTAACAGTTGTTTTAAGACACTGTACTGTAATTGTATAAGTATATATATTACGTGCTAAAACATCTTTTTGGCCCACTGCGCTCTTTGGAGGTAAGAACTCTGACCTCTGGCAAGATTGCTCATCAAGAACATGTCAGGTCTGAGACATACATGTAGCCTATTGTGGACTGTGTGTTCTTTTTCATGCCTGAGAATCCTCCCAATCCTGGACAGGGAGTCTCGAAGCAGGCACAAGTAAACATGGCCCCTCTGGGTAAACTTTCGGTCCAAAACTACACAAAATAAAACAAACAAGACACCTTAAAGTGTCTGGAATCTATCTGAGAGTTCTGTGGGCTGCTGGCCCACCCTGACCCTGGAATACCAGCAAGCTAGTTTTTAGCCCTTCCTTTCTTGTCCTCCTTTATTGTTTTTTCTTTCTTTACTCACTCAGTTTCCTTCCTTTTGTCTTTTTGTGTTCTTTTCTGTTCCTTCTTCTTCTTCCTTTCCCTTTTGTCTTTTCCCATTCCTGATACGGATGGCCTAGTAACAGGGTCTTGCTCTGTCACCCAGGCCACTGGGTTGCAGGGGCCTGATCGTATCTTGCTGCAGCCTCGAACTCCTGGGCTCAAGTGATCCTCTCATCTCTTCTGAGTAGCTGGGACTGCAGACATGCACTACCATGCTGGCTAAGTTTTTTCTTTCCTTTTCTTTTCTTTTCTTTTTTTTTTTGTAGAGAGGGGGTCTAGTTGTGTTGTCCAGGCTGATCCTGAACTGCTGGCCTCAGGTCATCCTTCCTCCCCCCTCAGCCTCCAGGGTCACTGGGATTACAGGCTTGAACCACCATGCCTGGCAGCAGGCAGGATTTTTTTTTTTTTTTAACCTGCCTAATGGCAGTCCAGAGCTAAGGACAGTTTTATTCTGATATTTAAAGGTTATTGTAGTCTATAAAATTTCATGCTGGTGCAAATTATTTCCGAAGAATTTAATGTGTTTATATAGCATATTCCAGCTTGAATGGAAAATATATGTGAAATATATAACTTCCCAAGGTCTTTTGGATAAATATGCATTCAAATAGGTTTCAGATTGAAGTTGAAAAGGACATACTACCAAAATTTAGGTAATAGTAATCATGTAGGTAATAATTTCTAGATTCTTTATACTTATGAAATTTTGGTAAACAGATATTATTTGGGTTAAAATAGTCTTCTCAGATTGCTTAAAACTGTAACAGTTTGATGTAAAAATGTGATAGAGTCAAATTTGTGTTAAATATGCAACTATGATGTGTGCCACTGTCAAAGGTCATATAGTATATTCTAGCTATAAGGACCATCAGAGCTAACTGAATGCAATCTTCTTATTTTATGGATGAGACAGTACTTAAATTTACACACCTGGTTAGTGGCACAGTTGCCCACAGTTAGGTTTCCCATTTCCCTATCCATTGTGCTTTTTGGGCAGAAAGTTAAAGTTAGGAAATTTAGACGTGAAATGGGCGGAGCAGCATGGGAAGAGCACTGCTGCAGCTAGCTTTGACACTGATGTCTCAGTTATGAAATGTTGGGCCAGGTGTCTAAGCTTTTTGGAGCTTAATTTTTGGAGGGTTGTATTTTAAAGGTCCCTCTTTGGTCTGTGACATACTCAGGTGGAAAAAATGAAATAGATTTAGATTCTTCCTATTGTAGATTTGTGCAATTTTAATTTGTGTTTTATTTTAGGTAGATATCATTCCTGTTTTTTAGTAGATAGGATTCTTATTTTTTCTTGCCAGTGAATCAGCTTTTCCAGTACGTATAGTTGTTAGACACAGGTTGTCCGAATCAACAGGCTAGTTGCCTCTGTATTCAAGTGTTTGTAGCATTGTCTTGATTAACTGAAATAAACGCACTTTCAGAGGCAGGTTTTCTCGAGTTTCAAACTGGTAGAAGGCTACTGTGCAGGAATATTCCACAGACACATCATTGAGAGGTAATGTTATCATATAAATAAAATTTAAGAGAATTTTGCTACTCTTCTAGGGTTGCTTTATTTGGGGTTGTGGAACAGGTTTTTCCATTCTCAGAATAATTTGGCATTGTTTGTGGCAGAGAGAAGACAGTCGTGACAGTCAGGAAGGGTAGGAAAGCTGAGTTTAAAGAGAAAGATGAGATGAGTTTAAAGAGAAAAAACTGAAGAGACTGGAGATGTTTTCTAAGAAGACTATCTCAGTGAGCTTTGAGACCTTTTCCCCCATTGCTTAGCAGTAGTTCCTATCCCTTTAATTGTTTTAGGAAAACTCCTTTCAGTGAACGCTTTCTGAATACCTATTATGTGCATAGCATTAAGCTAGATGCTGTGGGAGTTACAAAAGAATTGTTGATCTAGGGCTTTTTCCTCTAGGCATTTGCTCTCTAGCTGGTTTTCTAATACATAGGCCACGAAATGCAGAGGTACAGTAAATGTCTGAGCACCCCCAAAGAATGTTGTAGGTGAGAAGAACCCAAGCAGTAGAGGAAGACCCCAAGGAGCCGTGAAATTTGAGCAGGTTGAGGGACCAATAGTTAAAAATAGCTACAGAGCTCAGTTTTCTTTTGGGAGAATGCAAGGGGTGTGGTTTGGGTTAGGTTAGGATTTAGGCTTGGGAGTTGGGAAAAACCATTGTATGAGTATGTTCTAAGGTGGCAAATGAGGAGACCCCTTGGAAATACTGGAGCCTTTTGCCTCAGTTTTTGATTTTGAAAATTTCAAAGCTTTAGAAAACTAGTACTATGAACACCTGTGTATCCTTCATCTGTATTCACTGGCTGTTAACATTTTGCCGCACTTGCCTGTATACTCCCTGTGTGTTTTAAACCAATGTGGTATGTATATTTGTATTATTTTGCCTAGCCACTTGAATGTAAATTGCAGGAATCGTGACATTTCACCTCTAAATACTTGGTAAGGAGGACTGTCTTCTGTATACCTGCACTACAGTTATCACATCCAGTAAGTTTCGCATTGATACAATAACATGGCTTACTGTATTGAAAATACTTAAATATGGGAGGAGTGTTTATTTTTCCTCTTAAAAATCAGACAGACTTGTCTGGCACCACGTATCTTGAATGAATTGGTGTGACAAGAGATTAGAGCCACAGAAACAGGTTTATACATATTTAAAGAGTCATATGTGGCCATAAAAATAGAAAGAGGAAGCTTATTGTATTTTGATATGCTGTGTTCTTGGATATAAAATCTTAAGTAAGAACAAGGCATAGAAGGATGTAAAAAGGAATTTATAAACATTTGCAGAAATACAGATACATCATCTGTGGACGGGTAAGAAATGAGCTATAATATTCCATGCCTTTGAGGGAAGGAATTAGGTAGCTGGAAGACAAGAAGACTTTCTCCTGGATACCATTTTTAAAAATCTTTTGTATTCTATTTTGTCTTTTGAACTATGTGAATGTATTATTTAAAAATAAATAGTAGCTAGGTGTAGTGGCGCACGCCTGTAGTCCCAGCTACTTGGGAGGTTGGGCAGGAGGGTTGCTTGAGCCTGGCTTTGCTGGTTGGGTGTCCATGCTAAGTTTCTGCATCAGTATGCTGACCTCCTACGAGCAGGGGACCGTAAGGTTGCCTGATGAGGGGTGAACTGGCCCAGGTCAGAAACAGAGCAGGTCAAAACTCCCGTGCTGATCCATAGTGAGATCCTGCCTGTGAATAGCCACTGCACTCCAGCCTGGGCAACACCGTGAAACCCTGTCTCTTAAAAAAAAAAAAAAAAAATACATAAATAAAAATAAATAGTAAATAAACAAGCTTAGACTTTTGTCGTTCCTGTTACCAGTTCTGTAGCATGGAGAAGCTTACTTTACTGCCTAAAGAGACTTGAAGAATGAGACCTGAGGCATAGAAGATGGAGGAAAATTTTTATCTTTTCAGTTTTGAAAGGTGTTTCAGTCCTTCTGTGCTGCTGTAACAAACTAGTATGGACTGAGTGGTTTATAAACAACAGAAACTTGTTTTCTGACAGCTCTGAGGCTGGGAAGTCCAGGATGAAGGTACTGGCAGGTTTGGTGTCTGGCGAGGGCCCACTTCCTGGTTCACAGATGGTGCCATCTAGCTGTGACCTCACGTGGTGGAGACAAGCAGCAAGCTCTCCCTTGACGCTCATGAGGACACCAGTTCCGTTCATGAGGTCTCCACCTTTATGATCTCATCTAATCCTAATTACCTCCCAAAGATCCCACCACCTATTAGAATCCTTGGGGGGGGGTTTCAACGTATGAATGGGGGATACAGCGTTCATTCCACAATGAAGGGAAATTTGCTCTTTGTGCCACTTAATGAAAGAAGATGTTCATTGGTGTTTTTTCAGGAGCTACAAGTGGGCAGGGACTAGATGGAGTCTGGGAATTTCACAGGGGAAAGCACAAAGGAAGATGATGTAGGAGTTTGTGTATTCCTCTTGGAGAAAGGGATAATTTTATCCTCTTCCAAGAATGAGAAACAAGAGAAGAATTTTATAGTTTGTTTCAATGGAAAAGTACAGAAGATGGTAACTGGGACTTGGAGTTTATTTCATGGATGTATTCATACTGCTTTTGATGATAAAAGTGCATTAAAAAAAACTAAGAAAAAATGAACATTTAGAAAAAATGTCTGGTTTTCTTGATTTTGTTTTTTAAAGACAGATTCTTGAGTTTTACTGAAGATTATGTGCAGGTTAAAAGAAAACTTTACTGAGTAAATACTAGAAATCTGTAATTAGTAAATTATTTCCATTTGATAGCAATTTGACTATTTTGGGTGATAACTTTTATATAATTATATGGTGAACCTCTGTGGTGTTTATCCTTTAAAATTACTATTTCTCAGTGTTTTGAGATGTTGCATGAAAGGTTACAATTAATTTTGTCATTAACTCAGCCACAGTTTATTTTCTATTTTTGTATGATTAACACAAAGTTATTGATTTGTTAATCGGTGAGTGTTGAATTGCTCCCAGTGTCCATTAGGCATCCTGTGGTTAGTGGGGACAGATGGTCTGCCCTTGATAGATGCTTCTGGAAAGTTAACATTTCAACAGTGGTAGTTAAATTCCTGTCAGGGACTGAGGCCACTGATTGCTCAGGCGAGCCTTCAGAAAGAGAGGAGCTCTGCACTGTTTGATCAGGAGTCCTGGGTGTGACTTTGCAGGTGAAGAAATTTGATTTTATCAGTTTGTTCAAGGTTAGTGGCGACTGTGAGACTGAATGAGCCTAGCCAAGCCAAGAAAGCTAACATGAGATTGAATACCCCAGTGTATTAATTTGCAGTGGGAAATGTGCCGTGGCCAGCTGTAGCCTTGTTGAAAGGATAAAACTTGGATCAGAACTTCACTTGGTGAACATAGAAATTAGATGGGGAAGAATTGGATATTTTCAATTTATATTTTCATCAAGACATGAGAGATTGATCAAGAACTCTTTCCACTCCAGTTGATATTCTGTCTAAAAAACTGGAGCCTAATCATAAAATCGGAGGGTCTTTATTGTAGTGTGGTGCTGGATAAACATGATTAATTCTTCTCTAGTTCCCTTTATAATCAGTTACCAAAAGCCCCGTTACCCTATGCTAGGTTTGTTACAATACGGTTGAGAAATAATAATAATATTGAGTGCTTACCATGTGTTGGGCACTTTGCTAAGATATTTTTCTTCTAGTATTTCATTTAATCTGCACAGCCCTAGGAGAATAGGTACTATTATCAGTCCCATTTTATAGAAGAGAAAATCAAAACTTAGGGAAGCTTAGGGCTTGGAGCCCAAATGCAGAGCCAGGTAGCCTGACTGCAGAAAAGCCACTGTGCAATAGAATTTCTTTTACACGTTTCAGCTTCTTTCTAGTTGTGTTTAGAATATAGTATGGTCATTTTGAGACACCTTATCTCTCAAATGAACACATGGGAAATACCGTTATGTTAAAATATTTAAGCACTAACTCTTAAGGTTGTTTCTTTTTGAAGATTGCTGATCTTACCTATTTTATGCTAATTCTTAACAGTTTCATTTGGAGGATAGCCATTAAAAATTAAAAAGTCCCATATATAATAAAGTGTCAGTTTTGTCAGCCAAAACTCAGGAAAGAGGCAATGATGAAAGCTTTGGGAATAGAAGTTCTCCTTTCAGCCTATGGTGGGTTAGTTAATTTATATTTTAAAAAATTTCTATCAGGTAAAGTAGAAATAGGTTTCTGATACCTTGAAAGCAGTTTATTCACATTTAAGGTCATTTTACAGTTATTTAAAAACTTTTAATTGTAGCATTATGTTGTACGGTATCTGCAAAACAGTACATATTGTGCACATGTACAGTTTAGAGAATAATATAAAATTGGTTATTCATATTCTTTAAGAAACAGGACTTTACTACCATTGTACCTTTGCAGCCTCGTGAACCTCTCCTCAGCAGCATACACCCTCTTTCCTTTATAGAGGTAACAACTATCCTCAGATTTGGGTTAGCATTCCCTTTTCTTTATAGTTTTATATATATATCTGAACAATATGTTTAATTTTGCCCATTCTTGGTCTTTATATAGTGGAATCATACTGGATTCTTCTGTACCTTTCTTATTCCACTCAACGTTAAGATTTCAAGATATTCAACCATGCTGATCTGTGTAGCTCCAGTTCTTTAATTTTCACTGCTGTGTAGCTGTCATTGTATGAATATGCCACAGTTTATTTCTCCCTTCTGCTGTTGGTTTATGTTTGGGTTTCATGATTTTTACATTATGGACAGTGCTGTGAACATTTGCAAACTTGTTTGCTGGAGGGTGTGTGCGAAGTTTCTCTAGATTGTATTCTCTCTCTATTCTCCATAAAGAGATAGAAATGTCATAAACTGCTGTATTTACTCAGACAACTGGTATTAACATGAGAATACTGGTATGGAATTAAGGTCATTTGTGTTAAGGGAATTCAGTTGCTCTCAACTTCTGTCTTGAATAAAAGCAACATTTTTCTTAAATGTGTATTGATATTTTGCCTTTAAAAAATATTGAAAAATGCTAGAAGATAGTAACCTCCCGTATCACTTTATTTTATAATTATAAAATTAAGTTTAAAAAATTTGTTTTACTCTCCCAGTCCTATCTGTCTCTGCCGAAACATACCCCATCCCTTGCGATAGGAGTAGTTTATCCCTATTTTCAATACGTATGCTGTGTGCTTCTCACCTTTACTTTGTGCTTAGACGTCATCTCTATACATTTGTGTAAATTATTAAAGATATGTATATATATTTTAAAGAATAGCATATATACAACTTTTTCCCCTTATTTTTTTCAAAATAATACAAATTAACACTGATACAAAATATTATATAACTCCAGGCCATATTCTGATTCTGTCAGTTATCCCCAAAATATCTCTATAGTAAGAAATTCCCAGATCGTCTGTTATATTTAGTCTCCTTTTATTTGGAACAGCTTTTCAGTCTTTCTGTGTGTTTCATGACATTGACATTTTTGAAGAGTACTAGGCGATTATTACATAGACTATCCTTCGGTGTTGGTTGGTTTGGAGTTTCCTCATGCTTATATTCAGGTTTTGCACTTTTAGTAGAAATGCTGCACTAGGGGCACTTTGTCCTCATGATGTCATACTCAATGGCGCACACGATGTCTGTCTGTACCACTGCTGGTAATATTAACTTTGGGCCTTTGGTTAAGGCCAGGTTTCTGCCAGTTTTCTCTGTTTCTCCAGTTTTTCTCAGGAAAGTTACTCTTTCCCTCTTTGCTAATAATGGCTAACTTGTGGAATGATCTTTTTAGATTTCATTAATATCCTATTAATATTACTCCTCAAACTTTTACCCCTGGGATTTAAAATCCATTGATGCTTCTTGTGGGAATTATTTATTCTTATGATGGTTGCCTGATGGTGATTTTTAAAATTCCATCATTGCCTCTTTATTTATTAGTTGGCTTTCTTTCCCAAAGAAGAGCTTCCTCTTCTCTCTCTCACTTATGTATTTATATCATTGTGGACTCAGGGATTCTTACGTTATTCTTAATTTGTCGTTATGGGTTTTTTTTGATGCTCAAATTGTCCCAGATTTGGGCAGCAGGAGCCCCTTCGAGCTGTCTGCTGTGTCTTTCTGACACATCTCCATCATCCTTTGAACATATCCTTACTTTGTACAGAATGTTCCTCGTGTAGCACCTTCTCTGCCTTGGCCCTAGAATCAGCCAGTCCTGCAAGAAGCTTTGTATGAGAGTGCCAGTTACTTCACAGCCTGGCCACGAGTGACCTTTTTTTGCTTAGTTTTTGCCAATTTGATAGTTGAGAAAT
The DNA here is from genome assembly GCF_041146395.1 of Eulemur rufifrons. Classification (NCBI taxonomy): domain Eukaryota; kingdom Metazoa; phylum Chordata; class Mammalia; order Primates; family Lemuridae; genus Eulemur; species Eulemur rufifrons. The sequence goes on along the minus strand of NC_091011.1, from coordinate 81,236,624 downwards.
AGCATCTCAGTGTAGTTTTAATTTGTATTTCTTTTATTATGAGTGAAATTGAACATCTCTTCATATGTCTAAGACAATGGTCCCCAACCTTTTTGGCACCAGGGACTGGTTTCATGGAAGACAATTTTTCCATAGACTGGGGAGGGGGCGTGGAGGCGGAGCTCAGGCGGTGATGCGAGTGATGGGGAGTGGCTGTAAATACAGACAGAGAGATATATATATATCCCTTAGACCTATAGTCCCCAACCCCAGGCTGTGGACCAGTACCAGTCCATGGCCTGCTAAGAACTGGGCCACACAGCAGAAGGTGAGTGGCAGGCAAGGAAGCAAACTTCATCATGTTTTCCCACTTAATACATCATGTATAGCTGAACAGGTCAGTACATGTTGACCTATTTCATTTTTTAAAAAATGGATCTGTGATAGTCTTGTATGCTAATTTAATTTAATTTTTCCTCTATCAATGTATTTTATGTTGTTTCTAATTTTTCCCTGTTCCAAGCAATGCAGTGGGGAAAATCTTTGCACCTCTATTTTTGCTTGCTTTCGTGATTAAATCTATAACATAGAAGAAGATCCTCTTCCAAGATGGTGCACTCACATGGCTGGCAAGTTGGTGCTGGTTGTTGGTGGAAGGCCTCAGTTCCTCCCAATGTGTGACTCTCCACAGGGTTGAGTGTCCTTATGACAGGGCAGCTGCATTCCCCAGATCAAGTGACCTGAGAAAACAAGGCAGAAATGTCAAAAACGTCAATGCTCTTTTTAATCTAGTCTTGGAAATCATTCACTGTCACTCTTGCCATGTTCTATTCCTTAGATACAAGCTGGTAAATTAAGCCCACTTTGAAGAGGAAAGGAGCTAGGTTTAATTTTTAAAGAGAGGAGTGTCAAAGAATCTGGGAACAGATTTTAAAACCACCACACTGTTCTAAAGAGGAGCGATGATATAATTTTGAAAAGGAAAAAACCATGCTATTTAGAGGAAGATTAATCTGGTAGCAATGTCAAGGATGAATTGAAGAAAGAAATAGGAGGTGGGTTGTGGTGAAGTAATCTCTAGCAGTCAAGTGATGATGCATTTAGTTGGGGACAATGTGAGGAGAGGCAGGACACGTGGAAAAGGGTGCAGCAGAATGATGAGAGAGAAAGCAGAAAATAAAAATGGTCTCGAGGTTTTCAGATGTGCAGAATGATAATTACAAAAAGAAATCAGTTTTGAGGGGATAAGGGTGCTCATTTGGGTTTAGACGTTCAAGGAGAAATTCCTAAGGACTTGAAAATGAAGAACCAGGCATAAGGTTGAAATGCCTAGCCAAAGAGATATTTGCCATCCCAGAAGTGATGGTTAAATTTTCAGTGGCTGAGCACGTAGAGAGAAGAGAGCATTGAGGACCAGGCCTTTGTGGAAAGCCATGGTTTAGAGTACGATTAGGAAAGGGAGCTAGATCTGTAGCATTAGAGAGAAAGAAGAGCCAGCTGTATTCCTGGCAGGAATGAGAAAAGCAGAGTGATCAAGAGCTTCAGATGTTGCAGAATTTGAAGAGAATGATGTTTGAAATGAATGCATTTGTGCCTGCAAGATTATTATAGGTGACAGCAGTTTAAGTGGAGTAGAGCAATTTTGGAAATTGGATTATAACATTTAATTCGATGATTAACTTTTTAAAAAGTGCTTGAGGTAGGAGGATGAGTGGCTGGCATACCATTCACCACTCAGATTTTGAGATTTTCCATCTTTTTGCCTGCTGTTAGCACCACCAAGCCTCCTGGAATGTCTCTTCTACTCTGTTCTTGGATTGAGGAGAACGAAGTAGGATTTTTCCTTATTTGTTTTCAGGGACTCTTTTTACTGTAAGTGCAACTAATATTAACTTTATTATTTTTTTACTTTACATATTGCTTTAACTACCCTTATGTGTGCTCTCCCCACCTCTCATTTAGTTCCTTTTTCACCCCTTCTCTCTGGTTGGTAGAAGTTCAGGATCATGATCCAAGACAAGGGGTTGTCTATTTTTCCTCTCCCTCACCTCCTCACTTCAGGCATGATTCATGTACTTTGTTGATTGAACTTGCGGGGACACAATTAGTATATAATAAATATAATTAAAATAGTAATGGCAAATGTAAATATTAAATTGAAAGATTATTTAATATTTTATATTATGTTTATCTGCGCATGTTATTTAGTCAGTTTTCAAATTAGTAAAATAATTGTCGATAGATGGAACAAAAACATGAAAACACTTAAAAAATTTCTTTATGTGACATAGAATATTTTAAGATTTGTATATGGATTTGAGATTAAGTGGACTAAGGAACTGTATAGTAAAACACTGACAAACCTGGACATTAAATCTGAATTTTCTCCATGACATGGTATGATGATGATTATTTTAATTTTTTTTTCCTGATAGGGTTATTTTTCTTTTAAGAAAAAACTTTGGGTCAGTTAAAGACTTAAAGGAATTAAACCACCATAGCAGTAATAACTACGGTTCCCAATTGAAGAGTAGTCTTTATGCTGTGAAAAAAGAGCTATTGTTGATAAGTTCCTTTTAGCACAAAAAGATATGATTGTTCTCAGTAACATCATATGTGAATAAATAGGGCAGCCTGGGATGATGTCGCCTCATTCTGCAGTGTGCATGGGCGGGGAGCATGGGAAGAGATAAAGGGGCAAAGGGGAGGGAGGAGGAGTAGCCAGAGGGAGGAGGATTGAGGACCTTCTCCATGGGTGGCTCAGATCACAGTGACTGTGAAGGTGGCTGGAAGGAGAAACAAAGGCTCTGACCCTGTCAGTGCTGCCACTGGGTTCTTAGGTTTCATTATGTAGACATTAAGCTTTTTCTGTGTGTCTGTGGGTGCAAGAGAGACTGACAGAAAAAAGGGAGTGAGAATGTGTGTCTTGGGGGATCACTGCCTGTGTAGTTTATTTTCACGATTAAAGATCTGGATAAATTAGCAAAGATTCTATCATGACTTTTTCTACTTGTACTTGTACTTGGGCAGTTGACAAAATGTTACTGGTTGGTTGATGTATTTTCCTTTTCCTGTCCTATCTCTTCCTCTTTCCTGTGTGTTCTCTGAGTCTCACTTGGGCATCAAGAGTCCTAGAAGCTTCCCAGTGCCCCACACTTGCTGGGTAAATTGTCCTCCTCCATGCCCCTCTCTCCAGAACGTTCTGGGAGTTACTCCATCACTGGGTTTCTATAACACGTGTTATTAGTGTGCGTGTGTTTTCCCTGCTAGACTGTGAGCCCTTCAGTGGGATGGGCCAAGTCTCATCCAGGTATCTCCACATATAATAAATGCCAGGTGAATGAATGAATGAATGAATGATTTCCCCAGACCTTGTAGTGGATGTGCTTGCTACAGCCATCAGTGTGTCGGTGGAGGCCCGGAGCTTGGAGGGGTGGGAGACCTGTGCTGGAGAGATGGACCTGGCAGGCCTTAGAGGATCTGGGGTGAATGAAAGCTGAGTGAGGCAGTGTGGTGCAGCACAGTGTGGATTTCAGGGATGGCTTGGGAGCAGGTAAGTGCAGAGCTGTGTGGGAAGTGTCTCGGCCCCTGTGCAGACTACTCTGGAAGTTTGCAGTTAATTTGGCTCGGGGAGGTCTGGGAAGACTGGCCTTTGACTTGAGTCTTCAGGAGCATGTTTCAGAAATAGCCTGCACCAAACTGTAGAGGTGTGAAGTGTCATTTTTTTAATAAGTTGAGATGGGGCTTGAGGTTTAAGGGGATTAGGAAATGGGAAAGTGGCAGGAAATGGGATTGGAAAGGGCCGCATGTATAATGCTGAGTGCTCTTCGCCCTGTTGGTGGTGGGGAACCACTGGAAGTTTTAAAATCAGAGGAACAGCACAGATTCATGCTTAAGCAAAACACCCAGCAGCAACATGGAAAATGGACAGGAAGGGAAAAACTAATAAGAGTAGAGCAGTTAGGAGACTAGTGTGAAGTCCATATGAGTGAGACTTGGATTAAGGCATTGATAGTAGAGATGAGAAGACAAAGTTCAGAGTGTGATTTTGGGAGGTGGAATTTGTGAGACTGACTTACTGAAATTACATAGAGCAGTTGTGAAAGAGAAGACTAGAGAGTGGCTGAAGATTTTTTTTTTAAACCTATAATTATAGAATGGTAGAGTAGAAAGGAGGCATTGAGTTTGGTTTTGGACATTTTGGAATGGGACAGCCAAATGGAGATAACTAGCAGACAGTTGGAAATGTGACTCCAACATTTGAGAGTGAAAGATACAGAGTGTGGAGTCACACGTGTGTGAATAGGCGAGTTACACCAGGAGAACTAGCTGAGCTAAATGAGAGAGGGCCACGCAGAGGACTCCAGCATTTAAAGGGTATACTCAGGAAATCATTTAAGAACAGTTTCAAAAGGAGAGATAGTAATATCAGATGCCGCCAAGAGGTCAAGTTGGGATGAGCAGTAATATAAGGCCATTGGATTTAACCACATCAGAGGCTATCTCAGTGAGAAAATTTACAATAGTGGCGTTAGGAACTCGATTCCAATGACTAAGTGCTGTGGGCATTAACGAGTAGAGACCATGAGTATAGACTACCTTTTTTTTTTTTTTTTTTTAAAGCAATTTAAAATAGTAGGTAGATTACAGACAAAGGGTAGCAGGAAGGTCTTTATTTCTGCTTAAAGTAGTATAGATATACCTATATACTTGTGTAAATAGAAGAGTAGAAGGATAGTTGAAAAACCATATTCCCAAAGGAGGTGGGAAGCGGGTAAGTCCAAAAGTATAAGGAAAAAATATGTAAACTTCCTCTTCAGAGGCTGAGAAATGGGATTGCTTGCAGATATTTGTGAATAAAGTTAGGTTTGGAGTGGAGCCGAACAAAGTTTAGGGAGAACTGCCTTTATGGATTTCAGGTAAGGTCATCTGCCAGGGGTGGCAAGATGGATTCATCAGGGGGCTCGAATAAATGGTGAACACTTGGAACAGCGATTGTAGGGCCTCCTTACTGGAATATTGTCCTTAAGTAGTGGACTGTTGCCCAGCAACAAGGGCCTGGCTCACGTAAAAAGCAAGTAACTCTACCAAGTGATAGAGTTACCTCTCCCATAGTGCTCTCTCTAGCCTGGGAGCTGGACCAAGTAAACTACAACATGATTATTTATTTACCTAAATATTTTTTTCAAGAGAATTTATTGTGAGATTCTTTTAAATACCAAGCACTTCTCAGTATTTGTGTGCGTGTGTGGGGGGGGGTAAATATACATAACATAAAAGTTACCACTTTAATCATTCTTAGGTGTACAATTTTGTGGTATTAGGTATTCACATTGTTATGCAACTATCACCACCGTCCATCTCTAGAACTTTTTCACTTTTCACAACTGCAGCTCTGTACCCATTAAACAATAACTGCCCATCCCCCACTCCCTGCCCCTGGCAGCCACCATTCTGCTCTCTGTGTCTGTGAATCTGACTACTCTAGGGACCTCATGTAAGAGCAGTACATTATTTGTCCTTTTGTGACTGGCTTGTTTAATTTAGCATAATGTCTTCAAGGTTTGCTGTGTTGGAGCATGTGTCAGAATTTCCTTATATATTTAAAAAATATGATTTAAACACATTGTTTCCAAGAACACAACTATTCCACAACCATTACAAATTCTTAAGATCTGCCATGTCAGTTTGACACAGGGAAGAGAGTTGGAAGAAAGGGTATCAATCCACATTTGTTACATACATCCCATTTCCACATGTCAGGTACTATATTGGTTGCAAATGCTTCATTTAACTCACTAAATCTTCACGACAATTCTGCGAGGTGGTATTATCATTATTCTCATTTTATAGCTGAATAAACTGAATTTCAGAGAGCCCAAGGAGCTTGTATAAGGCCATACAGCTGGCAAGTAACTGAACCAGAATTCAAATCCTGATCTTCCTGATACCGGAGGCCATGCTCTTTTTATGACCCTTCACTCTTCCCGTAGTCCTATTTCTAATTATATTATCTAAAGGAGCCAAATCTCTTTTTGCTTTGAATTGAATGGCTGTTGTGCTTTTTAAGGTTTTTCTGGTGTTCAGCAAATGTGCAAGACTCCTCATGGCATTAGACTGCTTTTACATTTTATATTTGAGCTTGTAAGAACAGAATCAGACATTTGCCAAAAGTGGAAAATTAATTATGTAATTAATTAATGCATTTCACATAGTTATTTGTTTAGTGTTGTCTGGTGTATTTGTCCAATGTAGTAGTTATCTGGCATAGTTTACAGAACTAAGTTGATAGATTGGTAGGATAGATTTCTGAAAGAAAATACTTTTTTGACTAACCTTACAGCATTCTAATCACAAATAAGTATATTCTAATCACAGATGGGAAAGGAAGAAACTTTTTAAAAATGAAAAATATTTGACCACTCATTTTTAAGGATCTCACAAAAACAAAATATTATTCAAGTCATCCGAGTATAGTTATTTGAAGCCGTGTCACAATCTGAGATTTGCCATGCTGAAGGATTTAAAAAAAAAAGAAATCTGTAAATGTTTCTCTGAATTCTTAAATCTTCTATGCCACTGAAAGGTATTTTTTCTTTAAAGATCTGAGCAATAACAGTGACCCATCAAGGTGGCTTGAGTAGATGATCCTGAGAAAGTATCCAGATCCATGTACAGATCAGATATTTCTAGGACTAGGTACCTTCAGGGAAGTAAGCCAGTGGGGTTTGAAGACTGGGCTTATCTCTACATTTTTGTTCAGCGTTTTGCTTTGAAAGATTGGAGCGCCAGTGACTTGGAGTTTCATCTGGATTCTGTGACCAATTGTTAGAGAGACTCAAAGTCTTGTTGACTTTAGAGAGTCATTCTCTGAAGCCTGTTTTTGGAATGAGTTTAAAGAAAGAATACCAAAGGCCAGGTCCAATCTTGTGGTGGATGCTTTGGAAAAAGATAATGGTTCTCTGGGACCATTAGAGTGGATCAGATTACATTCTAATGTAATGATGAAAACAAAGAACAATAAATCAGAGGGACTGTAAAACATCTTAAAATCTTCCTTCAGGCAAATAATACCAACTCATCAAGGATAGATAATTATTTTCTCTCCATTTTCTTTTTCTTTTTTTCTTGAAGACTGACAGAATTAAAAATTTTACAACCCCCATCAGTGGTTCATTTAAGTGTTTTAGTGTCCAGGTGATCAGGACATGTGGAATCTCTTCTGTGTTATTTTAAGGATATTCTCTTGTTCAGACTGCATAATTTAAAAGCAGCCAATTAATTCTGTGCTGAAAAAATTCTCATCCTAAAAGTCATGGACAAAGGGGTGCATTTACCTAGAGTCAAGGGACTTAAACTGTAATCAAATGTTCATGCATTATTTTATTCAAATGTAAAGGGAAGAACAGTGTTCAAGATATAGCAAAGGATATTTTTAAAGTATGCAATTTGTGTGACTTGCTGAGTCAGGTGAGTGGGTGATGCTGGGCAGAGTTGTAGAAACAACTGACTTTCAGCAAGGAATGAGAATGCATGCTAAATAGAACACAAATGGGGCTGAGAATATGCTCGAGGAGGGTGCTATGGCTTGAATGTTTGTCCCCTCTGAAATTCACGTTGAAATTTAATCCCCAATGTGGCAGTATTAAGAGGTGGGGCCTTGAAGAGGCAGAGCCCTCATGAATGGATTAATGTATTCATGGGTTAATGGAATAACAGGTTAATGGATTAATGGGCTATCCCAAGAATGGGACTAGTGCTTTATAAGAAGAAGAGAGACCTGAGCTATTAATAGCATGCTCAGCCCCCTCACCATGTGATGCCTGTGCCACCTATGGGGAATCCCCACTACCAAGGAGAGTCTCACCAGATGATGCCCCTTGACCTTGGACTTCCCAGCCTCCAGAACTGTAAGAAATAAATTTCATTTCTTTATAAGTTACTCAGTTTGAGATATCCTGTTACAAGCAACAGAAAATGGACTATGACAGAAAGAGAAGTCTCTGGAAGGGGGAAACCTGAGTAGTTAGATGGTGGGTCCAGCAGCCACCTGAAAGGCCTAGATCTGGGGCCCAGAGGGGAAATAACTTACTCTTTTTATTAATACCTTGGGGCTTGGGGGAAGAGCTCAGCTGGGGTCTAGGAGGGGAGGTGAGTAGCCTAAGAAAAAGGGCTGACTCTAAGGAATTGCTAGCCAGAGGGAAAATAAAATCATGAAAGACTTAGGAGATCCCTTTTACTATTTCAGACCTACCATGATAATTGAATAAGGTGAGATTATTATGCTTAAAATTTAGTCCAAATGGATAACATTTGTATTCTCAAGATACATGGAAATAAATCTTTTTGTTGTATTTGAACAAAATCTGTTATTCATTGCAGGGTACCAGTCGGAGATTCTTATTAGCAGACAAGGGAAAGCAAAGTATCTTCACAGGAGAAAACTCCCATGTATTTAATTAAGGTAGAGTGACAGAACCCAAATTTGAAATCTTCTGTATGGAGGCTGGCAGAAAGGTACCCTGCTTTACCCACCATTCTGTCCTTATATATGTAACGTTATTCTCTCATTGTCACTCTTAGAACATGGCTGGATTTGGCCTCTTTAACTATAGGTCCAGGAGGGGCAATGACTTGGAGTTTATTAGTTCATTTGGGGAGCAACCCCAGTATAGTCAATAGACTATAGTATCTGAAGATATGTAATACTATGTGCATGTCCTGTAGTGCAGTTGGAATCCTAAAGACTGAGATAGGTCTGAGGTGTAGGGGTACATGACTCTAGTTTAACTTACCCCTGGTTTTTGTCTTTATTGCCCTCATCGTTGTTAAGTTTTCTGAAACTTAGTCTTTTCTTGTTTAAATTGGAGCAGGAATTAGTCTTTGATAAGAGGCAGCACCTCAACTAACTTTCTCGTTCAGAATATATTTAGTTCACAGATAACTGTTGGCCCATACTAAGTACACATGCATTACATGCTCTGGGTAGGTGCAGAGATGAATCAGATGCTGATCTTATTCTCAGGTTGTCTGATCCAGTGGGGGGCGGGGGGTTAGACTGTCATCTGATGGTTAGAACTCAGCCTCTACAGTCAGACCTAAGCCAGTTCAGCTCCTGGTTTTGGCATGTACTAGATGTATAACCTTGGATGAAGCTGATCGATCTCTTTAAGCCTTGCAAGGTTATACCTCTAGTATGTGTCAACACCAGGATCTGTGTAATAGTACCTATGTGATAAGGGTACTGGAGGCCTTAAGAGGTAATGGTTGTGAAGGGTTTAGAAGAACTCCCCAGAACTAGTGAGTCCCCTGTAAAATAATTGGCAACACACACAGATGAATAGAGTGTGCCTTGTGGATCCAGGGGACTGTGATTTTGCTGCAAGTTCAATGTTAGAGGGGAGTTACCTATATGGTAGCAATTACTCAGACTCTATGACACTGGATGTCATTGTCGGAGGCAAACACAAGAAACAACAGGGCAGAACACAGAACCTTGTTTTTTAATCCACAAAAATGGACCACATTTCTTGTTTTCCTTGATGTTTTGTTGATTATTACTTTGTGATAACTCAGATGTTAAAGGAGTTGAATCAGATGGATACTGATGTAACTTAACTCATCAGTTCTTTTAATACACAACTACTCAGCCTGTTTCTTGCACCTGTCATGGGTTCCAGCACTAAATCTAGTTTATCAGTACTGAAAATAAAGCAAAGACTAAGGAGCCGTGTTGGCGGTTGGCTCTCAAACTCAGGAGTTTGGCTGGCTATTAAGGTTAGGTGGCTGTAAATATTGGAAGGTTTTCAGGCAAAACTAATGAAACTACCAAAAAATAATTTGGTAAATAATGAAGTAGTGGAGTTGGATTTTCTTAGCTCACTGTTGCTGAGACATTGTGGTCTCAACTTACTTAGGTATCTCTAAATATTTATAGATCATTAAAACCCTGTGATGTGCTTTATTCTTTAAAAAGTTATGTAATATTTGATACATGCAAAAGGTTATATAATTGTATAGAATTGAAAGGACATTATCAGTACATTGAAGCTACTGTGTGAGGAACTTTAAACATTTACTGCATTATTATAGCTTGCTAAATATACCTTGGTCATCAAGTAAATATTTCCCGAATGCCACCTCCGTGTCTCCCGCCAGACATCTGGTGATGGGCCTGGAGCCCTTGTTGGCCAGTAGGTTCAGTATTTGGGAAGGAGAACTGGATGTGGAGTGGAGGGGTGTGAGGACAGGCTGGACCCTGCCAGCGTCCAGGTCTGTCACATCTAACCTCGAGGAAAGCATTGACTGTTGCTGTAGCTCCTCCTAGATCTCAAGTAAATTTCTCTTTTGGCCAACGCTAGCCTAGAAACGTGTGGAAAGGGATTCTGGGAAATGTAGTTCCCCTTAACCAAGTTGCTAAGAGTACAAACCACCACACTTGTGCAACTAAATACATTTCTGTACTTATTTGTTACATTGGAAACAGGACAAACATTCAGAATTATTTCTGCTTAAAGATACCGGAATAGTTATTTAAGATACCAGATTAATTTTAGAAAGTTTAACTTGATTATATCGTTATTTTCTTTTCCATTAAACTGTATCTATTTTTAAAGTCATGAAGCAACTTAAAATGCAGCAGTAATTTAATCTTACGCTCCTCTCTTGAAAGAAAATATTTTTTTAATTTGACAAATTAGTTTGGAGCTCACTGTGCGGAAATTTAAAAAAAGGTTATCCGGTATAGTGCCACCTAGTGACAAATAATTTACTTGCGGGTTATAGAAAATAGTTCGTTCACTACGCATTTTACTTCTTGATAAATCAGGAACTTCTAATCATGCCTAATTCTTAAGACATATTTTAAGGACTATTTTTTTTTTTTTTTTTTTGAGACAGAGTGTCACTTTGTTGCCCTGGCTAGAGTGAGTGCCGTGGCATCAGCCTCGCTCACAGCAACCTCAAACTCCTGGGCTTAAGCGATCCTGCTGCCTCAGCCTCCCCAGTAGCTGGGACTACAGGCATGCGCCACCATGCCCGGCTAATTTTTTTTATATTTTTAGTTGGCCAGATAATTTCTTTCTATTTTTTAGTAGAGACGGGGTCTCACTCTTGCTCAGGCTGGTCTCGAACTCCTGACCTCGAGCGATCCACCCGCCTCGGCCTCCCAGAGTGCTAGGATTACAGGCGTGAGCCACCGCGCCCGGCCAAGGACTATTTTTGAATAAATATTTGTCAATAATTGGAAACAAAGAACTAGATTTTTTTTTTTTTTTTTTACCCCAAGGTTTTATGTTTACACATTCATACAAAATGAATCACCATTTACTCAACACCATGTGGACCCACGAGTAAAATCAAATTTTTGTTTGTTAAAGTAATAGGATTATTTTAGAAATGTCATATAGAGCAGCGGTCCCCAGCCTTTTTTGGCACTAGGGACTGGTTTCATGGAAGACAATTTTTCCATGGATCCCCGGGGATAGGGAGGGCAGGGATGGGGGACAGTGGCAGAGCTCAGGCGGTGATGTGAGTGATGGGAAGTGGCTGTAAGTACAGATGAAGCTTCACTCGCTTGCCCACTGCTGACCTCCTGCTCCATGGCCCAATTCCTAACCAGTCACAGGTCAGTACCAGTCCTTAGCCCCAGGTGTGGGGACCGCAGATACAGAGGACTAAGCATGGGCTTTAAAATCAGACAGACATGGGTTTGTCTTTTTTGACCTTACTTTTCTTACGATCTGGCATGTAATGACTATCTGCCAGGAAGTGTTCCAAGCACTTTATAGGCACTAACTCATTAAATATTTGCAAAACCCTAGAGGTATTTTACAAATGAGGAAACCAAGGCACAGAGCAGTTAAGGGTTATGGCACTTATCTCATTGTTTTTAGATTATTTGTGTATTTGTCTCTTTCTCTAATAGAGGGTGCCCTTTGCAGTGAGGGTCTTATTCCAGAGGTTGTGTTTTCCCAGCACCTCGTATAGACTGGTGTGTCTACAGTTCAGCTGGTGGCTATGTGATTTTTTTTTTCTTCTTCCATGAAATGAAAACAATAGCCACAATAGAAAATTGTTTTGATAAAATATCAGTGTTTTCTCTATATTTTCTTCAATAGTGAAAAATATATATAACTTTTTTTTTTAAGAGACAGGGTCTAACTCTGTCACCCAGGCTAGAATACAATGGCGCGATCATAGCTCACTGCAGCCTCCAATTTCTGGGTTCAAGCGATCTTCCTTCCTCAGCCTCTGGAGTAGTTGGGACTACAGGTGCAAGCCACCATGCCTGACTAAATTTTTAAAAAAATTTTTTTGTAGAGACGGGGGTCTCACTGGGTTGCCCAGACTTATTTCGAACTCCTGGCCTCAAGCCATCCTCCTGCCTTGGCCTCCCAAAGTACTGAGATTACAGGCATGAGCCACTGCACCTGGCCTATATGTAATTTTTTAAAAGAGTATTATACAATGAGGCTGGTCTGAAGGTAGCGAGTTATCTCACTTGATTGTTCACAGTCAGTTACAGATGGAACTCCTTGTTCTACTACTTTCCCCCTCCTCACTACTGTACTTGACTAGTCTTAAAAAAAAATATTATACAATGACACAAGCACTAAACTAAGTCAACAACTCTGGGTTCTAGTCTCTACAAGGCCAGTTTTAATTTAGTTTTAATTTAAACCTATGTTATACATAATGCAAAGAGTGCAAGAGTTGTACAAGGCTTGTTCCAGAGACCAGTAGTCCAGCCTCTCACTCCTATCCTGTGCCCAGCTCTCTAGAGCTGATTTTTCTGTTCTTCACTTCCAAACCTCTAAACAGCACGTTGCTCTTCATTTTTCAGTCTTGGACATTACCTTTGACCTCCTGTGATAGAGGAGAATTTATCTTTCTTATGCACCTCCAGCCTGTGCACAGTCCTTCTCTCATTATAATTAAATTTTGAGTAATATTCAGCATTTACATTAATATGACTTTGAAAACATTATTCCCAGCCGAGTCATATAATCTGTGATTACTTTGTCTTTCCAGCACAATTTTTTGTTTTCCCTGTTGTTAATAATTGTCTTTTTTTAGAGGGAGCATTCATTGTTTGCCTAGATTTTATGTACTTACCCCTTATTCATCCCTAAACTCTTCCCCCAGACTTGTGCTACTTGTGTCTGGGACGTTATGGTTCCGTGAAACAGACGTCTGGATATTTTGTGCTGACCGCGTCCTTAGTGGACAGCGTTGCCAGCCAGCACATAGCTTTCCCCTCTGACCTGGTTGTCTTGAGTTTTGAGTTAGCTGGAGCAGCTCTGCTGCCTCCCCGAGGGGCTGTGCTGCTCAGTGTCTGGCTGGAAGTGGGGCCCTGTTGGTGTGCAGAACTGCTTGTCGGCAAGAACTCTGTCAAGTACGAGTCTTCTGAGAGCTCGAAGCGCTAATTACAATACCTTTTGTAGTGACCAGTCATGAAGACGCAGAGTGGGTAAGTTGCCAGGGGTGAAATAAAGACTAAATGGTATATAAGATAGGGAGCATATGAGCAAACAATAGTTAAAATCTTGTTTCAAACAAACTAAAACAGAATCCTCGATGGCAGCTTCTCGTAGATTGTTACAGGAAATGATGTTGTTGGAGACATGAATGATCTGATGACTATTACTTTGTAGATATTTTGCTTACCTAAGTCACAGACTTGGTGTAGTTGTGAATCGAGTGTCATTGTTACACGTGTGGAAGAAAAACTAGAGGACTGAAGGAGTCTATGCTATTTTAATTAATAGAAGAAATTGCAACAGAACTATCTTAAGTATTCAATATGCAAAAGCTGTCATTCTAAGTGGCTAGCACTGGGAGGCCACAGACCACGATTCTGGTGGACTCAGGTTTAGTCCTGCCTTTTTCCTGTTGGTGTTGGAAAAGAAACCTAGGGTAAATAGCCTAGTTGAAGTGCTGTAAACACTTTTCAAAGTTCAGGATCAGATAAACTAGATTAAAAATGTCATCCTATTTTTCATAATGCAAGAGCAAATGAATCTAAAATATTCAGCACTGCTTCTTTATATGCTTGTGACATTCTTTGTAAATAAAACAAGCAAAGTATGTATACTTATGTATAACCACCACTTTTCTTTCATCGTACTTCTAGAAGTTCGTGACTTCTGTAGCCTTCTAATTGATCACGTACTTTGTCTCATGTTCTTCCAGTCCATTCTGTTTACTGAAGACAAGAGTTTTCATAAAAAATGGTTTTGGTCACATTGTCCTCTGATAAGAAACCTGTGTGGTCTCCAGTCACATAGTATTCACATCCACGCCCATTCATTCATTCACTCATTCAGTCAGCAGATATGTTTCGAGTGCCTTTCTCTGGGCTAGATCAAGACAGACACTCAGGGGTTCTGTCCACATGGGCTTTATATTTGCATGTGCGTTTTCTTAATATTGTCCAACAACTGAACAAATACATACTTTTTCTCCCCTAAATTTTTACCTTTGTGCCTTTGAACATAAATCAACCTCTCTGTCATTTTGTAATAATCTTCTTTCAGAAATGCCCATGATTATTCAAAACCTGATACACCTCTTTTACTCTGTGTTCTCCCAGCTTTTGTGTTATTTAAGTCACACTATATTAATTTCATTGATTTTTATTTTTTCTCTATGAAAATTCTAAATATACATATTTTCTTGCTTAAGCATAAGGTAGTCTGTCATTTCTTTATATTTCCCATGCCAAATACATTCTAATCAGAGGAAATATTACTGTGATGACTTTAGCACATCCCAGGGGTTGCTTTCCGTGCACCTTTCCACTGCTGCCTTCTTTTCTGACAGAACCTCAATTTTGTTCAAGAATGCACTCTTCTCTGCATGCCCAAATGCTTTGGGGAAGGTGGGCTCAGGCCCAGGTACAGCCGACGGCTGTCATGAAGTTTCTCTTCTTGTTGGTTTTTTTTATTTTTTTTATTTTTTTTATTTTTTTTTATTTTTTGAGACAGTCTCACTCTGTTGCCCTGGTTAGAGTGCCGTGGCGTCGGCCTAGCTCACAGCAACCTCAACTCCTGAGCTCAAGCGATCCTCCTGTCTCAGCCTCCCGAGTAGCTGGGACTACAGGCATGCACCACCATGCCCGGCTAATATTTTCTATATATATTTTTAGCTGTCCATATAA
This sequence comes from Eulemur rufifrons, assembly GCF_041146395.1. Classification (NCBI taxonomy): domain Eukaryota; kingdom Metazoa; phylum Chordata; class Mammalia; order Primates; family Lemuridae; genus Eulemur; species Eulemur rufifrons. The sequence continues at coordinate 81,221,485 of NC_091011.1, read as the reverse complement.
TTTCTTTCTATTTTTAGTAGAGATGGGGTCTCGCTCTTGCTCAGGCTGGTCTCGAACTCCTGAGCTCAAACGATCCGCCCACCTCGGCCTCCCAGAGTGCTAGGATTACAGGCGTGAGCCACCGCGCCCGGCCTTGTTGGTAGATAGGTTTGAACATGAGCACGTGACCCAGTTCTGGCCCATGAGGGCTGGGGGGCTTCAGGAAAGGTCTTCCTTCCTGATAAAAAAGAAGTAGGTGGGAAGTTTTGCCTACTGTGGGTTGGGCTGCAGCCATCTTGCAGCCGTGACAGGAGCTCGCCCTAAGCACCAGGGCCACATGGACGAGGGGAGAGCAGAGAGAGAGCTGGGACTGGTGCCCTTGCTGGCATCGTTGAGCTGTCCTTCTCTGGGACTTCTTGTTATGTGGTTGATTTGGAGTTGTTTCTTATTTGCATACAGAGGTATCTGGCTAACTCTTTCCCATCAGGTCTTAGTTTAGGTTTCCTTGATCTCTCTCAGCTTCCCATACATCTCCTGATGTGGATTTCTCACACCGTGTTATAAGAGATTATTTGTTCTCAGTTCCACAGCTGACTCTAAGCTTTATCTCCATCTTCTTCTCTCTTGTATCCTTAGGAACCAGCACAGTACCTGGTGACTGATAAGTTTTTAATACCTGTATTTATTCATAGTATCCTGAAAGTAGACACACAGTTTCTAGGGCAGGGACAGATGATGATTATCGCAGCAAAGACCTAGGGTAAGAGACTTGAGTTTACAAACCCTGGAACATCTCCACAGTCCTGGTTTTGTCTTCCTTCTGCGATATAAGCACAGTAAGGTAAGTCTCCTACTAGCTGTTCACTTATCCAGTGAGTTTTAAGGCTTGTCCTTTAACCCAGGTCCTAGTAAAATTTTCCCAGAAAGCTCTAACTGGGCAGAAGTATAAAAATATTCACTTCCTGGCAGTGACACAATAGTACTTAAAAAATGATTTGTTAGATTTTTAACAAGTTAAAGGAATAAGTCTAACTCAGCATTCTTAATAGGGACAGGGAGAGGAGGCTGGGGGGGGGGGCGTGGAGAGAGTGAGTCAGAATCACTGGAGGGCTCTTTTTTTTTTAACCAACACTGTACTTCCCACCCCTGATTCTGACCTGTTCCTTTTACTGTCGTGTTTCTTAGGGGTTTTGGGTTTGTTTTTCTGGCTAGAAGGAAGATGAGAACCTGGATAGAGGCCACACTGTGTTTGAGTCCCCTCCACAGCCCTTCTTACTAAAGTTAGTAATGGAACCATTGGCCGTGACACCTGACCCTGAGGCTGCTGTGTCAGTGTTCATGTTCATGCCAACCCAGTCTTCTGTTTTGTGTTTACTTATGTGGACTTGGTGGGGTTTGTTAAAGGATGTTTCTTTCTTTCTTTCTGTGTTGGTTTTTATTAATAGCTTGTCTTTTTTTCACAGAGGGTTTGAGGCAACTTTATGGCAAAACTGCATAAAAGGAAAGAGCATATAAATAAAGTCAGGACTAAGAAATAAAGCTTGCAGATACGTTGATTTTAATTCAGATTTGATTGTTTTTTTTTTTTTTTTTTTTTTACTCTTGTCTAGTACAAAATGAAAATAGCATCGATTATGTTTGTGGTTCTTAACAGTTTTATTTAAATCATAGACCCATGTGACATAATCTGTGGCTCCTCTTCTGAGAAGAGTGAACACACACAGACAGATACAAACTCAGTTTGGCTGTAATTTCTGGCTCATCCCTTCCCCACTGGGGGTTCATAGAACCTTTTGTTATCAGAAAAGATGAAAGATGTTCATTTCTTGGAATGGGGAAAAATATTAGGTTCTATAATAAAATAATTTAGACATAAAGAGGACTAAATAGACTAAGCTATCAAATACCCACCATCCAGTTTTGTAGTATTTGCTTTAGGTTTTGGGGTTTTGTTTTGTTTTTTTTGAGACAGGATCTTGCTCTGTTGCCTGGGCTAGAGAGTGCAGTGGCATCATTGTTGCTTACTGCGACCTCAGACTGCTGAGCTCAAGCGATCCTCCCACCTCAGCCTCCCCAATAGCTGTGACTACAGGTGTGGACCACCACACTTAGCTAATTTTTTTCCTTTTTTGTAGAGACAGAGTCACACTATGTTGCGTGGGCTGGTCTCAAACTCCTGGCCTCAAGTGATCCTCCTGCCTCAGCCTCCCAAAGTACTAGAATTACAGGCATGAGCCACAGTGCCTGACCTAGTTTTCTTTAAAGTAATAAAAGAACACACACAAAATGGAAATCTCCTGTTCAGCTTTTTTTGATTCCATTTTTCTCATTGCCTCTATAGTAGAAACCACTATCCTGAACTTAGTGTTGAATATTTCCTCACATATTTTATACTTTTACTACCTCCATGTATATCTGTATCATTATATATAACATTATTTTATATGACTTGAAATTTACATAAATGTTTCATTTATTTTATTGTGTTTAGAAATGGGGTTTTTGCTCTGTTGCCCAGGCTGGAGTGTAGTGGCGCAATCTTAGCTCAGTGAACCCTCGCACTCCTGGGCTCAAGTGATCTTCCTGCCACAGCTTCCTGAGTAGCTGGGACTACAGGCATGAGCCACCATGTCCAGCTTCCTCTCTTAACAAATTATTAAGTGTACAGAACAGTGTTAACTGGAAGCATAATGTACAGTAGATCTTTAGAACTTTTTCATTTTACGTGACACTCTGTTCCCATTGAATAGCAACTGCCCGTTTCCCCTCCCTTTAGGCCCTGACAGCCAACATTCTGCTTTGTTTCCGTGAGTCTGACTACTTTAGATACTTCCTACCTGTGGAATCATGCCGTATTTGTCCTTCTGTGACAGGCTTATTTCACTTAGCGTAATATCCTCAAGGCTCATCCATGTTGTAGCACAGGACAAGATTTCTTTTGTAAGGCTGAATAATATTCCATTGTATGTATAAACCATATTTTCTTTATCTATTCATTCATAGATGGACATTTATATTTTTTTCTACCTGTTAGCTATTGTGATTAATGCTTCAGTGAAAATGGGGGTGCAAATACCTCTATGAGATCCTAGCTTCAATTATTTTTGGATAAATACCCAGAAGTAGGATTGCTGGATCATATGGTAGTTCTATTTTTAATTTTTGGAGAAATCTCCATATTGTTTTCCATAGCAGCTATACCATTTTGTGTTCCCACTGCCAATGCCAAAGGGTTCCAGTTGGTTCAGATCCTTGCTAACACTTGTTATTTTCTTCTTTTTGTTTTTGTTTTTGTAATGGCCAATCTAACAGGTAAGAGGTGATACCTTATTGTGATTTTCATTTGCATTTGGTGATGAGTGATATTGAACATCTTTTCATGTACCTTTTGGCCATTTGTATGTCTTCCTTGGAGTATTTTTTCTATTTTTTAATTCAGTTATTTGTTTTTTTGCCGTTGAGTTGTGTTATTTATATATTTTGGATATTGATTGCTTATATACATGGTTTGCAAATATTTTCCCCCATTCCATAGGTTGCCTTTTCACTCTGTTGACTGTCTCCTTTGCTGTGCAGAAGCTACCATTGTTCTTAACATTTATCCATCTTTGATACTTGTAGCTGTCCTCAATTATTTTATAAATATAATAAGTATATGTTGTATTTCATTATAAGACTGTATCACTTTATGTTTATATATTCTGTTGATTCATGTTTGAGTTGTCTCCAGTTTTTTACTGTTACATATATTCTTATATATGTGCCTCATTATGTATGTATGCCAGATTCTTTAGTGCACATATTCAGGAATGGAAATGCTTGGTTGCAAATATGAGTGTCTTCACCTTTATTACTAAATTGTTCTCTAAAATGGTTGAATTGGTTTGACTTTCTTTCATTACTGTATGATATCTTGCCAGTCTGATGTGAAATAGTATCTCAGTGTAGTGTTAAATTGCATTGTACTGACTTCAAACATCTTACGCTTTTTCACTCAGATTTCCATTTCTGTTAATCAACTATTCACAATTCATAGTTTTTTCAGTTTGCATTTACTTACTGATTTTTAGGACTTCTTCATGTATCCTGGAAATTAATATCTTTTTGATTATATATGTCATTAATATCTTCTCCCAGTCTGTGGCTTGGTGTTTTTTGTTTTGTTTAAAGACTTTTTTGTTGTTTAGAACTTTAAAAAATTTCAGCATAGTAACATTTATATGTTTTCTACTTTATAATTTTTACTTTTTGTTATTTTAAAAATCATTCATTACCCCAAGGGCGTATTTTTTCCTAAAATTTTTCAAAGTTTTATTTGTATAATTTAGTTTGTAATTAGCTGGAAAATGTGTCCCTATGGTGTGAGATGGGTTTAATTTTATTTTCTTAAAGATAACCTCTGTATTTCAAAATAGCCATCATTCAATAGGCCATCCTTTCCCCCATTGATTTGCAGTGCTACTACTATCAAATATCAAATTTTTGAACATACATGAGTCTTTTTCTGTGTGCTCTATTGTTTTTCATTTGCCTTTACTATTTTATTTACCATGATTTAATAATAACTTTTAAAGTTCTGGAGAGCAAGTTGCCTGCTTGCTTCTTCAAATTTATGAAGGCTATTCTTGGTTCTTTTTTCTTATGAATTTTAGAATCAACTTACCATGGTCCATGAAAGACCCATAGGGATTTTGATTGGAATCATATTGAGTTTCAGTTCACTTTATGGATATTTATGAAGTCTTCCATCCACAAACACAGTATATTTCTCTGCTTACTCAGCTTTATAGTTTTGTTCATAAAGCTCTTGAAGGTTTTTTGCTAGACTTACTATTAGAAAGTTTATAGCTTTAGTTACCTTTTTAAATGGTAGCTTTTCCTTTTAAAATTTCCAAGTGATTTTTGGCTTACAGGAATTATATTAACTTTTGTATGTTGATCTTGTATCCAGCAACATTGATGAACTTATTTCTTACTAGTTTTAATACTTTTCCTTCATAATTCTCTACATAAATAATTATCACTTGGAGATAAAAACAGTTTTGTCACGTCACTAAAATTTTTACATTTCCTTTGTTTTTATTACATTAAGTTCTCTATTACAGTATTAAATAGAAGTGATGACTGTAGTCATGATTATTGCATTTCCTAGCTTTTAAAGGAAATGCTCCCATTATTTAACCATTAAATATGATTTTGTTACAGGTTTTTTTAGGAAGTTTTTTTTCTGTTCCTGATAATCTAGATTTTTTTTTTTTTAAATCATGAAGGTTGCTAAAAAATTAACAAAAACCGTTTCTTATTCTTTAAGGACAAATCTCAACTTAGATGAACTTTATACTCAGTTCCCCTGAACCCTGACAAAGGGGGAAAGCCAACCATGTTACTAGGCAACATGGTGGTGGTGGTGAAAGTGACCTCTATTTGGCAAATTTATCTGGACTAGGAGGAACCATACGTGAACTCTAAATTCTTGGTTACAAACTGTAGCTTTGAGCTTCCTAGGAATGCTGACTTTTCGGAAATGGGTATGTCTTTTGTAGGAACCCTGGAAGCTGTGACCACTATATGGCATATTGGTTTCTCTTTGGGACATGAGGCCTCTAAGTCTAAATAGCTATGCACCCACCCTTGTGATTTTTATTTCCTTACACCTGAGCTATCACTTGGATACCAGAGAGAATAGCTCCTGGATGGCCATGTTGACTTCTGTGAGGACTCCTCCCACGAAGAGAAACACCTGAAACTGCCCCACCGGCGTGCTGTGTTTTCTTCCCATGCTTCCTGAGTAGGTGGCTGCTGTGTGTGGCCTTTGGTAGCTGGGTAGCTCAGAATGTGTATTTAGAAGTCCCACGTGGGCATTATTGCACAGTGCATCCAAACAAAATGCAGAAATAAAGCGTTTACTGGGGGCTAATCTCACTTAGAAGCTTCAGTTTCTAATTTTTACCTATTTCTCAGAATTGAGAACCAGAACACATTCTATTTCTCCTCAGACTTACCTTTTGATCATGTCCAGTGTTAATTTTGTAATTGATCAATTTTCCCTTTTTGCTTAGTCTATTCAGAGAGTATAGTGTCAAATTTATGGCTCAATTTAAGTAACACTTTGGCCTACATATTTGTATGCTTTATTTTTTTAATAAGGCACTTGTTTTACTAGTCTGCTTATTTTCTTGTCTGAGTGTGTTTATAAAATACAATTTTATTGTAAATTTTGCATTTTAAGGAGGCAGGATATAAATTAGTATAATGAATTAATACCTGCAAGATTTTGATTGATACTTTAATCACTTACTGCTTTAGTCACTTGTTAGGAGCCACAACTGAGCATCAGTAGTGAGGAGGGAAGGAGGTGAAGGCAGCCCGTGTCTGGTGATGATGACAGTACTCAGGCATGTCATCTGGACCGCCTGCCAAATGAAGTGACTTAGAATGTACACCTGCCATAAAACCAGTTTAGCTCACTTTTGTAAGACATTTGTAATTTTCAAAGTAATGTTTGAAGAACTGTCTTACATTGCTTGTAAAAAATTTCAGGTTTTTAAGTGTTGCTAGGGAAATTCGATCAAGAGCAAGCGTATTTGAGTATTTTACTCAAAGTAGTGAATGGGGTTTGAATAAAGAGGGTAGAGGACTCTCTTGTTTCCTTATGGAAGAGGGTCCTTTTTGATGACAAAGAATCTAATTCTGGATGTTTATGCCTTGTCAGTGGAAAAATACCACTGTTCTTCTCTCTCATTTTCATTTTATTTTGGAACTTACAAGCAGGTCAACATTATATATGTCTTTTACATTTTATATTTGATAGTTTTTCATACTTCTGAGAACACTTAAAGCAACTTACGCATTTCAGGCCAAAAGCTAAAATAATTTTATAAAAAATAAAAAACAATCTCACTTAAAGTTGAAGGATTAAGTACTCCCATATATCCATGTTGAGCAGATTTGGACAACGTATTTGATCTTATGCTTTCTAGATGCTAAAGTGAGGAAAAGAAACACAGAATTGTATAGTTTTCATGTACTGACAGCCAGAAGCGTGTAAACATCTGCAGAAACCAAATGTTTCCTGGAACTAAGCTCAGGCAGAAATTTATCACGTGGACCTTTGTTTAAAGAACCTAGTGAAAAACCACAGTTATGTAAAAGATCCAGGAGCACAGTTCACGTGGACTGGGTTCTCTAGAAGGCAGAGAGAGGAGACCAAGGAAAAGGACGACTCAGGAGGTGCATGTGCTGGGCACAGGGGCCGGGTGAGTGCACAGGAGTTCTGTGGGCACTGAATCCAGGGCCTCTTCTGTTTGGAAACTGTGCTAAAGAAAGGAGTTGAGAAAATCATGATTGTTAACAGGACCATTAGATTTCATTTTCTCTAAAATATTAGATATTGTCAGCGTGGGTTTTGTATAGGTGCTGATTTTATTCTCTTCATCCTTTAACAAATGTGTGTGGTAGAGATACTGTGTTTTAATGATTAATGGGAAGCTTTTAAACTTTGAAGGAAGCAAACATTTTTCACGGAACTTCAAGGGCTAAAATTATTGTGCATACAGAAGTCTAGTTTACTTCTGGGTGAAGGGCACAATGGAATCTTTATTTGTTTTCAAGGAGCTTGCATTCATTAATACAAGTATGTCAGAGAGTAATTTAAGTCTTCACAACTAATGTGACATGGAAGAAATAGCTTTTGCCTGAAATACTCGATGGACAAAGATAACAAACTATTCATCTTTTCCGTGAAAATCTAAACTAAGTAACTTCAGTATGATCATAATCGTGCAGTTTCTTTTTAAGAATGCTTGTATCCCTTAGGCTTACTAGGGTGAGTTAACTAAAACATTTTAAAAACAACTTAGCCCATCCTATAGATTTAAGATCTTCACATGTTTACCATACATGAGAGTTCTAATAAAGGTGTTAATTTTTCATTGTTTATTCTGATAAAAACAGACCAGTAATTTCTGCTTCAGACCAAATTACACTTAACCAGCAATGTAAGAAGATGTGCTCCTGGGATTTTATCACGGGGCATCTCTGGACAGTTTTGAAGTCTGGCAATATAAACCTGCCATACAAGGTTTTTAACAAATATTACATGTGATACTGCACATAAAATGCCTGGCACCTAGTTCTTCCTCCTCTCCTATGTTATTGATGATGACTTTACATACAGGTCTAGACTTTTTATACTAGGTCATACAGACACATATTTTTAGGCATGTTGGAACTCATAAATATTTCCTATTCTGATTTTTAGCAGTGTTGATTTAAGAAAAATACTAATAAGAAATGTTGAAAGTATATAGTTTCTATTCGTTAAATTATAGGTTGATGACAATTCAGGAAATAATATAAATGGTTTTGAATGTCTTGGTGAAATGAAGCAAGGTTTAACAGTGGTCAGATGTAGAATAGTAGTGTCAGAAACTGATTTACTCCAGTTTTATCTGTGAAATTCAGTTCAGCACATAAAAATATTGCATTGATAGGATATTGTTATGCAGAGTCCTGTAAGAACCAAGTGTAGCCATAGAATCTGGGGATTAAAGGTAGAAGTTTGTGCAGGCTGGTATGGCCTGTGAGTGTCAGAGAACTCTTCCTTTTCATGGGAGATAGGCTTGCTCATGAAAAGGAAGTTGAAAGTGCTTGGCTAGAGGCTGAGAAATGCCTTTGGGAGAGTTAAGGCAATTACAGATATACCTGAGAAGACTAAAGAAGAGACTTGTAAAAAGAAAGCAGTCACAACTAGACTCTCACTCTTCCTACCATCCAGTTTAAGTATCTGCATAGCTACAAAGTTTTCTTATAGACAATGCAGCAAATAATATAATAGTGAGAGCTCCAGAGTAACTGTGTCAAGACAGCACTCTCAGGCAAAGCATTAAAATAAACATACTTCTCCCAGAGGTGGAAATTGTTGGGCAGTTGCTTTATTAATTGAGAAAGTCTGGTAGTGATAATTGAGACCCAAATGTCATATTTTAAAATATTCTATTTAATTCTTAAAGTTAAAAACATTAATATATGGAGAAACTAAAATTGCAGTAAGAAATGATCATCAATAAGACTGTGTGCAAGTCATTGTGCAAAATTTGATTGTAACTGACATGGGGTATGCTCTTCTAGAGCTTGCTGTTAAGAACAGTGGGGTCTGGAGATTTAATTGAATTTCCTACCCATAGTAGGATTTAACTTATTCATTTTCAACCATTCATTATTTAATAAATACATATTGGGGACTTATTTGCCAGACATGTCCTTGCCATCAGGGGATATGGTATTGAACAAAACAAAAATTTCTTCCCTTAAGAAGCTTAAATTCTCTAGTGGCTGGGGGAGGTACCTGGTGGAGGGAATACGGATGAATGAATAAATGAATGTAAACAAAGTAAGGCAGGGTAAGGGGAATAGAAAGTGCAATGGTGGCCGGGCGCGGTGGCTCACGCCTGTAATCCTAGCACTCTGGGAGGCCGAGGCGGGTGGATCGCTCAAGGTCAGGAGTTCGAGATCAGCCTGAGCAAGAGCGAGACCTCGTCTCTACTAAAAATAGAAAGAAATTATCTGGCCAACTAAAATATATATAGAAAAAATTAGCCGGGCATGGTGGCGCATGCCTGTAGTCCCAGCTACTCGGGAGGCTGAGGTGGTAGGATCGCTTAAGCCCAGGAGTTTGAGGTTGCTGTGAGCTAGGCTGACGCCACGGCACTCACTCTAGCCCAGGCAACAGAGTGAGACTTGACACCTGAAGTAGGAGAGGAAGCAGGTCCTGCAGATGTCTGTTGAGAAGCACATTCCATAGAGCAGGAACAGCATGAGCGTATTCACATCCTTGAGGAGTGGCAAAGGGGCAGTGGGATGAGAGTGGGGTGAGCCAGGGAAAGAAGTAACCCAGGGCCAGTCATGGTCCTTGTAGGCTGCTGTAATGACTCTTACTGTGAATGAGAAGGGAAACAATGGGAGGATTTTGAGCAAAGGAGTGGTTGATCGTACTTTGTTTTACCAATACCAGCCTTTTGTTTTGCAAACAAAACAGGGCCTCACTTGCCCCTGTTGCCAGCGAGGCCAGGGAAGAATCAGCTGGGAGGCTATTGCAGCAGTACAGACGGAGATGAGGGAGGTTCGCATGGCAGCAGTGGTGGTGGAAGTAGGGAGAGGTAGTTCGAATTCAGATGCAGTTTCAAGAGCAGGCCAACAGGATTTGCTCATGGATTGTATGTAGGATGTGAGGGAAAGAGAAAGATCCAAGATGACTTGGAGGATTGAATTAGCATTTACCCAGAGGGGGGATGGCTGTAAAAGCATCAGGCTTGGGGAGGGGGGTGATGTTAAGGTGGAACGTCTATTGGACGTCCAAGGGGAGATGTCAAGTAGATGGCTGAAAATATAAGCCTTAAGTTCAAGAAGGAGGTTTGGGGTCTTTATAAGTGGTGTTTAAAGTGATGAGACCCATGGAGATGACCAAGAGTGGGGAGTTTAGATAGAAAAGAAGTTTGAGAACTGAGAGTCCTGGGCCACCCAGCATTGGGAGGTTGGATAATGAGTGTAAGGAATGGCCAGAGAAGGAGGGGGAGAGTGATGAGGGTATGGAAACCAAGCAAAGAAAGTGCTTAAAGAAAGAGAGAGTGATAAGCTCTGTCAGTACTGCTGACAGGTCCAGGAAGGATGAGGACTGGAAATTGGGAGTTATTAATAGATTGAGTCAAAATTGTCTCTGTTGTTTTTTTGCCCAAGTGGCCCTGAATAAATTCAGTTAACCTCTCTCTGGGGGCAACAATGGTACCTGCCTCATAGGGTGGTTGTGATGAACGGTTTAAGTGGATGAGATAATTCATTTAAAGTGCCTGTCCCAGTACTGGCCTTTGAGTGTTTCAAGGTGGAAAAGAGCAGTTTCACAGGGCAGTGGGGACAAAAGCCTCACTGGAATGGGTTCATTCCCAGGTGAGAGGGGAAGAGCGAACTGGAGGCAGCTGGTATAGCAACTCTAGGGTATTCCTGTAAAATTGGATTAGAGAAATGGGGAGTTAATTCATGGAAATGTGGGGTCAAGAGAAAGGCCAGCCTCCCTTCCTCCCTTCTTCCCTCCCTCCCTCCCTCCCTCACTGGGAGAAGGTACAGACTTTATATGATGATGGGAATCATCTGTATAGGGGGAAGAATTGGTAATGTAGTTGGATCTAGGATTGTGAGGCGTTTTGGTCATATATGACAAATTGACTGAAGTTACTAGTTCTTTGCCACCCACTCCCCCTGTCAGTCTCTCATTCATTCATTCAACAGGTACTTATCGAAGGTTCACAAGGTGCCAAGGACTGAGCTAGGTCCTAGGTACAGTGGTGGTTCAAAAGTGAATCAAACAGACACGCTTACGAAGTTTTTATAGTCCGATGAAGATAGGCTTTCTAAAAACTCACAAATAAATAAATACAGGTTTTGATGAGTGCTTTGCAGGGGAAACACAGAGTACTGTTGAGAGAGAGAGAGAGAGAGAGAACAGCATGGTTTAATTTAGATAGGGGGCATACAAAGGTCGCCCAGATGTGAAAGATGGTCATGGCTGAGAAGAGGAGCATCCTAGCAATGGGAACATCAAAAGGCCCTGGGGCAGGGGAGAGAGAACCTCCTGCTTTTGAATTTGAGAGGAGGCCAGAGTGGCCTGAAAGTTGGGAAAGGACCAGGTCATGTAGGACTTTGGAGGACGCTGTGTTAAAGGTTTTGGTATATCCTGCGAGCTGCTGAAAAGTTTTTGTGGGAAGTGATACGGTGAGATTTGCATTGAGAAGAAAAATACCTGTGTTGAAATGTGTCCTGATGAATGGACCGGAGGGACAAGAGTGGGGAAAAATCACCAATTAAGGCAAAAAGATAGCATCTATGAAAATATTGAGGCTGAATGAAATATTTACAATTTGAGTATAAAAAACAGAATTGTGAATATCCTTTACTTAGCAGAGTTTGCTTTATGCTTCAGCCAGATTTCTGAGTACCTGTAAAGAGTATTTTCTTGTTAAAAATAATACCAATAGAGAAGAGTCAGTTGAAGGTGTCAGTGATTTCAGATTAACATAAAATGAAACTTTGAAAATGATTGTGGCAACTTTGTGAAAAATGAAAAATAATGAGACCATATTAAATTTTTTCTAGAAAAGAATCCCACTGAATCAATATTAGAGACAATCTATTAAGAAAAACCAATTATAGTGTGTGAATATGTACCAAGATTAATCTGTTTTTGATGTTGTGACTGTTCATATAAAGAAACCTTTAAAAGTAGTGGATATACGTTATTTTCATTTTTTAGAATAAAACCAGTATAATAAAACCGGTTTATTGGTCAATAAATATTTCAAAAGCTCCCCTTTTCACTTTCAAAATTGGGCCATAAAACATATGGTTAGAGATAGCAGATTTCTACTAGTTAAAGGGGTAGACTGGTAAAAAAGTGAGCAAATTCTAGTACAGAGTGCATATTTTATTGTATCAGTTGAGGCTTTCCCCCAAAGAGATTTCTTAAAACAGAAAGGCAGTTGTAATACCAAGTATTGCTGTATCAGATAATCTGCTACTCCAAGGCTATGAATTAACTTGTTCTGAGCCCTCACTTCAAAAAATAAAAAGAGGCCAGGTGCTTTTTAAAAAAATGTTTTTTGATGCTTATGCCTATAATCCTAGCACTGTTGGGAGGCTGAGGCAGGAGGATCACTTGAGGCCAGGAGTTTGAGATCAGCCTGAACAACATAGCGAGACCTTGTCTCTACAAAAAATTAAAAAAAAAAAAAAAAAAAAAATTAGCCAGCTGTGGTGACTCACACCTGTAGTCCTAGCTACTCAGGAGGCTGAGGCAGGAGGATCACTGGAGCCCAGAAGTTTGATGTTGCAGTGGGCTGTGATGACGCCACTGCACTCTAGTCTGGGCAACAGAGCAAGACCCTGTCTTAAATATTAAAAAATTTTAAAAAGGGAAACAGAGGTTATCCCATTCCAAACAACCCATGAGTGTTCTATCTTGGTTGTAACTCCAATTTTCTCTCTCACACAGGCATTTTATTAACGCTTTTAGGGGTTAGAAGAGTTGGGATATTTTGCCATCTGGAGTTTCTCTGCCTTGCCAGTCTGAGCTCAGACCTGCCAGTTTGTGAGAGATGATTGATAACACCCTGTAACAGCTGAGTAAGTAGATGCTGCTGCATGTTTTATTTCACTGCTTTAAAAAAAAAAGTAAAGCCTTACAACTTTAAAGTTATAAAAATATTATAAACTTTAATTCATAGTAAATTCCTTATCATGGTTCTTTTAGTTTTGTTGTTCAATAATGGTGGCAATTATGACAATTCTAAAAAGTGAATATTTGTAAATAATGGGATTCTGGAAGAGATTAATCCCTTGATGATAAAAGAGCTAATGGAAACATTTTCCATACATAATACTTTAGCTTTTAAGAAACATAGGACTTAAATGGTATGTTAAAAATTTAAACACATTCTCCTTAGTGATTTATTTCACTTTTACATTATGAAATGCAAAAATATTGGTAGGGCAACTGTTAATTGTCTTTTAATGGGTATGCATTTGGTTAATTTGAAGTATATACCAGTTTACATACCAGTGGACATAGAATTTTAATAGTTCTTTATATTTGAAAATAATGATTTTTTATGCTAATACAGATAAGATCACAGAATCTCTGGATTTAATTTTGTTTCTTAAACAGAGTAGGGAATAATGGCTTTTATTCTTTCTAATCAAAACACCTGAGTGAAGTTTAAAGTGTTGAGTCAGTTATCTTGATATAAATGGTTTCTTAGAATAAGAGCTATTATTCTTTTTGATATATCCTTTGAAACTGTTTTGACAAAACTTGTAAACCATGAAGTTGTACCAGGGCCTTGTTTTGGAATCTTAACTTAAAAACAATGAATGTGTCTACAAGATACTCCCCACTATAGTGGGGTTATTTAATTTTGGTCCTAATCTGTGCTGTCCAGTATGGTAGTTCCTGGCCATGTGTAGCTATTGAACATTTGAAATGTGGGTAGTTACCAGTTGAGATGTGCTCTACAGAAAATTCACACCATGTTTCAAAGACTTAGAATGAAAAAAAGACTTATTAATAAGTTTTATATGAATTATGTGTTGAAATGATAATATTTTGGATATATTGAGCTAAATAAAATATTAAAATTAATATCACCTGTTTTACTATTTAATGTGACTGTTAGAAAATTTAGAAAACTACTGGTGGCTTGCATTATATTTCTTTTGGATAGAACTGACCTATATTATCATATACAATCAATATTCTTAGTCATCCATTACTTAGCATTCTTTAGTTTTTGAACTTTCTGGTCTGCACAGGGATCGATTAATATAAATATGTATTTTTAAAGTGTGATTCTTTGATTCATCATGTATTTATTGAGCACCTGTCATATGCCAGGCAGTATTCTAGGCACTGGTGATAACAGTAGTGAACAAAACAGACCGAACTTTCTACCTTCATGGAGTTAACATTCTAGCAGGAAGACACAGATCAAGAACAAATAAATAAGATATATAGTATATTGGAAGGCAGTATGTGTTTTGGAAAAATGTAAGGCAAGCAAGGGTGGGGGTTGGGAGGCTCAGTGTGTTAAATAGGGTGTTCAGGAAGGCCTCACTGAAACAGTGATATTTGAGCAAAGTCTTGAAGAAGTTGAGGGGAAGATCGCTGTAGATGTTTGGGGGAAGAGTGTTCTAGGCAGAGGGAATAGTGAGTGCAAAGACCTGAGGGAGAAGTGTGCCTGGAGTGTTTGAACAGCAGGAGGCTAGTGAATGGAGGGAGGTAAAGGAAGGGGGGAGAGAAGGAGGTGAGAGGAGACAGATGGTCACGTCATGTGAGCAGTGGTCATTGTAAGGGCTTTGGCTCCTAATGAGAGGAAAATTATAACTGGTGGGTGTTAAGGAGAGAGGCAACATGATCTTGCTGTTGAAGCTGCTGAGATTTGAATATTCTGAGATGAGGATGGGGGCATTTGCAAGAGTGGAAGCAGAGAGACCCGATTTGAGATTCCTGCAGTGGCCCAGGTGAGAAATGGTACCTAAGACCACGAACAAGGGGAGCAATGAGAAATGATGGAAGTCTAGTGAGATGTTGTTGTGAAATTGGACATGGGATGAGAGACAAAGAGAGGCAACAAGGATGCTGAGATGGGGGGATTGTGGAGGGACCAGTACTTGGAACTCAGTTTGAGACATGTTAAATTTGAGATGCCTCTTGAAACATCTAAGTGAAAAGGTCAGGTTGGCAAAGTCTAGACTTTGCCAGGGAGATCAGGTGGAAGAGGCAATGAAGCCATTAGCATTTCACTGTTACTTAAATGCCATGAGAAGGGTTCAGACCACCATGGGACTGAGAGGAGCTGTCTGGGACCTGAGGTTGGGAAATGAGATGGAGTCAGCAGGGGAGACTGAGGCATGGACAGGAAGGGAGCAGTTGCTTCAGACACCAAGGAGAGAAATTGTTTCAGGGAAACAATTGTCTGATGTCCACCAGCCTTGTCCGATGCTGCTGAGGGGTTGGGTAAGATGTGAGCTGAAAATGGATGCTAGATTTAGCAGTGAGGAGGATATGTTAGTGAGCCTGACAAGAGTGTTTTCACTGTGATGGAAGAGACAAAAGCCAGGGTGGCATAGCATCGAGAGAGACTGGGAGGACATGGATTGAAGAGAGTGAATATAAATCTCCTTATGAGGAAGTGTGGAGTCAAAACAGTCAAGGAAATATTTGATTTGGGTTTTGGGGTTTTGTTTTGTTTTTTTTTGTTGTTGTTGTTTTTTTTTTTTTTTTTTTTTGAGACAGAGTCTCACTCTGTTGCCCAGGGCTAGAGTGCCGTGGCGTCACCTTATCTCACAGCAACCTCAAACTCCTGGGCTCAAGCGATCCTCCTGCCTTAGCCTCCCAGGTAGCTGGGACTACAGGCATGCCCCTCCATGCCCAGCTAATTTTTTTTTTTCTATATATTTTTAGTTCAGCTAATTTATTTCTATTTTTAGTAGAGATGGGGTCTCGCTCTTGCTCAGGTGGATCTGGAACTCCTGACCTTGAACGATCCTCCTGCCTTGGCCTCCCAGAGTGCTAGGATTGCAGGCATGAGCCACCACGCCCGGCCCTGGGTTTTGGTTTTATTAAGATGAGGGAAATTACATGTTTCTCCCAATGTATGTATTAGATTTCAAGTTATTTTTCTGAAATGACCCACCAGATTTATAACATTTAAGTCCATCACCTGTGAGTGTATGTGGGAAGGTTTAGTTGTTTCCCTCCTAAGAGGATTTCACAGAATTGTGTGTTAGAGAGGGAGGAAAGGAGGCAATGAAATTTTAGTGTTTGGCATTATGTTAAAGGTTGCTTTCACAGTTAGGAAATTTGGCTTCATTTCTTCTTCAAATTCTAGTAATTAAACATTTTAAGGTAAAAATGTTAAAACTAGTTTTCTTCAACTGAAAGTGTTTGAAAAGCTGGTGTTTGAGGGATAATTTATTTTCCTTACTTCTGAGGAAGTTATTAATACTTAAACGTTTGAAGAAATTGAGGCATAGACATACCCAAGGTCACACAAAGTGAAATATTGCCAGAATAACTGGATTGTGGATCTGATTTACTAGCTATGTGGAACACTTAATCCCTCTGTGTTTCAGCTCCAACTGGTATAAAATGAGGATAATATTTGCTCTACCTATCACATGATGTTTTTATTTGGATCCAATAAGATAGTAGTTGAAAGCTTAGCTACAGAGCATGTATATGTATGAAGTAATGGTGTTAAAAGTAAGTTAGGCTTGAGGATTTTGTGACAATATTTAGAATAGCTGGAGAAAGTAGAATGTAACAAAATCTGAATCAATATTTATAATACGTAATAGTACTAATAGAACGGCAAGAATTAGCTTTTTGCCTCTCTTAAGCTTTGTTAATGACACCACAGAATCTGTCGTATCTGGGCCATCAGAGAGTTCTGTGGTCAAGAGCCATGACTGAGGTCCAAGCAGTCAATCAGTTTATCCCCTAGGAGGCTCAAAATCACTGAACATTCGGCTATTTTGGTACTTTAATATAATGTCAGCTTGCTGGCACTGTGTGGAAGAGCCACTCTCTTAATGGAAAATAGTCAAGCTTGGATGATAAATTTTATATCAGCCTTGGAGGGCATTCCTGTATTTGATACTTGAAGTGGAATTATAGTCATACTGTATATTATAGTCATACGTTATGCTATGGGAAATTGAGAAATTAAAAATGGGTAGCCAAGATCATGTCCATAATGATGTGAAGAGGACACGTGATTCTTTTTTTTTCAATAAAATAAGTGTAAAACTGAACAAGATTGTCAAAAACAGTCGTATCTGGGAATAGGAAATTGACCAAAAAGGCAGACAGTAAATTGGGAAGCATTGTTGATACTCTGGATCTTTGGGTAAGAAGAGTGAGTATTTGTGGCCTTCTTGCCTGGGGCTGCTTCTCTCTCCCAATGCCTGTCTCAGTTTTACAGTTTTACAAGGTATGATAGACTCTGTCTGGAATCACAGTGAGGGTTGAGGGTAAGAATCTATAGCTTTGCTGGCTAAAAGTGGCATAATCAGTTCAAAATGAAATACCTATAGCTTTGCTGCCTGGAGTTTGCAGTTCGCTGGTTCAGGGCTATGAACCAGAAATATAACAGAGAGATCCTAGAAAGGAGAGAGCCGTAGAGGGCTGAGATAAGTTCTCCATTCATCCATGGTAGACAGCTAAACTTGGCATGTCCTGGGGATACTCAGGAGAGCCCAGCAGAGAGTGAAAGCCCAGGGAGATTCAAGAACTGGGTGCAGCTTTGAATGCTCCCTTCAGTGCACAGACTGTTTCATCAACACAGGGTGGACCCCTTACAGGTGCAAGGTGGTTGGCTGGGACCTCTGGACATCACTGGCTGACCACTAGACTAAGCAGAGACAGATGTCATTAGGGAAATAGATAGAAATTAGAGCCATAATAAGATATTGCCCCACAACCACTAGAATGGCTAAAATTAAAAAAAAAAAACAAACCTGCCAATCCAGTGTTGCTGACAAAGATGTGGAAAAACCAGAATCCTCACAAATTGCTGGCAGGAATATGAAATGGTACAGCCATGATGGAAAACAGTTTGGCAGTTTCTTAAAATGTTTAACATACATTTAACATGGGACCCAGCAATTCTATTCCAAGTTATACTGTCAGGAGAAACGACAGCATATATCCAGGCAAAGTTTGTGTACAGTGTTCATAGCAGCTATATTTGTGATTGGCAAAAACTGGAAATAATTTATGTGTCCATCAGCACATGAATGGATAAACAAATTGTGGTGTATCCCTACAATGGAATGCTACTCAGTAATGAAGAGGAATAGACTCTTGATTCATACAACAACATGTATGCATCTCAGAATAATTATGCTGTGTGAAGGAAGCTAGGCACTTTCCCCTATCAAGTTCCATACTGTCTGATCCCATTTAGGTGAAATTTTAGAAAACACAGACTAATCCGTAGTGAGAGCAGATCAGTGGTTACCTGAGGATGGCTTGGGAGAGGGGTGAGAAGGGGATTCCAAAGGGAGGAGCCAGTGAAACGTGGAGGGGATGTATTCATTATCTTGATTGTGTCGTGATAGTTTCATGGTCTACACATGTGTCAAAACCCAGCAAATTGCTTACTCTTAATGTGTGCAATTTATTGTATGTTAATCGTACCTCAATAAAGTCACAAAAATTGTGCCTATTCAAAAACAACAGATGTTCATAGTAGCATTATACACAATAGACAAAAACTGGAAACAATCCAAATCCATCACCTGGTGAACACATAAACGGAATGTGGTATATCCATGTCAGCCATGAAAAGGAATGACGTTCTGATTCATGTTACTAATACATACCACGATGTGGTGAAACCTAAAAGACATTATGCCAAGTGAAAAAAGCCTGATACCTGTATGATACCATTATGTGAAACTTACAGAACAGGCAAAACCTTAGATCAGATTAGAGGTTGCCTGGGGTTGGGGTGGGAGCATGGGATTGGTTATAAACAGGTACAAGGGAACTGTTTGGGTGGTAGAAGTGTTTCTGGTGATAGTTGTATATGAACTTAAGAAAACTCATAAATTGTACATTTAAAATGGATGACTTTCATGGCATGCAAATAATATCTCAAAATCATTAAAAATGGGTGACCACTCAAAATTTTAAATTCTCTTTATGATGACCATTCAATGCATTGGACTATAATGCTGATTTCCTTGTAACACATTGCTTTGGAGTACTTTGGTGAGGTTCACTGAATTCATGTTCTATGTCAAAATGCTCTTTGGATTCTAATTGTAAAACAGAAAGTGTTATTAGTTGTCTTTCCCAGAATTTAGTGACCAGGAATAGCTGTATTTCCCTTGCACATGCACAGTGGCATAGAATGATCGGTCTTATGTTTAGTAGCCATTAACCCCCCTTCCCCACTGGAAGGCATTTTCTTAGATTAATATTCTATGTGTTTAAAGTAGTTCAAACTTGTGGTGGTGCGTTATCCTCTACCTTTTAGTTGTTCAGGAAGGAAAATTGATGGAGGCTTAACCCCTTTGCATTCTTTAGATAGAAAGGCACACCCTTCTAGGCCTTGGGTGTCCACCCACCTGCCCCAACTCCCATATGTGTGGAGACATCAGGTAATCTGGGCATAAGATCTGTGGGGGTTGGGGGAATAGAATGAAGCTGAGAGAAACCCTCTAGAGAACTTTCCGACTGGATCTGGAAGCAGGTTAGGAATCAGTATCTCTGGGGTTACTGACTTTACACCTTTGGTCCTGAATGTCCCCATACATAAAATAGATTGAATTTTACTTCCTTAGGTAAAAGTGGGTAGCTTTCAGGTAGAAACTTGCCAAATTTAAAGAAAAATCAGTGACCCTGGAACATTTTGCCCATGATACTGTCCAAATCTATGCAAACAGAAAAAATTGTTTTGAAAACAACCATTTCTTTGAAATTCATTACGCCATTTTTTCAAATAAAGTACCAGCTATTTAACCAAATTGTACTTTTTCTCTTTTTCCCTTCCTCAAAACAAATCCCTTATTCAACAAAGATTTATGGCACGCTAGTATTTGTCAGGCACCCTGAAGATGGAGACATACCTGCCTGCAAGGGTAACAGCAGCATGGCGTGGGGTGGTGTTGGGGTGGGGGAGAGCTGGTGTGAACCTGCTTTAGTGAGGAGGGGGGTGTGCACAGAGGGGCTGGGGGACACCCTGCAGGAAGGAATGTAAGAGCCAAGTTAAAAAGGATGACTGTGACTTGGCCGTTGTCCACGTTGGGGGAAGTTGGTGAAGACTTTATCTAAAGCTGTAGCACTGGGATTAGAGAAGAGAGAAGAGAGATTCAGTTATTGGGACTGATACGACCTTCTGACTGGCGGAATAGGGAAACTATAGGAGTAAAAGGAGTCAAGGATTAGTTCAGCTTTTGCCTTGGCCACCTCAACAAGTGGTGGCTCATTCATTGAGGGGAGGAATACAAGATACTCAGGGGTTTTGTCTGTCTGCTTATTGATTTGCAAAACCAGGAATTCACTTTGGAGATTTTGTCAGGGGAGGGCAGCATATGCTTGATTAAACTTCAAAGCTGATCCTCTTTGACCCGCTGTCCAGCTCTGGGAGGACACACATGGAGCATCAGGGAGGAAAGTGACAGCCGGCGAGGTCTTGGCAGTGTGTGGCTGGGCAGCATTGCAGGCTGTGTCTGTCCCACTTGTGCAGGTGGAATCGCCATGGGACACTTCAGGGCATTTACCGAGTGGAAAAATTCTTGCACGTGAAAACCTATCACATTTAAGAATTTAGTAGTTCCTTTTGGTAATTTTTTTATTTGCTCTCTTGCCTCCATATTTTTACCATTTATGAAGTATATTCTTTGTATTTCTTTGTTACAAAGAAGGCAAAAAGGGTGAATTTTATTTGTATTAGCTCATTTAGCTTTTAAAACAACTCAGTGAAGGAGGTAGTTTTAGTCATAGAAATTCATGATGAAGGTATATAATAATAAAGGTGTTTAGAAATCAGGTTTTTTGAAATTTTATGGCATGCCATTAACACAAAAAACAAATTCTCTTATTCAGGCCTGGTGTGGTGGCTCACGCCTGTAATCCTAGCCCTCTGGGAGGCCGAGGCGGGTGGATTGTTTGAGGTCAGGAGTTCAAGACCAGCCTGAGCAAGAGCGAGACCCTGTCTCTACTGAAAAAAAAAAATAGAAATTAGCTGGACATCTAAAAATATATATAGAAAAAATTAGCCGGGCATGGTGGTGCATGCCTGTAGTCCCAGCTACTCTGGAGGCTGAGACAGAAGGATCGCTTGACCCCAGGAGTTTGAGGTTGCTGTGAGCTAGGCTGATGCCACGGCACTCACTCTAGCCCGGGCAACAGAGTGAGACTCTGTCTCAAAAAAAAAAAATAAATAAAATTCTCTTATTCAGATCCATTGACATTAACATGTAAATAAACGATGAC
Source organism: Eulemur rufifrons (assembly GCF_041146395.1). Taxonomy (NCBI): domain Eukaryota; kingdom Metazoa; phylum Chordata; class Mammalia; order Primates; family Lemuridae; genus Eulemur; species Eulemur rufifrons. The sequence goes on along the minus strand of NC_091011.1, from coordinate 81,199,956 downwards.
AATTTATTATTTTGGAAGTTCTAATTATTTGTGCCTTGTCCTCCAGAGAAATACTTTTGGTAACAAGTAGATCCATAATACACAAAATAGAATCGTTTGTATACTTTCTGGTAATACTGAGAAAATAAGCATGGAAAATAACTCCTTTTTCTTAGGAAAATTTTTGCCCATATCTTTCCTGCTTTGTTAATGATCATGAGTATATTAAACTGAAAACACTATCTGAACAGATGCTTTGAAACTGCATCAAAACAGAAGTTAAAATTAGATCCTTCCTATTGCTTTAGACATGTCTTTTAGTAGTTAAATGGTCACTACCTGCTTTAAATGTATTCTTGGAAATTTGGTAACAAAAAACAAGATGGACAGACGCTGTAGGTCAGGAGGTGTGGTAAAAAGTGCATGGCCTTGGAAAGCACATAGCTTGAGTTGGATCGAAGTTCTTTGATTGAGATACCTCGAAGAAGTAAGGTGCTTGTCTCTTGTCTATAGAATGAAGACAGTGAAGTACGTGCTCCAGTGCTGTAAATATTAATAAAACTCGGACAGGACTTCCTTGGGCTTGAGTGCCAGTGTAAACAGGCAATTTCCTTTTGCACCACAAGAGGGAGTGCCTGTATTGTTGTTAACCTGAGCTGAGGTTTGGATTTCTTTCTAAAATGTGGCTGAAAATTTAGGAATAAATGGATTACTGGGAAAACATGAAAGAAAAAGATTTTTTGACAGTGTCAAGGGAAAAGAGGTACTCAAAACATACAGGGGTGAAAAAGAAGTATTACTGCTAAAATTCCTTTAAGATATGAAAGGTTTTGCTGACATAGATTGTTACAGATTTCATTCCCAGTCAACAATCCTTTTTTGCCTATGTCTGAGAATTTTGATTTATTTATTTAGTTTTCCTCCTCCTTTGTAACTGTATCTATAAACTTTTTATATCAAACAAACACAGAACCTAGAATTTAGTTACTCAGTAGTAGTCCTGAATAATTGATACTGGTTACAGATACATTGGATTGTTTGCTCCGAGTGCCTTGGATATGTACAAAACCTGTTTGCTTCAAATTAGTAGGTTAGAAAATACTTCAATCTTTTCATCCTTCCCCCCTCCCACACATTTTTTCCTCTTATTTTGAGCTTCAGGATCCTTTTATGTGATGTTTTGCTGTCATACATGGCTCACATTGGGTGGCAACAGAGAAAAACATTGTTTCTGTGACCGAACCCTGGGGACTTGGAACTTGTTTTATTAGACAGTGAAATTTTAAAATTTGAAACCAAGAACAGAGCCTAAACAGACAGGGAGGTTGGCAATTGTCAAATTACAAATTCAGGGAAACATTCAGTTGTATCTCAGTTATGTGAATATTTCATATGAATGTGCCCTTTGATTTAAAATTTTCAAGTAGTATCTTTATTTTGCTAGTATTTTATATATAGCACATTGTATTTTATATAATTGTAATTATACTGTATAGTACTTTGTATTGGGAAATGTTCTGAATTTAGAAAAACCAATCCTAGGCATTACCTTTTTACTTTGAATCCTACTGTTTAGAAGTTTTCTCTTGGTTCATTTGTCACAATTAAACACTATCCAAATTCAGTGTCAGACTGCCCTGGTTCAAATATGACACCACTGTATGTGTAACTTAACAAAGTCAAAGTTGTTATCCCTGTAATTTCACTTTCACTCACTTGAAGTCTGATAATCTGTTAAGCAGAACAAAGAGAAGTGGAATTCCTGTAGAAATTATGTGTAGTTTTATCTTATTATGTAGCAGCCTATTTAAAGTGATCGTTGCTGGTATGCAGTAAACAGTTAAAAACTTGTAAATACCTTTCAGAATTGCCACATTAAAAAAAGAAAGAAAGCAAAAAGAACTCTGTAGCCCAATTATTTTTACTTCCAACAGGAAATTCTTGTTTCAAAATGTGGGAACACCCATGATAACTCTGTGGGCCACATGAATGTCATCCATTTGTTTTTTGCGGCAGAGAGAAAAAAAAAAGAATGGTTGATTCTGGGGCAAACTGTTCCTTTTAAGGTTACTTTTAAAAATTATGGAATATTTCAGATGTACAAAGAAGGCATAAGGAGTGTTCCATGTATATGTATATGATATCCAGTGCAAGAATTAAAGTGTTATGTAGTTACTAAAACATTACGTGCGTTCTTCCACAAGCCTGTCCTTTCTACCTTGCAGAGGTAACCTCCATCCTGAATGTAGTGTTTATCATTCTCATTCACGTTTTTATAATGTTGCTAAATACGTATGTATTCCCAAACACAAATAGTATTGTTTCACAACATATCCTATTGTACATGTTTTAAAACAAGATGTAAATTTTATCTGTTGCAAGTCCGATTCCAAGGGAAGCAGATTCTGAGAAGATTAACATGTAGGAAGTTTGTTGAGGAGATTTTGGGATCTCCTTAACTTGCGGAAGAGAAGGAAGCAGGATTGGGCAGAGGGAGAAATTGGGCTGCTGTGAAGTCAGAAGAAAGGCCTCAGCTTACCCCAAAGGGCAAGCTGAAGGTGGGATAGCCCACGTTGGGGTGAGTCGCCAGGATTTTGCGGCTTCACACTCACCGGTTACTGGATGAAGGCTACCCCTAGAAAGGACGTGTCACTTTGGTGAGGTGACTCTTTAAACTGGGGGCTGTCAACTTGCAACACTTTTGGAAGCTGGGGGATTAACCCATCAGTCCTGGAGAGGGACCCAGGTAGCACATGTCAGCATTCACTGCAGTCCGTATTGGATGCATTGTCTGAGCTTGCCTTTTTTGCCGAATATTATGTTTTTGAGATTTATTTATATTAATATCTGTAGCTGTAGTTTACTTTGTTTTATAGTATTCAGTTTTATAAATATTCTACAATTTTAAAATATGTTTTCCTATTGACAGACTTCTAAGTTTTTATAATTTTTCACTATTGAATGAAATGTGGCTTATGTGAATTCTTTTATGTATCTCTTCAGTGCAAGTACCAGAGTTCATCTGGGGTGTATAACCAGACAATTCCTGGATCTTAGGATATGCACAACTTCAAATTTAATGACTGTAATTAAATTGCTTTCTGAGGTGGTTGTATTTCACTCCATTTCTTCATAAACACTTGCCATCATCAGACTTTAATTCTGCCAATCTGATGGGTATGAAATGGTATCTCATTGGAATTTTAATTAGAATTTTGTTGATTACTGGTGAGATCGAGAATTTATGTGTTTATTAGCTATTTGGGTTTCTTCTGTGAAGTACATATTCTAATCATGTGGTTTTTCTATTGGTTTGTCTTATTGATTTGTAGGCAATCTATATATATTCTTCATACCACTTTTTTGTTGTCTCTGTGTGTATAAATATCTTCTCCTGGTTTGGGGCTTGATTGTTCACTTTTTAACATGTTAACTGCCATGTAGGTTGTATTTAACTCACTCTAGTGTTGAGCCTGGGTCGTCGTGAAGCGTATTTAACTCACATGTCTCTTCACCTTGGGAACTGCAAGAACTGTTTTTCAAGTTGCACGTAACTCATCCACAGAAAGCAATAAAAAATATCAGATTTTTCATTAAGTTAGAAAGGATTGTTTTGATTTCGAAGTTTTTATCCTGTTTTCATAATAAAACACTGTGGCCCCAAGGAAAAATTTTTTTTTTTCCTAGTGTGGCCGTCAATGTGTTAAATAATGCCTTTGGTTGAACAGGTGTTTCCTTTTAATGCAATCAAATTCATTAGTCTCTTCCTTTAGGCATTGTTTCTTTGTGTCTTATTTTGAAAATCCTTCCTTAGGTTGAGGCCATATAAAAATAATTGTTTTCTACTAAAAATTTTAAAGTTTTTCTTTTCACAATTTCACTTATATTCCATCTAAAATGGAGTTTTGTGCATAGTATGAGGTGTAAGTATCTAATGTTGCTTTTCTTATGGACACCTGTTGTCCTGGCACCGTTTGGTTACCAGTGTGCCCTCTCTCCACCTGTGTGCAGTGCCATTCTGCCACACCAGCTTTCCATCTGGGTAGAATCAAGGTTTTGGTGGTGGTGGTGGGGGGGGGGTCTTTGTTTTGTTCCACGGTCTATATCTTTTATTCCTACCCCACTTTCATACTTTTTAAAAATGTCTTTTTTTTTTTTTATTATGTCTTATGTCTGTTGATGGTTATTTGATGGCAGAACAAGAAAGTCAAAGTAAGTTGGACCAGAAGATAAAGTATTCAGAAACTGGCTCACTGTATGGAGAAAAATTAAGTTAGACATTTTTCTCACATCTTACACTCAAATATATGTTGTCTGGTAGTTGAAGTTTCCCCTCTTTTTCTTCTTTAAAATTATCCCTATTCTTTACGTTTTGCTCGAACATAAATATAGTAGAATTAAGCCCCATGAAAAACCTTCCTTTGATTGAGGTCATGCATTGAATTTTAGATTAGTTTGAAGAGAATTGACATCCTTATGGGATAGATGTTTCCTTGCTTTGTTGCCTGGGCTAGAGCGCAGTGGCGTCATCATAGTTCACTGCTGCCTTAGACTCCTGGGCTCAAGTGATCCTCCTTCCCAGCCTCCTGGGTAGCTGGGACTATGAGTGCACACTACTGCACCCAGGTAATTTTTGTATTTTTTGTAGAAACAGTGTCTTGCTGTGTTGCTCTGGCTGGTATCAAACTCCTGGCCTCAGGTGATCTCCCGTGGTCTGGCCTTGGCCTCCCAAAGTGTTGGAATTACAGGAATGAGCCACCAAAGAGTATGTTAATGTTTAAAGAAAATTTAAAGGCATTTATATTTCAATTTTCTGACCTAATGAGTGCTGTGTATTCATCTAGTTCATAAGTTCTGAAACTTTTTGGTTAGAGCAGATAAATCCCCAGATTTCTTTTTTAGATTAAAATTCAAGGGAATTGGAAATTAAAGAAATACATGGGCTGGGAATAGTGACTCATACCCGTAATCCCAGCACTTTGGGAGGCCAAGGCCAGAGTGGGGGAGATCACTTGAGGCCAGGAGTTTGAGACCATCCTGGGCAATATGGCAAGACCCCATCTCTATAAAAAACAAACAAAAAAATTAGTCAGGCTTGATGGCACATGCCTGTAGTTCCAGCTAGCTCCAGCTACTCACGAGGTTGAGGCAGGAGGATTGCTTGAGCCTAGGAGTTTGAGATTGCAGTGAGCTATGATTGCACCACTGTACTCCAGCCTGGGTGACAGAGCGAGACCCTGTCTCTTAAAAATAAAAACAAAACAAAAAACAAAGAGAGAAATAAAGAAATCCATTGCAGCGAACACAATGATGCCACGTGTTTATCCTGTAAAGACAAAATGTTTTCCTATATTGAGCAGCACTTCAAAGGCTGTGCTCCCTCCTCCTCATAAAACATGGCTCGCGTGGTACCACATGTTCTCTGACTGGACAGATTTTTGAAAATAGATGATAACTTCTGTGCTGCTTGGTTGAAGAAGTCCTTTTTTTGTGTATGGGCTACATTCTCCCACAAATCTTTAAAGGAATTCTATATTCCTGCTTCTCTGATTTACCTTTTGTATGGTGAGGAAATGGAGTACAGAGCCTGTTGGGTATGTGAGGGACGTCTGTAGAGCTCTGTCCCACCTGCTTGGATCCTGGCAGCGGTATTTGCTACGTGAAGTATGAAGGCTGGTTTGGCATGTGTTTTCACAGAGCACTGATGGCTCCCAGCCAACCCGTTTAGGCTTTGTCTTTTTTTTCTTGCATAAAATTGCCTATTTTTCACTTCAGATGGGGGAGTGAGGCACTTCAGAGATGTTTGTTCTTGTCACATGCACACCATCTGTGGTCTCCCGCCCCCTCAGACAGGTTCCCACATCGGCCAGGGTGTCTGTCGGTCAGCACGCAGGGCAGCCAGGGTCCCAGCCTGTGCTTGTCCCTGCACCTGAAGCACCACACATCGGTGCTGTGGGCCCAGTTTTTAAAAATTTAAATAAACTCTTTATTTTAGAATAATTATAGGTTTGAAGAACAGTTGCAAAGATAGTACAGAGAGTTTCCATATGCCCGTGACTCAGTTACTCCTCTTGCTAACTCTGTTTTTTTTTTTTCCTCAATCAATGGCTGTTTATTAAGCCAAAGTGGAGGACACACCTGGGAAAAACACAAGCCACAGACAAACCTGTGGCTGTTTTTCTGAAGGAGAATGTGGAAGTTTCAGCATTAAAGGCATATAGAAGGCTGGGTGTGGTGGCTCACGCCTGTAATCCTAGCACTCTGAGAGGCTCAGGCGGGTGGATCATTTGAGTTCTTGCTAACTCTTACATTATTATGTGACCTTTGTCACAGTTAAGGGGCAAACATCAGTACATTACTGTTAACTAAAATCCACACTTTATTCAGAGCTCACTAGTTGTTCCCTATGTCCTTTTTCTGTTCCAAGATCCCCACTCAGGATGTCAGGTGACATTTAGTCATCGTGTCTCATTCATTTCCTCTGGTCTGTGTAGCTTCTCAGATATTTGTTTTTGATGACCTTGTCAGTACTGGTCAGATGTTTTGTAGAATGTCCCTTAGTTTGGATTTTTCTCATATTTCTCTGATTATTAGACTGGGGTGTGGTTTTTGGAGGGGAAGACCATGGAGGTAAGGTGGTATTCTTATCACATCTGTGTGAACGGAGCGTGTTATCAACATGATTTCTCTGTGATGATGTTGACCTTGATCACCTGGCCGGGAGTAGTGTTTGCTAGACTGTAAATTTATTTCCCTTCTTTCTGTACTCTGCTCTTTGGAAGCGAGTCACTAAGCACAATGTAGTCTCCATTTACAAGTTTTGTGAATTGTCTTATTTCTTGGTACTCTGATTATATTTTAAACCATGCCAGATTTTGGGGGGACTCTGAATGTAGAGACTTTGCGTTTAAAACCTTAAGACTAAGTAAAAATTGCCTAAACCTAAGAAGGGTTTGAAGTAGTTAGTAGCTACATTGAATCTTTCTTCCCATCCTCATACGTTGGGTTTATTGGTTTTACTTTAAAATCTTCCTACTTTGTAAACGACATCGTTTTTGTGCTACATCAGCCTCCATTCTGCTCATATGGCTGCACAGATTGTACTTCATTCTTCTAGCATAAGAAAGCCTCATTTTCTCTTGCTGTCAGGGGATAAAGTTTAGCATAAGAACATTTCATCCATGCTGAAGCTCACCTAACAAACACCAAAATATATTTATTCTAATTAATTTAGTGAAAATCTTTTCATGTGTAAAATTGTCTTAAAGATTTATGAGTTTTAATGCTCTCTGACTTGATTCTGTCATCTTAATAGGTAGTTTGACCTTCTACATACTTCTCTTTGTAGGATAGTTGAACCTTAGGAATTCAGGTTTCAGACAGTTTGTTGTTTTTGTGTTTGTGGGGTGAAATTTGTAATGAATTTGATATTTTTTGAACTGATTGCTCTTTTCTACTCAAATGACTTTATTTACATTTTCATTTCAAGCTTATTTCTAAATAAGAATGAAAGAAAAATATTATGTTATATAATAGGAATGTTCTTGAAATAATGTATATAAATAATATATTTGTTCACTGAATCATAAAACACATTTTATGTGTTTTAGGAAACCTGCTGTTTCAGAAAAACCTTGTAATAAATTTTGTGATGCCAAAAATGACCAATTTTATAACTACACATTTGTAGACATTTTGTTTCATCTATAGTTTGTAGACATTTTGTTAAAGTAGACTGGTTAAAATGGATTTTTAGAACATTAGAACTTCATGTTCCCTCTTCTTTGTATTATTGTGAACTCATTTAAGAAATTTTGAGTGTGCTAGAATATTTTGTCTTTAAGTCAATCTTAGAATCCAGTACCAAGAGAAAAAGTTCAAAAAATACATTTTAAGAGGTCTTTGCTCACTTCACGGTCACTTGGTATGAGAACTCAAACCAAGAGTAATGTTTTTAATCAACCACAGGGGAAATCCTTTCCCCAGCCTCTCAATTCTACTTTGAGTCAGTCAAATGATTCTCAAATTCATGAAGGGGATTCCCACGTGTTCTATAATAAGTCTCCTTTAAAGTGTTCGCCTATCCGTAGAATGTAGGATATTATTGCATTCGTTTTATATCTCAGTCGTGCGAGGTCTGTTCAGTGTACCGTTACTTTGTTTTTTACTCTATTACTCATTCTTTTTTCTAAGTAGGGTTGTACAAGAATGAGCATTATAAAATGAAATATAAAAAAGTTAATTTGTTCTCACTTTAAAGGCTTATTAAATGTAAGATTTTTGGATGTATTCTGGGTCTGTCTTTTCCTGCAAGTAAAGAAAACGCCACAGAGCTTTGGGTACAGTGCTCCCCTCACCTGCCTTTTACCGAACTATGTGTCCCCTTTGGTGAGCTACAGGTTTGTCCATCCTCCATGCTCAGGAGTCAAGGCATGTTTTTACTGCTCAGATTTGGCAGGTGTGCTTCCTGCAGGTACTGTTCAGGCCAGATTCTAAGGCCTTGAAGTGATCTTTAAAAAGATGATAAATGTTGAGCCATTTGGGGGAAAATATACTGACATAAACAGCTATGACCTGTCTTTCTTTCTTTCTTTCTTATTCTTTTTCTTTTCCTTTTCTTTTTCTTTTTTTTTTTTTTTTTTTTTGAGTTGGAGTCTCGCTCTGTCACCTGGGCTAGAGTGCCATGGCATTAGCCAGGGTGACAACAACCTCAAAATCCTGGGCTCAAGCTCCTGCCTCAGCCTCCCGAGTCGCTGGGTTTACAGGCACGCACCATCACGCCTGGCTAATTTTTCTATTTTTTTTTTTTTTTTTTTTAGCAGAGACGGGTCTTGCTCTTGCTCAGGCTGGTCTTGAACTCCTCCTGACCTCAAACAATCCTCCCGCCTTGTCCTCCCAAAGTGCCAGGATTACCGGTGTGAGCCACCGTGCCTGGCCTGTGACCTGTCTTACAATCACATTATAAGATAGATCATCTTGGAATTAGTACACAAGAATAAAGTCAGAAAACATCTGTGTGGACCACCTGTGCTGTTCTGGCACTTTCTTGAGTTTGTGTAAGAGAATATCATGACTTTTGTGGGGACAGGGGGTTCGCACTTGAGTTTGTGCAGTCACCCTACTCTGTCCCTCCAGGAACATGGGAAAAGCCCCAGCGGTAGATGGGAGCCTGCCATCAGCCCCTCTCCTCTGAAGCACACTTGCAGAATGTAGCAAATGGAAGTTGTCTTGAGTGAGAAGAAAACTAGTAACTGGCATACAGAAAGCAAAGTCCCCAGGCATCCTCTGCCTTGTCTTCAGCACCATGTCTTGTCCTCAGTGGAGGTTTGTTCTTAAACTGAGAATGCTTAATGAATACTTATTGGATAAATTAATAGATAATATTCCTACAATCGTCTCTCAGAATCGTGTACTGTAAATTGCTTGTCCAGAGTAAAACAGCAGAAGCAAAAGGAGTCAGATTGGGGTGGGGAGGACAGAGCTATCATGAACAGAACATATGAAATTAAAGCTGTCCAAGAAGAAAAGAAGCCCACTTCACATAAGCTGCAAGGGAGAAACTGATCTATCTGGGAAATTCCTGCCCATTTCTAATCTGAAAGATGCCAATCAAACTGTCTCCTGTGTGTATGCAGAATAAACTCTAGGGGGCTACTTCTGCAGAGTACAGAACGACTCAGCAGCCAAGGGAGATGGTTCCTGCAGGCAGCTTGGCTTGGCATCTAGCTCAGATCGCAGAGAGAAGTCCGGGGCCCACACGAGTGCTTGCACACATACAACATGGAGGGGCCAGGTGCCTGCCACCCAACAACAGACTCCTAGCGGAAGGAAGAGAACAGAAGCACAAAACTGTTTTACTGTACTTAAAACAGAAAACAGGTATCTTTCTTGCCTTTTGACCAAAGTCATTTTGACAGATGACATCAACAAAGACGACTAAGGAAGAACAGTAAGAGAGGCAGAAGAACCAGGAGGCTGTCAGGTTATGGAAGCCAAGGGCCAGAAGGGACCACAGCAGGTGGGATGAGGGGCCATGGCGAGAGTGCGGTAGACGGGACGGGAGGGCCAGTGTGGAACCCTCCACCAAGTCCGAACGTGAGGAGAGAAGGAACAGGCTGCTGCAAGGTCTCACTTGTTTCCCAGGCTGGTCTTGAACTCCTGGCCTCAAATGATCCTCCTGCCTTGGCTTCCCAAAGTGCTGGGATTACAGGCATGAGCCACCATGCCCAGTTACTTTAACCTTTTTTATGGAATATAAGAAAGCAACTTTGACCGTGGGTGAACACACAGGTTACTTAGGACCAGGAAGTCTGGATTTGGTATGCCAGCTGTTTGTAGGCATTATTTGGGAATGCCGGCTGCCCTGTAACTGGAGACCTGAGGACCTGTGGGAAGCCCCAGTACCCTGAGACTCAGAAGGAAGCCTCTGAGCTTGTGGGAAGGTCAGCTTGAATATAGCTTTTCCCACTGAAAGAAAGGGCCTTTGACTTCTCAGTGAAATAGCTAGAAAAAGCTAGTTTGTTGAGGTAACGTAGAGGTAACTTCTGGGACTACTTTAAGGCAGTTCACCTCATTGCCGCATAGCTACGAATAAGCATGGTTAGAGGTGACATGAGAAATGTCATTTCCAGCTTTGCCTAGCATAGGTCTGGCATCTCCATTGATTTTGGGGGGCATCAAAAGGTTATGTAAACATGTGAGAACATTGAATCATTAAGACATCCTTTCAGACTGGAATTTATAATAGCCTAATGTTCAGATACTTGGCTGCATCTCTGCTCAGTTGGAATTGCCATTGTCCTAGCTATTCAAGAACCAGATTTGAGATGCCTAATGATAATAATGTTTCTGGAGTACTAGTACCTAAGTGTACTAGGAAGCTAAGTGAACAGAGTGGAGAAAAATACCCAAAGAAGGAAGAATCTCCCATTCTTCCCTTTTTCTTTCTGTTACGGACTTAATGTTTAAGTCCCCCTGCCCCATTCATATGTTGAAGCCCTTCTCTGAATGTGATGGTATTTGGAGGTGGGGTTTTAGGTTTCCATGTGGGTGGGTCCCCCATGGTGGGATTAATGTTCTTGTAGGAAGAGGAAGAGAAACCAGAATGTTCCATCTCTCCCTGCTCTGTAAGGGCATAACAGGGCAGGAAGAAGGCCCTCACCAGGAACCAAATACTGGTCCCTTGATCTTGGACTTCCAGCCTCCATAACTATGAGAAATAAAATTCTATTGTTTTGAGCTACCCACTCTATGGGTATTTTGTTATAGTAGCCTGAGGTGGCTAAGATACCTTCCTTTCCTATTTGTTTAGTGCACTATATACGTGCCAGTTGTACAAAACTAATTAACTAAATCTAAACAATATAGTGGTGTATATGAAGTAAGTAAAAGTTTATTTTCCTCCCTTCAATCATAATCCCTTTGAGGAAGCCATTTTAAGTTGGGGGCTTGTTTAGTCTTCTGTACCTGCACGATGTAATAAAGTAGTCACTGGCCACTTGTGGCTATTTTTATTTAAATTAATTAAAATTAACTACAATTAAACATGGAGTTCCTCAGTCATACTAGCCACCTTTCAAGTGCTCAGTAGCCACGTGTGTAGACATAGAACATTTCCATCATCACAGAGTGTTCTGTTGAACAACACTGTTCTAGATGAATTCTGTTCATATACAAACATATATATACACACACACACACACAGTTGGCATAACATTGTACATACTGTTCTGCAGTTTGTTATTTTCATGTAACAGAGAAACTGTTAATTTAGTGTGATCCACATGCGATGTCATGCCAGGAAAAATTTAAAACAGTGCATAATCAAAATGTAAGAGTTTTGGTAAATTAAAATTATTTTAATTTCAGATTTTAGAGGTAGTTACAACATATCTTAATGCTTGTCCCAACTTGAACCACACAAATTATTTTTGGAACTGGTCCACTCAGCCTTGGATATGTTAAGAAAGATCATTCAGGAGGTATACTTGGGCTTAATCCACTTATCCGCTTATCCTATATGTTTATGCACAGTTGCTCTCTTTCCTCTGTTCTATAACAGGATTGACATTTTTTTTGTTTTCCCACTGTCCAGTAGCCACTAGGCACATGTGGCTATTTACATTTAAATTAAACCTTATAGCAGTTGTACTAGCCACATTTGAAGTGCTCACTAGCCACACTTAGCTGGTGGCTACGGTGTTGGACAGTGTGAATATGGAACATTTTCATTATTGCAGAAGGCTCTGTTGTACAGTGCTACGCTTGGCACTTTGCTCAGTTACATTTTTGGTTAAATGCAGTGGCTTTGCACAGGTGAGGGATGGGGAAGTGATGATTCTCTGCAGAAGGACAAACTAGGATTTCTGGGAGTGAGTGGAGAGCTTGCATTTTCATGCCCTTCCCACTCGAGGTTCAGGTCCTTTTCTTAGAAGACATAAGTCCTCCACTTATCTGTTGAGACTTAGCATTCCATGGTAAGTTGATTGTGGGAAAGAAAATTAGTACTGATAGCTTTTCAGGGTTACTTGAAGTGATAGTTGGTGATGTACATACAAGGTTAAATAGCATCTGTATATAACAGCAAATGTTACTGTTCGGTTTAGACTAGAAAGTGTTCAGTAACATTACTTACAGCAAGTGCTGACAAAAAAATTTCCTTAAGCTTTGAAAAGTGACTCAAAAATAGAATATTGGAAATGCATTCTATATAATATGCAAACCAGGATATATTTATGCCACCTTTTATGTTAGGAAATACATAATCTAGAAGGATTCACAGGAAATGGAATAGTTCGCTCTGGGAAGGGAAACGGTGCAAGAGGAAGACTAGTGAAAGAAATTGACTTTTTCACTATTCCTGTTGCTCTATGGACCTTTTAAATATGTGCTTGTTTTACTTGGTAGGGAAAAAAATCAATCGAATAATGAAGGGAAAAATAAAACACATCCTTAAAACGTGCAGGATACAGAATAGGTTTGGGAAGTAAGAGTCACTTAGGACAGAAGAAATTGCACAGTTGGGTAAGAGCAGAGAGGGCTGGCTTCGTGTGGCCGTCACGTGGACCCTCATGAGGCCACCAGTCCTGGGGCTGGCACACTAGTCTTTATAGGCTGGCTATGATGCAGCAGTTAAAGCTATTTAAAACTGTTTTTCTTACATATAATTTAATATATTTTAGGAGAAAAAAATATTGCCAGTACTGAATTATTTTTTTCATGTGACTATTCTTAACACTCGTGGGATACAACTTAGGAAATGCTGATTGAAACTCTTGGAAGTAATTATTTAATAGAACAGAAAGATGAGGTTGAAAGAAATTATTCTAGGTCTGGGGCACCCTGCTTTAGCTCTGGTCTCGTAAGAAAATCAGTACTGGTGTTAATTAAGTTTAAGTTCAATAGTGGTGCACCGAGGCTTGTTCAGCACACACTGCCCACAGATAAGTGGGCACGTGCACTGAGGATGGACTTAAAAGTCCACATTGCCCTTTCTTCTCCCCAGTCCTTGGCTCACAATACTGTCAGTGAGGAAGGGCTGGGAAGGCCAGCAGTATGGGAGTGGGGACAGTGGGGACAGAGGTGCTTTCTTGCACCGTCAAGCCTGCATATTTCAGGAGACAGCAACATCAAGGTAGAGTGCCCACAGAGTAAAAACGAAATGTTCGTTTTTGAAAACTAAACTCTGTAATTCAGCAAAATTAGCTTTTCTATTAATGCAAGTTGCTGGGCTCTGGACTTTTTAAGGAAAGAAAACTAAGGGGGAAACTAATTAGGGGAAAATCACATCCTGAATTGCATGCACACTGTAAAGGAAATCTTTTTGCTGTGGAATTTTAAGTCAGGGCTTCCCCAGGACAAGGGTAGTTTTGAAACTGTTTAACCACCAGTACAGCGAAGGAATCCAGCCATTCAGAATGGATACCAGCCTAAATAACTGGTGTGGCTGTACAGTTTGTACAGGCTGACTGTACTCCTCTTGAAAGATGAAGATGATAGGAGATGAGCCAGTGTTGGATTTTGTGGCAGAGCCTGTTTGGTTGTCCTTTAGTACTGCAGTCCCCAACCCTGGGGCCGTGGATGGTACCGGTCATGGTCTGGTCATGGTCTGTTAGGAACCGGGCTGCACAGCAGGAGGTGAGCGGCAAGTGAGAAAGTTTCATCTGAATTTACAGCCGCTCCCCATTGCTTGCATCACTGCATAAGCTCCACTTCCTGTCAGATCAGTGGCGGCATTAAATTTTCATAGGAGCGTGAACCCTACTATAAACTGCGCACGCGAAGGATATAGGTTGCACGCTCCTTATGAGAATCAAATGCCTGATGATCTGAAGTGGAGCTGAGGTGGTGATGCTAGTGCTGGGGAGCAGCTGCAAATACAGAGTATCATTAGCAAGAGAGGTTTGACTACAAAATTAATGCGCTTGAATCATCCTGAAACCACCCCACCCCACCACCACCACGGTTTGTGGAAAAATTGTCTTCCATGAAACTGGTCCCTGGTGCCGGAAAGGTTGGGGACCACTGCTCTAGTACTTGTATCCCCCTATATGGTAACCCGAGCCCTACCTCATAGCTGGGGCACTTGGCAGTCCTAAGGCCATGTGACTAACTTTGGTCAGTGGGAGGTAAGTGACCACCTGGTTCCTTCCGGGAACCTACCTTAAGGGACAGTGTGTTCCCCCACTTTGCCCTTTCTTTTTGTCCCTTTCCCATTTTGCTGTCTGGAATGTGGATGCCACCCTCTTAGACAGTGAAGCTGAGGTCACACATGAATGGGGTTGTGCTGGGCTCTCTGGGCTTTTACCTGACTGAGCAAGAAATTTCTCTTGTTTAAGCCACTGATACTTTGGATTTCCTGTCACCCTCAGCCAAACCTAATTCTAACTAGTGTAGGTTGCAGTCTGCTAGGCAAGTTCAGCTTTATATTATTTAAAACTCTGAACAATCCTGTGAACAGGTATTTTTGTTCTCTTTTAGTGGCTTAGGAAACTGAGGTTAAAGAAAAATTAAGTAACCTGCCTACACACTTTCCAGCCAGAGCCAGCATTTGAATCCATGCCTGATCTTTCTGATTTCAGATCTCTAAGAGTTTAATCCTTGCTTTAGTAATGAATATGAAGCTAAAGAAGGGTATGTGGCGCATGGTTTTGTAACATTCACGTTTTGGCAGAGCCCCAATTTTGTGGATTTTAAAAAAAGACGTTGGGTTTTTCAGAGAAATTCATTTGTGGCTTTTTTAAAGTGACAAACATGTTAACTGTATTTCAGTCAATATTTATCAGGAAAACTTTGTTTTTAATTTCAAGGAAACCTGTATTCCTCTAATTTTCAGTATTGTCACCTGCACATTAGGAGACTTCTATGAAAAGAGAATAATTGGAAGTGAGACTGTGGTTCAATTTCTTTAGTTATATCTACATTAAAGAAAACTTAAAGAAAATTTGGAATTTTTTAGAATTCTTCTCACTATGCAACAACTCCAGAATGTTTGCAGTATTTATTACGTGATAATGTAGAAATTAGGATGACAGTGGAATGAAGGTTATGTGTTGTTTCTACTGTCACATGGAACCTCTGCAGCCAGTGTTTCTGGAAAATTTAGATATAGGAAAACAGAGACCTGAGATGGCCCTGTGCTGTGCAGCTGGGGCCTGGGAGGTTGGGCAGTGGGGAGGAGGCTGGCTGCTGAGGCCTGGAAGGCAGGTGGGGCCCAGCAGGTCTGGGGAGGCGAGTAAACTGGGCCCAGTGCAAACAACCAGTTGGCAGCAGAACCTGCAGTAGAGATGGGCATCTTGACCTGCAGCCAAGGCTCCTTCTCATGGTGCCCTGAGTGACCCTAAATCCATTCATTCTTGTCCTCAGAGTGGAGCACTTAATTGGTTAGCACAGTAGTCTCCAAGTGTATTTCTGGGAACACCAGGTCTGTGGGATTTGCCATATGAAAAAGGATGCTGTGGCATGTAAGTTTGGGAAAATGCTGTGTTCTAGTACTCTCCTAGAGATTCACAGTGCACACTTAGCACTTTGAAAGTCCATGTTGTTGAGAAATCTGTTTAACTTTATTTAACCCATTTTATGAAACTTACTTGAAAATGGAAATTGAATCTTTTTTTTAAAAAATTTAATGACCTATGGAAATACTTCACCAATCTTCTAACCAACAGTTAATAATGCTTTCAGAAAGAGTGCTGTCTGAGTAGGTTGAGTTCCACAGAAAAGGCAAGATTTGAGTCTAGCAGCCTGGGACTTTTCTTGATGTCCTCCTTGCTCTTATTTGGCAGTCCATATTCTCTAAAGTTCAGCACGCTTGCTGGTGCACGTTGCGTAGAAGCAAAGCTTTAACACTTGAAAGGCTCTTTGAGGTCATTCTGCCTCCTCATTTGCTGGTTGAGGACGCTAAGACTTGTTGAGTCACTTGCCAAAGGCCAAACAGCCAATAAGTGAAGATGCTGGGACCAAATATGCCATTAGTCAATTTGTAGTGGAAATTACTTGAGTTTTTCAAGACTTTCTTAGTGGTATCTCCAGATTGGGATGGGATAAGAACAGAAACGTTGGTGTCTGATTTCCTGCCAAGGCTTAGGATGAGTAAAATGAGCAAAAGAGGGGGTGCCCTTAGCATAGATGGTGCTTAATAACA
Organism: Eulemur rufifrons; assembly: GCF_041146395.1. NCBI lineage: Eukaryota > Metazoa > Chordata > Mammalia > Primates > Lemuridae > Eulemur > Eulemur rufifrons. Next base: position 81,183,335 of record NC_091011.1, on the reverse strand, counting down.
GGACCACAGCAGAGGAAGTACGAATCCAGATCAGGACTGTTCCGAAAAATTATTTTATTTGTGCAACTAAGAGTAACTTAAAATAAGCTCCCATTATGAGAGAATGTAGTAAGTGAGTTCCTTCTGAGTGATTCCTGTGCAGTGAAGTAAAGAACTAAACAAACCGTATTGTAGCTATTGCTGTATTTTACGGGGTGAAAGCTGCCTTGAGCCTGTCAGTGCTCATTAGCTGCAGGAGGGAATGCTTGTCTGTTTTTCACAGTGTTAAAGGTTTGAAAGCTGTTTTTTGGAACTTTTTACAAGGCCCATGGTATTGACATCATTAAGGTCTGAATTAATTTAAAATTTTGTCCAAAATTAAAATTTTGCTTCAATTTAGATTTTCTTTCTTTCATGTTGAAGTTAGTAGACCCTCGCTCATTGATTAGTATATGAAATTGGATCATTTTATTGTTCGTGAGGGATTCTTTTTCTGTTTTATTTATTGAGTGTCAGAATGTATCACCTGTCAGACATTTTTGTGGAGTTAATCTTGAGTGTTTTTCTTACTTTTTATCAAATGCTATCTATAGTCTTCTAATGAAACACTACTTGTTACAACCAACGATTTCTGTTTATGTGTGTACTTGTGAAGTTACTGCATTCGGAATGAAAGCTGTACATCTGACCTCAAAATGTAAGGATATTAGGTTTTCTTTCTGATAGCCTGGAAGAAGGGGGAAGAATTGTGAGGTTGTAGCATTGTCCTGTTTCTATTAAATAAGTCAGGAAAATTCCTATAATAACAAACCCTGGGGCACGGTTTCCAAAGTCCAGTCCCTGTAGGAGCCTCTCATCTCCCATAGAATTAAAACGAGATTTGTCTCAGCAGTCAGACAATAGAAATTGATGTCTGTTGAAACTCTGAGAATAAATGTAAATGAAACCAAACATGCAGGAGATGACAAAGTAAGTCTTATTTCTAAAAATAAGAAGTTTTCCCCATGGCTGTAGACCTGAGGGCTTTTAATAAGTAATGATGAACAGTTACAGCAACTATAATTTGAATCAGGTAATTTTTCTCTTTTTTATGCCATCAGTGTAATTCATGAAGGTGTAGCATTTTAGAGGATCTTTCTGAGACAGAAAATGTCTATGATAGTCAAGTAGTTATTGATGTAGTTGAGGATTTTATAATTGGGAGAAGAAAATTCTTTTTTTGCACATGCATATTAATTTTCTGTCTGTTGAACTGGAGCCAGAGAAAGGTGAACTCACAGAGCACTTCACCTCCGTTTGTCCTCTCAAGGCTGGGCCCCCCCACCACCTGGTGTGCTCGATACACTGCTGGAATATCCAGTCACCTCCCTGAGGCACTCTTCAAAACACAGTACATGCACAGCACAATATTTTTTTATCTTTTTCCTCTCAGGTCTTTGTCCACAGTTTAATTAATGTACTTATTATACTCTAGTGTAGTACTCTAATTATTTACTAATATGTCTGTCTCCCTTTCTAAACAGTGACTTCCTTAGAACAGGATCTGGGGTGTCCTCGTTTTGTATTTTACATGGGGCTGAGACAGTAGCTGGAACAGAATAGGTCTTTAGTAATTGTTTGTGGGACTGGACTTCTCCATATAATAAAATGGTGCTTTAGAATTTTTTTTCATTATAGCAAAGTGATTTTGTCTTTTATTTTTTTTAAGTGTTTATATTTAATTATTATGGGTATATAATAGTTGTCTATATTTATAGGGTACATGTGATGTTTTGATACAGGCATACAATGGGAATTCATCAAATCAGGGTAATTGGGGTATCCATCACCTCAAGCATTTATCAGTTCTTTGTGTTAGGAACATTCCAGTTTTACTCTTTTAGTTATTTTAAAGTATTACCCTAACTTACTGTTGACTGTAGTCATTTTGTTGTGCTCTCAAATATTGTTCATTCTGTCTAACTATATTTTTGCACCCATTAACCATCCCCTCTTTATTACCCCCCTTTCCACTACCCTTCCCAGCCTCTGCTACCCATCGTTCTACTCTGTCTCTGTGAGATCCATTATTTTGATATTTAGCTCCCACATATGAGTGAGAATATGCGAGATTTGTCTTTCTGTGCTTGGCTTATTTTACTTAACATAATGTTCTCCAGTTCCATCCATGTTGTTGCAAATGGCAGGATTTTATTCTTTTTTATGATTGAATAATATTCTACTGTATATATGTACTACAATTTCTTTATCCATTCATCCATTGATGGACACTTGGGTTGATTCCAAATCTTGGCTGTTGTTAATAGTGCTGCAGTAAACGTGGAAGTGCAGATATCTTTTTGATATACTGATTTCCTTTCTTTGGGATATACCCCTAGCAGTGGGATTACTGGGTCATGTAGATATATTTTTAGTTTTTTGAGGAACCTCCATACTGTTCTCTATGGTGGTGACGCTAATTTACATTCCCATCAGCAGTGTGCAAGGGTTCCCCTTTCTCCACTCCCTTGCCGGCATTTGTTATTGCCTGTCTTTTTGATAAAAGCCAGTTAAAATGGAGTGAGATGATATCTCATTGTAGTTTTGATTTGCATTTCTCTGATGACTAATGATGTTGAGCATTTTTTCATATACCTGTTGGCCATTTGAACGTCTTCTTTTGAGAAATGTCTATTCAGATCTTTTGCCCATTTTTTAATTGGATTATTTGATTTTTTTCCCTATTGAGCTGTTTGAGCTCCTTACATATTCTAGTTATTAATCTCTTATCAGATGTGTAGTTTTCAAATATTTTCTCCCATTCTGTGGGTTGTCTGTTCATTTTGTTGATTGATTCATTTGCTATGTAAAAGCTCTTTAGCTTGATGTCATCCCATTTGTCCAATTTTGCTTTGGTTGCCTGTGCTTTGGGGGTATTATTACTCAAGAAATCATTGCCCAGACCAATGTCCTGAAGCATTTCCCCAGTGTTTTCTTTTAGTAGTTTCATAGCTTCAGGTCTTAGATTTAAGTCTTTAATTCATTTTGATTTGAATTTTAATATGGTGAGAGATAAGGGTCTAGTTTTATTCTTCTGCATATGGATATCCACTTTCCCCAACACCGTTTGTTGAAGAGACTGTCCTTTCTCCCCTGTACGTTCTTGACACCTTTGTCAAAGATAAGTTGACTATAAATGTGTGGATTTGTTTCTGTATTCTCTATTCTGTTCCATGGGTCTATGTGTCTGTTTTTATGCCAGTACCATTCTATTTTCATTACTGCAGCTCTGTAGTATAATTTGAGGTCAGGTAATGTGATTCCTCCAGTTTTGTTCTTTTTGCTCAGGATGGCGTTGGCTATTCTGGGTCTTTTGTGGTTCCATATAAATTTTAGGATTACTTTTCTGTTTCTATGAAGAATGTCATTAGTATTTTGATGGGGATTGCATCGAATCTGTAGATTGCTTTGAGTAGTATGGACATTTTAACAACATTTATTCTTCAAATCCATGATCATGGCATATCTTTTCATTTCTTCATGTCTTCAGTTTTTCACCAATGTTTTATAGTTTTCATTATAGAGATCTTTCCCTTCTTTGGTTAAGTTTATTCCTAGGTATTTTGTTCTATTTGTAGCTATTATAAATGGTATTACTTTCTTATTCTTTCCTCAGATTGCTTACTGTTGACATATAAAAATGCTACTGATTTTTGTATATTGATTTTGTATCCTGTAACTTTACTAAATTTGTTTATCCAATCTAATAGTTTTTCTAGTGTGGAGTCTTTAGGTTTCTTTAGATATAAGATCATATTGTCTATAAACAAGAATAATTTGACTTCTTCCTTTCCAATTTGGATTCCCCTTATTTCTTTCCCTTGTCTGATTGCTCTAGCTGATTTTGTCTTTTAAGACTTAGAAGTATTAGGTTGTTAACACATTAAGTGCCATGTGAATTGTATTTAACTCTTGGTAGTTTTGAGCCCGGAGCCTCGTGAAGCATATGTAATTCACATGTGTCTTCACCTTGGGAGCCACGAGAACTATTTTTCAAGTTGTGTATAACTCACGCACAGAAAATAATAAAAAATAACATTTTTCATTAAATTAGAAAGAATCATTTTGTTTTTGAAGTTTTTATTCTATTTTAGTAATAAAACACCGTGGCATCAAGGAAAACATTTTTTTTCCTAGTGTGGCAGTCAACATGTTAAATATGAAATGTTCAATTTCCTTAAGTACTACGTTTGACAGGTTGATACCTCTCAGATTTCACTTTGAAACTTCTTGTTTTATTTTTATTGTGAATAAAATCCTCAGTATTTCAGATACACGTTTTGGCTTGTGATTATCTTTTAAATTTTTTTTAGAGCAATTTTTGTGAAACCATGGATAAGTCAAAAATTGATGTTATTTTCTAATATTAGTTTTGTTGGAACCAATGCAGCACAGACAGCTCAAAATATCAATGAAGTGTTGGGAAGGATGTGGTTAATGAATGCACATTATGTCCATGGTTTCAGAAGTTCCATTCAGGAGATTTTAATCTTGAAAATGAGCCATGTGGGTGACCTGAGACCAAGGTGGATAATGATGAGCTGAAAGCTGTAATGGAAGCAGATCTGTCTCAACCTATGTGTGAATTAGCAGCAAGGTTGACATTACTATGCCAACAATATTGGACCATTTGAAACAAATGGGCAAGGTAAAGAAGCTGAACACATGGGTTCCACATGAATTAAACGAGCATCAGAAGAGAAATTGTCTTGAAATTTGCCTTTCTTTGTTGTTGACATAGCAGTGAACCATTTCTACACCGTATTGTTATGTGTGATGAAAAATGGATTCTTTTTTACAATCACAAGCATTTGGCACAATGGTTGGAAAAAGATGAAGTGCGGAAACATAGGCCAAAACCGAATATTCATCCAAAAAAGCTAATGGTGTCTGTTTGTTGGTCCAGCACTGGTATTATCCACTACAGCTTCATGAAACCCAGTCAATTACAGTGGATGTCTACTGCAACCAGTTGGATGAAATGATGAATATGCTTGTCATTAAACAGCCAAGATTGGTCAATAGAGAGAGGCCAATCCTCTTGCAAGGCAACACTCAATCGATCACATAAACAACGCTGCTCAAATTATAGAAGCTGGACTTGGAAACTCTCTGTCATCCACCGTATTCACCAGACCTTGCACCTAATGACTCCCACTTCCAGGCTTTTGACCACTTCTTGCTAGGAAAAATATTCAAATCCCAATAAGCTGTGGAAAACGGCTTTCATGGTTTCATCGCCACTTGTTCTCTAGGCTTCTTTGCTGCCTGTATAAACAAGCTACCATTAAGATGGGAAAACTGTGTCGATAGTTTAGGTTCATACTTTGATTAGTTGTACTGCTTGTTCGAGAGGTAATTAACTACACTTTTTTTTTTTTTTTTTTTTTTTTTTTTGAGACAGAGTCTCACTCTGTTGCCCAGGCTAGAGTGAGTGCCGTGGCATTAGCCTAGCTCACAGCAACCTCAAACTCCTGAGCTCAAGCGATCCTCCTGTCTCAGCCTCCCGAGTAGCTGGGACTACAGGCATGCACCACCATGCCCGGCTAATTTTTTCTACATATATATTTTTAGCTGTCCATATAATTTCTTTCTATTTTTAGTAGAGGTGGGGTCTCGCTCTTGCTCAGGCTGGTCTCGAACTCCTGAGCTCAAACGATCCGCCCACCTCGGCCTCCCAGAGTGCTAGGATTACAGGCGTGAGCCACCGCGCCCGGCCTTAACTACACTTTTGATTCGAAATTGAACATTTCATATTTAATGACCTAATAACTCACTCACTATCAGAATTGAAAAAAATTCGTGATAGTACTCCTTATTGTTTTTATGAGTCTAGTGGACTCTTTACTCTTTGCAAAAATACCACTGATACTGATACTGCATCTTAATATTTTACTGTATAAATAACTGTATATTCTGTGTTACAGATTGTGTGACAAAACTGAGGCTCTAAAGTTTGTGGGTAGGAGATCAAAGAAGAAATCAAGATAAGATTCTTCTGTGCTTTGTAAATGTGTGCCTTTAGGCCATCATGAAATGAGATATTGTCTCAGATTGAGTTCCCCTGAGAGAGACAGGGATGCCAGTGCACATGGTTTATTTGGAAGGTGAAGGAAATACGTGAGGGGAGTAGGTAAGTGAGATAGGGAAGCAGCCAATAAAGTGCATTCAGTTAAGAAAGTTACCACTAGGCCATTGGAGCCTAACTTTGCTGGGGACTCCGAGAGCCAGTGTAAGGAACAGGCCTCAGACTTACCCCCCTGGGGGGTGTAGAAGCTGGATTATTTACACATCAGCTCTGGCCAGTCACTAACTGAGAGCCAGTCAGCAGTAGGGTGCTGGCATTGATTGCATCACTCTGGCTGCCATGTGGGTCCCCATCCATGCTCGTGGCCCAGCAGAGGGATGCCGCAGCTGGCCACCAGGGTAAGTCCAGCAGAAAGCACAGAAACAAGGCTAGGAGAGTAGGCATGGGCAGGTGGTGTCAGCTACAGGTATAGCTGTGTGATTGCTTATTTGACATTTCAGTCTCAGTCCTTTGAATCATGAATTACCCAGACAGAGATTATTTAAAACAGATTTAAAAATCAGGGAAAAATACTTAAGCACAATATTTTCTACTGTTTGAACTGGGGTAATTCTTCCTCCAAAAGGGAAGGAAAGTTTGTGAAAGATCATTTTGACTGAGTAGATCTTACTTTTTACAACCCCCTACTTGAACTTTGGTACTTGATTGCTTACTCTGTCTTTGAATTGCTCTAATTATCATGAGGTTCTTCCTTATATTGAGCAGAAATCTGCCTGTGTTCCTGCCTTTATCCTCTTAAGCCCTATTCAAGGAGCAAGGTATCAATGAATGTTCTGTACATTCTCGTGTAAGCTTCAGAACAAGCTTGGCAGGTAGGTATCATCTTCTTCCCTTTTACAGATAAGGTGACTGAGATTCAGAGACTGAGGATTCTAAGTTATTTTAGAGACGAAATGATTTAGCAAAGTCATGGCTGACTCTGCATCTGCAGTGGTTTTTCAGCATGAAAAGGGAAGCCAGTGACGCTCCCTGCTGTACAGAGAATCTTCATCTCCCTGAATCCAAACTGTTCCTTGAAATAGAGTAGAAGGTAGGGAAAGAAAGGTTTTCTTGTCATATGCATACCTGTTTCCTCTCCCCTCTTAGTTGGAAATGTCACTAAACTTTAAGTAGGAGTTCTCATGGCATCTGGTTAATTGTAATCTATTAAGTGGGTCTCTTTGGTCTGTAGTGGTCATTGAGTGTGAATAGGGAAATCAGATGATGTGCACACTGCACGTATACATGTTAGGTCTCTCTGCATCACACAGAGTAAGGACTCAATGAATATTTGTTGACTTTTGAAGCATCACATGGGCCTTTGAAGTAGGGAGGTTGGGAGGGCCGGTATCTGTGGAGTGCCACACACAGCCTGCACCTAGCTACAGGGGTCCTGAGGCTGGGTTGGAATAAAGCAGCATAGCTAGAAGGTAGTAACTAATGATCCCTGATCAAAAGAGGGAGGCAGGGTCACAGATAAAAGCTGAGGGAGTGTTAAGGATGAAGGGCAAAACTGCAAGTGGAATGCCTAGGAGGAAGGTCAGAAACCAGCAGGAATTAGAATGAAGACTAGATTCCAACTCAGGGAGCAATTCTGGGCAAGTGACATAGGACTGAGGTTGTACAGTGAGGTGTAACATGATCAAACCCTCCATCCTGCCTTTCCACTTCCAGATTTATGCCCTAGAGAATCGTTGGAACAGGTGCATAAAGAGAAGTGCAGAGAGACACTACCATTTAACTTTTAAGGATGCAGATACAAGTATCAAAAATACAAATGCATCCATGGGATTGATAAACACTAAATTCAGGATAGTGCTTTGAACCTATTTTTCTTGTTAAAGCATGATTTTGAATAGGACTACCAATTTGGAAGTCATCTTTAGAGATGACACTGTCCAGAATCGTGTTCTCAGTTAACAGACAGGGGTGTTATATGTTTGTGTTATTAGCTTATATGGCACGGAAAGAAATATAGGGCTAGGAAGATGTAAAGAGAACATCAGGTCTCTACTTGTGTAACTGGCGAAGCCAAGACGCAAGGGTGGAAGTTCCAGGTTGCTAGTGATAGGACTGGGAATAGAAATCAGGTTTTTCTGACTGCCAGTCCAGCACTCTGTCTACAACACCATGTACCCTCTCCTAATGAACGATCTTCTCTGTAAATTTGTGTCACCGGGATTGTCCAATATTAGAGAGCACTTTGGAGAACTCCAGTGCTTTAAGTTTGCACACATCACCAAGCCTTCCATGTATTTTCTTCTGTGAAAATATGAGGGTCTGCCCACATTTCTTTTTTTCTTTCCAAATTTTTTATGAGTGTGCCCCAACTTTATATAGATCATTTGTTCCTGTAAAACCTTGGTAGGAAAAATTCTTAAAAGTTGTCAATAATTAATTTCAGTGGGGAACATTTTAGTGGTCCAGAGCCCCCAACCTGGCATCCATTTATGCTGTCACAACACGAAATTCCTTAAAATTTGACATACTTGCTTCAAAAATTAGCATAGTTAACGTTCGCTGTGACATGGCTCTTTATGTGCTTTTGTAGAGCCTTTTTGTAACCATTGCACACCATGAGTTTAAGACCACAGTCAAAAGCAAGAAACATCATATTTCTGTAGCAAAACACCAATGTTTCTTAAGTTCTGTTTGATGGGAAAGTAATCAAACAGACACAATAAATCACTGAAAACAATTTTTGTAGGTTTAATGCTTGAAATTACCAGAGTTGCAAACTAGCCAACCCCAAGTACTCTGAGATGAGAACTCCTATGCAGTATGCTCCAGCTGTCAGGCCACCATGACGTCCACTGGTGACTCTTGTCCTGTGGTGCTCAGCTACCCTTCCAGTGATTGGTAGCCAAATAGTTGTTAAATGCTAAGAAATGTCACATACCGAAAATAGGGGTATTGAAAGAAACTGAGATCTCTTGATTCAAGTGGGAGTATGGGTGTATTTGATGAGGAAACAGACACTGTGGTGTGTGCGTTCGTGTGTATGTTTGTGTGTGGGAGAGGTTAAAGGGAAAAAGAGAAAAGAAAACCAATGTGTTAGAATTTCTTAAAGATGCATGGGCAAGTCACCCCCACTCTCCCATTCCCCTGCCTGTCCTTATCTCTGAGACGAGGCACTTACATGTGATCTCATTCACAGCCACAGAGCTTTGACTTACTGCAAGCTTCTGTGCCTTGTGGCACAGAATGAGAGACTGATAGATTGCTTGGCTCGCTTGTCATCAGTGGTTAGTGATGTCCAATGTCCTATTTGTAGATCGTAAAAAAGAAAATGAATCGGAGGTACAGTTTGTTAGAGCTCAAAAAAAGTGGCAAAATTTGGATTGTCAAGGATCATCCTTTAGTATTCTTTAGTCTTCTCCTGTCCCAGGTGTGCTTAAAACTTAGGTGACTGCTCCTAGCCGAAGAAATCATCCCTTACCTGGCTCTGCCTGGATATGCTGAAATATATTATTGGGACACTTCTGTTACCTTCAGTGTAATACTACTGTAATGCCTAAAATGGTTTGGGTGTAATTCTGTCTGTAGTTGAGGAATGAGGTAGATGGTCTACATAATTTGATTTATAGTAATTTTCAGAACGTGAAACATACAAAAGGAAAAACAAAACTTGCTTCAGATAATTTCAGAGTAAAAAATACCTATTTCATGAGGACAAGGGAGAAGCTGATGTGTTGCCTGTCGTCAGACATGCTGGTCCTGAAGTGCATTCAGATGTCTCCTCCTCTTTTCTCCCTTGTGTCAGCAGATGGCGTCTTGCTGTTTCCGATCTCTCTTCTGCTTGCTGTGCCTTTTTATTCCTTTCCTCCCTCCTGTCCCCCACACCCTTGGCAAACATTTGTCACGAGGATGGATGCTGTTATAAAAAAGCCTCCCTGTGACATGCTGTCTTTTCGAAGGACAAGAAGGAAAAGGAGGAAACAGGTTTTCATTGCTTAAGGCACATTACAACTGGCTCGTTTTCTCTAACACATTTACTAGACAAGCACTTGTTTTCTTTTAGAAGTGGATCTGGTATTTAATTTTAACAGTTAAATTTGCCTCTATGTTTTTGTTGTTGTTTTGCATGTAGATGATTCTTGTTTCTCTTTCAGGTTAAATGGGCACCTTTTGTTAATTTTACCCTTTTTTTTAATATAAAGGTATTTTCTAAAGATAAATACTTTGATGTATAGATAAAGTAGATTTAAATAGATTTGTATTTTTGAGAGTGAAACCGATAAGGCAGTGATTTGGGCTAGTCACCTTGTGACAGACGCATAAAGTAATTTACAACAGTATAAGTAAAACATACTGCCTGGGACAATAGTAGGTGCTCAGTAAATTTGAATGTGTATCCACGTGCCCTCCCAGGACAGACACACACACACACACACACACACACACAGTGTACGTACAGCACGCTAGGCACTAGAAGAAAGACAAAACCACACAAGTCCTAGGCTGATATTGCTTAAAGAAGAAATAAAACCACATAAGGTAGAAAATGATGACACTATTGGAGCAGCAGAGATGGAGTGCTGGAAGTTGATTTCTTTCTCCCAGAGATGCCTCTTAGGCCAGGGTATGGTTTATGGAAGATTTTAATGCAAAAAGGGGCAGTTGTGCAGAAAGCAGAACAGTGGGTAAGGCTTGAATGGGTGAAGATGGAGGTGAGACAGGCAGAGGAATATTTTAAAAGATTTTTATTTGTCTTTACAAGAGCTACTTTATTGTGGTACAGTGGAATTTTCTAGTCAGAGGCTGAGATTGGAGGTGAATATTCCTACTGGTCTGTGAGTAGTTTTTGAATAGACTTGCCAGGTGCTTGTATGGGCTCTTGGATGGCTTACTCTCTTTGGTCCAAATGTGGTAGCTGTCATGTTGGAAGTGAGAAAATAGCTTGGCAGCAACTTCACCAGGGCTCCAACTTCAGTAGTTCATAGTAGAGTGTTGGGTGTATTTCCCATGGATATGGAGTAGGGGGAAATTAACTTGGTAACCATCTCTAAAGATAGGTCAGCAAGAAGCTTTTCAGCTTAATGGTGAAATAATCACATATGAAATAGCTCTCTAATTTTTTTCATATACAGCCTTTTAAAAATACTTTGAAGTAGATAGGGAATAAGAGAATCAAGCCCTAGTAAGCCATCCAAAAATTATATAGAATGTTTTATGTTTGTTGGACATTGTATCATCCAAATTCAAGTGTAGACCTTAGTCTACAGTCTATAAAGTGAACCTCCATTGGCACAAAAATCTGCTCAGACTAGTAAACCAATAAGTAATGGAATAAGGTTTATACTCTCCATTCGTGAGTTGGAAATCATCACAATGAGGAAAACACTAATACCCACAAACAGTAATGTAGCGGAGTCCTTAAGTAAGGGCCATATAACTGCAGTGTCCTGAGTTTCCTCAAATATTAAGAATGGTTTGAGTGCGGCTGAGTTGTGGTTTTCACCCCCAGCCTTTCGTCAACCACAGCTTAGCTCTGCTGCTCCACGGAGAACCTTCAGGAGCTGGAGAAGGTTGCCACCCTGCTTGGGGTCCAAGGGTGCAGACCTCATCTAGTCTACATCTATAAAGTAGAGGATGGATTTCTGTGTAGAAAGACATTGAGTAGAAATTGCATCCCACCACAGTCACTGCATTTGCCTTGGTGTATACATTTGGCATGTCTTACAGAAGTGAAGTTCCAGTGACCTCACTATTGATGCGTTAGCCAGGAAAGGGCTGATCTCTCCTCCTCCTCTCATTCACTTTCAAATGCCTCCCCATCTCTTACACTGTTTAAGTGGGAAATTTGGAGGCATTTATTTTTCCTCAGGTTCAGCAACCCCATTTTGATTGTCAGCCAAAGTTAGAAGGTGCAGTGATACGACCTCTGACGGGTTAGATTGCTGGTCCTATCAGTCACTAAGATCAGTACTATCTGAAGACTTCTGTTTACTCACCAGTGATATTAGGCTCATAAGATCTGTTTGACTAGAGAACATAGATTCTTAACCTGGAGTCCACAGAAGGTCTTCCTTAAAACTATATATGTAGTTAAGTGTTTCTGGGACCCTTATCATTTTTTTGGATTTTCAGAGGGAATTTCCCCCTCCCCCAAATTAAGAAATCTCTGCCTTAGAAGTTATTGTGAAGTTGATAAGAGTTAATAGAAAATGCTGTAATGTGAATGCTGTAATGTGAAAAGTGGCATTATTTCAAGTAGATTATAATTATTCCCTACTTAGACCATTTAATTTATCTTTAAACTCTTTTGGAACTCCCTGACAAAGAAATTCATTTTTACAAAATCTTCCCCCCCTCCCTACATCCTCCCATCTCTCCCTTCTTTCCAGTTGCAGAAGATCAAGAATAGAAACTTGAGTACCATTTTCTAGGCTTTAACAGTTATCAAACCTTTAGTTCTATCCCAGGTATATTTTCCCTGTTGTTCACATGTTCCCAGCTTCTGCTGATGCTTTGTTATTTGAAACTGACTTTGATTTCCATAATATTCTTCTGGTTGCTTTTGCCTTAGTGTCATTTCAGCCCTGTTTCTTTATTTATGGAGAAAAGATGAATTTTCTTTTATCAGTAAGACTAACTTATTAATTCAATCCTGCGAAAGAGGCACCTTCAGTTACTTACCCCTGATTTAAACTTATTAAATGTTCTTTTGAATATGAGCTTATCTTTTGTGGTCATAACCAGAAAGTGGAAAAACAATCTAGTAAAGAAATCTAGATTTTTTTCATAAGTCTCTTGCATTCTAAGCCAGATATAGTTTATCAGCCTTTTGGATTGTCTATTACTGTATAACATACCATCTTAAAATTTATTGGATTAACGTAACTATCATTTTATTTGCTTGTAAGTCTGAGTCTGAGCTGGGGCTCAGCTAGGTGTTGGTTCTGCTGGTCTCTCTGATTATCTACAGTGGCTTCCAGTAAGATAGAGGCTGGGGCTGAAATATCCAAGACAGTTTACTCACATGTCCAGTGCCTTGATGGGGACAGCTGAGAGCTTTTGTGTGGTTTAGTCTTCTTCATAGGGCAGCTGAATATCATTAGCTATTCTGAGAGGACAAGCCCCAGTATGCAAGCACTTACCAAGCTTATGCTTGCATCATGCTTGCTAATGTCCCATTGGTCCAGCCCAGAGTTGGTATGGGAGGGCATGACACATGGGTGGGGTTACCAGAGAGCATGGTGCATTAGGGACCACCAAAATAATATGCCACGCTACCATATGAAAGTAACTCATGAAATATTTTTATTGAATGGGCGACTTAAATTTTCAGTGTAGTATAATTCACATTTCTTCCCTGACACAGCTACTTTTTAAGGTTAATATGCATTCAAATGATCCCTTTATTTATTTATATATTCATTTATTTAGATAATCTAGTTTTTTTCCAGTGTCGTCAATCCATATGCATTACTTAAAATTTGTTTGAAATTTGAAAGTACAGAATTTTTATGTAATTCCAGCCTTTTTAACTTCTGTGGTTAGAGAAGGTATTCTATTTTTTGCAAATATCTATATGTTTTACCTAAATGGTAACTCCTAAGTATTCTTCCCTTTTACTTACAGCCTGTCTGAGCGCTAAGACTGTGGAAAATAAAGTTTGTGTTTTGTTCTAGGAAGCTCAGGTGTAGAAATCTAAATTAGACAACAGATGAAAAAAGTTTGAGGTGATTGAGTGGAGGGTGTGATTTTTGTTATAAAAGTATGTTTCTATATATTTAAGAATTTCATTTTGGATTAGAGGCTACCAAAAAAAGAATATATTTAAGAATTCGTTAACTCACCATTGATTACTTGACATAGTAGGGAAAGGATGGTAAAAGGTGAAATAGAATCTTTTAATTTTTTTTTTAGTTTAGAATTTATTTTTATTTATTTATTTTTTTAAATTGAGAAAGAATCTTGCTCTGTTGCCTGGGCTTGAGTGCCATGCCTAGCTCACTGCATCCTCAAATTCCTGAGCTCAAGCAATCCTCCTGCCTCAGCTTCCTGAGTAGCTGGGACTACAGGTGCATGCCACCATGCCTGGCTAATTTTTTCTATTTTTAGTAGAGACAGGGTCTCGCTCTTGCTCAGGCAGGTCTCAAACTCCTGACCTCAAGCAATCCTCCCGCCTCTGCCTCCCAGAGTGCTAGGATTACAGGCGTGAGCCACCACACCCAGTCTGTTTAGGATATTTTTTAAAGTTCTAGGAGTTGCTGTCATTTGAGGACAATCATAAGCAAATAATAAAAACAGCGCATCAATGGTTTTAAAATATTTCAAGGAAATCATTGGCTATGACACAGCTGTTCTGGAGTCAGTCTTCCACAGATTGATAAACATCGAGTCATTTTTCCAGGGTGAGTAATAGCCTTTCTCTTAGTTTGAAATATTTAAGGAACATTTTAATTTATGAGAAAGGTCTGATGGATGATTAAAATCACAGAACACTGAAGCGCTTCAGCACAGTACTCCTGAGTGTGCTTAAGTAAAGAACTTCCCAAGCTTGGCCATGCATGCAGATCTCCAGGGATCTGGTTGAAATGCAGATTCTGATTGAGTAGCTCTAGGATGGAGCCTGAGGTTCCTCATTGCTGATGGGCACCCAGGTGGTGCAGGTGCTGCTGTTCTACCAGCAAGACTTTAGAGTTGGTAACCCTCCTGGAGTCTTTATCATGGGCAGGCCTCTGGGGTGAGCCCGCTCCGTCCCCTCACTCACTGGTATGTGCCTTTCACTTTTGTCATCATTTTCCACCAGGACAAATGGAAAGTCTTTCAGTGTCTTTTCACACATTCTCAAGCCGTTCATCTCACATTTAGGAAATATATATTAATTTAAAACCATCTTCTTTGGGATATGGCATTAAGTCATTTGTATAAATCTGGCCTTTGTTAATAGCTATAATTTGGAAACAAAAAAAGTTCTTTGGTTTATATCAAATCGATTTGCCCATCAGAGATTTCTTCTCAAGACCCCCGTATCTGGGTATGACAAGACATCTGCCTGTATCAGTTTCTCTTTCAAAGCCAAGGTATATGGAGGGCCAACGTTTGCCAAGTGCTAGCCTAATGGAAATGGGATCAGGTGTATTCATCAGCATAACTGCATGGCTGCCCAAATCACCCTCAGGACTTCCTCTGAACTGGGGTACCAGGAGGTGTGGCCATCCTTCCTTCACTCTGGTGGATTCGTTTCTCTGGGACTCCGTTTCTTATATCGAGTTCAAACATATTTCTAGAAGTACTGAAGACTAACCTGCTGTCAAAAACCAAAATTATAACAAATTTAGTTTAAAGATTAGCTTTTATTTACTATTCTAGAATCGGGCAACACCTCGTTCTATAAAATAGAATAAAATAGAGGAAGTATTTCTATGAGCAGAGGAGGTTGGCTTTATAGGCAGAAAAAGCTGAAGGAAGCAGAAACAGTGAACAAGAAGCAGATTAGTCATTTCAAAGTTACTTTGCTTTTAAAGGTTAAAGCTGAGGGGACTTCCTTATCATGCTAAAACTGGCCTGTTTGGGGATTGGGCTGTCATCTCTCTCTCTCCCCCCTGATTTCTTGGAACAACTTAGTTTCAGGCAGTGGCTTGATACTCAGCATGAGTAATTCCATTTTGATTTGGTCTATTGGGCCCAGTGCAGGAGCTCATCCAAACCAGTGGCCTCCTATAAATTTTATGTACCACTGCGTTATTTTTTAATGCAGACTCTTCACAGTATATTCTTTTCTTCCAAATTTCCTCTTTATGGGGGTGGGAGGGGAAGCATTGTAAATACAGCCCCTATATAAATATTAATACATATAGCTCGTCCAAATGGACCTGCCAAAAAACAAGGATTTTTTACTTAGAAAATGTTTTTAATTGAAAAATTAAGTACTGATCTTCACCTGAGAAGGCGCTGCCGTGATCTACCGTTAGTGGAACTCATGCTTGAACAGGTTTGCCCACAGAGGCAGGTAACAGGAGTGAGGGCTTTGGAGTCAGTCAGACTTGGATTTGAATCTGAGCTCTGCCATTACTAGCTGCATGGCCTTAGGCTGAACCTGATTTAAATTTTTCTGAATCAAATTAAATCTGGTGCAGGTTCCCACTTTCAGGTTGTAAGGGAAGTTCGCTCTCAGTCATTGCTGGGATCCCTCACCCCCCAGAAGGGAAGAGGAACCACTGACCCTCCGCCAATTGTGGTCGCTGCTGTTCGCTGTTCATGTACCTGGCCCAGTCCGTCCCCTGTGGTCCACTCAAGAGGGAGCCTCTAAGTGCTTTGCGAGGGGGGGTTTCGCAGAGTACAGCCCCTGTGTTCCTGTGGTCTCCACAGAAACCCTGACATCTTCGCCTGAAATCCTGTCTCCAGCAGGTGTGTGAATGGGTTGGGGCTTTGCTCTTCCTGGGACGCTAACCTTTTGCCCTCCCAGTTTTTGGGAAATGAGCCCCAGGAGTTGAGTCACTCCCTGCTTTGTTCCCACAGGCCCACAACCTCCACACTCACCTCTCTGGGAGGCTCCAGCACCTAATTCCCTCGGTCTCCGCCTCCAGAACACAGAGGTCTCAAGTTAGTTCACCCTATGCCTGGAGAACGGCTTCTTTTTTTCCTGAAACAACAACAACAAAAATTTGTATACAGCTGCAACTAACATTTATTACATGCTTATTACTTGGAGTCAGATACTATTCTAGAAGACCATTAAGTATCTTCACTTTAATTAACATAACAACCTTGGATGATATTATTCCCATTCCTATAGGGAAATACTGGCTCAAAGGGTTTGATGGTGAGCCTATAGCTAGTGAGTGGAAGAATCTGAATTTGAACTTACATCTCTTTCGTTCCTAAACCACGGAAACCCGGTTGCTGAGTTCTCACTTTGCCAATACCTGTTGCATTGTGGGCGTATTTCTTAAATATATGTCTTTTATCTGAGAAAATCATAAGGTAGTTGCGTTCCAGAGTATCCTTCCATCTAAAAAATCTGTGCTTCTACTCAAATGCTGTTTTACTTCCATCTTTTTAAGTGAGAAAACTGGTTTTCAAACGGGGGAGATACGCAGTGCCCATTGTTAGGAATCCGTGCTCAAACACTCTGGTGTGCAGAAGGGGCTTGCAAATACTTGAAAGACCTGGTGATGACGATCTTTGAAAAATCATGCAGTGCTTAGAAGGGATCGGATACAAGAGAAAAACAACCTTTGTCCAAATTTTAAATAAAATTAGAGATTCTGGAAGCCATCTTGATGCTCTGGCTATTGTCTGTCAGTGAAATCTTAAAACATATAGTTAAATGGATGAATGACTTCTGAACTTTTAGAAATTATATTAGAGTTTAGTAGGTCCAACATGAGTTCATGTATCAAGGGCATGTTGTTGACATATTTTGCCTTGATTTTACCAAAGCACATAACCAAGAATTCTGTGAAGATGGTGATGTATTGACTATATTTGTGGTCTCCCCCTTTTTAATCTAACTTTAGATTCTCACCTCTACTGTATACCTGTTAGAAGAGAATTTCCAAGGAGAGGGCCCAGGAACACATGTATTAAAAAAATCTCACAGGTCTACTGCAGCCAATCCATAGACTGGTGTTTAAGAAACACAGAAGTTTTCAAACTTTTAGGGGACAGTGAGTCCTTTCATAAACTGAAATCTTTTTTTTTTTTTTTTTTTTTTTTGAGACAGAGTCTCACTTTGTTGCCCAGGCTAGAGTGAGTGCCGTGGCGTCAGCCTAGCTCACAGCAACCTCAAACTCCTGGGCTCAAGCGATCCTCCTGCCTCAGCCTCCCGAGTAGCTGGGACTACAGGCATGCGCCACTATGCCCGGCTAATTTTTCTATATATATATTTTTAGTTGTCCATATAATTTCTTTCTATTTTTAGTAGAGACGGGGTCTCTCTCTTGCTCAGGCTGGTCTCGAACTCCTGACCTTGAGCGATCCACCCGCCTCGGCCTCCCAGAGTGCTAGGATTACAGGCGTGAGCCACCGCGCCCGGCCCCATAAACTGAAATCTTATATGAAACTCTACCATATAAAACAGATGAAGTGCTATCTTACTAGTGTAAGTTTTTTGAAGTTTATAATGTTTATTTACCACATTGTCATTAACATCGAGGCTGTTATGAAGATGTAAAAAATGTTAAGTTAGGTGTTAACTGTATAACAGCTGTATTCACATCATCTTTTGTGTTTAATAAAACTACACTTTGCTGTAGTATTTTAAAATTCATAGTATTTTAAAAGTCTGTTCTAATAGATAATTGTTTGCAAATCATAACAGTTTTTTTGTTTTTAAATAACTTGCCTAGGATCCCAGCATACTTCTCAGTTCAACCAATCTAAGGTAGGGAATATTTGTTTCAATGCTGTAACCCTGTAACTAAACTTAGGAAACAGTTGCTCACATTCCTTATCATAAATCTGGTCATACAGGAAACATCTAATTCTTAGAATAAATATTTACCTTCTCTCAAGTAGGATGTTATCACAAAGGATTTTTTACAGTGCCATGAAAACAAGGCCATACAGGTGCCCCTGAGCCTTGCCTGGCATTTAATCGAAGCCCACGTTCAGGTGTGGTTTTGCATTTGTGTGCTTGCTTGAACAACTTCAGGAGAGCAGGCTGTGCATGCAGGTATTTTTCACAAGACCCAGTCGGAGCTACAGCTTCTGTCACCAGCGTCACACTTACTAGAAGTTCATGTATGAGCACAGAGCAGGCAGAACAGCCTCCTGTGAGGGCTGCAAGGTTGCCTGGCCCGGGGACAGGTTCATTTGGCACACATCACATCAATGGGCAGAGGTCTGCAGTGCATGAAAAGTTTGCAAATCAGTTCCGGGTGTTTTCTCAAATTATAGCTTAAAAATGTCTAAAATATATTTGAACATCAGAAACAGATGTGTGTGGTATCCTTGGAGCACTTCCATAGGAGTCTTTTAAAAAACAGTCTAACTGGATGCCTGATATTTATTAGGAAAAATATTTGGTTCCCTGTGGAATGTAGAGATGAAGTTGGGGACAACTGGTGATGCAGGTGAGAAAAATAACTACAGTTCAGAACGTGAGTTTGTGTACAAAAAGAAAGAACAAAGTACCTTTTAGTACAAATGACCTCTTCTGGCCAGAAAGTCAGGGAACATTTCCTGGAAGAGAAAGTGTTGGGGGAGGACTTTGGGAACACAGAGGACTAGGATATAAGAATGTCGGGGGCCGGGCATGGTGGCTCACGCCTGTAATCCTAGCACTCTGGGAGGCCAAGGCGGGTGGATCGCTCAAGGTCAGGAGTTCGAGACCAGCATGAGCAAGAGTGAGACCCCGTCTCTACTAAAAATAGAAAGAAATTATCTGACCAACTAAATTATATATATACAAAAAATTAGCCGGGCATGGTGGCGCATGCCTGTAGTCCCAGCTACTTGGGAAGCTGAGGCAGTAGGATCGCTTAAGCCCAGGAGTTTGAGGTTGCTGTGAGCTAGGCTGACGCCACGGCACTCACTAGAGTTGTTGCCCAGGCAACAAAGTGAGACTCTTATCTCCAAAAAAAAAAAAAAAGAATGTCAGGGAGAAGAAAAGGAGATTGTTCTAGGGCACGTTAGCTTTTGAGAGAGTGTAATTTCAGAGAAAATAATCTAGATATCACTACCTTCTTAAACAGATAACCTTCATTAAACATATTAGCTCTACCATATGTGCATTTGAAAATACCCATTAATAAGCTCAAAAAAAGACCATTCTCGCTGGGCATAGTGGCTCATACCTGTAATCCTAGCACTCTGGGAGGATGAGGCAGGAGGATCACTTGAGCCCCAGGAGTTTGGGGTTCCAGAGAGCTATGATCATGGTACTGCATTCTAGCCGGGGCAACAGAGGGAGACTCTGTCCCCCACGCTCCCAAAAAAAATTAAAAAAAAAAAAAAGACCTTTCTCTACATTCTACTATTTAAACAGATAGGTTTCTTTCATAGTTAATACTGTCTTACAGTGATTTACTTGATCAGATTTAGACTTTTGAGTCATACTTTGCCCAACTTGGCTGCCCCTTTGATACTTACATGCATCATAAGTTTGCCCTAAACCTAGCATTTGCAAGAGTTGCAGCCACTCATTCATTCATTTGTTCGCCCACGCTGGCAATATTGAGCAGTTATTTATGTGCCAGGTCCTGTAGAGTTCCAGGTACCCAACAGTGAACAAGTCAGAACTGGAGAGGTGAATCGGATGCCTGGAAACCACCTGAAGTTCTTATCATTAAATTGTATTTAAAAAGATAACAATGCAGCTTTCCCTACAAACTGATAACAGCATAAAGTGTACACCTCCCAGAAGCTTTTACATTTTAACAGGATCAAAGCTTTGCCTAGAACTGCTCTGAGTGTGAATTGTGGTTTGAGTCTTGGGACTTTTCCAGCCCTATAAAATTATATAGCTTTTTAAGCAGCAGGGTTGGTACTGTTCTCTCTGTACTTTAAGGTGTGGGGGACTGGCTCTGATAATATTCCTTTCAGGAAAGTAGCTTAAAGAAAACTCTACTGCACAGGGAAAATGAATTAGATATACTGTGACTGAAACGAGCTCTTGTTACTTGTGTCTTTTTGAGGGGCAGGACAGCAGAGCATGGAGCAGGGGAGAACAGCATAGTGCAAATGCGCAAACAGCCTGGCTGCCTGGCTCCTGGTCCTTGGGCAAGTCACTTAACCTCTCTATGCATCTGTAAAATAGGCTTGATCATGATAATAGTGCCCACTTCAGAGGATTGTTGTGAGGGTCAAATAAATCAATATAGACAGAGCATTTGGAATTGTGCCTGCCATAGAGAAAGCATTCTATTAAAATTAGCTATTATTTCTTTTAGCTGTGCATTTTGCCAGTTAGTCAGTTTTCTGAGAGTATACAGTAGATCTAAGGGAAGAGTGGATGGGAAGCTAGATCAAATGAGAGTGGTTAACTCCGTCTCCCCTTTTCATTCCCCACCCTCCTGCCCCACAGACCCCAGAATGATCTGTTTTGTAAGGCTGTAACATCCTATTTAAATGTATGACCTTGAAAAATCCTGATTAAGTAGTTCTGGGCAAAGCTCTAATGGCTGGAAAATAAATCAGGCCTCCCACACATACCTGCTCAGCCAAGAATTTGTTTGCCCCAGAAACTGGGTGGGCGGGAATGGAAGCAAGCACACGCCCAGGCTGTGTGAACTCTCTGTTCTTGCTGGAGACTGCAGTGTCACCCTTCTCCGCAGCCCGCCACTGACTTCTGGTCATTTCTTTTCATTCTTAATTGTAGACAAACACATATTTTCATTTTTTTAAAAAATGCTTTTTCTCTCTTTTCCCCAACTCCAAGGACTGCCCCTGATTGCCTGTTGGTTTGTTTCCCAAAGTTTGGCTCTTTATTTGCCCCTTGGTATTAACACTTGTGCAAATTTCTGCCATGCCTGGGAGGACAACATACAATGTACTGTGATGAACTATAAGGCTGCCTACAGGGTTCCTGAATTTCAGGGTCTGCAACAAGGCTCTCCGGAAATGTCCCTGAGTGCTCTGTTGGTTCTTGTAGCCAGGAATAGAGACCTCTTGCCTTTGCACCGGGGCGTGTCACAGGTACTGGCTCTTGGCCATGGTCTTAACCCTCTCCCAGTCCTGTGGGCCAGGTGCGGCTGCAGGGCATCTCCTGGTCGCCTCCTGGGGAGATTTCTGGGGGGGCTTCAACACAGTACTTCAAAGAGGGGCTTGTGTTCCTGTTGCTGTGAAGTGGCTGCATTGGGCCATGTGTGTCTGTCTGACATTTAGTTATTGGTTCCTGCGTTGTTTTAATGTTTTTCTTGTTAGCCTAGTTGACATTGAATCCTGTTGTCCTAGTTAAGTCATCTCCTTAGGGCAGGTGTGTATTTCTTTTCTTGTGGGAGGTGGTTTGGAATAGGGTGGGAAGAGGGCTCTGCAGGTCCAGAAGCCCCCTGGTGGAGCTGAGCTTAGAAAGTTACTCACCCTCTCTGAACCTGTATCTTCGCACCTGCCCCATCACTTCCCTTCCCGCCACAAGCTACTGTAAAAGTGAATGCGAACCTGCCAGGACGCTGAGCTCTCAAAAACGGCTCTTTTTCCTCTGTCTCCTCGGATCGTGGACTGTAGGCTTATTACAGGGATAATAGGTGTTGGGTAAATTCTTTCCAATAAGTTAACCAGGCTTCCACATAAGGGACTGGGATTTGGGGGCCTTTGCCCTGTAGTCAGAATCCAGATGGGTCTTCCCGGGGAGCAGCATCCTTCTTCATGGCTGACTGAGGAGTTTGGGTGGCAGCAAAAATTCACTTTGAATTTTACCACTTTATTTCCCCTCTAGTTTGGTCAAATATAGGGAAGAACTGGCAAAACTTAAAGAAAAAAAAAAAAAAGATTTTGTTTTGAAAATTAGACCCTATATACAAACAGCCGCAAATCAAGAGTAACTGCCAGACATCACGTTCCTCAGTGTGTTTGCTGCTGATCCTGCTGCAGCCTGCCTGGTCAGGTGTTGCTGTTTGCAGGGCTTTACAGGAGTATCGTCCAACTTGAAGCACATCCATATTCTGTATCAGTCAACCTGGGCCACTTCTTGCTGCTACTTTAAAACTTGTAAGATAAAAAGAAATCAATATGATAAAATCTACATTTGGCCAATTGGCTATACCTGCCTTTCTCCATTTCACAAATGTAGCAATTTTAAAGAAAAGATCTGCTAAAGTAAGTTTGAGATCTGATTTATGAATTAGGCCAAAAGACTTCTGCTAATGCTTCTGAAATATATATCTTGAAGCTATTAAAAAAAATGCCTGAGAATAAAGACCTTCATTAAGTCCTCGGACACTATGACATTCTCATTATGAAGAAGGTCCACTGTGTTTCCCTCTGTAATAACAAAAGGAAACAGGACTGGCAGTTCATATGCAAATGGACTTGCCACCCACGGTGTGGAGGCTGCAGCCCCCGTTGTCAGGCCTTGTCCTGTGACGTCTGCGTTGGCCTCAGCACCTGAAGAGCCCAGAAACCCTTCTGTTGCCCCCACAGGGCAGTAGCCCAGAGAAGCAAGTGGGACCAAAGGGACCAGGCTGTTGGGAGAGGTAAGGGTGGGGATGTGTTGATGGTCCTGTGAGAGGGAGGGCTGGGAGAGAGCAGGGACGGGTGGGACGGGCTTGTGCCGGAGTGGGTCCCCATGCAGAAGCCTAGCCAGGCTCTATGGACTCAGGTGTGGGTTCACGTGTGCATGGGAAAGGTGCAGGTGTGGTTTATGGAAATCCTTCTGAACAGTAATTATCGTTACTAGCAGTGGCTCTGTAGTTCCCAGAGGTATTCACCTGTATGCCACGCCCCTGAAAAGTCTCAGTCAGAATGGCCCTTCACAGAAGTGACCACAGAGCATATACATGTAACATTTTAAGAATTGCCACTGGTGGGGTAAAAAAGCAGATTAACTTGGGGGTTAGAGTCTAAGAAAAAAGAGAACAATGGTAAAATAAAATTTCTCTTGTTTGTACTAACTTGTCATAACGGTAAAGGCTTGCATGAATTAGGGAAAGTTTAAAGATACTTCACTTTGGGTATGCAGAGTTCTAACATAAAGGCTTGCAAAGTGTTGCTGGGCTGTTTTGTCAGTAGAGGCCCCTGTACGTGCTTTAATAATATATATAGCACTTCTTCCAAACTTCAGGGAGATGCCATGGACACATTTTCTGCAGGCTTCCTAGTAACTGTGAAAGATGGTTTGTTTTTTATATACAAACTTACAGGGAAATTACTTGTACTATTGAATACTTTATGTGTACTTATATGTAGCAATAAAAGCAAAATATTGGGACTATTTCTAAACAGTCAGCTATAACAATACATTATAAACATATATAAAGTGATAAACCTTATTGAAGGCCACAGTAATTCATGTCTTTCTGTGTACAATAAGTTCCTTCAAAGTAACTTCCTTCTGAGTATCAGAATTCCTTCTGCAATATACATAACATAACTTACGCCTCATCATCTCTTGTCTTCACCTTCCTCCTCTCCTCTTCCTTCCTTCCATCCATCATCCAGTGCATGCTTTGTCCAAGTCACAGCACTGTGGATACACAGATAAACAGCACATAATTCTGCCCTCAAACACGTGACAGTCTCGGGGTTTGCAGCAGAGGGAAATGGTGCGGGGAGGATGTACGCCAAGGCTACCTGGACGAGGAGCAGGCTCCCCACTCTGCTTGGAGGGCAGAGAGCACAAGATTCACAGAGGAGGTTGGGTTGAAGCTGTTTTCAAGTCTGAAGGGATGGCCTGGAACTGAAAAAGCATTCTAGGCACAGTACCTGTGATGCACATAGTTGTGGAGTTGTCTTTGGGGAGTGGCAGGCAGCCTGGCGTGTTTGTGATCTACAGTGCTGGAGAGGAACAGAGTGGCAGGGGGACGCTATCTCAGTAATGAGAGGAGCTCATTACTTTGTATTATAAAAAGAAAAGTTCTGAATCTGGGAAGTGTATTTTATTATAAAGTATTTTCTTATATTGTGCCAAAATCTATCTCGTTTTATATTTTACCTTTGGGTTCAAGCTACAGAAGCCACGCAGAATGAGTCTGTCTGCCCTCTGCCACGTGCCTTTGTACAGAGGTGGTGTTATGCTTCTTTAAATCTTGCCCCAAGCTGTGTATACTTTTATTTATTTTTTTTCTGTCGCTCTGGGTAGAGTGTAGTGGTGTCATCATAGCTCACTGCAACCTCAAACTCCTGGGCTGAAGAGATCCTCCTGCCTCAGCCTCCCCGGTAGCTGGGACTACAGGCACGCACCATGACACCCAGCTAATTTTTCTATTTTGGGTAGAGTTGGAGTCTTTCATGCTTAGGCTGGTCTTGAACTCCTGACCTCAAGCAATCCTCCTGCCTTGGCCTTCCCAGAGTGCTAGGATTACAGGCCTGTGCCACATCACCCAGCTTTTTGTTTATTCTTATTCTTGTTGACCAGTAGTTTTTTCCCTTAATATTTAGATTATTAAGTATGGAATGTCTGATTTCCTTAAGTACTAAGTTTGACAGTTGATATCTCTGACATTTTACTTTGACATTTTTTCTTTTTTTGATTGTGAAGGTAAATCTTCATTCTTTCAAATGCATGTTTTGGCTTGCAATTATCTTTCAATTTTTTTTTCAGAGCAATTTTTGTGAAACCGTGGATAAGTCAAAAATTCATGTGATTTTTGAATATGAGTTCTGTTGTGGAACCAATGCAGCACAGACAGCTCAAAATATTAATGAAGTGTTGGGAAGGATGTGGCTAATGAATGCATAGTACGTCGATGGCTTGAGAAGTTCTATTCAGATGATTTTAATCTTGAAAATGAGCCATGTGGGTGATCTGAGACCAAGGTGGATAATGACGAGCTGAAAGCTGTAGTGGAAATGAATCCATCTCAACCTACATGTGAATTAGAAGCAAGGTTGACATTACTATTCCAACAATATTGAACCATTTGAAACAAATGCGCAAAGTAACAAATGCGCTGGATAGATAGGTTCCACATGAATTAAATGAGCATCAGAAGAGAACTGTATTGTTATGTATGATGAAAAATGGAGTCTTTTTGACAAATCTCAAGCATTTGGCACAATGGCTGAATAAAAATGAAGTGCTGAAACACAGTCCGAAACCGAATATTCATACAAAAAAGCTAATGGTGTCTGTTTGGTGGTCCAGCGCTGGTATTATCCACTACCGCTTTATGAAACCTGGTCAATCGATTACAGCGGATGTCTACTGCAAACAATTGGATGAAACAATGAGGATGCTGTGATTAAACAGCTGAAATTAGTAGAGATAGACCAATCCTCTTGCAAGACCACATGTCACAAAAAACCACGCTGCTCAAACTGCAGAAGCTGGACTTGGAAACTGTGTCATCCCCTGTATTCACCAGATCTTACACCGACCAACTCACACTTCTTCCAGGCTTTGGACCACTTCTTGCAGAAAAAATACTCAATTCTCAAGCTGTGGAAAATGCCCTTCACGATTTCATTGCTGCTCACTCTTCAGACTTCTTCACTGCTGTCATAAACAAGCTACCGTTAAGATGGCAAAATTGTGTAGGTAGTTTAGGTACATACTTTGATTAATTGTACTGCTTCCTGTTTGAGATATAATAAACTACACTTTTGATTCGAAATCAGACAGTTCATATTTAATGACCTAACATAACCCAATGGACTTCCTATTGGTCCTTTCAGAGTCTATAAACAATTGATTATTATGTCAGTTTATTTTACAGATCTTCAGAGTGGTCATTGCCACTATACCCTCTATACCACTGTACCCACTATACCACTATACCCTATGCCTGTTGGCTTCCTTTCTGTCAGGTTCCTCCTCCTGTGCTTTTACAGGATTCCAGAAAAGAACTGGGTGTCAGGACAGCCTCTGCTTTGTTTCCTGATTGACATTTGACCTGTTTGTATCACATTGTCTCCTTTTGGTCGTCTTAGGACTTCAGAGAAACAAAAAAGTAGGTCTTTTTTGCAGATAGGCTGGGAGATCTTGTCATAGAGCAATACTTTTTAAAAAAAAATCTCACCACTGTTATAGGCTTCAGAAGCAAACTAAGAAATACATGCCTATAAAATGTTAATAAAAATGAATTAAGATGAACTAAAACAGCTCAGAAGTTAAGGGCCAAGAAACGTGTGTTATAGCAAAGGTTGTATTTTCACAAGTGAGTTATCTATATCAGAATTTGCATTCTAATAAGACCCCCAGGCATTTCCTATGTACCTAGAGGTTTGAAAAGCTATGGTCTGGTGGGTAATGACTACCTGATTCACCAAGAGTGACTTACATGTTGTAGCACACCTCCAAAGATGCCGAAGAAATATGGCATATCAGCTGTAAGAGTTAAATGTTGAGAGTCAAGAGCTTAATTTGCTTTGTAGTTAGAGACCAGGCCAGCTGATCATGTTTGACTAAACAGCAATGTCTTGTTCAGGAGAGATGGTTCATGGCTTGATGGTAGCAGGTGATGAGCTGCTTCTCTGCCCTGGAGCAGAATGTTTTCCATGATGACAGTTTTGCTCAGTGATCTCTCCCTACCTTTTTTCCCTGTTAATCAGCAGAGCAGAGAATAAAAAGGGTACTTTATTTAGTTTTTTTTTTTTTAATTTCAGCATATCCAAATTTTACTTTATATAATGTTGTCATTATGGATTTCTCATAGAGAAAGTCTTTGTGCAGAGAAGTATGGCTTCCTTAGTGATGTGGCAAGCATTTCTTCTGGACTAATCTCAAAGTGTCACCACTGAAAAATTTCAGGGTTAGACCATATTGACCTAAGCTTGGATTTAAGAATACTGTACTTCTGTTTGGCTTTTATCCTGCTGTATGTCGGTAGATCTTCAAGTGGAAAATCTTTTGTTAAATAGTTAACTACCATGGCCATGTGTATATAATGATCTTTCTCCTTACCTAGGGGAGAAGTCTTCTACTTTTCAGAGTAAATTTAAAATGCTAACATAAAGTAGTGACCAGCATCAGAAGTATTTTTATGTTCAGTTCTTTTATAATGTGATATAAAGATTTGTTTGACTTTTTCCATTCTCCGCAATGATCATATATTACTTGTATAGTAGATTAAAACCCACTAGGTTTTCTCTTATAAAAGTAATAATTAAAACAGAAAACACAGTTGGTGAGAAAAGCATTAAGATCACTGAGATCAGCCCTCAGGAGAGAGAGCGCCAGGACATTTCCTTCAAGTTCCTTGAAGAACCCAACAACTCTATGGAAGCACCTTCTTGCCTACAGGCCAGGCTGCTGTCCTCTCGTGTCTGGATTGTCCCAGTAGTAAAATAAATAAATAAAAAAAACCCAGGGGTATGTTAGGCCAGAGGTCCAGCTGCCTCCTCCCTCTTCAGTTGGTTCTCATCACAGCCAGATCACATGGCTGAAAACACCTCAGTTGCATTCCATGGCTCTTACAATAAAAGCCGGTGGCCTTTAGTGCCATAGTGTGAAGCCTTACAGTCTCTGCTTCACCTCCTACTGCCCCTTACCTTCTGTGCCCCAGGACAGGCAGGCCACATTTCAGCCTCAGGGCCTTTGCACTTGCTGACACTGTCTATCCAGAACTATCTTTCCCAAGATACCTGTGTGACACTCTTCTGTTCCTCCTTCAGGTCTTTGCTCATATGGCAATTTCTCAGCAAGGCTTTCCCTGACCACCCCGTTTAAATGTTGACTCCCCACCCCCCAACACACACACACACACACACACACACGAACACACACTCCCTGTCACACTCCCTTGCTGTACTTGTCTTCATATCACTTCTTATCATCTGATATATTTTATATTTTACTTAAGTATTTATTGTCTGTCTCCTCCCAGAGGGTGACCTTCTTGAGAAGAAGGGCCTTTGTCTTGCTCAGTGCGTGTCTACAGCAGCTGGAACAATGTCTGGCTTATTTGAGGTACACACTATTTGTTGAAGGAATGAATGAAATTGACCCCCTCTGACCCCACGACTAGATATGAATTCAGAGCCAAGAGCATTGTGCGGCTTCTTCCTACCAATTTTGTTCTCATTCCCGTCACATAAGAGGACTGAAATGTTAGGAGAACATCTTTTAAAAATTAACCACAGCTGTGAGCCATTAAAACATTCTACGCAGTGAATTAGGAAATGCCAATTAATTGTTGATTTGTAAGGCAAATGGGGAAAAACACGCTCAGTACATACCAGGTCTCCTGTGTGCTGAGCGTGCAGGGTCAGGCCCAGGAGGCCGTGCATCGTATGGGGCCTCCTTCAGGGCTCTCACACTTTCTCCCTATTGGCCCCTCAGTTGTGCATCCCGCAGCCAACTCAGTCTCTCATGCTCCCCTCTGAGAACTACTGCTTTCGACGGCGTGTGTGTGTGTGTGTGTGTGTGTGTCCATTTGCCAGTGTTGTCCCATCAAGGACTTCCTTTGGCAGAAATTCATGTTTTCTTTCTGTTTATAGTGTTTATAGTGTTTCTTAGTAACCCACTGCCATGAGTCCTCTCTGCTGAGTTGCTACCCAAATGTATCTTGAACTTTGTACTATTTATTTTTTAACATCTTAAGATTTATTTTGGCCACAGAAGTATAGGAAACAAAACCTTTACGGCAGTGCATGTAGACAATGCTTGTCTAAGTGCTGGTGCCCCAGGGCTGGGGAACATAATGGGGAGGATGGCGCCCACCCAGCAAGGCCATGTGGCCTGCCTGGCAGAATGATCCCTGTTCTGTTGATGGGTGCAAAGCTGTTGTTCGTTTAAGAACATATCTGTAGAATATTCATTATGGTGGAACATGCTCATAAAATGAGCACAGTGTCCACCCTCAAGGGGCTTCTTGTAGTGAAAGAGGTAAACCTAGGTTAAGTAATCACTAAATGTGGAATTACAAACTCTGACAAGTGCTACAGTGGAGAAGATCAAGGTGCCCTGGGAACTTAATATAGGAGAATTTGTCCTAGTCTTGGGGTCATATAATTGGAGCTAGGATCTGCAAGTTACTAGGCAGGAATGTGTGTGGGGTTTTGGCAGGGGACAGGGAGAAGAAGGGGCAGAGGGAAGCGGTGCAAAATCTCTGAGGTGTTGAAAGTAAAAGGAGACTTGTGTAGCTGAAGTGAGAGGATGACAAGAGAGAGCCCTGCTTGGAGAGGGCAGGAAGCAGGGCCCCTGCAGGGCCTGAGAGTTCATTCTCTTGTGTTTATTATAGACCAATGCAGGGCACGAAAGAGGTTTGAGTAGGGCTGGACCACGATCTGTTCTCTCTTTTAAAGGTTTACTCTAGACGCTTTGTGGATAATGGATTGAAGGGAGAAAGAGTGGAAGCTGGGAAAGCAGCTTAGAAGTACTTTGGGTTTGTCCTTGACAGCTTGGACTAGAATGGCGGTGGTGGAGGAGAAAGGAGAACACGTGGCTGGGGAGATCATTGTGGAGGCCATTGACATCTAGATGGTTTTGCTCTGATAAGCTCACTAAATGATCTTCTGTTAATCTGGCCTGATCTTTAACCTGTCTATGAGGTGATTATGCCTGGGATTTACTGGCTTTCGGGAAGTATTTATTGATTAAGGAAAGGTAGATACATTGGACAAGCTGGATGGAGCAAGTGTCCAGGCTGTTTGACAATTGCATTTTTCATTATAAGTGAATACATAGGCATTTTGGCTTTATCAATCTCTTATGAGCTTTGGTAGCATGAATCAGTATTCATGATCATTTTTGGAACCTTAGACTTTTGGAGCCAGCAGAGTTGAGGGACAGAACCTAGACAGTCGTGAGTTCCTCGAGGTAAATGTCTCCTGGTGGAAAACATTTCCTAGGCAACACCCTCTTTTTTGACATGCTTTCCATTATAATTTTTTTCCATTTGTAAGTAAATCTTTAAAACTACATCTACCAATTGTTTCTACCTTTAGAACAGCAGTTATTTCACCTAGCAAGGGAAGGTACTACCCACCCAAAGAACTTCAGAGGGAATATAGTTTGAAAAAGTATATCAAATGTACAAGGATTCAGAGTCAAGGAGAATCTTATTCTAAATCGTTTCCCTGTGCATCTAACTTTTTATTGCATCATCTTAATTTATTTTGAAGCCATAAGCTATTTGGTTTTTAAATCTTTTATCTGTACATGTAGTGATGATATCGTCTTAATGGTTCTAATTTAGGAGCTCAGTAAAGTTAAGCAGCTGAAATAATTGATTAAGTTTAATGAAACCCTTTTGGTACTCCTGAGTTTGGAAAATATCTAACAACAATGTAAAACATTTTGTGTGCATTTGTGACTGTTCACTAACAGTATCCTCCTCATCTTTTGCAGGAGAAAAATGGAATAAGCAGAGGTGCTTCTAATGGAACAGAATAAACCACTGAACAGGTAGCTGAAATTAGCAGGAGTTGTATGTACATTTATTGAATGAGTTAATATTTGTAAATGCTCAGAACAGTATGTGGCACATGGTAAATAGTTTATGTCTTTGCTATTAAGAAGTTCTTTTAAACGTACCCAAGCCCAAAACAAACCAATCATACAAACAAAAACTGTCCCACAAAAGTGAACATTAAGAGCAGCACTCTTGTTTTCTGATGATGGCAGATGATAACTTGGAATAAGAAATTCCAAACTGTTGACCCTTCCTAGGTTCTGACTTCATGTAATAAAATTATTGATATCCCTGAGACCTACTGACACATTCAGCAAACATTAATAAGAGGCATATTACATGTCAAGTCCTTTACTCGGTGATGGGATTTAATGTTGAACATGTCTGCTTTCTCCTCGCTCCACCCCCATCTCTCTGGACCTTCACAGATTCCTGCCTCTCTTTTGCCTTTGTTCTCAGAGACTCGGGTCTCCTGCCCAGATCAGTGCTATAGATCTGACCATCGCCCTCATCTTCAGCCTTACTGCCCCCCAAGCTCCTCTCCTTCAACACATCAGCATCCCTTTATTCAGGGTGGGGGGAAAATGCCAGGAGTGGGGCCCACAGTCTCATTTGGTAGCTAGACATTTCTCTGGATGGCATTCCTATTATGTCTTCATTCCCCCGACTTCTGCTTCATAATTTACATAGTTTAAATACTACACTGGTTTATGTTTTGCCATGTTTCCTTTCTGGATTTTGGGAAATTACCTTTGACAGTTGCTTTTTTGTTTGGAGGTGTTGCAGCTGATGTTGTTAGTGTGAGAGAGGAGAGGCACCGGGGGTGCACGTCAGTGGCTTTCAGACCTTTTTATTGGAACCCACGGGAGGAAACAGATGTTACCTTAGGACCCAATGCACACATACACGTCTATACATGTGGGTATGTGGTTTCCTGAAATAATATCTTTATGCGAGTTGTGATAGAACTTTTTAGTCTATTGCATCCTGTCACTTTTTCTTTTTTCTTTTACTCTCTTCTTTTTAATGTTCATCATAACCTACAAAGTGGATCTCATAACTTGCTAGTCAGTCATCCTTTGATAAACTTGAAATATTTTTGTGCCATGGTAGGGGCACATGCTTTCTTGCCCTTTCTTTGCATATTCTGCACTAATGTGCAAAAGTCTCTGTTATCAAACTTGCCTTAACTTAATTCTTTATGTGCCAGACTCTCTCCTTATTTTTGTGTAACTAAGCTTCTGTTTCTATTTTCTCGTGTACCATTTCCTCCTCAACTCTTTTTCTGTTTGAACTTTGGCATTCTCCTCCTGACCGGTAGCCAAGAATCATTTTATTTACCATTTTGAATGAAATAAAACCCTCTGTGCTGTTAGATCTTGCATATTAAATATAATTTTCAAAAAACACTTTTTAAATTCTTTTATATATTTATATCCTCATATTCATTTCCTCAGAAACATAACTATTCTCTGATGGTCTAATCTCATAATTCGTACCCTTAAATGGTCCAGGGATCGCACAGTTATAGCAATGGTGGGGTCTTGTATACATGG
Source organism: Eulemur rufifrons (assembly GCF_041146395.1). Lineage (NCBI taxonomy): Eukaryota > Metazoa > Chordata > Mammalia > Primates > Lemuridae > Eulemur > Eulemur rufifrons. Next base: position 81,150,789 of record NC_091011.1, on the reverse strand, counting down.
TTATCGCCTTAGTTTGTGCCATAGGCTATAGAGAGACATCTGCTGGCCCAAATCTAGTATTGCATTGTTTTTCTATCCTGAAGTCTAACATGTTGTCATTTTTAGGACCTTAAGCTTGTATATTAGAATGCATTGAAGTCACCCACCTAATCTCCTCAAGCATTTTTAGCATTTCCAGCTCAACATTTAATGAACTGAAATGTATTCATACCTTATAACCCTGTTCAAGGAGCTCAGATCTAATGGGGGAGAGTGTTTCATGGTAAAACCTGAGTCCTTACCTTCATGTGGTTGGTTGGTTGGTTGGTTGTTTTAATTTTAAGGCTAGGCAAGTGAAGCAGTGGGAGTGTAAAAGGAACAGAGGAATCTGTAACTGGTTGTGATCAATTAGTTGTAAACACCACTGCACTCAGATCATCCCGTGTATTTTTAATGGAACTACAAAATGACAGTTTAGTAAAGCACTCACAGGCCTGGATCCACGTAAAACTTTAGGAAATGGTAATTCAGTCTTCCAAGATAGTTAAGAATTTAATTTTTAAACAATATAGGTTTGCAGCTTGGTTTGGTATATGAGAGGTATGTTTGGTGCTAGTTCTAAATCTAGTCCTGGAAAAACAAGAAATCTAAAAATCTATTGATTCTTTACTTTGAAGCTCTAGTCAGAATATCATAGTGACTTTTGTGCCATGCTTGTCTTAGCAAAATTCTCACTAATCTCAGGTGTAAGTTTTTTTTTATAAAGGAATCATAATTATGCATATCTAAGATTACTCCATGCAGACAACAAATTTTAAAGATTATAATGTGCAAATTGGTTCTTTTAAACAAAACTAAACCAGTATTCACCTGTTTTTGAGGTATATTTCTCAAGTTTTTAGGCAATAAACAAGACAATATCTCAGTTTCTGTTTTGTAAAGATCTCATTTATGTAGTCATAGAAGTTTTCAAATGTTTTGTTACTGAAGCCAAGCCAAGGTTGTTCACTTGATTCTTTGACTATGTCTTAATTTCAATTATGATTAATGAAGCCTTTCTATGTCATTATAAATACAGCAGATTCACTGAAAAATTTGCCAAATATCAGTATTATAGATTAACACATTCTTATATTTTACAATTATTTTAAATGCCGTGTAGCGCAATTTAGATTACCTTGTTTTGTAGTATCTAGGGTTTGAAAGTATGAGAAGATAGCCAGGTGCGGTGGCTCACGCCTATAATCCTAGCACTTTGGGAGGCCCAGCAGGGGAGGATTATTTGAGCCCAGGAGTTCCAGATCAGCCTGGGTAAGAGTGAGACCCTGTCTCTACAAAATAAATAAATAAATAAATTAGCCAGGTGTGGTGGTGTATGTCTGTAGTCCCGGCTACTTGGGAGGCTGAGGCAGGAGGATCACCTGACCCCAGGAGTTGGAGGCTGCAGTGAGCTATGGTGATGCCACTGCACTCCAGCTGGGGAAACAGAGCAAGACCCTTTAAAAAAAAAAAAAAAAGATGGTGAGAAGAGAGCAAAACAGACTTGATAGCTAGTCAATGCCAAAGTGTATCTATCAAAGTGCTTTGAAAAAATCATTTTCTAGGATTTCATTTTCATTTCACTATTTTTTTTTTACTTTCTAAGATGATTTTCAATGATTCATAAAGTGTTTTTTCCATTAAATAAATAGAACACATAAATATTTCTGATTTTTCTTCTTAGCCTTGAGTTAAAGGACACTAATCCTTCTTTGGACGGTCTGTTCTGGTCCTCAGAATATATTTTACTTACCAGTTACCTTGAAGATTAATTAAATCAGTTGAGTATCCTATAAACTTGTGCATCTGTATCATTTGGGGTTAGGGCACAGTGCGTACTCTCTGTCTACAAGAGGGTTTAGAAAGGTCCAGGGTGATACAGTAGTACTTGTGTGGCAGTCACACCATTTCGAGGTAGTCAAAGGCCAGTCTTAAGAAAATGTCAGAGGGGCTGAACTCCGGCAGGTGACCCACAGCCCTCCATAAATTGAGGAAAAACAAAAAAGGAAATAATCATACGGCCAATAAAAAGTCCTATCTTGGAAATACTGAATACGCAGCTCGTGTATAAAAGTCACCCTTTCTGCCTTTCCCAAGATGGCAACATGCTGTAGCTCCCAGGTCACCATTGTCACTGAAATTGCTCCAGCGTCGATCTCTTGTTTGCCATTGCACTTAATTCTTGCCATTCTCTTTTTTCTTGCCTTTTGAGACAGCCCCTACTACCTGCTTTCATGTCTGTCTGTAATTTTATAAGCTTCTCTAACTTTGGTGTTAGCCAGGGGTCTTTTTTTCGTCCCATTCCATTCTCCGCTGATGAACTTTAAGTATGAGCACAACATAGGCAGAGTCAGGTGCTTGGGAAGTAGTAGCATTAAAGAGATTTCAGATAAATATTCAAAACCACTTCATTGGAATGCCCATTTTATTAAAAAAAAACTAAGAAATCTTAAAAGAGTCTTCAACTGGATTTTGTTGTTGGGTAGGAATTGTTTGGAAGGAATTGTGAGAGGAATTCCAACCTGTTTCCAGGCTGTTTGTTTCCTTACCTGTCCTTGTCTACTCTTAGTACAAAGGTACATGACTGGAAGCCAGTAGAGAAACCCCAGAATGGGTATATTAGTCCCAAGAACCAACAACTTTGAGAGTATACAGAAGAGGGAACTATATCCTTGCCCCTGCAGCGACTCTAAATCATAAGCATTTGTCTCTTCTCTGTTCCATTTCCAAAGGGTAATGCTGCGTGTCATAGGACAAGATGGTACTGGCTTCAGAGAATGGTAGAGTTGCAAAGGATATTATTGATGATTCAGGGAGATAAATTAATGGTAGAAATCTAAGCAGTAAATTTGGGGACATAAATACTGTGAGTTTAATAACCCCAAACAAGGATAAAAAACACATGTATTTTAAAAAAATATTCTTTTCCAATTTTTACAGCCATTTTCCTTTATTCATTTTTCTGAAATGGAAGCTAAAGTGAAAATAGAAACTGTTATTCCTTTTATCACAATACCTGGATTGATCAGGAAAACTGAGAGAAGTCACCATCAGGTGGCCAAACACTTCTTTTAAAAAGTGTGAATAAAAGAAGAAAAAACAGTAAACAACAAGGTATTACACTGTGTGTTATGGATTGCCGGTTTTGAACTTCAGTGTTTAACAATGCTGAAGTCTAAGTATTCATGTTGTTGCTGTGAAATAATGTACATTATAAATGCTCAATATGTAGCTACTATTGTTGCCACGTACAAAGATAAGATACTTAATGCACTCTCAGTAAATTCTTTTAGTTGTGTTCTTATTGTTAGGGATGGATTTGTTTTGATCTATTTTATATTTTTGTGGTGGTAATTTATATGGAAAAGAAGACAATTATGTTAATAGCATTTAGTGAGTATTTTCTGTGTACCAAGCATGAGATGAAAAGCATTAAGGATAAGTACTTACAGGTACCGTCATACAGTTTTACAGAATGTGCATGCTCTAAGAAAGCAAAGTTAGGTTAGTGTGTGAAAGAGCACAGTTACGTAACCCTGTTGGGAATCTAACAATTGTGTCTTACGCTAATTGGCTCCAAGTAATATTGCAGCAATATTTAAAGCTTTAAAAAGCTTTTGATTTTATGTGGTTGATCAGCAGTGATAGCCTTACGCAGAAAATACTACTTGGTTGTAACAAAATAAAAAAACAAGTCAGGTTTTCCTACATTTGGAAGATTAATAATTTTGATATTAAAGTTTTCACGTACTATATTAAGTAAATGCTTGCAATTTGCATTCTAATGTTTAGTCCTCCGGGATAGGATAGTATAATTAAAAAAAAAAATCAAAGTAGCATTCCCGTTTGAAATATCTGTAATCAACATGGTATGCCTATATCAGTATTTCAGGTATGCCTACATCCATGACTGGGGAAAAATATATACAGAAGTGGGATTGCTGGATCATATGGTAGTTCTATTTTTAATTTTTTGAGGACCTTTATGTTGTTTAACATAGCAGCTACGTTTTATATTCCCACCAATAGTGTACAAGGGTTCTAATTTTTCCACATCCTCACCAGCACTTATTTTTTGGGTTTTTTTTTGGGGGGGGGTGGATATTAGCATCCTAAAAAGTTTGAGGTGACATATCATTGTGATTTTGATTTGCATTTCCCTGAAGATAAGTGATATTGAGCACTTTTTCATATACTCTATGGCCATTTTTATGTCTTCTTTGGAGCAATATCTATTCAAGTCCTTTGTCCATTTTTTAATCAGGTTATTTGTTTGTTTGTTTTGCTATAGAGTTGTAGGAGTTCCTTGTGTATTTTAGATATTAACTTCTTATCAGATATGTGGTTTGCAAATATTTTCTCCCATTCAATAGGTTGCCTTTTCACTCTGTTGACTGTTGCCTTTGCTATGCAGGGATTTTTAGCTTGATATAGTCCCACTTGCCTATTTTTGTTTCATTGCTTGTGCTTTTTGTGCCATATTCATGAAATCATTGCCTAAGCTTTCCCCTATGTTTTCTCTTAAGAGTGTTTCAGATTAAGGTCTTACATTTAAATCTTTAATTCATTTTGAGGTGATTTTTGTTTATGATGTAAGGTAAGATCCAATTTCATTCTTTAGCATGTGGATATTCAGTTTTCTCAACACCATTTGTTGAAGAATCTGTCCTTTTCTGTTGTATATTCTTGGTACCCTTACCCAAGATCAATTGATCATGTATGTGTGGGTTTTATTTTTGGGCTCTCTATTCTGTTCCATTGGTCTATATGTCTGGTTTAATGCTGCTACCATACTGTTTAAAGTACTGTAGCTTTGTAATACATTTGGAAATCAGGAAGTGTGATGCCTCCAGCTTTCTTCTTCTTTCTCAAGACTGTTTCCACTATTTGGGATCTTTTGTTGTTTCATATGAATTTTAGGATTACTTTTTCTATTTTGGTAAAAATTGCCATCAGGATTTTAATAGGAATTATGTTGAATCTGTAGAGTGCTTTGGATAACATGGATATTTTAATAGTATTCAGTCTTCCAACCCATGAATGTGGGATGTCTTTCCTTTTGTTTCGTCTTTAATTTTTTTCATTAATTTTATGTAGTTTTCAGTGTATAGGTGTTTTACCTCCTTGGTTAAGTTTATTCCTAAGTGTTTTAGTCTTTTTGATGCTATTGTAAATGGGATCCAGCAATCCTACTTCTGAGTATATGTCCAAAAGAAATGAAATCAGGACTTCAGAGAAATATTAGCTTTCCCATGTTCATGGAGTGTTATTCACAGTAACCAAGATATGGAAACAACCTAAATTTCCATTGATTTATGAATCGATAATGAAAAAAATATGGTATTATATACATACTATATGGGATATTACTCAACATTGTAAAAGAAGGAAATCCTGGCATATGCAACAATGTGGCTGAACCTGGAGGACATTATGCTAAGTGAAGTAAGCCAGTCACAGGAGCACAGATACCATGATTCCACTTATATGACATATCTAAAATAGTCAAACTCATAGAAACAGAGAGTAGAATGGTTGTTGGCCAGGGACTGAGAGGAGAGGGAACTGGGGAATTGCTGTTCAGCAGGTATAAAGTTTTGGTTACATAAGATGAATATGTTCTGGTGATCTGCTATACAACATTGTGCCATACACTAAACAATATTGTACACTTAAAATTTTGATGAGAGGATAGATCTTGTGTTAACTGTTTTTACTGCAATAAAAAAGTTCTATAAAAAATAATATTAATTGGAAAAAAATTAAGCACCTGTGGATGAAGGGACAAATAAATGTATATCTATAATCAATTTTCAGCTACTTTAATGATGGGAAAGTTAGCATGAGTAATCAAAACCTTTCTTTTTATTGTAAGTTATTTTCTTGTTCAGTTTCTGCTTTGGATTCTTTGTTTTCTAGAGTGACTAGCTGCTGGCATTGGATTTGGGAGTGGCTCAATATGTATTTGTGAAAGAGGAGAATCTTCCTATAATTTAAAATACGTTGCAAATACTGCCCAAAAATTGGAATTAATACATAGTGAGTTAGTTACATTTCCATTGCAGGTTAAAATTCATTTGCTTATTCTTAAAGCTAGAATGTCCAGGACAAAGCGAGCAGTTAACACTTGAATCTGCTTGATAAATTCCCCTGTCTCCCCTCCCCCACTGTGATTTAGTTCAAGGATATTTGAAGGAGAAAAAAGTCACAAAATAATTTATATGTAACCATTTAAATCCGGAATTGGGAGGAAGGTTGGAGGACATTTACCTTAAGCTTTTCAATTTATAGACAAGGAAACTGAGTCTCAAAGAGTTGATAGGACTTGCACAAGACCACAGAGCTATTAAAGAGCAAAACTGATACAGGTAGATAGTACATATTCAACCAGAAACTTAATAATTTTGAAAAATGGATGTTAAACCTCAGTCTTTTCTGTTTTTGAAACACACTACTTGGAAAATATTTGTCTTAGCAAAATGTAGTGGAAAACAAAGTGTACTCATACCCAGTTCACTGTTTTTTCCACTCTGCTAGGTTGAGGGCAGCCTGACGCGTGTACTGATAGGAAAAGAAGAGAGAGGCCCAGTCTTTGCCTCAATGACAATGAAGGTTTTATGGGATATTTCAAAACTTGGAACCACTTCCTTCTCTGAGAGTAGTTGCTCCCTAGGAAGTTCCTTGCCTTTCTCAGCTGCGTGTACCTTTTCTCAACTCAGAAAACAGCTCCCCTAATTCCTGTATTCTAGGGAGGCCTCTGCCAGGTTCCTTCAACAAACAAAATGCTGCCGTTTAGAAGGTTATTATCTACAATATTTTTAATGGCATAGATGCAGTTAATATAAACCATTATTGTATTACATTAGTGCATTGTGTTTGCTGGGGCTACAGTTTTACATTTAGTACCCCTCCCCCTGCCCTATAAGCCATTCAGCTTCCCAATTTAAAACAGTCCAGATACTGCTCTCTTCTGATGCTGTTGGAAATGAATCCTCCTGGTCCCAAGTGCAGCAAATAAAATAGGGTAAATGGGGCAGGGAAAATGAACATCACCGACAAAAAGTCCCAGCATGGTAATTCTACTTGTAAAATGTGTCAGACATTACTACTACTTCATCCAAAAGCTGTATCTTTCTTAGAAGCCGAGTGACTAGATTGGTACCTACTTGAATCATCCTTTTTTTTTTTTAACTACACAGAATCTGCCCCAAGCCATGTCAGAAGTATTGGTTTTAGACACAGTGAATACTTGGTAGAAATAAACAGTTTAATCAGTTTATTAATAGAAATAACCTAAATTACCTTAAAATAACCTAAAATTATTATAGTGATGATTAGTGAAATCAACCTTCCTGCTGCTTGTATGACATTGACACTGACATGTAGACAGTATTATTCAGTGAGAAATTTTATTTTGACAGCACTCTACCTTAACTGTATTTTTAAAAGGAGTGTTAAACTTTCATTGTCTTAATTTTAATAAGTTGCTTGGAGAATGTGTATATAAGCAAAGCCTGGTAAAGCATTGTCACAGTCTACTTACACCTTAGATTTTGTCTTAATCATCTGAGTATTTCATTGTATTTTTAAAGAATCCTGAATTATTCTAATAATTTAATTCTCCACATCGCAATATGCAACCTATCACTATGCATTAATTTCTAATATATTTTTTTAAATGTTTGAAAAATAGTATGTTTGGCCAAAGACACTTTCATGAGAAAAGTTTCAAATTATGTGGCCAAGATGTAGAAGTCAGACGAAGGTCTATATACTGTTTTTCCTTTGATTCCAGGATTTATTTGCACTGGCTATTTTAACTCAGGTTATATAAGACAGAGTACTTACAGTGTTTACTCAGCACTTAAACAGCATTTAAAAAAAGTAAGGTTTCTTATTCATAGACCTGAATCCTAGGAAAGGTAACCCTGCTACCAAGAATAGTGTTGAGTTTTACTTGTTTTACTATCTGTATGGGCCCTATCTATAGGACTTGACTCTATAACCTAAAGACAAGGGTGGTAGGTTAGAGCAAAAATAGATCTTTGGGCACATAGCTTTTCATCTTTTTCTGAAACATGGTGGTACACTTGTCACAGTATGTGTCATATCTGAGGTTTCTTTGGATCCTATTTGAAACCGATGAGGAGAGCAGCACAAGTGGGTTCAGAGAAAGAAATACCCCCGGGAGCACTGTATGACCAGACAAGCAGCAGTCATCCTGGCTGCCGGAGTCGCTGGTTTGGGGAGATAGGACCTTGAAAATGTGTTAGAAATGATTGGCTAGTAATAAAAGTTTAAGTGCCAATACTGGAGAATGAATTTGTTTAATCTTTAAATAAGAGCTAGGTTCATTACAGAAAAGTAGAGACCCACTCAGTTACAGTCATGTATGTTTTCTAGAGAGAGAAGAAATGGATGGAGTTTGAACTAATTTGCTGGGAAGCATGTTCAGAAGGCATGAGGATATCAAAGTGGAAAAGAGGCTGCTAACTGTGTGTGGCATAGGAGAAGTTAGGGCAGATGGCAGAGCCCAGGCAGTAGTGCTTCCCATACGTGTTCATTCCTTCCTCTCCCCAGCGTCACAGTCTTCCTCTCAGTTCCAGATGATTGTTGTGTTAACCGTTGAGGATACCGTGCAACTGAGAGTGGGGCTCTGCATTCAGACTTCCTGGGCTCAGGTACTGGCTCTGCCTCTGAGGCAAATGATTTAATTTCTTAGATTTCTTTATCTGGAAAACAGAGATAATACTTTTATGGGATTATTAAGAGGATCAAATGAATTAATGATGTGTAAAGTGCTTAGAACACTACCAGGTACACAATAAGCATTCGGTATTTGATAATCAGGTATTATTTTAAAATATAACCCTATTTAATGGGTTTTGGTTGTCTTGAGTTTTGTTTTTCATATTTTATCCTCTCTGTAACTCCTCAGGTAAGGAGAATAGACACTAAAGTAGGTGAATGAGTAAATAATGATTTGCATGATACCTTTAGAATTGTTGATTAGTAATGTAAGTGCATCTTGATTTGTGGGCTGATGTCCAAGATAAGGACATAGAGGCATAGCACTGATGAAAATTAAATCCATGTGTGATCCATCCACCCAGTTTCAACCATGATTCTTAATCATCTTTCCTAATAGAGCATTTTCTTCCTGGAACTCACAGAAAGGATTATGTTTTATGTCTTGAAAAAGTACACACAACACACACACATAAATGAAACAACTATTTTATAAAAGAATAATTGCACTAAGTGGGAACTCTTATTTTCTATTTTATTCTATTGTTTCATTTTTATAAAAATGCTGCTTGCAATACATTGGATTTATTTTACAACTCACTAATGAATCACCTTGCAGTTTGAAAAACTGTGTTAGACCAGTTTAACTGTTGTCGAGAACCAAAGCAGGGGGGTACTTTTGATTATAACCAAAAATCCCTTCTTTTTCATTCTCTTCCCTAACTTCCCCACCACTGGAACTGGAATTCACCAGCCTGCCTCTCTCTCTCTCTCTCACACTTTCAAATGTCACCAGTCTGTTTATTAAGGTCAAAGTTTGTATTGTCATTTAAAAGGCCTGTAAGTATTATTGTATTTCAGATTCACTTTTGGCATATTTTTAACATTAACAAAATTAATTATAACATTAAAAATGCATAAAACTCATATTACTATACAATAGAATCCAATAATCATTTTCAGTAAGCAGTTTAAGGTTAGCTAACAAATTTTTCAGATTGTGACATCTAACTTCTACTCCTTTCCTCCTCTCCCCAATTAAATAAGGAATTAAGAGTGTCCCCAGTTAAATAAGAAATTAAGAATGTCTAACAGTAAAATGATTTTATTGTTTGAACAGAGCTCCAGAGAGCTTGCTGCTTTGTACTGATCTGTCTGTAGGCTTACTTTGGGTTTGGTCCTTCTTAGCCAGCACCCTGTGTTGGGGAGCTTACTGCTGTTCATGCTCTGTGACCATGAAGCAGAACACACACCACTACTGAACCCTGACTCTGGGTTCTCATCAGCTGGGTCACCAGTTAGACCAAATGACTACGTCTTTGAAGGACTGACAACCAGATTCTTTCCAAGTATACCACACACGGCATTCCCATATCATACATACTAGCTTTGCACATATCCTAGTCACACACTTGGCCAGTGTCACACATTGCCTGCCTTTGGTCAGCCTCTCATACCCTCTGCTCCACACTGCAGCCAGGCTGTCCTGGCTCAGGTAGTGTATCCAACCCAACACCTTTTCCATCTAACTGGGGAGAGCTTTCAATATTATGTTCTCTTCTGTACTGCCTCTTTTTCAGGTCATCTTATTAATTCCATATATACTTCTTATCACATTTCTTCTATATTTCAAGTAAATATTTTTCTAAGCTTTTCTTCTTTCTTTCCACTTTAATTTTGGGGAGCCCCCAATGGCACTAGTCATAGCTGATAAACTCAAGAATAGTGATATAATCATATCTGGGGAAAAGAAATCAGTATATTTGGGGCTGGGCGTGGTGGCTCATGCCTGTAATCCTAGCGCTCTGGGAGGCTGAGATGGGAGGATAGCTTGAGCTCAGAAGTTCGACACCACCTGAGCAAGAGTAAGACCCCATCTCTACCAAAAAGAAGGAAAAAAAATCAACATATTTGGAGGTATAATAAGGCATGATAACCAATGTCATCAATTTTCAAAGCTCTGGAGGGTCTCTGGCTGTTTCATCCTCCTATGATTAAACCTCTACCTTTGCATGTAGATAAATAAAAGTCATTCTTAGTTCTATTATTTTATTTCTTATATAATTACATATATATTATATATTTCTTATATAATTATAGTATTGTAACACAATTACAATATACATTTCATTTTGAATACCTAGTATTATAGATGCATTATGAGTAAAGTAAGTTTTATGGAACAACCTGGCTACTATCAATAGCAGCATTATTCCTAAGGGAAAAGTAGCCCCAGTCCTAAACCAGCAACCTAAAGAGAGGTTTGGGGAACATAAGCAAGTATTTGAGGACTACTTTAATGTTGTTACTTCTCTTAATCATGCCTCTGTTCCTGGAAAGAGGTTCACTATTTTAAAAAAACTATAAGTGCTACTAGAGTTCTTCCATAATTATTTTCAATAATAAAATGGAAATCATAGGAAAATTCTGGAAGTAAGAATATGGGTAAACATGGGTTTTGCAATGAGAGATCACTTTTATCCCTTCTATATATGTGAATGTTTCTGACACTTGCCTGGATACAAAGTTGCTTTTAAGCACTGTGTTTACTGTGTGAGACAGTTGATGACAGAACCTTGGGGCCTTCCCTGATTCAGGTTTGTGGTCCTGGGTGACCCGGGACAGTTGGCTTCACTCTAGACGGTTCTCTCAAGTACACTTGAAATGTGATGACTTTGCCAGAGGAGACACATTGTCTTTTTTTTAAGACTGGGCAACAGCACTCAGAGAAAGCAAAGACTATTAAATTTTCCCATTAGCAGAGGTTTAGAAGTACAAATTGGCTCTTCATGAGGGGATTTCAATGTTTGTTCTCTGTGCTGACCTAGTATGATAATTGTTTTGACAATGATTACCTAGCTGTACTTTAAATTAATTTCCCATTTTAAATGTCAGGGATATATTTTTTTTTTCTCGAGTATTACTGTATAATCTGAAACTTACTGTACCATATGTTGCAAACTAATGGCCACTAGAGGAAGTGAAATCTGGCAAGGGATCTTATGCATCAAGATGATCTCATTTGTTTAAAATGTATATCGTGACAAAATTTTGTGTTTCTAAAATGACCTTGAACTTGGCAAATATGCTAAGGGTATTATTGCCAAAGAGATAGAGATTATCGTTTTCATGTTCAGGTCCACACAAGCCAACACACAACAGAATTCTTAAGCTCAATGCAGAAAGAAGCATTTGAAATATGACTTTACATGGTTTTTTATATGTCCAACTTTGAGACACAAAGGCATGCATAGAATGAAATGATAAAGTATTAATAAAAAATCAAGGTCTGAGAAAATATAAAACAGAGTCTTTGGGGTTTGGCAGCATTGCCTCAGCAGTCACCCTGCGGATGAGATGAGTGACAGATCCAAATAAGGAAGGACCTTGCGTCCTCCAGCCTCCCACATCAACCACGCATGTTCTGCTTTCCTCTGGCATGTGGACTGGGCCGTCACCTAAGATTTTGTTGGGGGAATGAAAGGGGTTTCAGTGTTAACACAATTTGAAAACCACTGCCCTGACAGATCCGCATTTTACTTACTAGGGAAAACACTTGGAGCACCAAATATACTAGCTCAGCTTATAGTAAAAAGTTAAAAATCAGCTTCCTTCCTTTCTGTATTAGGAAGCCACAGTGCATAATCATCCTGAAACAAAAGGGGGCATTTGGAAAAACTTGTTCATAAATAAGCTGTTTTCTAAGTGGAGCTCTCCTAATCCAGAAAACTTCCTTAGAAACTTTATGAATATTGGTGACAAAACGCTTTTTATTAAAGTAGAAAACAACGTTCATACTTGTTGGTAATGTTGAAATAACATTTTTGTCTAGTCACATTTAAATGATGGGGTTTCCCCCGGGCACATTGGACTGAAATAAACTGGTTAAAATGGAGAATAAATGATTGAGAACTTCTCTGAAAGGCCACACAATCTTATGTTGAATGAAGAAGTAACAAGAATAAGAAATATGGAAAGGAGTTATTTTAAATACACTTCTGACAGTATTCTCAATTTCCTTTTGTAAAAAAAACCCATGGGTTACTGGGGATAGTATCCCAAGGGTTAGCCAAAACTGAGTCCTCCTTAGAGGATGGGTTGTGTCCAGCTGTGAGATGGAGATGCCTGGGTTTGTGTGTTCATATACATCTAAAGAAGTTATTTTTTGGTGAGACTTCTTTGGCAAAGAAAACTTTATGTGAAGTTCTTGGTGTGGTATCTGGATAGTAAGTCAGAAAGCATTAGTGTCCTCTCTCCCTCATTTTCTTCCTCTTGTCTTTAGCAGTGTAATTTTTGTTTTCTAGTTGTAGAAACAACTAGAATACGTAATGTTCAGCTAGAATATGTGATGTTCATATTCAGCCTCAAGTACAGCATTTTACAGGTTTCTGCAACTTGAGCTTTTCTCTCTTCGTGGAGTAATGGGAAGGTGGGGTCGGGAGGGGAAAGCAGGGAACCCAGACTGGCTCTCCTTTTCCCTGGAGTTAACAAGCCACAAATTGTCCTGAGGAGGCTTTACTGTTCTTGTTGCTCCTGCCTTCAGCAGGAATTAGGGACAAAATAATTGAATAATAAGGGAAGATGGAAGCAGCTATAATCAGCTGTTCAGTTCCATTAGTAGGAAAAATAGTTCTCACAGTTTCAAGTATATAAGAATAACCTAGAATGCTAGTTAAAATGCAGATTCCTGGGCTCTACCCCAGAGATTCTGTGTCCAATCTTAGCTAATTCTAGTGCAGGTAGTCCAAGGACTGAATGTTGAAAACCTCTAATTGTAGAAAGTTCAGTCACACCATTGCTTTGTATTAGTTTTTAATTTCTCGGTTGATCATCAGGATGGCACAAAGATTAAATTTCTTTTTAGTTTTTACCACGCCTTGGTGGAGTTTGCCACCCACAGGGAGCCTCAAAATCATGGCTCAGAATTCTTAGCTTAAAAATATGTGCACCATGCCCACACCTATGTATGACGCTCAGACAGTTGTATAACACAAACAAGCTTTGGCAGTCGTGTGAGATTGATTTGTAAATTGCCAGTGTCAGCATAATAATTCCTTTTTCATTGGCGTTGCCTAGTGGAGGAGTCAAATCTCACTGTGGTTTGTTCTCCCTGTGGTTTCTGTAGGGTTAGGGAGAATGCTACAGAAAAACGAGCTCTGTCTAGTTTTGACTCTCCCTAGAGTAAAAAAAAAGAAAAAAGAAAAAATGCTGTTGTCTTTCTGAAATGGGCTATAAGAGGCTTGCCCCGAAGGTGGCAAATCAGACTTGCACACGCATTGCCTTCATTGAGCCAATAGCTTGCTCTGAATGTGTATATTACGATGTGCAGTTTCATTCATCGAGGGGATTCCGGGCTCCAGCAGCAGATTTAAGAGACTAAATCTGTGTGACTTCTGAGCTCTGGCTCCGCATTAACTCCTCCAGAAAGATAAGCACGTGCATCTGGCTGTTAGAAGAATTCGTGGTAATCTAGGTAAGGATAAACTGGAGAAATCATTCCTCTTTTTCCCCCTTCAGGTGGATTTGAGACTTTAGAAAAATTGGTTCTCTGAGAAGAGCTCAGAACTATCTGTCTTAAGTTTTTCCATCTGAACTGCTTTATAGTTTTACCCACTATCTCACCCTTTTCATGTGAAATCCACCCTCTTCAAAACATAGTTTCATTTTCAAATTTTAAAGGATAGGATTCCATTTTTCTCTGTGTATGAAATTTTATAAATTAAATAACCAGAGTTGCTACTGGCTTAGAACTGAGGTCTTATATTTTTAGGAAGTATGCTTAAAAAGTTAAGCAGAGGGGAAATCTATGTTTGCATTTGATTTATGAAACAATGATTGTTACGTGTGTATCAGATGTCTTCGGTATTAAAGGCCAGATTTTCATACATGCTTCTTAATCCGTTCTGATGAAGAAGCTGTGAGCTCTCGCTCTCTGCCGCTTCTCCCTCAGTCTGTTTTCTGATGGTGGGATCAGCTCATCTTTTTTTCCTGAGGCATGCGGTTTAGTCTGTGTACATTCAGTGCAGTGGCATTTTTCTTGAAGAAGTGACTAAGGCTTCTTGGATGAATTCTCTCTTTGAAAGAGGTGGTAGAATTGCATCAGAAAGACATTTACAGTAAATGGCTCCCCCCTCCCCCTTCCTGTAATGACCGCATGTGAAAGAATGCATTAATTCTTGTTTTGAGGAAATGAGAGTTGTAGAGTTGTATGAAAAACTCCCTCTTTATCATTGATTAACTAGATTTGAATGTTAAAACTTTTTAACTCTAGGTCACTTTGTGCTATCTAAATAAATGTCACCAAGATAGAGCTTTCTACTTCATATTCTACGTGGAGTAACCGATCATCCTGAATTCAAAACAGGGAAATACCGTTGAATATGGCTACAGTTAATGGCGTAAGCCCAAACTAAGTTGATTTCTTCATAGTGACTTTTCTTATTAAATTCCTACATTGCAGATTTGTCCTCTAGGATTTGATTCTCAATGTGATGGAATATGAAGACTAGGAGGAAACTCCCACAGATCATCTTACCAGGGGTTCTCACAGAAACAGTATCGCCCCCTAGGGGACAGAGTGGAAATTTGTGAGAGTGTTTTGGTGGTACCATGAAGGGTGTTTCATGGGTGGGAGCCAGATGTTTCCCATGTCCCACAGTGGAAAAGACAGAAAGAATTGCCCTGTAACATTCATGACTTTCAACTGCCCTGTTGGATAGTCATATAGTGAAAACTCATTTTATGAGCCTAGTCTTAACTCCATTTTTAGATAAAAATACAGAGTAATTTCTGAATACTTTTAATATGTACAGAATATACTCATTTTCATTCTGTTGTCCACCTATACTTCTTCTCTTTTATTTTCCTGTACTTTTAGTATGGAAAGCTTCTGATTTGACTTGTCTTAAATCTGACCTTATTCTTTATAAGTAAACTGTAAACATCTGTTTCATTACATAGTTAATTGGACCTGACAATTATTTATATATTGCAATGTGAAGTACTTTTATTATAAGTTTCTCTTCGTTTAGTTTTTCCTTTATGTTACATTTAGGATATTGATGTTTTAGAAACTGTATGTACATTAGTTAATATTATCAATGAATTTTTTTTTTTAGAGTAGTAAATGGGACATGACAGATTTTTTTTTTGTTATAAAAGAGGGCTTTGGGACTAATGGGTAGGGTTTTGTATCAATGATCCAATCCCCCTCTCTACTTCAAGGAAGGACAGTGTGCAAACCACCTACGTGGGAAAGTTGTTTAACTTCTTTATGAAGTTCTCCAGGAAAGATTTCACACGTACCTCATTAGTTTGCTTTAATATTTTGAAGTCTTCACGTTAATCTAGTTGTGTTAGTCTGTTTTGCATTGCTATAAAGGAAATACCTGAGGCTGGGGAATTTATAAAGAAAAGAAGTTTATTTGGCGCATGGTTCTGCATACTGTCCAAGAAGTGTGGTGCTAGCATCTGCTTCTGGTGAGGGCCTCAGGGAGCTCCCAATCAAAGCAAAAGGTGAAGGGAGAGCAGGAGTGTCACATGGCGAGAGAAGGAGCAAGAGAGAGAAGAGGTGGTACCAGGCTCCTTTAAACAGCTAGCTTTCCTGTGAACTAAAAGTGAGAACTCATTCATTATCTCTGAGAGGGCACCAAGCCATTCATGAGGGATCTGCCCTCATGACCAAAACACCTCTCACCAGGCCCCACATTCAACACAGGATCAAATTTCAACATGAGATTTGGAGGGGCCAAGCATCCAAATCATTTCACTAGCTTCCTTAGTAATACTTGCCAGGAGTTTCCATACATCACTCTAGAAACATGACCTTTGGTTAATCCCTTTCTTTAGGAAAGGACAAATAGGTATTGAGAGAAGTAAACCCCCATAAACTTGCAGAAGAATTAAAAACAGACTCAGTCTTACTAGAACAGTGGGACATTGTATCACTGTCTCCTTACCATGAACATATTGTACATATACCATTTCAAACTTCTGATGATACTGTAAGTTATGACATGTCTTCGGTAGGTATTGTCTATACCTGTGGTCCCCAACCCCCAGGCCGTGGACTGGTACCGGTCCGTGGCCTGTTAGGAACTGGGCCACACAGCGGGAGGTGAGCAGTGGGCGTACTGGTCCATAGTTGTATTTCTTCATTTTTGTTTTTCTTGTTATATGTTGATATAATTATCGCCTCTCAAATATTTCAAGGGATACTAATGAAAATTGTTTCTTTTTTTTTTTTTTTTTTTTTTTTTTGTTGAGACAGAGTCTCACTTTGTTGCCCAGGCTAGAGTGAGTGCCGTGGCGTCAGCTTTAGCTCACAGCAACCTCAGACTCCTGGGCTTAAGCGATCCTACTGCCTCAGCCTCCCGAGTAGCTGGGACTACAGGCATGCGCCACCATGCCCGGCTAATTTTTTGTATATATATATTTTAGTTGTCCATATAATTTCTTTCTATTTTTAGTAGAGACGGGGTCTCACTCTTGCTCAGGCTGGTCTCGAACTCCTGACCTCGAGCGATCCACCCGCCTCGGCCTCCCAGAGTGCTAGGATTACAGGCGTGAGCCACCGCGCCCGGCCACCCAGAAAATTGTTTCTTTGAGTTTTTAAAAAAGTATCATTACTCCCTCGAATTTTCTATTTCTTCCAGGGTCTTTTTGTTATTATCTTGGTTTCCTCTCTCATGTTGCAGGCTTTCTAAATGTATATTCATCCTTGATTGTTCATTTATTTAAAAAAATAAGCAGCATCAGGGCTGACTGGAAACTCTGTATGCGTGGGTGCATCTTTCCTCTGGCAGGCTTCACCCTGGGTAGCACAGGGCCACCCTGAGTCCTCATGTTGGAGGACTGCTAAGTGTCAGAGTGAAGAGGGCTTGACTTTGAGGTTCTCATAACCACACCAGCTGTTTAGTCCTCTCTAGACATTTTGATTAATTTCCTTGGAGAATCATTTCCCTTTTTTTATCTTTAGTTTTTGCCTGGGGGGTCTATAAGTTTTATTTTTTCTTATAAAAACAGGAAGTAGGCCTGGAAGAAATAATTGTTGATACCCAGACTTTTCAGTTAATCTTCTCCTTTCTCGCCTTCATGTCACTTCTGTTCCATATTGTGTTTGCTTCTTCTGAGTCTGGACCCTCTTTGGGGTCCCCCTGAATAAAGTCAGTTACTCCCCTTCTCAGCAGCACCACCTGGAGGGGCTGTAAGCTGCCTGTACTCAGCTTCGTCAGTCGTTACTCCTCCCTCATCTTTCTGGCTTCCAGACATTTGTTGAAATGTCTCAGGCACCTGATATAATTTTTTTTAATTGTGAGTGTGTATACTTTTTTATAACTGTAATAGGAACTTCCATGTGCCTTGATCACTATCTTGAATGGAAAGTACTTTTGTTTGTTGATTTGTCAAAAGTATATCTGAACAATTAAATCAGAAATACCTTTAGCCAGGCATTTGGCCAAAGAGAAGATTAGATGGGGTACAATGGCTGACTGCAGTGGGTACTGGGGTTTGGAGAAATGAACCCTCAAAATGACTTGGTTGGGATAAAACAGTGAGCTGACATTATTATACAAAAATATGCTTCCCAGCTACAGAGCACATAGTCATTAATCACAGAGCCCCATAAGAAGCTTTCGTAGCTTTGTTGCTAGAAGAAAAGTTGCATCTTGTGAAACATCCAATTTAGTCATTAAAAAAAAAAATCTATGAAAGTAATGGTCGTTGTTCCTGATCTTAATACAGCTACAGATGTGGATATGCTTGCTTTTTAATTAATTTCTTCCCTGCCCTTTGGCATAGGAGTTCCCGAGAGAATCTCGTATTCCTTCTCTTCTATAATATTTATTCCTTGGGATATAGACCCTTATACTACTTCTCCTGTTTCTTGTAAGAAGCATCTCATACTCTCCCTAACCATTTCCTTTGTGAAATCAAAAAGCTCCAAACACTTATCGATTATCCCTTTGTCATGTTTTCATTGTAGGTCCTGAAAGTACAGTAGATACTATGAAGATGGGAAAAAATAGATGCTAACAAATTGGTTATTTAACTTCTCTGACACAGGTGGTGTCCATTTGTCTCAGAAGAAACTGTGAATGGATGTTTCCAATCTTGTAGTTCCCTCATTTTTACTTGGAAAAACTAGATGCTTCCTTGTGAAGAATCCCTGGAGATTTTCCCCAGAGGTATCTACAGTCAGGGCCAGTTGCCACATGATTGAACCTTGAGGTTCTTCTCAGGACAGAGATTCTTCTCAGGTCTGTCCTCATTTCTGGTGCAATACTGGGAGCCCAAAATCTACTTCTAGAATTTGCAAAGTAATCCTGTTGGATGTTAGCTATTCTGTCTTTATGTAGTTGCTTGGAGACAATTGAAAATGGTAAGGTGCTTTGTTATCTGCTATCTGTACCCCTGTAAGTTGTTTACCAGCTTACAGCCGCCTGGACAGTTCTAGATCAAAGAGCAGGTCCTCTGAGGCCATGCCCTTGGAAGCAGATACAGAGAGTACTGAAACGTCATGAGCTCTGAAGATGTAAGCTCCCAGGCAAGCGGAACACGCTTGTAATTTTATTTCTGGTATTGGCCAGAACAGATATCATCAGCCTGTTCCAAACACCCTCTTTCCAAACCTACTTTCTCCCATCTATTCCCGATAACCTCCCGGAGATGAGGAAGATGTCTGAGTGCAGTTGTCAGTTGTCTACTGAAAAATGGTGGGCCTAAAAAGGGCACTCTTAGGACTATAACAGTTTAGAACACTCCCACGCTAGTTCTGGGGCCTGGCATATTGGTTGGCTGTTACTGTTAGATGAGAGGAGAACCAGCAAATTTCTTCTTTTCCTCTGTAGGAAATACCTTGTACGGATGGTCCCAGAAAGAAGAGTCAGACATGATAGTTGTGAACTGAAGTGGTTCAGACACAATCCCTGTGTGGTGGTGTCCAAGAGTATAAATCACATTCTTCAGGAGAACCTGGGGGTATCAGGACAATTAGAGAGCCCTACCAGCCCTCCTTTTTAATTGATGTAAAATTTACATGCAGTGAGATGCACAGATGTTAGTTGTGCTCGTGTGACCAAACCTGTCAGGATACAGAACATCTCTGTCACCACGTTTCCTCGTGTCCATATCCAGTCATTCCCCACCCTCATTGGCAAAAATTTTCTGATTTCTATCACTATAGTTTTGTTGTTGAGCTTCCTGTAAGTGTAATCATAGAGTATGTACTATTTTGTGTCTGGCTTCTTTCACCAGCAGTTAGATGATGTTGTGTGTATTAGTAGTTCATTCTTCCTTTATTGCTGGGCATTATTCCATTGTATGAATAGACCCAATTTTTTAATCCATTCTCCCATTGGTTGACATTTTGATTATTTTTACCTTTTTGTTTGTTATGAATTTTAAGTTGCTATGAATGAGTTCTTTGTCACTCTCACTCTTTTTTAGGCTTGATTGCTGGGCCACCCAGTAGGGGTGTGTTTACCTTTCTAAGAAACTTCCAAGTCATTTTCCAAAGTAATTGTACTATTTTATACTCCAGCAAGCAATATGTGAGAGTTCCAGGTGCTCTAATTTCTTCTCAACATTTGTATGTTTGTTTTTCTAATTTTAGTTATTCTTCTAGATATGAAGTAGTATCTCACTTTGGTTTTTAATTTGCATTTTCTTGATGAATCTCTTATACTTAATGGCCATTCATGTGTTGTCCTTTTTGAAGTACTTGTTCAAGTCTTTTGCCTGTTTTTTTTTTCCCTTTTGCCCATATTTAAATTGGATTGCTTTTCTTATTGTTATTGATTGGTACGAGTTTATATAAATATTTTGGATAAAATTTTTTGTCAGAAATTTGTAATATAAATATATATTCTCTCAGTCTGTGGCGTACCTTTTATTTTCTTAAAACTCTCTTTTTGATGAGGAGAAGTTTTTGATTTTGAAGTAATTAATCAAATTTTTTTCTTATTAGTATTTTTTGTTTCCTAAGTAATCTTTACCCTGCCCAAGGTTGTGTATATATTCTCCTGTGCTTTTTCTAAGAAGACCTAGAGTTTTAGCTTTTATGCTCTGGTCTATGATGCATCTCCAGTTAATTTTTATATATGGGGTAAGGTAGAGGTCAAGGTTCAGTTTTTTTGCATACATTTTCCCAGTTCTAACATGATTGGTTGAAAAGACTTTCTTCATTGAATTACTTTGGCACCTTTGTTGAACATTAATTCTCCATGTATGTGTGAGAACTTAATGTTTGCACAGACCACATGTGGCATGCACTTAAGTCTAGGAAATAGCAGTTCACTTTGGTCAACCTTAATAAACCTCAAGTGACTGGTATAGACTTTGACTTCCATATCATGGAACATTTACGTCAGAGGTTCACTGACAGCAGCTGTACAGTGTGGTGGGAGGCATTTTTTTCTTGTTTTATGAAGCTAACCCTGCTGAAGCCTCGAGAAGTCCTGGTATTCCCATGTTAGATGTGATGTTCTTATCTGCTCAGAAATATACCATAAAAAGTGAGATCCAGCAGGAGCCTGCAGGCGACTTTGAGGAGAACCAAATATTTTAACTTCAGTGTGCTTATTTGAAAACTTGGATATACATGGGTTCAAAAATGAGTGATTTGGAACTCGTAATGAAATGTGGGCCAGACAGAAAAATAAACTCTTAAGACAGACATTTTTCATAATGTAAAGAAGCTTGTAAGGAAAAATTGTTTTAATAACAAGTATATTGTATGCAAAAATAGATCTGCTGATTTTCAACAAGCCTTGCATAGGAGTAGACTCTCTCCTTGGAAAAGTTTTTGTAAACAGTTTTATTTAGCATTTTTATTTGAATATAGTAAAACTGTATTTTTTTTTAAAGATTCCTTGATTTTAACCAAAGGATGAATAGAATAGGAAATATACCAGAATTATTCTGTTACAGGGGTAGAATAAATGGTGATTATCTCTTTTTGATACCCTAAATTTTAGAATTTTGATTTGGTGCTTTAATAGTATGGTAGTGTGGTGAAGTGGTTAGCACAAGACTCGGGGACTAGACTGCCTGGATTGGAATGCCGGCACTGCCACAGCTCTGCTACTCACCGTGGACAGAGGAATTAGCCCCCCTGTGCCTTTCCCTAAATGGGAGGAATAAAAGTACCTGCCTCAAGGGGTGGGTTAAAGTAGGCAAAGGGCTTAGAGCTGTGCCTGGTTCATAGTGAGCACTATGTACCTGTTGGCTGGTACTGATACATTAGTTCTGTAATAAAAGAACACAAAACAGGAATTTTTTGTAAGAAAATAAAAATCAAAAGTATATTCCATGATCCTATGATTCAGATATCTCAGGTTTTACCATTAATTCCCATTCTTTCCCAAAAGGATATAGAATTAAAGGTTTTTCTTTTGCGCACCTTTGGAGATACATGCCCTGAAAATACCAGGGAGGGGCTCATATTCATTACTAGATTTATTTCTGTGTATACAAAAGGACTTTACAAGCAAAGACATATTTCAGGTCCACATCTTCCTCTCCTCATGCTCAAGTAAAATACAACATCCACTCAGTTGAAATACCACCTTCCCTAGCCTGTGTTTGGACTTGTATAGTTGCGCTCAGCTCCTGGCCCCCGTTTCTGCTTTCTGCAGCAGTTTCCTGGCAAGGGCTGGAATGAGAGCTGAGACTGGGAGAAGTGGCCGGGACAGGCCTCTCTGCATTGAAATTTCCTGCCCAGTTTGGGCAGTTGGAAAGAGTCTGACCCTCAGTGCAGTCACCTGTTCACATTTAGTAGGGTTGACAATGCCAGAAACAAACCCCTACTAATGATGCAATTTCAGTCAAAATTATGTTTTGGTTGCACGTACAACCTGGGTTTGACTGTAGAACGAAGAGGGATCCTGCCTCACATTGTCATGGGATCACCATCGTGTTCTATGTGAACATTGTCTTCTGTTGTACATATGTGGGGAAGGCCTACAGAAAACTGATACTGTTTATCACTGCTGACTTCCTAGATCTTACTGCGTGGAAGATGAGACTTCTCAGGAGGCCTGCTCAGTGTAGTCGAGTTTTGTGTTCTCAGTGTTGTTCTATAAATGCGACAGGTGCACGGAGGACAGGGATGTGGTGCTCGTGATTTGGTGTGCAGGAGAAACATGTGACAACTTTCTGCCCCATGGTGGCTGGGTCATTCCATCCCATTGCCCACTCTCTGACTCCTCCACCTCACTCACTGTTTTTAGTAGCTGGCTGTCCCTCCTACATCACAGAGGGAAGAGACACCAAAAGGTGGCCTCCCTCAGGTTCTCACTGTAGATCCACACACCTGCTCTGCACCTGCCTGGTTTTCCTTGCCTCCTGTCTCAGTGGAAGGGGAGTCCTTCCTCATGTCCAAAGCCCTGGACTCCATCCCCATCCCCTCCCACCTTCTCAGAGACTTTCTCTCTCTGACCTTATACCTCCTGTTCCCCACTGACTTATTCTTGGGAGCACTGAAACCTACTAAGTCTCTTGCATTTTAGAAAATACAGGCCTCCGGTATTGCCCTGTCTTTCAAGTTAGCTCTCCATTCACTTTTCCTGCTGGGGCTACATGTTAGGAAGAATCGTCTCTGGTTGCCGCCTCCACTTCCTTACTCCTGCCTGCTCCTCAGGCTGCTCCAGTCTATCTTTTGCACCTGTGACCAAATGGGTACTGCTCTAGCCAAAGCCGGTTGTCACCCTCCTGTCCTTCCTGTGGCCACGTTCATCAGATGTATTGGGATTCTTTTCTTCCCTGACCTCTCAGCAGAGAGCAGTGTTGGATGTCCTCTCTTCCCTGGTCTTCCAAGACACTGTCCCACCCTTCTGGCATTTCCTCCTCATCACACCTGCTTAAGCTCTAAGCTCCCTGCTTACATTTCAGTGCCAGCTGGACATCTCCACTCTGATATCTCACTGGTACCTCATATCCAGCAGGTTCCAAATTGATCCAGGTTACCCAAGCTTGAAACCTGTGACTTACTGATCCCTTTCTCTCCTCATCTTCCAGATCCACTAAGAAGCCAAATTTGGTCAAAATTCTACATATCAACAGTTCTGAAATCCATCTACTTTTTGTGTCTGTGGTGTGTCCTTCTTGGTTACCATCATTTTTTACCTAAATTACTGGATTAGCAACCCTCTCAGGACGTTTCCCTAATCAGTTTCTGACTGCATTCAGGGCAGTCCTTCTAGAAAGCATCCTCCTCAAACCCCTCCCTGCTTAAACTCTTCCCTGTTGCTATGATGTCCAGTACCCAGGTTGACTGGGGCCTCTGCAGAGCACGTGTTCGACTCTGCGTAAACAGGTCATCACAATGTTACCAGGGTTCCTGGGGAGTTGGAGAAGAGAGTTCTTTCCCACTCCACACAGCAGAACTTCATGACAGTCCCGACTGGAATTGGTCATTCCTGTCCCCAAAGCTCCTGGTCATGGGCCTCGTCTCCCTCCCTTCCCTCCTTCCTCAGGCTCTCCCGCCTGTGGTCCCCCTACCCCGTTTCTCCCCCTTTCTTGTTCAGAACTCAGCTCTTCCCTGAGTGTTGTGATCCTTCAGTTTCACCCTGGTCTTGTCTTAGTTTGGGTTCCCCTAGAAGCGGATTCTGAACAAAGATGCAGACTGGTCTGACTTCGCTACTCAGAAGCTCTCTGTGCCTCAGTTTCCTCTTCTTTAAAATTCTACTTCATAGGATTGTAGTAAAGATTAAATTAACTAATGCATAGAAAGTGCTTAAAACCCTGCTACTATGACCCATAATAGTAGTCATGAGTACTTGCTGTGATGATATTTAATAATAATGATTACCATTATTATTAAAAATGACACTTGTTCCAGGTTTCTATCCTTGACCAATCTGGCTAGAGCCCCCTCTTAAGTGTGCCAATAGCACCCTATGCCTCCTTTAAATTCTAATTGCCAGTTTGCTGAGGGAAGGATGATGAAATATTATTCACCATCCCGCACCTAGCCCAGTGGTATGTAGTTATGTATGGTATACTCAGGAAATATTTTTTGAACAAAATTAATTAATCAAATGACTAGAAAGAACATTCCCATTATGCTGTTCTTCTTACCTTTAAAAAATTGCCCCTTTAAAAAATAAAACGTAACTATCCCCCAGGGGTTGTCTTCAAATCTAGCATTTCTGAGTAACCTTGGGCGAGCCTTTCTGGGGATCCCTGTCCCATAACAGCTTTACCTAAGGGCCTTTGTCTAGCTCTAAAATTTTTTTAATTCTGTGGCAATAATGTGGAATAGTATGGAGTACATTTTTAGGACACTCAGGTTTCCCTTATACTTATGTTTTTTTTTCCTGCTAGTTGATGAGAAAATGTCATTGTGTGCTTGGATTTGTAGGTTCTTTCCTAGTTGTGGGGAATTTTTCAAGTTGGCTATAATGAGAGGGTCTCAAAAAACCACAGAGAAGTCTGGTATATTCTCTTGAAGTTAAACACAATGTCCCTTCTTATTTTCACTTTTGATCTTGATTTTCAATTCTGAACTGACTTCTGTAATTATATTTAAAGAATTTAATATCAGAAATAAGGTCTGTTTTGATGCCTGCACCATTGACGTCCTTTAAATTTTGCTTCATGCCAAATCAGAAGGCTTCCTTAGGAGTTACAGTTCTCATGCTCTCTTTCATGTAGGTATACATATACTATTTATATATAGAATATATGTGTATATATACACATACACACATAGATAAAAGTGTATCTATATATGTAAATATATACACAAAATATGTGTTATATTTAATTGCAGTAATGTACATAAGATTTACCATCTTTATTGCTTCTAAATATACAGTTCATTGGCATTAAATACATTCACATTAACTATTTTTAAATGTACAGTTCCTTGGTACTAAATACATTCAACTATCCACAACTAAGATAGGAAAGAAAGATGGATGGTGGCGAACACCATCACCACCATCCATTTCCAGAACTCTTTTCTTCTTGCAGAACCAAAACTCTATACCGTTTCAACAATTCCCCATTCTCCCCTCCCCCCAGCTCCTGGCAGCCACCTTTCTACTTTCCATCTCTTTGAATTTGACTTCTCTAGGTACCTTGTATAAATGAAATCATACAGTGTTTGTCCTTTTTTATCTGGCTATATTTCACTTAGCATAATGTCCTCAAGGTTCATCCAGTGTTGTAGCATTGACAGTATTTCCTTCCTTTTTATGGTCGAGTAATACTCCTTTGTATGGATATACCACATTTCATTTATCTATTCATATGTTGATGGACACTTGGATCGTTACCCTCTTTTGACTATTGTTAATAATGTTGCTATGAGCATGGGTGTACAAACACCTGTTTTAGTCCCTGCTTTCAATTCTTTTGGATCTAATGATTTCTTGATCCTGCTCTTCTGACACTTCTGTTTTCTTGGACTCTTGACCATTTTACCAGTCTTGCCCCATCGACCTCTGGGCCATTTTCCTAGTAACATCCCTACCATCGAGATTCACATGTTTCAGCAGGACCCTCACAGAACTGCTGCACTGAGAAAACAGAGAAGACAGTTTGACAGCTAAGAAATATGAATTATTACCACCTCCTACACATGCTCTGATTCCTGCTGTTTTCTGAAGGTATACCAGTAGTTTCTACAAAAAAAAAAAAAAAAATCCCGTAGTGGTAGGGCAGATTTTGTGGCTGTTGACATTCTGTGTTACAAAATTTAACTATTAATTGTAGCAGCTTCTTGATGCATCATTCCTATAATTGTTATTACTATTTTTTTCTTATGAAAACAATATATGACAATCACAGAGAACTTGTAAGGTATAGAAAAAATATTACAAGAGCACATTCTGGTGCATATGCTTCTGGTCTTTTTACTGTAAATTTTTACATGCTGAAGATCATATTGTTTTATACGTGTCTTTTTTGCAATCATTCCCTTGTTTAAAAAGTCCTTATAAATATTTTAATGATTTTTATATAGCTGAGAAATATTTATAGAGTATCCATCAGTTTAAATAGCATTTTTCCAATTATAAAAATAATGTATTTCTTACAGAAAACTCCAGGCATCTCCAGATTGTAAAGAAGTAATGATAATCTAAATTATTTGCCCTTTCATAACCTTTTTTAATGTGTTGTTTTCCACTCTCATTTTGAGATCAGCTTCCCCCCCACTTCCTTTCCTTACCTAGCAACTTTAATATCATGTTTATATACAGTTTTATATCCAGCACTTGAACCTAACATTAAATTTTGTGATTTCCAATATCATTATCTTCCAAAAATCATTATTTAAGCTATGAATTTATTGTGATTTATTTAGTTACATCCTCCCCTCCACTTTTGGAGGTTTAAGTTGTTCCCAATTTTCTGTTATTGCTAAGTATATCCTTGTAGAGCTATCTTCCTATGTAGCTGTGATTGTTTCCTTAGTAGATATTTATAGACATGTTATGAGTCAAAACAGTTATAAGGCTTAAGAAATATATATATTGCTGATTTCCTGAAATGCTTGTTTCACCTCATTTCAGTAGCTTTATTCTTTTGTCCATCCTTGTGAATTTGATTGCTGAAAAAATTTTGTCATTTGCTAGTGAAATTGAACATTTTTCAGATTAGTTGGCCTTTTATATTTTTGGTGAATTGTCTGTTACTATATTTTGCCTTTCACACTCATAAATACTGCAAAGAATATATCCTGTTACCACTATTTTATTTTTTGCTTTCCTTTCGATTTGCTTGCTGTTTTTTGTCATACACAGACAGGTTTTACCTTTTGATGTGGTCGATCAGGTTGATTCACGTTACTTTGCCTTTTGTTACTTTTTTTGTTGTTTCTATAAAGCTAAGACTTCTTTTCTCATCCTAAATTCAGAAATAGTTTCTTCTAACTTAGTTTTCTTTTTTTCTTTTATATTCAACTCTTTAATTGCCATAGAATTAATTTTGGTGACTATTGCAAAATGGGAGTTAATGTGACTTTTTCTAGAATATTATCTTATTCTTGTGTTTATCCAAAATCCCAGTATTGCTATGATTTGAACCATTGGGAAAAATGAGGAAGACGTGCCCCTCACCTCAGAACTTGCCTGTCTCCCCCCAGCTTGGGAGGTATGAAAAGTGTGGTCCAGAGTGAGGCTTTCCAAATCCTGACTCTGTTTTAATTATCCACAACTAAGATAAGAAACTTTGGCTAGTTGGAGAGTTACTTGAACCTCAGGTTCCAGATGCAAGGCAGCATGTAGTGAAAAACAGCCCTCATCTAGGAAGTCCAGAAATCTTGGGTCTGGTTTCAGCTGTCAGTCAGCTATCTGTATAATATGGCAAAGTCTCCTAGCTCCTCTAACTTTCTGATTTAAAGAACGAGGTAGTTGAGATGTCCACTCTCTGAGATTTATTCTAAATAAGTTAGTGTCTAGGCAAGTGGCAGAGCTGGGTTTGCCACGAATCAATCTGTTGGTGATATTTCCTGGTAACTAGTTCATCTTTCCTTAATTCAGTCAATACATATGATACCCACTTTAGCAAAATGATGACAAATGTCATTTAATACTCTATCTGGAAGATTTTGTCCTTCTTACTTTCCCTGACTTTCCTTGATCTACCTTAAGCTTCCCTTCTGAAAGATTTCTGTCTTTCCTCATAATCTCTCCTTTTCCTCAGCTACCTCTTATGTTTAAGAATTAAGGAAAGATGAGCTAGTAATCAAGAAATATTCAGAACTGATTCCTGTCACTGACCCCACCCTGCCACTTGCCCAGAGATGTGGTATAAACTTTTTTAATAAACTGAAATAAAAATACAAATTATACTTTGAGAAATAGTAAGCATTAAAGTGATAAAAGTAATAGCTATGAGATATAAATACCTGCCCTTAACCATGTTAATTGTTTATTATGGGTATTAATAAATTATTATTAACATACTAATAATAGAAATTGAATTAAGAAACAAAGCAGCCACAGGCCATATCATTTGAATTTTAAATATGTTTATATTAATATATCCTATTTTAGAGAAGTAGCACAAAGAATATGTCTTTAGTAGTTTTTGCAGTATAAACTCATTTATTGGTCCATTATACTTATTAAAGTGTCCTAACTTTCACCTCCCACTTTTTGATTTCTAGAGTGAGTGAACAGGGTCTGATATTTGTGGTGTAACTTTCGTAACACACAAGGATGATTCAGATACTATTAGAATACCTTAGCTTAGATACCTCAAGTGAATATTTCTATGGTCCTAACCTTTTCCTCTTGAGAAATGTATTTGCTATAATAAAATACAGTGACCACTTGAAATCTATAAACTTATGTGGGGTCTGGATAAATCTAAGCGGTTTTCTTCTTTATGCTCCTGGAACCCACAGCATTATTTATATTAAATAAAGCTTAAGTCTTTATACATATAGCTGCAACTTGTGTTTTGCTTGATTACATTATGTATTGCCTGATCTTCAGATAACAATGAGAAACAGTCTTTAACATACACCTTGAATGGATATGAACCTCAGAGAAACAGTCTGTTTGATAATTAAACTTTAATTTCTCACTGTACATTGCTTTGATCTCGTAATATTTTTAAAAACAGTCCTGGGGATTTATTTTTAAGGCTTCCAAATGAGTTATTATTTCTCAAAAGCCATAATATATTTATAGGTTGGTGTATCCCAAAGACACTATTTTTAAACTCCTGTTAAGTTTTTTTTTTAGTGTTCTAGTCTGCTGCATAATTTTCTTTGCTGTGGGTCACATGATTCCTCCCGTCCATAACACACGCACTTAAAATTCTCACTTCCTGATTGAGCCATCAAGATTACGTAAAATGTAAATCAGCCTAAATACCTAAAAGCAGGAATTTTAAGGGGAAAATGCTATGTTCTTTTTCTGTTTCATGATAACCCTTAAAGATCAGAGTGAGTATGTGTTTGCCTGTTTATATTTGGAAATGAGAGACTGTTAGGGTTTTTTTTTTTTTTTTTTAAGTCCCTTCCCTTTCAGATTGAATCAGACTTTGCTTTCATTATAAAAAATAATGTATCAACTAGGTAGACCGTGGGAGTGGTATAGTTGTAGAACTGAAATCAAAATGGTTCCGATTACTGAGAGAGACTCATTTGCTTATTACTTTTCTCATGGTCTGAATGAAGAGTACAGCATTTATCAAAAGGTAACAATTGATATTTCAGAATCGTAAATGGCCATTTAGCCTTTCTGCTGCCTGATATGAATGAAAGTAATTTCTAGCAGGCAGTATGACATTTGTTTTATCATGGACCTTACAGTCCATCACATCTTCTCAGAGCAGTTTTGAAGTTGTCATAGTAACAGCATGATGTTTGGAGGGTCTTTTTAGTGGTTCTTTAGCGAGAGCTAATTAATTTTATTAACTCTGAGTGTTTTTCTCTTTACTCCTCTCTGACAAACAAGGGCTATCATTGCTCAAATATGTATTTCTTGTTCTTTATTTCTTGATGACTATAGTTTGAAGACTTGATGTTTTGTAAGTGGTTTCAGAAAAGGGTGTCAATTGATTTTAGACAAGTTAAACTTGGGTTTTTAATTACTCTGTAAAAGTGCACTATCGTTGTTGGATCAGGATTTAGTTTTTATTTAAAGAAGTGAGGTACGGGAGATGTTCCCACAAACTGAACTGTGATTGCTTCTAGTGGGTGCAAATATCCTTTGCTTTGATTTCCATGTATTTGGAATAAGAATTGGGGAACGCAGAAGGGAAATGTGTCAGATTTACAGGAGAAAATTATTTATTTAAAAAGGCAACAAACACCAAAATAAAAACAAATTGGTAAATTTGACTTTATCAAACTTAAGAATGCGTACTCTTTGAAACTCTAAAATATACTGAAATAGATTCTCCTCTAGGAAAGTTTGTGGGAAGTTTTTATTGGTGGAAAGTAGATTGGGCTCTTCTGTTAGTAACGCTCTGTGGCTGAAATTCTCACTAATATGGCGATTGGTAAGAAAGGAAGCCCGTCTCTGGGGCGGGGACAGAGTCCGAAAAAGGAATCATCCGTACTAGGTCTGGATGCTGGTACTTAAAAAGTATCAGATGTACCATGCTTTTGTTTTCTTGTGAAAGTGATCAGGGAGATGTGACACTTCTAAAAGGTCTCATGTGAGTTTTGTGGGTTTAATGCTAACGCCACTATCCTTACTGTTCTGCGGGGTATTTGTTCAACCACGGGCGACTGAGGAGAGTTGGGGTAACAGCGTGTGCAGCCAACAGCAGTCAAGGTGCTAATGCACCACCAGTGATGTCAGGAGTTACGAGACAGCGGTTTCAAAACAGTGCAGTAAACAAGGTCAAAGTGTCCCGTTTTGCTGGAAGAAGGTTTGTTTTTATGAGCGGGACAGTACATGGATGAAGTAATTTTTCAAAACAAACTTTGAATTTATATGTGTTTTTGTTCTTTCTGGTTTTTAAAAAATTGGCCAGATGAGATTTTTAGTAATGATTGCATTTTTAAGCAGAATTATATTTTATATATTTTTTTCTGTCTTGTACTGATTCTATGTTTTTCACAAAGGAAATGAAAATATTTCTGATCTAGGATTCTTAAATACGGTTTTAGAGAATCCGATATGACCCAGTACTTTCAAAACATGGCAAATGCAAGTCACAATCACTAGTAAAATAATTCCTTCTAATTTTGTACCTTTGACTCTTATTTAGAAAGGCGTTTAAGTATGAGTAAGTTAATGGCCCAGAATACTGCTGACTGCGTGGCTCTCATCTTAATGCGTTTTCCAACCTTGAACCTGAGAATGCCAGAGGCTTGAGTCTCTGGACATGCATTTGAGCAACTATCTGCTGGCTGCCTGGTTCCTGAGCTAACAAGTGGGTGTCCCTGGTTTGTGTGTGTAGTCACAACAGCCACGGTGCCACGTGGCACCCGGACGCTGTCTGGGGCTGTCCTAGGGATTCCTGATCCTCAGAAGTGTCTCCGGTGTCTCTGAGATGAACTGTGAACTTGGGGCATCTGTAGAAGCGCAGATGTTTTGGAGTTCCACAGCAAACCTGGGTGTGAGCACAAACACGGCTTTTAAAGTGAAAGCAGGGACCTTACAGCAATTGCCGTCACCTCATTCCCGACCTGCTCACTGTGCTGGAAAACAAAGTAAGTTTTGTTTGTTGCTTTGTTAGTCAGTTTCTTCTACATGTTTTTTCTTGCTAACGTTATTAGACACTCGATATCTGGCAAATGCCAAGTTATTATCCCCTTCATTGGAAAGTAGGATATGGAGTTTGTTCAGTAGCTAATTGCTTCTTTTACCTTTTCTCTCTTCCCATACCTAGTGTGCTGGCTTGCTTTTTAGAGCTAGGGAGAGATTGGACTTTATTATCAGGGAGAAAACAAAAAGTCTGTTTTTTGTTTTTTGTTTTTTTTTTTAAAATGGTCCAAGAACTTTGCCATTAGGTAAATGACAATGACACAGGCTTTTCACACAGCGTGAAGGTGCACATCCAGCAAAACAGCCCCAGTGTACTGCCCAGTCTCCATTTGGAAGCAGGTAGGAAGGCAGGGGTCCCTGCGTGGGAACTGTGCAGAAAGGGGGGGGGGCAGGCACGGACAGGAGGCTGCACTTTAAAAACCCATCAGGAAATAGTTGAGGGAATACAAATTATTTGAGGATGTTTATAAAAACAGACTTAATATAAAAATGGGATAAAATATATAGCGACCTAACCTCATCAACAGCAACTAAACTTTTCCTTCATGTTAGAAAGTTTTGTGCCTTGTAGATTTGTGGAAAATGTGTTTCATAGCCTCTAGGAAATAATTAAGAGGCTTCATCAACTATTTAGAAGATTCTATTACCCTAGCCTAGTTCTGACACTTGTCTTCTGTTTTCCATTATTTTAAAAAATTCTGATCCTGTCTCCAGAGATCTTGCTTGGCTTGATTAATTTTTAATACAAAGTTCTGTGGTTTTGAAAGTGCAAAACAAATGTGGTTTTGTGATTTGTAATTGAATTCTTTCCTTATAAAACGGACTGATCTGATTTTTTTTCAACTTGAACAGTAACACTGTAAAGGGAAAAGGAGGCAGCATGAGTGCAGTGCAGAACTGGAAGGCAGAAATCAAGGTCTTATTTTGCAACCTAGTGTGGAGTGTTGTGTGAATTTAAGTTGGAGCTTCCGTGTCACTGGAATTCACATTTTATCTCAGAGTGGTGGTGATAGGACTCGGGGTGGCTGTATTTCATTGGAAACAATGCAGGCTGCTCATAAGAATGTCTGTGAATTATTCATTCAGCAAACATCTTTAAATATCTTCTTTATGTATAGCATTGTGGTCGGAGCTATAATTTTTTTCACAATTAAATGCGCAGACATTCAGTTTGCAAATTCAAGAGTAAGAGCAGTTTGAAACAAGGGCTAGTGAACAGAGTATTCCCATCGCAACGGTCTTGCTAAAGATAGTGCCAAGCGAGCAGGACTGTCCCCTTCTGAGCTGTCCCTCCTAATTAGAGGGGAGGGTGGCTACCGTCTGTTTTCTTTCATTCAAGGCAGTAGGGGGTCTGGGGTGGAAGGAAGCAACCCCCCTTTTATTTTTCTCCCACTCTTTTTTATAGTCAGCTTTCTCCCGAGTCAGTGACCCAGAAGGTCATTGATGATCTGCCTATCTCAGAATGAATAGTAACATAAGCATGCTTGGCACTTGCAAAAAAAGTTTGTAACATGGATTTATCCCTTTAAAGTTCTGCCTGAATTATATCTGAGAATACTGTAATCTGTGTGTTAGTGTCTCTGCCCCATTCCTTACCTAGGGCACTCCTGGCAGGAAAAATGGGAGCTTTACTTTTATTGATTTTGCTTTTTCATGAAAAAATGTTTACACTCCACTGGGCGTCATCAGAAGATGGCAGCATATGGCTATGTACAGGAGATGTGGGGATGTGTAGCAATATTATTCTTATCAAAATCAAGGGCACCTGTTAATTATGGTACATACATGTCATCCCAGGGGAAACGTGAACAAGGATAGTGACAGATGTCCAAGTTATCCAGCGGTCCGCTGCAGCTTTGGGACCAGTCATTGAAATAATTCACTTTGTTTTATCTTTCTTAAACAATAAGCCTTTTAGCCCTTTTCTCATAAGGATATGTTAAAGGAGAATTTAGTTAGTTTGAGGTCATGGCTTAATTATTTTTGAAATGTAAAGTAATACTCCGACAAAATGATTAAGCTTTCTTGCCTCAGTTTCCACCTTTGTAAGGAGAACAAATATTGTGCTGCTTTTAGAAGTATTTAAGAGAATATGAAATAATACATTCTGTCTTTCATCAAAACCATATTTATAACTGAAAAATTCTAAAATTTTCAATTATTTTTATTTTAGTTTTTATATACTTAAGCAAAGTGTTAACAGTCTTCTGAAAAGATTTAGTTCTTACTCAGTTTTAGCTCCCAGACAGTAGATATGGACTTCCCAGAATATACTGGATTTTAGAACTTTCTTTGTGACATGGAAATACGGTATTTTTTACCCATAACAATGTATATGGAAAGCTCAAATGTGAGTCATGTCTCTCATTTCATTTAGAAATTTTTTCAAAATTGTCGCCAACTTGTAATGAACATTCTTAGAAATATAGATGTGATTATGTTGTTGAATCTTGGGAAGAACGTGTGTAGGTTTCTGAAGATACTGATTCCAGCTTGTATGGCTGGATGAGACCTGAAAAGTGGTTTGCTTCCTAATCGGTGAAGGGTGCACCGTGCCGAACAGGCAGGTCTTTTTGGCTTTTTCAGTTTTCTTGTGTAATAATTGTAGATGATCAACTAGGTACTTGACTATCTTTGTTAAGGTGCGATTTAAGTTAATTTGGTTTTGCCCATTAGTATTTATTGCAAGGGGACTGAATAAACAAACGAAGCATGTCTTTAAAGTGTGACTTTGAATTACTCTGATTAGTACTTTAACCCACATAGCAAAAGACACGTAGACACATGCATGCATGTTAGCTGCACCGATCCCACCTTTGCCAGGGACACATTTTGAACTTTTTGTTTGCCCTTGCCTTAACTTTCTGTCTTCTTTTGACTATCTGCAGATTTCAAGAGAAATCTGTCCCTTGAGGGTAGGAAAGAGCCGGTAGTAGCTCTGATGAATATGGTAGATGATCAAACAACTGATTTGAGTCACTGATTCATGTTGTAAACATGTAAACATGTACTGAGCCATCTCCTACATTCCAAAGTACTGCAGATTGAAAAGTGACAGGTCATGGATCTGGCATCCCAGAAAGACACAGGTTAGTAAGATAAATGACATATATAAAACAGTAACACTGAAGACTGACAAGTACTATAACAGAGTGCACGTGGTGTTGCTAGAGCCCAGAGGGGATTAAAATAAAATTTTAAAAGGGAGGCTGGGTGTGGTGGCTCACATCTGTAATCCTAGTACTCTGGGAGGCCAAGATGGGAGGATCCCTTGAGCTCAGGAGTTTAAGACTAGCCTGAGCAAGAGTGAGACCCCGTCTCTACAAAAAATAGAAAATTAGCTGAGCACAGTGGTGTGTGCCTGTTGTCCCAACTACTTGGGAGGCTGAGGCAGGAGGATTGCTTGAGCCCAGGAGTTTGAGGATGCCATGAGCTATGATGATACACTACACTCTAGCCAGGGCAACATAGTGAAAGTCTGTCTCAAAAAAAGAAAGAAAAAAGATTTGATGGAAAAAGAGAATTGTTGTGTTCACGATTTATAATGTGGCTTACAGAATAAAATTTTTGGAAATGAAAACCCTGAAGAAAATCTCTTCTTATTTTAAGGATGAGTAGACTGGGATTTATTTCCAAAATTCTATAACTCTCAGTCACTTGAAAGTCTTTTGTTATGTAATAGTCATCTTTTTTTTTTTTTTTTAAACCAAAAGAAGTTGTGGCTGCATAAAAGGTGAGGTCCAGAAAGGTTTGGGACATTGTTAGAATCACTTTGTATTCTCCAAAGACTCTTTTGAGGAATGATTCTTCTTTGCATGTTAAAATTGGGTCGTTTTGACATACCGAATACACCAAAGCATTACATGTCATGTTTTTTGCTGAGAGTTGCCGTATAGCCTGTGGGAGACAGTGAGCTTGAAGCTTTCTTGCATCTCTAAGTATGGGGGGAGAGAAGGCTTCTTCACAGCCCCTTCCATGTTCTATTCCACAGGGACAGAGTTTCTGTCCTATAGCCAATAGTTGATCTCCCTAATAGATAATTTCACTTAACAATTAATTGTGGCATGTGACTCTATGCCAGGCACTGTTGTAGGAGCTGATCGGAAGGCTGAGCTGGTGGGCTGCACACACTGAAGGCTGGTGATGCTCAGTAGCGCCCTGCAGGTGTGTACATGGAGCTGCCACTCACCGGACGTTTTTCCTGAGCCTGACGGTGTGGGCTGGGACGTGACGTCACCCTGGAAGAGCTTGAAGCTAAGGTTCTGTGCACAGATACACTTAGAATAAATGCAGAGAAAGATCAGTGTATAAACAGTAGAGAGAGAAATAAATGAAACAACCACAAGTTTATAGAAAAGAAAGATTATCCTGTGGCTGGGCTGCTCAAGAAATGATTCATGCATAAAGAGCATTTGAGCTGGGCATTGCAAAAAGGTAGTGTTGGACTTGAGGACCTGGAGGGAGAGTGTCCTTGTCCAGGGAAACATGAGCAAAGGCATAGACAGGGGTGGGAAGTACCAGTGTACCAAGTGGGCAGTAACAGATTCATAGCTTCAGGGCAACAGTGTGTGTAAAAGTGACTAAGGAGGAGATAAGGCAGCAAAGGTCCCTCCCTGGAGGCCAGAACCGGGAGGCCCTTGAATGTCATATGACTCAGTGATTTAAACTTAATACTAAGTCATTGGGGAGCAGTTGAAGAATTTTGGTCCGGAGAGCGGCTATAGGATCTCTCCTGAAGAAGCCTTGTCTGGTACCAGTGTGTGGGTGGCTTTGGTTAGTGAAATAAGCTGAGCCCGGAAGCCTGTTAGAGCCGATGTGACGGTCCAGGGCAGAGGTGAGGAGGGGCTGAGCAAGGAGAAACCACCAGACTGGAGAACAAGAGACAGGTTCAAGAGATGGGATTTAGGAATTGCCCAGATGATAGGGGTTGGCTGGTGGGGAGGGGGAGAGGGAAGCAAATAGTGCCAGGATTTTGAACCCAGGTGCCACTTACTACTGGGCCATCTGCCAGGCATTTCACAGGTATCATAGCATTTAATCTTCTAATCCTGTGGGGTTGATACTTTCATCCTTATTTCAGAGATGAGAAAACTAAGGGTCAAAGACAGTTAGCAATTGGTCTAAAATTGTACAGCTAATGGAAGTAGAACAGGGATTTTGGTGTAGATGTTCCTGACCCCCAAGCCTGTGTTCTTTCTGCTGTACTAGGTTTGGCAGACAGCACATGTGAGAGACAGGAGGAGCTATATTCAGTTTAGGTGCTGGTAAGTGTCTGACATTTAGGTGTCCATCCAGTGGCTGGAGATGTGAGCTGAACGTCAGGGACAAGGTTAGAAACGTCTGTGTGCTCTTTTATTCAGCAGATAGTTGTTGAGTGTCTTCCTGGACCACCTTGGCAGTGGGAGTGATTCATCCAGTGGTGAACAGCAGCAGCACAGTCGTCATGGTCGTCCTCCTTCGCAGAGCTGACAGGCTGCTGAGTGTGACGCAAGGGGAGGTGCAAGTTTGCCATAGGAACGCCTACCCGGGACCCTGACCTTGTCGGGTCAGGGAACCTGTCAAGGCAGTTGCAGGACTCACCCTGAGACTCAGACGAGGGCTGAGATAGGAAGTGGGGAAGAGGCATTTCCCGGGCAGGGGAGATACAATGTACTGAGACCCAGAGGCGAGAGAGGAGCAGAGCACATCAAAAGAACTGAAAACTCCGTGTGGCTGGAGTGGAGGGAACAGTCGCAAGGAGATGAGGCTGGAAAGGTAGGCAGGAGCCGGAGGCGGAGCAAGGAAGGCCTCAGAAACTGTGTCACGCTTGGAGTTCACCTCCAAAGACATGTGTGCCTTGTCTGGATTTCTTGTCTCTAACAGAAAGTTAAATTGCTCTGTGGTCTAGAGGCTTCTCCCTCAGTGAAGAACCATCTGTGCACTACCCTTTCGAAAGGATAGTGGATGGCTAATTTTATGTGTCATCTTGGCTGGGCCATGGTACCCAGATATTTGGTCAAACACTAGTCTAGATGTCTCCGTGCAGGTATTTTTTAGATGAGATTAACATGTAAATCAGTAGACTTTGAGTGAAGCAGATGATCCTTTAATATACATGGGCCTCATCTAAATCAGTTGAAGGCCTTAAGCGAAAAAGACTGAAGTCCCCCGAGAAAGAAGGAATTCTGTCTCCAGACTGCCTTCAGACTCAAGTGCAACATCAACTCTTCCCTGGATCTCCAGACCCTGCAGATTTCAGATTTGCCAGTCCTCATAATTGCACGAGCCGATTCCTTCTCTCTCTCTTTCTCTCTTTCTCTCTCTCTCTCTCTCTGACACACACACACACACACACACAGGTACCCACCCAGCCACCCACCCCCTATTGGTTCTGCTTCTCTGGAGAACCCTGACTAGTACAGATGGGAAGATACAGAAATTTAAATTGTTCTGCTACTGTTGATACTAGCAAAAAGCTGCATCAGGCCTCCCTAGGCATTCGTGGTGTACTGTATATTGCTTGTTGTATAGTTGAGAAAAATGAAGTACAGAAGGGACGTGATGTACCCATGGGGATGCAGAAAGTTGATGGGAGAGCCAAGGAGGAAACTCGGGTTTCCTCTGGTGTAGTTCAGTTGCTTTCTTGCTATTTGGCCCTCATGTTCTCATCAGCAAGATGATAAAGCTCCTGGGTTTACCGTGTCTGATTATTGCTAACACGTGTGGGATCTTTTCTATATGTCAGGTACTGCTCTAATTGCTTTACAGGTGTTAGTGATTTTAATCCTTACAACCACCCAATGAGATAGGGACTAATATTGTTTCCGTTTTATAGATTTTTTTTTTTTTTTTTTTTGAGACAGGGTCTTGCTCTGTCACCCAAGCTAGAGTCAGTGGCGTCGTCATAGCTCACTGCAACCTCAGACGTCTGCCCCAGCCTCCCAAGTATCTGGGACTACAGGCACATGCCACCATGCCCCGCTAATTTTTCTATTTTTTATAGAGATGGGATCTCACTCTTGCTCAAGTTGGTCTCAAACTCCTGGGCTCAAGAGATCCTCCCAAAGCCTCCTAAAGTGCTAGAATTACAGGCGTAAGACACCACGCCTGGCCACCGTTTTACAGATTTTAAACACCGAGTCCCAGTGAGCAACATAGTCATTGCTGCTCAGCTAATGAGTGGTAGAGCTGGGCTTGGGACCCAGGGAGCCTGGCTCCAGAGATTGGCTCTTGCTTACTCCACTCCACTGCTTCTCAGCTCAAGATATCCTGAGCACAGCCTCCACCTCTCCCTTTGGAGCCATCCAGAACATTCATTCTGGTAGTGGTGCTCTTGGCAGGGCTTGTGTTGAAAGAGAAAATGCTTATAAGTTATGTTTTAAGAGGCCATCCAATTACGCTTCTCGCCTCCTTGAAAAACAGAAAACGTTCCCCTTATAGCAACATCGTAAACCTGCTGGAGTGTATTTTTAGCAACTAGACTTTCCTGTCTAGCTTAGTGACACTGGTGGACATCTGATTTGCCCAAGGTCATGCAGGGATGTGATAAAGTGGGGGTGTGGGTTGGTTCCTTGTCTAGCATCTTGAGGTGTGTTCGAGTAAGAAAATAGCAAACTTCTTTGTGTCCCATGGTTCTCTGAGGGAATAACCATCGTGCCTGCCATTTATTGGGCCCGTTGTGGCCAGGTGCTGTTGTAAGTGCTTTATAAACATTGTCTCCTGGAGTCTTCTCAGCAGCCCAAAGAGGCTGGCATTATCATCCCATTTTACACATAAAGAAAGCAGTGATTAGGGAGTTCAGTAACATTTCCAAGGTAAGTAGCAGAATAAGGGTTAAACCTCACCAAATGGTTTCAAGCCAGTGCTCTTCGTCACTATGCTGTGCCTATACTGGGTACCCCCACTGGCTACCACTCTTCCCTGGTAGACTCTGCACCCTGTGAAGGCAGGTACTTTTTTCCACTGGGTTCACCACCATACTTCAGCACTTACCAAGTGTAATACCTGATGCATAGTAGGTGCTTGATGCGTGTACAGTCATGTGTCACTTAACGACAAGAATACATTCTGAGAAAGGTGTTGTTAGGTGAGTGCGGTGCCATGTGAACATCATGCAGTGTAATGATACAAACCTAGGTGGTATAGCCTGCTACACATCTAGGCCGTGTGTCATGGCCTGTTGCTCCTGGGCTGCAAACCTGTGCAGCATGTTACTGTACCGAATGCTGTCGGCAGCTGTAGCACAGAGGTAAGTACTGGTGTATCTAAACATACCTAAACATAGAAAAGGTAACACGTGCTGCAGCATTACAGCAGCTACAGTGTCAGTAGGCGATAGGAATTTTTCAGCTGCATTATAATCTTATGGGACCACCATTGTATACGCAGTCCGCTATTGACCAAAATGCTGTTAACGCGGCAATGGCTTGTATATTGCGCGACTCACAGACTTATTACTCTGTTCTCTGGGATCACGTCCAAGTAGCTGTTTATATTTTGTACCATTTTCTTTCCCCTCAAGGTTTATTTCCTTTGCTTCTTATAACTGGAAGCCAGTGATTCAGTACCATTATATAAGCTTATCTTTCCTTTTATAAATAGTAAATTATGATAAGCTTGACCAAAAAATGTAAATCAGAATTAGGCAACATTCAGTGCTTAGCCTCCATCTGCCTTATACTCTTGTCTTTAATTGTGCGAGTATATCATGATGATTTCTGGCAGAGCTAAAGTAAATAATGTGAATTTTTTTTTCTCTGTATAAAAGATGGCATGGTCTAGAGGAATAGTCTCTGGGCTTGTGTGTTTCATACATGAAATATATGAGTCTGTGTGCATACTTACTTTGTAAGCCAAGTTCTGTGTCTTCCTTTGTCATTTTCTTTGATCTAAAAACACCTGGTAGAAACTCCATTATTGCTTGTTGTAAGAAGCGTTAGAATATATGTTCAAATGAAGGCCATGCAAAAATGCAGATTCACTCAGTAAAGACCCATTAACAGCCGGCTCTGTGCCATACTGGCACCTTTGCTTGGCTTTGAGAAGCTGCAAAGTAGGGCAGTTTATGTTTGGGAATGACCAGTCAAAATAGCAGGACACAGACAGGCAAGAATATAATTCTAAAAAATTTAAATGGGGAGTGGTAGAGCATACATCAAAACAGAAGACTGTCTTGTATCTTCTTGTAGCTATAAAATTAATACATTTGAAAAATGCACCCTCTCAACCTTCCCAAACTCAGAATTTTTGCTGTCACTCCTCAAGTTGAATCTCTATTCTGAATTTTTTATTCTTTTTTTAGCAAGGAGGAAGAAAAAGTTCTCCTTAAGAATTCATTAGAAATTAAAATTAACTTCTGCATTTTGTGTTCTTCAGAATATGGTGAAGATTAATTTGAAAGGGCAGTGCTTGATTTGATCAGCTGTGGGAAAGGAAGACGGTCACAAGCAGTAGGACTGGCTGGCACATCTCCGCCACGATGGAGAAATGGTGTTGCCTGGGCCGGGCGCGGTGGCTCACGCCTGTAATCCTAGCACTCTGGGAGGCCGAGGCGGGTGGATTGCTCGAGGTCAGGAGTTCGAGACCAGCCTGAGCAAGAGCGAGACCCCGTCTCTACTAAAAATAGAAAGAAATTATCTGACCAACTAAAAATATAAAAAAAAAAAATTAGCCGGGCATGGTGGCGCATGCCTGTAGTCCCAGCTACTTGGGAGGCTGAGGCAGGAGGATCGCTTAAGCCCAGGAGTTTGAGGTTGCTGTGAGCAAGGCTGATGCCACGGCACTCATTCTAGCCAGGGCAACAAAGTGACACCCTGTCTCAAAAAAAAAAAAAAAAAAAAAAGAAATGGTGTTGCCTGAATTGTAATTCTTCCGTTCTCTTTCTTGCCAAGTCTAATGGCTTCTGTTGTAACATGTGGCAACTTCTCCCTTGGTGACTAACGCAGTCGAAGTTACCATAATATTTAGGACCAGCTACAAAGACATTTCTTCCCCTAAACCTGTGCCAAATCTATATCAAACTATCTTCTCCTCCCTGGCCATTCAAATAGATCCAGCTCTTATATAAAAAGACAAGAAATACACAGGCCTCTTTTTGTTTTATGCCTGTTCAAACAGATAAACAAACAAGGTACATCGTGTCTGGTGTTGCCTTGAGCTCAATCATTTCCTCCTAAAATAGTCTCCGATACTTTCTTCATTTTAAGAATTCTAGAAGGAAGAAAATATTCTGAGACTAGATACAGTAAACTCTCTGCTCTTGGTGCTGATAGAGGAAAGAAGAGTATCTCTGAGCCACTGGCCTTCAGCAGGTGTGGCTGTGCTGGATGGCCTTGACCTCCAGAGGCCTGAGATCAGCAGTGCAGGAGACAAAATCATCTGTGTGGCCACAGACTTTCCACCTGTTCAACAATTAGCACTAAACGAGTAACATCAATTCAGCAGGCAAAATAGGAAAAAGAGCCTTGATAAATAAATTTGTTCTGATCTATTAATATAAACCTGGTCATTTTCTCCTTGGCATTTGATTCACATATTACATGCATGTTTTATTCATCCTTGCTAAAGTGATTATTTCCCATAACCAAGTTGATTAGCATAAATTAATTTCCTCATATTTTTGGCAAGATTTACTTTCCTTCATTACTTAGTTTGCTGTTTTGAAATAAGAGTTACTTTCAACACAGTTCATTTTTGTGGATAGCATTTCTGTCTTTTTAATTTGATGATTATTTGATACGTAGAAAAGATTATATGTAACATACAAGTAAACCCTAAAGCACAATTATAAAATGTGCTCCAGTAACCCAGCATCTAATTTGATAATCAGCACATTACAGATACTTTGGGGTCTTTCTGTGTATCTTATTCTTATCATTCTCCTGCTTCCCCACTATTCTGAAATTTATAATTCTCTTGATTTTTTAAAAAGAAGTTTATATATTTTTATCACATAAATGTACATTCCTAAAGGCATTTGAGACACATAAAAATGGTATCACATTCTGTGTGGTCTTTTTGCAACTTGATTTTTTTTTCCATATTATGTTTGTAAAATTCATCCGTGTTGTCGGATATAGCTACGGTTCCTTCATATATGTTGCTGAATATGTACACATATATTCTAGTGTGTGACTATATCACAGTTTATCCACTATCTTGTTTATGGGAGGAGGGGGATAGGAAACAAGAAGTTCAGTTTTCAATATGTTGAATTTGAGAAATCTGTTAGAAATCCAGTGGAAATGTTGAGTAGGCAGGTGGGTATTCAAATCTGTTATTCAGGAGAGACGTCTGAGATGGAAATATCAGCATTTAGATGGCATCTAAAGCATTATCCTTCCAGCTTATTTTAGAACACTATTTACCCCATCAATTGAGATTTTTATCTTAACAGTTATTTTTTTTTTTTATTTTTATTTCTTAAAGGTCTATCTGGTGTTCTTCTTGCTTTGTTTTTTTTCCCCAAAGCTGCTGGGTCACTTTGCTGAAATGTGACTTGTAAGGGAATAAAAAGGAGAATATGAGCTTCAAAGGAAATAGGAAAAGTGTTTTGTCAACTCTAAAGGGTTGTATGAGGTTAGATCTTGTTATTATTACCTCTCTCATGGAGTCCCAAAAGATATATAAATTTGCTTCATAGGCCAGGCATGGTGGCTCATGCCTGTAAAATCCCAACACTCTGGGATGCTGGGGCCGGGGAGGACCACTTGAGGCCAGGAGTTCGAAACCAGCCTGGGCAATAAAGTGAAGCCTTGTATTCACACAAAAAAATTAAAAACTAGCCAGGTATGGTGGTGCCTGCCTATAGTTCCAGCTACTGGGAGGCTGAGGTAGGAAGATCGCTTGAGCCCAGGAGTTTAAGGCCACAGCAGTGAGCTAGGTCATGCCACTGTACTCCAGCCTGGGTGACAGAGCGAGACCCTGTGTCTTAAAGAAAAAAAAAAAAGATTGCTTTGTAAACTGAAAAAATATTATACATTAATTATTATATTTGATGATAGTGCCTTGTTAGCTTTTGGTTAATAGCTAATGTTCACTGAATGGATTGTTTACTTAACCTATATTAAACTCATCTTTATCACAATGTGTGGGAAGTAGGTTCTGTGTGCTCATACTTTACAGATGAGGAAACTACAGCTCATAAATGGAAGACCCAGGATTCAGATCCGTGTAGTCTGCTTCTTAGAAGCTGTGTTCTTAGCTCTTACGCAGTTTTGCCTTCTTTAAGTGACGAGTTTCTCTCAGCTCCGTTAGCTTCAAGAATTCAGGCATTTCAGGGTCACACTGTGTTGTGTCCACCTTGAACCCAGCTACAAAACGCCATGTTGGGCAGTGGATCCCAGCAAAGGGCTTTGTCTTCACTGACCTGC
The DNA here is from genome assembly GCF_041146395.1 of Eulemur rufifrons. Classification (NCBI taxonomy): domain Eukaryota; kingdom Metazoa; phylum Chordata; class Mammalia; order Primates; family Lemuridae; genus Eulemur; species Eulemur rufifrons. Next base: position 81,106,490 of record NC_091011.1, on the reverse strand, counting down.
TTTCACCACTGGGCCCACCCTCAGACCCCAGGGCGCTCCCCACCTGCCAGGTGCCCACCCTGTGCTTGTTGAGAATAATGTGCTTAAGTGATTTGCCTGAAGCCACCCAATGCGTCAGCAGTGGGCCAGGGACTACAGTCTGGGTCTCCTGCCTTTCAGATGTCACATTTGTTTTGTTTCAATAAACCATATATCTCCAGGGGATCTGGCAGAAATTTGAAAGTACTTAATTTTACTGTAGTGAATACTAATAAATCCCTTTTTAGAGCAAGGAAATCAAGCCCCAGCCAGGGGAAACATGATTTGCTCTGAGGGCCTCTGACAAGCTCCCGTGGGCACTAGGCTCAGATCAGGGATCCCCAGAGCTGACTGCATCTCCCACTGGGCAAGCCGAAGCATTGAGACCTCTGCTGTGGCCACCAGCCTGCAGCTGGACCTGGAAATACTCATGCAAATGCTGCTGTAACGCGTAATGTCCCCCACGCAGGGTCAGCAGGGCACAGCTGACTGCTCTCGGGAGGGTGTCATGGAGAAGGTTACATTTCTGCCACACTGTGGTGATACAGGTCAGGACCCAGGTGAGTTAGCCCAGCCGTCTGAATTGGCACCCCTCTGCCTTTCTTACTGAGTGACAGGTGCCATGCAGTTAGCTTCATGTGTTTGTAAGTGTGTCCTGTTTTCTAAAGCCACATCAGTCAAGAAAAAAATGGAGGGTATCCAGGAGAAGGGAGAAGAAAACCCAAATTACAAACCACTTGAGGACAGAGCACAGGAAGCGGTGTCTTACCTTTGTCATCAGAAGGATGCTAGACAGATTGTAGTCCCTCGGCTAATAATACATTTGACAAATTGATGGAGAAATGTAACTGAGAGAGAAGTTTCAGCAAAATGATAGCTGACTTTCCAAGGTTGGTCTGATCGTGTTCAGATTGGAACTGGGACTGCACGTGTTTGTCAGAAGGGAGGGTTGTCACAGGAGACGTACAGTGTTAAGCTTCGCAAGGGCATACATTGTTTCTATTGATTCTCTCAATTCCCAGGGCAGCAACAGATGGTAGAAGTTTCTGTTCGACTGTGCCTGGAGAGAAGGGCCTTAAGCAGTTGTGGCAAAAGATGGACCAGGTCTGGGCCGCCCTCAGCTCAGCAGGTTAAATTTCCTGTCAGTGACTACTCCTAGATGAGATGCTTCAAAACTTGAATGGTTTGTTGGGGCTTTTCTTTCCCTTAGAAAAATTCTTTGTTTACAGTCTCTGTGCTGAGTTGATTTCCTGCGGGCTGTGTCAGTTGCAGAGACTTTCTAAGCAGCGAGGCCGGCAGCCAGGCAAGGCGGCACGTGCAGCCTTTAAGACCTAGGACGCATCTCATCCCTGTTGCTGATGAACTGCGTGAGCTTGGGCAAGCTGGGTCCTACTGTCTCCACCTCAGGTTCCTTGTCTGTAATATATTGATGGGTTGTTTGTGTGAGGATCAGTCATGACAGAAAGCAAAGAGCTATTGGTTTTGCTGGTGAAGGAGCAGGAGGCTGGAAGCAAGGAGACCTGGACAGGTGATGTGACCTCTCTGATGACCTCCAAGGTCTTTATTGGCACAGGTGCCCTAGTTCCTGATACTGTAGGATTTGTTGCATGATGAAGGACACCTCACATGCTCTCTGGGAAGCCCTCCTCAGCTCCCCACTCAGCCCCCAAGCCAAGGATCCAAGGGTTCATGAGATTCCTCCCTCAGTGACACAACCTACCTTCCCAGCAGTCAGGTGTGAGGTGTCCTCTGTCGTCAGTGACCCTGTTCATCATCAGTGAATGAACTTTTTAATTGAGAAATAGACTTTTACGAGAAGGTACATGTTTATGAGGGTGGTAAAAATGAGAAGAGTTGCTTGAGAACAAGTTCTCCTTTACATAAATATGTCCAAAGTTCAAATCTGGGCTTTGTGTTTATCAGATACATTGAATGAATGAAAATGGAAGGAATGCAGGACATGAGTCACAATTCTTAAACTGTCATCCTAGAGAAACATGGACCTGTATTTAAACACACCGCACGGAGAGGTCAGTGGCAGAACTGCCCGCCGCAGTGGATGAGGTACAGATAGCATGCGGAAAACCCAGGAGCAGGTCTTTCATAATTTCTGTGCCCCTAAGCCCTAAATGTTTTAATGTTAAAAGGTCCCTTGGGGTTATTATGAGATCTGATGAGATAACAGCCATAAGGAATTTAAAACTCTGTGAATGAAAAAATCTGATGAAGATTCAAAGGCACTCCTGTTTACTAAAACCAGTGTGATGGCTGTTTCTAACTTTCTTCTTTCCCTCCTTTCTTCCCTGCTTTTTCTTACTTCCCTGTTCTTTCTGTCCCCTTCCCTCGCACCCTCTCTCCGACCTTATTCCTCCCTGCCCTCCGTCTCCTTCCTTTCCCTCCTCCTTTCACCAACAGTGCTTATACAAGAACAACATGGACCTTAATCCTGCCTTCAGGGAACTTGCAGACTAGCAGAAGAAACAGGCAGCAAACAGGCACACAAAGGCCAACAGGTTATGAGGTACTGTGAAAGAAAAGAAAATGTACTGCGGTCTAAATAAAGCCTGGCATGCGTCCACTCTATACGTGTTCAGATACTAAGGATGATAACAGCTCTTCTTTTGTTACCTGTTAGAAGTAGCCTTATAAATAGAAAGACTTTGGTTTTGTGAAGCTGTCTGGTGCAGAGTCACTCTTGGAGATTGACATTATAGGATTGGTCTTTTTGCATATAGATAAAAGATGGATGGATAGATATATAGATACAAGTTTTTCCTAATAAACACAAGTGACAATCTCTGAAAACAAATTCCTTATGTGTGCCTTATAGGATTGGGTGATGACTGTGGTTGAGTGTGATAAACTGAAGGAGAAAATTTAATTTTTTAATTTATTTTTTTACAAATTAAGTTAGGGCTAGGATATGCTTATTCTCTACCATTTTCAAAAGAGGAATTGGAAACAGGAAAGCTCATTTATGTGGTGTTTACAGTAGCTGTCTGTTCCTGAAGAAAATTCGTGGAAAAACCCCATCGGTGTCCTCAGACTGAAAGCAGGGATTTGGTCTCCCGTTCGTGCAAGACTCAGGAGGCAAGAGCAGAGCGTGTGCTGCACGGAAAGCCACCATCCTGCCCGGCTGAGCAGCCCTGGATATGGCAGGTTGGGGGCTCAGGCTTCACTGGTGAGCACAGATGCTTCCGCACCTGTGCTGGAAGCTGCGTGGCACGGTGCTTGTCCTATTTCCTGTCCCTTGAAGAGAGGACTGTGGAACTCAGGTTCTTCTCGGTGTTCTCCAGTAAAGCAAGCCGCAGCGGTGCCTTCAGTTCAGGTGATACGTCCGTGTCTGAACTGTCTTTGTCATCCTGGGAACGAGTCTTAGCTCTTCTTTGGCCCTTCTGACTACCAGCAGCCAGGACTTCTAAACCCACTCACTTTTTAAAGATTTCCAAACAGAAGAGGAAATTTGGGCAGAAACTTGTTAAAGCTGAACATGATCTTTACAACTTTTCTCATTAGGGGTAGAACATTAGAGCATTGAGAGTTTGTTCAGGTTTGCGATTGATGACATACCGAAGTAATTTTAAAATAAATATCTCATTTTAATGTTAGCAGTTCACCATCATTTCTGTGAGGTTTTAGGTCTTTTGTGAACAAATTAAAGACAGTGCTTTCTTTATGACATGAATTAAATCTAGATCCCAATGATATTTGGCACCTTCTAAATACCCAGATGGTCACTGCGTTTGCCTTGAAATGAGGACGTGTGTAGGTTTTTAATCACATCATGTTTTATTTTTTCTTTTAAATATCGCCTTTTCAATAGTTGCTTGTTAATGAATGACTGATTGTTTACTGCAGTTTATAACCAGGAATTTGGACATTAAAAAATTCTAATCAGGATACAGATTGAAAAAAGTTTTCCCTCTCATTCTCTCATCCCTTAGAACAATAAAAATAATTTATTAATAGTTTGAGAAATCCCATCATTCTCTTCTTGAAAACTTAAGTTTAATAAATCAGTTCAGAAGTTTAATTATAGTTGTTATACTATAAAAAGCTTTTATAAAATAAAAACGGGTAGGGCTAGAATAAGTTTTGCCTAATTATAACCGCCATTTGACAGAAGAAAACGTAGTTAAAAAATTATTTTTGCTTTATCGTCTCCATTTTTTAATTGCTGAACCCTGAAAATTTTTTAGCAGCACGAACAAAACAAAGAGCTTGTTATCTATCTAAGATCATTTGAGTCCAAAGACCAGATTCTAGAACAGGTCTCAGACACCTGTGGAGGACATGGGTGGTCAGGTCAACGTGAAGGCAGGTGGATATATTCTGTAGTAGGCGGCATAAGTGAGACGTCTTGGATCAGAATTTTGCCCTCTTTGGTCTCTGAAAGTGAGTAAATCTTCATGGCAGATTATTTTCATGAAATAAGATTAACACTATGACCTCAGGGAAAGAGTGCTTTGGAAATGCTCATTTAATTAAAAAAAGAAAGAAAAAGCTAATAAAAGGGACTGAGTTGAGTGTTTCAAAAGGGTTGTTCCTTCTACTGAACCTCTTTTCCAAATATGAGTGCAGAAATCATGAGAGCAGGTGTTTCCATTGTCTTTCTGTATGTTACACTGTGTGCACAACCTCCAACATTTGCGTGCACATGCTTGCACACACACAGGCTCCCACACACACAGGCATATGTGTGCATGCACACACACACACACACACACACACACAACACGTGCACCTCAGAGGCGACCCGTCCAGCCTCTGGTTTTCTAGCTTTAGCTTTCACAAAGGACCATGAGCACTGTGGGTTCAGACTCGGGTTTGGGTTCAGTGACAGCCGTTAGTGCTTCAAAGGTGGGGGACTGAACTTGGCTTGGGAACTTGGGGCAAACACGTGGCAACAGAAAGCTCTTTTCTGTTCCATGAAAGTAATGGATGATGCTTTGAGATCCTGTCTGCATATTGCCCAGGATGTGTATAGTTAGCATCGCATTTATAATGGAAATAAACGATCTGACACTCACATAGCCAGATATAATTTATAATTTTGATGTAAGGTTGAAACACGAAAGATCGTGCTTTTCAAACTACTCTGATGACTTACGCAGACCGCTCATTTTAGATAATGGTGAGTTAAGCCTGCCAGCATCTGAACAGTCTTCACCCATTTGTTCAGACACCTGCAGTTGGTGTGCCAGTGCACATGTTTAATTGCTTAAACTTAAATTTATAAAATCCCTAAAAGGATGTTTTCATCCTAGAACATAAGACAGGTCTCTTGCAAAGGCTTCCTGCTTTCATGAGCTGCTTGTACTTCCCAGGATGCTTCTGCGCCAGCCCCTCCCAGAAGAGGTCTGCTTTCAAACACAGGAAGTTTAGCTCTTCAGGGAAAGTGCCAGTGTCTGAACCATCAGCAAAACCACTACAAGCATTCCCTGGGAAGTCTAGTCTGTCAGAAGCAAGTATAATTCAGGAATGATAGTTTATCCAGGTTTCTTCCAGTTAGCACTGGTCATTGGTCTGTTTTATCAGCCCAGGCTGCCTCTGTGTTTAAGCTTCTGTCATTTGTCTCTGCTCATGCTGACTCTGTGAAGCCACAGAAGATATCAGAACTAGATTAAAATGGCCCTGCCACTGCGACAGAGTGGGGCACTTTTGGCTTGGGCCTTGTTATTTGTTCTTCCAGTGGTTCCTAGTTGTTGTGACGTCAAGGCTGCCATTCAAAGCAGAGAAAAAGGAAACGGTGGCCTCTCTTTGCATCAGTGGCCCGGACAAGCTGTTGTTTCTCAGGCATCCAAAATGCTTTCTATCTGGCAGAGCTGTGCATTCCATGCCTGGGTGACCTGGTTAAATGGAGGAAACCAAATGCTATCCGCTGAATACTCTCCAAAACAAGCATTCCACCCTGAGCGTCTCAAGCACAGGCTTCACTGCTTCCGAGGACTGTAAATGGAACAGCAACACCGCTCTGCATTAGCTGCATGCATATTCAGCTTCTGCTCAGGGTCTTTTAAAGGAAAGAATATCATTATCAATGGCCTTGATTAATACACACTTCAGCAATGTCATTGTGCTGCCTTTTGGGTCAGTGCTACAAAATCCTTTCTGGAAAACCAGTGCTGTGTTAAAAATCTTTTGGAATCACAGTCAGAAGTTCAACACTGCTGAACTGCCACCCCTTCCTTCCTGTCTCAGTTCTGCTCACCCCATTCCCCAATTTCAGATTTCTGAATTCTAGAAAGGCTCTTGTATATGTTGAGATACTAATTTTGCACTGTGCCTTATTCAGTGTGTGTATGCTTTGCAAATACCTGAAAAAGAATCACAACTATAATGTGTAGATCATAGTTCTGGATTTTTCTTAATGAACACCTTTTGCTTTTTACAGAGGGGCTGTTTCACAGAACTCTCTCTTTAGGAATGAGCCAAGATATCCCTTTAGCAAACATCAATCTTGTAAGGCCAAAAGCTCACTAATAATGTCCTGATCACTTATAGTGAATGCCTACCAAATTTACTGATTTTAGACTAAAATTTTCTGAGAGCATGCTTTCTTGGGTTTCTTGCAGTAGAGACAACTTTATTAGATTCTTGGAGGTAGACAATTATAGTCAGTAGAAAAAGCAAGGTTACAACAACGATGCTTTGTATTCCAGAGTTGTCTTCTAAGTCAATATGCTTTTGAGGTTTTATGTTACAAATCCCATTAAATCTTTCTCAAAATAGCCCTTCTCTGAACCTTTGATTGAAGCATATTTGTAGGAACCAAAATCATGTGATATATACACAAGTGTATGTACCCATTTTGATGTCAGGAAGGATCTTGATACAGTGGGGTGTTTTAAAAGTGGGTTATAATAAGATAGTTCTTCTTGATTCCTGACTCTATATCTTCTAGAAAAAAATGTGTGTCTTCAGATGACTGGGTAAAGACAGATTGGATGGAATGAATCATGTAGTTAGGATTTATACTGAGCATTTACTAGACTGCAGTCTAATTTTGCCTAGTCAGACTTGCCCAAGGTCTGGCCTAATGCCATACAAATGCCATGTCCATGCCACCATAGATTCAGTGGTGGGAATGGGGCATGGAGCTGATGAGCAGGTGCTTTGGACTAGGTTAGCCTGAGAATCTTGAAATGAGAGGGAAACTAAGACATTCCTTTCCATTTGTGGGCTGGAGAATTATTTTTTTTTTTTTTTTTTTTGAGACAGAGTCTCACTCTGTTGCCCAGGCTAGAGTGAGTGCCGTGGCGTCAGCCTAGCTCACAGCAACCTCAAACTCCTGAGCTCAAGCGATCCTCCTGTCTCAGCCTCCCGAGTAGCTGGGACTACAGGCATGCACCACCATGCCCGGCTAATTTTTTTTATATATATTTTTAGCTGTCCATATAATTTCTTTCTATTTTTAGTAGAGGTGGGGTCTCGCTCTTGCTCAGGCTGGTCTCGAACTCCTGAGCTCAAACGATCCGCCCACCTCGGCCTCCCAGAGTGCTAGGATTACAGGCGTGAGCCACCGCGCCCGGCCGAGAATTATTAATAGTTCTTTTTTTTTGTTGACTATTTGCATTTCAATTAATCTTTTTCTTCCTCCTTTTTGTATTACTACCGTTTCAGGAGGTCCTTGTTATCTGAAGATAACTGGTACCAGAAAACTACTACTTCAAGAGAATTGACTTAAAACTGAATCAAACATTTAAAACAAACAGTAACATTTTTTTTAAAAAAGATTTTATTGAGAGTAAATCTTGAAAAGTAAAAAAAAAAGTTGATGCTTAGTTTGTTTTACATTATATAACACAAATTTGGGATATGATATAACACACGTTATTTTATAGGACAGAGATTGAATGTTGACTTCTGAGGCAGAATCATAAAGAGGTGATGTTTGTAGAAGCATTTGAATTTTCCCAAGGGCCTCTCTGAATCGTTTGGTATGCATTTTCTTGAAGAGTCTACTTCTCATGTAATCACCACTTGTTGGCTTTCTCTTCCTCAACTGCCAACTCTTCAAACTCTCTTTGATCCTTATTTGTCAATGACTATGTGTGACTCCCAGCTGTTCTCCAGCATCATTTTTATCAACTTTATGAAAATCTGCCACTTCACATTACAAGTGAATTCCATTGGATTTACATTTTAATCTGTAATATTACCCAACCAAGAAAATGAGTGAGAACGGATGTTGATGTTAATGAGGACTAAACATTAAGTGATCAATGTATTTGTCAGTATTTTTATATTATGATGACCTTTGCTTTCTTATGCAACTTGGTAACTACGGGGATTCAGATAATGATTACTCCTGTAATGAGCTGTCCTCACCCCCCACCAAATATTCCGTCGTATTTAAAGGACTCAGTATATGGGTCAGTGGGCTTTATGATCAACCACGTGTAGACTTGGATGCCAGTCCTGACACTTCACTAGGTTGTGTAACCTTAGGTACGCTATCCACAGAACCGCAGATTCTTATCTATAATGTAAAGAACACAACCTTGCATCACAGTCATGAGGATTAGAGACCATGTACGTAAAACCCCTGAGTCACACACAGTACGCGCAGCTTGAAAAACGGTCCTTATTAGGGTTGTTATTGCTTTTGTGCAGTACCTTACATTTTATATGAGACTTTCACATTTATTTTATTTAATTCTTTATAAAAACCCAGAAGCTGAAGAGCTTAAATTTTATCCTCTAGACATGGCAAAGTCGATGAAGGTTTTTGAACAGTGCAGGGACATGAGGAAACTAAATTTCGGAAAATCATGGCTGGTGACTGTGTATGCCAGGGATTAGCTAATATTAATGAAATTTGATGGCCGTTTTCTTCATGCTGTCGGTGAGAACACTGAGGCCCAAGGAAATCACATAACTTTCTTGGGATCACATTGTTTGTTTCTGGCGGAGTCAAGTCTAGACCCCAGTCTTCCGGTGGACTGCAGTGTTCTTCCACCATGTAGTTGCTCACTGGCAAGTGAACCAATTAAAAAGGCCGTCATACTGGTCCAGGAACAGAGTGACAAAGGTCCAGCTTGTTTATTGGAAGTGGGAATGGATGGGAGAGGACGAGGGTGGCAGATACTGGAGACAGGTGCTACCCAGACTTGGTAACAGACCGGCCAGCTCTGCTCAGTGAAGAAGGGAGTCAAGAGGCCAAACTCTCAAGCCGGTAGGATGGATATACAGTTAATTAAAGTAAAATAAGCAGCATCTGTTGGTTTCATTGTTTCCTGATGAGTTTAAAGGGACTGCCCTATCCAGATAGAAATACTTTAAAGATGTAGGATTAAAGGTAGAAGAAGAAAGTGCTGAAGAGACAAGTTTGAGACTGATGCCACAGAAGGACAGTTGAAACGTTGTACTATACATACACGTGTGTGTGCACACACATGTGCATTCGTGTTAACTGGAAGTGGTGGCATGTTCCCAAATTTAAGCCCGAGCCACACCACGTGTTACTTTGTAATTTACTGCCCAGTTGTACTCAGACTGTTACATCTTCCTCTGAAGGAAGAGCTGTTTCCCTAGATTCTTGTGTGTTTGTATATTTATTTTGTTGGATGGATCCTGCTGTGGCACTGAGAGACAGACTTTGCCGGGCCCTGTTTTGTAAACAAATCTGTTCACCCACACTTTCTTCTATCATTGGATGTGTACACTGGCTCTGGTTTTCCCACCCGACACACAGAAGCCTAGGAATTTGGAAGCTTGTTTTCTTTTAGAAGTAGTTAGGCATCAAAGAAAAATGTACATATGCGTTTGAAAGGTGCATATCTGTCTACTCTGGGTCTTTGGATCTTCACAATTTTAATTCTGGGCCATGAACTCTGCAAGGGTATTGCAGCCCAGCACACACCTCGGCCCTGGGAGGCATCCTGAAAGCCTTCACAAAACTGTGCGCTGAGCTCGCTAAAAAGAGAAAGCCCCTTTTACCCTCAGAGTTCATTTTGGGGGCCATAAGTGGGATAAGTCACCAAGATGATAAAACATAATACTGATTTTCCTAAGAAGGGGTGATTCATCCCTTTCTTAAATTGGAATATGAACATAATACATGTATACATATAGTCACTTCCTACTTGTAGTTTTTTGTGTGTTTTATTTAATATTCCAGCTGAGTTTAAGTTTTTATGACAGGAAATATGTGATGGTAATGACAGGAGTAAATAACATTTGGCTTTATGATTACAGTACAGGAAGTAACTTTTCACACCAAGTAAATCTTTGGGGAAAAAAAGTACCAGCTTATAAATTTAAGGAACATAAATTTTCCAGAATCTTGCATATAGTTGCTTTGCTCTCTTAAATGGAACTAAGACCAGAATGGTCTCCATTCTTTTCTTAATTTTTCTTGTCAAGAAATAAGTGCCTTTGTTTTTAGGAAGAAGCATTTTCAAGTATTTTGGTGTGACCCAATATGATATAGAACCATTAAAAAAATTCTAAGCAAAAATATTAATAATAAAGCCAGACTTGACAGTGTAGAGTAAGTAGCATGAACAGCTTTAAGGCCCTAGATAAGAAATTACTTTTTCCTGGAAGAGTAAATGGCCAAATCATCCTTCACCACTGAAGCCCAGGAAGCCCTTAAACTGCCCCTCAGGCAGGCCTCCTGCAGTCACTTGCATAGTCATGCCCTGTGGGTCCTTGGGGAAGAGTTCATTTAACGTCACGGAGGCTGCATATGAGCAAGTTTATAGAGAAGGGAAAGAATTGGGTAGAACTTCAGTTATGTTCCTCATGGGCAGAACTTTAGTAGAGGCTTTGTTTTTTCCTTGTATAAAACAAATAACAGGGGAAGAAAAGATTTTTTTTCCTCTCATCCTTTTCTTTTCATCTTAAAGCCTGAGGAACTTGTAATGAGAAAATTTATAACTGCCACTCATTTCTGAGGATTAGTATTACACACACATGCATCATGGAACACATGGATGCTTGACGGATTAAAGTATCCGAGAAGTGTCTTGCAGTTCCAGATGCATTCATAGCCACCATGTGGCAGTGACACAGTGGCCCATCATTGGGCCAGGAGTTAAAGGATGAAGGTGCAAACTTCAGCTCTGTGTCTGTGAGCCTCACTTAAACCACCCTGATTGGAAACAAAATCTCTGAATCCCTTCTAAAACTCAGTATCATGGATTTTGCAAATAAGTAGATTGCAAATTATACAAAGCTATTTTCAGAGGACAAACTAATGTGTTAGTTTTTGAGTTACCAGTACTAAGTAATTATCATGAATTTTCTCTAAATTTTTCAGAGAATATATTTGCACGTGACATGATTAAAAATCTGCCTCATGTTCGTATAGTCTTTGTAGCTTCTTGGTAAGTTTTATTTACTGTGTACTCCAGCCTGGGTGTGACTGGCAGGCATGCTGGTGGCAGGCTCTGCAGCACAGTGGTCAAGGTCACTGGCTTTGAATCCTGGCTGCACCACCTCCTGATTGTATAACCCTGAGCAAGTCCTTAAGCTCCCTGGGCCTCAGTTTCCTTATCTGTAGTATGGGGATAGCAATAGAACTTACTTCTAGGGTTGCTGTGAAGATTATGTGAGCATGTGTGCAGCTCTTAGTAGTGCCTAAGCCAGCCCTGCATGTCAGTTTGCCATTATCACTGTTGCTTAAACTGGCTTAAAGGGTTTGGGTAATCTGTATAAGAGCAAATCGGCAAAAGGAAGAACTGGAACTCGAACACTGGACTTTCCCGTGTCTGGTGCCCTTCTGGTATGAGGCCACTCTCTCTCCTATCTGTACAAGTGCTGTGAAAGAATGTACTCCATTCCATTGTTTAAAAGAAAACTTTTGAGTAAATGTTAAATATGAAGGACATTTGTCCCAGGGTTTCATTTTGTTTGGGGGGGGAGTGGACTTGATAACACTTGAATGGTATCCATAGCATAGCAGAGACCTGGATAGTCTCTATAGTTTAATCACATTCTAAATATTCAACTTTAGAAATAACCCCCATTAGGCACCCAGATTAACAGGAATTTCCAAAAACTAGCAGCCTTCTTTGCGGCGGCTACTGCATCTGTCAGGTTCATGTTCTCTGTGCTTTCCCCCACCCAGGCTTCCGTTTCATGAGCTTTTCACTGTTTTGCTCTACTTTTCCTTTCTCTTTTTAAAACCTCTGCCTTGGCCACGCAGGACTTAAGAGAAACGTTTCGTGGTAAAGTGTCTGAAACGGGAACAAACTGCCCAGGAGTAGTGAGAGCCATGAGCATGTATTTAAAATCACTCACCACGTAAAGGGTTCTTGTTCTTTTGACCCTGTGCCAAAATATATCTTTTCTTTCTGTTGAGGAGATTGATAAGGTCTCCGGGGTGAGGGCAGAGGGGATGACTATTATGTAGTGTAGTTGGTTTAAATTAAATTCTCACCCCCACTTATAGATGTTATTTTTCACTAATCCTCGATTTGGAGATTATGTTTATATCATGCAAATGGGTTCCATACTCTTCTTTTTGTCAGTTTTGAAAAGATTATAAAACATATCACATTAGTGAAAATTTGCTTCCAGAGTAGAAAACACAGATTACACTTTTTTATATATATATATATATATATATATATTCTTCATACTTATCTTGAGTATCCAAAAACGAGAAATAAAGGGGTTGGGGGTCCCAGTAGTAAGGTGTTACCATGTGAAGTGTGCTGCGTAATAAACAGGGAGGTGAATTCAGTTGATTGGTTTTATTCTTCAGCTCCCATTAAGTAGAAGCTTGTCTTTCCCTCCTCCCACCTTCGGGAGCTCCCCCTCCCGCCACTCCCACCCAAGATGGAAGTGCACGAACAGCCTGAGACTGAAGGACAGGCCTTCTGAAATCTGCTTTTTTAGCAAAATGTCTATGAAAATGAGGTCTGTCACCATTGATATCCTTTAAGTTGAGATATAAGCAATTTTTCTTTTTCATTTTGCCCAGTTGTCAAGAAATTCTATTCTTTTCAATGACATAAATTAACAGGTTTGGCTAAAGCTAAGAGAAATACAAAATGTCACATTTTAGCCCTAGTTGCCGGTTTTCAAAGGGTGTGTTGGTGTGAACACCGTGTCAGCTGCTAGGTCTTATAAATAAATATTTTTCTGCCCCCGTCACAGATAGATCCAGAGAAGTTCTTTCTTCTCATGAGCCTAGGGGATGGGGTTTTGTTTTTGGTGTCTCTGTGCCTGGTAGAGAAGATGATTTTTGTATATGAAATTTGGGGGCAAACAAAAATAACTCTTTCTCTTTCCTTGAAGGGTTAATGCTCTAACTAGCTTCGGATTGGTTCACTTGAATCTTAAAATTACTTTTCTGGTCACGCACACTGAAGGTCTAAGCATTTGTGAAATGTCTTTTTTTCCCCCCTCGATGCTGTTCTCTTTCGGCTGTCTTAATTACACAGGGGTTGAGAAACCAAATTAAAATTAGGCGTGTCTGGTAAACAGTGATCACGTTGCATGCTTTTAGCTTTGCTTGTTGGAGTTCCTTCTCCTCCCTCACTAGCTTTCCTCCTCACTTATTTTTAAAAAGGAAATATCATAAGCTCTTTTAGAAATACTCACGGGAAGTGAGTGTCCATACGCTGGTTACTCACCAGTAACCGAGTGTTAGCAGGTGGCGAATGCGACTGCAGCCCTCCCAGATGGATTTGAAAACTGCCCCCTGAGCAGAGGATTACACGCAGGGTGCGCAGACCAAAGGGTTTTTGTATACGGAGGGAGTTACAAGAGGAAGTTGGTCACTGCATGTCATCTCGAGGGATGGTGATTCAGGGCGCCGTGGTGGAGTCAGGAGGCACGTGGCTGCCATCGCTGAGGTTTCTGCAGTCAGAGAGCAGGCTGTCTTCTAAAAATTAACGCTCCCTCCACCCCCAACAACGATTCTTTTGCAGTGAATCACTTCCAGAAATGAATAGCCACAGTTTTTTGGAATGAACATTGTGAAATCCCTCGTTTATAATGGCAGGTTTTCAGTTGGTGGTTTTATCAGACAGAATTTCTCAAGATCAAAACGAAACCTTCTCTTTAAAAAGAAAGAAAGTACTATCGATACAGAAAGCAAAAGTATTTCCAGTCTCCTTGCCGGAGAACTGTCGCGGCAGATCTCTGTACCTGTACTTAGAGATGTATGTCCTCATATTTGCCTGAATATGTGAGTTCTTGGAAGTGTGGATTCAAGGCCAGGAGCCGGTGATTTCCTATGCAGAAAGTCGCTAACTACAAGAAATGTTATACTCGGTGAGTAGGTGGTAGTTTCTGAAGATTATTGCTAAACCAGTGTTCATCGTCTTGAGTCACGGATTTAAAGGACAGCCAGCAAGCTCTTGAAAACTTCTGCTTTATATGACAGAGCGCATGGAACCCACAGGGCTCACAAAAGACTGTGACCGGTTTTTAAGAATGTGGATTAATTGAACAATCACTAAATCTTTTGAATATACTAGACCTTTTGAGGAAGAAAGGGTGTTTTACAGAAGGAAGTGGTTTGTGGGGGGCTTTTAGAGGTACAGTTATTGTTTTTCTGTATTTATTTTAAGCATCACTCCATCCTCCTGTAGGAAAGAAAGAAATGACTCCATGGTCTCAACAGAGAAGTTGTTATGCTGACTCTTTTTAAATGAAGAAACGTTATTCACATGTTACTCCAAACTGGACTTTTTTTCCTCCTAAACATTCATAAGAGCAAACTATCCCATGGAGGAGACTAACTTTCTGGCAGTGTCTGTGATGTGTCTCGTTCAGAACCTGGTGGGCTCTCCGTGGATTATTATCCAGGGGCAGAGAGAGCGAATAGGGTTACTGGAAACAGGGAGTGTAGTTAAAGGAATTGTTCTCTCTCCAGAGTGGATAAATTGTTTGACCTACTGACTCATTTCATAGGAATTAGGAAAACAACCTAGTGTGGTTTTTATTGTTAGTCCTGGAGGATTCCAATATCTGCGTGCCTGCAAATAAACCGAGCTGGAGAAAGGTAGCCTTGGCGCTTGGTGTTGCTACTTGCCTGTGCTGTTCCCCTAATGGAATTCAATCTTCTGCTTCCAGGACAAGTCCAGTCTGCACTTGTGGGGGTTCTTTGCATGACCGTTCAGCGGTGAGTATGTGTGACACCTATTTCTGATTTTCACTAGTTCTTGATTCTCAGTTCCTAAAAGGCATTTTGTCTAAGGAAAAGCTTTAAGGAACAATTTTTTCCTGGTACATTTATAGCACATTTCTTATTTACCTGTAGAAAATACTCTGGGTGTGATAATGATCATAAAAGATAGCATAACCCATAGACAGCAGTGAAAGTTAAGAATTAAGATTTATTCTGATAGATTTTTGTAGCCTATTGACATGAAGACAGTTTTGGTTTTAACATATTTATATTAAAATGATTTTTTGTAATGTTATTTAAGCCACAAGTGTGGAAGATACCAGTATATTCTAGCAAAAATAATATAATTACTAACAGTTAATGACAGGCATGTGTTTGGGGCTAGTAACATAATATTTATGTGCAGAGAAACTTGTGATTCATGGTGTTTTGATTTTCAACCAATGTTATCAAATGAGCTGAAATTATCAGAAGAGGACAAAGAAGGTATGTTAAACTTGGATAAAAGCCAAAACAGAGAAAAGATAGCCTTGATAAAGTGTTAGATTATTGTCTCTGTATAATGTCAAATATGCTGGATCCCCCAAATCACACTCTCAAGTCATGTTCTTAATTAATGCAAAAGATGTTTGATCTACGATTATTACAGAATTTCTCATTCTCTTGGGAGGTGGCCGAGTAGAAGGTTGAGTTAGTCATGCCGGTGCTATTTATTCAGCTCACTGCTGTACTATGTCGAATGCCTCAGAGTTGGAGATCTTAACCTTTGCCTTTGAGATTATGATTGAAGCCCCTAATCCTTTTACCACAGCTAAATGCAAACGTTTGCCTGCATTTTGGAGGCATTCACAGTTCCAGGGAAGCGCCTCCGTATACACCAAGTTGGGAACGCTGCCCTGGACTGAGACCTTACCAGAACTCTCCTATTCTTAAACTTCCCCGGAAACAGTGTTATTAAGAAGAGGAGGCATTCAGGTCAAAAAGAAGTCATTGTGGTTGCTAGGTGAGGGTGCAACACCAGAGAAAGGGACAAAGGGTGGAGAAAATACATGAGTAATGCTAAATAAATAAGGAGAATGGTTACTATTTTGAGAACCGCCAAACCAGTAGCCCAGAATCCCTGAACGTTTAACCACGTATATTTATAATGTACCTTGTGAATTCAGGTAGAGAGCTAAAGACTCTACATTAAACAACTGGAGAGAGTTTTCCTCATGTGTGTTTTTGCCGATGCCTTTTGCACAGTATAAAACTATGAAATCTCTTTTCTTTCTTTCTGTTTTTCCATTGTGCATGTTACCAAATAGGTAGGACTGAAAATTTTCCGAACTCCTGGAATATAATTTTGGAAACAAACTGAAAAACCAATTCTACATTAGTGTAAGAAATTTGGTAGAGTTAGATAGGATAGTGTAGTTGAGTACAAAAGAAACACCATTTAAAAAAAAAAAAGTAGCTTTTATTGCTCATCAACTAAACTTAAGTGAGTACTGTGAGGCTGTTGTGGAAGAAAATAGACATGACTCTTGGGTGTATTAGAAGGAGAATGACATAAAAGGATAAGGAAATAAGGCTTTACATTCTCTTTGAACTCATCATTGTGTCCAATTTCAGTCACACTTAAAAAAAGATATCTGGGCAGTTGTGAGAAGCTGATACACAAGCAACAGAAATTACACACCCTTCCAGGAAAAGATAAAGTAACTGAGGGTTTTAGTCCACAGAAGGCTGGAGAATTTCTTGCTAGTGGTCTGTAAGTGGCAGTGGTCTGATGTATCCTCACCTTCCTGAGCCTACCTACCACACTGCCTGTATTCAGTAAGCTGCAGTACTTGAAATGACCGTTGTGTTTAAGGATGTCAGTAACACTTCTATGATAGACTCAGCAGGAGTGAACAATAAAATCAAAGAGATATTGTCATGACAGCAGGTATACAATACGTAAATTTGCTGGCTGATTGATAGATAAGAAAGACTCTTGATGGGATGATAAAATAGTTGAGCAGCTAACTGAGGGGAAGTGACGAAATCTTGGGTTGATATCTCTTTCAAGATGTGAGTAGGTAAGTCTGTTTTGGGTGGTGGAAACATACATTCATTCATTCAGCAAACCCTGAGGGCCTGTTTTGCTAGGTGCTTACAGTCTGATAGAGGAGGCAGAGATACAAAAGCAGATTCACAGTATAGGATTAGTACTATGGGGCCATAAAAACAGCTTGCTCTGGGGGCTTGTGACACTCAGCTGACCCCCAAAGCGGCTTCCTGATGGAGGTGAATTGACCTCCCCCCATAGGACAGCCTTCCAGGAGTGAGCAAGACAGGAGGCAGTGTGAGGGGTCCAGGCAGAAGGGCAGCATGTGCAGAGGGCAGACCTGTGAGCGTGGGGGGAGAGTTTTGTTAACAGGGGTCTGATGTGCGCCACGCCATGCTTGACCGAAGATTTCTGCCCAGGAGGGTGGCACGGGCAGATGTAGACCTTAGAAAGACCACACAGGCTGCAATGAACAGAGTGACTTGCAGTGGAGGCCAGGCCAGGCCAGATAGGAGACCCCATGGAAAGCTTTGGTCACAATCCAGTGGGGAAGTGCCGAGGGCACTTCTCAGCATGGATTCCAGGGAGACTAGTGAGGTGAGAAAGGGGAAGGGTGCAGCAAGGGAGTGGTGTGGGTCATCGAGTGGCATGGCTCACCACAGTGTGGCCGGAAGTCCACGGCATTCAGACGTGTCAGAGCACATAGGAGAGAGGAAGCGGAGCCGTAAGAGACTCAGCAAGTGGAAAGTCAGTCTGTGTGGATGTGGACCTCAAAGTTCAAGTGAGCAAGAGCAGGGCCAGTGGTGGTCTTGACTCGTGTGAAGACCTGTTTCCAAAGCAGTGGGTCGCTCTTCCAATTTTTTATACGGCATTTTTAACTTTATTCTGACAAATTTGTAATAAAACTTATTTATTTTTCTTTTTTATTGTATATGTATTTCAGGTGTACAACATGATGCTTTGATATACTTATACATAGTTAAATAATTACTGCAGTCGAGCCAATTAGTATTCCCATCTCATAGCTACTGTTTTGTGTATGTGGTAAGAGCACCTAAAATCTACTGTCTTAGAAAATTTTTGGTATATAATACAGTATTATTAACTATATTTCTCATGTTATAGCTCTCTAGATTTAGTTTTCCTATAAAACTGCAACTTTGTACCGTTCGACCTACATCTCCCCATCACTCCCAACTCTCTGTCTCTAGGTATTATATTTATGGACTGTTTTCCCCAGAGATTCCACATATGAAGGAGAAATACAATTACCTCTGATCCCCAAAGCTCTGTTAAGGTTTTTTTATGTTTCCTTCCAGTATTTTCCTATACATACACAACTTACGTAATCAGCATCATTCCATATAGGCACTTTTATATTCCACTTTTTAAATGAGCATTTTCTCTACATGCTTAAAAATGCCTTAAAAATATTTTTAATGGTACATTGTGTTCTCTAATTTGGGAATGTTTAATTTGCTTCTATTTTTTAAAAACCATTTTTATATTACAATAATTATCCTCTTAAATACATGAATCTTGGGCATATTTTTTATGATTTCCTTAGGATAGACTCATAGTGAATTTCTTGAGTAAAAAGTAAAACTTTAAGATTCTTGATGCACTTTGCTAAAGTGTTTTCTAGAAAGCTTGTACCAAGTTATATACATTTTAGCAACATATGAAATATCCTCAGCATTTCTTCATCAGCACTGAGTATTGTCTCTTTTTTTAATCTTTAGACAAAACTGTTACATTATTTTTGGTTCTTTTATTCAACAGCTATTTAATGAATGCCCACTTCATGTCAGGCATCTGGCATTTTTTAATCTCTACCAGTAAAGTTGAATGTTTTCCATGTTTATTAGTCCATTGTTTTCTTTTGTAAATGTTCTGCTCATGTCCATTACCAAATTTTCTACTGGGGTGTGACTGTTTCTCTAATATAATAAGGTTGTATGTGTGTACGTATGTATGTAAGATATTTCGGGCAAATATTTTCCCCGGCCTCTTTGGCTTTTAATTTTTTTTTTGTTTGGAGATACAGAACCTTTATATTTTATTTAGTTGAATAAGTGATTTTTATCTACTTTTTTTTTCCTGTGTGACTTTATTACCATAGGCTTAGGAATTCCTTCCTACCTACCAGAAGTTAGAAAATATTCATCTAATGTTACAAAAAAAAAATTTATTTTATACATTAAACTCACCAAATTAAAAGTAAGATGTGAAACAAAGATCCAAATGGATTTTTTTTCCATATAGTAAGTCCCCCAACAGTATGCATTCAGTCATCTATCTTTCCCTAGTTAACGTGTGGTGCTTCCTTAATTTTGTATTTCAAGACCTTTTACTGTTGTATCCAGCTGTAGGAGTTCATGAATATTTTGGATATTAGTATGAGTGGAGGATGTGACAATACTTTTTTCTAACATTTTATTATGAAAAATTCCAAGCATACAACAAAGAATTTTATAGTGAACCTGCATATGTACACCAGCTAAATTCTACAGTTAATATTCTGCCACTTACTCTTTACCATCTGTCTATTCATGTAATAATTTTTAAACTCCTGAATCATTATTTGAATTCCAAAGTGGAATATCAAAGACATTTTCCCTAATCCTATTGTTTTTCTAACTTGTAGGTTTGATTTCTAGGAAACCTTTAGCAATTTTTGTTATTAGTCCAGTAAGATAGGGAACAACACTTTAAATACCAAGAGAAACTACTTTCCAAAACAAGTGTTGGTCATTTGACTTTATGATTATGGCCAGCAAGGGGGCTGCCTGGGCCACAGGAGTGAGCCCTGAAAGACTCTTGCCATAGTCAGACTCTGCCAAGGAGCCCTTAGCAGAAAGGCTGCTTTGCCCATACCCCCAACCAGCCCTACTACCGTCTGGAATTGAGTGTCCCTCTTGCACAGTGAGTGGTAGGGTCGAACAGACCATAGACCAGGGAGCTTTATCACCTCTTTCCAGCCTTAATTAATGATGAGCACCCAGAATTCCCATGGGTTTTTGAGGCCCGAATGCATCCCAGCTTAGAGCTGGGTTCACAACTGTTCTTAACAGTAAACTGACCTCTTGCATCTGCCTCTTGGCAGAACATACAACTAGCCAAATGGAAAAATTCACAACTGCATTAAAAGACTTGCCTTTGGTCACCACTAGAAATTAACTGTGGTTTAATTTTTGTTCTGTTTTTTCCCCATCCAAGCCTCAATTTCCTATCTGTAAAATGCATTGGTTTTATTAGATTACAGAAAAGATTTTTCTTCTTTATCCCAAATCTGTGATTTTAATCTAGAACACTGAATGTAGGTCAGTATCCACCCTTTTTTCAGAAATACGGGAAGGTGTTTTTTTTTTTTCCAGCTTCCCTGAATAATACTTTCCAGGGTGTTACGAACATTGGTGAAGTTCACCAGACTCTGGATCTAGGGTTAGAATTGTACAGCCATTAGCTGTGGCTCCATCGAAAGGCAAGAGAGGACACGCACGAGAGCATTCAGAGGAGGGAGCCGTGCACGCAGGAGGCGTCATGGCTGACCAGCTTCTTACTGAGCAGCGCGTTCCCGCCTTGACCGCCAGAGATTCACGTTGTGGTCCAGTGCCATCTCAGTTCCAAATTCCCTGCTTCTTAGTGAACCATGCTAGAAATCTAGCCAACAAATGCTTTGAAATTTAAGGATGGCAATACCGAAAAATTTTAACATAACCTAAATTGATATTATGGTCACATCGCTATTCAGAAGAGGCATTCTATTTCAGAAAACGGTTTTCTGCAAAAAATAAAACAACCTGAGTTTTTCTCCTGCCGCAGTCCCCTCTTGCTTTTATGCTGCCTCCCAAACATACTGTATTGTCTCCTGTCTTTGAAAATGCAGCTCCCGCAGCCTCACAGACACCGGGGCTCCATTGGGAAGACACCCCACCGTATTCTTCTCTCCCCACCCAGGGCTGCCCTTAATGTTACAGATGCACAGATACCAAAGTATTGTGTGTATTTGGCTTTTATTAATTTGCCAGGAGCAAGGGAGGGTAGATAAAAAGCACCACTCTAACCTGTTATTTTCCTTACTGTTAAAATGTAAAGAAGACTGATGCAAGTCTCTCTTCCTTCTGCCAGTCATAGCCATGGTATGCACAGAGTTTATGAATCATCTTCTAAATCCACAGCTAGTTTTAAAATTTAGCTTCCAGACTAGATGTGCAGGAAATAAGATTGTGAAATCGTAAATGCTATGGAGTGAGTATAAAGTTACCTACCAGATCCCATAATGTTAGCACGGGGAATCCTGAGGAGAGTGTCACCAGGAAAGCCCGCTTTTTTGGTAAGCTGAGTCATACCAGTGTGGAACTTAGTATCTCCAAAGTGTTACCATGCCAAAAATATAAACATCTTCAAAGTGAATTTTGATGAAAACACAAAATTATGTTTTGATATATTCACAGGGAGTGGGATCATATAAGAAGTTAGTAAGGTAAATAAAAGATAATTGAGACATAGCCTTAACTTTTAAGCTGGATCTTGAAGAGGAAACTCTAATGAAATATTCTATGTTGTTATTCTCTGAGATAAAAAAAAAAAAACCCCAAGAAACAAAGGGCACTGAAACACTGTTTTAGGTAGATCATGGATATTTTCCAGTGTGGCATTTTTTTGGTGTACTTATTTAACTGAGAGCTCTCTCATGTGAAACTGAAATATCACCACCACGTGATAAAGGGTTGATTAGCTGTGACCTAATATGTACTAATCATGACTAACCCAGAACTCGAGGTCACTGTGGTTGCATTTTCCTGTAGCTTCAGTGCTCTGGGGCAAGGTTAACAGGGGTAATTCATTTCTGTGTTCAAGTCTCTGATTCTTCAGTCATGTAAACTTTAGGTGAAAATGGACTTGATTCAACTCAGGTGCAAGAGAATAATAGTAAATAATAACACTGCCACTGTGTGTTTAGAGAGCACCATGCGCTAGGCACTGTGCCAAGTACTTTATAGTATATCTCAATAGACAAGGCTGTGTGGCGGGTACTATTATGTTACCCATTTTACAGACAGACAACTAAGGCTTGGAGAAGTTAAGTCATTTCCCTAAAGATTACATAGCTAGCGAGTGGAGGAGCCAGGATTCAAATCATGAGAGTCTGGCTCCTACGCCCAAGCTTTTAATTTGTATCCTATCCAATTTTCATAAATGACTCATATTTTGGAGCTATTTTATTTAGTCAGTTATCTGTTGTGGTGGTTTTAATGTATTAGGAAAGAATGAATGCATCCCCCACGGCTGGGCTCTTTCGTGCCATACGTTGTTCTAGATCACCTGCTTACAGCTTATTATTAATAGTGCATATTACCACAACCCACCCCCATGACTCCAGTGAATGTGCTGTGGTTATGAGAGAGTATGTTCAAGAAAGGCAACTAACAAAGCACCTATCCCAACCACCAAGAAAAAAAAAAACTTGGCATAGCCCATGATGGAATCCCCTTTTCTCCTTATTAGAAATGAATAGAAGCTCATTAATGTGCCTCCCAGTAAGTTCAGGCCCCATAGTTTAAGTGCACCGTCAGAACCCAGAGATCTGTTGTCTTGCAGTGTTCTTGTTGCTTAGTCGACTACCTAATGCTTCAGTCAGGGAGAGCTGGTTTCTCATTGGCAGGGTGCAAGAGGCCCTTCGTGCTCTATTCTCGCCTCTCAGGACTCCCCGAATCCCCACCCTATTCCACGATCTCTGCAGCCAAATGAAGCTGGTCCTGCTTGCCCTCTGCCTGGAAGCTCTTGCCTCCCCTCTTCCTGGCCAAGCACTGCTGTCCCTCAGAGCACTGTTGAGATGAAACCTCCTCCAGGCAGTCTCCCTGGACTCCTGAGGACTGGGTCAGGTGTCCCTCGGTGCTTCCCCAGTGCCCTCTGCTTACCCCTTTGCGCACACATCATATGACATTCTAACTGCTCGTTTGTCTGTCTTCACTTTCATTGATCCCTTAAGACCCAGGCTCTGGTAGTGTTACTTTTGGATAAACACCCTGACCCACAGTAGATGCTCAATAAATGTTGGCATGAGAGAGAGAAATGACATACTTGGTAACAACAGAAACTCATTTATACAATGTGTAGTAGTTAGGGTTTGTAAGGTGCTTTCACGTATGTTACCTCGTGTGATCCTCCCAGCAACTCTGGGGAATAGCTTTCTGTATCCCTGCTATACTGACAAGGAAACATCAGCTACATTTTGAAAAAGTAGTTAAAGCCAGGACTTGTGCTCAGGTCTTCTGAACCGCAGATCTTAGCCTCTAATGTGCAGTGTGGTTGTCCCCAAGGCAAACCTGTGAAATAGTTATCAGACTCTTTCCCAAAAGCCCTGCTGATTTAGTCCTGATCAGCTAGACTCAGAAGGAGAATCGATGGATTGATTTCACTTCTCCCCCTCTCCCTTTCCTCCTTTTCTCATCAGCATCTTTCTACCGGCCTTGTATTTCCAGTGAAAGCTCTGCACTGCAGGTGATGGACCCGTTCAGGTTTCAAGGTGTAGACAGTGAATGTTTTATATCTGGACCATGCTGGCTACGTCCCTTCTTTTCTTTTGTGTAGAGCTTTTGGAAAAGCAGAGAGCCGTGGGGGTTCAGGTGAAGAACGTGAGCAATTGAATAAGTCAGATCACAGTTGTGTGAGTGAGAAGTGATCTGGGTGGGAGGGCTCTGTGCCTGGGCAGTGAGAAAGTGCAAGAGAATGTGAGTGGGCGGCCGGTGTGGTTGGCAAGTAAGAGGCTGCAGAGAGGTTGCTGGCTGGAATGGGCTGTATAATTAAACAGTTGAGCAGATCTTAATAACAGGCCGGGATGGTGTTCTCCACAGGCCTGCAGGGCAGCCGGGGGAAGCAAGTGAGCTGGAAGCATCTTTGGACACACAAAGCTAGATACGAATTTTGCAGGCAGGTAACCTGAGGAATACAGCGGAATCCAAGGAGGGAGAAATAGAGATTCCAGGCAGCATTTCCTAAACTTGAAGAATTCAGAACTTAATACTCAGTTTGCTCTGTTCCAGGTACCGTGGCAATGTTGTTGAAGGGAGGAATTTTTAATTTCATAAAGAAGTGGATTTTGCCACCACAGTAGAACAGTAGACCAGGGTCATAAATCCCTTTAGTGATTGTTTGGAGTGTCAGTTCTGAGCTTCTCTTTTTCCACACGTTTATTTGCAATAAGAGGCTTTATAACAGCATTTATTACAGTTTTATTGGGTGGGGTGACAAGGTCAGAAAGAGGTGGAGAAGTGGTTAAAGGTCCTTTCTCTAGGACATTCAGAGATCAGAGCAACTCACAAAGGTCAAGGTAGGCTAAAGTCATTGTTCATCCATTTATTCAACAAAGATTTCTTGAGTACCTATTGTGTGCCAAGCATTGGTTAGCACTAAGATGATGATGATGATCATAAGCCAAGCATGGTAACACCTGAAAAAGCACAAAAAAGTGGCCCAAGAAAAATGGTGCTCTGAGGGAAAGGTGCTCTAAGATGAAAGGGGACTTCCTTAGGGTGGAAGAGTCACCCAGAGGGGGTGACTTCTGAGATCAGAGCTGAAGGATGAGTACGAATGTGTGGATGGAGGGGAGGCCACTTCCACTTTGGAGTCTCCCGGAGTCTCTGATAATCCCCTGGGCTTTCAACAGACTGTGCCCAAGAGATGCCACTGCTTCCTCTCCCTGTGAATGTCACTGCTGAAGGGGAATAAACAAGGATAGAGAAAACAAATTGTAGGGAATTTGAAACCGGCTGTCATTTTCAAGTGCTGAAAGGCGTGATAATATGCCTGAGGGACTATAACGTGACCTTTAAAATAGATGACCCGGCTGGCTCTGCTGTGGTTCACTTAGGCAAGTGTTGTGAGGCCAGAGAACTGGTGTTGAATAAAACAAGGTGGTAGGATGAAGAACACGATGTTGGCTAATTCTGGAAAGTGAAACCGCATGTTGGGTCCCCAGAGTTTGGGGGAAGGTCATCCGTCCACTGAGCAAAGGGCCCCCATTTCTCATTTTGAACCTCCTTGAGTTTGGGAGTCCTCAGAGCAGCAGGTGGTTTCCCTCAGCAGCCTGCCTTCCTGAGCCCTCCTGGTGCAGACCACCCCGGGTGTGGGATCCCTGCCATGAGCCATGGCCACAGGCGGCAGCCCCGCTGTGGAAGCCTCATGTCTCTCGCTCACTCTTTCTCCTGCAGGCTCCTCCTCTTCCATGTGCTCTTTGAACAGCCTCTCCCTCCATTTTGGAAGAAATGAACTTCAGCCTTGGGGGTGGGGGCGGAGCAGGGCTGGAAGGAGGAGAAGCGCAGGAGTGTTGTGTAAACACTGTGGGTCTGATCCATCTAATCTTTTACTACCTGTAGGGACAGGTGGATGCAGAGGCGCCGCTGGCAGGAGAGGCGGAGCTTTCCCAGGTTGTGGGCTATGCAATAGGCAGAATGTCTTTGAAGCTGCAGCAGGAGGTGAGAGCAGCTTGTTCACAAGGTATATCATGCAGGAGTTTCCCTCTACACGATCTTATTTGCTGGAGAGTATCATTAGGGATTTCTGTGCCAACATTTAGCTGGATCTCTGGCATGAGTCCAATCTGTAGTGAAAATAAGCAATTTTTTTTAAAAGGACCCTACTTTCAAAGTTTTCCTGAGGTGCTAGTCTGAAGCAGCTGTCTTCAACAGCTGTCTTTGAATAATATGTTGTTATATCCTAGTCTGTAATCTTGTACTAATGTCTGAGGAAAAAAAAAAAAAAGAATATTCTCTTTGTCCAATTAAGAAGTGGAGGTAAACAGCGATTCGCCAGGTTGTGTGGATGAGGCTGTGCTGAGCTTGCGTCTGGGACAGTGACCAGACAGATGAAAGGAGAAGTGAAAGGTATTTTTAGCACATCAGGGCTGCTTTGAAACGTTGATTTTTCTATCTCCCCTCATCCCATCAGGAGGATCCAGTGGCAAGTGCTTTTACTCTAACTCAGTGTGTAAACATCTTGCTTCTGTATGATACTTTAAAATATTCCTGAGCAATGGTGAGTTGCCGATGTGAAGGACTAGCTGTGAAACCTGCATCTGTGGGCGTGGTGGTCAGCATCCTGCCATCCCCCCTGAGTGTGCCGCGTGCCCAGGGGGCCTCCAGGAGGGCTCCTGCATCTCACTGTGGCCCAGGGAGCACTCCTGTCCTCAGAGGGGTGGATCTCCCGGGACACCTGGGCAGGAGGATGTTTGCCCCATTCGGGTTGGTCTCCAGTCCCCTTTCCTTTGTCGAGGTGATTCAAGCATGCCTTGGAGTTCTCAGGTTGAAGCAGCGTGACCTCCACAATTAGGTTCTCATACTTTTTGGTGCACCACCTTATACCACTAGCAGTGTTCGTTAAAAACTTCAGGAGGTGATAAATCAAGTGCAACTTAAGCAAAGTGATAAAAGCAAGGGATCCTGCCTGGGATGTATGAGCAGCCTCTAGACACTAGCCTCTAGTATCAGTTACGAAAGTTGAAGGGCTTTTGTATGTGACAAGGGAAGTATAAATTACTTTCCATCCAAGGGTTTTTACTCCTCCTTTTTAAACTTCTGCTGGGTGGTGAGCTATCCTGCCTTGCCTGGCCACCAGAGCGAGTGCTGCTCATGAGAGCTTGGGGGAACCCTGCGCTGGAGAGGCCTGAGGAGGCCGGAGGCTCATCTGCTCCCTCCGGCTGCCCCCACCCACCCCCAGCAAGTGCATGTGATCCTGGGCAGGGCCCTGGGCCTCTCTCTCTCCGTGGATGAGATGAGGCGGTGTGTAGCATACAAGCTCTGAGGGCAGGCTGCCTGGGCCTGAATTCTGGTTCTGCCACTTACCAGCCGTGTGACTCTGGGCACGTTAAAATTACTTCATGTCTTTGTGCCTCCATTTCGTCATCTGTAAAATGGGGATGGTAACAGAACCCTCCTCACAGGACAGTCGTGAGGATCGAAGTGCCTGCAAGGGGATTTGTGTTGCCCGGGATAAGTCACAGGCTCTCTATTGCAGACAAGGAAGTGTCTCGCTCTTTCTCCTGCCTCTGAGTGGCCGGTAGTGTGTGGTGGACATGTTCACAGTGAGCCAATCAGAGTGAAAAGACAGACCAAGGAAGGCAGAGGGGTGAGGGGCTCGCCAAGCCTTTTGCATGTGTGGCGGGATCACGTGCCTGCATCCTTACCTATTGTGTTTAGACAGCAGCCCTCGCTTCACCAGAAAAAGTGGGCGCACTCAGCCCCCAAGAGAGCACATGGTGCGTCTCCCTCCAACAGCTTGTGTCCAGCGGTGGAGACCAGAGCCACAGGTCCGCTGCTGTCGCTGGCCTGGAGATGGTGCCCCTGCAGGCTTGGCCAGGACCCCGGCAACATTTTCCCGTTTTCCTGCTCTTCCCAGCATCGGGGTGGTGGGCGCCAAGCTCTTCACCAGCTGCTTTTCCTTGGTGATAACTCTCTTCATTGAACCTTTTCACTCTCAACCTATGTTGTTTCAAACTCGCAGCTGGCCACCCTTAACCCAGTGAGAGTTAGGAACACTAGCTTTTCTGCTTCTCTCCCCAAATCGACTGATTTTTCATTGCTTCTGCAGAGGTTTTCAGTGGGAGAAAAGCGTGTTTATGGGGCAAGTTTAGAGAGCTCGTGTCTCCTTTGTGGGATTTTAGTGATTCTGCCCTCGGAGCCGGTGAACCCCGTTCTCTTTTAAGTTTGGATGGTTCCAATTTCCCACTGAAAGGGCTGTGTGCGGCTGCCCTCTTGTGGCCAACACCAGGCAGTGCATGTGTTACTTGCTTGATGCTCTGTGAAACACATTAATTTTAAAGGTCTTTTAACAAAGACCTTGCCCCATCATTCTCTCGCTATGCATATCATTCCAGCTCCAGGGCTTAACATTTCTGTTCTGGCATCTCTCTAATCTGTACTTTGCTCTCCTGTTGCCTCCAGAGTCACTGCTTTCCAATAAGCTCTTCCACGCTGTATCTCCAGACGGATCGTCCTAGAACATAGGCTGATTGGTCTTTTCTCACCTAAAGCCCTTCCATGGCTCCTCATTTTCCAGGTGCTGGCTCATCTCTCAGGAGGTCCCTGAGTCTGCCTCTCTGTCCCAGGCTGCGTCTGTGCACATGCTGTCCTCTCTCCCTCCTGTTTTACCTGGCTGACACCTCACCTGAGAGGGTCATCTCAGGTTCACCTCCTCCGGGAACCCCCCCCCCAACCCCCACATATATTAGCTTCTCTCTCACTCATTCCTGGCTTACTTCCTTCATTATGCCTCAGATCCTATTTTTTGGAAGAAAAAGAAAGAAATGAAAGACCAAATGGCCAGAAGGAAGAGAGGGAGGGAGAGAGGGAGGAAATTTAACACACGACATTATAACCAGATACTTTTCTTCCTCTCCCACAAGGCGCAAGCTACTTGAGAGTGGAGCCTGTCTTGTATCTCTGTATCCCTGGTGTAACAGCACAGTGTCTGGCATATAACTGTTGCTCACTAATTATTAGCAGGAATAAAGGGAGGGGGGATAAAAGCAGGCAAAGAACCAAGTCACCAAGCAATCCTCTTCAGTGTGACAGAGCCCGGAAAGGAGCCAAGTGAAGCTCCAGGCCCCAGAGGACAAGCGCAGAGGACACAGCAGTGCAGATGGCGGAGCCGCTGTCCCGCCTCGCCCAGCGGCACCTCCTGACCTCTCCTCTGCACTGCTGCAGCCTCTGTCCCCGTCCGGCCCAGCCTGCTGCCAAATTCATCTTTCTTAAAAACGCAGCTTCAATCATACCATTTCGTTATCCAGACTCTTCCACAGAAGAATTCCAAATTCTTCAGCCTGGCAATCCAGGGCCCCCACAGCATGACCCCAACTCACCTATCTTTTGTGCCGCTTAGATTTGTATCCCAAGTATATTTTAGGAATCAGTAAGTGTTCGCTGATGAATTTAATTTCTTACTTGACAGACTGTATGTAAAAGCACATCCTAAAATTTCAATTAAAAAGTGTTTTATTGAACGTCTCGGCGTGTAAGGCACAGTGACGGTCACTGTGGGAGCCATCAGAGAAGAAGGTGTTGTCCTGTGCCTGCACGGAACTGATAGCCCAGCGGGGAGACAACAAAAATGCAGGAGACATTAAGGAATGAGACAGCAGAAAGGAACATGTCACAAGGCAGTGTGTGATTAATTGCCAAATAAATGGTTCAAGAATGTGGTGGTGATTAAACAAGACAAAGTATGTGAAAGTGCCTCTCCCCTGTAAAACTCCGAATTCCAGAGCAGTTCTACAGCCTGCCTCTCTCCCTTGCACAGGACGTTACTCTGTTGTTACAGTTCGCACGTCCTAAGTCTCAGCCTTTCATGCAAAGCCCTTCATGACACGGCCCAGCTTCATCTCCCCAGCCTGGTGGGACCCCCACCCTGGAAGCCCACGCTCAGAGGTACTGAAGAGAATCGGTCACTCCTCCCCATCTCCCTTTCTCGTCTAACCTATTCTTCCTGTAAAACTCCACTATTCCTTTAAAATTCAGCCTGGAGTTCCTCAAGGAAGGCTTCTCTGATAACTGCAGACACAACTAGCCACTTGCCTGGCGGAGCCTCCACTCTCCCTTGTCAAGTACACACTCGTGACGTACCCTGGGAGGCGCTGCTCACGTGTTTCTGTCCTCTGTGTCACTAGAAACCTCTGCCGCAGGGACCATGTCCTCTTCCTTATAATCTAATACCCAAACAGTGTCTGACATGGAGCACATGTCTTGTAAGTGTTTGTCATTGACCGAAAGCACTTAACACATTATAAGGACAGTAAACATCTGTTGATTTTAAATTGTTAAGGCACAATCTCTGTGAATTCAGAAGAGGGTGACATGCCAGAATTGGCCTGGGGAGGATTCATAGAACAAGTAGGAAAGAACTTAGAATTGGAAGGTAAAGGTTTTGTACATATGAAATAGGTCAAACAATAAGAAGTACAGGTGGAATAGCGGAGTGTCTGTGACTGGTAGCAGCTCAGCCATCCTCTCTGAACAGACCCGAGGGAGGAGAAAAACCTGCAGAGTCGTGGCAGTGAAGGCAGATTATTTTATTAATAGTTGGAGCAAGCGTTTATCTAAAGGACGCAGAGAGAATGCCCTGAAGGTGGGTTGCATTTAGCAGGTGGAACGGCTTCAGAAGCACTTGGTTATCTTGTAGGCAGTGGGTGGTGTTTACTACTTTAGAAAGCGGTGCTGACTCGATCAGAGTGGTGTTTTAGAAAGATGATCCAGGGTCATCTCTTTCCCCTCAAAAGAGGGAGGCGCGTGGTGGCTCTGCCTTCATTTTTTATGATAGCATTCGCCTCGGTTTCCTCCGTGTGGCCTTGTAGCTCACGTGGCAAACCAGGAAGCCTGGGATCTGGGGGCAGCCCCTCCACTGTTGGGTGCCTCGCTTTCACGGGCTGGATCTTTCCTTTTGGCACTGCCCTTGACCTGGCTCTAAGCTGTTCTCCGATCCTTTGGGTCCCTCTGCCCCCGTGACTAGTAGTGACCCGGAACGCGGCAACACCCACGCAACAGGTGGTCCTCTGGGGCTGAGTCACCGCCCTGGGAACGGTGCCCTGCTGAGGCCATCCCAGGCAAACTGGGCCTGGGCAGCAGGAGGGAGCCTCTTCACCTGGCCACTGGCTCTGTAGGGCCCTTTCAGTGTGACGGTACAAGGGAAAAATGGATTTGGGGCAAAACACAACAAAGTTTTAGGCATGATTATAGCTATGGTCCCTGGTTGGCCATTTTATTTTAGCACTCCAAAATTATCCATCTAAAGGTACATTTAAAAATGGAAATGAAGAAAATTTTAAAATGATGTTTTAAGATTCTGTTTGATCCTGTGACGCAAGAGAGCTTAAGGAATAACATCCTGTGGAGCGATATCTAAGCCATTGGTGGTATAGGAAGTGAGCAATTGGGATTTGGATGATTTGAGGCACTCTGATGGATTTTTAAAAAAATTATAATGCTATCTGTTCATTCCCAGAGAGAGAAAAATGTAGTGTTGCTTTTGAAAGGAAGGTTTTTTTTTTTTAATATAATGCATCTATCTTATTCACTACACCAGTGAATAGAGATGACCTCAGTCTAAAAAAGCAAGTTAATCATAATATCTCTCCTTGTCTGGGAAAAGAAGCCTTTATCAAGTAGCAAAAGACACAGGCAAGTCTGACCACCCAGTCATTTCAGCTGATCAGGATTTTCCAAAAAAACAAAACAAAAAGCTCTCTATATTTTCACAACTGAATAGTAACTCTTGGGAAATACTACCAGCTTACTCAGTTCTAGTAAGGCCATAAAAAAGTCTGGTGACAATTAATCAGTCAGTTCCCTGAATGCAAATGTTATACTTGGTTAACTATGCTGTCACTACTGGGAGCTTTCAAAATGGGAGAAAATAGAATCATGTTTCTTGCTTACCGAATATGGAATTTTTTAACTTAAAAAAGTTTAAGTTTTTATCGTTACACATTATGTGTTCAGTTAATTCTGTACAGAGAAAGTGTCCCTAAAGGAAAACACCTAGTCATTTTCTTGAGCAACTTCCCTTGAGCCCTGGGTGTCCCTGCATACTCTGGGGCCAGCCTCAGCCCCTGCCGAGGACTTCTCAGCAAGGCCATTGAGCTGTGCTCCTTAGTTGCCAGATATGCTGTAAACTGTGACCTGGAAGTCTGGATTTACTCTTTATACTTCTGTTTCTTTTGCGTACTGAATGTATAAAAAATTGACCACTTAAAAACTTGGATGGCCACAAAGTTTCCTACTTTTTTCCTACTTTTTTACGGCAGAAGAATTTAGGCAAATTCTACTAGATACCAAAACCAGGTCCTGGTTCCTACAACCTTTATGACTTCAGATCAGTAAAAAGCTGAATCAAAACACATTGGTAAGTTAGAGGTCAGCTGATTCTAGAATCCATTTAGGTCAAAAGACTCTCTGCAGTCATTAGATTTTGGAGTATCGTTTGGGGGAAGAGGACTTTAAAAGGAGAGACGCTTATCCTTTCTTTTATAACCTGTGTGGGGTGGAAGAACCAACCTGCTTTTGGATAGAGGTTGCAAATCCTGGTGCCCATACTCGAAAGATTAATGAGCATTTAACACCGAATTAAATGTCCCCAGCCCTTATCAAAGCTGTGTGATTAGTACGAATGTGACAGCATTAAACATTGAAGCCATTAGAAGGTGCTTGGGAAGCACTCAGGCGCTGATGAGTTAATAAAAAGACAGAGACGTCCAGTAAGCAGTTCCCGCTGGGCACGGGTTTGTTTATCCTGCCTTTCTGAAGTCAGAGCCAACATTCTTAATGGTTTTGAATGATTCAGAATGTTTCTTTTTTGGCAGGACCAATTTCCACACATGGGCTTATGACTAAAACCCCTTAGGTGAGGTCCAGAGAAGAAACCAGCCTTACACTTCATGTCATATTTTAGAACTGTCTCATTTTAGAGCAAAAGGAAAACTGTCCAGTACAGCCTGCTTATTTCAGACGTGAAGAGACGGAAGCAGGGAGGCTTTGGCCAGCCAGAGGTCACAGGGCTGCGGGAGAGGCCAGCGTGAGCCAGGCCCCTGGGTCCGGAGCCCAGGACTCCTTCCTCGGCACCGCGCAGCGCCCTGTCCAAACCGCAGGAGGAGGTGCCAGCATGTCCTTGGCCTCCTGCAGAAAGAGGCAGCCTGCCCTTTGAGGATTGTTTAGAAAATGACTTAGGTCAGAAAAGAGAACTTCTTTTTTAAAAAATGAAACAAATCAGTTATTTGCCATAGGCAGTCAGTGTGTTGTAAATTTATTAGCTCCTGGATGGAAACAAGAATTAGAACATTTCTATCTATATGCCAAAATAAGAGATTCAATATACCTCTTTTTTCTTTTCTTTTTTTTTTTTTTTTTGGATGAGAGTTCACTTATGCCACACTGGTTCTTAATAAAACAGACTCTGAATCCTTACCACAGGAGAAAGAATTGAGCAATGTTCTAAGAACATGTTGTACTCTTTGGGGCAGTGAGTAAATGTAATATTTAGAAGATGCCCTAGAAGCTGGAAAGTGCCCCTTGGGAACAGAGTAGAGGGAGAAATGGCAGAAAGGACTAGTCAGAGAAGTCGAATCAACTGGAGGAGGAGGACTTAGGAGGAGCCATTGACACACCCCCTTTCTGCTTGTCTGGGGGCCTCGGGGTCACGAACTCCACTGGAGAGGACTCATTTCCTCTCAAAGCAGGGGGTGAGCCAGCCAACCCCTGCCAGAGACCGGCCGTGTGTGGCGTCCCCAGAAAAGGACCTGAGCAGGTGCTTGGCCCCCACCACATGCTGTACTGTGCCAGCAGCTTCCCTCACGAGTGCATGAGGCCGCCATGCTGCCTTTATTTGTGTGAGGGACAACTGAGCCAAGAGTGTAAATAATTTGCCTAAGGCAGCAAAGCAATGGGACTTGCACCCAGATCACTCTGCCCAGAGAGCCCTGCTGTGCAGTAAATCCTACACCTGGGTTTTCCAGGTAGCATTTAAGCAACTGTCATTTACTGCTTTTTTAAAAAATTGTATTTTAATGGCATGATTATTACAAGGCATGTTTTCCCCCAAGAATGTAAACCAATACATTGTAAATATCAACTTTTGTAAATATCAAGTTAAGCATCTCCAGCATGATCTTTCAGAAGGAGGAATTGTTCCCTGGTCCTAGAAACCGTGCCATTTTTTCCCTCCTCCCAGTTCATGGAAACAATGTGCAAGAAAAGTTACCTTGTGTTTAGCTTCTAGCATGATTTTGGAGATAATAATATTTCCCCCCCCTCACCTGTACCATCTTCATTTTTAAGATATGCGCTTTATATTAAAAAGAGCTACTAAAGAGAAGAATCTGGCTATCTTAGGGCCACCAGTGTGTCCAGAATGGCCTGTCGGCGGGTCACTTTAGGGAAGGCAGGCTGTTCACGTGCTTGGTAGAGCAGAGCGTGCCTCTTCTGTGCCGGGATGAAATGGTTGGATGTTTTTCTTCTTGCTTTGTGATATTCATGTGTACTTAAAAAATTATGATCTAGCAAATGTTTCAAATTGAAGCCATGGATAAAATTTTCCTAACAGAAAATCACACAGTAATTTGGGGAAATGGGACAGAAAGCAGTGTGTGTTGTATTCTTCTCAAAATCTTTATGTTCGCGTTGGCTTAGAATGACCCCCAACCCTCCCTTGCTGTTTTGCTTGGAGTGGGCTCCTTATTCATAGCCTACTCATGCGAAGGGAACAGATTCCAGGTAGAGGCTTTGAGTGTGCCTAGGTCCGCGCCTCACCAGATGCCCCATCCTTCCCCGCTCTTCTCTGTGAGTCAGGCTGAGTTTGCTGTGCACCTGCAGTTACGTGGAAAATGTCTTCCCGTCCTCGGGAAGTCACTGCAGTGACTTCACTGCAGTGTTTCGCCTCCAGTGTGAGTGTCATTCAGGGTCCTGTCACATCATCATCCCCCTTCTGCCTTCTAAAGGAACTGGTGTTGGGGAAGGGGGCTCATTGTGAGCCCAAGGGCATTTTACAGGGTATTATTTAATCTGTTGTCTGTCTCCAGCCAAAACTGCCTTACAGACAAAAGGGTACCTTTTTCATTAGTGAACACTATTTATTAAGGTTCCTGAGAAAGGGGACTCCATCCCCTCTGGGACCACACCCCGTCTCCTGTTACTCAGACCTTTGTGGATATGGGGGATAGAAGGCCTTTGGGAAACCTTATGCTGACCCCGAAGTCTGGTGTCTTACCTGTGGGTCCCAGAGCCCTGGAGTTCCCCCATGCTGGTGTTTGCCCCAGGGTGATAACTGCTGTCTGTTCCCTCCCGGCTGGTAAACCCCAGAAGACTGGCCCCATGTGCTGTCACTCATGTGTCTCCAGCAGTGCTTCCTTCCCACATGTCAGGCCTCCACAGACACTCCTCTCACGTCCTGCCATCCCTGATCCCACCTGACTTTCACTGTGTGGGGGGTTCACTGTGTGGGGGGTGGGGTGGGGGGAGGTGCTAGCCTGTCATCTCAGTCGCTGGCTGTCGAACTTCCCCAAAGGCAGTGGCTTTGCCCCATCCACCATGGTCTTCAACCCCCTACTACCTCAGACACGGTTTTCCTTTCCCCTCCCTGGAGTCCTCCCTTTTCCCACCTGCGCAGGCCACCCCTGGCGAGCCCAGCTCAGGCCCCTGTCCTCTGCTGACTGACCGATCCCTCGGCCTGCCCCAGGCCCATCCAGTCCCAAGTGACACCTGAGCACTTTCTTTGTCCCTGTGCATTAGACTTCATTCCACAGTTAGATTATAAGGTCACACAGAAACGTATCCACATCATCTACTTGGGTACCTTTCTGGCGGTGTCTAGCACAGTGCTGGGCCCTTGGGAGGAGTCAGAGAGCACACTTACTGCCTGGCTTTGAGAGGTCTGTCCCTGCTGGAATGGCTGTGGCTCTGCAGCATTGCTGTTGGCCAGTCCCTCCAGGCAAGATGTGGTGTGTCCCTCCCATGAACATGGCTCACAGGGGCCGGTGCCTCCTGGGTTTGCTCCTGCCACGCCCTGTGGCTTCCGTGGGCACCCTTGTTCCTCCATCACTGTCTGTTTATGTGTTTACGTACACTGGACTCGCTCTCCAGTTGGCTCTCGTGTCCTCTGGGCTCCTGGTAACTCCATGACTCAGTGGTGAGTGAATGGATGGACGGAAGCAGGTGGAATATCCTGATCGTGGTTTCAGATCGTATCTGTCTTTTCCCAGACTCTTCCAGCTTCTTGTTTGGACATCCCTTGACCTGCCCTTTTCTCCCAGCGAAGCCCCCAGATCCACCCACAGCCTCGACTTACTGATGCCCAATCTTATTTTAGTCTTGGACACCATTTTAACATAGTGATTGTATAAGCCTTCTGGAAATTTTATCCAAAATGTTAGATGTGCCGTCCCCTCCCAGGGGAATGTGGTGGGGGGGGGTCAGCATGTGTCGAAAATCTGTGCACCATGTGCTTATGTGCGTCAGCTCAAATGTTGTTATGTCTTCACGTTATTATTCCCACTTTATAAATGAAAAAAGTAAAGCTCAAAAAGTGTCGAATAGCTTGCTCAAGGCTGTAGTAACAAGTGTCAGAGGAGAAATTTGAACCCAGGCCTTTCTGATCCCAGAGCTTGTGCTGCTTGTGTTTCTATTCCTAGTCGAAACATGCCATTAAATGGGAGCTCACTTAATAGCACTTGGCATTAGAAGGGCAGTTTATGAGGACATTCACTCGAGCAAGCCGGTGCTTGGGAGGAAAGGCAAAGGAAAAGATAACGATTGATCGATCTGATTCTAAGCAGAGATTGACAGAGGTAAGCTTCTGAGATCTTTAAGGGTCCAGAGTTCGACTGTTGAGCACCTAACAAGACCTCCTGTGACTACTGACTCCTTATAAGGAGAAGCAGCAGGAGTCCATTAGTGAAGCATGCACATTGGCTAGGACGTGACTCCTTGCTTTCCTCTCTGGTGGCAGATTGGGTCACAAGCCGCAGTCGCAGCTCTGCCCATAGATGAGAACTGCCGAGAGCTGCTGTCCGCGGCACGGACTTCCAGTGCTCATGCAGGGAGGCAGGGGTATCAGTGGGAAGCTGGAAGTGCATTTGGCAAGCTCTGATCCTCAGAGTGGAGAAACCTTGTCACTAACCCATACAGTTTCTTGACCAGACCTTTTGGTGCTGTGGTTTTCCCATCTGTAAATGATGTTCATACATCTGAGTCCCAGGAGGCTGCAGGGGCAGTGGTCATGAAGCCCCCAAAGGCTCTAGAGGAGTGAGAGAGGATGAGAGAAGCAGCTCTGTAGTTAGGTTTTATTATATGCTTTTGAAGGAACAGGGTAGTTGAAGGAGGACTTCCCAGCAGCTTAAATGGAACTCGCCGCTTTTCCAAACACTAAAAACTTCTAGAAGGCAGAAGGCTGGTGTTGCTCTCAGTCTGGCACAGACTTCAATTACTGTTGAAAAGTAAAAGAGCTCCTGTCTTATATTGGTTCCTACCCTCATTTTTATGCGCAGACTATCTTGGAAGTGTGCTGTATTTTATAATAGTATTCAAATATTCCAAAATTCTGTGTGATTTAATAGCTCCACATTGGTTTGAATCTTAACGTTTACCCCAACACATCTTCCTTCCCATCTCTACTTCTCAGCTTGATTTTTTTTTTTTTTTTTAGGCTTGTTTTCTATTATAAGACAGTATGGAATATAACTGTGGCTTTTTCTGACCATTTCTTTTATTCGCCAACCTCCTCTTGGATTTTCATGCCAACTCTCAAGAATCTTCCCAACACATTATGTTCCTGTTGTGATGTTATCTTGAAGTGCATGAGCTTCCCAGTCACTAAAGAACATGTTCGATATCACTTGGCTAAAGGTTATGCCTGTGAATCACAAATCATTTTCTTCGCCAGTCAGCTCCAACCCACGTACCTGGACCGTGTCTCCCCCATTGGCCAATAAGCAGGGCATGCTCTGTGGACCCGTAATCATTAACTTAGAAATCACAGCCGGTGTAACTTGACCGAGTTTTCTTCAGCAGGCTGCTGAGTCACTCAACCTCTTGCTGAGCAAAACGTGAGTTTTTTGAGATTTAAGCCCTTCAGAAGGACCCCTCCTTGGAGCTACCATGAAGGGACTCCCAGTTTCTGTGGCAGGTCACATCAGGAAGACGACTGAAGTATCTGCTTGAACAATCAGTTTTCAGAAATGAAGACCTCTACAACATAGGCTTCCTCTCTTGTGATGTGGTGAAAGATGCATTCCAGCTGCGAAGTTAGACCGAAGAGAAGAGAATGCAGAGTGGTTTCAATTCTTCTCAATTGCCCTCCGCGCGATTCCAAAGCTAGAAAGGAAGATTGTACTTGCAGACCTGTGCTGCCCTCTGCAGGCCTCTTGCAGTGCGTTGCTGCTACAGCGTGAGGTTGCAACATCAGTTTGAAAATAGAAACCTCCTCCTGTCTTCTGTGCAGGGTGCTTTCATGCTCTTTTTCTGTGGTTGGATCTGTAGGTTTATCCCGTGTTCTATTTCATAAGACGTCTCGCTGAGCAAACCTTGCTGAGCTGCCTCCTGTCAGTGGATGCTTTCGTTAGCAACAGCCACACCTCGCGTTTACCGCAGTACAGAGAGAACTCCAGCATGGGGAGGTGTGTGCTGCTCACTGTACAGCAACTTCCCCAACTTATGTGTCTCAAGCAGGAAGGAGAGGGTGCTTTTCATTTCTCATTTTTAAACGTGCATCTGTTTACGACACTGGTGGAGGAATGTGCTTAAGAGAAAACAACTGACTTTTACGTCTGCTGTTGCTCTGGGAGTTTTCCTAGGGGCTCTTGATGTCATTTGAATTTCAGGTGCTGATCTTC
Source organism: Eulemur rufifrons (assembly GCF_041146395.1). NCBI lineage: Eukaryota > Metazoa > Chordata > Mammalia > Primates > Lemuridae > Eulemur > Eulemur rufifrons. The sequence continues at coordinate 81,067,979 of NC_091011.1, read as the reverse complement.
TGAACCAATGCCTTCTGAGGATCTCTGTGCCTGGAAAATACCCATCAACAGATTGCTTTACACCCCTATGTAAGTAGAGGCTCATAAACCAACCCCAAGGGAGTTTTGCTTTATTTTGTTCCTGGACGGTTCTCTAGTAAATTTTTTTAAATGATCATCAGCATTTGATCTGTACTCATTTTCTTTTAACCACCCAACTCCCAGTTTACTATCAGGAAAAGTCTAGAACATGAACTCCTGCTTAAAATCAAGGGTACTGATCCCATAGTCCAGTCTTAGAAGAAGGAGAAGGCAGCAGAAAATATTAAAGGCCCTTATTGTAGTAAATTCAGATGGAGACGCCATTTACAGATCCAAGGGCAACTTTTCCAATTTTAGTGCTGGTCAGATAGTTTTGCAGTTAGCTACTCTGGAATGTATCGGTGTATGGCAAAGTATACCAAAGCAGGGTCTCCGAGCCCTTTCCATTTACGAGCTGTGGCAGGTCTCTTAGCCACATCTGTTTATTATGTGCTGAAGGAAAACTAATGTATTATGTTTATTATAATAGCTACCATTTACTGAATACTTACACTGCGCTGTCGATAGTTCAGATTGCTTTATTGTACTTAACCCGATTTCATCCTCACAACAACCTTCTGTGGCAGACTGAGCTACAAAGAGTCAAAGTAATTTAGCCGAGGTTGTGCAGGGAGCTGGTGGCAGAATTTGACATTTTGGCGGTAGAGTCTGTACTTGCCCCCTCTCCTGCTTCCTCCTAGATGCAGGAAACTTAGGAGAGTAAACTACCAGGCTGTATTTTGGAGACAGTATTTTAACACATGTCATAATTTCATGCATGCTTTGTGAGACTAATCACTAAGTCTTTTGACTTGAGCTTCTTTGAGATTAGTGGGGAAATAAGGCTTTCAAGAAGGTGGGATTGGCTTAAGGTCACATTGCAAGTAGAAGTGTGGCTGAGGGTGCAGTTCTTTGACCATGAAATGTGAGCCAAACTCCTTTCTCCTTTCTCTTGGTGGGTGGTTTGGTGCTGCTTCTGCTCATCAGGCCCAGCTGGTCTTAATGTTTTGTCCGTAAGCTTATTGATGAAACCCTGAAGCTCAGAGCCGGTGACTGTTGAGAGCCCTATGTGGCCGAGTGAACATGAGCCCTTGTGGTATACTCAGAGCACCGTGCAGCAAGGAGTGCTGGCTAAACCAGCCAGATCGGGGTGTGAGTCCCAGTCTTGCCATTCTCAAGCTCTGTGGCCAAGAGCAAGTCACGTACCCTTTCTAAATCCCCAGTGCCTCAGCTGGAAAGTGGAGATACCACCACCCAGCAGTGCTAGGTGGTTGTGAATGTTGAGAAAAGCAAATAAAGCATATAGCACGGTGTGTGGCACAGAGCAAGTGTTCCAAAAACGGCAGCTGTGATTTCTCAGGTCCTCTTTCCATCACTTCTCGGTTCACTTTCGCCTTCTCCCTGGAAAGACACTCCAGAGTTCTGATCCATCTATTAAAAACACTGAACATTGATGTAGTGCTTTAAAAATTACCAGCTCTTTCCATACACTGCATTGCCTATGACCCTAACAAACACTGCAGTATAGAAGTTTGTATCTCCATTATCCAGATCAGGGTACTAAGGTTTCAGAAAAATTAAATGATTTGCCGAAGATCACATAGCTAGTAAGCAGCACAGCCAGGTCCTGCGTGACTTGTTTATCTGCTTCCTATAAGAGAACATTCACGGAAGGCACGCAGGGCGACAGAGGATGACTTGCAACTGTGTGATCCGCCACCACGGCAATACCATTGCATCTTGAGTCCAGCCTAAATACTCGAGTTAGCACTATTGTGTCCTGATGACCCCAACATTTTGAAGCTACGTTCTTAAAGAAGCATCTTACACAGATGCAGTTCTCTTTGTGAAATCCTCACACCCCAGGGGAAGTTGCTGTAATCCCATTTGCTTGTGCAAGAACAAACTGGTATTTCACATCCAGGAAAACAGTGTACTTCCACTGTTCAGCTTTTGCCACACAGGAGTTCCTGACGTGGTTTATTGATTCACATCACAGGATCCAACTTCAGATTTGGAAGAAAAATTACAAGGAAGGGCACCTTGCTGGAGAGCAGCATAGAGCATGAGAACGCAGATGACGTGTTGCAATGGAGACACGTTCTCAGGGCTTGTGGGCTGAGAGGCACAATGGAAGGATTTGGGTTTTGAAAAAGGATCATGTTAATGCTGGAGATGAAGAGTTTCGACAATTTTCATGTGTGTTCTGTGTGTAAGAAAGAATTGTTAAGATTTTTTTTTTTTTTCCTTTCGAACGTTGCCATACCTTAAAATTGTTGATGGTTAAAATAGAACATCCTGAGTTACAGAAAGTCAGCCCTACTATATCCTGGCCTAAAAATATAGAACAGTCAAGCTGATTGTTGGAAAGTAGAGGATGTGGAGGATTGGAAACATGCTAATATTTACTGAGTAAAATCTTTATTTTTCAACAGAGTTGTCCTTACAGTTGAATGTCACTGAAAAGCTCAGTGAAATAAGCAGATACCACTTGCTGTCATTCTGCTCTCCTATGCATGTCTTGGAAAGAGAATGGGGAGCCCCAGTAACTGAGCAGCTGGCTTTTTTCATCTCCTTACTAGTGAACAGTGCGGGTGTTTCTGTGTTAGCTTGATAGCCAGTCCCCTCATGCAGACCTTCTCCCAGAAACTGGGCTTTTGCTTTATGTGACAACAGGGACCCAAACTCAAGATCTCTAGGTCAGGGCATTTTGTTGAACAACAGCTGTACCCTTTAGTCTGGTCTAGGATTGTTGTGTCCTCATGCCCCTGATAGTTTGAAGCTACATTCTTAAAGAGGTATCGAACTTGTTGCCGTTCTTCCCCTCGTGAAACCCTCAAGCCCCAAGGGAAATTACCCTAATCCAGTTTGCTCCTGCAGGAACAGACTGGTGTTTCACATCCAGCAAAATAATTTACTTCCACCATTCAGCTTTTGCCACATAGGAGTTCCTGGTGTGGTCACTTACCAACTCGGTACCCCATTTTCTCCCTGAGGACTTAAAAAAATGTAAGAAGTATACTGACCTCTGTGCTCATGTTTTGCTGAAAATACCTCGTCAATCTGGGCTAATATGAAGAGACATAGATGCAAAAGAATACATCCTCCCTTACTCTTCTGCTGAGTTTTGGAGAAGCATACTGAAAGATAATATAGAAAACTTAGCGTGTTTGTTTGCCTCTGCTAAGATCATGGTTATATATACAGTATATATATATGTGTGTATGTACATATATGTGTGTGACATATTTGATGTGTGATATTTATGATCTTATCAGACATGAGTTAAAAGGAAGAAATCCATTCTTCAGGAAAAATTTTCCCCATTACTGAAGTGTCAGTCATTTGGAAAAAACTTCCAAGTGGCCACAAGCAAAAGCTGTGACTAGTGATTTGTCAAAAATAAGCAGACCTTTTATTCTAGATTTCGGAAGTTTTTCACTGATGAGGATAATCTGTCTGGCTGCTGCTTGTATACGTCAGTCACTGGTACTGGGAATTACAGTACTGTACACAGAAGGGTGCAGCGGACCCTTAAAGCAATCACAGAATCATCAAAACAGTTATTTGAGAATTCCAGTGATTCTTTTGTCCTGGTACTTTTTTGGGTTTAAGTGGTTAAATTTACTGTCCACTTGGAATGTGTCATTGCCCATCGCTTCACAAAAGTATAACGTGTGCCTTTCTTTGCAGTCATCGAGCTGTTGCATCTTTGATGAAATGATTGCTGCACATCTCCATCGCCCTGGTGTTCTGGTCCCTTATTTACAGAGATGAAAGAACTAGTCTTGCACCAACAGATACGTGCTGTGCATGCTTCTCCACTATAAAGGATGAGTTTGTGCTGAGGTCTCCTCATGAGGTGAAAACCACCCAAGCCTGTAAGGAGGCAGAACATTAATCAGACCCAAGCTACATAGCCTGCACCTCCTGACTGATGAGCACGGAACCCACTTGAAAGGATCAGTCACAGGCACACTGTGATGGGATGTTCCTCCCATACACACAGCACGATTGTGAAGTGAGGATGATGTATGAGGAAAGCCAGAAGGAGAAACTAAAGGTCAGTTAATTTATTTAAGTGAAGAGAACAGACTTAAGTGAGTGGTACAGCTAGGATTAGAACCCATTTTTCACAAGGTAACAGTCTCATGATTAAAAAAAAAGTGGGGAGTGTTTTAAGGTTAAATGAGATCAAAGAGTCTTAGTGAGTCAACCTTGATGTTTCCTGGGTTTGAAAAACAAAACTACAAAAGACATTTTTTTGGAGAGTGTGCGAAAAGTGTGAATATGGACTGGATATTTGATGGTACTAAGGAATTCCTAATTTTCTTAGGTATGATAAGGTATAATTATATAGAAAAATGGCCTCATATTTTTAGAAGTGCCTCCATAGACCCCAAAATCTCAGTAATCTTTTGAGTCAGACAAAATTATCTCTAAGGGGAAAGTGCTAGGGTTAGGAAAGCATTTTCTTCAACTTCTACAACTTCTACCTAAACACTTGCTTCCTTTGCACCATTTGCATGTATGTTGTGAGGTTCTTGAGCACCATTTCCAGTTGTCCTCCACCCACCTGGGTGCTTGATCACAGGATGCCTCAGGCTTCTCCTGCCATTGTGGTCTTTATCCAGGCAAAGGATTTTCCTTGACTTCCCACCAGGAGTAACAGGGTTAACATGTACTCTTGCCTCTAAATGGTAAGACTGAACATTTGTCTGGGCAGCTCAAGAACAAGGAGAGTCCTGGGTGTGCCCCCTAACCAACACCAAATTTGGTGATGTCAGTATATGAATATACAAAATTTGCTCAAGCTCTATTTAGACCATTAAGTAAATAACTCACAACCGGCTTTCAACTTTCCTTTCTAGGTTGCCTTGAGTTTATTGTAAGAGAGCATTCTAAAGAAAAAACAGATGATAAAGCTTCTTCAGGAAGCTGGTTTCATATGGTGGTTTAGATTTAAATAGTGATTGTCTAGCACCATTTGAAATCAGTGTTCTTGGGGGAGACCAACTGCGCTGCCAACGACAAAGAAATGAATGGGACAGCCCTGAAGTATTTGAAAACAAAGACCAAACGGCTGTGGGAAAACCTGCCTTATGTTGTAGCTGACCCATTCCTTACCCCCACCAACAGTGGTGTTGTATCTAACAAATTACAGTCAGCCCTCTGCATCCGTGGATTCAACCAAACGTTATAAAAAGTATTAAAAAAAATTATGTTTGTACAGATCATGTACAGACTTTCCTTGTCATTATTCCCTAAACAACATTGTATAACAACTGTTAACATAGCATTTGCATTGTATTGGGTGTTATAAGTAATCTAGAGATGACGTAAAGTATACAGGAGGCTGTGCTTAGGTTATATGCAAATACTGCACCATTTTATATCAGGGACTTGAGCATCGTGTATTTTGTATCCATGGGAGGTCCTGGAACCAATCCCCCACCGATACGAAGGGATGACTGTAATTATATAGGATGTTTTATTATTAGAATTTGATACTTGTTTGTGTAATAACCCTGTAGCACTTACTCTATAATACAGGCTCCATCGTGACTGGGTTAAAGGGCCGAACGTATGGCGGATTTATTGAGGTGGGGGCGCTCTTGGCTCTCACATCCTCCTGTGACCCCTTAGAGGATGACTGATTTCTTTTGGTGTTCAGAGTCAATATAATTTTCTAGCACCATCTGAAATCGGTTATAATGATTGGGGAAGAGCACCATGCAGCTGACTGACAAGAGAAAATACATTGGTGACCTTTGGGGCCACAGAGAAGAACTGAGAAAACAGAAATACAAAGGAGACCTACTAGAGTGATTTTTTTTTTCTTTTCATTTTGTAAATTGAGATTCATTGCCCTGAGTTACATGTGTGATACTACTAACAAATGGTTAACTATTAGCATATTGCTGATGGCTCTATTTTAGAGAAACTCTGCAGAATTTGTGGGATTTTTGTTTTGGTGATAGAGACCTAGAAAAACTACTGGGACAGTTGATGACGGCCTTAGATGACCTGCAAGGAGCAGGGAAGGAGTCAGTCCTGTTCGGCGTGAGAAGCTGTGTCAGCCCATCTCTGATCTCTCCTCTCTTGCCTGGAGCTCATTCCGTGGTTAACCAGTTTGTTTTCTTACAAGGCAGTCCCAGGCTCAAGTGGGCTAGAAGTTAAATCGAAAAAGGCACGTAAAGCATAGTGGTACAGATAACTGGGTTTCTGCGTCTACGACAGAACTAAGTCAACGTGTATCTGTTCAGTTTAGAAAGCAAGGTAATGAAAGCTTGAACTATTACCCTAAGGTATACCTTCTTACTAGAGATGGAGTTGTTAGATTGAAAACAATACTGAGTTTTCTAGGTGCGCAAGGAAAAAAAAATCTTGAGAATGACCGTCTCTGCCACTCCACCTACTGGGTCGTGGGTGCTGCGCCGACACAGGTACTGCCGTGGACAGGGTCCTGCTGCCACCTGCTGACTCCATGTGTCGTCCTGGAGAAATGAAGGGGTGCCCAGTGGGATTCAGGCCTTGCCCTTCCCTTTCTTCTTTGGCCCGGAAAAGGCACACAGCCTAACATTCCAGCGATAGTATCTACCCTGCTTAACAAAGCTTCTCTGCCCTCTCACACCCTTTTCCCTCCTACTTAGCATTTGTCTAGGAAAGGCCTTTTCTCAGGGGCTAAGACATGCAGTTTGTAGCCCAGAACATCCTGTCTACCACACAAATCAAACGAGAATTAGGATGATTTCACCACTTCTTTTTCTATTCGACAGTTGTTACTTCCCCTAAATTCTGTTGTTTGCTTTCTTACTCTGTTTTCGCTGAGTAATCTTATTTACTCGCTTGGTCCAGATGATCCCTCTGTTCTGATTTCCCTCAGACTGGAGTTCTAGCCTCAGATATTTTTTCCAGAACTCTTGATTTCCATGTTTTCAAAGGCTCTTGTGTAGTTTAACTTGCTCGTCTCCACCCATCTCGGTTTAATACGCCGAAGCCATACCTGTTGTCTTCTCCCAAAGCCAGCTCCTCCTGCTCTGGCCGTGGTGAAGCTGAACACCGTGTGCCTCTTCCTGTCCCCTTAGCCACATCCACACTGTTAACCACCTGGTCAGAGTCCGTCCTTTCCTCCGCATCCTCCCCAGCCTCCAGATGGCTTCCGGGCCCCACCCTCACTGGCAGTCCAGCTTGTGTGTGGCCACCAGTCATCTTTGTAAAACACACACGTGACCTTATTGTGTCTCCCTCGCCATGTGCTGAACTCCAGGCATCTCGACTGTATACAGGACCCTTCATGACCCCGACCCCAGCCTGTGTCACCGCCTTCTAGCTACACTCCTCTCAGGGCCTGTTTTCTGCTTGCTGCTGGCAGCAGTCCCAGTATCTCCACATTTCCCAGCCTGTGCATGTGCTGTTTCCTCCGCCCCGATCTCCCGTCTCCTCCAGCGTCTCAGCCGAGGAACTCCTGCTCGTCCTTCAGCCCCTGGCCCAGGCGTGTGCTTGTCTGGGAAGCGCTGGGGACGGCTTGCCTCCCTGTGCGGCACCAGAGCCTGACGGCACTTCCCACACTGCGCTTTTCTCTAGAATGGGAGATGGCGTGAATGGGCACGTTCACTTTGTAGGCAGCTCCTACCAGGCCCCTTTGGTCCCCACCTACTGCTAGTATTCGTGCTCTGTGGGATTCTCTCCCCTTGAGTGTGGGCTGGACCTAGGGATTTGCTTCTAATGGATGGACTACAGCAAAAGTGATAGAAGGCCATTTCTGAGGTTAGGTTGCAAGTAGACAGTCACGTTCTTTCTTGTGCGCTCGCATTCTCTCTCTCTCTCTCTCTCTCTCTCTCTCAAGCCAGCTGCCACGTTGGGAACTGTGCAGTGGAGAGCCCCACAGTCCACAGGGAACTGATGTTTTCAGCCAATAGCTTGCGAAGACCTGAGGCCTGCCAAGAGTCCTGGGGCTGACCTTGGTGAGTCCCCCCTCAACAAGCCTGGAGATAGATGACTGCAGCTCTGGCCCAAACCTTGATGGCAGCCTGTGAGAGACCCTAAACCTGAGGACCCAGTTGAGCCATGCCCAGATTCTGACCCGCAGAAAATGTGGCATAATGAATGTGTGTTGTTTTAAGCCACGAGGTTTTGGGTTATTTGTTGTGTAGCAATAGATAACCATGAATAATATAGCTCATAATATCCATATCTAGCCTCAAACTTTCTGCTTTCAGTATCTAATTTTTTAGATAAACTTTTCTGGGGAAATAATTTTAGATTTACAAAAAAAAAAAAAATGCACTGGTAGCACAGAGAGTTCTTTTATACACCCTCACCTAGTTTCCTCTGTTGTTAATGTCTTGTGAAACCATGGTACATTTGTTAATACTTAGAAACCAACATTCGTACCTTAATACTTAGAAACCAACATTCGTACCTTACGGTTAACTAAATTTCAGACTTCGTTTACATCTCACTAGTTTTCCCACTGATGTCCTTTTCCTATTCCAGGATTGGTGTTATATTTTTAATAGGCATCACCCCCCCCTCCTCAGATATAACTCTGTATGTGTATAGAAAGAAGAACAAAAATATACATATACACACACTTGCTAAAATTTGAAAGATCCATCCACAGATAATAAAGAAATGTTAGCAAAGTCTTTAATTAGGTGGTCTTCTTTATGCTTGTTTGGAAAAATAACAATTACAGTAATTTAACTGAAAACTGATATTTCGTGAAATTACTGGGTGAAGGTGGGAGTGGCTCCAAATAAAAAAATGATAAGACCCTAACCAGTTAGTAATACTTTTAAAAAGTCAAATATACCTTACTAAAAGGCAATAAAATTTTAATAAACTGAAATTTTAAAATTTGTATTTATTGATAAGCATATCAAATATTACCCCAGATTCACAGATGGTTATTTAGCACTATGATGTTGGTACACATTAATTTTTGTTTATATAATATACAAATACTTAATTTTCTTGTAACTATATAAATGGAAAATATTCGACAAAGAGTACTGATTTCCTTTTTTCTTAATTCCTATGTAGTGTGATCCAAGTTACTTGGTCTTCTGGATTAATTTTCTTTACTTTCAATTATATTACTAGAGTTTTACAACAAAAGTTATGTACTACATCCACTTAATAGTCATAGACACTTGCAATACGAAACTGTGTGTAAAAAACTTCCTATTCCCTAATTGCTCAAACGTTTAGCCGCATTATTTTGCAGCATTTCCAAGTGACACTTAGAGAACAATTCCTGTAAAAGTAAAGTTCTCAGGAATGAGTGATGCTGCTTAAAGGAAAAAGGACCTCCTGCTTACTGCATATACCCTTCCTAGCTGAATTTTTTAAATAGGGTGTATAAATGGGAAAAATCAGGTGATTTATGTTATAAATGAGCTTTGGATAGATCCTTAGAAGCCATTAAGCAAGACAGGATTTTAAAACTCTTCTTGGTACCCTAATGAAAAACCCAAACAAACATTAAAAAAAAATCCACAAAATAACAAAAACAAATTTGAACTCTGGAGCTAATTTACTCAGGTGAGTCTGAGTCTTGGTGGCTGGGGTTTGCTGCTTGGTTCACTCTGAGGGGCCAACCTCTTCCTTGTAGCCAACTCACCTGCTTTTCAATGATTGACTAATGAAAAAAAAAACAAACAGACAATAGATGTTGCAGAAGGAGGGGGTGCCAGGGGGGAGAGAAATGAAATATAATTGGAAAAAATGGAGCAAAATGCACTGTAAGCACATTCACAAGACATTACTACCCATAATACTGAATTCAAGTTCTCTGTTTTGAAATGAAAGTGTCAGATGACAAGAAAGCAGGCTGTTATGTCTACTGAGACTACATGCTTAAATAATTTCTAATATTTTGAGGTTAGTTCATAATTCATTTCTTTCTATTGTGCCTAAAGTGTCATCTTGACTATTCAGAATGATGACAGATCCTCAAATACTATGGAAATCATAAATCATCAAAGGCTTAAATTGTATTCCCCATCGTATGCTTACTAAAGCAGAAGAGTGTGTATGTTGTAGAGACCTTGTTAACAACCCCTATTTAACTGAAAATAGAATCTGTGTACTATATCTACAGAATCCATTATACAGTGTTCTTTACAGTTTCTATTGAGGTAAAATTCATTTTAACCATTCTGAAGTGTACAATTCATTGGCTTTTAGTACACTCACAATGTTGTACAACCATGACCACTCAGAACATTTTTGTTACCCCCAAAAGAAACCCTGTACCTGTTAAGTAGACACTCCTCTTTCCCTCCTCCTCCTGCCTCCTGCCAAAACCTGCTTTCTATAGATTTACATATTCTGGGCATTTCATATACAGGGAATCCTACAGTACTCGGCCTTTTATGTCGGGCTGCTCTCACTTAGCATGAGGCTCTCAAGGCTCATCCATGTTGTAGCAGGTACCAGCCTTCATTCCTCCTTATGGCTGGAGAATAATTCCATTGTATGGGTAGACCACAATTTGCTTATCCTCTTACGGGCTTGACTGGCATTTGAGTTCTGTTCTTCTTTAAATTCTATTTCTGTGAGTGTCATATATGCCCATAGATTAACAAGTCAGATGGCACTGAGCCCTGCAGTACCAAAACGGCTGTCCCCTGCCCCACCCCGTTCTCCTCTCATAAGCAGTTGCTTTCAACTAATTTATCTGTTTCTTCTGATTATCTCCATTTTAAAATACATCGCTATTTCATCATCTTGATTTTATTTTTTGAATTTTTCTACCATGGGGATTTAGTTTCTACTAATGAGGATTTCGTTCTAACACAACCACCTGTGTATCTTCACAATTTAGTTATGGCATAATTTTTATTAAATCAAGAATTAGTATTGATTATCTAGATACTGTTGCCAACATAGCCACATAGTTTTACATTTCCTTTTAAAACTTTTTATAAATTCTGAAATGAGTAATTTCATCATTTTTTAAAAATTTCAACATTTTTAAATTTAATTTTCCACGTACCTGACACTTCATTCCTAATGCTTACTACAGAACCGTCACATTCCTCCTCTTAGCATCTGCAGACCCAGCGCACAGTCACGTGTGTGTGTGTGTGTGTGTGTGTGTGTGTGGCGTGCGCTTCCTTCAGTAGTTGCCTGAGAAAGGGTGACCAGGAGGTAATTTTTTTAGGTTTTTCATTTTACTCATTTTGATAATTTCGTGGGTTATGTATTCTTGATTGGGGAAAGAAAAATTCTCAGACTTTTGTTTTCTAGCTCCCATAGTGTTACTGAGGAGTCTGATACAGTGCTGATTTCTGGCCCCTTTTCTCTGCAAGTTTTTGGGAGTTTCTTGTTATCCCTTCTGTTCTTTAAATTTCCGAAGTATGGTAGAGGTCTTTTTCATTTCTTTGGCCAGACATTTAATGTCCCTTTCTTTCTGGAGATTTGATGTCTTTCAACTCTAGAAAAGATTTCTGTTACTCCTTGGATAATTTCCTTTCCTCGTTTTCACTGTTCTTTCTTTTTAGAACTATTATTTCTCATATGTTGGACCTCCTGGATTAACTTTCAGTTTTTCTTATTTTTTTCCCCTTTCCAGTTTTCAATCATTCTTTTTATCTTGTTCTATCTTCTGGAAAAATACCCACTTTTATTTCCAAAACTTCATACTGAATTCTTATTTCTGCTGATATATTTTTAATATTTGAGAGGGTTTCTTTTATGCCTTTTTTCCTGTTTCGAGGATTCACAAATGTTTCTGTGGTTGTTAGGTTTTTTTTTTTTTTTTTTTTTTAAGTTTTCTGCTCCCTGCAAGTCTCTGTTTCTTCCAGGTTCTTTGTGTTTCCATTTTGGGGTTTTGTCTTTCATGTTACAGTTTTGCTCAAATGTCTGGTGATCTTTGACTCTCCATATTTAAGGATGGGGCTTCACACATTGGATGCTCTCTGTACTTTGGCAGGGCTTGTCAACTGGCAGACCTCATCATAGAGTGTGTGGTAGGCAGAATAATGAGACACACAAACATGCAAAAGAGATGTCTACTTAATCCTCAGAATCTGTGAAAATGTTAACTTACATGGACTTTGCAGATGTGATCAAGGTTGAGGCCTTGAGATGGAGACATTATCCAGGTGTGCCCAGTCTAATCACCTGAGTCCTTTAAAGCAGAGAACCTTTCCCAGCTGTGGTCGGAGTCGAGGTGTGACTGGAAGAATGGTCAGAGAGATGCAGTGTTGCTGGTGGTGAAGATGGAGGAAGAGGGCCTTAGCCAAGGAATGCAGGCAGCCACTAGATTCAAGCTGGAAAAGGCAAGAAAAAAGGATTCTCTCCTAGAGCCCCCAGAAAGGAACTAGGCCCTGCTGACACCTTGATTTTTTTACCCCAGTGAGAAACTGTGGCAGACTTCTGACCTCCAGAATTGTAAAATAATAAATTTATGTTGTATCAAGCCACTAAGTTTGTAGTAATTTGCCACAGCAGTGGTAGAAAATTAATACAGGGTGATTGGAGATTCATCTGTCATTGGGGGACCTCCATTGTCATTACTTAAAGGTTTTTGGTTTTTTTCTCTTGGCCTGGCCAGTTTCCTCAGGTGAGTTCTTCAGTCTCCTGCTAGGGGGTGTATCGGTCAGGCTCGGTCAACCAGAATCGTTGTAAATATTGTAAGAATGAAAGGTTTAATGGAGGTATTGGGCATCCACAAATATGGGGGTTGCTGAGGGAATGGAGGTCCTGAAAGCCGCAACTAGAGGATTAGAGAAATTGTCGCTCAGGTCTTGACCCTGCAGTGCCGGAGCAGGACAACTCGGAGGTGGCCAGAGAATCCAAGAAGACACCGTGTCTGCCCACCCGTGGCAGCTGTGAGGTGGGAGCTGGTAGGGAGGTCTGTGGAACTGCCACATCTGACCGTTGGCATAATGGCCTTCACGTCACGTCTACATTCCAAATCTTGTGCAAGTTCCTGAGGTTCTGGGAAATGTAGTTCCGGCCTGAGATGGGCATGATGATGTCGGCGAGTGGATGAGACTCCAACACAGGGCTGGGCCTGCCTGCCGGATTCTGGGAGCTGCCCTGAGGAAGGGGGCTGGGAGTCTCATTGTTCAGAACATGGATTGAAAAACTTAAAGTCCTCTTTTTGGCACGATACCCAGTCCTCCCTTGGCCATGCCTAATGTCTTTAAGCCCAGAGCTTCTCCGGGTCAGGCTCTCCAGAAAGGGAAACACGTTAAGGAGGCAGGGTGGTTGCGGGGAGAAGACTGGACTGAAACTGCGCCCTTGTGCTTGTATCCCCGGGACTCCTGCTCTCAGCCCCACCTCTGTCTTCAGAGGCAGCTGTGCCTCCGACTCCTTCCTGCTGTTCTGCACAGGTATCAGATTGCTTCTTGAGGGCTTGCTTCTCTGGGGTCTTGGTTGTCAGCTTTCCTGCTGTGTTGAGTTACCACATGTCTGTTAAGTTACTAAGATTTTGTTGACAGCTCTCATCTGCTGCTATCTGTGCTCTCATTCTCTTGGTCTTTATTGGTTCGTGCTTACTCCTTTGTCATCGTATTAGTGGGATTTCAGAAGGAAATACAGATGAGCACATGTGTTCACCATGTTTAGCTGAAAGATTTTTGAGGTAAGTTAAACAGTATGATATAGAACAAAGCACTCAAAGTCAGGTGACATGGGCCTGGCTCCAGACATCTTATTTTACTTTCATGGAGTCCGGTTTCCTCATCTCTAAAACAAGTTGATCCTATTTGGGTCCTCTTTAAGACTCTGATGAAAGCTATGGCCCCTTTCCCTTAAAAAAAAAAAAAAAAGCACAAATGCACATACATAAAAACTTGAATATAATATTTCAGAAGAGTCAAAAGTCCCCCAAGCTCTTCCATGAACCCTCTTTGAACCTTCAACTCAGACCCCTGGCCTGGCTCATCTCTGAGGTTACTTTTAGATCTGACATTCTGATTCCCAAAACTATAAAGTTTAAATATAGTAGATCTCAAAGTTGACATTGCAAGCTGGCCTTTTAAAAAGTTAAAAAAATCATCTTCCAATGCATTATTTATCAGGAAACCAAAAAAGCTGAGGAGTCCAGGAGTTAGTTTGAATTCCGTTCAGTGAGGTCAGAGGCTTAAAAACTTACGTGACCTGTGGACTTCAGGTGGCTAAACATCATGGCTTGTGCGAGAGTGACCAGAGAGCAAGGAAACCCTCTCTCCTTTGCTCGCCATGGAAAATGCAGGGACTGAGGGTGAGACATCTCAGCAGAGGCATGGCCAGCAGGCAGCCAGCACAGTCCGAGGTATGTTAGTGGGGCCCTTGCTGACTCGGGGTGCACTCTCAACACCTGTGCATTGAATAATGAAGCAAGAAACAAGCTAAACTAAACTAATAACTAGGTAATAGCATTTCTGTGTACACAAGTGACCCTACATTATTTTTGGTCTTTATTTCCAGCTCATCAGGACCTAAAGGGCACCATAGCTTCTGGGATTCTGTGCATGTTTATACACTCTGGCTAAGGAGCAAAATGACTTGGTTAGGGCTCCAGGGAAGTGACTGACAAACAGAACTCTCTTCTCTGCTGATAACAGCCAAGGAATGAGGAGGACACAATTTTTGCCTAGGTCAGGAGGAATTATTAAGGGAAAGATCTTTACTAACCAGCTTCCAAAAAATTGGAGCAACATTACAGTTATAGTCCTTTATGTCTGGACTTGAAGCAAGTTTAGGTCAGCTCTATGTTAAATGTCTTCATTTGACATCTGGTTGAGGCTACCTGGAGCCCCCATGGCCTGCCACAGTGGGAGCATCACTGGGTGGATGGATGCCACACTTTAACCTTGGCGCCATCTTCCTTTGCCTTAGTAATTTAGTTCAACCTCTTCTTCGTTTTCCATGCTCTTCAGAGCACTGAGTCTGCTGAACAAAACTATGTTTATTGCATACAGCATTTAGTTAAAGCAGCTACCCCACCAATCATTTCTTTAAAAAGAGACATTGAGATGGATTTTTAACAGTATTTGCTTCCATTCTATAGCTAGTGAAACAGAGGCATCAGAAGGAAGAACAATTTTCTCAGGACTTGCATAGTGGGTGGATGAGGGTTGGGAAGAAGTTCTAGCACTTCTCTATTCTGTCTGGGTATAATGGCCACCCATTTCAGTGGGCTTTGATTTTTTTCCAAAAGTGGAACTTAGAGCTCCATAGAAATTGTGTTTTGTTAGTAAGTTGACTGAAGGATTTTTTGGTGTTGATTTTTAATTCCCATGGTGTGCCTCTAGAGAAGGTCCATACCCCCCATTTACTCTGTCTCCTCTTTAAGGGCCGAGAAACAATCTGTAGCCAACTGTTTTCGATACACACTGTTTTGAAAAGGTTTTTTCCACTCAGGTGGCCTTGCACCGAATGGCCAGCCCTGCCCACTGTGTGGAAACAATAGATACTGCCTTAGAAGGGAATGAGCTGGCGCTGCCCTGGTATGTGGGTGCGGTCAGGAAGCTTTGGGCCAAACTGTGCTGTCTCAGGATTAGCACTTTCTAAAGCCAGAGGAGATGGGGGCAGTGGGTATGTAACTTTTCCTTCTGGGAGGTGAAAGGGGTCTGTAGGTGGACAGGACCTTGTTCATCAGAAGTCATAGGATGAAGTCAAAGAGGAGGAGGAGGATTAGAAGGATGGTGATGCTTCTACCATGTCTATGAATTCTGCTTCCCTGGCAAAAAAAAGTTCTCTGCATAATCATGGCCCTGTACCAATCTGTATCAACCCTGAACATGTTGGACACCACCCACTGTGGGTTGGGCAGAATGTGGTACCGGCCTGGCAGAGGTTGAGTAACCAGTACTGTGCCAAAGGCTTGATGCGGCAGGAGGTGACAGGACAAAGGTATCAGAGTGTGCCAGTTGGGTGCCAGCCTTCTTAGCTGTCAGAACTGGTCTCGGAAAAAAGGACAGCCGTTGGATATACTTTTGTAGGAGGCATTTTTTACTCTATGCAAACAACTGCCTCTCCCTTCCTTCCTGTGACTGAGCAGGCCAGAGGGGAAGGTCAAGTGTAGGCAGGAGAACAAGAACAAAGGCATAAAGTGTGGGTTGTACATAGACCCATATTCTAATCCTAGTTCACTTACTGACTTGCTGTACATGTTAAAAGAAAACATTAGAGACTTGGGTGGGAAAGAGGCTGGCAGAAATGTGGATGAACAAAGTTTCAATAACAAGTCAACAGATAAGAGATTCTTGGGGGGACCCTAGCTGTGAATGATTTGGGAGGATCCTTGTTGTGAATGACCTTGAAATGGCCATGGAAAGTCCTGGTGCCACACTAAGCATGGAAAAAAAAAACCCATGGTCTCTATATAGAAGGTAAAGTCAACAGCAGTACCTTGTTGAGAGGCCCGGACAGTGAAAGTGACAGTGTCTATACAGAGAAAAAGAGCTTGTGGACATGGGAATATCAGCCTTTTTTATTTGAAGATGCTGTGGCCAGGGAAGATGGGCTGAGTTCTGGGTCCCTGGGTGAGCTTTACCTGGGCTCACACCTGTGTTCCCAGCAGTAGGAGTTCCTCAGTGCTGTGGTATGTGAGGTCTGCTGAGTGGTGAGAGTGTTCCAAAAGACCAGGACACCTGAGGAGCTCCTCTTTGCCTTCTGGGGTACAATATCAACCCTTGGAAGCAGCTCTCCCCCTTTCCTTTAGTAGCTCAGCAATAATTCAGCTCAATATAGATTTGTTGAGCACCTGCCATGCTCCAGGAACTATCATGGCACTGAGAGGAGGGTTCCCTGTAACATGCCTAGAACTCTGCTCCTCAGGCTGTTCCCAATATTCTCAAGATGTTGGTTTAAGCGGTTAAACTTAAAGCAAGTGCCATACTTTTCATGCTACTCAAAATTCATGCTGTTCTTGTCTGGGCCAACATGTCACACCTTCTCTCTAAGTACTTCAAGTTCTGAGATCCCAGGAGTGGTGGGGAAAATCTTGATGTTAATTTAATTAGACGAAAGGCCCTCTGATCCAGTTGCTGACTGGTGTTCTCCCAGGTTGGCCAGAGGAAAGGCTCTTTGTATGCTTTGTCCCTCCTACAAATTCATGTGTGTCCCTTTGTTTGTATCACCTCTGCACACTAATCCCTCTGTCTTAATCGTGTTTGAAAACAGCTGGTGCAGATAGAGCTGCAGCTTGTGTACATGCAGCACATTAAACACTATCTGCCCCAACCTGTCTGTGACTATCTTCTCACTGGTTGGCAGCTCTTGGAGGAACAAACTAACTATGAGCTTCTTGATTCAGGGTTCATATTTGCAGCACGTGCCTAGCATAATGTAGGCACTCTATGTTGAATCAAATTAGCATGAAAAGTACTATTTCCTACAAATTCTGTGGGATTCTGGAGGTTTAGCCTATGATAAAGCTTTATGTAATCACATTTGCTAAATGTCAGCAGTGAAGCAGCACACTGCTGCTGACTCCAGTGGAGTCCGGAACACCCATGCTGAGAAGCGGCAGCCTCTTTGTAGTCGTCTTGGGAACTGTGACATACCTATTATCATTCCCCATACATGGGGAAAAAAGTACTGTGCTTGGCCTTGAGTTTACTTTAGAGCCAGCTTGTTTATTATTCCTGATTATTCAAAAAACTGCTCATATTTAGATGGAGTTCAGGAACTGGGAGCATCTTGATCTGTAAATTTTAGCCAGAAATTTTCCCCATATTTTATTTCTCAAAAGGAGCTCAAGGGAGTAAACTCTATAGCTTAAATATGTGGTTAGTAGAACTGCAGAAGGGAGAAGAGGCGTTGCCATTCCCCGTATAAGTCTAACACATCAGACAACGATGAGAGTCTGAATTTACTGCCATCGGAAGAGTTGAATTTCAAGATCAGGTTCAGCACCATGGTCAGAGCCAAAAAGATAACAGATATGGCCTAGAATAAATCCTCTCTGTAGAAGGAAAATAAAGAGACTCTTTAGAAGTATTCTTTGTCTTCCCCCACTCTGAGGGCCTCCAAGCCAATGCTCAGGTCAGCCAGATGAAAAAAACCATAGAACTTCCAACTCCATGTTGTGATAGGCCCCCTCCTGTCTTCAGGTGTTGCCTGAATTGAAACCCAGATCCACAAGCATACATTTCAACCTGAACTTATTCCATTAAACATCTTTCTGACTTTGGATGTAAGTGCTTTCTTCCTTTTTTTTTTTTTTATTTTGTATTTTTAAAAACATTTTGGTATCATAGTTGTACATATTTGGGGGTACCTGTGATATTGTGATATATTTATACAATGTGTAATGATCAATTCAGGGTAATTGAGATATCAATCACCTCAAACATTTATCTTTTCTTTGCGTTGGGAACATTATGGTTCTTCTAGCTATTTTGAAATGTACAATAAATTACTGTTAACTACAATTTCCTTACTGCACTGTTGCATACTAGACCTTATTCTTTCTAACTAACTGTATTTTTGTACCCACTAACCAACTTCTTTTCACTCCTTTTGTCACCCTTTCCCTTCCTAGCTGCTGGTAACCCTCATTCTACTCTCTACCTCCATGGGATCCACTTTTTTAGCTCCCACATATGACTGAGAACATGTGATATTTGTCTTTCTGTGCCTAATGACCTCTAGTTCCATCCATGTTGCTACAACTGACACATTTTATTCTTTTTTATGGCTGAATAATATTTGTCATGTAATATGCCACATTTTCTTTATCCATTCATTCATTGGTGGATACTTTGCTTGATTCCATAATCTTGGCTATTGTGAATAATGCTGCAATAAACACTGGAGTGTAGATATCACTTTAATATACTGATTTCCTTTCATTTGGATATATATCCAGCAGTGAGATTTCTGGATCATATGCCAGTTCTATTTTTAGTTCTTTGAGGAACCTCCATACTGTCTTCTCAGTTCTTCCTTCTGTTCCACTGGTCTGTGTGTCTGTTTTTATGCTGTACCATTCTCTTTTGGTGGCTACTCTAGCGTTGTAGTATAATTTGACGTCAGGTGGTATGATACTTTCAGCTTTGTTCTTTTTTGCTCAGGCTTGCCTTAGCTATTTAGGGCCTTTTGTACTCGTAATAGTTTGATATGAATTTTAGCATTTTTCTTCTATTTCTGAAGAATGTCATTGGTATTTTGATAGGGATTACATTGAATCTATAGATTGCTTTGAGTAGTATAGACATTTTCACAAAATTGATTTTTCCAATCTATGAGCATAGGATATCTTTTCCACTTTTTGTGGAAGTGAGTTTCTTGTGAAGTGAGTTTCTCGTGGGCAGTATATTTTTGGGTCTTGTTTTTTAATACATTGAGCCACTCTGTGTTTTTTAACTGGAGAACTTAGTTCATTTACATTCACTGTTATTATTGATACATAATGCCTAACTACCGTCATTTTGTTACTTGCTTACTAGTTGTGTGTAATTCTTCTCTTCCTTTCTTACTTTCTCACTGTCTTCCTTTGTGGTTAAATGATTTTCTCTGGTAGTATGTCTTAATTTGTTGCTTTTTTTCTTTTTAGTGTATCTATTATAGGTTTTTGCTTGTGGTTACCATGAGGTTTACAAAAAATATCCTATAGTTACAACAAATATTTAAAACTGGTGGTACCAAGTTAATATTGATTAAAAAAAAAAAAAAACTCCTGACCAAATTAACTCCCTTCTCCCCCCTACATTTTGAATTTTTTTTTTTTTTTTTAGAGATGGGGTCTCACTCTATTGCCCAGGCTGGAATGCAGTGGTGCAATCATAGCTTACTGCAGCCTCTAACTCCTGGGCTCAAACAATCCTCCTACTTCAGCTTCCAGAGTAGCTGGGACTACACATGCATGCCACTGTGCTCAGCTCATTTTTTTAATTTTTTGTAGAGATGGGGTTGCCGAGGTTGGTCTTGAACTCCTGGCCTCAAGCAATCCTCCTGCCTCAGTTTCCCAAAATGCTGGGATTACAGAAGTGCTTTGTTATTATTTCTTTGATTAAGCTTTCTACCCTTTTGTGTTTCTCAGTTCCCTCTTTAACACCAATAACCTGAATATTTGCTCTTTTGATGATGTCCCATAAACTCTATAAGCTTTGTTCATTCCTTTTTATTCTTTTTTCTCCTCTCATTGTGTATTGTCAAATATTTTGTCTTCCAAGCTCACTGATTCTTTCTTCTGATCAGTTCTGCTATTGATGCTGTCTATTGCATTTTTCATTTCATTCATTGTATTTTTAAGTTCCAGGATTTTTTCTGTTTGGTGAGGTCCTATTTCCCTGAATGTTATTGATGCTTATGGAAGTGTGATGATTTCTGCACATTTAAGGATTAGGTTTAGATTTTAGTCTTCACAGTCTGGCTTTTTTGTGCCTGTCTTCCTTCAGAGGGCCTTCCAAGGATTCTAAGCCAACTAACAGTTTTCTTCCCTGATCCTGTGACCACCGTAGCCATTTCAGCACTAAAGGATGCTCTAAGCCCAGGTTTTGTTACAAGGCTCATGTGAGGGCTCCACGGTTGATGTGGCTTTCTGGCCAGATGGACTTGGGGAAGACCCGAGAAGGGTACTTGGCTGTGTGGGACTGCTGGCCAGGGACCTGACTCCAGAAGACTGTCCAGGTGGCCCAGACAGGCATGCCTCCCAGCAGGTCTCCACACAAGTGGGATAGTTCCCCAGCTGCAGCAATGGGAGATGGAGTTGTTACCGGGGCCCTTTAGGATCTGCTGTGGGAAGGAAGCTGGTGGGCCTATCTCATTGGCTCAGATGGGGTGTGTCACCTAGCAGGTCTCTGCACAAGTGGGGTAGTGCCCCCTCAAATGCAGCAGGAGTGGCTGGAGCTGAGACTGGGCCCCCGTGGGATCTGCTGTAGGGTAGAGGCTGGAGAGCCTGGTCTCAGCTCAGAAGGGTGTGTGTCGACCAGCAGGTCTCTGCACAGACAAAATATTTCCCTGACTATGGCAGAATGGGCTAGAGTTAAGACTGGGCCCCCTTGGGATCTGCTGTGGGACCAAGCTGGAGAGCCTGTCTTACTGGTCCAGACAGGTACATGTCTCCCAGCAGGTCTCAGCACAAACAGGATAGTTTCCTGATTTCTGCAGGAGGGGCCAGAGCTGAGACCAGGTCACCTCAGGATCTGCTGTGGGACAGAGGTTGGCAAACCTGTCAGGGAGGCTCAGACTCTCAGGCTATGATATGTGTTTGTGTCTCCTTTTGGGTCCTTGTGTGAGCAGCTCTGAGCTGGGACCTCAGCTGAGGAAGGCTGGAGCAGAGGCACAAGGCCACTTTCAGGTTTTCTGTTGAGACCAATGTCAATGGGCAGATGAACCTTTCTGTGAAGGCACTTGTGTGCATGATTCCTTCTGGACGCTTTGGCAGATGGTTTTGGTTGCAAGCTTAAGGCCAATTGGGGCTGTAGCCAAGCCTCCATCCCATAGCAGATCCTAGGGGATCCCAGTCTCAGTTCTGGCCCCTTTTAGTGTAGTTAGGGAACTATCCTATTTGTGCAAGAACTTGCTGGGCCATTTCCAGGCTTGAACCCAGAAGCAAGGTCAGCGGATCAGGCACCTGGGTGTCAGTCTGCACTCTGAAAACAACCCTCCTTTGTCTTGGGCTCCCGTGGGGTTTCACAAACTCCTACCTGAATCCTGAGGCTCCCACGGAGAGACTTTTGACTGTGGTTAGGTACAGAATACTTGTTGTGGGGGGGAGTATGAGCAGGTAACCTCCTGTTCTGCCATCTTGGTGATGTCACTTGGTAAATGCTTTCTTTATGTTTTCTGGTTCTACTAATCTGTGAAATGGAGAGAGCCATCTTCTCTCTTAGCTGTGTTCATCCAAATATCTGAGCAATCCTCCAAGACAAGGTAGGGATCTGACCTCAGGGGCCCTGGAGAAAGATCTCCTGGCCCCAGAATCATTCCTCTGCCTTCACCTCTCAATGGCCTTTCTAAGAGAAAGGCTACAGAAGTACAGACAGACTTAGAATGCAGGTGGCACTGGAGGACAGAGGGTGAGGGAGCTAACACAGCTACTGAGCATCCCCTGTGTGCTGGGTATGAAATGCAAACTGCCTCGTTTCATCCTCACAGCAACCCAGTGAAGTCTTTCTCTAGATGCCTTCACAAGGACATGTGCACAAAATGGGTGCAATGCACAGTGCAGGTAAGGGAGACCATTCTTGTGTGCTTCATGGGACAAAATACATGCATTCCTGAAGAAGTATTTGAAGCCACAGATCAAATCCTACTAATTTGCAATTTGCATTTGAGCATTTAGTAGTTTTAGGCATGGTGCTAAGCACTTTACATAATCTCAATCTCTGCAAAACATGGAAGGAAAATATTTTCTAATAAAAATAAAAGCAGTGAAAGTTACTAAAGTTGACCATCCCATCAAAATCTCTCTGTCATGCTACAAGGTAGAGAAGCAGTGGGAAAAAGAGCCTCAGATTTTGTTCCTTGATTTCCTGCCACTACAGGATATATAGTTGTTTTCTTTTTTAAAAAAAATACTGTGGAATAGATCAGAAAGCACATTGTTCAAGTGTTTTGTTGTGTTTTGTTTTCCCTCATTTGAAACTTGGAATTAGCAAAGGTTAGAAGTGAAATCCTTCCACTGGGGATGTAAAATGTTAAACAAGCACCTGGTAGTGGGTGACTAATTGCTTCTCTGACCTACACAAGTAGGATGTATAAGATTGAAACTGCAATAAATGAAAGTTACCAAGTGACACAGACACACATCTGCATACCTTCCCTCTTTGTGTCCTGATGTTGCTACACTGCAGGTGCAGTCTCAGTGACAGGGTGTTCCTGGGAAGGAGACCAATGATTACCTTCCATGGCACAGGCTTTCTTCATAGGACATGCTAGTTAGCTAATTACTGTTGGTGAAGCGCCTTTGGTGCTTTCTTCAGGGCCTCTTATAAATCCTCCCTTTTTACTTCTGCTTTCAAGTTCCAACATCAGATGCTTCTTTTATGGGAAAGGCTAATTGCTGTGGAATCTAATGAATGTCCTACTTCCATATCCAAATCTCCTCCTCCCTGTTGAATTGACAGCATTCCCATGACTCACCTTTAGGTTACGGGCTGGAAGGCACCACACCTTTTTTTTTTTTTTTTTTGTCCCTCCTGCTCATATTGCTAAGTGTCTTCAATTCTGGAAGAGACAAGCATTCATGAATTATGTTAATAATATGAGACATTAAAAGAGACTTGTGTTATAAACATAAAACAATAAATGACAAATTAGTTTTATTTATTTATTTATTTTTTAGTCTCGTGCTTCTCTCCCATATCTCATAGCCTATACTTACACAATTTTCTGCACTTTTGTGGCATGAGGCATGCCTGGAAAACTCATCATAAAATATCACGTGCCTTATTAATTTTCAGTTGTAACATTATAAATTCTTTTTGAATTAGCAAAAAGGAACAAAGTGAAGTTGAAACTTCGATGCCTAGTGGGCAATGTAAAATGAATAAAACAGTAACCTCTGAAGCAACGGAACATGGGAACCTATGTTCTGTGTTTTGGGTGTTTTTTTTTAAGATGGTAAATATTTCTGAATCAGTTCCCAACATTCACCCAGTTTGATGCTGCTATGAAAAAATAACATCTAAAAAATCCACATTCCAAATAACTCTTGTGGCAGATATTAATAATTTCCTTCTTCTTTCTCATCCTAACAAAATACCTATTTTGTTCAGAGGATAAGAAAAAATATATCCCACTAAAGTACTTGCCTAACACATGAGGTGGCTTGTGACACAGGTCTGGTCAGTGATACTGACAGAAATATTCTAGGTATTTATGTGAAAGCTCTTGGTTTTTGATCCAAGCGCTGCTCCTTCTTTGTACTTTGAGTGTTGATGTGAAGCCTGGAGCTGCCCCAGCCGCCTTGCAACGATGAGGGTTACAGCCTGCTGCTGAGGGTGGCAGGGAAGGATGGGAGGAGCCTGGGTCCAGGAGGGCACCGTTGCCTCCTTTACCAGCTCCAGACTTCCTAGTGCTTGAAATCAACACCCACCACACTTGCTTAAGTCACTGTAAATGTGATTCTGTTGCTTTCAGGTAAAGGCAGTAGTAACCAATACAGCTTTACATACATCTCAACTTCTGTTTCTAAATCCCCAGGTAAAAGTTATACCTTTCTCTTAAATTCAGAGAGAAGTTAAGTAGCCATGTTATCCTAATTTTGGGTCTGGACTTTGATGCTCCACAATAGCATATTGTAGTCATTACAGTCAATTAGCAATAGATAAATAGTGGAGTTAAATGGAAAAAAAATGAAATGATAAACATATAAGTAATTACATATGGATAGTTACTGGATCTCAGAGTAGGGGACAACTATGTATAAAATAAGTGGAATTACAACCTTTAGATGGGCAAAAATTGAGTCTGACAATACCGAGTGTTGGTAAGGTTTTGGGTAAATGGGATTTCTCACATACTGCTTGTGGGGGTGTGAACTGGTACAACTCCTTTGAAAGAGCCGTTTTTCCAAGTCTAGTAAAGTTGGTGATGAACGTACCCTATGCTCCAGAAACTCTTGCACATGTGCACAAGAGATATGGAGAAGAAAGCTTACTGTAGCACTGTTTTTTGTTTTTTTTTTTTAAGTTTGCTTCCTCTGGCTTTATTGAACGGATTAACAGCACTAGCATTGGAAACACCATTTGCATAAAATTAATTTGCTAAAGCCCTTAAAAATAGTGTTCAAAGTGGCTTAAACATGCTCACTGCCTATTTATACTATTTTTTTTAATAAAATTTTTTTTTTTTATTTAATTTTACAGAATCAAAGAGTCTAACAGTATATCTTGTTAGATACAGTATGTCCTCATAATGTATACATTATTTCTTGTACAATGATATGAAATAATATGGGAAATGTTCATGATAAATTATTAAGTGAACAGTGCAAGTTAAAAACAATAGTTTCATATTTTTTTCCCCACCCCCCCTTTCCCGAGTCAGCACCTTCAAGTGTTACCACTCCCCAAACGGTGCGCAATGCACTCATTGTGTAGGCATACCCCCATCCCCTCCCCCACCCCCCACCTCAGTCTGATGTCCAATTGGTGTCGTTTCCAGATTTGTATTTAGGTGATGATCAAGGAAACCAATTTTCTGGTGAGTACATGTGATGCTTGTTTTTCCATTCTTGGGATACTTCACTTAATATAATGGGTTCCAACTCTCTCCAGGAGAACCATAGAGATGTTGTATCTTCATCATTCCTTATAGCTGAGTAGTATTCCATGGTATACATATACCACAGCCTACTAATCCAATCATGTATTGATGGGCATTTGGGTTGTTTCCACGTCTTTGCTATTGTGAATTGTGCTGCTATAAACATTTGGGTACACGTGCCTTTGTTACAGAATGACCTTTTTTCCTTTGGGTATATGCCCAGTAATGGGATTGCTGGGTCAAATGGCAGGTCTACTTGAATCTGTTTAAGATACCTCCATAATGCTTTCCACAGAGGTTGCACTAGTTTGCAGTCCCACCAGCAGTGTATTAGTGTTCCTGTCTCTCCACACCCACGCCAACATGTGTTGTTTTGGGTTTTTTTGATAAAGGCCATTCTCACTGGGGTTAAGTGATATCTCATTGTGGTTTTGATTTGCATTTCCCTGATGATTAGAGATGTTGAACACTTTTTCATATGTTTGTTAGCCATTTTTATATCTTCTTTTGAAAAATTTCTATTCATGTCCTTTGCCCACTTTTTGATAGGGTTGCTTGATTTTTTCTTGCTGATTTTCCTGAGTTCTAAATAGATTCTTGTTATCAGTCCTTTATCTGATGTGTAGTATGCAAAAATTTTTTCCCATTCTGTAGGTGGTCTGTTTATTCTCTGGACTGTTTCTTTGGCTGTGCAGAAGCTTTTTAATTTAATCATGTCCCATTCATTTATTTTTGTTGCTGCCGTGATTGCCTTGGGGGTCTTCTTCATAAATTCTTTGCCTAGGCCAATGTCTGTAAGAGTCTTTCCTACATTTTCTTCTAGAATTCTGATTGTATCACGCCTAAGGTTTAATGTAGCACTGTTTTATAACAATGAACACCTAGACACAGTCTAGATGTCCATCAATAGGGCACTGGATAAAAACACTGGGATATAATCTAAGATATGAAAATGAACAAAACAAAATCCAGATCTACACAGGATATTGATAGATTTAGAGGTATGCTGGAGCTAGCTCTTGACAGCTGAATGTTGAAATTTCAGGAATTTTGCGAGCTAGTTAATACTATATCTATGGCTTGGTATATAAGCTACGTTATAGGAGTATTTACATGGAAATTGGCAAAAGCTATATATCACCCCCCTTCTCCACCCCCTGTAAGAGCTGGATTTTTTTGTTTTTTTCTGGTTTTTTGTTTGTTTGTTTGTTTGTTTTGTTGTTGTTTTGAGACAGAGTCTCTCTCTGTTACTCTGGCTGTACAGTGGCATGATCATAGATCACTGTGGCCTCCAACTCCTGGGCTCAACCAATCCTCCTGCCTCAGCCTCCCAAGTAGCTGGGACTATAGGCATGTGCCACCATGCTGGGCTAATTTTTCTATTCTTTGTAGAGACAGGGTCTTGCCTTGCTCAAACTGCTCTCAAACTCCTGACCTCAAGCGATCCTCCTGCCTCAGCCTCCCAAAGTGCTAGGATTACAGGCGTGAACCACCATGCCCGGCCTGGTTGTTAAATATTTACCAGCACATCATTGGATAGATTTCAAAAAATAGTATTTATTTTAAAAGGCTAGTTTCAAGGCAAGAGGAAATGAGGTGTTGTTTAATTGGTATAAAGTTACAGTTATGCAAGATGACTCAGTTGAGAGCTGTATATCATAGTACATAGTCAACAATACTATATTATACTCTTAAAATTTCATTAAGACAGTAGAGCTTGTGTTAAGTATTTTTACCACACACACACACACACAGAGCCCAATGTAAAGGGACACAAGGAAACCTTTGGAGGTGATAGATATGTCTGTTAACTTGATTGTGGTGATAGTTTCATGGGTATAGGCAAGTATCCACACTCATCAAATTGTGTGCATTAAATGTGTGCAGTTTACTGTATATCAGTTATACCTCAAGAAAGCTGTTTTTAGAAAAAAAGGCAAGTTGTGGAATGGTGAAAGTATATCATATAAAATTTTAAAAATATGTAGAGAAATGTTATATATTTATATTAATCAAATATAGTCTAGAAAAATAAATGCCAATTTTGTGATAATGATTGTCTCTGTGGTGAAGGGAAAAAAGGGGGGTTGGATTTTTTATCTGTTATGTTCTATTTATTTTATTTTAAAATATCTGAAGCCAAAAAAGCAAACTGTTAACACTGGTCAATTCTGGGTGGTAAGTATAAAAATGTTTACTATTCTCTTTGCTTATTTCTATTATTTAAATTTCATAATAAAGCAAAAAAAATGAAATGGGAGTCAAAGAAAATTTACATATCATTTTTCATTGACTGTTGGTAAGGGTGTGTGAATGATACACTGCTGATGGGAATGTAAAATAGTACAGTCACTATAAAAAACAGTTTTGTGATTCCTCAAAAAATAAACATAGAATGACCATTTGACCCAGCCATTCCACTCTTAGTTATATACCCAGGAGAGTTAAGAACGTGTGTTATAGTATTTATAACATTATTTATAATAGTAAAAAGGTGGAAACAACCCAAATATCCATCAACTGAGGAATGGATAAATAAAATGTGGTTCACATTCACTAGGATGGCTAGAATGAAAAGACAGATAACAAGTGTTGGTGAGGATGTAGGGAAATTGGGGACATTGTTGGTAGGAGTGTAAAATGGTACAGCCATTTTGGAAAATAGTCTGCCAGTTTCTCAAAAAGTTAAACATAAAGTGACCATATGCCTGGAAATTTCACTCTTCAGTATAACTCAAGAGAAATGAGAACATACCCCCTACAAAAACAAAAAAAAACCATATAGTTGCTCCTCAACTTACAATGGGGTTACATCCTAATAAACCCACTGTAAGTTGAAAATACTCTGTTGAAAATACATTTAATATACCTAATTTACTAAACATCATAGCTTAGCCTAGTGTATCTTAAATGTGCTCAGAACACCTCCATTAGCCTACTGTTGGGCAGAATCATCTGGTGCAAAGTCTGTTTTCCAATAAAGTGTTGAATATCTCGTGTAATGTGTTGAGTACTATACTGAAAGTTTAAAAACAGAATGTTTATATGGCACTCAAAGTTTGGTTTCTACTGAACGTATATCACTTTTGCACCATTTTAAAATTGAAAAATCCTAAGTCAAATTGTCATAAGTTAGGGACTGTAAGTGTATGAATATTCATAGTAGCATTATCATTATAATCAAAATGTGGAAACAACACAAATGTGTATCAACTGATGAATGAAGAAACAAAATGTGGTGTATCATTCCCATGCATCATAAACCATTCCTTTGTATACAATAAAAATGTATAGTGAAATAGTATTCAGCCATTAACAGGAATGAAGACTGGTATGCTACAACATGGGTGGACCTTGAGAACATTATGCTAAGTGAAAGAAGCCAGTAACAGAAGACCACACATTGTATGATTTAATTATAGGAAATGTCTAGAATAGGTAAATCTATACAGCCAAAAGCAAATTAGTAGTTGCCAGGGGCTACGGCAGAGGATGGGGAGTGACTATTTAACAGGTACAGGGTTTCCTGTTCTGGAATTAGATAGTAGCGGTGGTTACACAACATTGTGAATGTACCAAAAGCTGTGAATTATACTTTTTTACATGGCTACAATGGTGAATTTTATGTTATGCAAATTTCACCTCAGTAAAAAAACTTATTCAAACCATGATATACCATCAATTGTAAGATGATACGGATTTCAGAGAGAATACATTATAAAGAAAAATGTGTCTTAGAGTTGATAAAATATGATATATTTGATTATATAGAAATTTCAAACTTCTGTACAAATAGCAGTGTAACAATTAGGAAATAAGTTTGTTGCATATAACAGAAAAACCCATAATAACAGTAACTTAAACAGGTTAGAAGTTGATTTTTGTTTCACAGAAGTCCTGATGTGGACAGTCTGGGGCCTATGACCTATCTCCATGGTTTGTTCAGGGGCCCAGGTTCCTGTATGTCCCATGTTCAGTATTCAGCTTCCATCCTCAAAGTCACTTCATGGTCTGTGATGGCTGCTGAAGTGCCAGCCATCATTTCACATTCCAGTAATGCAGCAGGAAGAGGGAAAGGACAAAAATGTCTTCCTCCCAACTAAGGCAGCTCTCTTTGAGCAAATAAAGATATGGTTAAATAAATACAGATGAGGTCTGTCCAGAAAGTATCCAGCCATTGTTAATATAAGGAGAACATATTACGTGGCTGGATGCTTTCCAATCTGGATACACCTCATGCACCCGTAAAATGGGAAAAGCTGTGTGTAGACTGGCTCCCTGTCTGTTTCATCAGTGCATCTCCAGGGCCTAGCACAAGGCAGAGCACACTGAAGGCACTGAGAAATGGGGGAAGTGAATGGACACTTGCATGGAGATGGATAAATGTGTCATAGAGCCATTTAAATATTTTCAAAGATAATAAGCAGGGAAACGTTCATTACAATATAATGTGTGAAAGCAGAATATTAAAAACTATAGTATAATCCCAATTTCATTGAAAAAGGATATGTATACCTAGAAAAAAAGATTTGAAAGAGATATACTAATCTATAAAGTGATTTTCTAAATTCATGGTGAAATTGCCCTGATATTTAATAATTTCTTCATGCTTTTATACATTTTCCAAATTTCTGCAATGGGTCAGAGCATTACTTTTTCTAATTAGAAAACAAACCAATAAGCTTAAAAATGAACTAGAAGAGGACAATGTCAGTTTAAGTATTAAGAACAGGTGGTGAGACTATAAACCAAAGAGAGCAAGAGTCCAGCAGTCCTGCTTTAGAGCGTCCCTCATGCAGCGACTTTGTCTCGCCATTTGGGGAGAAGAGGATGCCGACATCTACACGTGATAGCCGTGTGGAGCCCTGCCCAGCCCTGCCCAGCCCTGCCCAGCCCTGCATTTGGGGGAAGCAAACTGATTCTCTCTCCAATAGCACAGGTGTTTTTTTTAACCTAATAGTTGGGCATATGAACACTTGTTCTTTAAATGTGAAGACCATGTTAAAGCTTACACGGGAACAGTTGTCCATCTACCAAAGCAGACTGCTCGGCTGCTTCCAGATCCACCCAGGATCACTGCACAGGATCACGGTGAACTCAGCACACTCATCCCCACCCCACCACCCCTGAATTGTCCCACTGATACGGGCCAAGTTGTGTCTTCTCTAAAAATTCAAATGTTGACATTTTAACCCATTTTATCTCAGAATGTGACTGTATTTGGAGATGAGTCTTTGAAGTGAGTTCATTAGCGTGGACCCTAATCCAACATAACTGGTGTCCTTGTATGAAGAGGAGATTAGGACACAGACATGCACAGAGGGAGGCCCACGTGAAGACAGGATGGTGGCCATCTCCAAGCCAAGGGGAGAGGTCTCGGAAGACACCAACCCTGCCCACACCGTGATCTGGGAATTCTAGCCTCCAGAATTGTGAGAAAATAAACTTCTGCTGTTTAAGCCACTCAGTCTGTGGTACTTTGTTACGGCAGCCAGAGCTGATAATACATTCTCCTGTCATGTTAATTAGATGTTTGGTGACTGTGATGGTTAATTTGATGTGTCAACTTGGCTAGGCCTTGGTGCTCAGCTGTTGGGTTAAACACCAGTCTAGATGTTGCTTTGAAGGTGTTTTTAAGATGTGATTAATATTTAAATCAGTTGACTGGGAATAAAACAGATTGTCCTCCATAATGTGGGTGGGCCTCAGCCAATCACTGGAAGGCCTTAAGATAGGATGCTAAAGAGGACGAATTCTGCCTCCAGACCAAGCCCACAGCATCAGCTCCTGCCAGCCCCGACCCCCCAACCCCTCCCCAATCACATGAGCCAATTTATTCTCTCTGTGTATGTGTGTAAATGCATGTACAGATACATACATATGTGTGTGTGTGATTCTGCTTCTCTGGAGAACCCCAAAACAGTATCTAAGGGCTGATATTTCATATACTTTGTGCCCTTGCCTGTTTTATGTGAAATATATATTTCTCATGCCTGTTTTATGTAAAATATATTTACTTATTTCCAGACTTGTGAGTGAATGAGCTGGTCCAATACTTGCATCCAAGCACATTAATTCATCGGTGTGCTGTTCTTATGTTTTAACGATGACATTGAGCATTGCGAGAGGATGTTATCAGATGGGAGCTGGAAAGAAGAAAAGAGATCATTCACCCACAGGCCTTACAGTTTACACCCATGGTGTGCTGACAGCCAGTAAATTCCAGGAGAGTGAATGATCACAGTGATAATTTTAAAGTGTCTTTGTTACAAGCATCCTGCTTTCGCTTTTTGATCCTGCCTAATCTTGTTGTGCCCTGTACCTGTACTGCCTCACTTCTTTTTTCCAAAATGGCAAGTTTTCTTTCTGCTCTGTTAAGTACATAAACAGCTTCTAATCCAGAGAGAAGTCAGCTAGAGAGGCGGAGGGTTTGGCCAGGGGAACAAAGATGCAAGACATGAAGGAACCAGGCGAGCCCGGGGAACGCCAAGGAGTGTGGCGTCCCGGAGGGCAGGGCGTGTGGGGCTGGGGACACGGGACGTTCCCACTCTGACCTGTGACCAGGGACACACATCTCTGAGCCTCTCTGGCAGCTGCCCCGCTATGTGACCGGAAGGATGGAGAGACAGACAAAGCTAACAGAACTACGTAGATTGCGCTCCAGAGAGTGGCTGTCTTGTCACCTTGCTCTAAAAGTCACTGCCCAGATGTTTTTCTTCCCTAACACACCTGCGGATTTCTAAGTCAGAAGAGGCCTCCTGTGAAGGAGAGGGGATGTGGGACAAGCCAGGGGCCTCGGCCCTGACGAAGGGGCTGGACTTTGACATAACGACAGGTGCGGCAGCCCCCGTGGCAGACACCAGAACCACTGGGGCGTGTTGCTCACCATGGCACACTAACAAGCAGCACCGTCCAACAGGACTTTCCGCAGTGATGGAAGAATTTTATGTCTGCCCTATCCAAGGTGGTAGCCTCCAGCCATGTGGGGCTCCTGAGCACTTGAAATGCCACTAGTGCAGCTGAGCAACTGACTTTTAGATTTTATTTAATTTTAATTAAAATACAAAATAGCCACACGTGGCTAGTGGCTGCCATTGGACAGCAGAGCCGTGAGGTTTTCATAACGCACTGATCAATGTGTGTCCCGACATGGTTTGGGGATGGTGGGCTCCAAGTGAACTCACGAGCGCCTTGCTACTGACTGGTCCACACTGGAATTATTAGCAGTCTGAAGAGTTGGGTGGGGCCAGTGAGATGAAGGTGCCTCCTAACAACCCTAAAACCCTGGCGGAGGAGCTAACCCACCTAGCAGGATCTAATCCTGGCGAGCAGCGAATGAAACCATCCTTTGCAGGAAACACTATCATTTGTGTTCACCCCATGTGCGTAATTAACCCCTGTCTGATAGTCACAACTCTAGAGACAGAGCGAAAACTACCCACCTTTGGTCGGTTTCTAAAGATGAGATGTTTTTGGTTTTATCTACTTCAGTTTTTAGTAGATTTAGAAGAAAATCTCTCTAGCTGTTAGGGAGCTTTATAAGTAGAGAAAAAAAAAAAAACATTTGTCCTACTTGGGAGAATTTGGGCTAAGCTAAGAACTCAGAAGCTCTGGACGACAACTCTTGTCTCCCCTCCTTAATGACCAAGTGCCACTCAGCCTTGATGGGCCTCGCTTGTTTCGTCTGTACAGTTGGAGGGGAAACAGCCTTCTCCGGGCTTCGTTGAGGAAGAAGATCAGAACTATTATGAAGCATTTGAACAAGTTGTTACTTATTGAATTTCCCAAATGAAGCATTGAGTGTAATATGGAAGTGGTTTAATAGCGCAGTTGCAGCTGAGTCTTTAAAATAGAGTGAGAAACTTCACAAAATGATCTCCAGGAAAGAAAAGTATCGCTTGGTTTCCCATGTCAGTTTGTAAGAGAATTGTTACAGATTGAAAGGGAAGTGAGTAGTTGTGGTAGACACTGTCACTAGCGTGCAAATCATGATTGTGACTTGAGTCATTTCTGAGAAATAAGTAAACAAATTCTTTCACGTTGACTGCTGGATTATATCGCTCAGATCCATCTGTTTGTGCCCATTTGAAGGCTCTGTGTCACATTATTTTGGAAATGGTCACCCTGAGTCAGACTGGGTAATCACAGTTAATAAGTTTGGTTTCCCTCTCATCTGTTTTTCGCTCAATCCTTTGAATCTACCCCAAATTTTTTTCTTCTTTCCTCAGAGCTGCTTGAGCACATGAATAATCACCTTTAATCCTAAAGAACAAGAAGGAAATGTTCATGTTAGTGGAGGAACTCCTGTAAGGATAGGGTGCCACATAACTTATTGTCCAAACCGAGACATGTTAGAGAATGAAAAGGGACCATTTTAATAAGTATGCTGGGCAGCAGGTGTACAGTGATCACCCTAACTAAAGGAATAAACAAAGACCATATGTAAAGGTCATTAACCTCAGTTATCAAAGCAAAAACCAAGTAAGAGCACAATACACCCACCACATTGGCAAAAATCAAAAAGTACAACACTACCAAGTGTTGGTAAAGACATGGGGCAACTGGAACTCACACTGTTGGGAGTGCATATTACCACCACTTTTGGAAAGAGTTTCACTTTATCTAGTAAAGACGAGCATGCATATATCCTATAATTCAGCAACTTTGCTCCCACAAGATAGGTACCAGAATGTTCACAGAAACACTGTTTATAAAAGCCTAAAACTAGGAACAGCACAAATATACCTTAACGTTAAAATGGATACATTTCAATAATACCTACATTCATCAATATAGATAAACCTTATAAATATTGCATTTATTGAAAGAAAATACAGCCATTCATATAGGTCCAAAACAGCTCAAACTGAACAAGGATGCAAGCTGGTAAAAGTTAGGATGGTGGTTAGCTCCTTGGGGAGGGAAAGACACATTAAGGAGGGGCTTGCTTCTAAGGTCTGGAATCATTTTATTTCTTAACCTGGGTGATGGGTACACAAAGATTTGTTAATATTTATCCCTTGAACTAGAAAAAACCTTGTGGAAACAAAATGCTATAGAAGTGTGACAGCCATTGGAGCCACTTGACTTTTGGGCACCTACTGTGATTATTCTTTCTGGCTCTCTGTGGTTGGGTAGGGCCATGCAACCAGTTCTGGACAATAACTTGTGAGTAGAAATGATGTGTGTCATCTCCAGGCCAAGCGTTGGTTGCCATTGCAGGGCCTTCCAGAGCCTTCTTTCCCTCTGACGTGGTGACTGGCATTGCTCCAGTTAGCAGCTGCCTGGAGCTGAGGACAGCATGGATCAGGGTCCTCATGCAACCTGCAACACGTAGAAGGAGCAAGAAAGAAATGTTTGTGGTTTTAAGCCACTGCAGTTTGTTACGCTAGCATAACCCAGGCTTTCCTGAGGATGCGGAGAATGTCAGGAAGAGGGAGGGTTCAAGGAAGGTAGATAACATTTATAATGACACCTGGTTAATGAAAAAGAGTTAAACATGGGAAAAGTTAAGAAAGAGCCTTTCCAACAGAGGAAACAACCAAGTACAAAGACCCTAAAGTGGGAATGAATTTTGAAGAACAAAGAGAGCCAGTGGGGGGTGTAGTGAGAAGAGGAGCGTGTAGTGAGAAATGTGATCAGAGAAGTTGGCAGAGGCCGAGCATGTGTGAATTGTAGACTGTGCTCAAGAACTTGCAGTTTACTTCTAGGCAGTCACTGGTGGGTTTAGGCAGGAGGATGACATGATACAGATCACATTCTAAAGGGGGTAATTCTTGCCGCTGTGTGGAGGATGTATGGGTGAGGCCACACATGGAAACACAGTGCCCACTTAAGAAAGCTAGTAATGGGGAGAGATGATGGTAACTTGAACTTAAGCAGTAGCAGGCAAAACAGAAGTGAAATTTGGGGGATATGTTTTGCAGGTGCATCTGACAGAAGGAAAGAGAAGGATCACAGATGACCCTTGTGTTTTTGTTTGAGCAACTTAGTATTTGATGGGGCCATTTACTGAAATGGGGGCAAATGAGAACAGATATGAAGAGAGGGAATGAAGTTAATTTTTTCTGTCTTAGCTTTTTTTTTTTTTGAAACAGTCTTGCTCTGTAGCCCAGGCTGGCATGCAGTGGTGTCGTCATAGCTCCCTGCAACCTCAAACTCCTGGGCTGAAGCGATTCTCTGGCCTCAGCCTCCCAATTAGCTGGGACTGCAGGTGCATGCCACCACACCCAGCTAATTTTTCTACTTTCTGTAGAGATGGGGTCTCACTCTTGCTCAGGCTGGTCTTGAACTCCTGGCCTCAAGCAATCCTCCTGCCTCAGCCTCCCAGAGTGCTAGGATTACAGGCCTGAGCCACCACGCCCGGCCTGTCTTACCTTTTGATATCTATTGGACACCCATGTGCATATGTTAAATGAACCACTAGGTGGACAACACCATCTCCGATGGGAATATCCACAGCTGAAAAAAACATACATTTGAGAGTCACTAGCATATAAGTGATATGATATTTAAGTCAAGGGACTAGATTAGATAATCTAGAGAGAGAAGAGAAAAAAGATGTGGAGATAGAAGAAAACGCAGGCAAGTGCGTGGTCACAGGAGCCAAAAGAAGAAAGTGTTCTGAATGCTTTTGAAAGGGTGAGCGAGACATCCGAGTAACGGTAGTACTTGAAAATGGAGGCTGTCTGTAGCTTTGACACGAGAAGCTTCGATGGGGTTATGGGGGGAGAAGCAAGACTGAGGGAGTTGAGGAGAGAATGGAAGAAAATGAAGAAAGAGAATGAAGGGAATTTTCCTGGTAAGTGTCACTCTGACAGGGAACAAAAAGGAGATGGAGCCTGGGAGGAGACGTGGTAAAGGAGATTTTGTTTCTTTTGAGATGGGAGGTACTGGAGCGTGTTTTTTGCTTATGGTGGTTGAATAGGGAGGAATAAACTGATGCAGGAGATTGAGAGGTTAATTCACAAGGAGCCGATGGGTCTGGTCCAGCAGGGGAGAGCCTTTATCCGAGGATGGCAAATGCAGCTAGATGTCGGTTTTACTGGTAGAACTATAAAGGAGTGAGTATTCCTTCATTGAAGCAATTTTCAGTGACTTACGAACAAAATAAATAGAATAATATTAGATGGAACTGAATAAAGACCTGAACTGCATGTTGAAAGGATTCCTATGAAGCAACAGACTAATGGAAAGTCCCATACATTTCTTGGTTAATATTAAATTTTAAGAGTAAAAATATGAATCCAATAAGCACATAAATGGAAAATAAAGTTTGCGAAAAAGTGTCAGGCTGCATTTTGGTCCAGCCATGATGGCACTGTGTATATCAGATTCATTGCCCTACTGAAAACAACTGTAAAACATATGTTAATACAATACACATTTTAAACCATTTAAAAATATTTAGAGAGCAGGAATTGAGAGACTATGATATACCTGAGACGAGGGAAACACAAGGAGGTGAACTTCATGTTCCCTGGCTTCTCCCTTGAGGGCATGTGCTATTTCACAGCAAAGCCGGGAATGGAGTCCTAGCAGAAACAGCTGACAAAATTTACGAATGATTTGTTTTATAATTCAGAGACTATACAATTGCATAAGTAGAAACTTAAAAAGAATCAACTATCCCAGATGGACTATTAGAATTAATCATTGACTTAGCAAGGACATGGGAGACAAAATTAATATTAAGTCAATCATATTTTTATACACCACCAACAAAAAAATTAGACAATGGAATTTTGTTTTAGAAAACAGGCTGGCTTTATATCTGTCGCAATGTATCATGTCAGAAAATAAGAGAACATTGTCTAACAAGTTTTGAGGGATATGTTTATGATCTGGCTAATGTTTTCAATCTATGAAGCAACAGAAAGACATTTTCAGATGTGCACGGTTGTGCTGGTTTTAGTGGTCAAACTGGAGGAGTGCTGCTGATTGGGGCTGTTTTCCAGTAAAAATTACTTGATGTACTTCAGCTACCTGCAAAATGAATTGAGAGAAAGAATTCATGAATGATAAAAACAGTTTGAAAAGACTGGCAGTAAGCATTGAATGATTTGAAAACAAGTAATTGTAAGATACCTTTAGTGTTGTTAGAAAATAAATTTTTAGGCTTCCGTAAAGTACAATTTTTAGAGTAACAAATGGACACAAACAGTCGCAACAAAGTTGGAAGGTGGAGATAATTTTCTCAAATGTAATATGGTTTCATTCATTAGTCATTACAGAATTATGGGCTTAAATTGGTTTTGAGCTTTTTATAGAAGTATAACATGCATATATCAACATGCACATATAAGTGTATATAGCTCATTGAATTTTCACGAAGTAAACACACTCCCTTGCAACTATCACACAGATCAAGAAATAAAACATTATAGGTATCTGAGGAAGTTAACTACATTTCTAAAAATTAAAAGTAATTACTAATAAAATGAAATTAAAAGACACAAACCTACCCCAAAAAGGTCCAATGTTAATGAAACTGTAATTCTCTTAAGTGAACAGAAGAGGGTGCTCTTGAGCTGTGAAATATAGTCAGCCATCTGAAATCCTTACCCTTGCTTGTTATTGCTGGTACAGGAAAAAAAATAAAACATTTCCAGATGAACGGGAAATGGCAGACAACATCCAAACAAAGCCACTATATACAGGGAATATAAAGTAGAAATCAGAACATTTCAGCTGCAAAATTCCCTTCACAAAATGCAACAGAAAGAAACTGATGCATATTACCGACCTGAATTAAACATTTTTAAACATTGGCAGATAGGAAAAAAAAATCAAGAATCACAAATTCAAGAACTCAGAATAGGAATAGACAAACAACAACAACAACAACAACAAAAAAAAACACACCAGCAAACAAACAAAAAAACCTCAGGAAGATATAAAATAAGAGTCTTACAGTAATGATGGAAGAACTGCTTTGGACCAATCCTGCAAATAACCACCACGAATTCCACTCAAAATGTAAAAACAAACCACTTGAAGGTGCTGGAGAACACCCTGCAGGAGGCAGAAATGGGAGGGGAATTGACACTTGGCAGAAGACATAATTTCACTGCGTAAATTTCCTATTTTAATGGCTTGTACCCGAGGGCAGCCCACAGTCCTCCTTTGGGAATTGACTAAAACAGGTAGAAGCCCACAGTCTTACTAGTCTGAAGAATCAAAGGAGAGAGTTGAGGCAACCACAGTAGACAGAAAGATGGAGAAGGCTATGTGTTGAATTGTGTCCCCCCAAAATTCATTTGTTGAAGTCTTAATCATCAGTACCTCAGAATGCTACTTTATTAGGAAATAAGCTCATGCAGATATACTTAGTTCAGATGAAGCCATACTGGAGTGGGGTGGCCCCTAATCTAATATGACTGGGTGTCCTTAAGGGGAAACTTGGGCACAGACATGTACACAGGGAGAATGACATGTAAAGATTGGAAAGTAACTGCAAGAACACGTTTTCAAAATTTTCTAAACATCAAAGAAAAATTTAACAAAGCAAAGAAAACAGACTGCATAGAGAAAGGAACATATTAGATAAGAAACAGGAAATATACAGCTATTGAACCAAACATGTCACTCATTTTAATACACATAAATAGAAACTCAGGCATTACAAGGAAAAGATTTTCAGGTTGACTCACAAAGCAAAACCCAACTCTATGCAGTATTCAGGAGATACATCTAAATCAAAGTGATTCAGAATGGCTAAAAATAAAGAGATATGTGAAGGTATAGAGCAGACAAAATAATAAGAAAAAGATTGTAATAATATCAGAAAATGTTGAATTTGGACAAAAAGCTTGAAATGAGACAGCAAAATACTTGACAATTCCAAAAGCCACAACTTACAAAGATAATATATCAGTTATAAGCATTTATGAGACACAAAGAACACAACTACCTTTACTTCTGTGAGTCAGAAAGTTAAGAATGTATAAGGAGAAATATACAAAACTACACAAAAACTAGGAGACATCACTTTCAGTCCAACATAGGACACAGGTCAAGTGGACAAAAAATAAGAAAGTTTACAGAAAATCTAACCAGCATAGTCAATACATAGGATATATCTATTCATGGCAACAGAGCCCCACTTTAAGAGCATGCCAGATGTTTCTTTTTTTCTGCCTCAGGGCCTTCTGAAACTTGCTCTTATGGACTGAAGGTTTCATGCCTTAGGTTTAAGTCTGTTATCTACTGTGAGTTAATTTTTGTGAGAAGCAAGAGGTGTGGATCCTGTTTCAGTCTTCTACATGTGGCTATCCAATTTTCCCAGCACCATTTATTGAATAAGGATTCTTTTCCTCAGTGTATGTTTTTGTCTGCTTTGTCAAAGATCAAATGGCTATATGAGGATGATTTTATATCTGGGTTCTCAGTTCTGTTCCATTGGTCTATGTCTCCGTTCTTGTGCCAGTACCACATGCTGTTTTAGTTACTATAGCCTTGTAGTATAGCTTGAAGTCTGGTAAATTGATGCCTCCCTATATTGTTAAAATGTCCATGCTATCCAAATCTGTCTGCAGATTCAATGCAATCTCTATCAAAATACCAAGGATGTTCTTCACAGAAATAGAAAAAATAATCCTAAAATTCACATGGAACCACTAAAGACCCAGTATAGCCAAAGCAATCCTGAGCAAAAAAAAAAAAACAAAGCTGGAGGCATCACATCATCTGTCTTCAAATTATGCTATGAAAACAAACCAAAAAATTTTTTTAAAAAATTATACTACAAAGCTATAGTAATCAAAACAGCATGGTACTAGCATAAAAACAGACACGCAAACCAATGGTACAAAATATGGAACCCAGAAATAAATACATGAATTTACAGTCAACTAATTTTCAACAAAAGTGCTAAGAACATACACTGGGGACAGGACAATCTCTTCAATAAATGGTACTGGGAATATTGGATATCCATATATAGAAGAGTAAAACTAGACCCCTATCTCTCATCATATATAAAAATCAAATAAAAATGGATTAAAGGCTTTAAAACCTGAAACTATTATAATTTTATGGTGGAGTCTTCAGGTTTTTCTAAATATAAGATCACATTTTCTGCAAACAAGGATATTATGAAACTACTAGAAGAATACATTGGGGAAACACTCCAGTACATTCATCTGGGCAAAGATTTCTTGAGTAAGACCTCAAAAGCATAGACAAAGAAAAATAGATAAATGGGATCACATCAAGCTAAAAAGCTTCTGCACAGCAAAGGAAACAACCAACAAAGTGAAGACCCACAGATTGGGATAAAATAGCAAACTACCCATTTAACAA
Source organism: Eulemur rufifrons (assembly GCF_041146395.1). NCBI lineage: Eukaryota > Metazoa > Chordata > Mammalia > Primates > Lemuridae > Eulemur > Eulemur rufifrons. The sequence continues at coordinate 81,027,449 of NC_091011.1, read as the reverse complement.
GGCATTAATACCAGAATATATAGGAAGCTCAAACAACTCAATTGGGGAAAAAAATCAGATGTAAAAATGGACAAAAGACCTGAATAGACATTTCTCAGACTAGACGGATTCACAGCCAAATTTTACCAGACCTACAAAGAAGAGCTGGTACCCATACTGCAGAAATTATTCCATGACATTGAGAAGGAGGGAATCCTCCACAACTCATTCTATGAAGCCAGTATCACCTTGATACCAAAAGCCAGGAAAGGGCACAACAAAAAAAGAAAACTACAGACCAATATCCCTTATAGATATAGATATTCTTCAGGCTCCATAATTCCTATAAATATATCTACAGAATTGTTGACTGTTTCTTTTGCCTGCTGAAAGCTAATGTGTCCTCACACAGCAGAGAGAGGGCATGCAAGCTCTCTGGTGTCTTTTTGTATAAGGGCACTAATCCTATTATGAAAGTCCCACCCTCTTGACCTCATTTAAACACATTTACCTCTCAAAGACCCCACACCTAAATACCATAACACTGGGTTTTAGGGCTTCAACATATGAATCTTGGGAGGATACAAACTATAAGAATTCTAGAAGAAAATGTTGGAAAAACTCTTGTAGACATTGGCCTAGGGAAAGAATTTATGAAGAAGACCCCAAAGGCAATCACAGCAACAACAAAAATAAATAAATGGAACCTGCTCAAATTAAAAAGCTTCTGCACAGCCAAGGAACTATCATGAGAGCAAACAGACAACCTACAGACTGGGAGAAAATATTCGCATGCTACATATCCGATAAAGGGATGATAACTAGAATCTACATAGAACTCAGCAAAATCATCAAGAAAAAAATCAAACAACCCCATTAAAAATTGGGCAAAGGACATGAACAGAAACTTTTCAAAAGAAGACAGATTAATGGTCAACAAACATATGAAAAAGTGCTCAACATCTCTACTCATCAGGGAAATGCAAATTAAAACCACAATGAGATACCACTTAACTCCAGTGAGAATGGCTTTTATCAAAATGTCCCAAAATAATAAACGTTGGCATCAATGCAGAGAGATAGGAACACTCATACACTGCTGGTGGGACTGCAAACTAGTATAATGTAATATGGAGATACCTCAAATAACTAAAAGTAGAACTACCATTTGATCTAGCAATCCCATTAGTGTGCATCTACCCAAAGGAAAAAAAAAAACATTCTATAAAAAAGACGTCTGTACTAGAATGTTTATAGCAGCACAATTCACAATTGCAAAGATGTGGAAACAACACAAGTGCCCATCAATACATGAGTGTATTAATAAAATATGGTATATGTATACCATGGAGTTCTACTCAGCCACAAAAAAACAATGATGATCTAGCACCTCTTGTATTATCGTGGATAGAACTGGAGCCCATTCTACTAAGTGAAGTATCACAAGAATGGAAAAACAAGCACCGCATGTACTCACCATAAATTGGTATTAACTGATCAACACTTATGTGCACACATAGTAGTAACATTCATCTGATGTCAGGCAGGTGGGAGAGGGCAAAAGGGGATGGGTATATTCACAACTAATGGGCACAGTGCGCACTGTCTGGGAGATGGACACGCTTGAAGTTCTGACTCGGTTGGAGCAAAGGCAATATATGTAACCTAAACATTTGTAGCCCCATAATATGCTGAAATAAAAAAATTTAAAAAAGAGAACTTGTTTTCACTTTTAGAATGAGGAAATTATGATGAAAGCCTCTAAGTTACTCTTTTTGAAATCATGTAACTGTAACATGGACTTTTGTTTGTTTCTAATGTAAATCCCATCATCTTGGGGACACCTTATATGAGAAGTCAAATTGCTTGTGGTTCAATTTAGAATATATGACATCTATTGCTTTCATTTACTGTGAAAATAAAGATGGCCATAATGAAGAATAAAAAAGAATTCCAAGAAACATATTCCTTCAAAAAGAAAATAAAAAAATAAAGATATTTACAGATAAATAAAATCTGATAGAATTTGTTGCCTGTAGACCTACCATACAAGAAATGTAAAAGGAAGTCCATCAGAATAAAAGAAAATGATACCAATTGTAAATAGATCTATAGAAAGAAATGAAGAGTACTAGAAATTGTAAATAAATGTATAAATATTGTTTCAAACTTATCTTTTGTTTTCTTAATTTCTTCAAAGGAAAAGTGACTAAAGTAAAGGTAACAACAATGTATTGTGGTTTACAATGCCTTTAGAAGTTTGTTTCTAAATGTGTTTCAAATAAGAATATCAAAAAGGACAGGAGGGTGGAGGTCATTAGAAATATAATATTGTAATGTTCTTGAATTATATGTGAAGAGCTATTATATTAATTCAAAGGAAACTGTGATGAATTAGATATCCACACTTATAACCATAGACTAACCACTTAAAAGAAGATGTATAGCTAAAAAAATCGATAAAGGAGATAAAATGGAATACTAAACTAAATTGATTAATCTAAAATAAAGCAGGAAAAAAGAACAAAGGGACAAAGGAAATTTGGGACAGACTAAAGGAGATAAGATGATAGACTGAAACTCAGCCCTGTCAATAAGAAATCTTCTGACTAAAAGCAAAGATCGTCAGACTGGGTAGGAAACAAAACCCAACTATATTCTGTTTATAAAAGATAAACTTTAAATATAAAGACGCAGATACTTTGAAAGTAAAGAGGTGCAAAAATATGTAAATATTAATCACAAAAAGGCTGGAGTGCCTATATTAATATCAGACAAAGTAGACTCAAGAAAAGGAGTATTACCAGTGATAAAGAGGGACATTTCAAGATGAAAAAGTCATTTCATTAAAAACATACAATTCTAAATGCATATGCACCTTGTAACAGAGCAAAAATATACAGCAAAAACTGAAAGAGTTGAAAAGGAGAATTAGACAATTCCACGGTTATAGTTGGTGATTTCAGCACTCTAATGATAGAACAAGTAAACAAAAATCCATTAGAGGATAAATTATTTGAGCAACATTATAAACCAATTTGATCTAATTTATACTTATTAAATCCTACGCCTAACTATTGCAGAAAATACATTTCTGTTCATGTAGGCATGGAAACAAATAATGTGCTGGGCTCTAAGGCATGCCATAATAAATTTCAGGAGATTGAAATTTTACCGAATATGTTCTCTGACCACAACAGAATCAAATTAGTCATCAATAATAATAAATAGAAAACCTTCAAATTTGTGGAAAGGTTAAAATATGAACTTTAGAGGAAGCCAAGTAGAGGGTTTACAGGAACTCTATTATTTTTGCAAATCTTTTCTAACTCAAAAACTATTCCAAAATAGAAGTTTTTTTAAACGACACCAAGAAAAGACCACAGATTGTGACAAAATGTTCTCTCTCTCTCTGCAGGTATGTAGATAAATAGATATCTTCAAACTTTATAAATAAGCTTACATCCAGAGTTTATATGCAGCTCAATAATAAAGGACAAACAATCCAAATAAAAATGGATAAATTGTTTAGAAGAACAATTCATAAAAGAAGATATAGGAATAGTCAGTAAACATAAGAAAAGGCACTGAACGTTATTATTAACCAGGGAAATGTAAATTAAAACCACATGAGACACCACTTCACAACTCTTAGAATATTGGTGAGCATATGAAACAACTGTAACTCTCATTAACCACTAACGGGAGTGTAACATGGCATAATCTCTTGAGAAAAAGTTTTGGCAGTTCCTTATAAAGGTAAATATCCATCTACCATAGGACCTGGTAATTCCATTTCTAAGTACCTCTTCAAGAGAAATGAAAATCTATCTTCACAAAATGACTTATGCACAAATATTTATAGCAGGTTTATTCATAATAGCCAAAACTGGAAAATAATCCAAATGTTTAACAGGCAAATGAGAAAATTGTAGCATAGAACTTCATCAGCAAACAAAACCAAACAAAACACAAAACAAACCAGATTACTGATCTACACAACAGCATGGGTGAATCTCAAAAACATTGTATTGGTCAGGGGTCCCCAGAGAAACCAAACCAATAGGAGATAGAGACAGACAGAAAGAGAGACAGAGAGAGACACAGAGACATAGAGAGACATAGGACAAAGAGAGACACAGATTTATTATTATGGGAATTGGCTCACATGATTATGGAGGCCAAGAAGTCCCACCATCTGCCATCTGCAAACTGGAGGTCCAGGAAAGCTGGTGATCTAATTTAGTCTGAATTTAAAGGACTGAGTACTGGGGGAGAGAGGGAGGCCAGTATTGCTGGTGTAAGTCCCAGAGACTGAAGGCTTGGGAACCAGGACTTTCAATGTCCATGGGCGGAAGATGGATGTCCCGGCTCAAGGAGAGAGAGAGAGAATTCGTCCTTCTTCTGCCTTTTTATTCTATCTGGACCCTCAATGGTTGGGTGATGCCCACCCACGTTGTTGAGGACAATTTTCTTTACTTAGTCTACCTATTCAGATCATAATCTCTTCCAGAAATACCCCTGCAGACTTGCCCAGAAATAATGTTTTACCAGCTGTCAGGGCATCACTTAGCCTAGTCAAGTTGACATAAAATTAACCATCGCAACACATATGCTGAGTGCAGAAGTCAGACACAAAGGAGTACACACTGTATGATTCCATTGATATGAATTTTATCAACAGGCAAACTAATCCATAGTGGTAAAAATCAGAATCTCAGTTGCCTGGGGAGGAGGGGTGGATTTACTGGAGAGTAGCAGCAGGAAATTTGGGGGGATGATGAAAATGCTTTGTATCTTCATTTGGGTGTTAGTTTCACAGGTTTATACATTTGTCAAAAGTCACTGAAATGCATACTTAAGATCTCTGCATATTACTGTATGTAAACTATACCTCACTAAAACTGAGTTAAAAAGGAAATTCATGAAACTAAACCCTAAATTCGGAAATAAAAATTCCTGCTTATTAAAGAAGCCAAAGTTTTAAATATATTTTATTTCTGTCATTCTTCTGCTATAGTTATCAGAGAAGATATCTCTAATCAGGGGAATATCTAGGTCTTGTAGGGCCTAAAATTTTGTAATCTTCAAGGCCCATTGGGATCATGAACAGAAATTTACAAATACAAATTAAGCATGAATGAGAATATTTATTTAAAGTGATGAAGTAACTACATAAGCCTATTTTTCCTGGGTGTTAGTATCGGCAATGTAATATGAGTGTACTTTAAGGGTCAAAAACATCCTCCTTGATGTAATCATTAGATAGTCCTGTGTCTATACATATAAAAAATCTGCTTGAATGTTTAAAGTAAAACACTGTGTGGTAGTGCAAGCTTCCCCTGCTGAGCAGAACACTTACAAATAAATGTGTATCTACAGAAAAAAGAAAAAAGCTTCTCACCGTAAATGGAACAAAAAGATAAAAAATGATGTGGAAATTTCATTGCTTCCTGGTGTTCTGTTTATATTCAGGCAAGACAAGTTTATGAAATGCATAGAGTCACATTCAAGATTGAGTTTGAATTGGCATTATTTAAATGTTGGCATGGTGTCTGAAAGTGAAATCTATATGATCTAGCTCTGATATCTGGAAATTTCTGAGTGATGTTTTGGCAATTTAAAGCAATATTTTTAAAGCAACTGAAATAAATGTAGTCCCGGGCAGTCTGACTGGAATACCACTAAGGAGTATGCCCTGATCCATCTAGCCTGGGTCATGGCCTCAGATCCAGCAATTCAATCCATTTTCCAAGATGGCAGTGATCTGGGTCAAGTTAAGAGGCATCTATATATTCACGAAATATATACAGTTTGGGAAATTGTATAAAACCCATCAGAAATTTGAAGAAAGGACCCAAGACATTTTCACAACTGTCTTCCCAGGACTCTACATTGTGAATACAAAATAAGGCATGAGACATCACAGTCTTGAAAATGTGTTTCACATTTAGGGCAAACAAATGTTTCTCAGCTGATTTGTGATGTCTCCTTTTTCACAAGCAGCAGAGTACCATCACAGAATGTAAAATGGACAAGAACAATCTGAAGGGCCACCAGCAACCACTTGGCACGTGATCCAGATTAGTTACTGCAGTGGTTCCCAAATAGTCCCTGGGCCAGCAGCCTCCGCAGCTTGGGAACTTGGCAGAGGTGCAAGTTCTCACGTCCCACCTCAGACCAACTGAATCAGAAACTCTGGAGCTGGGCTTCAGCGGTCCCTGTCCCATCCACATCTCCAGGGGACCCTGACGCACACTGAAGTTTGGATACCACTGCTTTGTGATTTTTTTTTTCTGATTCCGAGGCCTGGCCTTGTGAATTTGCCGTATTTCAAAACGAAAGCAGTTGGACACCCATTTTCAATTAAAAAATATTTCAAATAAAGGAAATAGAAGAAATAAAGGACTGAAGGTCGTTGCCTTGGTTGCAGAAGCACTTAATGCATTTTATTTTTAGACCTCATCAATTATTTTTTATTTCTTTTCTCTCAATCCCAATATCTTGGGATTAGGTTCTATTGTATCAAAAGGACGAGTGGTCACCTGCAGTGCACTAGAACTCGTCTCAAGCCAGCATCTGGTCTGCCTGGCTGGTGCCCACACCACACGAAGCTTTAAATGTATCTCCTCAAAGAGGGGTGGTAGAGAATACAAACATATGGAACAACTACCGTCTTAGAATTTAATTTACAATTGATATAAAATACAAATGAAAAATATAACATGAAGGTACCGGAACAGGACCCCCCAAAAAGAAGAATTCACTCCAGATGATTGAAATAAAGAGAGCTTAAAGAAGAGAAGATTTTAGAGGAGTGGGCAGGATTAAGGGAGCAAACAAAGTGAGGCCAGGGACCAAGAGACTGGCAACAGAATAGGCCACAAGCAACCCTTGGATGGAAGACACAGGGGGAAAAATAGGGGAAGAAGGTGGCCCAGTGGGAGCTGTCTTTATGGAAGGATCCAGTTATTGCCCAAGATGTAACCCCAAAGCATGGAAGGAGGGGGAAGAAATATTCTGACTTATCTCTCCTGCCTTCATTTACCAAACTCAACCAGAAGCCAACAGCAAGGAAGCTGTGGTGATGCCACCCACGGGGGTCTAACTCCCTGGGCATGGAGTGAAGCAGACACGAGTGAGACTACATGGGACGGGGTGGAGTAGCAGAAAATAACACTAGTAACAGACAAATAGGACTTTGAAGCTTTGACTTTCATTTAACTCTATTTTTGGGGAACAGGTACATCATTTCTTTCTTATGATAAGTAGTTTTAATGTTGAACTCCAATTTTGAAAAGATCTTTAAATATTTGCTGCTTTAATGTTGTATTAACCCTAATGATGTAAGCAGCTATAACCAAATTAACAACCATAATTATCAGAGACTTTTAGAACTTTTGATCCAGAAATATCATTGGAACAATTTATGTAATTAAATAGCTTTAAAACATTGTGTGTATTCCATAAGAACAACACATGAAAGACATTAGCATATTTTAATTAACACATTTTAGTAGCAAAATTATACTTAAATTACATTTTGTTGCCTTCCTAATAGCTTTACCAGTAATTTTCAGACACATTTGAATCCCTGCCCAGAGGGTTTTATTGATATAAAACAACCAAAGAATTTAGCAGCATTTATGGAAAATTTTGACCCATCCAAATTTCTAAAGCACATCAAGCTCTAGTTTGGGATTCTGTGGTGAATGTGTAATCAGCACAGAGGAGCAACACAAAGTCACCTTTCTGTAGTTGTCTCTACTTTGTGCATAGGGACCAGTAAGACCCCCAGGTGCAGGGAGACCCAGGGGTGCACTGCAGCTGGCTTATCCTGGCCTGTGTTCTGTCTCTTCCCAACTCTGAATTTAGCAACTTCACGATGATACTTTGAAATCTGCCCCGATGGGAGTAACTACGCCATGGAAATTGACAAAAGCTACAAATAAGGACTTTATGTATTTTTGAAAGCACGGAGGCCCCCTCCAGGCATTCAGCTTCTGCCTTGGACCTGATTTACTTGCTGTCTGGGATTTGCTGGGGATGGCCCCTGCGCATATGATTCCCAGGGATTTCGCTATTGAAAACTCTTTGGGGCTGGTAATACTGGAAGTTTCCATTTGCAAGGTACTAAAGCAAGTTAGTACCTGCATTGCAGTAGGAGAGACACCTCCACCTGGGGCTGTTAGTGCCACTCTGCCTTAGGCCTTTCAACCATCTGCCTCAGGAAGGAGCGGCCTCTTTGAGGACAGGGCCTCACCTCCACCCTGTCCAGGGGTAGAACTTAGCCAACCGCTAGCCATTTCCCCTGAGCCAGCATCTCCCTCCTCCCCATGCTCAGGCCCAGCTTCTGTTCTGCAAGACTTGTCCTACTTCTCCTGGTCCCCTTAACTGGCCCCTTACCACTTGGCCAGGTCTCTCCAGGGTCCTGGTGCCCGAGGTCCCGATTTGCACTCATTTTAATAATATACACAGTTTCTTTGACTAGTATTATCCCATTACCTTCTCCTCACACCTCCTTATACTAAAGGAAGGAGAGGGAGCACAATCCTGCCACCCTCTGCCACTTCCTCAGTTCAGAAGCCACATAAGCTGTGGCCACAAGCCAAGATCCCAAATTAGCCTAAACCATACTTTTTCTCCTATTACTTGAGACCTTGGCAAGTTCTGAGCAGAATGCCAGATGCTTTCTAACCCAGGCTGTGAATGCCATCATTACCTAAATTAAATTGTGCCTGAAATCAAAAGTCAGCTCTTGTAACTCTTTAGTGACATTTTCTTTATGCCGTTATAATTTAGTATCCATGTGAGTTATGGAGCACCCTGATAATGATGAAGTTTTCATCCAGCATTTTCTTACTCATATTTAACCCAAATATTATACTGAATTGCCAGACTCAGATAAGAGACAAATAGAAGTTTAAAGAAGAAATTACCTTCTGTAAACTTGACCAACAGAAAGTCTGTGTCTGTATAAATATGCATGACCACACACCTCTGCAGTTTAGTTGTCCAATTTGCAAAATGGGAACCATAATGGTATATACCTGGCCGGGCTCAGATAAGACCCAAAATAGAGCTCGCACACAGCAAGCATCCAAATATAGTAATCGTCATCTTCATTGTTATCATTAGTATGCAAAATCATATGTCTCCTTTCATCCAAATTTTAACTCACTTTGAGAACAAAATTGAGTTCAAAATACAACTTAATTATTCAAAATAGCTAGAAGAAATAATTTGAATGTTTCTAGCATAAAGGAAAGACAAACATTTAAGGTGATGGATATCTCAAGTACACTGATTTGATCTTTACAAATTATATGAATATATTAAATTATCTCATGTACCCCCAAACTATTTATATCTATTAGGCATCAATTTTAAAATTGTTAAAATTTTTTTTAAAAACTTAATTATTAATCTCTGTTGGGTTTTTTTCCTACCTAGAATAATTTGGGTGGTGTTTTGGTTTTGTGTTGTTGTTGTTTTACTTTTGTAAAAAGAGATAATATAAAGGGGCAACATATTTATTAATAGTAATTTTCTTTTCATGTTACTGTTTGGTGAAGGTCTAGCATGAATATTAAAAGTTATTTTGGGGCTGGGTGCAGTGGCTCACGCCTGTAATCCTAGCACTCTGGGAGGTGGAGGTGGGAGGATTGCTTGAACCCAGGAGTTCAAGGCTAGCCTGAGCAAGAGTGAGACCCCATCTCTAGTAAAAATAGAAAAATTAGCCAGGAGTGGTGGTGCACACCTGTAGTCCCAGCTACTTGGGAGGCTGAGGCAGGAGGATTGCTTGAGCCCAGGAGTTTGAGGTTGCGGTGAGCAAGGCTGACGCCACGGCACTCTATCTGGGGCAACAAAGTGAGACTCTGTCTCCAAAAAAAAAAAAAAAGTTGTTTTGGACTCTACCTTTTCTGATATTCTAGCTAGAGTTTCAGACATATTGAAGAAATTGCTCTCTCAGGAGATGGGGAGAAGAATGGTGGGTTTAAGATGGGATAGACAGAAACATAGCCACAAAAAGGATTTTATGATGACACAAAACTGATCACCCTGACTCTGGCCTTGTTCTCCCTCTGTGGAGTTCTTCCTTTTCTATAGCAAAATAATGTGAAAGGTTTTGTGTAATCAAAGGGAACTTGAAAAGCACAATATGCAAGGACCAGGGGAGAGAGAGATGGTCTCTGAGGAAGACGCTTTGTTATTAGCACTTTATCTAATATCCATTTCAGTATCCTGCAAAATCTAGTGTATTATGTTGTAAACACTTAAAATTTCTCTAAATATTTATTCACTTAGCAGTAAATAAAAACAAAATGGGTATAAAAAAATAAGAACTCCCCAAACATTTAAACATGGATTGCAACTTAAATTTTTTTCACATGTCTAATATATCAGATTCTTCTAACTGCTTTAAAGTCCTTTAAAAATAAGTATAGAACAACACAATAATTACAAAACAGGTGCATACACATACACTGCAACTGGTTATAAAAGTGTTAATACCATGACTTAGAATTTTGTTTATCTTTTTACTCAACAGGGAAATTTGTGTTATGAAAGCCTAGAGTGTTTCTCACCTAAACACTTATCCTCCCAGATCTAAAATCATGGCATTCATCCAATTTCTCTTGCCAGATTAGGATTCTTAATCATTTTAGACCTTTTTCTGTTTTGAAGCTGAAATGTGGATTACAAGCTCATCTACATTTTTATTGTAAATAATGCATTTACTTACCGAGAAATTGAAGGCTTATGCTTCCTAAGCCTTTAAGATGTAAACACATTTGCCTGAATCTAATAATCTAGGTAAGGGGAATTGTACTTTAGAATCATCCTTGATGAAGGAATACCAACGAGCCAAGTGTAGCTGCTAGTATGATTATGCTGGTGTCTCGTACACAGGGCTCTTTTTCACCCTGTTTTCCTTAAACTTTTTTCGCCCTAAACCAAGCTCTACTAAGAATGTAATTGCTAACCTTGAGGGAGATTAGAATATAAAGGTGTAGGATGGGCTATGGAACAACTTTTTTATGTCACCATAGAGACAGGGCTGCACTTCACTGTGCTACAGCTTCTGTCACCCGGGAGTGGGACTGCCCCTCATTGGAACTTTGGACTTACACATACCTATCTTCAGCCTATAAAGGTCATCTTGCCAGAAATCCTAATGCTTCGACCCCTTTGGAGCAGAGGGAAGGAACTATTTATTCAGGATGCAGATAAACCAGGTGTGCTTTTCAGGAACTATCAGAACAACCAGAAACTACCAAAATGACCAGGACCACGGGGTCTAGATGGGTATTGCTGCCAGGCAAGTTTCTCGATGGGATGGGCCCAAACGGAGCCTTTAAATCCTGACCACGAGTGCGGGGTAAACCAGCCCTCACCCACACAGAGAGTAGCAGAGTACAGACTGTATTCAGACATGCAGATGTATCATCCGGGATTACTGACAAGAGCTAAAGAAGGCCCTCCTTTGCTGAAAGGATTCCAAAGACTCATTAATACATCATCATCAGTAATGAAAAAACAGTGCACTTTAAGGGAAAAGAAATCATACAGATGTTTTCATGCAGATGTGAAGAGCTTTTACTTTTAGAAAGAGACTACTGGCATGGAAATGTTCAGGACGAAACCAGGCAAAGATCATCAACTTTGAGCAAAATACACACCATGAAACAAAAAGACCAGAATTTACAGGGAAAATGTCCACAGGGGAAACAAATAATAAAGTGAACTGACTAGAATTGGAAAAGAACATTTAGCATCTTCAGAGAGATTTAGGGGATATTTAATCCATAAAACAAAAATGACATTCCATCAAAAAGGAGCATCAGATAAAACAAACAGCATTCAGCAAATAAAAAATGGGGTTGTTGGCCGGGCGCGGTGGCTCACGCCTGTAATCCTAGCACTCTGGGAGGCCGAGGTGGGCGGATCGTTTGAGCTCAGGAGTTCGAGACCAGCCTGAGCAAGAGCGAGACCCCGTCTCTACTAAAAATAGAAAGAAATTATATGGACAACTAAAAATCTATATAGAAAAAATTAGCCGGGCATAGTGGCGCATGCCTGTAGTCCCAGCTACTCGGGAGGCTGAGGCAGGAGGATCGCTTAAGCCGAGGAGTCTGAGGTTGCTGTGAGCTAAGCTGACGCCACGGCACTCACTCTAGCCTGGGCAACAGAGTGAGACTCTGTCTCAAAAAAAAAAAAAAATGGGGTTGTCAACATGCAAAAAAATAATCAGTGTAAGACCTAAAGAATGCAGTAAAAGAATTCTAAACCAAAGTAAAACAAAAAGTCAAAGAGTTGGAGCATGTGAGAAGAAAACTAGTATGAGGCATCAAAATGATTTAGGAAGGTCCAATCTGACAAGCAGTATTTCACAAAGAGAGAGAAGAGAAAATTGAGGGAAGGAAATCACTAAAAGATATAAACCACCAAAGATATAAAATAGGAAACAATTTCCCCGAACAGAAGGATATCAGGCTTCATATCAGAAGGATCCACATGCCCATGTGCTTATACAAAAAGGACCCAGGCTTAGGCTGGGTTTTCCACGGTCTCAGCTGGTCATAGGCCATTTCTGTGTGTTCCCTCCCCAGACTCCAGGGCCTTTCTGGGTTTTTAAATAATGTACCACTACACACAGAAAATATAACAATAAGAAAATATTTTAAAACTATACCAAAACTCTAGTGCTACCCAGTTGAAGGATGTCGTAGAGATACCAATAGACTATTCTAGAAAATTAGTCTTTTCTTTTGGAAAACAAAAAGGTTCCTTTTGGAAAACAGCACTTTAGGAAAATGCATGCTGAAAACACACACACACACACACACACACACACACATATTTACTCATACATATTTAGTTGTTTGTATCGTTCTAACTTGCCTTGAAGTCTGTGCAGAGGACTGTGGGGAAAGGACTGAGTGTGTGTGTGGCTGAAATTCAGACACACTTTTTCTGAACTAGCCATGAAATCGAAAGCACCAGGGAAGACCAGTCACTCACCAACATACCCACTATTGTAACAGAGGCTCAAGAACTAGAAGTTTCTGAAATAAAGCTTATGGCTGCTTTTCAACTTTTATATCAGAAAGCATACTCTTATGACAGCTCCAAGATGTACTCAGAAGTTGCTTTTTGCTGAAACTCATCACTGTCTTTTAAGACTGCACAGCAGTTATTACTTTCTGACATTTCCTTGTTGATTGCTTCTTTGTGCTTTGTAGGTTTCATAAAAGCTGGGACTTTGTGTGCGCCCGGCACATTGTAGGTGCACGGTTAACGTTTATTGAATGAATGAGTGAATCAGCGAAACCTCCTGCAATACTGTTTTCTTATCTACCGATCTTTATGCCTCAAGAGACTCTTCAGTGCCTCCTATTGTAGTGGTGTTGATTAGGTTCTCCGTGAGTGCTGACCCTAGGCCGAGATTCAGAGACTTCTGAAAAGAGCTTCTTTCAAAGCTATCATTCCTATTGTCAACCCTGATGATGGCATAGATAGAAAAAGTAAACATTGGACGAAGATGATATTTGCTATAACAAAACATAAATGTCCATCAGTAGGAAATGGGAATGTTGAGATTTGAAGGTGCCAGAAAATTATACTTCTTTCTTTCTCTCTTGAGAGGGGATTTTTTTTTTTTTTTTAAAGTCATAAGCCTAAAAAATCCACATTGAGCTTCACTGGAGAATATAACTGAAATGTGAGGCCACAGGTGGGTTTTCTACTTCTTCCCTGCACTATCCAAGAGGGCCCACCCAGGACTTCAGTCTCCTGCCTGCAGAAGCCGAGGGTGAATGGGAGCATCCCTGGGAGTATCCACTGGAGCCAAAAGCCCAGAGAGGATGAGCTTATGCCCCGTTTCTCCTCCTAGTCTCGTCTGTCAGATAAATGACTCCTACCTCGGGAAGAGAATGGAGTCTGGAGGCATTTGTACTGTTAGACCCTGGGAGTGGAAATTTCCTCATGAAACGTGAAGGAGAGGAATAAGATTTCCCACCAGATAGTTTGGGGTACACACAAGGTTATATCATGTATCCATTTACAAGAATAAAGTCATATCTACATACACCAACACAAGAAATGCTCCAAAGGACATTAAAAGTGGTGGGAAAATTGCAACACTTGGTATGACCTTCTTTTTGTAAAAATAAATGAATACTTCTAATATATGTTGACATATGTATAAATAAGAAAAAAGGAGGACCATGCATGGAATTTAGTGATGGTTATCTTTGGGGGCAGGAGCACAGGAGATGTTTATTATGGTATAGTTGTGATGATATTTGAGTTTTGTATAATGGAACGGTATGTCTTCTATAAGAAGGAAAAATAATAATAGTAGAAAAAAGGGAATTAAATTAGAAAGCAGGAAATTTTTCTTTTCTTCCCTAAAATTGCACTGGAGAGCAAGAGGAAGAGAGAAACAAAACAGCTGTCTGTGGAAGGCTTGGACTGTGCAGATGGCCTTGTCCCTCTAGGTGCTACCACAGATGGTGCAGTGGGAGAGTCCTGGCCACCTGTGCCTCTCATGGCCTCTCCACAGTTTTCTCCTTGAAGCCTTAGGAGTCTCCTACTTCCAGTCCCCAGCCCTCCTGTACATTGTCACAGGAAACCACAGTCTGGGGTCTGGACTTTACAGCCTAGGAGGGCGCAGAGTAATGAGTGTGGGCTTTGGCAGGAGACGGGCCAAGGCCCAAATGCTAGCCCTTCCATGTCCTCAATGTTTGAATCTGGGCAAATTACTTAACCACTGAGACTCGGTTTCCTCATCTGTAAAATGGATTTAATAATACTCATATAACAGGTGGCACATGTAAAGCCCTTAGCTAATCTTCCTCTCTCTGGTTATGATTTCCGAGCTCCTTCCTGGGGTTGGATGTGGCGGGATACAGCATAAGGAGGTGTGTGGGATTTAACTTTCTAGAGTCACATATACTGGGAACTAGTCACTAGAGAGGGAAAACTAGGACCGTAAGATTTCCTAGGCATGCGAGCACAGACCTATGTCCAAAAACAGCAGAAAACTGCACAAAACTAGGAAGCACCTTATTTTCTTTGCCCTCTTGTTGAAACAATAAGCCTGTTGTTTCTGGCTCTTCTAAGAGCTTGTCTTTGCTCTGCTGAATGCCTCCTTTTCTGCACCTTGTGAGATGCTTTAATATTTTTCTTTATGTATCCAAAGAGGCAATCGGCTTTAACTTTCAGAATTCTGATTCTCTCTGTGGTGGCATGAAGGGAAGTCTCTGTAACACCACCAGTAACCCATTTGGGATACCCTTGAAATATTAAACTTTAGTCCTTCAATAAAAAAATCAGAACCAGCCGGGCGCGGTGGCTCACACCTGTAATCCCAGCACTCTGGGAGGCTGAGGTGGGCGGATCGTTTGAGCTCAGGAGTTCGAGACCAGCCTGAGCAAGAGCGAGACCCCATCTCTACTAAAAATAGAAAGAAATTATATGGACAGCTAAAAATATATATAGAAAAAATTAGCCGGGCATGGTGGTGCATGCCTGTAGTCCCAGCTACTCGGGAGGCTGAGACAGGAGGATCGCTTGAGCTCAGGAGTTTGAGGTTGCTGTGAGCTAGGCTGACGCCACGGCACTCACTCTAGCCTGGGCAACAGAGTGAGACTCTGTCTCAAAAAAAAAAAAAAAAAAAATCAGAACCATGGCAGTACACTCTTCTACTGATTCCCCAGGAGAAAACTTCATGGTATATTGCTTTTCGTTTCATATTCCCCCCCTCACCCCCAGCATTCTTGAGACTAGTGGAGGTATGGAATAGGCATGGCTGGCCCAAGCTCATGCTAATAGCTCTCTTACTAGATGGTTATTAGACTAAAAGTGTAGATAACCCATAAAAAGAATAGATTCCATAAATATATAACTGAAAAGTTGAATTCTGCTATCAAAGTCAAGAAAAGAGCTTCAGAGATAGAAGCAAGAAACAGTCAAGTGGGGCAAGAGCTGAAGAGATTCAGGAATGGAATAAGAGTGAATAGCAAGCGTAGGGCAGTCTGGGAGAGGGTGGTTTCTTATCTCTCCACCATTTCTGAAGGACAGCCTTGCTGGGTATAGTATTCTTGGTTGGCATTTTGTTTTTCCTTTTTTGTACTTTGAATATATCATCCTACTCTTTCCTGGCCTGTAAAGTTTCTGTTGAGAATCTGCTGATGGTCTTATGAGGGCACGAGGGTCCCCTTGTATGAAACAAGTTGCTATTCTCTTACTGCTTTCAAAATTATCTTTTTGTATTTGACCCTTGAAAGTTTGGTTATAATGTCTTTTCAGTGAAGATCACTTATATTTAATCTATTTAGGGTTCTTTGGGCTTCAGGATATGGATGTTCATTTTCCTTTCCAGATGTGGGGAATATTTTTTGGTCATTATTTTTTAAATACACTTTCTACCCCTTTCTCTTTATCTGCTCCTTCTTAAATTCCTATAATGCAAATATTGGTTCACTTGATGAAGTTCCATAATTCTCATAGTCTTTCTTCACTGTGTTTCTTTCTTTTTTTTTCTGTTTATTCTTCTGACTGTGTATTTTCAAATGACCTCTCTTTGAGCTCACTGATTCTTTCTTCTAATTTATTGAGACTGCTGTTGAAGCTGTCTATGGAATTTCTTAGTTCAGTCATTGTGTTCTTTAGCTCCAGAATTTCTGTTTGGTTTTTCACGGTTTCTATCTATTTGTTGAACTTCTAATTTTGTTTATTCTTTTCCTGATTTTACATGGTTGTCTATCTGTGTTCTCTTGTAACTCGCTGCCACTGTAGGATGACTACAATTGACAATAATATATATTTTCAAATAGCTAGAAGGAGGATATTGAACATTTCAATACAAAGAAATGATAAATATTTGAAATTATGGATATGCTAATTACCCTCATCTATCACTATACATTACATGTATTGAAGCATCACTATATATCCCCATAAATATGTACAATTATTTAATTAAAAATAATTTTTAAAAAGAAAAAAATACAGATCAATATAATTGATGAACATTGTTGCAAAAATTCTCAACAAAATACTAGCAAACCAAATTCAACAGCACATTAAAATGATCCTTCATCATGACCAAGTAGGATTTATATCTGGAGTGCAGATTGTTCAACATGCACAAATTAATAAACATGATACACCACATTAACAGAATTAAGGACAAATACCATATGATCATCTCAATAGACATACAAAAAGTGATAAAATTCAATATCCTTTAATGATAAAAACAAATAGTCAAATAAGGTATAGAAAAAATGTACTTCAACACAATAAAGCCCATGTATGACAAGGCCATAACTAACACCATACTAAATGGTGAAAAGTTTAAAGCTTTTCCTTATGATCAGGAAAAGACAAGGATACCCACTTGTATTCAACATAGTACTAGAAGTACTAGCCAGAGCAATTAGACAAGAGAAAGAAATAA